>NC_081295.1:34532500-35782500 GCF_030435805.1 Mustela lutreola
AAGTGACACAAAAAAGGGAGCAGGATCCTGAGAACTCAGAGGAAAATAATGTTGTCCAAAAGAACTACAACCTAGAACCTAAGGACTTTTAAAAAATCTGCTTATATTGTCATTAATATTAATAATTATAAAATGGTAAAAGTAGTTAGTAACAGTGGTAGTAGCTGCTGCTATCAAATTTATTAAATCTTATTCTAGGCCAGACACTGTTCTAAGTGCTTACTAGGTCTTATTCAAACTCACCTCAATCTTGTTCAAAACTCACATTAATCTTGTAAGAAAATTGCTATTATTACCTCCATATTATAGATGTAAGCTGAAACACAGAAAGGGTAAATCAATATCTCCAGGATGTGAAGAGTTAAATGTAAAATGATTCAGTAAACACATCACATTGGTTTAATTTACTTTAAAATATTTCAGCATAGAAAATGCTGTGTATGTGTTTTGATTTATATACACCCCAGAGTAGTTAATATGGAGCTGCTGGGTGGGTGAAAGAATAATTAGAATTTGAAAGACTTAATTAAAAGTCTTCATTCCATGTTCCAAAGGTAGTAGCTACAAACAAGTCAACTCTCTTTATCTCTGGTTAGAGCTACTTTGCTTACCAATCAGTATAAAGGGATGTGAGAAATTACTTCATTGGTGGAATTACTGATGTTTAAGATTTGTGAATTAGCTAGAGATAATAATCAAGAAAGTGTCTTTTCATAAATAAGATTTCAAATCAAGAAGGTCATCATGACTTCTGGAGTAGTAGTCCTAGAATCATCCTGACCTTGAGAACATTCACAAAAATGAATTCGGTCACCTGATTCAGATTAAAATCTGACGGGATTCTGCCATAGAAAATTGTTACATCTTCCTCAAGTAGATCTTGCAAGGTGCGGGAGAATGCTTCAAAGGACAGGTTGCTGGGACTTCATCAAGCTTCCTATGGAAAGATCATATGACTGTTCTTTTTTTTTTTTTTTTAAGATTTTTATTTATTTATTTGACAGAGATCACAAGTAGGCAGAGAGGCAGGCAGAACGAGAAGGTGGGGAAGCAGGCTCCCTGCTGAACAGAGAGCCTGATGCAGGGCTTGATCCCAGGACCCTGGGATCATGACCTGAGCGGAAGGCAGAGGCTTTAACCCACTGAGCCACCCAGGCGCCCCCATATGACTGTTCTTATACCACTTGTTCTTGTATCAGGCAGTTGTGGCAGGTTCAGACCAACCCTCTAGAACATCCAAACCATTACTGGGTAGTGAGTAGGACCTCTAATTCTCTTCAGTCTTTTAAGTATCTTGGGCCATTGAAAATACTTCCATCTGAATAATATAATAATTGTGGGGGGTCAAATGGAGATAGTTCACAGCAAATAGATAAATTTAACAATAGAGAAATTGACTTTCAGAACATTTTCTGAAGAAAGAAATTTTAAACACAAGCTAAATAATGTTGGATTGTGGTTTATTTCATATTAATGAAAGATACAATTAGGATTAAAGGTATAATAATAATATGTTTCATAATGACCCTAAAAATAATAGCCACAGTGTATTGTACCTTGGACATGACTACCCTGCTGAGTCCTTCAGGAACATCACTTCAGCTTCACAATCATTCTGTAAGGAAAGAGATTTTTGTTATATCTCTTTTCTAGATAAGGAAGCTGAGTATCAGAAAGTTGAAATTTCTTGGAGGAAATCTGTTTACACAAAATAGCAGAGAGAGACAAAATAAAAATGTTATTTCTCCAAAGTCTACACTATTAAACACTATATGGTATTGTTTGGTATGTGCTGAATAACATCATCATTCTTTTATTTTATAAAATATTTATTAAGGGTCTATAAGTTTCCAGATTTTATTTTAATTAATTATTTTTTTAAGAGAGAGAGTGCACAAGGGTGGGAAGGGACAGAGGAAGAGGGAGAGAGAGAATCTCAAGCAGGCTCCATGCTTAGTACAGAGACTGTTGTGATGTTAAATATCAGAGCCCTGAGATTGTGACCTGAGCTGAAATCAAGAGTCAGACTCTCAACTGACTGAGCCACCCAGGCACCCCTAAGTTTTCAAATTTTAAAACTGATAGCAGAGAAACAACAAATAAAAATGATAGACACAGTCTATGCATTTAGGGAGCCTGCATTTTGAGTTTCAAATTATATTATACAAATAACTGAAAAATAGAATTTTGGTGCTAAAAAATGCTAAGGGACAAAAACAGAGCTCGGAGAACATGCAATTTGTAACAAGTAATCCAGATTGGCAGAGGGTAGAGGGTTAATGAGTGAAAGCTCCCTGGGGGAAAAACTAGAGATTGGTGCCTGATGTCCTTCAAGAAATACAGATATGGCAAATCTGGGAGGTGCTCTACCATATTATCAAACAGGATGCTTTACATAGCCTAAACACTTTACTATTAAACATGTAAATTAGCAGATGAAATTATTTCCATCGACAGTGAATTCCTCACACCACAAAAGTATCTCAGGCTCCTCTTATGTAACACCTTATCAAGTGTGTGTTTACAGATCATTAAATTCTTAAAGAGAGAGAACCAAAGCACCTGCTGCCTAAACATCAACCTGAAACTTAAATAAAATGTACTTCAATTATCATAAAATCAGGCTATTCTTGTTGGGTGGTTTATTTTCATTTTAGTTGAGTGGAAGTTGAAATACTGAATTCTTTGTTTCAGTTCCAGGTGAATTTTATATATATTAAACCATTCAGAACCTCCCAAAGTGATACATATTATTGCTCATCCCTTCTTACTTTTGGGAAACCTGATGCATAAAGAAGTAAACTATTTTGCCAAACCTTGTATGTTTAGTAAGTGGTAAAACTGGAAATTGAGTTCTGGGATTCAAGCCCAGGTACCCTGGCTTAGAGTCCAGTTTTTAAAACAAAAGCTTCATTGCATAAGCTCTTAAGTTGTGTGCTTACATATTTAGAAAATATCCATAAACTTTAATATACGTTTATGAGTACATATATCTATGAAATACATATATAGGTATGTGTATTTCCAAAGTTTTCTTAAATAGAAGGTAGCCAAAAAAAAAAAAAAAACCCAGAAAAATTTGAGATACTATCAAAATCTCTGCTGAATTTACTTAGGTAAATTGTCTTGAAATTTTTGGCAAATTTGTATGCCACATCCAACACTTCATAGTATTTGCTCCCATCTTTTTTCAAAGAGCAAACACAGCCTGAAGCCCAAACTGTAAAGATGGCACAAAATAAGGTCACATCTATCTTACTTTTGAATATAGATATGAATATTCAAAAAGATTTAGGGAATACAATTTAATATATATAACATATATAACATATATTATATTTTATATTCATATATTATATATATATATAATATCATAAATAAATATGATTTTTCCCTGGATTCCAACTGTAGTTAAATATTACCATGTTAATAAATCAATATATAAATATCATATAATTAATTAGTGGTTAAAATAAGAGAAAAATTATCTTAGTAGACACTTCAGAGTACATTCATTCATTCATGCATGCATTCATTTAGTAAGTATTTATTAAGCCCTTACTCTGGCAATTATTGTTCTAGGTATTTGGTGCATAAAGCAAGTATTTCTGTCTTATGGAGCTTACTTCCTAGTAGAGGGAGATACACACAAAAATATAAATATGATAAATAATTAAATCATATTGTATGATTTAATTTCCTTCTATAAATTTTGTGGATGAAAATTTTAAAAAAGCAAGATAATAGGAGATTGATAATCCTAGGTGGGATGAGAGATCTGGTTGTTTTCAAACCAACAAAAATTTCAGTAGCTCTCTTTGAGAATGTGACATCCGAGCAAAGACTTGTTGGAGGTTAAGAGTTAGTACTATAGTTCTTCTGGAGGAGCCCTTCTAGGCAGTGGGAACAGCCAGTGCCAAAGCCTAAAGTGGGAGTTTGCCTGGCACAGTTGAGAAACAACAGAGAGGAGGCTGTGCCTAGAGTGGAATAGGCTAAGGCAAGGTAGTGGGAGATGTAGTCAGGGAGGTGCCTGGCAGGAGAAGGAAGAACATGTGGAGACGGGTTTTATTAGAGCTTTGCCTTTCATCTTGAGTGAAGTAAGAAGCCATCACTGGGTTTGGAGTGGGGTAGTCATCTTAACTGAAGCACACTCTAAAAGGATCCTTCTGGCTTTTCTACTTTAGAACATACTGTAGAGGAATAAAGAGATCATGTAGGAGCCAGACAAGTAATTTTAATCACACATGACTAGAAGGAGTGAAAGTAGGTGAGATTCTGGGTGAATTTTAAAGACTTAACAGAAGGCCGAAGCATTGGATGTAGGGTTAAAAAGAAAGAATGGAGTCAGGAATGTTTTTGCATAAGAAACTGGAAGGGAAGACATTTGGTGATGTAGGGTCAGGGACAGGGAAGTAGGGATCAGGAGACCAGTTCAAATTATGTTGAATCTGAGAAGTCTGTGACGCGCTGAGGAGGCTATCGCATGCACAATTTCGGATGAAGATGAGACTTCTCAGCTGGTGATACTAATTCATCTTCATCAGATGATAGATACAGATTCATCTGCATAAGAATGACATTCAGTTCCCTGAGAATGAGAATACTTTGAGATCACCAAGGGAGTGAGGACTGACAGAAAAGAGAAGAGACCCATCATACACGGACCCCCGGCATTTCCAACTCAAGGAGCAAAGGGGTGTAGGAGAAACGAGTGAAGAAGACACAAAGCAGGATCAGGAAGAGATATGGAAAACAAATTAACTGTAATCTCTGTCTTGGTGATCTTCCTATGTGGTGCTGTTTATTCCAGCCTCTGTGGAAGCAGGGATGCTCCCTTTTCACTCTTGAAGGCCATGTGGGAGCATGAATCCTACTCTGACTTTTCAGTATCCACTCACTCTGATTTATCAGATAGTTACCAAGTCTTTTCCAAGTTTCTCTCTATACCTCTGTACCTTCTCTGCTCTTAACGAATATCATTCAGATCATGACCCTACTTCTCTCCCAGAGGCCACGGCTACCAGTTTTGTACAGTGCTGTGCCCAAACTGGTATTTCTTTGTACTCTGTTCCAAAAGATGCCACCAGGCATTAATAAGTGTTCTGTGAAACAATAGTTTCATGCCCTTTGACACTCTGTTTTCTTACTTACCCTTCAAGGTCCAGTTCAAAAGCTACCTCCCTTTGGGCTTTCTTCCCAGACCTTGCTTCTTCCAAGCAGGAAGGAATTACTACACTTCCATAGCTCTTTATGAACACTTGATTTATGGGTGCTTTTAACTCTCATCTTGTGTTAGAGTTAGTTATTGGAAGGAATGTTTTACCTTTTCTCTTAGAGTCTAGGTTCTTTGACATCAGTGTCTAGATACCAGCCCCACAAAATGTAGCAATAATCCTTCCTCTCAATGTAAATAAAATAAAGTTATTTGAAAGCTAGAAATGAAAGTACAATAGTCATCTAATCTTATTCTGTTGTTATTTCCCTTCCCAGAACAAATTCAACTCCGGAAGAAGTTATAAATGCCACTTAGATCTATGTGAATGCTTTTTAAAAATAGTTATTAAAGACTAGTTCGAGCATTGCAAATCTTATGTAATACTTATATTGATTGATTCTAATTGCCTTTAAAAATCTGCCGTGATATATAGTGAATATATGTTTTCCGATACACAAAACCAATGATTTAGAACAGATTATCTTTCCTTAGAAATTACCCAGGGAAACATAAAAATGAAGGTTTATAGAGATTCAAAGCAATATGTATGAAAATATTGTAAATGAGGTATCTGAGGCATAACTTACCATTATTTTTCTATTAGCAAGGGTATAAGATAGTTTCATTTGTTTTAGAAAGATGTATTATATAAGAGACTGAAATCCCAGACACAGAAGGGAATGTTACATTGATTTCTCTGAAAATGATTTATGATTTAGGTTCTGGTGGGAAATCCTTTTTTTTTTTTTTTTAATTTTACATCTTACTTGAAAATATCCACCTAATTTGGTTCCAAATGTTCTTTTTCCTCTTACAAAATGTCTGCTACTAATTGAAAATTTCTATAAGAATTTTACATTTTTTCTATTAATTTAGAGGTTAGAGTTTAAAAAAAAATACATGGACCTTGAGTCCTTCTGTAATTATATTAATGACATAGATCATTTATAGCCTAGAGACCTGCTTGATAATAATCTATATGATGGGGAGATAGATTTAGTTCAAGTTGATTTTGTTTATGGACCAAAAGCTGTTCTAAAGTAGTTCACTTAAAAAAAGTCTGATTTATGCATGTGATTTATATGAGAAAATATTTCACTTTATAGATTTTAATGGCCTAATTTTTATTAAGAATGATCTTTCTTTGCTAATGGCATTATATTTAATATTACATCATTATTACCAAGAAAGTTCTGATATTTCGTGTATCTGATAGTAGAGAGAAGCTATTTGAAACTTGCAAATTTTCTTGAAAGTTGTAGGAAGTATGTAATTTCATGCCTATAAAAGTATATGAAACTTACATAGGTTAATAAATTAAAACAGTATTGATTATTGAATGTACAATTTAATTTGCATTTAGTACATTCAGACATAATGGCAGATCTACAACTCTGATCTTGTTTAAAATGTTAACATTGGAATTATATCTACTTGATGGTGATGATAGATTGAGGACTGATTTAGGAAAGACTCATAGGTAAACATTGGTTAAGTGTTTAGTTTGGATAGTTTAATTATCAGTAAGAATGTGATATTATAGACGACTATAGTATATAAAATTCCTCCAATCATTCAAATATGTAACTGTGGAACAAATCAGGAAATTAGATTTAATTGTCCATTTGGGTTCTCTTAAAACAAAACAGAAAACAGAAATTGAAATAGAGCCTTGAGAATTCTATATGAATAATCCATTTTGTTTATGGTGTTCTCAGTGTCATATAAGACTATTCTAGACTAATGTTTCTGCAACGAAACTTAGCTTTTTCTGTCTTTGTCTGGATTTTCAGCATTGCGAAATACCATTGTTATTCTCTATTACACCTAGAGAACACACATGCCACTCTTCATTAAAATCGTGTTGATTTTAGCTTGTGATTTCTTTGTTCTGCTACTCTTTGTACTACTTAGTACTTTGTGAAAATTAGCGTGTGAAATGAGATGCATGAATAATATTATTCATCACCTCCTTGCAAGTAGCTCATGAAGACATCCATTCAAGTCCATGTACACGGTCATCGTTTTTACTGGCCTGGAAATGAATGGAGTCACATAATTGTGCGATAAGCTTTCTATACATGTTTATCATTTGCAATAGAAAAATTCTATTGATATATATGCATTAAAATACTATGCATTTAAAACACTACACTATTATTGATACATGAGGTTTTTTTTTAAAAAGATTTTATTTATTTATTTGATAGAGAGGGATCACAAGTAGGCAGAGAGGCTGGCAGAGAGAGAGAGGAGGAACAGGCTTCCTGCTGAGCAGAGAGCCCGATGTGGGACTCGATCCCAGGACTCTGGAATCATGACCTGAGCCGAAGGCAGAGGCTTAACCCACTGAGCCACCCAGGTGCCTCTGATACATGAGTTTTAAGCCTAAATGGAAATGTTTTTCTTCCTCAAATTAAATTGGTCTTTTTTCCTTGTGATTTCCTATTTCCATACCTCTTTTTCCCCTACTTTTGTCTAGATATATTTAAAGAACTCTGCATTCTTGAATGCCACCTCCTCTTAATACTCCAGCTCAACACAGTCAACCAAAATTCAGAATGAAAATTGCAAAATAAATTGTTACATTTGCTTGGTCTCTAGATTATGAATTAAATGTGAAGTTAATTTTTCACTTGTAGAAACTTGAATAACAACATGTTCATTAGACTCCAACTACTATCTGGTGTAGTAGGCTCATTTAAATAACAGAAAGAACCAACAAATCATTAACAGTTAGTAGAGATACCCAAAGTTAAAAAAGAAATGTATCTAATATAATATAGTTCATGATGAAATTTGTAATTTTTAAGACTTTGTTTTATTTAACAAATAGTCAGAAATCAGCAAGAATGAGAGGGAAAGCAGTTACTGACTTCATTTCTGTACATGGCTACCAAAAATTGCTTACCATCCTGGGACTGATTCTACAGAGAATGGCTGAAAAAGTAAATTAGTATGCCATCAGGACTGGTTAACCTCAGCTTTCCTCAAATGTATTTATAGGTGTGTTAAGGGAGGCATTCATCATAGTGTTATGATTTAAAACTTTAAATTGTATATAATTATAGTTGGATGACAGCTTTAGAATTTCTCTTTGTTTGTTTCATCAGTCATGTTAACTGATATTTCAACTTGAATGCTAATTTCTTAGTGCTTAAAAGACAGCTTTATGAACATCATAGGTTAAAGGGAGAAAATGCAACATTAGTTTGATTAATACTTTGAGCTAATGGGGAAAGAATGATTGATTTTAGTCTCCTTCACTAGAACTACCAACCTCGTGTAATAATCTGCAGAATTACCCAGAAGAGAATTGATGTGCTCCTTGTAGAGTCAGTTCCATCACAAAGGTCAAGAGCTCAGGCTTTGTAGTCTGACAGCTCATATTCTCATGTTAGCTTGACATTTTTCATGCCTCAGTTTCCAGATGGGCTGATTGGGGGCTAAAAGATGCTACCAAGAAAGCATCTAAAATAACACCTGGCATCAATCACAAAGTTCTACCACCACAAAGCCATCAGAATGATTAAAATGAAAAATCCAAATAATATTAACTGTTGGAATGAATGTGGAACACCTAGCACTCACACATTGCTAGGTATAAATAATAGAACCTTAATAATAAGTGAAAAAGTTAAGAAATTAAATTTAAAAAATTGTAAGCATTTGTAATTCATGAAGGCAAATTATTAATATCAGGGCATGTCTAAATTCACTTTGGAATAAATTATTTCATTGTTGTCAACTTTGGGGTTTATATATATATTCAGGGCCATATTTCTCACTATTGTTTGGAGCTGACCCACTTCTAAGTAGTACTGCTGAGAATGGCTTTTTTGTGTTTGGTAAATGAAAATTCTATACCCCAGTATAGAATATAGCTTTTTTTTTAATCAATGAAGAGAGGAGAATATGTGAACAGACATAATGGTATAGCGTAGAAAAGCAGGAGTTACATATGAGCTCTATTCACTATTACTTCCTCTCTCCTAAAAGTTGTGTATTTCTCACATAAATATTTTCACAACATTAAAGGAGTTAGAAGACGATTCTCATTATTTCTTTCACTTGAACTTAACTAGAACACTCCTTTCATCTTTGCTATGTTTCTCTCTGTTGTTTAAATATATATCCATTTATAGGTATACACACATGCATATATGTGCATGTACATGCAGGGCTTGAATTATATTTTCTGATCATATTTTTATCTAAAATTATATGCTAGGCTGTCATTATATTCGGTATTTAAAATTGTTGTAAGGCAGTACATTGATTGATTTTAGAATTTACTTCTTATTTTCTAAATGTTTAGGTTGGTTTTTTGTTATTTTTGAACCACATCTACTCTAAGGAGTTTTTTTTGTTGTTGTTGTTTTTTATTTTAATTTATTTTATTTTTTTTACACTCTGATTTTCTTAGGATTATTGGTCAAAGGGTATGTACTTAGTTGTGATTCTGGGTAAGTATAGTGATTTTGCTTTCTAAAAAATGTACCAATGTAAAGGTTTTTTTCAGTGTACATTGTAAATATTACCAAATTAATTGTATCTCAGTGAGGATGAGACATCCTGGTCAGCAGGAAGTATTTCCACAAAAGAAGTTACCTTTACCAATTTATCAGGTAATAAAGACACTATTTTTGAAATTTGATCATTTTGGTCAATGATGTGGTTATATATTTTCTTAAATGTTTACTTAACAATTGGATTTCATGTTCTTTTGGATAACCTCTTATGTCCTTTGACCATTTAACTATTTAAGTTATGTTTGTTGTGTGATAGAATCAATAGAATCCATATAATCTTGGGTTAGTCCTTGCCTATCATACGTGTCAGATTCCACTTAATTTTATTTTATTTTTTCATAATTGCAAAACCATGTAGGTTTTCCTTCTGTGGTCAACATATTTTTGCACCGATTTGCACCAATTTCAGTTTTTTAAAATCTTCTGCACATTCATGCCATTTTCTTATTAGTTTATTTCAACTTTAAGCTTTTACACTTAACTTTTAATTACTCTAAGGTTTTCTTTGTGTCACTTTAATTACCATAAAGTTCATTTTGTACATGGCATTTAATGTGATCTAAAGAACTTTCCTAAATATTTTAACTTCATTGCATATCACCAGAACAGATTGAATGAAGCCTTACTTTTAGAGGTAGGAGTCACTCCTGGTTTTGATAAGCACCAAACAATGTGATAATGAAATTGGGAGGCAAAATATCTCTGATGTTAAGGTTTATGTTTCTACTTACCCACGTATGGTTGATGCCAGTATAACCTAGATGAAAACTGGAGTAATGACTTTTTTTTTTTTGAGACTTAAGTACAAATTGAATTAAAATTTTCATGAAGTTAATGTTTTATTTAATTGTCAGATGCTTGGAGAAGATAAACTTGCATGTTGGAGTTATGTGATTTCTTACTTTCTACTGAGCTTGGGCTCCCACCAAATTCTCAATTTTACCAAGTCTCAACTCTTTCAGCTGTTTTTCTTTCTCTGCTTTAGACATAAAATATGAACCACATAACTTCTCTTTCTAATGATACCCATTTCCCCAGAACTTTTGTGTGTGCAACAAATTTTGGTGATTTACCCCTGACTTATGGATTTTTGTCACTAAATAAAGAGAATGTGTTTTGCTAGTAAATAGAAGTGATGAAATTAAATGTCAGTTTTTAATCATTAAGATTCTTACTTTTATTGTCAAATATCCTGCCATGCTGTTTGGATTTCTTTCTTCCTTTCCATAGTTTCTTCCCCCAATACCAAATTTCTGTTAAGTGGCTACTTTGAATAGCTTAGGTGTATTTTATTCTGCTGTTTCCATAAAGAACATGATCTCAGGCATTATTGATTCTCTCATCAAAGTTCTATGAAGGTATTTCCTAGGCAAAGGCATTTCTTTCTGGGAATCTGGAGCCAGTTGTTAAAATAGAAATTTATTATTCCTTAATACACAGCCATCTACCTCCCAGTTTGGACAAAATGGAATGATATTCTCCTCTTTGTTTTTTTCCCTTTGCCTATGAAGGATGAAAGGAATTTAATTATGTGAGATGGGCCAGGATTTAAGGTTCATTAGTTTATTTTTTATTCCCTAGACCTGACACCAATTAAGATGTGCAGGTGGAGAAGGTAATGGCAGTAGGTACTTTTATGAAAGGCCACAAGTTATTTTGTATTCAATAGGTTATATTTCTGTGGTCAGATCAATGTCATGGACTGGACTGAAGGAGAGAGGACCTGGGCTCTGTTTCTGGCCATCCCATTCTCTGTGACTTTGGGGAAGTCATTTTGCCTCTCCAGTATTAGTTTTCTCACTTGTAAAATGAAGTAATTTGACTAGTTGATCTTTTTCTAAAGTGATCATTTTGGCTTATTTAAAAGATCCTATTTTAAAACAGACATACTCTTGCTTCCTTTTTGGTTTACCTGATAGCATGCCTTTATACACAGTTAATAGTTTCTTGGCTACTTTTAAGATAATGTTTTATTTTAAAAATATAGAACAGTTAGGCTGTGTGGGAGGAAAGAAATTTTAAAAAATTATAGAACAATTAAGCTATGTCAGAAGAAAACCCTTCTAACTAAAGAATATTGATACCTGCCACAAACAACCTAATTGTGGAACAACCAACTTTCTTAGTTAAAAGGTTAAATCCACATAACTTGGAAAAGAACTGAAAAATTCTAAAGCAAAATTTATGAAGTGAAAATTACAGATTACCCACCACAAAGAGGATTATTGAAATATTGCTGTATAGTTTTAATACTTTCTGTTCTGTTCTGAAATATTTTGTAAGGTATTATTAACAAAGCCCTTTAATTTGTTTATAATTATAGTCAGTGTGAAGTTGAATGTTTAAAAGAAAGTTGATGGTTTGTCAATATCCATAAGAATTATGTATATCTATATATTACATATTATGTATATCTATATATTACAGATTACATATATAGATATACATATATATAATTCTATATATTTTTTTTATATAGATAAATTTTTTTACTAAATAATAAATTGGGCCCAGCATGGAGCCCAATGTGGAGCTTGAACTCATGACCCTGAGATCAAGATCTGAACTGAGATCAAGAGTCAGACCAACTGAGCCACCCAGGCACCCCAAGAATTTTCAATATTGAATGACATCTTTCAAAGTCCTTAATTTTCAGTTTTTAAAATGCAATTAGCTAATGACTTCATGCTTAAGGAAGATTGTTCTTTCTTTCTCAAGGAACTTTAAAAATTCTTTTCTATGTGGCTAATGAGAATGTTGAAAATATATCAGTACCTATGCCTGATAATTCTGTGTGACTGTAGGTGGACAGTCTTGGGAGAAGTAATAAAGTGATTAGGAGGTGCTATGGTCAATGGGCAGCACTTTGGGTTGGGAGTCAGACCTAAGTTCTCTCAGATGAGTACTGCATACAAAAAATGAGATCCTCACTAGTAAAAATGTGCTGTAAACAACATCAGGAATGAGCAAAAGGGAATTATGGTGACGAGACTTTTTATTATTCCATAGGTCCTGGGTCCTCATGCTTCCTTTAGAGGCTCTGTGGTTCCTGTGCTTGGAGCTGCCCTGGATAAAACAGGGAGCAGTTTCTTTATTATTATTATTTGCATAATCATAAACACAAATACCACATTTTTTTTCTGATTTCCCAAATGAGGGAAACCAGGTATAATCTATGAACAAGTGGGTGGTGAGGCTCTGGAGTTGTAAAGAATTAAACACACAGGTAGACGTCTACTGACAAAGGAAGATCACCTCATTTGAGCAACTGAAAATCTAGAAGCTCTTTTGAGTCTTTGCTGATTTCTAGGGGAAGAGGTAAAAGGACTTTCATTTTTAAGTCCCTTTGACTGATTCCTGCTTCCAGACAAAGTCCTTCATTTTTACGCTGGGGTTGATCCAGTTGTGGAAATAGATTCTACCAAGGGATCATAATGCTCCAAAGCACCATGGATAAAAAAAAGTTACAGAAGGGGTTTTTCGTTAAAGGTTCACTAAAGGGCAGCTTGATCACCTCACAATAACTTACAATCACAAAATTTATTTCCTACTTAGAAATCATAGTGGTTATTCCGGCCCAGGTGGAACCTTGGCGGATTGCCAAATTCCTTCTCTTCTCCTGACCTTCCAATTCCTTCTTCTTACTCCCCTTTCCCCATTATGTAGGGCAACATTTACCTCTAGTTCCTGGCCCAAACTTGCAAATCTAAACCCATAAAAATGCTCAGATACAACATAACAATATCCCCACTCCTTTGAAGGCATTTGTGTTGATATATAACACTTATTTTTCTGTTAGGCCTATGTAGCCTTTCTATCTGTAAATATTTTTATAATATCATGCACTGGCTATATAAAGCTGAGACATAAACTACTATTGGGATGGTCTAGTAAACATAAGTGCATCCAGACTTCCTGTGAAAGTGGCAATCAGACTGAGTTTCTTCTCTGGCTGTGCCTCAGAGGGTGATTTGGAAGTTGCTCCTTGAATTCTATCTTTACATTATCCTGGGATTTCTTAGGCATTTTATTTGATTTTTTTTCTGAACCTTTTTTCCTGTCACCTTATATGGTGACACTACTTGTGAATAAATATCATGCTATAGTTTTTCTTTCTTATAGAACTGTTGATATAAGTCTAATGAAATTCATTCCTTGTGTTGTTGACCTTTATTTTTAAAGTACATTTTTACATTGGAACAGCTAAGACATTAGCATTTGCAGAAACATCTGTTGTAGCATTTGTAATTAGATTTTGAATGATTTTTTTTTTTAATCATCCTGTGCACTGATACCATAGTAGTTGCCAACCTATATATTGGTAACATAAGGACTTACCTATTTCCATATCTGTGGTATCACTGCAAATCATGATGCTCTTTGAGCTGAGTAAAGACAGTCTAATGTTAGCAATATCCTTGAGTACATTCAAAGAATCTTTTAAAATGTCAGCTGAGAGCTCAAAGATGTAGAAAGCTGGAAAGGATATAATTCCCACCCTTACAACAAAAATGTCTGGCCTAACTACAAATTAAAGATTTTTTTGAGCAAATCACTAATCCCCAAATGGTGAGAGACAGGGAAAAAGAGCATCCTGGAGTTTGATTACTTAGGCTGATGTTGTTGAAGATTGTGTAAACCAATAAGACAATGCACCTAAATGCTTTTTTTATTTTTAAGATTTTATTTATTTATTTGACAGAGATCACAAGTAGGCAGAAGCAGGCAGAGAGAGGGTGGGGGGGTGGGGAGGCAGACTCCCTGCTGAGCAGAGAGCCCGATGTGGGGCTTGATCCCAGTGATGAGGGAGCAGGAGGCTGGCTGAGGACAAAGCAAAAGCTGGCGCCTTGCACCCCCTCTTCACCCGCTCCCCTCCATATGTGTAGCATTCCTCAGGCACCCCTGACTACCATAAAACGATAAATAGTTAACTTGCAGGGATCGCAATCCTGCAGAACAGGAATCTCCCTTGCTCTACAAGATGTCCTAGAGACCTAAACAGGGAGGTTACCTTATCAATAGCACAAATTTCCAGAGGCAAATAACTCTTGGTTCCTGAAGCCCTAATGTCCCCCTCCCACCATAAACTGGAGGATACTGGGGTAGAAAGGAATGTAAATGATAGCCAGATCATAATGCCCCACCAAGAATCTCCCAATTTTCTTGATGTTAATGCCTAACCTAAAGACGACATTGATCAGGCCATAAGGGCAAAGACTCCCCCCGGCACCTTGTAGACCCTCCCTAGCATGTGAGAACTCTGTCGAAATCTCCCATTCCTTCACCACCTCCCCTCACCACCTCCCCCAACCGTGGGGTATATAACATGCCCACCTTCACAACCCAGGGCAGCAGCTCTTCCTGCCCACGGGTCCTGTCCCCGTGCTTTAATAAACCACCATTTTGCACCAATGACGTCTTAAGAATTCTTTCTTTAGTCGTCAGCTCCGAACCTCCTCACCCCACCGAACCTGACTTAGGTTCTGGGACTTCATCACCAGGAGCCAACGGCAGAGGCTTTAACGCACTGAGCCACCCAGGTGCCCCGATGCTGCTAAATGCTTTTTAAAAGGAATTGCTAAAGATCAAATATGGGCTGTTATGATAATGTGAAGACTCTGGGGGCCACAGACATGGGGGGTTTTACTCTCTTTTGGCTTTTCCTCCATGAAATTCACCAAAGACTTGCAGGGGTGATTATGGAGAATCCTGAGAAAGGTTTCCTGTGGTTGTGGCTGAGCCAGGGAAACAGCAATCGTTGTTCTTTAGATCCTGGTTCTTTATCTTCCTTATGGAATAAAGGCATTGATACACTAGTACACCTCAGCACAATCTATTGCATTGGTTCATGGGTGGGAACCCTTGGGACTAGGGGGAGAAGTGAGAAGGGGTGAGAAAACATCCTACCTCTAAGAAAGAGGCTGGAGTGCATGCTAACCCCAGGTTACATACAGCTGGAGGAAGAGAGGGAACAGTGTGGAAAACCACAGAGCCCAGGTGCACCTTCATAGTGCTTGCCTAAGAACAGGTTTAATGAGAACATCAGAGAATGCCTCCTTTCCAGACCACTCCCTCCAGGCTGATAAGCATAGATTAAAAAACAAAAACAGTGTAAATATCTGAGATAAAGTCTCCCTGGGGGCACTGAAATGGAACACCCAAAGCCAAGTGGGAAGCAACCTTGGGAAAAGCCTTTTATGAGCCCATACTCCAAACACAAAGAAACACAGAGGAATTTGGTGTCTAGAGCATTATGGGTAACTGTGGTAACAAAAAACTTCAACCTCAGCCCATTTAACCAGATTCACAAAACCCTTAGCAGAAGAGAAGTTGTGCTTATCCTCAAGCATAAAATATACTATCTCAGCATCAACAGGCCTGCACATATATACAGCTTCAAAAATAATTATGCAATAAATGGAAAACAAGAAAAAATAGTCTAAAGTGACAAAAAAATCATGGCTCAGATATGATATGGATGGGGCAATTGCCAGAAAGAGTATTTAATTATTTATATGCTAAAGGTTATAATGAAGAATTTCTTTGAAAATATCAATGAAGTTGATTAACCTCTAGCAAAACTGACCAAGAAAAAAAGAGAGAAGACATACAATAATAGCAGGAATAAAGATAGATCATCATTACAAACCCACAGTTATTAAACAGATAGCAAGGTATTACTAAAAACATCTTTATGCCCATATGTTCAACAACTAAGATGAAATAGACCAATTTCTTGAAAGACACAAACTACCAAAACTCACTCAAGAAAACACAGAAAATGTGAATAGTTCTATCCATACAAAATATTTAAACCATGGTTAAAAATCTTTCTCAAAAATAGAATTGCAGGCCCAGATGTTTTCAATGGCAAATTCTATCAAATATTTGAGGAAAGAATAATACCAAGTCTACATAATCTCTTTCAGAAAACAGAAGACGAAGGGTGCCTAGGTGGCTCTGTGGGTTCAGCCTCTGCCTTGGGCTCAGGTCATGGTCTCAGGGTCTTGGGATAGAGCCCTGCATCAGGCTCTCTGCTCAGTGGGAGCCTGCTTCCGCCTCTCTCTGTGCCTGCCTCTCTGCCTACTTGTGATCTCTCCCTCTGTTAAATAAATAAATACATAAATAAAAATCTTAAAAAAAAAAAAAAGAAAATAGAAGACAAGGGAGCACTTCTGTGCTCATTCTATGAGGTCAGCATTATGCTAATATCAAAACCTGTAGAGGATATGACACAAAAACAAAACTAGAAACCAATATCCTTCATGAATATATAAATCAGTATGCTCAACAAATATGTATAAATTAAATACTGCAATATATATAAAAGAATAGTATCTCACACTCCAATGTGATTTATCTAAGGAGTGACAGACTTATTCAAAATTTGAAAAATCAGTGCAATACACCTTATTACCAGATTGAGTAAAAAAACAAAAAAACAAAAAAAAAAAACCCTCAAGACAATATCAGTAGATGCAAAAATATTCAATAAAATTCAATTTCCACTTATGATTAAAAAAAAGTCCTCAGCAAACTAGGATGGACATCTACAGAAAACTTACATCAAGCTTTATACTCAGTGTTGACAGTCTGAATGCTTTCTCATAGGGTGTGAACAAGGCCAGAATACTGTCTATCACTAATGTTGTTAACAATGCACTGGAAGTGTTAGCTAATTCAGTAAGACAAGAATAAGAGACAGAATACATGGATTAGATGGGTAGAAATAAGATGATCTATGTTTGCTGACAACAGGATTTTCTGTCTAGAAAATCCCAGGGATGTTATAAGAGTTGCAGAGTACATAAATGAGTTTAGCAAGTCTGTAGACTGCACAGTCAATATTCAAAAACTAGTCATTTTCAGCAAAGAACAATTGGAATTTGAAATTAAAAAATACCATTTATCATTGTTCAAAAAATGAACTAGGTATAAATTAAACAAAAATAATGTGCAGGTTACAAATGCTAAAAACTGCAAAACTCTGATAAGAGAAATCAAAGAATATTTAAGTACATGAAGATATACACCCTGTATATTGCTCAGAAGACTCAATATTGGTAAGATGTTAGTTATTCTCAATTTGGTTTATAAATTTAATGTAATACCAACCAAACCCCGAGAAAACCAATATTTTTTTGTATCATTATGCTGATTCTATAACTTATATGGAAAATCAAAAGAACTAGGACAGTCAACTAATTTTGAAAAAGAAGTTTAAATTTAGAAGACATCTTGTTTGATTTCAAGATATACCCTAAAGCTACAGTAATAATCCAGTATGTTTGTGAAAAGAGAGATATACACATTAATGAAACTCGATAGCACAGAAATATACCCACAGAAAGATAGACTACTGTTTTAGTCAACTCATTTTTCAAAATGCTCAAAGAAAAATCAATGGAAAAAGGATAGTCTTTTCAAATAATGGTGCTGGAAGATTTGGATAATCATATGCAAAAAAACCCCAAAACAATACAAAACAAAAAATAATCTCAACACACACTTCAAATTTTGTACAAAAATTAGTGAAAAACAGATCATAGTCTTAAATAAAAAATGCAAGGGTATAAAACTAGAAAGTTGAGACTGACTCAACTGGGATTTGACAATAAGTTTTTATCTATAACACCAGAAGCATGGTCCGTATTAGGAAAATTGATGTGTACTTTATTAAAATTAAAATTTTATCCTATAAAAGACAATGGTAAGAAAATGAAAGGACAAACCACAAAATGAGAGAAAATATTTGCAAATCCCATATCCAATAAAATAGTTCTTTCCAGAATAGAAAAAGAATGTAAAATCTAATAAAAAATAAGTTAAAAATGGGCAATGAATATGAACAGATGCTTAACCAAAGAAGGTATACAAATTATAAGTGAACATATAGGAAGATAATTAACAAACATGATTTGATGGGGAAATGCAGATTAAAACTACAATATGGTATCATTTCAAAACTATTACATGGCTAAAATAAGAAAAGCCCAACAATACCAAGCATTGACCAGAGCACAGAGCAGTAAGAACTCTAATTCATTGCTGGCAGGAATGCAAAATGATACCGCCATTCTGATAACAGTCCGTCAGTTTCTTATTAAATTGCAAACACCATTAGCATAGGACCCAGTGTTCTTAGACATAGTATTTACCCAAGAGAACCGAATTCTTAACGTTTACACAAAAATCTGTATGTGAATATTTGTAATGTCTAAAAATTGTAAACAATCCAGATAGTTTTCAACACATGAATGGATAAACAAAACTATAGTATATCCACTGAACCACTGACTCATGCTACAGCATAAGTAAATCTTGAATGCACTTTTCTAAATGAAAGAACCCAGATTCAAAACGTTACATAATAGCCTTCTATTTATATGACATTCTTGTAAAGGCATAGGCATAGCAAATAGGTCAGTGGTTGCAGAGGTTGGGAATGAAAATAAGGATTGGCTACAAAAATTGCATAAGAGAATTAGTAGAGTTATTTAACTGCTCTATATGGTGCCATGGTGGTGGTGAACATGATTCTATTCAATTGTCTATGCCTTTAAAACTATAAACTGTAAAAGCAAAGCATAACTTTGATTATATGTAAATAAAAACGTTAACCAAGATTTGAGTATCCCAGAATAGAATGAAGATTTGGACAAATACATCCTAAGCATATTATGAATGCATGAGATAGCCTCACTAAAGGCAGCGGGGGAAGAAAAGAACTGACATAAAATGTTTTGTTTCATCTAGATCCTGTTAGAGCTAAAAGCATAAAGTGTCTGCAAAAATTATAGTTTAATAAATTTATTTCTCATGAGGGTGTGGTTTTGCTCACCTTAAACTAATTTACATGTAAACTAGGATTGAACAAGTAAGTAAATATACCAAGAGCCAGATTTTTCACTGCTGGAGAAAGAAGTTAAAAATCAGAGGGAGTTTAGAATGAACTGTGTGGTCATATCAAGATGAACTCATGTTTGTTCACATATATATATTTAGAAAAAATATATACGGAAATAAAACTAGGGTTGCTAGATTTAGCAACTGAAAATACAGGACATCCAGTTAAATATGAGTTTCAGATAAACAAATAATCTTTTAATATAAGTATACTACATGCAATATTTAGAACATATTTATGCTAATTTAAATTTAACTGGGAATCTTATATTTTTTGGCAACCCTAAATTATAGATATATGTACATACATATATGAAGATGCATACTTTAATGTCCTGCTTTGTTCTCTGAGAGGATCTAGAGCATGAAATCCCAGTAGCAACAAGGACAACTAGCACCCAAATTTTGGTTTCTAAATATTAATTTTTTAAATACAATACACAAGGCTTTTTGAAGGAATGGCTGATTCTGGATTTGGGGCAGGGAAACAAAGATGAGCCTGGAGTATTGTAGCATCAGAAAGTTAGAAGGTACACCAAACAAAACAGAAGAAAACAAAGACAAAGTCATGTCAAGGACACTGAAGCCATCTAGTGAAAGAGCTCCCAGTTGCCAAAACTGCACAATTTAAGCAGTCGAATAAATAATAATAATATTGGATCATAAGCCAAAGAATAAAATAAATATTTTTGAGTGCATACTAGTATAAAGGAATGAATGAATGAATGGGAAGAAAAAATTAACTTTCTTTATAGAATTCCAATTAATAGATGTGGAAGGAATTAATATATTATTAGTATATTGATGATTAGTATAGCACAGTAGTAACTGTTGTAGATGAAACATTGATAAATGTTAAAATTAGTGGACAAAATATTAAGGATTAACAGGACACTTGCACAGCCTCCACTAAAATATTAACTGATTACTATGGTATTTTTAGCACATGTTCACAAATTCTTTAATAGTTGTCCTCATTCATACAGATTACCTTAACAGAATATCACAAACTGGGCACCTACTAAAAAACAACAAAAAATATTTCTCATAGTTCTGGAGGCTGGGAATTCCAAGGTCAAGGTCTGGTAGATCCCATGTCTGGTGAGGGCCTGCTTCCTTGTTCACAGAGGGCTGTCTTCTTGCTGTGTCCTTGCATGAAAGAAGGGAGCTCTCTGCGGTTTCTTTTATAAGGCTCCAATCTCATGACCTATGCACATCCCAAAGGCCCCACCTCTCAATACTATCACATTGGATGTTAGATTTCAGCATGAATTTTAGGGGACATATTCAGTCTGTTAGTCACAGTCTTCCCTCCAGGATGTGGAGCTTAGTTCCCCTCTCTGTGAGGGGATCAGGCTTAGTAATTTGCTTCTTACAAAAAGAGCTTGGAAAGGAAACCAATAGTCTTTATTTTGGAGAAATCTGGAAAATGTCACCTTAACCAATGATCAAAGTTAAGGTCACCAGTAATAAAAGTGAGGTATACCCCATGTGATGCTATGAGAAGGGAATGTCATCTATATGATATTCTTCCACAAAATTCATGACTTCAATATAATCATCAGACAACATAAGACAAACTAAATCGAGGGACATTCTACAAATGCCTGGCCAGTACTCTTCAGAAGTGTCAAGTTCATGAAGACAAGAAAACACCAAGGAACTATCTCAGATTGGAGAAGACCAAGGAGATATGATGATGTGGTTTCCTGGGTTGAACCCTAGAACAGAAAAGACATTATTGCCAAAATTGGAGACATCTAAATAAAACCAAGAGGGCAGGCCAAATCTAGTCCACATCTAAATAAAACCTAGAGGGCAGGCCAAATCTAGTCCATCATCAGTCTTTATAACATTTTACTGGAATAGAGCTGTACTCATTTGTGTTATGTATTATCTACAGCTGCTTCTACTCTACAATGGCAGAGTCAAGTAATTCAAACAGTGGGCATCTCATTCACAAAGCCTAAAATATTTGCTGCCCCCTTATAGAAAATGTTTCTATACCCCCCCACCCAGTGTACAGAAACATCTGTGTACTATCTTCTGTCAGTTTTCCATAAGTCTAAAACAATTTTGATATAAAACACAATTTTTAAGTCATTTTTAGCTACCATTGTTAGAGAGTCTCTTGTTTGTGTTTTGCAAAACACTTTGCTAAATGTTTTTCTTAAGCTACCTATCTTAGTTAATCTTCTCAGCAGCCTTTATAGCTTATCCTATTATTACCCTCCTTTTGTACCTAAGGAGACTAAAGTCAGTTAGCCAAGTGACCTGCTGAAAGGCAGAGTTTATATGGTTAAAAATGCAGAACTAGAGTTTAAGCCAAAGTCTGCCTGTGACCCAAGTCTCTATTATCCTATTCTGTCATCTATATGCATGGGTCAATGGCAGACATCCAATGTCATCGTCACATAAAGTTCAGAATTCATTTCTTCAAAGTATGGAACACCTACCATGTGCCAGCTACTCTACTTGTATGAAATAAACATGACCAACACAAATTTTCTGAGATCCATGGAGTGTGGGTAAACCCATTACTCACAATACCCCTGAACTTGCCCTTACTCAAAGCTCTGATTAGATTTACGATTATGCTTATGTCCCTCTCCGACCTAGTTTCTTCTCTTACTGTTCCAGTTGCACTACCTCACATGATAACATATACCAAGGAATAAATTTACATCTCCTTTCCCTCACCCTTGTCACAAAGTTTTCAGTTCCTTAGTGGTCTCTGTGTCTCTTGTTTGACACTGGCGGTGTCAACAGCAGTTGTCTTTAATGATCTTTTATTATTCTGCTGATAAATAAGCAGACAAATCTCGGCCTTGAAACTTATTTATAACCCATTTTCCTTGAAAATTATGGAAATGATGTGTTCACTTTTTCAGTCCATGAAAGCTTATCTAAAACACCAGGTACCTGACGGTTTTTTTGTTGTTGTTGTTGTTTTTTGCTATTTGAATTCCTAATACATGGAAATTTACTATACTTCTTGTTCTAGTTATTAAATATTATACATAAGTTATAAACATGCCCTTTAAAAACTAACCCTGGAAAAACAAATCTATTTGGTATTTACTCACACTGAAGAGAATTTCTGGGTACTGAAGTTTTTGTTAGTTAAAAGAGGCAAGGAAAACAATCTCTTTGGTCTCTGAGGATCCTTTATGGTTGGGGAAAAGGGAATTTTTCCCTGGAGGTTTGTAATTCATTTTAGTAGAAGTCGACTTATGGTTGACAGTGTATTTTCAATGTGAAGATAAATGACCGACAAAACATTAAGCCTCATTGAACACAGGTATTCTTACTATCTGAGCCCTGGTTTGACATAGGCAGAGAATGATTTTATTTGAGCCACACTTAGAATTCATGACAGGTTCACCCTCAAACCCCACATCTCTGATGGCATTTCTGTCTTTCCATGACGCTTCGATTCTTTCTTAAGAGGATATACTACCTGTCTGGGTTTGACAAGTAAAGCTAAAGTTTTAATAACCTCAAAGGTGTGCCATTGCTAGAAAGGAACTGATGAAATGTTTAAAAGAATTATTTGGAAGTTGCCTTATTACTTTTACATCAGAGCACATTTAAATAAAAAGTAGACAATTTCATTACTGTCAAGAAGCACATTTTTCAAGTATACATTTCTATAGCAACATCTCTATCTATAGCAACACTTCACTATTTAATTTGAGATATAGACTACACAAAGAACACATTTCGTTTGCTTATTCTGTAGGCAACTCCTAATCCTACTTAGAAGTGATATCAACATACAGACATTGTTGAGAAACTCAACATGACATTTTGTTGGGTGGTGAAGAAATAATATAAAAATATAAAAGGTGACCTTATGATTTACTATTAAGAAAAAACCCTAAATCTGGTATTTGAAGTTCTCCTCGAGATAGTCCACTTATAAATAATATCCCCAAATCCTATGGGCTACCTTATTACCAGTTTGTCCCTAATCCTCAAAATCTACTTTATCTACCTTTGAATGTCACAATGTCTTCATCACTATTTTTGTGAATTCCTAAGTGATTGTCATAAAATCAGTGGCAGCCTCGCTTAAGTTCTAGATCGTCTAATTTGTGCCATCTCTTATCTCTTTTCGATGGAAATACTATCTCCCTCATAGTATGATTTTGAAGATTAAAAGGTAAGTGGCCCAAACTTGCTAAGTTCCTTTCCACTCTTTCTCTAAACATCCTATAGGCGCAAAATCCGATAATCAGCACACCATCTCTTCTGAGCCAATACCACCTCTAGTTGGCTCCCACAGTGTTGATTTTGGTCTTCCCGTCTTCTTCAGTCTTCCACATTGGCACACCCGACAGTGGCAATTTTCCTATGCATTCTCTCCATTCCCAAACTCGGTCTTACCATGCTTTCTTGCATTTATCAGGGTTGAATACCTTACATGGCATATACTGAATTATTTATCTGTTGTTTCTTTCTTAGCATTGCTATAACATCAGATTTTGTAGAAGTCTGAAGAATCAGGCTACATTTTTGGTGTGGCTTATGTGTCTCAGTGGCTGATGCTAGGATAGGCCAAGCGTACAGACTGAGCTGGACTTGCAGGCATTGGTGAATGCAGTTTCCTGAATGTTCTAGCTATTACTTTCTGGCCTTACCTTTTGTTCTCTTGACTCCATTCCTTCTCTGTTCTATTTTGTGTATCTACAGTATGTCTACTACACCTACAATAGGTGTCTTCATTGTAATTACTAATTATATGTCGTCAGGAATCTCCTTTTTTTCCTCTTTTACTGGCACCTCATGGTGTCATGAAATCTCCAAAAAAAATTACACAATAAAATTAAGATATAGTTGAGCACAATATCAAAATCTATGAAAGCTCTAGGAATTTTCTGACAAGTATTTACTGTACCTGTAGACTACTTAAATAGCAGATGTTTGCACAGTGGAAACGAATTACATTGTTGGAAAAAGAAAACGATGAAATCCAAAGTTATGGGCTGTCACTTTGGTTTTTAGTGCCTAGTATTGGGAGAGGAAAGCTTTAGTGTATAAAAAAAGGTACTGACAGTGATTTGTGTTAAAATTTATAACTTCAATAAATTGAATTTAAAAACCAACTCTTAAAGCTTAACTTACAAATCTTATTTTTAAAACCAATTAATTTTTTGCTTAAATTAAAATGCTCATTTTAGTTCTCTTCCATTAATGTTCAATTTGTGTATAGATTTACCAGACTAAATTCCCTAGGTTTTAGTACAGTTTAAATAGTTGATTAATGATTAGTTGTAGCTAGTTTGTGCTAACATCTTAAATCTAATATACCTAATTATCTTAAGCACAATTATATGCAGAACAAGACAGAGCTATAACTCAAATGAAAGTGACTTCATAAATTCTTAAATATGTCTAATGAACCTCAAAGTCTATACATATGGATTTAGCAAATTATATATTCTTTGGCTTTCAATATTGTTTTAAACAAAAATTACATATATAACATCATAAATATAAGCAACTCAAATGATCTTAAAATATTTAAAATTTAAAAAGTAAATCTAATATTTAAACAGTCAAGATTTGATTTAGAAACTAGCTATTCTGAATTTTTACACAGAAATATATTGAATACAAGGAAAATTTTTGAAAGGGCTGACAAGCTGGCCACAACTGGAATTACTGAATGTAAACATATGCCACAAAGTCTGCTGTCCCAGGACCAGAGAGTTCCTATGTCCCCAGGCACCTCTGCTGCCCCAGTTTTGTCCCAACACCTATGGAATTAATGACAACTGAAATGCCAAGTTCGGCTGCCACAGTTTCCTCTCTGCTCTCCATTCTACAGTGCTGCCTATTAGGAGAATAGAGTGGCGGAGGGTATCCTCTGCTTCACTTCTACCTCCCAAGTCTGAGATGATGTCTAATTGACAGAAACTATTTCATATATGAAATTCTAGCTGCCAGTGAGCCTGAGTGATATGATTTTTAATTCTTGGCTCTTGAGAACAGGAGGCACGTGAAAAGGTAGCATGTAGCCTAGCATACCAAATCAATCATGTCCATAGAAGCCCATCAAATTCTCTAATGTTACAAATTCAGGTTATGGATTCTGGTCACGGGTCCAGAATTTCTGACACAATTTCCCAGAAGATTATTCTCCAATACACTTATTTATTTCTTGGATCCATTCTTACAGTCTGTCTGTTATCTGCTGTGTCAACCAAGAATCCCAAAATCAAGCCTTTCAGCTAGGATTTCATGTAGGTTTTATAACCCAGGTATTAAAGATCTCCAACTTACTTTTATTATAATCTCATAGTAACACCTTTCCCAACATTTTATCATCTAACTTGATATGTTTGAATTCTCTCCCCTCACCCAGATTGCAAGTAATCTTTTTATTGCGTGATACAGAGAACACATTTCACCAATAGTGGAATTAAATTTTTGTTATAGTAAAATACTTTTTAAAACATGGATTTTACTGAATACTGTTCCATCTATTTATTTTAAGACAGATATTTTCTTTAGGGAAGTGAGATTTCACTCTTAAAAATGATTCTTTTCCTGAGATAATAAAGACTTCTCGCAAATCCTGTCACCTAGTATTTGAGTCCTCCAATTTTTTTCCTTTTCTCTAGTATTGTGTTGGCTATTCTAGTCCTTGTCTTTGCATACACGTTTTAGAATAAACTCATTGATGTCTATAAAATGGCTTGCTGGACTTTTGATTAGGATTCTGTTAAATCTATGAATCACTTTGGGAATAATTGACATGTTAACAATATTCAGTCTTCTAATCCATGAACATGAAATATCTCTCAATTTATTTAGTTTTTTATGATTTTTTTCCACCAGTCTTTTTTTTTATAATTTTTTACATATAAATTCTGTCTGTATTTTGTTAGATTTATACCTAAGTGTTTAATTTTGGGGAGTGCTATTGTAAACTACATATATTTAATTTCATATATATATGGATATAGGAAAGCATGTAGGAAGTACACAGGAAAAAGCAAATGATATTTGCATGTTGACATCATATAGTTACATTGTGACTGACTATTGTTACTTTTTAGTTCTAGGAGTTTGGGTTTTGTTTTTGATTTTTGTTGTTTGCATATTCTTTGGGGTTTTCTATATAGACGGTAATATCATTTGTGAGCAAAGACAGTTTTATTCCTTTTTTTTCTAATCTATAAACCATTTTTTCCTTGTTTTATTGCACCAGCTTACAATATGATGCTGAATAGGAGTAGTGACAGAGAACATCCTTTTTCGTGTGTGATATTTAAAGGATGTGTCCACTCTCTCACCATTAAGTTTGTTGTTAGCTGTAAGTTTTTTCTAGATAATCTTTATCAAGTTCCCTCTATTCTTGGTTTACTGAAAGTTTTTATCATGAATGGGTATTGGATTTTGTCTAATGCTTTTTCTCAGTTATGATCATATGATTTACTTTTTCTTTAGGCTATTGATGTGGTAGATTACATTGAATAATTTTAAAATGTCGAGCCAGCCTTTCATATCTGGAATAAATCCCAGTTTCATGCAGTATATAATTCTTTTTATACACTGTTGTATTCAATTTGCTAATATTTTGCTGTGGATTACAATGGCAAATGCATGAATAAATCTATTTAATGTGAGATTTTTGGTATTATCTGAGAATGCAAATTTCCTTACGTGGAAAGGTACTGGCTTAAGCCACTAGAATTTCAGAACTATAAAAAAAGTGATTTTATTTTATATCACCAGCTAACAAATCCTATAGGTTTAATTTAATTTTCTTTCAGTCTAATGAAGTTAGTGTGATTTTTGTTATTTTTTTGCTTTAGGAAGCTGACCATTCACAGTTGAGGAAGGATATAAGTAAATTGCATAGAATCACATAACTAATAAGTGATGGGGCTCTATGTTAAGCTCATTTTTTCCATGCCTTAAAAGTCCATGGTTTTCCCACCATAATAAACAACCTTGCTAATGGTAGGGAAAATGAAAGGTTGATACATTAAAAGCCATAAAGCAAGTCAATAAAAAAGTTTCAAAATTAAAATATATATGTACTTCAACATCTGCACTAAAATCATCAAAGTTATGTAGTCAAGATTATATTTGTATGTATGTATTATATGCAGACTATTGAAAATAAACTTCATAACAGAATGAAGAAGACTGGACTGGCAAATGCTTATTTACTGTAAGAAACTGATAGAGTCCATATAACTCAATACTCACTATGTTTCTTGTAAAACTATAAAGAAGTGTTTTGATTCTCTGATCCTCAAACTCATTTTCTCTGACACAGTGTTCTCTTATTCAGCAGTGTCTTTTATGAAAATTATCAATGCAACACTATTAATCATTTAGCAGCTGGTACAAGAAAGAGCTTTTTGGAGACTTGGGTTGATGTACAATTCAGAAATAATCACTTGCTCACTGTGCTGCATGAGATATCTGACACCTCATTTGATGAACCAGAGACACATCCTCATTGTTTTGCTCTTATGATTTCTGAAATTGAAATGTTTAGTATATGTTTCTTTAATAGGCCTCATCATGTTTATAATTTAGTGCTATGAGAATGATGTGTGGCATTCTTTTGGTGAAAGAGGAAAGGGAAAATAAAGGAAAAATTACCTTTCTATTGTCTTAGGGTAGTTCATTTTTTATCAATTAATAATGCAAAATAGCCTTGAAATATTCAACAGTTTTTCAAAAGGAACTGGACATTTTATCAATTGCCCTGTAAACTAAAAATTCTCAAAGTGTGTAAGATATTTACTGTGAATTTATGAATATGAAATAGGCATAATTAAATTTTGTTTTAATATCATGAGATACTATGTCTATTTTATGGTCAAAGCTTATAAACGAACCCGGACATTTATTAGAACAATAAGACTCTCTCCATAACCTGGAAATAATTCATACTTTTTAAGAATCAGTTCACTTACTAATGCTTATACTTAGAGGGAAAATGAATTTATGTGAGAAACTTGGCAAAATGGGGATGGTGTTCATTTAAATAGAAGATGAATGTTTGAGGTAATCTGTATCTCATATCACTGCCTGAAATAAATTTGTGTTCTGTTTATCAAAGTAAAATTATTAACTCAATTCAGTTTTAAAATATTGAACTTTGAATATCAAAAAGTGACCTGGTCTATATAAGCCACATAAACTGAGACATTGTCCTTTTTCCAACGGAGTCCTTTTATCCACTGAGTTTTCTCGTGCTGTGCTTTAATAAGCATGAAAAAGTTTTGCCATTTCCATAATTGTCTCAGAAAATAGCCCAAATCTGGAAGGATTGCTTTGGGTGTTCAGAGAGTCTAGAAGTTGCACCTGTTGGTGCCCATGAAAGCAGAGCTGGTCAGAGGGCTCAAGGATCAGTCAGTCCCAGAGATGTCGCATCAGTTTGTGGTTTGTCATAGCCTAAAGCCACAGAGTCACTTAAGGGTGTAAATTCTTGGAAAGAAGTGATACCAAGTAGTGGCTAAAAAGCCTATATTTAGCCTGAGTGGGCTCAAATTCTGGGATCCACCATTTACCAGTTGTCAGACCTTGAGGAAGTTACTTAGTATCTCTGTGCCTTACTATCTTCATATCTGAATGGAGACAGAAGTAGTACCTGTCTCACAGTTACTGTGAGGATTAAACAACACAGTCCATGGTTAGTACCTAACTGGCATTAGAGAAATACTATGTAGCAGAAGCAGCCCTTTGCTATGTCTCTCCTTGCTTCGAAAAATAGAAAATGATGTCTTGCTTTGTGTGATATAAATTTGAGAATATATTGTGGGGCCATTTTTCCAAGTGGAAAAACACTTCATAAAATTCTGTTTGGTCAACAAACTTTTATAACCAAATAAAACATACATTTTCTCACTCATGTTTCTTAATCTGCTAAGCTTGAAAAACATTGTGAAAATGAGCTACTGTGTGGTAGAAAAATTATGAACACATTAAATTTAATCTGCGTGAAAGAAATTTTAAATCACATATTTATTGTATTTTTTCTTCTTTTGTAAGGTGAAAAGTGTCAGAAGTCAACATCAAGTCCTACTGTAAACCAGGAGGAGCTTTAAGAACTCTTATCAGATTAATAATTATTAACTAATTAGTTATTATTAGTAGCTAATTGTTTTACCTATTAGTTATTTTAAGCATTCCATACTGAATTTAGGTGTTGACTCATACAGTTTCTTCTCATGTCTTGCTTCTTCCTAGCCTTTGACCCAAATGGATCAACTTTATTTCCATTTCCAATCATGACATTATTTTGGTGTGAGAGTTCATCACTCATGAAGATTTTAAGTTCCTCCAGAGTGCTTTTAGATGGAGGTGAAAGGTCATAAAGAAGTATAACATAGATGCTCCATCATAGTCACAGTGACTGTTGATATATACCATCCTTGCCCAATATGGATATTTTAGCACTTACTTTCTCTGAAAAACATTAATGTATCTTTTAAAGTACTTTATCATAAACATTAAATAATGGACATGTAATTCAGGGGAAAACATTTATAGAAAATCTGTATCCTTTGAGAACACTAGGTAAGTATGAAGTATTATTAACATAAATCATGCCCATCTTTATTTTTAATACCCTAAAAAGAAAGCTTGATCACCTATCTCCCATGTGATGTTAAAACACCAGTCTTTTTTTTTTTTTTAAGATTTTATTTATTTATTCGACAGACAGAGATCACTAGTAGGCAGGCAGGCAGAGAGAGAGGTGGAAGCAGGCTCCCTGCTCAGATGTCAGATGTGGGGCTCGACCTCAGAACCCTGGGATCATGACCTGAGCCGAAGGCAGAGGCTTTAACCCACTGAGCCACCCAGGCGCCCCCAAAACACCAGTCTTATGTACAGATGTACTTCCTCATTAAATTGTGTAACTTCTTTTGTTATTGTGGACTTTGCCTACATCTGTAATGTATAGGATATGCTGGCCCAGGTGGGGAGCTGTCTCACTTGCTCACTGTTTTAACTCAGTGGTTGGCATATTACTCAGCATATAGTAAGTGCTCAACACCTGGATGAGTAAATGGTTGAGTCAATGCTGATTAACTGAACAGATAACTCTGAACATTTAAGAATTTTTGTAAAACTTGACTTTTTATTGTAAAATAATATATGTTTATTTTAGAAGATTTAGGTAATAAAAATAAGCATATGGTAAAAAAATTCTATTACATAAGAATCCAGTATTTATAAATAGCTTTGTTAGCATTTTTCATGTAATCTTTCATGATTATATGTGATGTGTGTATGTATATATGTACAAAATGGCATACATAGAGGTATATAAGTATAACAAAATAATCATAAATGATTGAAAAATACTATCAATGTTTTATAATAGACTCTATACTGTTTAGTAAACATTTAAAATAAAGGCATTTTATGGCCCAAAATTCAAAGTGATAATCAAGGATTTGGTTATGTGGGTGGATGACCCAACACTAGGAGGGGTACAAAGGATTAGAAACAGAGAGGAGGACAGAAGAACATTCAACAGAGCATTTAAAACAGGTATAGAGGGGAGTAGGAGACAAAGCCTGTGTATCTGTATTAGTAGACCACTTCTCTGTCCATCCTGGGAAATGCTGTGCTATATTTTGGTGAGAGTAGACAGGTTAACAAAAACCATGAGGATGATTAACAGACAAAATCTTTGCGAGACTTGGGTGGTCAAGAAAGCTCTTTTGAAGATCATTCTTACAATGCATGTATGTATGTGGCAGGTCAGCCAGTGAATCAAGCTTAATTTTTAGTTGTTCTTTTAAAACTTGATATATGTAGGTTGTTGCAGGGAAAGAATTTGGGAACTTTGCATAAGAAGCTTGGATGTTCCTGAGAGGCAAAGGACGGAAATCTTAAACTCTCTTGAGATGCAAGTTCTGAAACCTGTTGAATGGGAAGAGCCAGCCTGGACCAAATCTTGGCAACAAGGAAGAGCAAAGAAGCCTTGAAACTCACATTACTTACTAGGTGTTAGAATATGGATTAGACCAGTGGGCTGGCCTCTCCATGTGCCAGTGTCCTGAAGTAAACATGAATCTGATAGCAAACTTAGTCTTCATCTAACCCTCTTATAATAAATGGACGTAAAACATGAGTAAATCTAAAGTGTTATATCTTTGGGAGCTCAAAACAGTCTGTGGCTGAGCACGGTCATTCAAAGGAGGGAATCCAGTTAGGGAACCATCCTCACTTGAAACTTGAAGAATGCCAGTGTCCAAGACAGGTAGCTGTTGAACTGAAACTGGGGCAGGAGTTTTTACCTTGGCCATATCCTTTTGAGGAGGACTGAAGGAGTGTGTGAGCCTTGTTGGTGAACTGAGGGTCTTTTGTATATCCTGGAAGTTACATGGGTATCTGGTTGTCTTTAGAGCTCAGATGGGAAGCAAACTACACTTACAGTATTTGACTGTAGAATCTGCAATATTCAAGGGATTAATGCTACCCAGTAAGGTAAGAACAAATAGGTCCAACTACTTGGAAATGAAAAAGCACTCTGGGTGCTTTTTAAATGTTCTCTCTCTCTATCTTAATTGAACCTCTATGTAGGTATGTTGTATTTTATATTTTTATTTTTTAATATTTTTTTATTTTTTAAAATATATATTTATTTATTTTAGAGAGAGAAAGAGAGAGTGAACGGGTGAGGCATAAAGGGAGAGGGAGAGAGAATCCACAAGAAGACTCCCCGCTGAGTGTGGAGCCTGACATAAGGCTTGATTCCAGGACCCTGACATCATGACCTAAACCAAAACCAAGAGTCAACCACTCAACCCCCTGAGCTACCCAGGTGCCTGTATGTTGAATTTAGATGTGTGTGTGTGTGTGTGTGTGTGTGTGTGTGTGTGTGTGTTACATACATATTGGTACTTGCTTATCTGGGTTTACATTTCTTTTGTGCAAGTTAACTAACACCAGTCTCCATGAGCACTTGAGAAGTGCTCATTAAGCTCATTTTCCAAATTATAAGGGAAATTCTGGGAATGGGGACAATCAGGATAGAGGCAGAAGTCACCTTCTCTATACTATTAACCCATCTGACACCAAGATTTGCCTCTTTTTCTTGCATCTCCATTTATGGGTTCACTTCTTATAGCTTGGGAAGACAAAAAAACAGTTCTTTGGTTTTCTTCATTGCTTTAATCTTACATCTTGCAGGATAGTGTAAAGTTTTGTCTTTTTTTTTTTTTTGAGTTTTTGTCATTTTTAATTTGGGAATTATCCTCCACAAATAAAGGGGGGCAGGGATGTTGCAGGGGAAGGTAAGATGACCCAGAACTGGTAGTTGACATCTTGAGATACTGTAATGGAATAACCTCATATGTCACTCCATTTGAGCTCTGATAACTGACAGTGCAGTACTGACAAAATAATTAATGTGCATTAAAATGTAATGGAACATGCATTGATGTATCTCTGAATTAACTATATGCTAATGGAAGCATTAAAGACCAATGTTGGAAGGACATCTTTATTTAATAAAGGGGATTGTGAAAAGTTATTTTCCAGATAAATTGGAGAATTAAATTGGAAAAAGTATGAAGGAAAATAACTTTGAATATAGATTTTTTCAAATAAATAATATTTTAAGCTATGAAAATGAAGTATCTTTGCTTTCTGAGGCTTAGATCATTGAAGCTCTGAAAATGTGCAACACAAAGACCACTTCTGAAATTATTCTTGGAGAAAGAACTCTGGCAAAAAGAGAAATGAATCTAAGAGGAAGTAATGCCACGGAATTATAGCCTAACTACTGTTTTTATTGTCTTAATAAGTAATAATCATAAACAGAAAAAAAATTCATTAACAGTCCAGAATTAAAATTCCAGGTGATTCTAATACAACTTGGGGTATAAGGGATGTGGAAATCAGTGGGGGCTGAGAATAGTTTACAAAAAATATATAGATATATATAAATTTAAGAAATTGATAGTTAAAATAAATATAAATTTGGGTTTTAATTAGAAATAATCATACATAAACAAAATAATATGTCTGCTGTTTTACATAGAATTCAAGATGCCATTGATGATAAGATACACCATTATTTCATTTATCACTAAGAAGAAAAAATGCTGCCATCTCTGAAAAAGAGGTTGCCAATCAAGACACAATGTTTTCTTATCAGTTAGAATTTGTATTTGTATTGTGAAAGATCTTTTAGACATTATTATTCTTATAAAACATATAAAGAGGAAAGACCAAAATAAAACCAGTTACTATTTTCATAAAATTTCTTCACACTGAGGCCAACTTTTCTAAATGAATTCTTAACATCATTTGTGTTTTTCTGCACAGAATAAACCTCTGTTCTGTAAAGAATGACAATGCAATATTTTAAAAAGATTTACAAGAGTAAAACTGGTGCATTGCAGGTAGAGCAGGGATACTTGAGAATGTGGTTACGGATGCCTGATTCACCTCTTCTGTCAAGCTCTTTTCTCAAATCATTTTGTTCCCAGAGGTTAAAAGTTTTCTATTCTCCATCACTTATCTCCAGGATTTTCTTTAGAACTGCTGACGCCCATTTTATGGGTGATGATGCTGGCGCTTTGATATTCCTGCATGCTCAAGGAATGACAACTATGACATAACTTTACCACCTGGCCAACCCAGGGATCACAAAACACTACAGACTGCAAAACCTACCTTGATTTTCAAGATATTACATTATAAAGTTTATGCATTTTGGAAGTCATGAAATAGAACTTTAACCAGCTAAGGAAACTCTACTGTCCTAATATAAAAAAGAAAGGGGGGGAGAAGAAACTATGGTAATATCTAACACCAAGCATGACATAGAAGAAAATCTCATTATGAGTAGTTTCAATAAATGTGAGTTCAACTCAAAAATCTAAAGATAGGGACATACAGACTGGATTTCAGATAAGGTTAGCAGTATATTGCTGTATCAGTTTAGAGTCCATTGATGAAAAAGAATTCTAAGTATGTAGAGGGGATTTAAAACAGGAAATTGGTTAAATGGATGTGGGATGAGCAAAATGCAGGAGATGATTAGCAAGAGCAACATAGAGGGACTGATGCTCCAAGATCAGATGTTTGCTGGTGCTTTTTCTCTGGGAGCCCAAGATTCTACACCTGCTGATGAGCTGCTGGACAGCTGTCACATCCAGTTCAAGATCCACCACAGAGTCACCCTCTTGGCCAAGGCTGAGACTGGAGGCCACGTGGTGGCTACGACCAGTGCTGTCATCTGTCGCTGTGCCATGGTCACTATCGCTCTGTTGCTGCTTCTCTTGTTGACGCCGCCGAAAACTCTGAGGGAAACGGGAAGCAGGATGAGAGGTACTTTCCTCTTCCACCTCACAGATTCCTCTCAGGAATCCCCTTAGCAGAACTTGACAGGAAGCCGGTTGGTTAGAATTCCAGGGAAATGTCACTTGCAGACTCCCAGCCTTCTCCAACACACAGGAGAATACAGAAGGGGCCTCAGACAAACATGCACATAAGTGACTCTCTTGTCTACAGGACATGCAATTAAAGCCAAAGGATATGGGGCTGTTTGTTTATTCATTCATTCAACAAATTTTTATGGGATGCCTCCCAAGTGTCCACTCATCTTCCAGGTGTGGTGATATAGCAGGGAGCAACCCAGACCCAATATCTGCTCAGCGTATTTTTGACCTTTGAAGACAGACAGCAAACAAGATGAATAGTTACATTCTATCGTATCTTGGAACATGACAACCGTTATGGGAAAAGTAAAGCAGGAAGGAAGGGTAAAGAGGCCAGGGGATTGTAATTTATTAAAACAGGCCTTATTGAAAATGTCACGCCTGAACCAAGATATGCAGGGAAAGAAGAGAGAAGTCTGAAGAAAATGTGAAATCTTTATTTTAATAATAAATCAAGTAAGGATTAAGGTAAAAGTTTAGTAGGAAAAAATAAATGTTATTTATTGGTAAAAAGGAATGTTATTTGGTAAATAATGATAAATAAATCTTATTTATTAATAAAAGAAATCTTGGCTATAGTAATCATGTACCTACTTTGTAGAATATCATTGTAGCCCCAAAGCATAAACCAACAATGGTCAGAATAAGGAGAAACAGGTATATCAAAAATTGTGGTTTAAATTGAAAAATCTAACAGACAAAATTTCACAATATAGTAAATTTTGGTAACACAATAAAAGAATATTAGCTCTATGTAAAAAATGTATGCCCAACAGGAAACACTGATTCATTTAATTCATTTGTGGGAGTCTCCATGTACAAGGCTGCAAAAGAAGCCCCAGTACAATCTAAAGAATAAGCGTGACGCCAAGACCATGTTCTTTGATGGAAATGCAATAAAGTTAGAATCCATAAAGGACAGCTTTAAAAAAAATTTCCTATATTTGGAGCCTAAAGTAAGTACTGTTTTTATTAAGGAAGATCTCATGGGAAATTCAAACTACTGAATGCAATAAAATACCTCATATCAATATTTGTGAGATTTAACCAAAATAGAACTTAGAAATTTATATCTTTGAATACATTTAAACATTTAACCACAAAAAATACTGAAAAAAGATAGTAGCTAAACTCAGAAATAAAGAAAAAAGTGACAGAATAAACTGGAACTTAATCATTAAAAGTGACAAGAAGTAAAAGAACAAACATCTCTGAAATAGGGAAGAGAAACTAAAAAGGTGATCAAAAAATAAAAAAATTAAAAAGGAAAAGCTAATGATAGAATCATGGTAAGTCTAATTGACAAAAGAAGAAACAAATACAATTCAGAATTAAAGAAACAGAAATAAGAATAATTATGAGTGCTACTAATATAATAGGACATCAAGGACAAACACAAGTTAGCAAACCTATGCATGAAGCTATTGCCGTGCATTTATCTTGTCCTCAGTGGTGCCTAGACACAGAACAACAGGTGCTGGAGCTTTGGTGTAGTACAGGATGAGAGCTCATCAAACCGCTTTTCTCTCCTTGTTGAAGTCATTCTCAGGTCCAGACTACATGCAGAATTGAGTCATGCAGAAGCAAAAGACTGGAGAGAAAGGGTTTCTTTGTGGGAACTGCTGGAGTTATCTTAGGTTTCTATCCTTTCCCAAACAAATGATGGGTTCCTTAAGGCCACTTGGGGAAGTTGATTGGTGTCTCTTGGAATGTGGGGGACAGAAGGCTAGGATTTCTCTTTGTTCTGGAAAAGAATTTTATTGTATTATATTTTATTTTTTAAGATTTTATTTATTTATTTGACACAGAGAGAAAGCAATCACAAGTAGAAGAGATGCAGGCAGAGAGAGAAGGGGAAGCAGGCTTCCCACCAAGCAGAGAGCCCATTGGTGGACTTGATCGCAGGACCTGAGATCATGACCTGAGCCGAAGGCAGAGGCTTAACCCACTGAGCCACCCAGGCACCCTGGAAAACTATTTTAAAGATGAGAGACTGGTGAGGACAGACCTGTGGTGGCAAAGCCAACATTACATACTGTTCTTTATAGAGTTTGAGGGGCACTAGGGTAAATCTGTGTTTCCTCTAGTCTCTCTCACTCCAAGAGGGAAATTGAAGGGATGAGAGAGCCCCAAGGATGGAATTTGTATGTGTTGCACACCAGAAGAGGGAAGGAGTCACACCTTGCTGGCCAGAGACAGAATGTCCCATAGGAGGAAACTGCAGGTGGGGCACCTCAGAAACAGATCCTTAGAAATGGGTCCTGAGCAAGTCCTGATATTTATTCAGAACCAATATTGTGGGACTATGATATCAAAGATTTGAAAAGGAGTTTGCAGAGGACAACATTTAAGAGGTTAAAACATTAATATTTAGCTGAATATTTAACTGAATAACTGACATGAACTTCTTTCAAATGTTAGGGCTGGTTTTGTCACCATATCATTGTGGTATGATATCCGGGAAGACATAAACAATAGTTTTCGGTGTAGCAGTGTTTGTAATAGTAATAACAGAAAAAGCAGAAACAACCCCAAATAGACATCAGTAGGTGAGCAGAGAAATAAATCTTGGAAGATGCACACAAAGAAATGTTATACAGCATGTAGAATAAACTAGGACTGGAAAATAGAAACTCAAAGACCAAAGCTTGAGTGCTGGGTGAAAGTCATATTTATTGCTAGGCAGAGTTCAATCCGATACCACATCTAAACTTTGATGATGGGCTTTGAGGGATGAAAAATGGGGTATGTCTCCTAAAGCTGAAAAATCTCAAAAGATCTCAGTCCCATATTCGGAAAGCAGTCTCAGAGTGCAGCTGATCAGCTGGTGATATCTACCAAGGCTGGGGAAGGTGTCAATGGCAAATCTCACTTTGATGTTTGCTTCTAAATTTGGGCATCTGGCTACCTTTGGTATGCAGATGAGTTTCTTGATTTGGAACTGTGCTACCCAATTATCTTTTCATAAAGCCAAGCCTGTCCCATTGGCAACAGGCTAGGCGGGCAGGTCAGACTAGACATCAGTTTGGACAGATCTCAAAACCATAATATTGAATGCAAAAAGCATATTGCAGAACCATGGAGAAGTGGGAATCATTTATGTAAATTATGTAAATTAAAGAACACATGCAAAAATGTGGCATATTGTGTTATTTTGAGCATATTTGAGAAGGCTGTTCTTGAGATCATTATTAGCTACTTGTAGATTTTATTTGCTTAATCCTTCTCGACACTGAAATCAGGAGAGGAAAAGTTAAAGCACATTTGGCTTTACTTTCCTTACTGTTCCATCACCAGGAAAATAAATGAGTGGCTGCTTCTGTCTTCCAGCAGCTCAGAGCTAGCACCAGGCACAAGCGCTCTGGTTGATTTGTGGAGTCAGAGATTGGAATTTTAGTCTCGTACCCTGCTGTGCTTACGTGCCCTCGCCATAGCATGTGACAGTGTAGGAATGATGGTTCCTGCCCTCTTTTCAGCTTTTCCCATTCTGCTGTCAGTGCTGAAAAATGGAGACAAGAAGCTCTACGTGAAAGCCAGCCAGACTTCTCTGAGGAGCCATTGCCTTTCAGGGATTTCTGGGGAAAGCTTTAGGCATCAATATTTCCTTTTCATCCAGTGGCAAAAATTCAAGGACCAGGGGAATCACTCAAATATTTATAGGAGCTACCAGCTCATGCCAAGCCTAGGCTCTCATCAGACTTAAAGAAAGGCACAGACCTTGTCATCAAAGGCATGTTCCTTCAGAGGATAAACTACACACGTTCTCATATATCTTTCATGCAAACACAAATCTTCTTGTTTCTATTGCATGTGTTAATATAGATGGGTTAATGATCTATTTTCTTTTTTAAAAAATTTTTTTAAGATTTTAATTCTTAAAATTTTTAAAAGATTTTATTTATTTATTTGAGAGAGAGAGAGAGAGAGAGAGATCACAAGTAGGCAGAGAGAGAGCCCGATTCTAGGACGCTGAGATCATGACCTGAGCCGAAGGCAGAGGCTTAACCCACTGAGCCACCCAGGCACCCCAAATGATCTATTTTCTATACCTGGAAACAAAGAATGTTGAAATTATTCTTCCATGTGAAAATGTTTCCACTTCAGGGAAAAATGACCCCAGGCTTGACCAAGCTTCACAGTAAATCCCCATCTCTGACCGTCTTCACTAATCAGTCTTTGCCAACTAGGAAGCCACTGGAACAAGGTCCTCACACCCACTGCTGCTGCAGCAACTTGAGCCTCCCTGGGTGGTCACATCCCAAGGCAGTTCTTTTCCTTGCCCTAATCCCCAAACTGCAGATCGCTGGTTTAGCAATCCAACTGCAGAAAATGTGACCTTTTGCTCTTTTGAAAGAATCCGTTTTCCGCCATCTAATGATGGAGGCTGTGTTTCCCTATGTTATTTATTTTGTTTTTAGATTTAATCAGGATTGTCAGAGATTTTTATTTTCACAGCCAGACCTCCAGTGTTCTGCAGCAAGCCCTTCAACGGACTGTTCCAGATTATGTGACCTGTTTTCTCTTTTATTTTCATCTCTCTACCTTTTAATAACTCAACCTATTGCTTCCTTTCAACTGCATTAGCAGTGCTAGGTAGTGCAGGATTCAATGCACTTCTGAACTATTTGCCAGGAGGTTCTGCAAAAAACTGGCTATTTTAAAATTTGATTTTGAACCAGCATTTTACCAGAATGCAGTAATTATTCTTTTATCCTTGTTGCATGCTCTATGTTATCTGTTAAGTGAAGCAGTAACTGTACAGAATATTTAGAAGTGATGTAATTTTTGATTCCCAGGAGTGAAACACCGGCTGAAAGCTACAAATTCCCCCAAATATGTTGATTTCTTTAGTCCATGTGCCAGTCCACAGACACATTCACTAAATACCAGATCTTTGGTCAATTCTGATTACATTTGTAGGCAACCAAGTCTGCTCAAAAACTTTTCAGGCAATTTAATCGGTCAATCAATTAAGTCAGGTTAGGCAAAATGACCAAACTGATATGATTGCCTGTCTCGTGGCTGCCATCCCCACCACTGTAATCGCTTCACACAAGATCTGACTCTTGGCCAGAAGTCCTCAGAACTAGTCAGCCTTCCTCCAAGTTGATTCTGAACAACAGAAAAACCGGTCGTGATACTTATTAACTCTTAATCCTGTTTTCAGGTCATTTCATCACCTGCTACTTTACCCACATTCTTCCTTTCTTAGTGCCATTGTCTCTGTATCTGTTTTACCGAGTTTAACATTTCCATCTTCTGATGGAAGCCTGCACAGAGGGCTCCTACAGAGGACTTAAGAAATTTAACCTTCACTTGACCCTTCCATGAATTAAAACCTTTGTTCTTAAGGTCAGGTTTGCATGCTTCTAACCCCCAGCTCTCTCTTGATTTCTGCATTTAGCGATCTTTCCTCCTCCTTTTTATTCAATAATTTGAATTAATTAATTCAGGTACAATATTTATTGACTCCTTCCTGTGTCATGTCACACAAATGATAAAAGATGAAAAAGGCAACTCATATCCTTAAGGGGTTATACTCAAGTGAGAGAATTGAACACACACACACACACACACACACACACACACAGAGATAATTTCAACACAGAGCAGTTAAGAACTCCCTGAGCAGAATTTGAGAAGGTCGGCAGAGAGGGGGTGTGACTTGGCAGTTAATAATGCTTGCTTCAGCAATTCCACTGCCTGCTCACCACTCTGAAATCATGTAACTTTGGGTACATTTAAAAAAATTTTCTCATGCCTCAGTTACCTTACATTTTAAGTGGGGATAGAGATAAGACTTCCTTCATTGGATTATTATGAGACGAAAATGATGTGATACACATACAATACTTAGGCAAATTCTTGGCACGTAGTATGTAGTCAATACATATTATTGTGCTACTAAGATTAAGAGAGAGGAGAAAATTTCACACAACTGGCAGACTGCCTGTTGAGTGAATGAGAACAAGACTTTGATCTTTGAGATTTTGTTTGGCTTCTGGATCTGTCATTGGAAAACTGATGTCCCTCCCCCTTTCTGGAACTCAACATTTTTTAGATGTAACATGAATGGATTTTAATAATTTGTTGGATTTGTTTTCCCCTAAATTTGGGCCGTGTATGTATCTTTAAAAAAATGTTCTCACAGATCTTAGTGTTTAAAATTAATCTTATGATAACATTACTAATATTATTAAAGTAAATATATCCATAAAACAAAATATAAACCAGATATAAAATGTTAACAGCTATAAAAATACAAAATGAAAACAAAAGCAGATATCTCCCAGTTTTGGCTTGGATTGTTTGGGTATGCCTTCTTCTTTTGTTTTTGTTTTTGTTTGATTCTACAGAGTGCATATAGATAATGCCTTCATTTTAGCTTTCATGATCACTTAAAACAGACTATGTGGGATTTTCTTTCTTAGCCCTTGATGGCATATTGGGCATAATTTCTGTGGTCACTTTCAGGTATTAAAATGATTCCATTTTTAGGTCATGGAAAGTCTGATACAACCTTAATCAAATGGCCAAAGGTAACATCACAGTAATGACAAATTGAAACCATGTACCACTTGGTGGAGTGTAGTGAGAACACAACATCACTTTTGTGATATCCTTGTGAAGATATAAAACCCAAATCTTATCATGAAAAACATGAGACAAACCCAAATTGTAGAGCATTCCATAGAACTTTAGCTTATAATTTTTGCAAGTACCAAGATCATGAAAGTCAAGGTAGTCTTGAAAGGTAAAGAGAAAATCTCTCAGATTGAAGGGCATTAAAGAGACTGACAGGAGAGCTAAGTGCAGTGTGTGTTCTTGGGCTGGATTTTTTTGCTATGTAAGAAATTATTGGAACAACTGGAAAAATTGAGTGGAGTCTGAGGATTTGATGCTGGCCATGTTTCAGATTGTTTTTTTTTTATTTGATAGCTTTATTATAATTATTTTTTAAAAAGTCCTTGTTTATAGAAATTGCATGCTGACATATTTGAGAATGATGGGACATTGCATTAGGAACTTATTTTCAAATGAGTCAGGAAAAAAAGTTATTTGTACTTGTGGCTCTTCTATAATTTTATAATTACTTAACAATTTTTAATGATATTCTTCAATGGGCTTGAAAAGAAATGTACATATCTATATAACCAATTCCAAGCTAAATAAAAAATTCAGCCTCTTTTAAAAATTCAATGCTAATTAAATAGATATTAAATTAATGAATATTATAATTTAAAATATGTTAATGAAATATTAATTGCTATGAATTGCATTAATTTTTGCCTCTTCTTCCCATTTAGTCCTGACCTGCACTATTGTAGACCCCATAAAGAAAAGAATGTATTCTCTTTTATCTTTCTCTGCTTCTCGGCCTGCTCCTCACCTCTATGGCTCCTATTTTCTCTGGGTCTGGGATATGGGAAATGGTGGTGATATGGAACGGACAAAGCCCTACCTCACTGCTACACACTGTATCATTTTCTGATGCTGATAACACATGCCCTAAAGAACTCCCAACTCCTGTCCTCATGAACAACACCCCTGTGAGTTTTAGTAGGGTTCTTTCAATCTCTTCCTAGCCCTACTAACTTCTGAGTGTCCACTTGGTCCGTAGGAAAGTTCCCTACCTCACCCTAATCAAGCTCTGAACTTTCAAGCTCAGTTGTGCTCTCTATCCTTGACCATTAGGAGCACTCAGACCAGTTTCTAACCTTCAGATTCATCTTAATTGGTGCCGAGCAACTGTCTCCACTTATTCCCAAGCTTCAAAGAAATCTGCAGTACTCTGCTCTAATCTTAAGTAGGGATATGGTTTTTTGAAGCTCATCAAGGATCTAAAAGGAAGTAAGATGCCAGTCTTGTATTCCTTGGGCTGGGGGAATGGCATAGAGTGGAGAAGAATTACCAAGGCATTGTCTATTTCTACATATTTCCTTCAAAGAATCTCCTCTCCTCAGTAAATTCTCAGATGTATGATAGAATCCTCTAAAGGTTTCTTGGGGTTTTGTCAGCTTTTACCAAGTCATCAACCTAGGGTTAATCTAAATAATTTTGTTACGATAAATGATGTATTTTTGCTGACATTAACTTGATATTAGCAACACTAATATTTTTGCTGATATTAAATTGATATTAGCAACACTAATATGAAGACAGGAATTCTTCTGTTTTTATCTTTTCTGTACTGTGTAATAACTCATTTCTCCCATTTCCTTTCCCTGTTCAAAATGCTAGGCACCTTGAAGTTTTTGGCCATTAAGTAGACTGACAGGGTTCTCTTATGGCTCAAAATTATAGCTTTTAACACGTACATGATTGTGAACACAATTGTAATTTAAGACTTTCCAATTGTGTGGTAGTTATAAGGTGCTCATTTGGGTGCTTAAGAGGATTTTTGTTTTTAGATGATCGTTGGATTGCAGACCTGCAATATGTAGATGAACCCTAATTTGAAAAACATTGGCATGGACCTAATAATTTTGTGTTCTTTTCCAAATATAGAGTCACTATGATTCTAACAGCATAAAACATTCTCTGGCAATTAGTTCTTTATATGAAGGAGGATACATGTCATCAAAATCGAATTTGACCTTTTAAAACAGCTGACCTGATTTCTTTTTATAGGAAGCACCCTTTCCTAACAGGTTTTTTTTTTTTTCTTAAAAAATTATATAGCAAACTTGCCTGTAGATATAGCTGAGTTTTTTGTTTTTTTTCTTTTTGTTGTTTTTTTTTTTTTGTCTGCTAGTCATGTCTACATAAGATACGGGCAATATAAACTCCATAATCATGTTGGAAACAGAAGGCAAGCTTAGTTATCACAAGGTATGTTAACCCAACATCCAAGTGTTTTTAAAAAGTTCCTGAAACATCTTGCTGTATTAAAGTCATCAGGATGCCCGTTGCTCTGAGTCTATCTTTGTAACTCCCAGTTTTGGAGAAGCATGTGATAGAGAAGAAAGATCTAGTGAATACCATCTCCATGTCCCCTGGCTATAGCTACTTCATCAAAGTTGCTCCCACATGCTTTAGCACCAGATGAAGATATGACTGAGTATATCAAGGTTCCAGGAACCATATTTTCTGTTTCATTATATTCTTCACAGTTTTACATGTTGATACATATGTGAAAGTCTCTTTCAGTAGACTCGTGATGTTCAGATAAATGCGGAATATGGCTCAGCTAGCTGCTCTTACAAGGACATTTTCTGGGAAATCCTGGTCTGAGTATTTTGTAATAAATAAACAATTAAAAGGAATTCTGAATGACCTTAACTAAATCTTACTATTTGTTTTTCTAAGCCCCCCACAGAAGACATTTGTCCAGACCATTTTAAAATCTATTCAAACCAATAAAAAATTTCAGATTTTCTTCCAGGAACATAACTCAGATTCCACTCCAACATTGTCCAGTTTTTTAATTTGCAATCTACATTCTTGATTTTGGCAGTTTATGATTTGTAACCATTCTGTGTGGGACACAATTACATTGTGTGTCTCTTATTCTCAAGGGTATAAATAGGGAAAAATAATTGTTTCTCAATAGGTTGATCTCAAGAATTTGCTAATATTTAATAATAATATCACAAAAGTTTCTGGGAAAATGCCTTCCATTTCAGCTGTAGTATATTTCTTGTTTTTGCTAGTTGGAAATTTAGTAATGGGTTTTACCTGAAATAGAAAGGCCTTATTTTTCTTTTCTTCCACTTATTCTACTTAAAATTAAATTGCATTTATATTATTTTCAGGGAGAAAATTGTTTTAAACAGACATTTATTCAGGTTATCATTTGAAAATTTCCCCTTATTTATATTTGTACTAACAAACAATAACCAAGAAATGCATTGGTATACCTGGCAACAAAAATTTTATGTAATAACTGGGCCAATAAAAGTCATGAACTTCTAAAATGATGTTCATGCTACTTATATGGAAACTAGAATTTGTGTTTGATTAAAATAATCCTCATTTAGATCAATTACTAGGCAGTTTTAAAAATTAACTGATTCACGAAATAAGGCATCTTTTTGATAGTTTAAATCATCAGATGTAATTCAATTAATACAAAGCAATTTTTGGCTGATTTGAATTTACTTATTTTATATTACTATTCACTATCATATGAATTTTCCATCATACACCATAAAGTAATGTATTATATACTATGTCCAAAGCACTATAAATTAAAAGGAAGAAATATATTCAATGAGAATTATGTCAGCAAAGTATCTTTAAGCCAATAGCTAAAAATAACTGGTCACATAAAGCCACTAATCAAAATCAAAGGAGAAAAACATTCTTAGCACCAGTCTCATTTTCTCTTGGTAATTGGTTTTCTTTCTTCATGCCTTTGGAATTAGAGGAGACTTAGCAGTAGAAGAAAAAAGGCACACAGAGAAAATGAGAACTTGACAGATCCACAGGATTAACATCAGCTCTCTTTCCAGATTTGTTAATGATGGACTTGCTCATAAAGTTCTTATCTCTAGGAAATCTCATTCACTGGCAAGCCACTTTCAGTTTTCTTTGTATTTGCAGCAGAATGTGTGTATTTCACTCATTTTTCTTCCTTGCATTTTTTTTTTTTATGTTAGTCTGAAATATTAATGTTTCATGGCAGGTGTTGAAACAGAAATTGTCTTTGTCTGGATTAGTCTTTAAAAAACTAGAGAAACTTAAAAAAAAAAAAAAAAAGGTAGAGCTGTGTCCTTTATGTCCTGCTCTGTGTGTCTCTATTATTTCTTTTCAAGCAACAGTGAGCTGAGTACTTCATAATAGATGTCTGTAGACTCCTTTAGAGATGAATTACCACCAAAGGAGAAGCCTGGAACGCAGAGCAGTAGAGCAAGAATATCTTCGTACAGGGAATCTGGTCAATTCTCTTGGCTTCTGTTCCTGAATTACTCCTGAAGGCTTCACTTACGAATCCCCAGAAGAAGTATCACAATTCTCTCAAATTTTAGAATCAGGATTTTCTATTTTACTTCTTTTTTTAAAAAAAATTACTTTATTTGACAGAGATCACAAGCAGGCAGAAAGGCAGGCAGAGAGAGAGAGGGGTGGGGGAAGCAGGCTCCCTGCTGAGCAGAAAGCCCAATGTGGACCCTGCGATCATGACCTGAGCCGAAGGCAGAGGTTTAACCCACTGAGCCACCCAGGCGCCCCTCTACTTTACTTTTTGAATTCATTATTATTGCTGTATTATTATTATAATACCTGACTAGGAAAGTAAAACATTTTCTTTGAAGAAAATGTGAATAATAAAGAAAAATAGGAAGAGTAGGCAATCCCATCCAAAGATTGTGTGTCTCTACACTGTTAATAATTTTGATATATATTTATTTCTGTATTCCATTGAACATTTGTAATATATTAACATAGATATATGCCCCAAATATTTCAGTTTTTGTCTGATAATCTCCTTTTTGTTTTTTAATTTGAGGTGTTCTGTCTTCTTTCTTTTTTTCTTGATTATAGTAGCTAGTATTTTGTTTGGGTTACACAATTCTTCAAATATTTTTTTAATTATCTAAAGTGAGTTTTTTTATGTTCTACATTCTTTGGTATGAGTGCCTTGAACAGTGAGATTTTGGATAACAGAGAAACACATTTTTCCTGTTCTCTCGAATATATCACATCTTGTCTTCAAGGTGTAGAGCAGTTTAGTATATGCTTAATAAATGCTTGTTGAGTGGGTCATTGAAAAGTAGAGGTCAGAGGGAGGAGTCAAGATGGCAGAAGAGTAGCAGGCTGAGACAACATCAGGTAGCAGGAATTCAGCCAGATAGTTATCAAAGCATTCCAAACACCTACAAATCCAACAGGAGATTGAAGAGAAGTAGAACAGCAATTCTAGAAACAGAAAATCGACCACTTTCTGAAAGGTAGGACCTGAGGAGAAGTGAAACCAAAGCAACAGGAAGATAGACCGCGGGGGAGAGGGGCCAGCTCCTGGCAAGTGGCAGAACAATGGAGCATAAAATCAGAACTTTTAGAAGTCTGCTCCACTGAGGGATGTAGCTCCAGAGGCTAAGTGGGGGTGGAGCTCTCGCAGGGACAGCATGGTCTCAGGTCCCACGGGGTCACAGAAGGATCAGGAGTATCTGAGTATAGCAGAGCTTGTAGGAATCAGAGAGGGGAAGCCGGCTACAGAGACAGAGCCAAGGAGTGAGCTCTCAGCTCAGGGTTACCTTAAACTGTGATCCATGGCACAATCAGACCACTGTTCTTTGAGCAGGGGACCCACAAGTGCCAGATCTGGCACTTAGAAGAGTGGCAGGGATCTGCTGGGTTTGGAGACTTTAAATGGGGTTGTGTGCCAGAGACAGAAACACTCAGTCACAGGCAGGGTGAGCTCAGAGCGTATCTGGAGACCATGAAGATGCGGGTGATTGAGTGCTTTTCTCCGAGGGCACAGTGAGGAGTGAGGCCCTGAGCTCTGGGTTCCTCAGGCCAGGGACTGGGAGATCTCCATTTTTATTCCTGTCCTCCAGAGCCCTATGGAAAGAGTTCAGGGAACAAAAGCCCCCAAGAACTGGAACAGATTACTTAGCCCAGCCCCTGGCAAGGGCGGTGCCATTCTGCCTCAGGCAAAGACACTTGAGAATCATTTCAGCAGGCCCCTCCCCCAGAATATCAGCAAGAAATCCAGCCAAGACCAAGCTCAGTGATCAGGAGAACCAGCAGAATTCCAAAGAAGGGGAAAGCAAAGCATAGAATTCATGGCATTCTCCCCATGATCCTTCAGTCTTGCAAAATTAATTAAATTTTTTAAATTTTTTTCTTATTCTAATTTTTTTAACCTTTTCTTTTTCCTCTTTTAACTTTTTTTAACTAGATTATCTTAACAATGCCTTTCTTAAAAAAATCTTTTTGAACCTTTATTTTTATAGTCATATTTTATCCTTCATTGTATCTAACTTTATCTTTTCTATACACATAGGGGTGTTTCTTCTAAAAAAAATTGGGATACAACTTCTTCTAATAGATCAAAATATACCGTAAATCTAGCACAAGGTTTGTTCTAGTCTCCAACCTGAGAAAATTCTCTCCACTTTCTTTTTTTTCTTTTCCCAACCAACTTATCTTATCAACTGTTTTTATAGAATTCTTTTAAATTTTTTATTTTACAGTCATATTCCATTCTTTCATTGTGTTTACCCATATATATATATATATATATATATATATATATATATACACACACATATAAATTTTTCTTTCTTTAAAATTTTGGGAGGTAGTTTCTTCTAAGAAACCAAAATACTCTCAAGATGAAGTGGGTGGCTCTGCTCTATTCACCAGTCTAATATATATATATATATATATATATATATATATATATATATATTTCCTTTTCCTTTTCTTTTCTTTTTTTAAAAAAAATTTAAACTTCTTTTTACCCCCTTTCTTCTCCCCATGATTTGAGGTCTCTTCTGATTTGGTTAATGCACATTTTTCTGGGGCCATTGCCACCTTTTAGTATTTCATTTTCTTGTTCATATATTCTTATCTGGATAAAATGACAAGGCAGAAAAACTCACCACAAAACAAATAAACGGACGTTGGTAATATGTCAGATCTAGTGTTCAGAATGATGATTCTCAAGGTGCTGGCTGGGCTCAAAAAAGGCATGGAAGTTATTATAGGAATGCTGTCTGGAGAAATAAAATCCCTTTCTGGAGAAATAAAAGAACTAAAATCTAACCAAGCTGGAGTCAAAAAGGCTATTAATGAGGTCCAGTAAAAAAAATGGAGACTCTTACTGCTAGGATAAATGAGGCAGAAGAGAAAATTAGTGATATAGAAGACTAAATGACAGAGAATAAAGAAGCTGAGCAAAAGAGAGACAAACAACTACTGGATCATGAGGGGAGAATTCGAGAGATAATCGATACCATAAGATGAAACAATATTACAATAATTGGGATTCTAGAAGAAGAAGAAAGAGAGAGGGGGGCAGAAGGTATATTGGAGCAAATTATAATAGAGAATTTCCCTAATATAGCAAAGGGAACAAGCATCAAATTCCAGGAGGTGCAAAGAATCCCTTTCAAAATAAATAAGAATAGGTCCACACCCTGTCATCTAATAGTGAAACTTATAAGTCTTAGAAACAAAGAGAAAATCCTGAAAGCAGCCCAAGACAAGAAGTCTGTAACATACAATGGTAAAAATATTAGATTGGCAGCAGACTTATCCACAGAGACCTGGCAGTCCAGAAAGAACTGGCATGATATATTCAGAGCACTAAATAAGAAAAACATGTAGCCAAGAATACTATATCCAGCTAGGCTATCATTGAAAATAGAAGGAGAGATAAAAACCTTCCAAGACAAACAAAAGCTAAAAGAGTTAAAGCACCAAACCAGCTCTATAGGAAATATTGAAAGGGGTCCTCTAAGCAAAGAGAGAGCCTCAAAGTAGTAGACCAGAAAGGAACAGAGATAATAAACGGTAACAGTCACCTTAAAGGCAATACAATGGCACTAAATTTGTATCTCTCAATAGTTATCCTGAAGGTAAAATGGGCTAAATGCCCCAATCAAAAGACACAGGGTATCAGAATGGCTAAAAAACCAAAACCCATCAATATGCTGCATACAAGAAACCCATTTTAGGCCCAAAGACACCTCCAGATTTAAAGTGAGGGTGTAGAAAACAATTTACCATGCTAATTGACATCAAAAGAAAGCTGGGGTGGCAATTCTTATATCAGAAAAATTGGATTTTAAGCCAAAGACCATAATAAGAGATGAGGAAGGACACTATATCATAACATACTCAAGGGACTGTTCAACAAGAAGGTCTAACAATTTTAAATATCTATCCCCCTAACATGGGAGCAGCCAACTACATATACTAATTAATAACAAAATCAAAGAAACACATCAACAATAATTCAATAATAGTAGGGGACTTTAACACCCCTCTCAATGAAATGGACAGAACAGCCAAACAAAAGATCAACAAGGAAATGAAGGCCTTAAATGACACACTGGACCAGATGGACATCACAGATATATTCAGAACATTCCATCCCAAATCAACAGAATACACATTCTTCTCTAGTGCACATGGAATAGTCTCCAAAATAGATCATATCCTGGGTCATAAATCAAGTCTCAACCAGTACCAAAAGATTGGGATCATTTCCTACATATTTTCAAACAACAATGCTCTGAAGCTAGAACTCAATCACAAGAGGAAATTTGGAAAGAACCCAAATACATGGAGGCTAAAAAGCATCCTTCTAAAGAATGAATGGATCAACCAGGAAATTAAAGAAGAATTGAAAAAATTTTTGGAAACAAATGATAATGAAAGCACCACTGTTCAAAATCAGTGGGACACAGCAAAAGCAGTCCTGAGAGGAAAATATATAGTGATACAAGCCTTTAACAAGAAACAAGAAAGGTCTCAAATATATAAAACCTAACCCTACACCTAAAGCAGCTGAAGAAAGAACAACAAAGAAAGCCTAAACCCAGCAGGAGAAGAGAAATAATAAAGATCAGAGCAAAAATCAATGAAATAGAAATGAAAGAAAAAAGATAGAAAAAAAATCAATGAAACTAAGAGCTGGTTCTTTGAAAGAATTAATAAGATTGATAAACCCCTGGCCAGCCTTATCAAAAAGAATAGAGAAAGGACCCAAATAAATAAAATCATGAATGAAAGAGGAGAGATCACAATCAACACCAAAGGTATACAAACAATTATAAGAACATATTATGAGCAACTATACTTCAGCAAATTTGACAATCTGGAAGAAATGGATGCATTTTTAGAGACATATAAACCACCATAACTGAACCAGGAAGAAATAGAAAACCTGAACAGACCCATAACCAGTATGGAGATTGAACCAGTTATAAAAAATCTCGCAACAAACAAGGGCCCAAGGCCAGTGTCCCAGGGGAATTCTACCAAACATTTAAAGAAGAAATAATTCCTATTCTCCTGAAACCATTCCAAAAAAATAGAAATGGAAGAAAAACTTCCAAACTCATTTTATGAGGCCAGCATTTTCTTGATCCCAAAACCAAACAAAGACCCCATCAAAAAAGAGAATTACAAACCAATATCTTTAACGAACACAGATGTGAAAATTCTCACAAAAATACTGGCCAATAGGATCCAACAGTACATTAAAAGGATTATTCACCAGGACCAAGTGGGATTTATTCCAAGGCTGCAAGGTTGGTTCAACATCTGCAAATCAATCAATGTGGTACATTAATAAAAGAAAGAACACAACCATATGATACTCTCAATAGATGGCGAAAAAGCATTTGACACAGTACAACATCCTTTGATCAAAACTCTTCAAAGTGTATGGATAGAGGGTACATACCTCAATATGATCAAAGCCATCCATGAAAAACTCACCACAAATATCATTCTCAATGGAGAAAAACAGAGCTTTTCTGCTAAGGTCAGGAACACGGCAAGGATGTCCATTATCACCACTGCTATTCAACATAGTACTAGAAGTCCTAGCCTCAGCAATCAGACAGCAAAAAGAAATTAAAGGCATTCAAATCAGCAAAAAAGAAGTCAAACTCTCACTCTTTGCAGATATGATACTTTATGTGGAAAACCCAAAAGACTCCTCTCCAATAAGCTAGAACTCATACAGGAATTCAGTAAAGTGTCAGGATACAAATCAGTGCACAGAATCAGTTGAATTTCTATACACCAATAGAAGAAAGAGAAATTAAGGAGTTAATCCCATTTACAATTGCACCCCAAACCATAAGATACCTAGGAATAAACCTAACCAAAGAGGCAAAGAATCTGTACTCAGAAAACTACAAAGTACTCATGAAAGAAATTGAGGAAGATACAAAGAAATGGAAAAATGATCCATGCTCATGGATTGGAAGAACAAATATTGTGAAAATGTCTATGCTATCTAAATCAATCTATACGTTTAATGCAATCCCTATCAAAATCCTATCCATTTTTTTCAAAGAAATGGAACAAAGAATCCTGAAATTTATATGGAACCAGAGAAGACCTCGAATAGCCAGAGGAATGTTGAAAAAGAAAGCCAAAGTTGGTGGTATCATAATTTCAGACTTCAAGCTCTATTACAAAGCTGTCATCATCAAGAAAGTGTGGTGCTGGCACAAAAAAGGACACATAGATCAGTGGAACAGAATAGAGAGCCCATAAATAGACTCTCAACTCTATGGTCAATTAATCTTTGACAAAGAAGGAAAGAATGACCAATGGATAAAAAGACAGTCTCTTCAACAAATGGTATTGGGAAGATTGGACAGCCACATGCAGAAAAATGAAACTGGACCATTTCCTTACACCACACACAAAAATAGACTCCAAATGGATGAAAGATCTCAATGTGAGAAAGGAATCCATCAAAATCCTTAAGGAGAACACAGGCAGCAACCTCTTCAACCTCACCCGCAGCAACTTCTTCCTAGAAATATCACCAAAGGTAAGGGAAGCAAGGCTAAAAATGAACTATTGGGACTTCATCAAGATTAAAAGCTTTTGCACAGCAAAGGAAACAGTCAACAAAACCAAAAGACAACTGACAGAATGGGAGAAGATATTTGCAAAGGACATATCAGATAAAGAGCTAGTTATCAAAATCTGTAAAGAACTTATCAAACTCAAAACCCAAAGAACAAATAACCCAATCAAGAAATGGCCAGAGGACATGAATAGACATTTCTGCAAAGACATAGATGGATAGCAGACAAATGAAAAAGTGCTCCATATCACTAGGCATCAGTGAAATACAAATCAAAAGCACAATGAGATACCACCTCACACCAGTCAGAATGGCTAAAATTAACAAGTCAAGAAATGACATCTGTGGGCGAGGATGCAGAGAAAGGGGAACCCTCTTCCATTGTTGATGGGAATGCAAGCTGGTGCAACCACTCTGGAAAACAGCATGGAGATTCCCTAAAAAGTTGAAAATAGAGCTACCCTACAACCCAGCAATCTCACTACTGGATATTTACCCTAAAGATACAAATGTAGTGATCCAAAGGGGTACATACACCTGAATGTTTATAGGAGTAATTTCCATGATAGCCGAACTATGGAAAGAACCTAGATGTCCATCAACAGATGAATGGATAGAGAAGAAGTGATATATATATACAAAGGAATACTATGCAGCCATCAAAAGAAATGAAATCTTGCCATTTGCAATGACGTGGATGGAACTAGAAGGTCTTATGCTGAGAGAAATAAGCCAATCAGAGAAAGACAATTATCATACGATCTCCCTGATATGAGGAAGTTGAGAGGCAAAGTGGAGGGTTTGGGGGGTAGGGAAGGAAAAAATGATACAAGACGGGATTGGGAGGGAGACAAACCATAAGAGTCTCTTAATCTCACAAAACAAACTGAGGGTTGACAGGGAGTAGGGGTTTGGGAGAGTGTGGTTGGGTTATGGACATTGGAGAAGGTATGTGCTATGATGAGTGCTGTGAAGTCTGTAAAACTGGTGATTCACAGACCTGCACCCCTGGGGCTAATAATACATTATATGTTAATAAAAACTAAAAAAAAGAAAGAAAGAAAGAAAGAAAAGTAGAGGTCAAGTCATGGCATGGAGGAAACCAAAACAGAGTGAGCATAAATGGCATATACTTAAGGAAAATGAACAAAGAGGGAAATAAAGACTATTATATCAACAAAAATACCTAATCGCTTTACATATTAAATGGCATATCTTTTAGTTTAGAGATTACAGCTCTTCAGATTCTGACCCAATGCCTAATTTCTGGCAATGGAGGAGGGTGTCCTACAGCCACTGGGTCAGAGGTGGTGTTATCTTTTTTTCCTTGTAGTCATTTTATTTGGGGGCAAGATGCCTGCTTTCCCTGCATGTGTCACATCTATGGCCTCCTCTTACCTTGCACTCTAAGCATCTGATCTGAAGTAGTTTATAATTGCTCCATAAAATTCTATCACTTTAAGAAACAACGCTAGGACCTCCGGACATAGTTTACACACAGATAAGATCTGCTATAATCCAAAACATGAGATACTCAAATTGAGTTTGAGGTTTGAGTCAGTTTTGTGATAGAAAACTCGGAAATCTTTTGAAATATTTCTTAAACTTACTCTCAAGAGATTAATCTTATTTCATATTTTTCATTGAGCCACATAAATTTCCTCTGTACATGACAAGACCTTTCCCAGAAGCACTGGTACCTGTGGCTCACTTTTTCCCCTTGGCCATGTGTTTTCTTATCTTGTAGGTTGTTAGCTGTATGCAGTGAGTCAGGGAGAGAGAATACAGAGGTGCATTCAATTAATTTCTTAGCTCAAAGGCATCAATCTGCAGCTTCTTACATCCATTACCTATGTTGGCAATGCTTTTTATGAGGACTGACTGCTATTTCTGAGATAGCACAAATTTAACCTGAGTGCTTGGACAGGTTTTCTTGATGACATGGTTGATTTCCAAGAGGATTTTATTTCAAACAAGGACATGATTTAGAGGAATGGTAAAAGAGGTATTGTGGGGCATATTTACTTTACAAAGTCTTTTAAAATCCATTGTTATTAAAGTCTGAGTTTCAAAGCAAGTGTCACTTAAGTTTACATGGTAGCAGAACTTTTCCAGTATGGTAAAAAGCTTTGTGATTAATTTTTTAATAGACTTTAGTTTTTAGAGCAGTTTTAGGTTCAAAGCAAAATTGGGCAGAATGTACAGAGATTTTTCCATGTGCCCCCTGTCTCCACCCATGCAAAGCCTTTCCCGTTACCAACATCACTCACCAGAGAAGTACGCTGGTTATAACTGATGAATCTATACTGACACATTAATATCATGTAACATCCAGAGTTTATATCAAGGTTCACTCTAGGTGTTATTTACCTATGGGTTTGGGGAAATTTATAATGACATGTATTTTTAAAAATTATAATTCACTCAACATACATTTTATTTACATACTCTATGCCACATTCTATACTAGATCTCGAAGTTTCAAAAGAAAAGATGTCCTTTGCTTCAGTGTGGAGGACAGGGTAGCAGGGAAACTAATGTGAAACCATTCTAACAAAAAAAGGTGTATCTGACTGTGCTGCAATGAGAATGCATACAAAAAACAATGAAAAAAGAGCTAATGCAGATATCCTAAATGCTCTCTATTTTTGTTGGTGTTGTTATTGTTTGTTTTGGAAGAATGTAAAAAAACTATGGCTAGGATTCATAAGAAGACAGGAAATAACCGTGAAGTGTGGTAAGTGTCACAGTTCTACTGGAAGTTTAATGATATTTAGTATCAGCTCAGAAATGACTTTAACCTCAGTACTATTTATCTTTAAATAAATAAAAACTTTAAACTCAATACGTATTATCTACTTTAATCCAAACACAGGTCATTTATATGTGGGAAAGGAAAAAGAACTCAAGCAAAATGAAACTCACCTATTACTCTGCTGTTTTCTATATAAACTGTTTTAATGTTTTTGATAGATGATACATATGTTTTCTTCAAATATAGTAGTTTTGATTCATGAAGAAGAGGTTTTTTTTTTCTCTTTTTCCCATAGAAAGTAAAACTGTATGTATTGTATGGTGACTAACATAGCACAATAAAATTAAAAAAGAAAAAAAAAAGAAAGTAAAACTGTGCCTAAATTTGGAAATAAGGAGGAGACTGACTACTATCAACGCTAGCCCACAAATAGGGCTTAATAGTCTCATTGCCAGCAGTGTGACAGAAAGGGAGTTAAAATTGAGGGGATAATCTAAAATTATTAGGATCCTGTGAGAAAAGAGTTAACATGTTAGGGCCGGTTGCTCAGTCCTTGCATGTCTCCTAGGAAACCTAGGACCATGACTAACCCTTAGCCAGTCACTTGGAATGTGACTATATGTAGATTCTTCACGTTATTGATTGATGTTTTTGCTATGTACACAGGGAGCAATGGACTGTGACATACCAGTCTGTCTAGGTTGCTTTGCAAAAACATCAAGATTGGTGATACACACCTGATTTCATTGTTGGGGTCTTGAGTTTCAGTTGTCATGGCTGGTTACATAGCAGAATGTGTCTATGTGACCAATTCTTCATTGAAGTCTTAGACATGGCATTCAAAGATAGCCTTCTTGAATGGAGACACTCCATACACATCTCTATGGTTTGATGCTAAAAAGAAAGTGCATCTGGTGTAGCTCTGGGTGGGGAAGAACTTGAAAGCCTGTGTCTGACATCTCTGGACTATGCTCAATATATATCTTTCCCTGCTGCTTTGACTCTATATCCTTTGCTGTATTAAACCTTAGCCCTGAGTATAAACTGCGTTCGAGTCCTGTGAGTCTTTCTGGCAAATCACTTATCTTGAAGGTTGTCATGTGATCCCCCAAACAGATCCGTCATAAAAATGTGTAGCTCTTGGGGCACAACTGCAAATACTATAGCTGTGCACGTTCTTGTATGTGATATTTGGTAAAAATTTCCGTTGGGTATATACAAAGAAGTAGAATTGCTGAGTGGTAAGGATTATAAATGTTAAGCTCTACAAGATACTGACAAGCACTTTTCTCCAGTGATTTTTACCAGTTTATGCTCTCACTAACAGAAGGAGAGTACTAATTAAATCCTGATGGCACTTGGTATTGTCTGTTTATTTTTTCGTCTTTTTAGTCACTATAGTAGCTGTAGTTACTGTAGATGATTATTTTACAATGTATACATATATGAAGCAGCAAGTCATACATCTTGAATATATACAACTTTGTCAGTTAAACCTCAGAAAAGATGGAAAAATGAAAAGGTAACTGTGGTGTGTATAATTTTACCAGTCAAAAATTATATTGGTGCTGAAATGTAGCTTTCTTTATCTTTTTGGCAGATTTCTTCTTCCAAGCTTCTATTCATCTTCCAAGAGTAGAAAAAGAGCTTAAGCCTGCTTATTCAAACTAATTGAGACTCTATCATTTTAAACGGTTCTTTTCGGGTGCATGCAAAGCTTAAAACCCTTTCAGGAATTTCTGACCTTTCAAAAGTCTTCTCTCCCCATGATGGTGTCTCAAAGACTGTATCAGCAGGATAGCATCAAGTCCCTCTTCCTTTCCTTGCTTTCTGGCTGGCCAGTGCTCTTTCTTGTTCTCTGGTGAGGTGCAGTTCATCTCTCGATGATGATGGTGGGTAATAACAATCACTACTTCCATTGATTTCACTTTCTTATCACTTATTCCAATATAGAATTCTACACCAGAAGTTGAACATGGGTGGCCTTTGAGACAAATCCAGGCAGGAGATAGATTTCATTTGGCATCCATAAATGTTTTTAAAAATAATCAAATTATTTGCTAGCATTTAAACTAAGGAGACTTCACTTCTGATTCTAAATTTTTGGTTTCTCTTGAACAATCAGAAGATTTGAAAAGCCTGGGCCAACAGTTGGCCAAAGCTGATCGGTGTCAGAGACCTCTGTAAATGGGCCTTACTATAGTTATCATTCCTGGTCTCACGCTACAGTCCGCAGTGGGCTTGACTTACTCATTGATGTCACCTGCCCCAAACAAAAAGTTTTTGTTGCAGCTATTCCCTTAGTTGCACTTTTTTTTTTTTAAAGGCTGTGCTTTTATGTGAACATCCTTTCAAAAAGCTTCTGTGAAAAATCACTTCAAAATGGCATGTGCAATTTTATAAATAAAGTTAAATGATCAGGTAGTAGAGACTTTTATCATTCATTAGAAGTTCCTGGTCAAAAGAATATTGAGAAAAGACCACTTTATGAATTATTTTTTGTCCAAAACTTTCTCAACTGAAAGCTAGAAATGCATGCTTTACTGGCGATAATCTGACTTTGAGCTGTCAAAATTCTGGGTTATAGACCGTTAATTTTTTGTTAGTTTTATTTTATCAAAGGAAGGCACAGCCTCTCATGCTGTAACTTAATTTTTCTTTTTTGGAGATCATATGAAGAAGTTGTTGAGAAATTTCTCCTTGTCTAGCATTGAGGGAAAGGATCTTAGAAAGGGTACGCACTGGCTTCCAGCTGTCCAATATCTAAAGTGCCAAACTCCCTAGGCTTTCCAAAAATTTGACTGATTTTAAGCCTCTCTGCTTTTAGCCTTTTTAGAGGTCATTTGGCTACAGAGGCACAAGAGCAAGGCTGCTCAACTTCTCGATCCCTATGAATTCAGTCTAATTAAGTGTAACTTTGATGTTGTAAGGAGCCTAGGTATCTTTGCTAAAATGTAAAATCTAAATTATGTAAATTGTTTTATTTATGATGCTTGCATAAGGTGAGCAATATGATAGCGTGACTGACTGAATGACTAATTAGGTTTTTGGTTTTTCAATAAACGACATTAAAAAGAGAAAGAGTGCCTGGCTGCCTGAACCTAAGATAGTAAGAACACCTGTGCAAATCTGGAAGCCAGAGCTGTACCCAAGCGTGAAGCTTTATTTTAGGCACACTTAGACCAATTACACTTCCAGGTTTTCTTGAGATGATAGACTTCCCTGTAGCAGTCAGATAAGAGTCTTTTGTAATACTGCACTTTCTGTTTTATATACATCAATTGACTAGGAGATGGATGTGAATTTTAACACATGTAGGAAATAGCAAATGAACCATAATTTCTCTTAGGTTTTCTTAACCCTTTAGGTCTAAAAATGACAAAGAACCCATTCATCCACTACCATGATACAGTTACATGAAGGTAAAAAATCACATCTAAAGTGGCTTCCCATTATAACTGAGTATTTTGGTTTGAAATGGAGTCTGTTACTTTAAATAAAGAACAAAAAAAATGGCCAGCTCTCTCATTCAATTATTAAGGTGTTTCCTAATGTTAAAGAAAATGGGAGGAAAAGTATAATAAAAATAAGTGTTCCTTGTGAAAATAATTTTCTGACTAATATATGTGATTCTGATACTGCTTCCCAAACTTGAAGCTGTTTCTCTTGTATGCAAAATGTCTCTTACTAACAATGAAAATATAATTTGTATACTCTGTTTAAAGATTTCTGTATATGTACATATGAATTTTACTTTAACAGATTGCAAATCACTTAGTGACCAATTTAAAAGGTGGTGGGTATTAAGGAGGGCACAGATTGCATGGAGCACTGGGTGTTATATGCAACAATGAATCATGGAACACTACAAAAACTAATGATGTACTGCATAGTGACTAACATAACACAATAAAAAATAAAAATAAAAAAATAAAAGTAGGGGCGCCTGGGTGGCTCAGTGAGTTAAAGCCTCTGTCTTCAGCTCAGGTCATGATCTCGGAGGTCCTGGGATCCAGCCCCGCAGTGGGCTCTCTGCTCAGCGGGGAGCCTGCTTCCCCTGTTCTCTCTCTGCCTGCCTCTCTGCCTACTTGTGATCTCTGTCTGTCAAATAAATAAAATCTTAAGAATAAATAAATAAATAAAAGTATTTGTGATTAGGAGAGTTTTTTAAAGGCATGGGGTCAAAATGAAATGGCAGCTCTAGGTAAACCATCTCAAGGTTTTTACAAATGCACTCACTATGACAAGAAGGAATTCAAGGGGTCATCTACACCAGTGGTCCCCAAAGCAGGGAAACTGAGTTTATCTGTTAGGATTTGCTAATAATTAACTTAAAGGCTGACCCTGGCACTCTCAGCAAGCATATGTTCCATAAGCCGCCCACCATGAGTGATCCCGAGGGAAGGGTAGATGTCCTAAAACAAAGGTATTGACACAAGATCTTTGTGCATTCATTTGATTTCAGTCAATTGTGATTACTGCAACTTCTCTGTGCTTGATTAGTTGGATTTGCAGGTTATGTTAATTAGCTTTAATGAGAGGAAAACTCTCGAATCGAACAAATGGTTTAAAAAAGATTCCTGCAAAGAAATCATAGCTTGAGTATATTACTAATAACACAAGTGCAAATAAACAATAAGGAAACAGCAGAGCTCACACTTCTAAAACAAAAACAGATTCTTCTTCAGCCACAGTCTGAGCTAAAACCAATAATGAATGGTATTTGAGATGTTGATAAAAAATAATTGAGATTTTCAAGGACATTACTCGAAATTTAATTACATGCACTGCCATTAAGGATGAATCTTGTCCTTAATGTTTATTTAGTTCTTAGATATCAGCGAACTGTAGTCTAAAGCCATCGTGAGTAGCAGGACATTGAAAAACTAAGCATTTGGAAGATGATCATTTCTTCACTAATGTTTAGGGTCATATGATAATTTATACTTCATAATATTTAATCTACTATAATAAATGCTTAGATGACAATTTTGAGTTTTCCTAATAGTGAGGGGCAAAATTCCATGTTGTGGTTATTCCTAATTAGGGAAACTTTTTTTTCCCCTCCTGATTTAAAATTTAGTTGAACTATCGAGGAGAATTCATATGGGGACAAATTAAAACACATCCCTTGTCAGAGAGTTATATTGGAAAATGCCTGGGAAACACTGTTAAAGAAGTTGTTAAAATATGTTTCATGTATTTGGGGAAGTTTCTTATACAGATGGAGAAACCTACGGTTTTTTCTAACATTCTGGCTATGGTACTTGCTGGATTATATTTCTTTTTGTGAATAATCAAAGGAAGTTGTCTGCTAACAGATATAATCTCAATATAAATAACTTGATTAAAAGAACTAACTACAAGTATTTTGTTTTATGGACAAAATATATACATACAACCACTGGCAAAATCGCTGATTTATTAAAAATTGTAATTAAGTTTCCTGGTTATGAATAGAGATATCCTTATAAGTGAAGTTCATTCATTCTGTTACTTGAACAGAAGACTTTGAAAGTGAAATTGTGCCATTTTCAGTTTATAAATGTAGTTAGTTTTGTAAAAATAAGATTTTTAAATAGCCGGACAATTTTTAAATTTTTTAATATAATAGGAGTGACTATGAAGGTCTTTTTTAACCACAATAAGCTTTTAGCTGTCTCAAGTACTTAAAGGAATTCACCTATCTTGTACTCGTATCATTTGTTTTATAGTCTCTTATTTCCCCAACACTGAAAAATATGGAATCTGTTTTCTGTTCAAGATTTATCTTCTCTTACTCCCTTTTCACACCCTTTGAAAGTACGTCCTCCATTGTTTATATGGTAAGATGTTCTCTTCTCTTAAAAGTCATTAGTGACTAATTGATAAATGTCAGCTTTCTTAATCGAATTCTCTGTAGCCTGTCTGCAGCATTTCACACCATTGACTAAAATCTTTCTCACTGCCTTTTCCCCTCAGTTCTATGACATTATAACATCCTCCCTCCCCATAATTCCTTGGCATTCTTTGTCCATATCCTCAAGGTTCCAAGTGTCAATATTCAGCCCTATATAGTCCTTGGCTCTCTGGATCAAAGAGGGATCTTTTCTTTATAGAGACACTTCTTAAACATTTCCCCTGAAGAATTCATCTCATCGTTTGATTCAGTCATGAACCTATCAGGAAACTAAATTTGCTACCAGATTACCATACGAAGAAGAGGCTTAACAGAGAGATGTGGGTGGTGTTAAAGTCTCAAAAAAGGGATGGCATGGTACCCAGACAGTAATGGTTTTAGGGAATTACTTCCACCTCAAGGCCTAAAGGAAAAGGGCAGACACAAACTTCCAAGAATGCAGGGAGGCCTAAAACCCAGCCAGAGGTAACTACTACAGGTAAACCCTACTCGTGGAGGAGGACACAGCTACTGTCAGAAATCATGCTTCGAAGCATTAAGGAGGCAAGGAAGAAATAGCCCAATCACTCTCTGCTCCTACCACCCCGGTAATTTCCTGTCTCTGCTCTCTAAGTGCCAAACCCAATATGAAGCTGGTTGGCAAGCGAGGTGGGATAAATAGTGTAAAGAGATCAGCCTCCTGAGGTGCCCAGGGGCCTGATAAGAGCAGAGGCTTGCTGATCTGGGAGGAGAACGATGACAGCCAGTACAGCAGCTCTCTGCCAGTGACTATAAATCCATATTTTTTCAGTTAGAGCTCTCGTCTAAACCTAATTTCCAGGTCACCTATCTATTAAGCTATCTCTACATGATTTACCTGCTAGCCCTTCAAACACAGCATGTCTAAAAACAAATACCATCTTGTTTTTCTAAACCTGTCCCTGAAATGCTCTACATTTCAAGCAATACCATGTATGCTTTGTAATTTTCTCTGACTTGGATCCTAGAACCACAATGCTAATTCCAGGACCATATTCCACTTCTACCTTAATCCTGAGACTCGCTGTTACTTTAAATTATACTTCTGGAAATTTGTTTCCTTATTTTGTTTCTAATGCCCATTTCATCTTGCTTTTCCTATTAACAATATCTCTGGGGACTGAAGTTCTGTCCTAATGGCTGGATTGTGATGACATGTGATAGTATTCTAAGCAGCTGTTGTCTATCTAGCCTGCTGGCTCTCTAAGGCTTGGAGCCCCAGCTGTCCTTCCTCCTAAATTCATCTTTTAGGACCTCTTCTGAGTGCAATTTTCATAATGCTGACTAGGGCCTGTCTGGGCACTCCCTTGTAGCTACTGTTAGTCTCCAGATACAGTATTCCATTTAATAGACTAGATTTTTTTTTCTCCCTTGGGCATATCTGTACTCCCTTGTGCCTGCCAGTTTCTACAAGCTAATATAATACTGGGTGTTCATCCTTCTCAATTGGAAGAGTTAACTGGGTTATTCAAAGTTATGTAGTTATTTTCATGTGTACTAGGAGAGATGGTGAAACCCTAGTTTACTAAACCAAAAAGCTTTAACATTTAATGTTCTAACTTAAAAAAATGTGCCTTAATTATAAAAATTTGGGTGATACAAAAAAAAGACTAACAAAGAGATAAAGTCCACTTATATGTATAATGTTAACACCTCAAAACAGAATTAATAATATTTGGGGTATTTGTAACTACCGAAAATATATGTAGGCCTACATAATATATTGTGATATAAATATCATTTAAAATACATATGTAGACCAAGGTTTATATAATGTTTCATATATCTTTAAAAAAAAATGGGCAATGGCCACAATTGCCAAACTATGGAAAGCCAAAATGCCCTTCAACAGATGAATGGATAAAGAAGATAAGGTCCATATATACAATGGAATATTATGCCTCCATCAGAAAGGATGAATACCCAACTTTTGTATCAATATGGATGGGACTGGAGAAGATTATGCTAAATGAAATAAGTCAAGCAGAGAGAGTCAATTATCATATGGTTTACTTGTGGGGCATAAGGAATAACACAGAGGACATTGGGAGGTGGAGAGGAGCAGTGAGATGGGGGAAATTGGAGTGGGAGACGAACCATGGGAGACTGTGGACTCTGAGAAACTAACTGAGGGTTTTGGAGGAGACGGGGGTGGGGGGGTTGGGTGAGCCTGGTGGTGGGTATTAAAAAGGACACATATTCCATGGAGCATTGGGTGTTTATGCACTGGGTGAATAAACAATGAATCTTGGAACACTAAAAAATTAAATTAAATTTAAAAAACTCCAAAACATTATATGCATATACAAAACCACAATATATTCATGTATTCATAAATTTATATAGATTATTCATATATATAACACAACACATTCATAAATGTGTAGATAAAATATGTATAGATATGTATATGCGTAAGTGTAACTATATGTATAGATATGTGGTACAAAGTCTTGTATCCCATCTTTTTAACCTAACATTTTTATGAGCATATAACTAAGCCTTTAATACTTCAGGGAAATATGACTTTATTGGTTACACAATACTGCAGGCAGGAATTGCTCCATAATGCATTTTGTCCCTCACATTGTTGAGTGCTTATATTGTTTCTAGCTTTTCCTTTAACATATATGTTTGTTACATATAAGATTTTTTTGCCCCTTTAGGACAGAATCTTCAAAGTGGAATTACTGATTCAAAGGTAATTAGATTTATTAAAAGACTCTTGATACATATGGCCAAGTTGCTATCTTGACAAAATGAACCAATATGCACCTCTTCTAGTAACGTCTGTGGGCACATGTTCCAATGCCCCTCTTTTGCCACACCATTTTTATGATGAATATTTTTATATTTAAAATATTCCTCACTGCGATGAGCACTGGGTATTATATATCAGTGGTGAATCACTAAATTCTGCTTCCAAAACTAATAGTGCGCTATATGTTAACTAACTGGAATTTAAATAAAAATGTAAACAACAACAACAAAAAACCCAAAAATTCCTCTGTGTGTGAAGCCCAAATTTTATTATCGTTTTAATGATGCTTTTTTCTTTGATTCATGATGAAGAACAGGAAAGATTTTGAAGAAACTACAATCCTTATTCTGTCTCCCAGATGGAACATAACAGAGATCATCTTACTTTTCCTTGTTGTCTCTCAAACTTATATTCTATGAAATTGTTTTATCTGTTTATTTCACTAACTGGAAGTCAAGAGGTTTGTACTTACCTCTGAGAGAGTGAGTGTCTCAGAGAAGAACCAAACACCAGAGCTGTATAAAGTAGCCAGGAATCTTCCTGAACACAGGTATAGCAGCACTCAGGAAGCTAATGGCGTGCTATAGGTTAGAAGGTATACTTGGAGGCCATATCTGACAAAGAAGGAATTTGGTACACAGCGCGAGGTGTTAGCAAAAAATACCCTACTGACCTTCTTTTATTCAGTGATAAAACATGGAGACGAACAGAAAAGTTTTAATTTCGTGTAGTTTTTTAAAAAGCAATGTTGAGCTTCCTCACCGCCCCCCCACCCCCCCACCCCCCGCCATTTGATGACTGTGATCCTGGTGGATTGAAATATAAGAAAATATAGCACTGTAACGTTCTGTGGTACTTTTCTTAATTTTGAGAACAGAAGTGTGAAATTCTTCAAAGAGTGACAGTAAAGGTATATAATTCTGTCCTGTTTTGGGAATTAGCTCAGTAAACCTATTACTAATGTTGCCATAAAAAAGTAAGGCCATTCTCTTTAGTTTGTTCCATGAAGCTTTACCGCCATTTATCAGCCATTCCCTGTATAAGCAGAAGAGGATCTTGAAGATATATATGTATGAATTGCTATCTCACTGTATTAAAGACAATGAATCCTTCATGTGAGAGTTTATAGTATGAGCTGTATTGTCTCTGTGACAAATGAAAGGTAGGACAATAGCAGTAAATATTTATCTTAGTCAAAATAAAAGCTCAGAAATACCCTTTTTGTGTTGTTAATTTCCATCTTTTCCTGTCATTAGCTTTGTACTACTTCTTGTCAATTTCACACTAGGGAAACAGTGCGAAACAAATGGAGAAGAGTTCTTGGCATCCTTTCTCCCTTAAAAAAAGAAAAAAAAAAAAAAAAGGAATCCCAACTGAAAATAGCACTTAAATCAAGATCATAGTTGCAACTTTTGATACCAAAAAAGGTTTTCTGAGTTGGAGACTGAAAACATGGATTTAATCAAAATCTTCTTCTCTTATCAATTTCTATTTTCTTTTATGGGCATTTGCTATTTTTTAAAGGTAAGTTACTAATTCCCCTGATTTCTGTTTTAAGTCTGAAAACCGTTATCTTGAAAAGGATCATTTTAGAAAGAATCTATACATAATACTTAAATCCTTCCCATCGGCCTTCTGTACCATGTGCAGTGAATTATGTCTTTCTTAAATTCATAATTAGAGGAGAAAGCAGATGGCTGAGACTTATTGTAAAATAATGTACCCATTAAATGGTAACTTATGTATTCCCAGTGACTACTTTGTGTAGTAGGGTAAGCTAAACATTTAAGAGGTGATTTTTTTAAAAACGTGAAACAAAATACATTTTCTCTTCTAGGCAAACTTGCTATATGCAATCAGAATCACTTCACAGGTTAAGTTTCAAATTACTATAGGTTAACTATGTGGAATTTTTGTTCCAGATCCTTTTCATAGATATTGTGATATAGACAATTTTGGAACAAGAGTTCTTCTCTTACCGTCAGCAATTTTATCCTTTCCACTTTACTTTCAAACTATTCCTCTATGAAAATTATTTTCAAAGGCATTTGACCTACTTCACAGCTGTTTTACTGTTACTTCTAAAAAAGACACATTTGGGCATGTGCCTTTTTAGGTTGTGGATAGAGGCAGGTGAGCCAGCTTATCATTATCTGATTCTGTTTTAATTCCACCCAGAGGAGGCCATGAGAGTAACCAAGCGTTGGAGGTGTGCCTCTGCCTTCTAGTGTTATCCATGCATTCCCAGCCACTCCATTAGACGCAGGTCAGTGATGCCTTCCTTCTCATACACTCATTGAACACCTGTGTTTATCAAGTACTTTCACTTTCTCTCAATGCGTATTTGGGGGTCCTGCTAGCTGTGGGTGGAAAAAGGATTCTAATTTTATGGGGCATGAGGTCTGAGGATAATCAAGTACAATGTTTTAAAGACAACATTATTATACCTTTAACATTCCGCTTGCAGGTGGCAGAACCTTTAGACCAAATGTATGGCTGTGGCATTACAGAGGTTATGTCCCTGGGAGGAAGGTTGTGGAGTGAGTCCTACCCTTTCCAAACCAAGAGAGATTTTTGTTAGTATGTAGTTCTACTTTTTCTCTGCCTAAAATGTTCTTTTAGAGTAACTGGGGGGCCTCACATGGTGACTAATGTTGAAATTAAAGTCATGAATTCCATTTTATCTCTGATTTGTGTTTTCATGTTAGTCAATGTTAAAGAGTCTTTGTCTAAAAGACAAAGGTAGGGGTGGGCACCTGGGTGGCTTAGTGGGTTAAGCCGCTGCCTTCGGCTCGGGTCATGATCTCAGGGTCCTGGGATCGAGTCCCTCATCGGGCTCTCTGCTCAGCAGGGAGCCTGCTTCCTCCTCTCTCTCTGCCTGCCTCTCTGCCTACTTGTGATCTCTCTCTGTCAAATAAATAAGTAAAATCTTTTAAAAAAATAAAAATAAAAAAATAAAAGGAAGGGGTATTATATATTACAACAATTCCTTGGAAATTCTGGAAATATCTGCTTTGGTATTGCATGAAATAAATATATGGATGCATAAACCTATAGTCAAATATTATGTTAACAAAAAGAGGTTGCTCAAAATACTGATGGGCATAATTAATGTTTTATTAACTGGGAAATCAGGCATTCTTTGCAATGGTTTTTTAAAAAATATTACATGTCTTTTGTTGAGAGAAAAATATTTCTGGATTACTTTCATGCAAACAATGAAAGCAATACAAAGAAGAGAGTGATGTTGTGTTTACAATAAAGACTTGCTAGGTCTCATTGGTATTCTTAGTTGTAACAATCCTTACCTTTTTTAGGACCAACTACTTAATGAATCAGCTCTGAAAGCAGCAAGCGGATATGCCTGGAGGGCTTCGAAACTGGCCTCAGTCCAGACCTCATTATCGTTAAGGATTTCAGTGTTTAAAGAACAACCAGAAGTTTAGGAGGTATGAATGCTAGCAGGATTAAGATTCCGTTCTCTATTCTTTTAGGTTCAGAATCTTAATTTTGTCCTAGGCCTTTTCTTATAGAGTCCCAGACATTGGGGTTGACCATACCATTCACCCAAGACATGGATTGATCCTAGGAAGCATGTTAAGATTTTAGGTCAGGATTCTCTCCCTGCAGACTTTTGGGGGTACCCTTCTTAACAAAGCATGTAAATAGGCGATGTTAGTGAAAATAATGCATCTGTTTGTTCTTTCTCCCAACTGGTCGTTGTTCTCATTTAAAAATTACCCCTTTGAATGATACTGCTTTTGTGTTTGATATACAGGAGCCGGCCCATGAGTTTAAAAGACCCTAGAAGGCACTCGGGTATAAAGAATGGAGTGGCAGCCTACACACCAGCAATAATAACTGGTTCCCAGGTGGACATGTGAATCAGCAAAAAAAATCAGCAGTGATTGATATTAATTATTCTGATTCTGTAAAGGCAAAAACTTTTAGTTAACTGTTGCAGTAGGTAAGACTCATGCATGTATGTATCTATTACTTAAATATGAGTGTGTATATATGTGTGTGTATATATCTATATAGCAGGGACACTTCCACTCATTCAGTGTAAAGAGAATATAGTGATAATATTTTGGACATTTTTTAAAAGATTTTATTTATTTATTTGAGAGAGAGAGCATGAGAAGAGAGAGGTCAATGGGAGAAGAAGACTCCTTGCCGAGCAGGGAGCCCAATATGGGTCTTGGTCCTGGGGCAGTTGCTTAACCAACTGAGCCACCCAGGTGCCCTGTTTTGGACATTTTTAATTTAGCTTATTAGATTAAAATTCTGTGATTTTTTTTCTTTGGTCTTCCACCTTTATTGCTTATATACATGTATAAATTTATTGCTTATATACATGTATAAATTGTGCATCTATATATAATCTATAGGTACATTTGAATGTATATTGAACATATACTAAATATATATACATATTATTTATATTTATCTCCAGAAATTTCTCTTTAATCACTTGGGTAGTGATAGAATATTTTTCTCATGTTCATTGTTCCTGATCAACTACAACTACATACACTATATGTAGTGGATTTTTTCTTCCTTTTTAATGTTTAAAAATTGCTCTGGGAATTCATGAAGATTCTAAACAAGGACAGACATTACATCATAAGAAATTATGTGTTAACTATGTTATTGATACCTTTTTCTCTCCCAGTATCCAAAAGGTTAAATTCTTCTAGAATATTGTTGAATACTGAAGGGAAATTGGATAGTGGTCTCAGAAGTAAGAAACTTCAGACATAAATGTAAATCATCTTCCATTGAAAATACTCAGACTGTGCAGCTAAAACAAAAAAAGAACTTTATCTAGAGATTGATTTCCAGAAGGAAACATGTGCATTATCACCTGTCACTTGTATGTTCTTTGTTTGAGAATAAATTATACAACAGTTGTTTCTCATAAATCTGTGATCAATGCATGGGGCTAGAGATTTCTGACTCACTCCTGATTTTACATAAGTTAAGATAAGGAGCTACTTATTTATATGGTGTTAGAAAATATGGATTTATAGAACATATTCACTTAAAGAAGCCAGTAGGAGTTTCTAGTATACTAAAAATAACTGTGTAACCTGAGGACTTGACTCTCTCCTGGCAATTCTGGACTTACGGGCTTTCCCAAAATTTAGTAATTCCCATTTCCCACTTTCCTCCTTGTACTGGACACCACTTCAATAACCTTCAGAAGCATATTCTTAGACATCCTCCCTCAAAATCCAGATCCAAAAACAAAAGGCCCCAAACACTGTCTTCTCAGTTTGAGTTTTAGTTTCAAGACTTATTTCTTCTCTAGAAGATCAGGGTTTGTTCAAGTGCTAATCACTATTAAGGTCCATGACACTCGTTAAGGTTGTTTTGTAAAAATTAAAAATAAATGAAAGCCAAAGGAAAATTTTAAAACCTGCAAATATTTTGTTTCTTTATTTTAGTTTTTTAAAGATTTTATTTGTTTATTTGACACGGAGAGAGAGCACAAACGGAGGGAATTGTAGAGGCAGATCCTGGATCCTGGGATTAAAAAGTAATGTACAATGAACAGTTGTGTATCTACCACCCAATTTACAAAACAACCCACAAAAACCCAACCCATTCCCTTGAGGTCACAGGTATTCCTCTTATCCCTCTTCCTTCACTCCTCAGATATAATGGCCATCCTGAATTTGAAATTTATTATTCCCTTGTTTTTCTGTATTAGTTTAATTTTACATATGTATCTCAATCAATACATTGTTTAGACTGATAAGTTTTTGAAGTTTATGTGATTCAGTTACATCATTCTGTGTGCATTATTCTACAATTGCTTTTGCCATTCAAAATTATTTTCCTAAGATTTATTTATGTGATTTTATTTAGCTGCAATTCGTTCATTTTCTCTGCTGTATCAGATTCCATTTGCAACCATTTATTTGCAGATTCTACTGTCGATGAATTCATGGCATTTTGACAAGTTAATTTCTTTTGTGTCCACTTTCATAATCAGGACTTTTTAAATTTTTGTTTATTTGATATCCACAGACACTAAGTCACTGAGTTTGAGCATTTTAAGATTGTCATTTAATTTCCCTCTCTAACAGAACACCCTCCTCACCTCCCTTCTGTGCTGAGCGTCCTTCCGTTCCGGGCATATGCTCCACTCAGCTCACCGTGTACTGCTGTGAGCGATGATGTATAAGAAGATTGAGGCTAAAGGAAAGAATGTTGGTCAGGAATGAGTTTGGGCAATCTGCTGATAATAATAACTTTTAAAAGACCGAAATTTCATCTTTATCAAAATGTTCTGCTTTTCCGGGTTCACCACACAGTATTTTTAAGTAAATGAAATGCCTCGGTGATAAGCCAGCCATTTCAATTCGCTTAGTCTGACGCCCTTTCTGTAGATAAACATACAAAACTTGGATGTTACCATATAATTTCCTATATTGATGTGCCTGGCTCAGAGTACCTGAGTTTTGTTCTTTGTTTCACTTCTATATAATAGGGAAAAAATTGCTGTTGCCACCAAAAGAGAAAGACAATTGGCAGAGCTTTTCTTTCTGTATTTTCAGTGATTTTGTAAGAAGGGAGTCAATTCCCCTGGGATGATAATACTTTATAAAATGTGCAAGAGCTTACTGTGAATCAAGGAGATGCAGTGCTGTCTTGGGAGGAAACTGAAGGAAATTTATATGGGAGATTAGAAAAAGGAGTGAGATTTTAGCCAAAAGAACTGGGGAAGTAATTAACCTCGCAGGAGAGAGAGCATGGCTTATATCTGAAGGCCTTATTGGAATGTGTATTTTTTCCTTATTGGTTGATTTACTGCATTATATATGTCAGAAAAAAAAAATGCAATGAAACTTAAATGAAAACGTCTTGCATTGCACACGGAGTAATTTTAATTAACACTTGTATCCTGCTTGTATTTAATAAGCACAAGCCAAAGCTTGTGTAAGGGAGTGAAAGGCTGTCACACTCTATTTTATGAGTCTGCACCACTGTTCTATAACGTACAGGCTTTGCTTCTGCGGATATTCACAACTCATTCTAAGGAAATGAATGAGAAAACACTCTGATGATTCTCAGGAGAAACACCAGCCTTGCTTCTCCACCCACTTGTGGTATCTTCTTAATACAGCATTCCTTCTGCTCAATTCTAGCACCTTGTAATGAAAAGCAAGAAGAATATTTTTCCTGTCCTTGTTTCTGTGACAATCCTGGCAAGTTCCTCTTTCTTTGTAAATAAACTTAGAATGTGGTCTTGGGGAAGTGTACACTTGAAAATACAGCTAATGGATCAACTTATAAATGAAGGCCTTAAAATTAATGAAGATCGAGACTGAAGTACAGTCTGTGTTAGTTTGTTAAGCTTGCACAGAAGTAGGCAATGGGGCTTAGTCATATTCTCAGGAGGGAGCTCATGCTGAAGTAGGACAGGAACATTTATTATGGTTAGAATGCTTTGGCTGGACCAGCAGGCCTGAGCGAGAATGCAGAGGGACAATATGGTGCAAACTGGATTGATAGTTATGAGGCTATGCAAATGCCTTGGCTCTATAGCTATGCCGCTCTACCAGCTGGGTTACATTGACCTTGGGTTAATAATAACCTTTTCCTTCCATTTCCTCATCTAAAGAATGCTGAAAGCTATACCTGACCTATCTACTTCACAAGATTATTGTAATCATTGAATAGAGAAATAGATGTAAAAGGTTTGTGAACTTTTAAATGTTCTAGTCCTTTAAAAAAGAATAACAATATTGTTCCTGGTCGTTCATTTTTCACAGTGGCAGGAAGTAGGGTCCAGATATTTTTCAGATTGATATAAAGCTCAGAAAGTCTAATGACTTGTCAAATGTCGCATATGGTAACCCTACTAATGTACTTGGGGTTTCATTCTAGGCTATTGTCTTTGGCCTCTGTTTTAAAAATGTTTGAAAACAAAGCAGAATTTGTTTGTTTTTAAAGATTTATTTTTTTTTAATTTTTAAAATTTTTATTAACATGTAATCTATTATTTGTTTCAGGGGTACAGGTCTGTGAATTTTCAGTCTTACACAATTCACAGCACTCACCATAGCACATACCCTCCCCAATGTCCATCGCCCAGCCACCTCATCCCTCCTCGCACCCCCCGTCCCCTCCAACATCCCTCAGTTTTTTTCCTGAGATTAAGAGACTGTTATGTTTGTCTCCCTCTCTGGTTTCGTCCCGTTTCCCATTTTATTTTAGACAGAGTGAGAGCAGGGGTGAGAGTGGTGGGAAGGGCATAGGGAGAGGGAGAAAGAAACCCCAGCAGACTCCACATTGAGCAGGGAGCTGACCTGGGGCTCAACCTGGGGCTTGACTACGAAGACACACAAGTGCCCCTGGACCAGAGTTTCCTGAGGAACGAGATTGGTTGATGATTATACAGCAGGCGGAACTCTATTTTGGCTGCCAGTAACAGAAACCCAAAACAAAGTAGTTTAGGATTAAAAATAAAAAGGAGTGCATTTGTCTGTACAACTGATGTTCAGCCTTACAGATGGCCCCAGCAATCCCCTCCTCCTGGCACTTAAGCCATTGTATAGTCCCCTCCCATACTGCTGCGGGCTGGTCTTTGTGACAAATAGGCGGCAGCAGGAGTGAAGGTATATGACTCCTGAAGATAAATCATAAAGATGTTGTAGATTCTACCTAGCTCTCTCTCTTGGATTTGCTCATGCCAGGGAAACCTGTCATGTCCTGAGGACACACTTGTGGCTCTATGGAGAAATCCCTATGATGAAGAAATGGGGTGTCCTGACAAAAGTCGGTGAGGAACTCTAGCCAACACCATATGACTGAGTGAAGACCTTGGAAAGTTCCCTCCCATCCTAGTCACATCTTCCGTTGATGTTCTACTCAGCTGACATTGGTCTGGAACATGTGAGACACCCAAAGTCAGACCACGCATCTTGTCCATTCCTGGATTCTGGACTCTCAGCAATGTGTAACATCATAAATGTCTGTCTGGGGCTAATTTATTATAGAGAAATAGATTCCTAATAAAACGAAAGACAAATCCAATGGTAAAACTTGTTGAGACACATATGGATTCATATATTCAAAGCTGTGATCAGGGCTCTACTTCATTTCATCTCCTGGCTCTGCATTTCTCCACGTTTCTCCTAGTCTCGACTCTCCCCGATGTGGTAGAAATGATGATCACCAGCTCACATTAAATTTATAGCTTTTAATTTTAGAAGAAAAGTCATAGCCTCTCCTACTCCTTTGGTAAATATTTTATACAGTGAACTGTGTATAAACTGTGAACTATGAATAGTCCTATTTGGGACAAAGGCAGAGGGATGGGTGCTTTGATTGCCTGGGTCTACGTCCTGGGTCAGATGCAGCACTACAGAGGAAGAGATACCTCTTTTATGGACAGTCCCACTAGAATCATACTAAATACAGATGGGGCTGTTCCCCAAAGAAAAAGGTACTGGATAGTCAGACATCATACATTCATCAAAGGATAGGTGTGACTGACAGGAGAAATGAAAGTTATTCTGTAGTTATTCTATATGTTGCTCTTTATACTTTTAGTAAGATAAGGAAAATATCAGAGAACAGATATTTGTCAGATAGCAGCAACTGAGTATTATTTTCTCTTAAGGATGCCTTAGTCTATACGACTGAAAAGACATATGGAATGTTTCTTTAGTTAAAGTATTAAAAATTAGCTGGCAAACAAAAATTTCACATGTTAGTGGGAGATACCCCAGAGCAGAAGTCTGGGAGTCTCGTGTGCTCTGGGTGATAATTTGTGTCCTCATGTCCTGCTCTGTCTTTACTATACATTGTCTGAAATGACTATTACAGAATTGGTTAAGCAAATCCATCCCTCAAAGGAGAGGCTGTAACTAGAAGTGGGTATTCACTCATCTTTAAAAGATCCTCGGACCTGGCATCCCTGTTTTATGTTTTTGTTTTTTTCCTTCTGGCATTCATGTTTACTTCAGTCACTACCAGAAGTTCAGATTTCTTAGGGGTTTAATACTTCTGTATATAAGGTTTGATACATCCTTCACATCAGGATGACACATCCATCTATTAACAAGACCTATTGGCTCTATCTTCAAAATATGCTTTTTTTTTTTTTTTAAGGATTTCATGTATTTGTTTGAGAGAGAGAAATACACACAGAGAAAGAATGAACAAAGGAAGGGGCAGAGGGAGAAGCAGGCTCCCCACTAAGCCAGGACCCTAATGTGGGGCTCAATCCCAGGACCCCAGGATCCTGACCTAAGCTGAAAGCAGACGTTTAACCATCTAAACCACCCAGGTGCCCCTTCAAAATATGCTTTTATTCAACCATTACTCACCACTGCTGCTCAACACTCTAGTCTAAGGCACAATCACCTCTATCCTGAATCAAGCTGATGGTAACCTCACTGCTTGCATTCTTGCCTCCCTAATGTCAGTTCTCCATATAGAAGCTGGGCTGCAGAGAGCCCTTAATCATGTAAATCAAATAATCAAAAACCTCCTTTTGTTTTATGTTTGAAGTCTTCATCATGGCCTGCAAAGCTCTACATTATCTGCCTCTGTGTATGCCTCTGATGCTACATCTGACCGCTGTTACCTTACTTTGTTCTAGCTACAGAGTCTTGGTGTTTCTCACTCATCATGCTAAAAATTCTTATCTCAAGTCCTTTGCACTTACTGTTCTCTGCATTTGAAATGCTCTTTGTCCACTTTGCACTGTCTCAATACCATACTTTATGCAAGACTCTGCTCAATTATTACCTTGGTTAGAACTTGCTTAGTCACCCGACTGACAAAACTCCCATATCCATTGTTCTGTTTATTATATAAGATGATTTGGTAGGTGTAGTGAATAAAACAAATTAAAAGATAGTGATTTTATGTGTCAATATATAACATAAACTGGCATGAATGGCTAGCTTGAAAAATCTATATAGCCAATATCCATGTTAAAATACCTTAAAGAAAAATCATAGGCTTAAGAAAGACCATAGAGATCATTCTGGCAAGCAGAGAAAGTTAGAGGGTAAATTTGAGGAGGCAGTGAATATCTATAGCATGAAAAATTTTCAGTGTCAAGTCCCAGGGAATTCCATTAGACTTAAGTAACTGTATTGATGTTTTATAAATAGATTAGGAAAATATATATTCAATAGGATGAGTCAGCAGAGTCCCTAATAACATAAACCTTGAGAATTTACACATATAATTTATTCTTCCTCAGTGCAAAATAAGCCCCTTAGGGGGGGGAAAATAAAGAAAAGAAAAAAAAAGAATAATGACTCTGCCAAATTTAGGTAGAACAATGAAGTAAGATAAAATGCTCTTCCCATAAGAAGGAAAATTATATGGTGGTGGGAAAGTATATGAGAGGGAAACCAGACCCTAAGGGGACAGTTTTCTGATGACCTTATAATAATGTATTCATCCATCATCCTACTATTGAAAAATTTGCTTATTTTCCATTTTTCACTATTAAAATACTTCTGCAATAAATGTAATTTTACAATTGCTTTTTTTATACATAAGAAGGTAGTTCTGTAAAGAGATTCCTAAAAGTGAAAGTATTGAATCAAAGCTTATACAAATTACCCTCCAAAAAGATTTATATCATTTAAATCAATATTAAAAATGTGACAGCATATATCTAATTCATTCTTCTGACAAAGCTCCCATATCAATTGTTCTGTTTATTATATAAGATGACTTGGTAGGTGTAGTGAATAAAACAAATTAAAAGATAGTGATTTTATGTGTCAATATATAACATAAACTGGCATGAATGGCTAGCTTGAAAAATCCATATGTTCAACACTGGAATTATCATTTAATTTTTCTCCCAAACATATCTGTGAAAAATAATATCTTACTACTGTTTTAATTTGCATTTCTTGATTGCTACTAAAGACAACTGTCCATTCATGTATTTGTCATTTGTTCTGTGACTTGTCTGTTCATAACTTTTGCCCATTTTTTCTTTTCGTGTTTTTATTCTTTTTCTTTGGGATGCCTAAAGTCTTTATACATTATCGACAACAATCTTTTGTCTATTCAATAAGCTACAATTTTTTTTCACATATTTATTTTTTAACCTTTTTATACTATCATTTATTATTGAAATTTTTAATAAACTGTTATCTGACATTTTCTATCTCAGCAACACAAAGTTTCACTCAGCTACCTAAGCAAAAAACCGCAATGCCATTGTTGATTCCTCTTTTGATATTTGATCTGACACCAACAACTCTTGTTGGCTTGACCTTTGAATCCTTTCTCACCACCATCCTTTCCTGAGATCTCAGCCCCTTTTGCCTAGACTCTTGATATCTTTGCTTATGCTTGTCCCTCCTGCAATCCATTCCACCACTCCGCCCAGGTGACACATTTCTTTTTGTTACCTTTCAATTATAAAACAGGAAATAAAATATTATAGAATTCATATTTTATATATACTGTATGTATATTTGATGTAACAATCAATTAAACACACATATATCCACCAACTAGCCTAAGAAACAGAATATTAGCAACATATTTGAAGGCTTCTGTGTGTCTCTTTTGACGGCATCAACACTTTTTCCTCTAGAGACAACTTCTACTCAGAATTTTGTGTCAATAATTTCCTTACTTTTCTTAAAGCTTTTGCCACATATATATATGTGGCAAAAAATATATATATAAAAAAATATAAAATATATATGTATATAAAATATATATAAAATATATAATAATATAAAATATACAAATATATAATATATAAATAAATATATATAAAATATATGTATATAAAATATATATGTATATAAAATATATATGTATATAAAATATATATATAAATATATATATGAAATATATATGTGTGTATATATATATTAGCATGGTATATATATATATACCATGCTAAATAATTTATTTCTTATTTTTTCTGATTGTATACTTGCTTATTTGAAACATACCATGAGGTTCTTTAATATTGATATTTTTTGCTATAAATTATTCTTTCTTTAACTGCTGTCTATTATTTCTTTGTAAGAACATGCCATGATCCATTTATACATTCTATGTTGATAGGCTTTTTGTTTTTTTAATTCATTCATTCATTCATTCATGCACCCATCCATCCATCCACCCATTTTTATCTTCTGTTAGAAACAATGATTCCATAGGACGCCTGGGTGGCTCAGTTGGTTAAGCAGCTGCCTTCGGCTCAGGTCATGATCCCAGCGTCATGGGATCGAGTCCCACATCGGGATCCTTGCTCCACAGGGAGCTTGCTTCTCCCTCTGACTCTGCCTTCCACTCTGTCTGCCTGTGCTCGCTCTCACTCGCTCTCTCTCTGACAAATAAATAAATAAAATCTTTAAAAAAAAAAAAAGAAACAATGATTCCATGAATATACTTGCACATACCTCTCCATGTACATAGTAAGAATTTCCCTAAGATAGATACTTGCAGATGGAAAGACTGAATTATCAGATACATACATCTTCATCTTCCACCATTGCTTGAGTATGCTATTCTTTCCCCACCAATTTTCTTTTTTTTTTTTTTGAGATTTTAAAAAAGATTTTAAAATCTTTTTTAAACTTTTCTAATCTTTTTAAATTAAGATTTTAAAAATTTTACTTATTTATTTTACACAGAGAGAGAGAGCATGAGCACAGGCAAGTAGAGCGGCAGGCAGAGGGAGAAGGAGAAGCAGACTCCCTAATGAACAGAGAGCCCAGTGCGGGGTTTGATTCCAGGACCCTGTGATCTTGACCTGAGCCAAAGGCAGACACGTGACTGAATGAGCCGCCCAGGTGCCCAGTTCCTCACTAATTTTTATTGCCATCTCTGTTATTTGGCAAACAAGTCTGGCTTCTCCACTTTGTTTTATTGTTTCAGTTGTCTTTCTCTGTGCCAGTAACAATGTATCTTAATTATTACAGCTTTGTAACATTTTGAAAATGTAGATATATGATAGGTGTATCTCCTATTCTGGTTCTTCTTTCTAGGGTCTTGGCTAATGTTGGTTCTTCTTCATTCTTCCATATAAAGTCTATTTATTTATATTTTCTTCCATACAAATTTAGAATAAGCTTTACATGTACCATGAAAAATCCCATTTGTTATTTTTTGTTGAAAATGGCATTAAATGTTGACTTACTATCCATGAAAGGGTCTATTTCTCCCTTTAGGTCTTTTTTATTTTAATGAATTTTATAATTTTCTTCAGAAAATTTTATGTATCTTTTGGTAGATTTATTCCTAGCAAAATGTACTTGCTAATTCTGCCTGGTTAATAAAATTTAACTCTCCTTTTATGTAATCTTATACTCAGCAAATTTCATTGCTCTCTTATCAAATCCAACAATTTGCCCTTAAATATTTTTAGGTTTTTCTACACAGAAATTCATGTTACCTGCCAATAATGACAGATCTTTCTTTTTTCCAATCCTTGTATCTTTTGCTCATAGTTACACTATGAAACTGTAGTAGGAGACCATAGTTTGTAATAGTGTAAGACTTAATTTTTTTTTTAAAGATTTTATTTATTTATTTGAGAGAGAGAACAAGAGAGTGAGCTGAAGGCAGTCGCTTAACCAACTGAGCCACCCAGGTTCCCCGGAAGACTTTATTTTAAAGGAAATGTTTTCAATATTTAATTTTAGAATGTGGTAAATATACTATTTTTCTAGGTAACATCAGAATGAGGAAGGTTATTATATTCTTATTTTCTAAAACTTTGTTTTCTTAAATAATATATTTTTCTGAATTTTAATGATTTTTTCCTACATTTATTGAGATGATCATTTTCTTCCTTTATTAATTTTGTGAAATAGACTATTTGACTTTCAATGTTGATTTATTATTGGAAAGAAACAAACTTGTTTATTATTTTGTAAGTGTATCTTTGAATTTAAGATTTGTTTTCATTTTTTACATCTACAGATATAAGTATTATTGATCTAAAGAAGCTTTTTCTCATATTGTCCTTATTTGCTTTTGGAATCAACATGATATGAGCTTCTTAAACTGAGGTAAGTAGTATTCCCTCTTCAAACATCATTAGATTTTATGTAATATAGCATAATCTAGAGTCAAAAAATTGGTAGAATTTGACCATAAAATTATTTAGCCTGGTGTTTTCTTTGTGGAGAGACTTAAAACTGATTCATTTTCTTACTAAAACAATTAGGGTTTCTATTTTTAAGACAATATTGTAAATTATATTTAAGGTGAATTTCTTTGTTTCACCTGCATTTTCAAATGTATTGACTTAAAATTATTCATAATGCTCTTTTGCTTTGTTTTAATCTCTCTTGAATTTGGAATTATGTTCTCTTTTTCAGTGCTAATGAATGACTAATTGGTAGTTTTCCTCTTTAAGTTTTGATCAATATTGCAAAAGCTTGGCAAATTTAGTAGTTTTACCAAAAGCAAAATATGACTTGATTATGCTCTCTAATGTAATTAAAATTTTTTTTGCTTATCTGATTTCTTCTAGTATGTATTAATTAATATGTATTAATTAATTAATATGTATTAATTTTTTATTCTTTTTATTTTCAAATATCTTATATGTCTTATTAATCTTTAGCTTTGTTTCTTTTCCAAAATTAATCTTTAAGGATAAAAGTTTCTTGAGTACTGGTTTGCTATATCCAGTAGGTTAAAAGAAATATTTTCACTATTGTAAATACAGTTCTAGCTTCTTCTTCTAGTAAATACAGTTTCTAGCTTCTTTTATTATTTCTTCTTTCACCCATGAATTACAGAGAGCTTTATTTTAAGTATATTATTTTTAACATCTTGTTAATGATTTCTGAGTTGCATTGTAGTCCATAACATATGTGCTTTATGATATAGACTCTAAGTATACTGAGATTCATTTTTGTGGTCTAGCAAATTCTCAATTTTTAAAAGTGTTCTATGTACTTAAAAAAAAAATATTCTCCATTTGTTGTCGGTAGTGGTTCTACAATTAAATGCCAATTAAGTCAAGAAAGTTGATTGTGATTTTTAAAACTCTTCCTCAGTCTTTTTGATTTTATTAGTCTACTAAATCTATTTGGTATATTTATGGATTTATTGTTGAAGCCTACAAGTTTTTGCTTTTTGAAATTTCAGTTTATATTATTAAGTTCACAAAGATTTTAGAATTATATCTTCCTGTGAATTGAAACTTTGTAATATATATAACTCTATTGTTTAATAAAACTTTCACCATAAAGTCAATTTTGTCTGATATTGATATGGCTATACTAGTTTCTGAGGTTAATATTTTATACCATTGTTTTGTTTTCTTGTTCCTTCATTTTACTTGCCTTTATATTTTATGTTTATATCCTATATACCAATAGTATTATAATTTTTATAATATAATCAATGCTTGAATAGCTTTATTACTCAACTTGTCATTTTCTTTTCCTCATCTTTTTTTTTTTTTTTTTTTTTTTAATCCTGGACATTTTTTCTTGACCATTTTCCTTCTTTTTTAAGTAGGTATCTTAGAACACCCTTTTGTGAAATAGTTACAGTTAAACTCTCTCTTCTAGGGGGTCCTGAAAATATCTATATTTCTTATTATTTTTTTTTTAAATCTATATTTCAAGCTTATTATTGAAAGAGTGTTCATCAAATACAAAACTTTAGTTTGACAATTTGTTTTATATCTTGATATAGAATTTTCTAAATTTTGTTATAGCTATTGAGAAATTAGCTATCAATCTAATTACATTTATTTTATGTTAACTTTGTCATGTACAAAGGTTTTTGATACTTCCTCTTTGTCTTTCTCATTTTGTGTTTTAGCTATGATGTGATTTTGGGTGGATATCTTTGAAATTTCCCCTGCTTAGGTTTCATTCAGGTACTTGAATTTGCAAATGACACCACTCTTTTTTCAAGTTTTTGAAAATTCTCAATTATTATTTCTTTCTCTTCTCATCTCCTGGCACTCCAATATGTTTTACAGTAGATGTCCTAATTCTTCCTTCACCTTTCCTATCTGTTTAGCTGTTTGTTGCCCACTTTGAAATTTTGTTAGATCCATTTTTCAGTTTATTCCCAGCTCTTTGTAGTCTGTGTTAAGACATGACATGGCTTTTCTTTGTATATTTGTGTCTCATAGTTCTATTTGTTTTGTTTCTTTTCAAACCTATCAATTTTGATAGATTCTTCTTCCTTTCTCATGCATTTAGTCCTCTCATTTATGTCTTTGTACATTTCAAAGCTATTTCTTTATATTGAGTATGGATAATTCTAATATCTTCTTTCTATTTGGGCAGATAGCCTTGTTCTTTTATTAATGATTTTATTTATTCATCAAAAATTATTTAAAGATTTTATTTATTTATTTTAGAGAGAGAAAGTGAGTTGGAGAGAGAGCATGAGCTGGGAGAGCGGTAGAGGAAGAAGCAGACAGAGTCAAACCTCTGAATATGGCTTTATAAGCTCAGTGGGTAAATTCTCTTTTCTTTGTTACCACAAAACCCAGAGTAAAATTCATGTTTTGATCTTGTCTCCACTATGGCCCCCCTTTGGGTGCCCATTTTCTGTTGATCCCTGAGAGAGCTGTGTTCCAAGCCTTCCAGTGTCCTCCGTGTTCTCCAATCAGACGTGCCAGGCTTTCTCCCTTGTCCTCCGTGCACTTCATTTGTTCCAACCCAGCTTTCTTCTGCCAGAGATGGGGAGACGAATCCCGGCTTAATACAGTTCCAACGCTCAAAGTATAGATTCTGGTTGTTTCTAACCTTAGTGAATTTCCTTTACTTTGCCTCCAGCTTTTTAATTTTTTTTAAATAAATATGTCGTACTTGGGTGTATTTTTCTTTATATCTTTTCTGCTGTTATTGTTAGAAATGGAAGATGCAGATGTCCTTGAAACATAAATCAGATGTCACTCTCCTGCTGAAAACACTCCATTATGACCTATCACTTTAAGAATTTAATTTAAAACATTTCCATGGCGTGTATGCATTGATATGGATGGGCCTCTTGGCTACTTCTCCATCCCATTTCCTACAACTTTCACCCCTGTTCCCTACTTCAGACCCATAGGACTCTGATTTTCCTCTAACATATTAAACTCAAACCAGCCTTGTGGCATTTTAGTCTGTTTTTCTCTTGAGTTTGAATGCTTTCCATCCAAATCATGACTTGGTTCCTCAGTTGATTCAGACATATATTCAGTGCGTAAATATCATCTCATAGAGGTTTTCCTTATCTATCCAATATAACATAGCATCCTCTTTCTTAATCTGCTTTCGTCTTCATTGTACTTCTCTCCACCTGACATTCACATATATATGACATTTACATATATGTGTAAACACATGTGACATTATATATTATATATTACATATATATGTAACATATATGACATTCACACGTGTGTGTGTGTGTGTGTGTGTGTGTGTGTGTGTAATTTCTTAGTGAATTTTCTGTTTCCTGTTAGAGTTTAAGATCTGTGGAGGCAACACTGAATTCCTATTATCAGTTCCTGGCCCAAAGTCATCACCGAGTAAGTATTCATTGAATTAATTAGCTGGTGCCTTCAATTCTGTTAATTTTATCTTTTGTGGATTCCTTGTACCTTGCATCAAATTTAAATAATTAGCATTCTGTAGTGTCTCCTATTTATGTTCTATGAATTTTATTTAGCCACCATTTATTGAGTTCTAAATGTAAGTTAAATATGCACATGTACTATTTCATTTAATCAGAAAAACAATCCTGAGAGGCAGATTACTATTCTTTTTTTCACAGGCGAGGAATCTAAAGTGCAGGGGAATGAATAAAGTCCCTGGGTCATGCACAGCCTTTATGAATTAAAATAAGAATCAGTACCAGTCTCAGTTATATTTATCTCACCCAAAACTACACTCTTTACCAAATCAATGCAATTTATCATACCCCTACATTTAGTGATCAATTCATACAAATGAAAAAAACTGGTGAAATCCAAATGAGGTCTGGAGTTTTGTTAATTTCCCCCACACAAAAAAACAGCCACTGATAGAGGCAACAACATTGATGAATCTCAAATTATGCTAAGTGAAAAAAGATGAAAAAGACTGCATAACAAATGTTTCTATTTGCATGGAATTCTAAAACAAGCAAAACTGTTCTACAACAGCAGAAAGCACAACCAGGGTTGCCTGAGCTTAACAGGTGGGGAGGGTAGGCAGAAAACAGGCCTGAGGACATGATTTGGTGAGAGGGGAATGTTCTCTATCTTCTTATGATGGTCACCCAGCTGTCTACATTTTCAAAACTCCTAGAAATATATAATTAAAACAGAGATGAAATGTGACACACTCATTATACCTCAATAACAATAAAGTTGCTTTAAAAATAAAAAGAAATATTTACACCAAATATTCCAAAATTGTGGAAACATCTTCTTGAGTTATTAAAGCCAACACTTTATATATTATAAATATCAGATCTTGGAGATCAGCAGAGTGGAATCAGTAGTCCTGATGTTATCATTGAATGCATGTGCAGCAGTTCTCCTAGTTCCTGTGGCTTCAATAGTCTGATATACAGAATGAAATGGTTGTCTCACAGTTTCAAAAGTTCTGTTGGCTCTGCAATATTTAGAAACAATTCTGTTAGAAGTTATATTGTTTGGTACTCTGAGTACTTCTGGAGAATTATTTGATTCCTGATCTCCATTCCATAATTAATCAAGCAACATTAGTCATTTCACTCTCCAGAGACAAGAATAGAAGTAGGAACACATGGAGTTGCCCATAATCTAGAGATTAGTCTAGTTGGACTAAACTCGTGTTCAGTGTGTTCTTTGTGTGAAGACATTCAAGTGTGGAGTGCACTAGATGCATTATGGTAGGCACCATGTGAAGATAATAAAAGAATTGGCTATTCTTTGGATAACTATAGTATCATTTTAATTATACTCATATCTCCCAAAGTCATGCAGATATGGTAAACAGTTGTCAGTAAGAAAGCAAGTATGTCTGTCTAGAATTAGACCCTTAAGATAAGGAGGGTCTACAAGTCACCTACTACAGTCTTTGTACACTTTTCCTGTGCTGGGCAGGAGGAAAGGAGAAGAAATTTATCATCCATGACTTTCAGGAACTTACCATGTAATGAGCAAGGGAGAGAGGACATATTTCTAATATGTCATATTGGAATAGGTATAATAGTAGAGGTAGAAAAAAAAGTCCTGTGGGAGTATAGGGAGGAAAAATAATTCTGTGTCAGACATCTGGGAAACTTTCTAAAATATCCATTATTTACACTGGACCTTCAGGAATGAGGAAGGTTTTTAGAAATAACTATGGGGAAGGAAGGAAGGTTATTTCAGCAATGGCTCTGATCTTGAGGCTGGGCCGCCTCTTGAGAGAGTCTCCAGAGGGACTAAACCAATGAGACAGAAGCAGCTAAAGCCCTGATCTCCACATTCCTCTGTGCTCTCATGCCTTTGCATAAACAAGCCCAGGATCTCCGACAAGAAATCTTACGTGAGTTTAGGCTATAGGTCTTTTACAAACATTTTGATTTTAGTTGTAGGATATATTGAACGTCTCTGTAAAAGTGAGCCGCACTTCCTAATTCAAACTCCTTTATATTGTAAGGAGTAATGAATTTATTTCAGCAGCAAGACGCAGCTGCACGACCTCATTTAGAGACATTTGCAGCTATATTCATCCTTAGTGGCACGATTGGTTTGTACGTGTTCAGGTTTCTAGTCTGCAGCAATTTGGGAGAACTGCTGTGAAACTGTCAGCATTCCTTGAGACAGGTGATTAGAATGAAACCTTTCAAAGATGTGCATTGAATTGGAGTTTAGCATGAGAAAAGGGGAAGAGGCAAGGCTTGATATTTTTTGTTGTAATTTGCATCGAAGCCTTATTTATATCACTGATAAATTTTAAAATGATTTTCACTTTTGATAGAGTCCTCGCTCATCCTTTGGCTCCCGTCTTTCTGAGAGGTTTGGCAATGGAGCTGTGTCACGTAGCAGTTGTTAATCACTCTTGCAGTTTTAGCTCATGGTCACTGTGTGTATTTTTCTGAAGCAGTCCTCCTGGTAGGCAATCCCTGGGCAGTGTAATGTGGTGAAAATGTGCCTGCTTTCAGGTGAGGCACACCCAAATTCAACACTCAGTCCTTCTGCTTCCTGGCTCTGTTCCTGGGTAGTCATATAATTTCCATTCGCATATGAGTAAAAGGAGGCTAATAATTCATCGGCTACACACAGTTGTGAGATTTGATTGTTCAGGTTAATGTGAGCAATCGAACAGGGTTCCTGATTTGTAGCAGGATGCCATCGACTCCCCATGACGTAGTCCTCATGCGTGTTCCCACAGATGCTCAGTGGCCTCTTGTCCCTGTGTAGCTTTGGTCACTGAGCCTTCATGTTCCTTGAAAATGCTGTTAACTCCCACCCCCAAATCCCAGCAGATATTGCAAATACCCATCTTCCTGAAACTCTACCCTTTCTTCATAGCACTTGTCTCGATTGGCAATTTCTATTTATTGGTGTGATTATGGTTTTGCAGACTGTGAGGGTGGGATTCGAGTATGTCTTCCTCTCCATCACATATCAAGTCTCTGTGTCTTGCCTGGCACTTAGGAGTATCAGAAAATGATCGTTGAATTTATAATCGAAAAAGTGGAAAAACAGAGCCTCAAATCCGAATAGAAGACACTTCGAAACCAGTGTGGAGAACATCAGCATTGCTGAATAGATAAGATATTGGAGTCAGATAAAGCTGAGTTCTCTGACACTGAATTAACGAAGTTACCTTTAAAAAAAACTTGACCTTTTTGAAGCTCATTTTCTACATCTGGAAAATGAGGGCTAAAATATTCACCATAAGGTTTTTCTTTCCTTTTCTTCTTCTTCTTCTTTTTTAATACTAAGTAGGATAATGTAAAGGGAAGCACTGGCATACTGTGCCATATGGTAGAGACTATTAAGGGATAGTTTCAGATAACAGACAACAATAACAATAGTAATGGTAATAATAATACCATAATCTAAATAATATCCTAGGTTGAAAATAAAAATCTCATTCTAGGGGCGCCTGGGTGGCTCAGTGCGCTAAAGCCTCTGCCTTAGGCTCAGGTCATGATCCCAGGGTCCTGGGATAGAGCCCCACATCGACTCTCTGCTCAGCAGGGAGCCTACTTCCCCCCCACCTCTGCCTGCCTCTCTGCCTACTTGTGATCTCTGTCTGTCAAATAAATAAATAAAATCTTTAAAAAAAAAAAAAAAAACCTCATTCTATATTGAAGCTAATGAAACCTGCAAATAATCACTAAAATTCAGTATAGGACAATGATATTTTTACCCGACTCATTCAAGAAAATGCAGCCCAAAAAATATGCTTTGAAGAAACCAACACTCAAAAGGCTTCAGTAGCCAAGAGAATATGATATCTGAAAAAGAGTGGGGTAAAGAGTATTTAAAGAACAGAACTAAGTTATTAGATTATGATGAAAGATCCAAGCATTAACTCCATTTAACTAAAGATGCCTCTGAGAAATGGAAAGACAAATTGCACAGGTATTTGAGAGCTGAAGACAGACCCGCTCACTCCAGAAATGACCCTACTTCTTACAGGTTTTTGAAGCCTCATGGGCTTTGACAAGATTAATCTAGTGGATGCTTTTGTCTCTCTATTGGAATCTCTTGGACAAGAAGGAGCTATTGATCAATTTTCTCCCTCTGCCAACTTTTATCATCATCTCTGTCAGGTGGACTGATGTAGCTGACAAAGAAGCCCTTTGAGACAGCTCATGAATAAGCCCATGAGAATTTTTAATAATAGAAAAGCTTGTGGGCTAGGGAAGTTATTACCAGCAGAAGGCATAACTCAAAGCCTATGTGGGAAATCCTTGGTCACGAAGTGGCTTTGAGTTAGCCACACAGTGGAAGAGAATATGCATATAACTCAAGTTCGTTGCTAACGAAAGACTCATTGCAGAGAATGTGCAGACCAGAGAACACTCTAATGCTCTTTCGTATGCATCGTAGCTTACAGTCTTCCAGTAGTAGAGGAGACACTTTAGAATTTATTGTATACATTAATTTGATTGCACAGTGATATATTTGTTAGACAAATTACCACAGGTCTAATTAAAAGGCAGTCTTAAAGCCACCTGATTACTGATTTACACTACATTTATTCGATTCCAATGTATTTGTGGAGATAAATTAGATGTAATTTCTAGGTAATAAAACTTAAGTGGTGTAAAATCTCAAGGTTACTAGATCAAAAATGAATGGAGAAAGTCAACCACATACCAAATAATGGGAGCCACTGAATAAGGTGCTGTGTATTAGAACATAAGCATAGGATAGTTAAGGGACTGTTCTTAATCTTTTGTAGTTGTTGTTGCTGACTTGTGGAGTCCACACTCATCCTCCAGTTGGAGGCCTCTGTTTCTTCATCTGACAATGAGTTGTTCGGGTTTACTCTCCAGGGTTGTTTTATGACACAAATAAGATAGGGAGGTGTTCTGCATTTTCAGTAATGAATAAGGACAGGTAATGAAGGTGTTCTTTTTTTTTGTTTTGTTTTTAAGATTTTATTTATTTATTTGACAGAGAGAGACTGAGAAAGAGAGAAAGAGCACAAGCAGGCAGAGGGGCAGGCAGAAGATGAGAGAGAAGCAGACTCCCCATTGAGCAGGGAGCCAACGGCAGGACTCCATCCCAGGATCCTGAGATCATCACCTGAGCTGAAGGTATATGCTTAACTGATTGAGCCACCCAAGTGTCCCAAAGGTATTTCTTCTGATGAAGTTGTGTTCCCTAGGCCATCCTGAGCCATAAAGATTTGGTTTCCATATCCTAGAACAGTTCAGGACTCCAGAATGTGGGTGCAACTATGTTGTTTATGCTATTGGAGTCAGTCTGTAAGTACTTGCATTATCATTTGTCATAATACCAACGAACACTTGGCCAAAAGACATATTTATTAATTCTAGGCTAATAATGAAAAAAAAAAGCTAGTTTCAAAATAACCCACTATTTGTATATTGGAAAACATAAATTATTTTCCAGTTATTCCAAATCCAGTGATCTTTGAATCATGATATTAAATTTTCTTTTAAGTTAAAAAGACTGTGATGGACAGAAATATCTGTCGGTATTGATAATTGTTCCTTCATTTTGATTCATTAGTGATGATTCATTAATGATGATTACTGATTTTTTTTAAATTGGTAGGTTTGAATAATCTCCCCGGACACAGACAAATTTTTGGAATCTTGTGTTGGTTCCTGAGAAAAATACCTTCTCACCTGAGAGGGTGAAATGGAATGGAGGGAACTGAATTAGAAGGGAGGTGGTGAATCTGGTGTGGGTTCTGGTCATGAGCTCATTTTAGGGAACAGCTTTCTATCCTTAGAAAAGTGTGTGTGTGTGTGTGTAACCTAAGGTGTTTATAGAGGTTTTTATTTTCTCATCTTGTCCTACTTGCAGTGCTGGGAACCCTGGGTGTATGGAAAGCCCCATGCTTACTGATTTTGCCATCTGGTGTTTGAGGAAAAAGTAACTTTCCTTATCTTTTATTAAAGATGTCTTTTTATCCTCATTTGTCTTTCCCACCAGAACCTCCAGGCTAATTATATGCATGAAAGAAGATTCTCCGTCTGTGATTAATTTTTTTTTTTTTTTTTTGGTCTCTAGTAAGTTATGCTCCTTGAGTTGCTCTGTAATCCGTGGTAAGCACCTGCTTCTTAATATATTTACTACTTCTAAAAAACTGGCACTTTTACTTTTTACACATCAAGTGTCTCCTTAAAAGAATTATTTCCACTTATCCTCACATTTATATTAACAGCCTTTGCTTTGTTTCAATGGTCATTTTGTCCTTTCTTCTAGGATGGACCTCTCTGGGGATGTGTATTAGCACATTCACAAAAGGTAGCTTAAGGTAGAAGCCCAAGTAAGCAGCAGCACTGTAAGTGTCTAAAATCCTATTTTGTTTATTACACTTTCCAAAGTTAGATTACAATGTTTTCCTTTTGAAAACATGATCAGTAAAATTATGTGAGATGCAGTGTTATGCAGTTAGTAACTTGAGAATCCAGTCCTGGGATTTGAAGCAAGTCATAACTGTATTTCTGTGCTCACTGTAATAGCCCCACAGCTGTGAGTCATCTCTGGGTCAGAGTTTCTTCATTAATAAATTTAATACTGGAACTGAATAATCTCTAATATCTCTTCTAGTTCTCAGAGAGGAGATAATTGGATTAATGTTTTGAGTTCATTACTTATTTTTGTTTCTATAGAAGATTTTTTTAGTAAAGACCTAAGATTGTAGTCTTACCCATAGTTTTCATATACAATACAAAGATAAGACCTAATACTAATTAATGACCAATGCATGGAAAATGAATGGATAAATGAATTGAGTTTTTTGGATCAAAATGGCAAATTTGTTTAAAATACTCATTTAAGGTGTTCTTCTTTCACCATAACTGTATGGAAATTCTTCTGGCTGAACTTGGCTTGAAGGACGAGAAGGATAATGGCAGTCAACATGTAATACATGAGCTATTTTAATTTGCTCTTGGCTAATATGAATATTTCTAAATGGGGAAAAAAAGTCTGTTTTGGAATATCTTCTGTGCTTTGGCTCACAACTAACATTTGGCCTCGACCATCATCTATATGTTTGCAGTATGCTCTATTTTGTGCCTCCTCTTGTGCTACATGACATAGAAGCACGATATAGAAGATGAATGAACATAATACTAGAAACTAAGAGACGTAGTCCTGATTATGCCAACCACAGACTATGTGACTTTGAGAAACCCTCTTGATTTCTCTGAACTCTTATTTGTAAAATGAAGGGAAGGAACTGGATGAGGTGGTTGAGATTATTCCTTGACTTTATGAAGCAATGAGTATCTGTTTCTGTTTTAATGTGACCATTTGGTATTTTATGTTATTTATTAATTTTTTCTTCTCTACTCAAGTGTTCCATGATAACTTTTGAAGGTTCCTTTGTGAAATATATTTGGTATCAGTGTGTTCCCTAAATGAATCAAGATTCTCCTTAAACTTTATTAGTAGTGACGATTCCATTCTTGACTTTAAATTGAACTGATGAGGGGCACCTGGGTGGCTAAGTGGGCTAAAGCCTCTGTCTTCAGCTCAGGTTGTGATCCTGAGGTCCTGGGATGGAGCCCCACATCGGGCTCTCTGCTCAGGAGGGAGCCTGCTTCTACCTCTCTCTGTGCCTATTTGTGATCTCTGTTTGTCAGGTAAATAAATAAAATCTTAAAAAAAAAATAAATTGAACTGATGAATGCTTTCTAATTTATTTGTATACTCAAGTTAGGTTTTTGGTTCATGTTAACAATGATTTGTGAATGGTAGCTTTGTGTCAAACACTAGTAGATAAACACTGATGTTAACAATAGTTTAGAGTCTTGATACATTCCCCCTGAAAGGTCAACTTCTTCCAAGTACTGGAAGCAATGGTTTTTGTTTAACATTATATTTCAAACAAAGCCAAATTTAATAATGTTGATAACCAAAACTTAAATTTCATGATGCAATGAAAAAACAATCCATAGTTGATATGGTAGTGTTAAAGTAGCTAGTTAGCTCTGATGGGTTTGATTTGCCTAGAAATCCATCTTTTGTCTACAGAGGTTAATGATAACTATAATAGATATGCTATTGTGCCAGATACTATAAACATAGGTTCTAAAGCTATCCTGTCAGGGAAGTACTGAACATTTCTGAATTTATAAATGGGAAGATTTAAGAAACTGGTATGAATCTGCAAAAGGATCCATGGACTTCTAATGCATTGTGGAGTAGCAGCATGTTGAGATGGATAACCTTGCAGGACAGTTAAAGTGATGTGAATATGTGTTTCTGTATTGCAAATTTAGTTTCGGGTGATTGGCAAATGTGATTTTTTTTTCCTAGTGTGCATACATGTTTGAAACATGCAGAAACAAGCATTCACATAGTTAAAGAGAAAATTTTAGCAATATGTAGAAGTTACAGTTTCCAGAAACACTGTTTTCTCCAAAGTTAAGCTATTTGGTGCTGCCGCTGTGAGGGCAGATGAAGAAACTGGGAAGGTATTTCCCTCATATGGAGAGAAAGAGATGAAGAGAGTCAGAGACAGAGTCAGAGAGGGAGAGACATGGAGACAGAGAGAGAGATGAAAGAGATGTTAGAGAAATGAGAACAAAGCTGCATCTTCAGACTATTTTGGTCAAACAATGTTCTGTTGGAAACCACTAAATTCAAAGATCTATGTTTCCAAGAAAGATCAATTGATCAAGACACATTGCAAAAATGGAAATTTGCAAATTTCTGGGATATTTAACTGTGCTAAGAGTTTTATTGTTAGTGCTTTTATTACTTTTTCATATGCCTTATTATTTTTTTTCACAAAGCAGAATGCAGCAGAAACTTCTTTGCAATCTCTTTGTTGCATTCATATTCATGGCCACTTAGCTCAGCTGATAAATGTCATGGTGATGAAATCATCCTCTATTTCAGGGCTTCACACTGTGCTGTGGCTGGAGTCTGCACTTCAGATCCCTGATGAGGCTAGAAGAAAAAAGGAAAAATATAGAGGAATTAGTGCAAATTAGTCATCCTTAACATAAAACTTTTGTCAAAGAATTAATTATTGTATGGAGAGAGAACTACTTTTAGATCAAGTAGAGTGTTTTTTTTTTCTATTAAAACAAATGTAACAGAAATGTTAAAAATTTTTAAATCACCAATATTGTCTCCATCATAACAAAACTGTTTTTGACACATTACATCCAGACCTTGTTGTCTTTCTCATTAATAACTATACACTTAAAAATAGATGTAATTATAACATACGCATAGTATTGACATCTGTGTTTTCACTTGTTGTCACTTCTTTTCTTTCTTATGAGGCATTTGTTTCATCACGTATCAGCAACATGATTTATGAAACTTCTTCTACTGTTTGGTATTAGAATTGCTTCCATTTTCTCCTATGATGCATAATGAAGAAAACATTTTGGCCAAGATAGTTCTTTCTCTGTGAAATCACTTTCTTAGAACACACAATAACAGCAAAGATTATTGGATAAATATTTCTTTATAAATAAATAAAACTATGACAGCTGATATTGTTTTCCATAACGGGTGAAAAGTTTAGTATTCCACCCACAGTACATAAATACACTTGTCTCATCACAAGTTTGTCAACATTTATTCTGTCTTTTTATTTTCAAAATTGGTGAGAGGCACAAAATAGTATTTTCATATTGTTTTTGTTTGCATCTCTTTCTAAATGCTAAACATTTTCCTGTGGAAACTGGGGACTTGCTTTTTTAAGCTTTTTAAAAATGGGCTTTTGAGACACAATTGACATCCAATAAGCTGCATACATTTACAGTCTATAACTTTATAAGTTTTGACTTATAGCCATCACTGCAATCAAGAAAAAGAACATTCCCTCTTCAACTTCTGAAGGAATTTGTGTAGATTTGGCCTTATATTTCCCTTAAGTATTTGACACGATTTACCAATAAGCCTAATCTAAGTCTGGAGATTTCTTTGTGGGAAGGTTTTTAACTACAGATTCAATATTTGAAGACAATTATTAGGTTATTTCCTTTTTTTGAATGACTTGTGTTTGTTTGTGCCTATTAAAAAATTTTCACATTTGAAAAATTTTCACATGTGAAAAATTTTCACATTTCATACAGGTTGTCAGATTTCTTGGAGTATGGTATGGTTATTCTTAAAATTCTCTTATTAACCTCCTAGTGCCTGCAGATGTGTCGTCATGTAGCTCTCTCTTTTTTTCCAATCAAGCCAGATCTTTTTCCACTTTATTAATCATCTCCAAGGACCAGTTTTTATTTCATTGATTTTCTGTATTAATTTTCTATTTTTAAAATTTCTGCTCTTAGCTTTATTATCAACTTTCTTCTATTTAATTCAGATTTAACTTTTCGTTTGATGTCAGATATTGTATACTTTATCTTGTTGGATAATAGGTATTTTTAAATTCTAACCAATGCTCTTGAGCTTTGTTTTGGACACAGTTGCTTAGAAACAGTTTGATTTTGTCAAGCCTTGCTTTCAAGTTATGTTAGAATCAGAGAAACCTTTAATGGAGGGCTAATTTCCCCCTACTGAGGCACTACATTCTGAGCACTCCACCACAAATCTTGTGAATTTCAAAGTTTTTCTGTTCTCTGGAGCAGGCAGGCCCAGGAACATAAACTAGTCCCAGCTTTGTATTATTTCTAAGGATTGTTTCCTCTAATCCTTGCAGGTTGTTTTCTCGGGTAATTTCCTCACATAAATGTTTTGATCCATGCTCTGCTGAATATTTACAGGGGTCTCAGTGTAGATCCTTGGATCTCTTGGTCCTGTGTCTCCTTCCCCAGCTCTCTCCTATTTGGTGCTCTATCCTCAACTCAGGCACTTTTGTATCATCCTTGCTGACTTTTCAGAAGTGGTTTTGCTTGCTTTTCATCTCTGAATCATCTCTTTATTTGTCTATTTATTTTTATGTAATGGATGTTGTATCAGAAAAATAACTTATAGAAATAATTAACAGCTCAGGATGACTACATTCCTTTATTATAGTCCTTTTTATTATATTTTATTCATTTTTTTAAAAGATTTTTTTAAAAAATTATTTATTTGGGGCACCTGACTGGCTCAGTGGGTTAATCCTCTGCCTTCAGCTCAGGTCATGATCTCGGTGTCCTGGGATGGAGTCCCGCATCAGGCTCTCTGCTCAGCGGGGAGCCTGCTTCCCCCTCTCTCTCTGCCTGCCTCTCTGCCTACTTGTGATCTCCCTCCCTCTGTCAAATAAATAAATGAATAAAATCTTTAAAAAAAATTATTTATTTGACAGAGACAGAGATCACAAGTAGGCAGAGAGGCAGGCAGAGAGAGGGAAGCAGGCTTCCCACTGAGCAGAGAGACAGGACCCTGAGATCATGACCGAAGGCAGAAGCCCAACCCACTGAGCCACACAGGTGCCCCAACTACCTTCTTTAAAGAAGACTTTTATTGCTTCTGCATCAGTCTGCATAACTTGACACTGAGATTTGGGTTTAAAATCTTCTGGTCTGCACTGAGTACCTGGCTATAGCCTGGGCAAGAACTTCTTTCCTGGGTTTTTTCTTTCCTTTTAATCCTGAAATGTGGTTTTTTGGATTCCAACCCAAAGCAGACCATGAGGTTTAGCAGGATTACACAGTTCACAGGTCCTGGAGGCAGATACATGTCACCCAAGGCCTATAATGATGTTAAAAATGCATAAAATAAAAAGTAGTTTAGCTTTCTATGATGACCAGTTTATGATTGGTTAAAGTCCCTGGCCAAATGCTCCATGTCCAGTGCCTTGTTAAAATATCGGGGTCCTACCCTTTCCAGTGGTATTTTAATTCCTTACTGCCCACCTACTTGACACACTTGGGGAGACGATTTTTATTATTTCATCCATCATTTTAGTTATGTTTTAAGTAAGAGTTTTTCTGAAATATTTAGTCCACTGACAATACATTTCCCTTTAAAAGTTAAGAAGCAATGTTATGCAGTGGAATAGTCACTGTCCTAAATGTTAAATTCAGTATTATGTTAGGTCTTTTAAATTCTCATAACACTAAATACAACATCCAAAAAATTATGAGAATTAAAACTCTCTCCAGCTGTGACCAAATGTCCCCTGGGGAGCAAAGCTGCTGTGGGTGCAGAGCCACTGCTTACCAGACCACTTGCAGGCCAGTCTGTGTGGAGGGCTGGGGCCCCACCCCAGTTTCTACAAACCCCCAATGTCTCACTGCTTGTCCTTTCCTCACAGACAGGACACTCCAATTAAACAATTTTTTTTTCTTCTCCGTCCTTCCCCTTCTCGTGGGGAAGACCTTTATTCAGCATGTAATCCTTTCTCTTCTGAATACCTCTCCTGTCCAGTGTAAATGCTGTTCCTTTTCTGGAGTCAGTCTTTATCTTCTCCCAGGCATTTTTCCCCACTCTGAATGTGATTTCTCTGCAGATAGGATCTGGATCCGTTGGAGGATATATCATGAAAACTATGAGGAAAGAATGTATGTATTATCCATCTATGGTCTTCTAGAAACAAAGGACAGTTCCCTGCCCATAGTAGGCACTAAGTAAATGTTTGTTGACTGAACAAATTGCTGTTTTGTAAGAGATAGTGATTGTCTTTCATGCACTGATTCTAGGAAGAAACTACGTCCTTACCTTCTGTTTTGAAATCATCATAAATTTATTACCAAAGGATTTAAGTAAATGATACCCTGCCCGAGTTCCTGCTTCTTTGAACATATGAATTCTTAGAATGTTATGTCTCATGCATGGACTACTAGGTAACATTTGCTTCCATTTATTTGTCTGCTAATAAGCTGTTTTTTTTTTTTTTCTTTACCGTTGATTCTTTAAAAAAATAATTTAAGGGCTTTGATTGTATGCAAGCCATTCAATTTTGTCTGTCTATGTCAACAGTTTCATTAGTTTTAGAATCCATAAGAAGAGAATTATATAACCATTTGAAATTAAACTGAAAATAAACTTAATTTTTGTTCATTTTTCTTTATGGTTCGGTTGTTCCTTGTGTATTATTTCATTAACCCAGAGTAAAATCAAGTTAGAGCAGCATTTCCCAAAGAATGTTCTACCAACGCTGTTAGGAGACCCATAGAATAAAATGTTGATGGTTATTATAAACTGTGGATACTTTATGGTGTATCCTGCTCTGGGGAATTCATAATTCACAGTAACAAATTAAAAGTAGTAAGAAAACCTACAACAGAAATCAGTCAGTCATTGGCTCAACCTCATTTAACCTATTTCTGAACAGTAGACCTTAGTGGTTAAGCACTGAGGCCTTGGTTCTAGTTGGCCTGGCCTTAGATGCTAAATCTACCACTTTCTAACTTTGTAAACTTGGATGAGTGTCCCATTTCTGTGGCTGGGATAAAGGAGGTATTGATGGAGCTGTAGGGTGTTGTAAGGATTAAATAATACATGTGAAGTTCATGTAACTCTTGAGCAATAAGGGCTTGAACTACAGGGGTCTACATCTACATGGGTTTTTTTTTTTTTTTTTTTTTTGCAGTACAGTCCTGTGAATGTAATATCTCTCTTTACGATTTTCTTAAGAACATTTTCTTTTCTCTGGCATACTTTATTGTAAGAATATAGTACATAGTTTGTATGCAAAATAAGTTAATCAATTATTTTATGTTATTGGTGAGGCTTCCAGTCAGCAGCTGTTAAGTTTTTGGGGAGTCAAAAGTTATATGGAGTTTTGATTGTATGGGTGGGGCTCGGGGCGGTCAGTGCTCCTAACATCCACATTGTTCAAGAGTCAGCTGTTACTTAAAATATTGCCTGGATTATTGAAAACTCTCAGTATATATTTACTATTATTTCCATTCAATTAATTATTAATCCGCATTATAATTTATTAATATTTTTAACTAATAATTACATTATAATTATTGGGAAATATTTATCAGCCTAATTGATATGGTTAATATATTTAATAATAAGTTACTGACAATTATTTATTATTATTACCATATAAATCCTGACCACAGGACTTATTTTGGAGTAAGAACTATTAGGATCACTATGAGATTTGTTAGGGATTTTGGTGGGCTGCTACAGAGATTTTTTATATAACAGCCTTTTTAGGGAAGTCTTCCCAGATGGATTAGTTTTTATCTCTGAGCACTCACCTGCAGAGGGGATAGCTAATCCAAGTAGGAAACAGCCAGTGAATTCCTGTATACACTTGGATCCAAACTGTAAACCTTAGCTGGAGGAGTTTTCTTTTCCCTCCAGGTGTACTGAGGTGCCCTGCGATCTTATCTGCCCAGAGAGAAGAATAAAGCATGAAGACAAGAGAAAGAAAATGACCTCCCCTTACTCTCTCGTACAAGACACATCCACATCCACACAGATGAACATACAGAAACACAGACCTGCCCATCATGACAAATATACCAGGCAGCCATACTCACGGAAGACAAACTCACATCCGGGGGCGCTGTTGGAAGTTCCCGCAGGCTTTCCCGTTCCTTGTCCCACTCGCAAGACACTTGGCACTGTGAGTTCTCTAAACCACACTACAGAATGCTTTCATTATGTTTTCCTTTGGCTTACTTTAGCTCCTGTTGATTTATCTTATTACCATTTTCTCCAGAAATACCTCAATTTTAATAAGAATACCTCAAATTTTATTGCAACAAAAAAACTTGGTAAAATCTCAAATTCCTCTCATATTTTAAAAGTATCAATCAATATATCCATACAAACTTGAGATTTATTTTGATTATATTTGACAAATAGCTATGAGTTTAAAAAAACTTACTCTTTATTTAGAGCCTTAGAAACATGATATATATATATATATATGCATCATGTTTAAAAGTTGGAAGTCAGAAAGTAGCTTTAATATTAAAGTCAAGATAGGGTCAACAGAGATTAGTAATATGCTAGCTTAATCTATTTTAGTGAAATGGAGAATTTTGTATTTTGCATTTAAATTTAATAAATAGGTCATAATAAGACTGGCTCATAAGGAATTAGAAAATTTTAACTGAAACAAATGAAATACTAGGACTCTAAAGCAAATTTTATGAATTAAGAAAGTGAATTATTAATTAATATAATAATTATTGTGAATTAATATAATAATTAATTATTGTGAATTATTTCCAAACTGGAAATAATTTTGCCATCAGTTTATAGTGGCTCTAATGAGAGTATCCATTATGAAATCACCTAGTATATAGACTCCACAGCTGATTAATTGCAAAAAGCTGTATGAAGTTTTCTGAGGAATCCAGGTGAAATAAATACTGTAACATAAAATCAGTGGCTACTGTTACTGTCTGCATATTTCATAAAGGCTTCAGTCTGCATATTTCACATGATTAAGTTACCACTGAGAGTTTAGGATGCTAAAGTGAATTTTAAATTTCAGACTGATTGAAAATTATATTATTGTGGTTTCATTCACTGGAAATTCTAAACATTGATTCTACAGTTTTCAAAGTATTGGTTAAGGGTACATTAGTATTTTTATTTCTAGATCTGATTGAAGATATAATCTTATGATTGACCATTTTAGAAATAGATTTAGACAGACACTTTCTAAGTTGTAAAGATTTTTAGAATTTAAAAATGGAAATGCAATTCTTAAAGGCTGCATTAAGAAATTTACACTATCCTGTGCACATATCCATGTAGACATACAGATAGAAAAGACAGTTGAGTGATTTTACACTAAAATAATGATTATTATATTGATGCTGTTTACTTTTTCCTGATCCTGAAGTGAGAAAAATATTTTTTTGTATTATCTCCTTGCTTAGTTTGAAGACAAAGATTTAAAAAAAAAATCTCCTAAAGTATATTTTAGTGCAGAGAATAAAAATTTTATGTCATAATAGAAAAATTTGGCAAATATTGTAGATTATTTTGTTTTTGATCAACTTTTCTGTTTATCTCTCATGTGGCTCTTTGGGTAAAAACGTAACTCCAGCAGAGTTAATTCTTCTCTAGGAGTAAACAGTTAAAAGCTATTTCTTTGAGAAAGCTAATTGGAAGAGAGTTGATGAGAGTGTAGTTCTCAAAACTCTCATCAATATTTGTCTATATCTTTGCTGGAACAAATGTTTGCCCTCTGAGTGTTTTTACAAGCCAAAAAATGTAAAGTACTTGACCAGATTGCTAAACTGCAGATTTTTGGAAATTTGGAGTTCCTAGCTTTCTTTTCTTGTTAGCAACATTTAAATCATGATCTAGATAAGTTCAGAGACTTATCATAATTGATCAGCTTTCTAAAAGAACTGCTCAAGACTCAATGGTGTTTTCACCTCTGGTATCCCTTCTGCTCACTGAGCTTCTGAGTTTTCCTTCTTTCAACATCCACAAATCTGAAGATATAAGATGATCTTTCAGTTTTCTTGGTCGTTAAATGAAATTTATGAGGGAAATAGTTTTATTAGGTAATCTAATAAAAGAATACGACGGACTGAAGTGTTTTGGCAAATAACTAATGACACTATTCAGAGTTTTAGTTAGTTCTAATTAGAGCATCTAGACTAGAAATCCTGAAGAAGATCAGATGTTCTGACTGTGCCGCTGACTGGATATCCTCTGGAGAGATTTCCAGGATGGGCATGGAATGTGAATCTGGAGTCCCCCAGTATCTTGAATGCAGGCCAGAAAAAGCTGCATCACAACCCTGTAGCAAAGGCAGGTATTGAGAAGGACCCATCAGAATCTAGTGTCCAGTGATACTAACCCCACGTTGCTTTAGAGGAAAAGGTAGCTGGCCCTAGAGCAACATTTTTCAGAGTATTACTTCGACCACTACTTTAATGTGATATAAGTCAGCATTATAGAAAAACAGCATTGCTATGATGAAATATAGTTAGGAGCTGCTGAGTTAAATAAGAATAAACAAAGTCCTTTACTTAAGGACATCCTGGGCACTTTATTATATGAAAGTGTTTTATTCAAAAGATGGATATTTTTGTGAAGCATTTTTTCAAATGCTTTTGATCATTTGCCAGAATTTTATTCAATGAAAACCACAAAGAATGAATGTTTGAAACTTGTCTAATTTGGGACATAGATTTAAGGAACATATTTGATGCAGTGTTAGATGTGGAATGATCATCTGCAAACATGATCACTTACTAAAATAAATAACATATGTTGACAAATTTAATGAATGGCCAAATGGTCATGCAAATGTTTTCTTGTACTTCTAAGCTCATAAACTCTAAAAATAATATTTTGTACTTGAATTATGATTTGTATAATTAAAACCCAAGTTTTAGGTCTAGGTATTGATTTTTGGGCTTAATATTTTATATTATGGTACAGTCTGGCAATCCCAAAGGGATGCTTAACCTTGGGAAATAATGTATTTGCTCTTTTTTCACAGAACTATGTGTTGTAGGGATTCATGGCCCTGCCAGTTTCTCGGAATTGGACTGATAACCTTGTTGACTTATGGCGACATATCCATTGTTAAAGGTATTTTTAAAAAAAAGAATTAGAAGTCTACTTTAAGTGTTAGAGTACAGAACTGAATTTCCTATTCAGAAATAAATTTTCAGCTTCCCTCAAGCTGGTTCTATGCTCAAGAAAGCTTGCCAGACTGCTTATTAATATGATACATTCTGAGTTACCATTATCACCAGCTTACTTTGGATACTTTGGATATGGTATCCAAAGTATACCATATACTTGGTATACTATATATATACCAAACATATTTGTGGATACCACATATCCAAAGTATATACTTTTGGATATGATAATTCCCAAAGCAGAGTCTTCTCTACAAGGAATTTTTGTTTGTTTGTTTCAGAGCACCTGGCTACTGAGAGTAAGTTATCAAACATTCAGTTTTCTTTCTGTCTCATCCAGTCATGTTCTCTGACTTTTCTCTGTGATGAAAACCTCTTTCTGTCTAGCCATCAACAGAGTAGTAATTTGGAGATAGAAGACAAAACAAAAACAATATATTTTTTGAACAATACAGTTTAATAGATAATGTAAGAACTGAAAAAAAATGTTTAGGAAAATGTTTGAGTTCCTTGTAAATAATAGCTAAGTACTTACTTGAGTTCCTTGTAAATAATAGCTAAGTACTTACTTTGTCAGATACTGTTATACATCTTTCATTTAATCATCAAAGCGATCCTGTAAGTAAAGTGTTATTATGTTTGTCTTCCATGAGTGGAAACAGGGGTGAAGAGAAATAAATGACCTTCCCAAAGCCACAGAGTTGGTAGTGAGAGAGCTGAGTTGAGTATGGACCTCCTGCTCCAAAACCCAGACACTTGAAGCCACCACATTACATGACCTCTCTTCAGCTAAAGAGAGATCCTATTCATTAAAACAGATTAAACTTGACCAGGAAAGCGGATAAGATATTATGATGCTTGTTTCCATGTTTTCATGATTTAGAGTTTTTGAAAAGTGCATTGTGGCTTTGCTCACACCGTGTGTCTGCTTGTAAATTTTCAAGGACTTTATATCACACTGCAGTATAAATCATTTGAAACCAACCAGCCTAGCCTGTATTTATCAGTTTAAAAGCCTAGTCTGTATTTGTCAGTTTAAGTGTCAAGCACTCTGTATTCTGGCCTTTTTTCAACATTCTAATGCTTTACCTAATGTTATTCTTAATGGACATACCACTAAAATCAGCCAGGTTTATTTAACTTATCCTGCCTCCAAGACTTTGTTCATATTCCCATTGCAAGATCTATCCACATATCCTCTCAGATTGTCCAATTAAATTCTTTTTCAAGGACTATTTCACAACTCACTTCTTCCATGAAAATGCTGATGTCCTTACCTTTTGTCTTGACTTTGAAACTTCTGAAATAGATTTTAAATATGCAATACATTTGCATCACAGGGGATGTGACCTTTGAGTGCTATATTCAGGATGCTGAGGGTTCACTGGGCAGAAAAATGGCCTGGAATCTGGATGGTGTGGGAACTATCACAGAGAGCAAACATGACAAAGCATCACAAGGGAAAAGCTTAGAAAAATTGGTAGAAGCCAAATAATAAAGAAGTGTATGCAACTTATTGCCAATTGCAGAATATATTTTGGAAACAATGATTAACCAAGGGAAGATCCTAACAAGTGCATGACTTTTTGAAAAAATTATAGGCTAATCAACACTATAGTTGAATTCTGTCTTATCACCTTTACTTTGTTTTTCTCACCAGTGGTAGTCTAGAGGGATGATTTCCAAGCCTTTAAGAAATTATTGCTTTAGTCTAGGAAGGATGTTGAGAACCCCAATGACTGAACAGGGCAAGAATCGTGATATAGAAGAAAGGGGACATATGTATGACCAGTTCATGTCAAGTAAATGTAGGGAAAAGGAAGGGAAATAATCAGGAATTATTTCAAAATTTTTGACTTGTGCAACATAGTTTTTTTTTTTTTTTTAAGATTTTATTTATTTATTTGACAGAGAGAGATCACAAGTAGGCAGAGAAGCAGGCAGAGAAAGAGGCAAAAGCAGGCTCCCTGCTGAGCACAGAGCCAGACGTGGGGCTCGATCCCAGGACCCTGAGATCATGACCCAAGCCGAAAGCAGAGACTTTAACCCACTGAGCCACCCAGGCGCCCCGCAACATAGTTTTTAATAGTGTCATTAAGAACATGAAAGATTAGAAGGGCTGTGGGTGTAAAAATCCCTTCCTAGTGGGATATCCAAGGCAATGGGTCTGTAGGAAAAGAGGTGACAACAGACAATTGGAAGTTAGAGGTATATGGCTGAAGAGAGAAGTTCAAAATGGATATATACACTTGGGACTTTAGGCTACTGGTAATTGTTGATTCGATATACTTGAGTAAAAACAATCGGGAGAATATGCAGAGAAATAGAGAATTGAAAATGCACAGTGAGGCATCTTTCATGCCAGGATCAAAGCAGAATCAAGAGTTGGGAAGATTCTCCTGGTCCCCACACATAAGCTCAAAACATTAATGGATTTAATTTCATTCCCAAGCAATGCAAAAGTAAGGAAACAAACTAGTGTAGAACAGTTTACATATGCACACTGACTGCAATTTTTTGATTTAGTATTTGCAATAAATGTATAATCTCTAAGATATATTTGTTTTTAAATTTTAACTCAGTATATACAGGGGATCCTGTATATATTTTGCATGTAAGTCGAAATGAATCTTCTCAAGTGAATGATTTTGAATGTAAATATTATAAATAACCAGCACTATTGCACATTTAATTGAATTCTTTTATTTTAAATATTCACAGTACAGGAATTCATTAAGCCTGAATAGAACATCATTATTTACACACCTAAGGAATAACTCCAGTGGTAAATCAGTGAAGTGCTTACATTGAATATAGGAAATATGATTGAAGAAAGAGAATTCTCCTGACACATACAGGCTCAAACCCTTTATACATTTATTTCTGCCTTGGGATCTTAGCACAGATCACTGAAGCCACTATTAATTGCTGAACAAAATTTCAAAAAATTATAACTATACTAAACACACCATATATTTATAAACCCAGAAAGACATCAATGGGCCAGAAATCCATATTATGATGGCATTTTTAAGGGAAGGAAATTTCAAATGACATCTCCAGTTTAATTTGTGGAAAATGCAAGTTCTTCAAATAGCTGAATATACAGATTTCCTATGGCATTTTGCCTTGCATGGCTTCTTAAAATACTTGCTTAGCTGCCATAACATGTTATGTTATTTACAAGTTGAATTAATGAAGGGAACAATATGGTAGCAACTAATAGCCCAGATCAGTTTTTTACTGAATGCCATACACATGCAAATCCTGGTCAGTGAAGATGGCCTCCATACTGCCAGGACTGGCTACTCAACGTTTGGATTAATGCTTTCCTCGAGGATGTAGCAAGACTCAGTTGCATGATTTTCACTTGGAATAGTAGCTAGACTCAACTTTTCTTACTGTTATACTAACTTCACTGAAGCAGTTAAAATTGAACTTGAATGAACCAAACATCTGTAAATAAATAAATAAATAAATGTATAAATAGAATCCCTACTGTTTTAATAACATAGCAATAAAATTACCTTCCAACAGTATAAATGCTTATAAATGCTTAATATTGACGTTTTAAGTCACCAAGTGCTATTTCTAGCCTTACTATATTATGATGAGTGACTAATTTCATTTGGGAAGTGGTCATTGGTCCACGTATATTATCTGTTTGGAATTAAGCCCTTTTAAAAGCACAAGTATATTTCCTGAAGAACACCAAAGAAAAATAAAAACATGAACAAAACTTCACCAAATGGCGTAATTTCTGTTCCCAAAGACTACTGCAAATTATCAGCATGTAGAGGCCTGGTCTTTGCAGCCAAAATGTGTATTTTCTACACATTTTTTTCCCCCTAATCACTCAAGTTACCGAGAAAAATATTTTTCCTCCTTGCTCTACCAAGTACACTGATTGGCTGTTCACACTGCCTGGATATTCTACATTATTGCCCAATTTAGTGTTGTGCAGACCTGGCCTCATGTGTTTTCTGTTCCCACATCCCTCCCCACCACCCCTGGCAGTAATACTGATTTTGGCAGTGTAAAAAGAAAAAAGACACACTCTTCTTGATTGTAAAAAAGCTGCCAGAATATTGTGTTCATAGTATAGAACTGATTAAGATGATATTTTTCATATCTTCATGCTTTTATAATAGTAAATTTCTATGCAGTAAATTGTATCATTTGCCAACAAATGATTTTATTTGTTTTATTTTATTACCAACAAGAAACTTGAAGAAGAAAATTGGGGGTGGGGGGATTTTACCACATTATGCTGCCCAGTTAAAGAAAAGCAAAGCAACATTTTCTATTGGCTCATTAGCACTAAGAACAACATTTTCACTTTTCTTAAGTTTAAAAAGAATTGTTTGAAAGACGTGAATCATGCACACAGACTGGGACAAAGCCTATGTATGAGCTGGCAGTGTAAATGCCCCCCTCCCCCAAAGTTGCATGATTCACCAAAGGCATGCATTTTTCCATCTAATATAACACAGCCTTAATATCTTTATATAATTTCTGACACATTTTATTTCAAACATGCACTGGCTACTAAAATAAGATTTTAAAGAAAAGCTGATGTTTGATATAAAATAATCATGTCTTTTCAAGTGTGGAAAAATACTCTACAAAAAAATAAGTAGAAAAGTGGTTTCTGATCAATGTGTGATTTTATCTATAAAAATCCAGATGACTAATTAGTGTGCTTACAACAACCCTATGGGGTCTGCATTGCAATTTTACACATACATGAAGTTAATAGCATTAAACAACTATTAGCACAATGCAAGTAAATCCTTATCAGAAATAACAAGAACTATAAACTGTACATTTGGCATTTAGGTTTCAGAGTATTTTTAAGAGTCTGTTTAAATATGATAGTACAATAGTGCAAAATCACATTACATTAATAAAACATACAATTACCACCCAAATAATTTATGGATTACTGACCCTTACAATTCACATATTGGCTAGAATTGGCACATTTTGTTTCACCATGATAGTTTTGACTTCTTTGAGTGCACATTGTTTTATTCAAAGTTACACTTGAACTACATAGAAAAAGTGTAGGCTTATGTGTGTCTGTATGTGTGTTTTTGAGGAGATGAGAGAAAGTATGTAAACTTCACTGCAGCTTTCTTCTTTAGCAACCTTTTAATTGGAACTCCTATAGAAACTGCTTGGTAACTATTTTCTCTTCTTTCTTATGGCTCCCAGAACAGTGACATGGCCACACGGAAGAGACCGAGAAGGAAAGAAGGAACATTCCAGAAAAGTATATGGCAGCCCATGCACTGTGCCAGGCTAACTAACCCAGAATATCAAATCAAAAAAGTCAAGATCTAATAAGCACTTCTCAGTTGGCTCTAATGCACCACATTATTGATTGATGAGAAGTCAGTGTCCCAGAAAAGCTAGTGAATCCTGCAATCGATTGCACCACCTGGAACTTGGTTCTAATCCTTAATTTACTACTCTTTTCCTCCTTTCTGCAGCTTTGTAAGCTGGAATCTATGTTGAAACTTGTGAGCTCTTCCTTCACTTTTTCCCTTTAAAAACCTCTCTTATACATACAGGTTGTTTCAGTTTCAGAATAAACTACATTATTCCAATGAAGATGATTAATCTCAATAATTTCACCCAGATAATTCTGACCAGTTGCATTTCCTCCAGCAAACACTCTTTTTTTTTTTTTTTTTTTTTTACCTTCTTCTTATGTACTATTTATGAAAATGGTCTTTTTGTATTGTCACAATTACTCCACTAATCCTGATTCCTGCAAAACCCAACCTTATATTAAAAAAAAAAAAAAAAAAAAGAGAGACAAGAGGGGGAAAGGTGCGCATGAATAAGTACTTCGCCTTTGAAGGCTGCCATTATGCGGATAGCTCTAGAGATTTAAATTTTTAATTTAAGAGTAAAAAAAAAAAAGATGTCATTATTTTCACTATGTTTTTCTATCTCCATTTACAATGCTACATCTTCCAGCCCAAGAGCTCTCATTGATTTGAATGTAAAGAATCTGCAAGCTAAATGATTTTTTTTTTTCCTTGTCAGTGAACTTCTGGTCTCAAGTACAGTACTCTTTGTGCTTCAATTCATTATTTTTGAATACTATGTAAAATATTTGAGATAGGCCATCTATCATGTAAAAAGGGGACTGCTCCTACTTTTACATTAAACCAGATATTCTCGGTCTGTTCAAGGCTCTTAAAGAAGAAAACCAGTGTGTGGCAGGCCTGGATCTCATTGTAGTCCCCGGAGACACATACCCTGTCCTAGATGACAGTGAGCTCTCTTCTTGCAATCTGGCCTTGGAAAAGGATGGCCTCTTCAGGATTGTCTCATCTGAGGGACTGGAGGTGGCTAATGAGGCCAATCAGAGAAAGGGATGCATTCTTGTAACTCTTGTGCATATTTCTTGCATAATGAGTAGTACCAGCTTGTTGATTTAGTCTGGGTACCATATCTGTGAGCCTGCTTTTCTATCTCCTTCCATCAATCAAAATGGAATGTGAAAGGTGCAGTAAGAGTCACCAGAGTTAACACCTCTGAAAAAAATCACTCTCAGAGTTTTTCAGACATAATTTATATTTGTTTTTTATAGCAAAACTCCAGCAAGCTCTAATGTAACATACTTTATGTATACAACTAATTCAATAATTTGTCTCCCAAATGATTCAGATGACTAATTTAATTTTTGGAGTTTTTTAACATTGTATCTGAAATAAACATTTCTAATGTTCTTTAAAGTGAGACAATTGGAAACTGCTTAAAAATACTATTTTGAATATTATTCATTTCTGACATATCAATGTAAAACATTTAAGTTTCCTTTTTTTATTAAAGTACAACTTAGAAAGTGTGCAAATGAACAGTTGAGGTTATTTGTGTCAAATTTTTATTTATTATGCAATTAGAGCAGTCTTAATCACAGTCTGGCTAGGAATTATTTTATTTCTGCACCACTAAACAAATACATACATGTTTATTGAATTTATGCTCTCCCTTTTTAAAGGGACCTTTAGAATTTTTTAACTTTAGAAAAAGTAGATGAAGACTTGATTCTGCTTCCTAACTTAGGTCATAACCTAACTGCCGCTGAGCTGATGTGGTTGATGAAGTCAGGTTGCTGAGTATTTCGGGACCCCAGCAAATCACCTCTGAAAATCTTCCTTCTATTCCATTCTGTGACATAAGCTATGCCAACTAATAATAAGCTAAACTGACTGTTAATTTACTGATCGCTCATAACAGTGAGGGGAAATTAGGCTTGCTTGGATTCCACTTATTTTAAGAAATGGTGTATGTGTTTAGTAAGTCAAATAATGCCTATGTACTCCCCCTTCCATTACTGAGTCATTATAGAAAATGTGAATGCATGCTTCCACACTATATTTATTTGTTTCTTTTTTTCTGAAGATTATTCCTTTGGCTTATTTAAATTCGCAATGATTCTTAAAAGCTGTCTGCTTAACATTTTCAGTTTACAACTGAAATTTGGAAGTAGTTTTGAATTCCTTACAGTGATATTTTGTTATAATAAATTATTGTAAATTTGAACACAGTATCTATTCACTTATATGTTATTTTATTTGTCCCTGCACACACACACATACACGCGCGCGCACACAGACACATCGGGAATCTGCTACCTCCACTTCATAGATGCAAAATCTGAGGCCAATATGAGTCAGGTAGCCTGTCTACAGTTAGGGAGTGGCAGAACTGAGATTCAGTTGGAAATCTGTGGTCACCAAGACTCCATGTGCTACAGCTAGCTCATTGCTATATGCCAATTGCAAATTACTTTCCACCCATCAAGCAAGGGCTTTGGGACATGGAAAATAGGTTCTCTTAAACATATACATTGGATTAGCAGATCACAGAAGCATAAAATTTTATGGCTGTAAAGGATCTTAGTAATTGGATAGTCCAATTTTTGTGTTGCAAAATACAAACATACATTCAGAACCCAAAAAGAGAATGAGAGATATTTTTTCAAGATGTATAAACTTTTCTTTTCCTAGTAATACCTCCAGGCCAAGAATTGAACAGGTCTTTTGTGTCGACTGCTGGTTCCCAGAGATAGCCCTACATTAGTGTCATCTAAAGTGTCTTTACAATTGTTGGTCTCTGGGTCCCATTTCAAACCATTCAGATCAGATCTCTGGAGATGGAGTTTGGGAGTCCACAATTTTAAATCCTCTCCAAGGGATCCACACATGCATCCAGACCTGATAAATACTGCTATAAACCAATCACAACTTAAAAGAAGATTTGGACACTGTAAATAATCTGCCCCAAATTGAGGGATTAGTTAGCCAGCACCATGCTCATGCATGAAATAATTAGGCAAATAGAATATCTTGGCTCTTAAGGTAGAGAAACACTTTACTGACATATCCAGGACGATCCCGAGTGAATTAAAGACATTAGCTTCTATCAGCTCAGAATGCACTCCATTTTAGAGGTGGTTATGACACAGACCTCAAACCTGACAGCACATCAGAACTATCTGGGGAAATTTTTAAAATACAGATTCCAGCTCCCATTTCAGACCCAGAGAATCAGAAACTGCATATTATTAATATTTTTCCAAATGATTCTTATGCAGCCAGGAAATTCCAAAGACGTGTGCGTGTTCAAGAACCACTGGCTAAGTTAGGATGGTTTATCAACTACAACGTGAAACAGACTAACTTAGGAAGTATATTAAAAGCATGTTTTCTTTTCTTTTTTTTTGGACTTGTTCGGAGAGAATTGCCTGAGCAGGGTCAAGGAATCAGTATTATTCATAAATACCTCTGGTGATTCTGGGTCTGGTGACCCAGGAATCAGGCTTTTCAGTTACCTTGACAAAGACAGCTGACATTGGAGAGATTTTTTTTTTTTAATTTTTTACAATATTTTCAAAGTAGATCAAATGAAAAACATATGGTAACTATGAATTAAGAATAACTAAATTGTTTGGATATATTCAATCTGGTTTACTCAAATGAGGCTCCTTGTTTCATTGTCACCTGGGGATTTGCAGTGTGCCTCCACTGCTTCCTTGAAACTTTTGCATTGATAAAAAAAAAGTTTTAGATTATTGTAATAAGAATGTGGATGATATAGAAAAATCAATAATATTTTAAAATAATGCTCATTATATGGTTGGTTTTCTGTAGGCAATTAAGGTCTCCGTGAGTCATGAGTATATGAATTACAAAAGGTGAGGTAGAGAATGAAGGGGAAGGAGTTAAAGGAAGAAGTTCAGTTAATTGAGCACTTGCTATATTCTAAGCACAGGGTTAGGTTCTTTCCACATATTAGTTGAAATAATCTGTTTTACACTTTAAAAGTCTATTCAGAGAAGTAAGAGGGACATCCATTTGAAATATTGACCTTCAAAAAATGATATGGTCATTAGAATTTCATTTGCAAATACATGCATTTTGTCAGTTTCGATCTTAGATGAGAGAGTAACAACTCCAGAAGGAGCCTTGCAAACAAGGTCCAGAGAGGTTAGCTGGATTTCTGAAAATGAGTTTGTTAAACCAATAACCCAGCCGAGCATTGTCTGGTTTAGCTGACTCTCTCTCATTTTTGTTCTGTTAACTGCTCTGTATAATGCTTATGAATATGGATGCATTCAATATGAATTACTGAGAGGGAGAACACTTTGGATTGTAGTTGAGCTTACCCATTTGCAAAATGCTACAAAATCTTTAGATGAGAGGCATCTAGAAAAAAGTATCATCTTAACTGACTGATGTTTGCAGTACAAAGGAGTGCAGTTAGGTGGGAAAGAAACTGCATTTTCCTCCGTGCACAGTTTGGTAATAAATATGTGCCCTTCACAGTGCTCGCACTTTATATTCTCCTCAAATACTAATTGTCTTTCCTATTAGAAACAATTGGTATTCATATTTGAATAGAATGTTAACAAGTTCCAAATCCTTTAAAATCTTTCTTGAAATGTTACTTCTTTTGGGTTGCTAGGATGCAGGAAGATTGGAAGGACATAAAGACTTCCTTTGCATCCAGTCAGTAAATTGACCAAAGAAATAAATATAAAATATAATCTCTAACTGGTACCAATAAGCTAGAACTGTTATCACACTTTAATAAAATTCTGCATGACCTCCAATGCAATTTCTTTATTCACTGAACAAATATTTGTTGAGATCCCTCTCTGTGATAGGCACCGTGCTTATCTTTAAGATCCTGAAATTTTTATATTTAACAGTTCAATTGTAATTAATTTGTTAAGAAGCTCCCCTAAATGAGATCAGAGTTCAAGGGAACTCAAAGGTATGGTTAAGGTCATAATGTCACAAGGTCATAATGTAATGACCTAAACCTTGTTTTGGTAACATTACTTCATGCGAAGACATTTTCTAGACAAAGGCAAAGGCATTACCTTAAGACTCATGGAATCTAGTTTGAAAATAGGCAATCAAAAAGATATCAATTGTATAATTTCCTATTCTTACCATATTTAACCTCCAATTGGAGGCAAGAATTTAAAGCCTCAGCAAATAATTCCTAAATATTCTGTCACTTTATACATCAAGTACTCTGAGCTTTCTAAGCCCTCACAAAAGAAAGCATTTCTGCACATTCTAGGATTATCAAGACATGTAGTAAGTGCAAAATTTTAAGCTGACATTGGTTTCCCACTAAGATAATTTTTTTCCAGTCTCTACTTCTAAAATTTACACCTGTCATATAATATGACTGTCATGTCTTTTTTTTTTTTTTAAGGAGTTTAATACTGTTGGATATGGAGAATTCAGTATATATTCTTACAAAGAAGACTTGTAATAATATTTATATATTCTTACTAGTAAGGCCTATAATAATTAACATTTAATATTCAGATTATTAAAGATTTTCTTAAAATGGAACAAAACTTTTAAGTTGTCTATTCTGTTTTTATATCCACAGTTTATCCCCTGGCATAATTATTTGTTTTTATAACCAAAAGCAAGCTAATTTTGCTGACTCCATATCTTTCACCAGGAGATATCCTTTAAAAGAATTGCAATTCATGGTATTTATTAATGGAGTGCCTCAGAACCATACACCATCTTTGAGGGTCACATTTCACTTAAAATGTAGTCAAAATCCATTTCCTTCTGCTAAAGCTCATCTCCTAAAATATTTAAAACAGAAAGAATGCTAACAATTTGATGTTTTATTTACTATATACTTTTTTCAAAAGTCAAAGTGCTTCCACATAGAGTGTACCATTCCTTAGGCCTTAATTAGACCAATAAGGCATTCACATTTTTATGAATTGAGACATACTTCTATGGTTACATGAGAATACAATGAAAAATAACATAGCATTGAGAGATAGGGCACCCTTACATTCAGTCTTAGGTATGTCACTAGCTGTGTGTGTGTGTGTGTGTGTGTGAACATATTTCTTGAATAAAGGTTATCTCTGGATCTGGTTAATCCATAAGTAGATCAAGGGATTGGTTTGTAAACATTGCTATAATACCATCTAGCCCTAAAACTTACAAATAAATACTCCCAGAACTAATGGGCTAAGGTGACTCATTCATTTTGGCACTTCAAATTCAGAAAAGTTATTCTTCTGGGACCTGGTAATGGGTTTTTAATATATAGATGTGTCAGTTAGTGACATAGTATTATTGCCTTGGCTTGAGTCATATTATCAGCATGTGATTATACTCAGTCTAAAAAAGAGACCAAATTCATATTTGGCAAGAGAGGTGATGCCCCCAGGTTTCTTAGTTCTTTGAAATCATGGGCGCCCACTGCAGCCAAGATGGGTTGTCAAGACACTGAATGCTTCGCTACTTTTGAGGAAAGCAGGTGCTTTCTAAACATGTTAGCCATGCAAACTGTTTAGAACTCTATGCTTTTTGTAGATGACAAAAGGATGACAAAGTCTGTGTAAATGTATGAATTAGACTTTTTAACCTGATGAAATAAATGTAGGTGAGATTTGTCTTTATCTATGAGGGCATCCACACAGACACACCACTTCTTGATGCAATGTGTTAGAAGACATACTATGGAGGGGACCTACATCAGGTCAAATGAGTGAAGAAAGTTTGCAGCTCAGAAATATGTCAAATCCCTGAGCAACGGGGGAAATAAGCTATCTTCTTTTCATTGAATCAACAGTGCCTCATATAAACTCCATTGAGAGGAGTATGTGCATTAACACAGACTCAAAGAAAGCTTTCATGTATTTCTCCACTTAACTGTAAGCTCCTGTAGGGCAGTGACAGTAACTTGTTCGTCTTTATCTCTGGTTAGGGCATTGCCTGACACAAAATGCCTGTTTGACATGGGTAAAGAAATGAACCTGAGGATCAAACAGTCCTCCATCTCATGCCAGAATCTTCCACTGGTCCACTCCTCCTAGAGCTCCAGAGAGCTCATTCCTACACAAGGCAGTCTGGGGCAATGGACATATGTCTTACTGAACTCACGTTTGTCTCTATCTAACTTCCATTGGATGTAGAAGATGGTGGATTTGTATTCTAATAATGTTAACATGTAACAGGACTATTAGAATAAATATGTCACAATTAGATCCAAAAAGATGTCATCCGAACACTCCAGTTCTTCTGATGGGTTTCTGGCCTGAATGGAATAGTTATTAAAGATTCTTTTGGGACATGTTTTTCTTGAAGAATCTTTAATATCCCATCTTTTTTCACCTACTAATCTCTGCTTATCTCCAGCTCTTAACCTTACAAAGGAAAATTGTTGTGTACAACTGCAGGTTCAGGGATGAATCTTCCAAGAACTTAGTGTAATGGCAAGTTTATTTTGGTTCTGTAAAGCTCTGAGGGCCATGGTCACAAGTGCTATATATGAATAATTATGCAAATGAAATAAAAAACATCATCTCCAGTTAATATTTCTACACTAGAACTGTCACTTTCTGGAAGCAAACAAAAATTTTCCCATGATTTTCACTGACATTCATTTCTTCATTCAATAAATGTGCATTGAGATCATACTCTGGGTTAGAATTGTGTCTTTTCTATAGATCCCCACTTTATTATGTTTGATATCTTCTGCATAACACCTTAATGATAATTTTATTTCGGTTCTTGTAATGTGAGAGCAAACCTTTAAAATGTTTTGTCTATTTATTTGTCCACATGGTAAAATGAAACTTTTACATATTGTGGCTTGGAAAAAATATTTAAAATTTTTATGTTATTTAAGATTATACATAAATGTACTGCTTGTAAATATGATTTGTACCTATACACATTCTTTTCCTTTGTTATTTGAGGAAATTATTTGTTTTATTATAATAGTAAGTATAAGGATTGGGAAGAGAACTATCCTAGATATTCTTATGTATTGTCAGGATTATTTCCCAAGTTCTACAAATCCCCCCAAGTTGGATATTTAGAAATACTTGAATAATTTCACTTAAGATCTTGAGAAACAGTGGTTGCATTTGTAAGATTGCTTAATGAAAATAAATGAAAAGTCTAATACCTTCCTGAAAAAAACAGTTCAGCTTCACTATCTTTTTTATTCACTACATGAATAATTCTCCCTTCACAAAAAATGTGGTAAGCAGGTAAAAAGTATATCTAATAGAGACAGTTACACACTTTGTTCACTTTGAAGTCAAAGAGGTTAGAACTCCGTTAAAAATACCTTTCCTTTGTTATATTAGGCAAACTTGGAACTAGAGATCATGGTGTTTAGTGAAAATATTTCATATTTTAAGATGCGCATTGTCATCTCCCAAATAGCTTGAATAGCTGACCAATGTAGAAACAACAATCATATCATGAATGTACATTATAAACAACTACCAAAATGTGAAAAACAATGTTTACAAATGGTAGCAAAGAATAAATTAATTTTCAGTGCACATAATTAGGTATATACAGGATAATTTAAAACCAAAGGGAGTGATTGCTAGTGCTGAGCTCTCAGAAATCTCCATCAAAGTGTACATGTTACCCAAGAGAGAGTGATAAAAATAAATTGTGACACAAAAGCAGAATGTTGTCTCTCTTCTTATCCTCAAAACTTGGATGATAGCTCATCAAAATAATTTTTCCAAGTGTGCAAATGATGGAAAACTTTAATTCCAAAACCATTTCTCTAAATTACCAACAGATTTATATTCTTGATGCCTTTTCACGTGATCACAAGCCAAGCATGCATGTGATTCCCAAAATCGTGGGAGATTCACTGTGAAATCCTTCCTCCAGTTAAAGTAACTAAGGTATAACTTATTGTTTTTGTCAACTTCTTTCAGATACTTGGCTAGCTCACTGGGAGAGTTATAATCTTCCACATGAATGAATGAATCTGCTGGAATATAATTCTCATAATTTTCCCTAGATGGCCCCAGAACAACAGGTACAGAGCCAGCTAAAAAAGCATTATAGAGCTTTTCTGTGATGTAATCTTTGTGGATTGAGTTTTCAAAAGAAAGATAGAATTTGCAAGTAGATATGGTAGGAATCAAATTTTTATCATTCACATACTCTCCAAATGCTTGCCCATACGTATGGATTTCAATGCTTTTGCTTAGCTCATTGTAATACTTGACCCTGGCGTGCTCAGGGTTCCAGTTACTTACAACCCAGCACACTAACTTCTCTTTGCTTGGCACTTCAAACACGAAGGGGTTTGTGCTCACCGTCAAGAAGCCGTAAGGCACTTGGATATCTGAGTCGCGGCGGTAAGTCAGAGTCAAGTTGAACAGGTGCTCAATGCCACTTTTTTGGGGCGTGTGAGTTGGTGATTCCAAATTCATCCAAATCCATTTCTGGAAGGGTGGCCTAGCCTGCTGAGGTAAGTTAGTCAGATCCCAACTGATGTCTCGGTGATGGATCAGAACTGCGTGAGATTTGTTGTACAGAGAACGGTCTGTTGTGAGATGGCATCCTTGGATGTTGAACATTGCTTGGCAAGATGTAAGGTCAAAGGTCTGCCCAAATGGCCACACCCAAATCAGGATAGTAGTTTCATTAAAATAATCAGTTTTGGTGGAGAAGAAGTTTTTCATTTTCAGCACTGAGCTGGCTGACTCCATTGGACTGAAGATCCAGCTGTTGGTAGGCTTGATGTAAATGAGCAGACAGGCCATGAAGCAGCCCAGGATAATGCAGACGATTAAAAATGGGCGGAGAATTCCTTTGGATGCTGATGTCATAATTTTTTCTGTGAAAGAGAACGATGGAGGTAGGTAGAGGTAGTGATGAAAAGCTAACCATAAGTACAATTTGAGGTTAACGGGTGATACATTTCAAAATATACTTAATCACAAAACCAGATGCATTTTCCTTTTTTAGTGTTACTAAACCATTAGAGAAATGGAGCTTTTATTAAGCCAAGAAACTGCCTTCAAAGGAACTTTCCCTTGAACTCCATAAATAATGCGTCAGAATTTGTTAGAAGTCTGCCTGCATATCTTGAAGCCGGGTTACATCTGTTTTCAATGTCACCCTTACCTGTTATTTTATTTGTTTCTAGAAAGCTGGCACAAAGACTGGCATCACCAAGGCTATGACTAAAATTTTTTGTACTTTGAAATCACATCAGATCTGAGAACATTCCTTAGTTTATATGACTATTATTAATTATATATAATCACTATAATTATTTACTCATGCATTTTTGAGATTGTAATATAACTTTGCAGTTCAGATGGAATTCAGTAGAAAACCAAAATTTTTAAAGAAAAACTTTTGTTTTGGTTTTTTGATATAAGCTCATCTTTACTGCCAAAAATGCATCACAAGGGGTCTCTTATAAGAAATGGCAGCTCTTGGTTTGATATCTGTTACTTTGTTTTGCTTTTAAGTAAGTACATAGGTGCAAAAATTTGAGAAATTAAAATCTCTTTTTAAATTTTTAATATTTATTTTTCTTACAATTTTTCTTATTTACTTTTAATAATCTGTTAGTACACCCAATATCTACTAGGTTGCGATAATAAAAATGCTATAGTGGCATTAGAAAAACATTCTCACGTGGTATCAGGGCATTAAAAAAAGTTTTTCTTAGCACTAAAATGATATTAGTATAATAAAAATAAATGGATTCTCAAAAGAAAAGAATTGTGTTTCATGGAGGACAAAATTGATGTTGTGAATTATAGGAGATTGCAGCTAAAAAGATGAATTAAGGCTTTTTGATTTTTTTTTTAATGGAAGAGTCTTCAAGGTTTTTTCCTCTTTGACATTCATGTTTTTTTATGAATATGAACACAAAGATAAAATATGTAATATGTTTGCAAAACTGTCTTTTGATCAAATTCTTACTGATCATTTGAAATTCATGATTCTTTTCACCAAAATAATGTGGTCTATTATTTTAGATTCATTAAAATATTTTGAAGTCTTGATCAAAAGCTAGTGTACAAACATGAGCAGTTTCCTTCCAGAAAAAAAGGGAGAAATTGTTCTTTATTTAATTACCTAAATTTATGTGAACATTTTTAAAAAATCACTTTTTTTTTTTTTTGCTGTTATGCAGCTTTTCTTAAAGCATATGACATATTCTATGTAGTTCCCTTGATTTTATGAATCCAAAGATTCTGGATATTATATCCTGGAGAACTCCCAGAAGAGAATTATTGGAATCAAGGACTGAGACTTACCATCAAATTTAGCTTCAGCCCCATCCAGTCAATAACAAAAGGAAAATAAAAGAAGTGTCTACCAAATATGTTCAGAAACTATTAATCAACTCCTGAGCTATGGAGAAAATAGAAAGGAATATGTAAGAAATCTTAGCTGTTTAGAACTAAATGACATTGTTGACTTTACATGTGAGATTTTGTGGAATGTGTCTAAAACAGTACTTTATTTAAAGGAAATTTACAGGTTTGCACAGTTTGGGGGAAGTTAGTTAACAAAATTGCCAACTGAACAAGCTGGACAGAGAACAATGGCCAAAGCTAAAGCAATAAGAAGTAAAAAATTAAGATAAGGATTGAAATCATTGAAATTGAGAGCAGAAATTAGAGAAGACTAATAATACCGCATGTAACTATGTGAGGTGATGAATTAACTAAACTTACAGTAGTAATCATTTTGTAATATCGACATATATCAAATCAGTATGTTGTACCGCTTACACTAATATAATGTTACATGTGAAATATAACTCAATAAAACTAAAAAAAATCCAGAGACAAACTTCACACAAGAATAATCATGAAAAAAGAAAATTAATTTTTTTAAAGAAATTCAGTTTAAATATAAAAAAAGAGCAGATGATTATGCAACAGAAAAAAATAAGAAATGACTATATGAAGTAATTTTATGTTCATGAATTTGAAAAACTGATGAAATGGATGGTTATATATCTGTACAAATAGAAAAAGGCCAATTTTAATGAGAATTTCTTATTAAACAAATAGCAGTTAGTGAAGTGGAATTGATAAATGATATTGAAAACAAACAGTAGACCTAGGTGGCTTTGTAGGAGTGATATCAATTGTTCAATAAATAGAGAATATTATTGTCATTTTTTAAAAAATCCAGAAAACAAAAAAAAAGCTTAACTCATAACATGAAGTCAATTATTAACCTATTACTAAAAGGAAATATAAAAAGTTTAAAAAGGTCTATTTCACTTATGAACACAGATACAAACATTGAGCAATAAAGAAAATTAAAATATATTATGACACAATTCAAGAGTAGGTTTATGTAGGTTCATGTACATTTGATCTTACTTTATAAATTTGACTGGTTGGATAATCTATTTCTACACTCTGAGAAAAGTTACTGGAAAGATCTCTCTCTCTTTTTTTTTTTTTTAAGATTTTATTTATTTGTCATAGAGAGAAGCGAGAGCAAGCACAGACAGACAGAGTGGCAGGCAGAGGCAGAGGGAGAAGCAGGCTCCCCACCAAGCAAGGAGCCCAATGTGGGACTTGATCCCAGGACGCTGGGATCATGACCAGAGCTGAAGGCAGCCGCTTAACCAACTGAGCCACCCAGGCGTCCCGGAAGATCTCTTTTTTAATGGAGTAATAATACTAACCTGTAATATACATGATTTGAGCAATGAAGTGTTTTTCTCCTGTAAGACCAATGTTTAATGGTATTTCGAAATGTTTTCATTGATAGGGTGCCGGGGTGGCTCAGTCAGGTAAGCATGTGACTCTTGATTTCAGCTCAGGTCATGATCTCATGGTTGCGAGGTTGAGCCCTGCGTTGAGCTCCACACTGTGTCTGGAGCCCCGTCAAGATTCTCTATCTCCCTCTTTATCTCTCCTTCTGCCCCTTCCTCCACTCATTTGCACTCTCTCTCCCTTTCTCAAAAGAACAAGGGAAAAAAGAGAGACAAAGAGAGAGAAAGAGAGAACTGTTCTCATTGAAAAAGTTCCCTTAAATCCTTTTTGAATTGAAATGCAATGTCAGTAACTAAATAAATAATGTCAATTCATTGCAATAAGTTATAGCTTAAATAAAAGCCCCTGTTCAGTAAATGGTCATTCTCAGCTAGGTCCTGTGCAGAGCACTTTGCATACACCATTTCCTTTAATCCTCATAGAACCTCTATAAAGAAAGTCTTTTATCACCTTTGATGAAAAAAACTGAAGTCTGGGGTGCCTGGGTGGTTCAGTTGGTTAAATGTCTGCCTTTGGTTCAGATCATGATCCCAGGGTCCTGGGATTAAGCCCCAGATCCTGGTCCCTGCTCAATGGGGAGTCTGCTTCTCCCTCTGACCCTCTGACCCTTCCACTGCTCATGTTCTCTCTCAGATAAATAAATAAAATCTTTAAAAATAAAAAGAAAAAAACTGAGGATCAGAGATATATGCAACTAGCTTAACCATTGAGTTATGCTCTTTCTTGCCTTCTACAATCTTCTTTGAACAAGTAATACAAGCCTCAGTTGTCTATTTAGGTGCATTTGACACTTCTGGTTTTATTGTTTTGGTTTCTCTGGCCTCTACCCTTTATAATTGAGGATTACTTAGCCATGCATTAAATTTTGAGCAATTTCCTTTAACAAGAATACCTGACACTTATATGATACTTTCTAGTGTCAAACATTGATTTTAGCACTTAAGTTAACACACACACACACACACACACACACACACACACCCATGTATTACCTTATTGTAATCCTATTTTATTGATAAAGAAACAGGCTTCTAATGGTTAAGAAACTTGCCCAGGGCTACCCAGTTCAGAAGTGGCAGAGCACACTTTCAAACAAACCCAGGTCATTGGTTCTAGTTTGAGTCATGAACACTACATTTTATGTTCACTGATTCTCCAGGCTGCAGCTAGAGAACGCAATAACCAGAATGCAAGCCCTATGAAGGCCTTTGTTTCTTCACCACTTAATCCTCATCACCAGAATACAGTAGGTGTTTAATAAATGCTATATATGTTGCATGAATGAGTGGGTGGATTGCCTAGTCTCTACCCTGTGCAAGGTAAAATGCTAGGTAACTAGATAAGCAAAAATAAGCCATGTATGAATGAAGAAATAGATACTTAGTTGCTTTCTTTGTGCATTTAACATGTATACTTTCAGAAAATAACTACCATCACAGTTGGCATACAGATATTTCTACCGCTAAATGAGCAAAATCCCCTAGCTTTGTCATATGTCAAAGTTGGCATCTATCTAGTATACTTTAATTTAATAACTCCTCTTTTTGGCCAAATGAAGGTCACTAGGCAAGAAACAATGCTCCTTTCACTGCAGGCCTCTCAGTTTTTCTGCTTCCTGGACATTTTGTATTGAGGTTCTTTTTGTTAACTCTCCGCACACCTCTCCTCTCAGCTTTTCATTGCTGTCGGGGTCCATTTCTGAACAATAGGGGCAGTTACTCAGTAACCTCTGCTTTGTATAGAAACTGTCACGAAAGTTTGCCTCTTGGAGCCTAATTGACTTCCCCTTGACAGGAACCTTTAAACTTACTTCTCATAACTAAAATTCAGTTGGGTGTCCAACACATCTTGAACTGTTAATTGATACAACCTATTTTTAAAGTGCCCATAGCCATGTAACTTTAGCTCTCACTAGAGAGAGCAATAAATTTATAGCCTAAAGCAAATTATAACCATAAATAGTATAATGAAAACTTCTCAATTATTTTTGATAGTCTTAAGTGCCATAAAAGAATATAAAGACATTAGTATTAATAATTAACTAAATCTTTTGTAAAAATGTAACTTGATGGGACTTGGTGTGCATACACTTCTGCTTTCCATTAAGAGACTCCCTTCAGTGTCACGCCTTAGGAATCTCCACTGAGAGTTAGAGAACAGAAGGGAGCCTGGAATAGAAGAGGTTCAAGCGCGATACTCACATCATAAATATGCTTCAAGGAATTAGGGAGAAAAAATGTGAAACCAAAGTGAATAAGAGGCTTCTCTAAGGAATAGTAATTCTACTTTAAGTTTTTGGTCTGTGAGTGTTTGTGCACGTGCATGTGTTGAATCCTTATTTTACACTGAAAGAAATGGGTATATTTAGAACAGAATTCAATACCTGCCTGAAACTTACAAGACAGAAGAGGACAGTTGGACTTTAACTTGCCCCTTTAGACTTCACTTAGATAGCAGCCACCCCCTCATTCTTCAATCCACCTCTCTGGTTCACAGTAGCAGGCATGTGGGACTGGAAGAGAGTTTCTCTATGCCCTCTGGAGGTCTTGAGTCAACATGTTTGCCAATTGTTGTGTGGTACACCTCTTCTCTATTTGTTGTGTGGGTGCACAATGAGCACATTCCTGAAATGGTAAGACTTTTCATCCATGTAAAGAAATAGAACTTTTGATCCACTTAGGGATTTTCAGATCAGTTCAGACCAGCCTCCAAGAGATGAATCATGGACAAATTAAGTGGATTAAAATTAGAAATATTTAAAAAAAATAAGTGATTGTCATTCATTGTGACTTCTTCCCTGTTACAATAAAATTTGTAAAGTGCTTTTGATAATGGCTGGACCAGAGAAAGAACTATGTAAGTGTTTGCTATTATATTATTACTCTCTGTTGCAGTCAAGAATCCGAGCTCTCACCGTAGCTGAATTTCTTTTGGAATAATAAATCCTTCTTATGTCTATGCAGATTATTACCATTTCTAACAACAAACACACACACAATCTCCTCTAAGTTCAAAACATAACCCATTATTAATAAATTTTGGAGAAATATATAATATATAATTTCTAATGAATTTAAACATGGTCTTTCAATAATTCATGGAGTCACACTTTTTACAAAAAGTTACTCTATGAGCATATTATATTTAAAGGATTCTATAGCAGGTATTTGTTAGTTTATAGTGTCTGGATCAATCTTCCTTCTTCTGATAATACTACCCTAATTTCCTATTGGGATATTACCTCTCCCTCCTGTATACAATCTTTGGGATTGCAGAGAATGTTATTTCCCCCTTTCCTAAACCACATTGGGCAGAAAATTCAGATCATGCAAACTCTGACTCTGGGACTTGGAAAGTTGAGTAGAAGGGTCAGGATGGAAAATGTTGGAGCTGATTAACCACAGTAGGGCTTCCTTACAAGATAATTATATAAACTCTACTACCTGCATCCAAGGATCTGCTTGAGATCCTGCCTTCCTGGGCTGGCCTCTTCAGCTATTGCTTCAGTTCTAAGAACTACTCCATAAACTTGCAATAATTTCCTTTTTGTCTGTTTCAATTATAATTGTTTTTATTACTTGAAACAAGCAAATCCAAGCAAACAACCCTACAACAACCCACAACAAAATAAACCCTAACCAAGGAAACAAACAAACAAAAATTCAACTAATTATCTCACCTCCTCTTTTTTTCTTCATGCAGATTAGGAAATGTATACCTAGAATCCTTCAAAATATGTCCATAATTATTTGGATTAAAAAAAAAACAAACTCTAGGGGCACCTGGGTGGCTTAGCGGGTTAAAGCCTCTGCCTTCAGCTCAGGTCATGATCCCAGGGTCCTGGGATCGAGCCCCACATGGGGCTCTCTGCTCAGCGGGGGGCCTGCTTTCTCCTCTCTCTGCCTACTTGTGACCTCTGTCTGTCAAATAAATAAATAAAATAAAATAAAATAAAAACTCTATATAAATTCCCAAAACAACAAACCTATCTCTTCATTTTATTTTAAGCTGTAGATGCCATCCAGAATTTAGGTATTTGGTGGTAGGTGGTATTTAACTGAGCTGTTACTTATCTGTTTGTTCAGGTTCAAAGAACAATGGTGTTCCCCACATATTCATTATGAGGTTTGGTGTCATGATATCAATAGGATTCTGCAAAAGTCTTCTGAATCCTACCCTGAATGTTCATATTTTGAATTGCCTAGCTTTATTTATTTTTTGGGTTGTTTGTTTTTGTTATGATTTTGTTTTGCTCTCACTTCTTCCTACAACTTTTACAGTAAGATCCTTTCCAAGAATAAAAATGTCTTATACTTTCAATATCCTATACCAAATTATATTCTGCCTCAAGATACTGTAAGACTTTATATATTCATCACTTCACTTTCGAAAATTCCCTTGACACTTCACAATCCACTGAATCTTCCTCATGGGCATTCCTGCTCTGAGTTCTCACTATTCTCCCCATTAGGTCCTGAGCCAAATGCCTCCTGTCTTTGGGAGAGATGCCATTTACTTTTTGGCAGGAAGACACTGGCTGATCTCTGGAATTCTATCAAATTTGTGTTTGCGAGCCTTTCTCAAAGACCTTTGGGTATTAGCTCTGGTATTTCCATGGGTGAGCCTCTTTTATTTCCTCCAAACACTGGAGAGGCTTCCACCAAAATATGCCACTTTTAATGGTTGACTTTGCTTTTCCCGAATATTCCTCAGATTGTGCTCTAGCACACATAAAAATTCCCTAACTTATTTCTCCTTTGGGATATTACCTCTAAAATGCTCAGAAATGTCTCTCTTTTTTCCCCCTTCTCATTTTTGTCTCACACATTGGTTTCCTTCAGTGTGCAAACTGCCAATGGTGGCTTTTCCTGCATGGCAAACTTCTTCATCTTAAGCAGGTTCTACATTCATTCTCTTTGAAATTTCTTTCCAATTCAGAGATTAACCTTTTTCAGTTTGATCTTTTATCTGCTTCTTTCTACTCATAATCACTTGTTTGCAATCGCTGTCTTTATTCATTTTAGATCTATTTGCCTGCCTTAGCTATAGCTAGAGCAATCAGATCTGACACTGAGCCAAGTGTAACTTGGCTCCTGTGCTACCTTCCCAGAGGGAATACCACAGACAGGGCCAGGGATGCTCTCTGGCAGCTACCTAGAACATGCTTTCTGGTGTTCCTTGAGGCTAGCATTCTTTCATAATTTGGCTGTCAACACCAGTGCTTTCTACTATTATTGTCAGGTGTAGCCTGTAGCAGCAGCCAATGAAGGTCAAGGGAGCCTTAAAAACAACAACAACATGGTTTGTCCCTCCCAATCCCATCTTGTTTCATTTATTCTTCTCCTACCCACTTAAGCCCCCATGTTGCATCACCACTTCCTCATATCAGGGAGATCATATGATAGTTGTCTTTCTCTGCTTGACTTATTTCGCTAAGCATGAGGGTTGCTGGGGGGAGGGGGTTTGGGAGAAGGGGGTGGGATTATGGACATTGGGGAAGGTATGTGCTTTGGTGAGTGCTGTGAAGTATGTAAACCTGGTGATTTACAGACCTGTACCCCGGGGATAAAAATATATGTTTATAAAAAATAAAAAATTAAAAACAACAACAACAACAATAACAACAACAAAAACCCCCCAAATCCTCAAACTCTCATTTTGAGCTGATGTATTACTATGTGTTTCCAACTCTGACGATGAGAATTTTTTCCTTCCAGATGACAAAGTAGAGTAGCTCGTTCCTGACATCTCTTGTCCTTCAAATCCACACCCTACTTAGTACTATTTATGCCTCCTATATAGTCCTTAGATTAGTTGACTTCTTTTTACTTCTCCAGGTCTGGCATCTGTCTCCTCTGTTATAGACTGCTACTCTCACTTTCTCAGTGGTACATCTGGCACTCGCTTTTGATGCATTCAGTTGATTCACAAGGCAGTAGACCAGTGGTTCTGAAAGTGTGGTCCCCAGAGGAGTCACATCATCAGCGTTGCTTGAGCTTGTAAGAAATGAGATTCTCCCACCGGAACCCAGAAATAAGGAATCAGAAACTGGGCTGTAGCCCAAGAATCTATCTTAAAAAGTCCTTTCAGTGATTCTGAAATATTGCATGTCCCTTCTGCATTTCCAGCATGGCCATGGTTGGCCTTTTTTTTCACTGAGGAAGTCACTGGACCAACTCTTCCCTCTCCCTGGAGCAATTTCCCTCCTGTCTCTGTTGATTTCCTCCTTTCTGCTCCACTGGCAGTAGATTATGGAAGGATTCCTGACAACCTCCCGACACCCACCCCACTACATACACAGTAAATCAAAGGCCCCAAGTACACGTCTCATGGTTCTATCTGTCATTTTTACAAAGCACTTACCACGGTAACGAGGGTACCTATATTTATGTATTTGATTAGTGTTGTTGCCTCTGTTTGGTTGTAACTAGGCTCACATAATAGACATTGGGTTTTTTCCTCAGTATCCAATTTCTTGATCCTAGTCAGATGTATATATCCTTGCTTTCAACAAATGCTTGTTTGAGAGACCAAGTAGTTAGCAATTATTGAGCATTTGCAATGTTACAGTAACAAGGCTAAGACTTTTCAATAAATTTTATCATTTTATTTTCAGGAAAAAAACCCTTTTTTTGTGTATTTGAAAAACAAATACATCTCACTTTCTATATGCCAAGCATGATTCTAAGCACTTAAGAAATAATAATTATTTTAAATCCATAATGATGAGATATAATATACACTATAGTTACATTCATTTTATAGATGAGGAAACTGATGCACATTTATCCATCCCATGTCACACCAGTAAGTGATAAATCAAGATGTGGACACTAGTGGCTTGGCTTTTTAATGTGTTGCTCTAAAAATACAAGTTAAGAATTGAGAATTCCAGCTTACAATTGCAAAACTGTGAATTCTGTGAATTATAGGATAGAAAATTTATTTTATGACATATATTGCTCTGAGGTTCTTGTTCATTAGAACAAACTAGGTCACCAATACTTCCTCTCTACTCTTTTCCTGGAAACCAATGACCAGAAACAGAATACTAGAAGTTTTAGATAATTCTCTTCCTGTCCCTGAGAGAGTGCAGAAGGGTGAATTAGCGCAGGAGAGAAGTCTAGCTTTGTTTTATTATCAGGCTGTTTATCAAGCAATTCCAGGAATACAAAGAATAATTGACACATTTGGAATTGGTAATCCCTGGCTTCTGATCATTGTATTCCTGATAGCTACATTCTCTTTGAGGTGAATCCTTATGTGCTTCTTTGTTGAGCCAGCTTTGAAAATTGACCTCAAAGAGCCACGTAGACTAAAAACAATAAAGGTAGAGAAAAAGAACCTCTATAAAAATTTCAGTTATATCCCAGAGTTTGTGCACACAATGTCATCATTTAAAGGTTTAAAAACATTTAAAAACATTTAAAGATTTTACATGTATTTAACCATTACTTAAGACAGAATAAAAATTTCTTTTCTCTAAGTTTTACATTCTAAATTCCCTGTTTCCCAGCAGACTACTACATAAGGTCTTTTTCTTTCGATGATTATGCTATGATTGTTTGACCTTCATCAGCCTTACTACCAATAATCTCTGCAAGGAGGTCCCTCAGTTGCTTTTGTAAATGACCTCGGGAGGGAGTTTCCTATGGACCCAAACCGGTCCAGCAGCAACAGTCCCCATCCATTGCGTTTGTCTATCTTCCTCCTTTGGCTACTACGGGTCTGACAATCCAACCAATGCAGCCGCAGCCTCTCTCTGCTCCTACCATCAAATGTGTGGGTTTACAACCTCAAAGCCAGCTGTCCCCTGACCCTTGCTTTATGTTCCTGGGCTCTTTCTTACACACTTTCTCCAACATTAAAATTCTTGCTTTTTAAGTCACAGAAACAAAAATGAAACAAAAACAACACACCATCGTGCATATCAAAAGATGTTAACAGATACTAAAAAGAAGGTTGCCATAAAAAAAGAACATATCTACCTGTAGAAGTAAACACTATATTAGATGAGGCATTGCCATGACAACGGTTTCTGGATCACACCAAATTTTACAGACTGATCATCTTTTGAACTCATGTGAAGCTAATTAGCACCAGCTTTACTGGGATTAAATAAAAACACATTGCTGTAGTTAGTGAGAAGATTCTGAAACTTCAAGTTAAATCTACAATAAGAGAATAGGCCAATAAGAATCAAAACACAAAGGATAAGCCACTAAGAAACCAACAGCCTAAGAGACACTCTGATAAAAGTGTGGCTAAAGAAATTTCACGAAAGAAGAAAGTTCAATCAACTTGCAACTGAGTAATCTGAAAATGAACTGTTTGATTAAGATACTTAACAAAGATGATATTAGAAGAAAGGTAAGAAGGAGGAATTTAGAAGTAAAAGATGCAAGAGTGAAAAATCCTTAAATTTAAGATACAAACACTCCAGTCCTTGGGTGGGGGAAAGGGGAGGCGGAGAGGACTTCCACTGAATCACCATTACTGGGCCTGCCCCAGTGGCTTCTTTCTCCTCAGGGTCAGCTAACATTCCTATTGTGATTTCATTCCTAATAAATAATCTTTTGAATATTCAGTTCACCAAGTAGTTGAAGACTCAGAAGAAAGTACTGTATTTGGTGAACATAGTAGAGAAAATGAAAAGAAAGATTAGTAGAGAATCATCCTAGGTCCTCTTCTCCCACCACATAGGAAAAGACAGCTGTCTTGTCATGGAAGGCTGATTCCTCTTCCTTAACTCTGGAATCTAAGTAAGTCAAGTGACCTCATTATATTTATTATCTCTGATTTTTCCTAATCTTCAATTTCTCTGTCTCTGATGGTTGCTTTCCATTAGGATTTAAATATAGTCATAGTTCTTGTCTTCTATTAAAGAACCTCCACTCTCCCAAATACTGCTCCTCTGTTTTCTCTATTCTCCACAGATAGCCACATTATTCATATACCTATCTAAGCCTCTGACTGGAAATTATTATTTATTCCTTCAACTCCCTTACCCAATATCTAGTCAATTATTACACTTAATCAATTGAAATGCTGTAGTGTTTATAAACTCTCACTCACTTTCTCAATTTTTATGTCATGGTTTAGGCCTGCTTCACTTATTTCCTGGATTATTATAATGAACAACCAACTGTTTTCACTGGTAACAGTCTTATTTTCATACCATTTATAGTAAACACTGTGACTCGTTTTCTTCTTTTCAACTTCTCCCTTTCAAAAAAGTTTTGTTGTAAAGCAGTATTGGGGAGGAAAGCCTCAAAGCAGCTAGCCTATGATCCCTCCTTATTACCAGGGGGATGTTCTGGGGAGTGGCAGGTTAAGGAGGCAGGTGATCTGGTGCGGTGTTTTTGTAAACATGATAACTTGACCTTCAGGCCAACAGACGACTCACATTTGCTGGAAGGGAGAATTCTTATCTATGAAATACTTTCAGTAAGATGTTCTTGGTTTAGGATTGCTTATTGTAAATGAACCTAAACTTGGATGGATTTATGAGGCATGACTTCCTAGAGAGCATCACATAAGCTATAAAACTCTCTTGAGTATAAAATAAAGATGTCTTACAATTTTAATGCTCCCTACTCCGTGAGTGACACTGGGGACTTCTATTATTCTGGACCAGAGACCAGGTATGATGCAAAAAGGAGAGCTTATAGAGACTGCTAGGATATTTCAGACTTCTCCCTGACTCATGACTGATTGCGTCCTTAAAATATTGGCACTTTGATACAGGGCACAATTTCTGACAGAAATGAGTTTCTTATGGCAGTCTAATTCTTTGTATTAGTTTAATATTTGCTACACAATTTTGAAAATACACGAGTGCAATAAATGGAAGCAGTCTATAAACCAATTCACAGAAATAATAACAATATTTTGTGTGTCTTTCTACTCTATCATAGAGATCTATTTAGCTAACTATTCACCCTTCTAGTTTCAATTATCAAGTGTTTTTAAACAATAATGAGAACGAATAGATTCAAATATCTTTTTTCTTCTGGCTTTTTTTTTTTTTTTAACCTATCTTTAAGTTGTGATCATTTGCTCATATCATCAAGAAAAAAACTTGATTTTTCTTGGAGGGGGTGATGGGCAGAGGGAGAGGGAGAGAGAGAATCTTAAGAAGGTTCCATGCTAAGTGTGAAGCCTGATGTGGGACTCAACAGGGGGCTCAGTAGGGTGTTTGATGGAGGATTCAAGCTCACAACCCTGAGATCATGATCCAAGCCAAAATCAAGACTTGGACACTTAACTGACTGATCCACCCAGCGGGTCAGAAAAAACTTGATTTTTAATGGTCAAATAACCTTTCAACATATGAATATACTGTTAATTAATTCACCACTCATTTATTTTTGGTCATAAATACCATTTTCACTTTTTTCTAATGTAATTGTTATCACGATATATAATTTATACAGTGAATCTATGATTATGTTTCTGATTATCTCCCTAGGATTGCTTTATAGAAGGGGAAAATTGGATAAAAGAGCATGAACAATTTCAAAGCCATATATCCATTAAAAAGACATAAGAACACATGTATTTCCAGACATACTATTAACTTTTAAAGTATATGTGCTTAGTTTTCCAAATTACATTTACTGTGTAACTTGTTAAGTTGGAAGAACTTTTTTTTTCTTTTTAAAGATTTATTTATTTGAGAGACAGAGCAAGCAAGAACAAGTTGGGAGGAGGGGTAGAGGCAGAAGCAGACTTCTTGGTAGTAGGAAGCCCAATGCAGCACTCAGTCCCAGGACCCCAAGATCATGACCTGAGCTGAAGGCAAAGGCTCAATAAACTGAGCCATCCAGGTGCCCTGAATTTTTTTTTTAATATTTTATTTATTTGAAAGAGAGAGAGAGAGCATGTGGGGGAATAGTAGGGGTCAGAAGGAAGGGGCAGAGGGAGAGGGAAAAACAGACTCCTCATTGAGCAAGGAGTCTGAGGTGGTTTCAATCCCAGGACCCCAAGATCAGGGCCTGAGTGGAAGGCAGACACTTAACCAACAGCCATCCAGGTACCCGTAAATTGGAAGAAATTTTTATTAGTTATATGTAATGATATGACAATATCTTTTCAATTACATATTTCAAAGTTTTTAGTAGGTTGCCCTTTGATTTACATTTGACATTTTTAACATACAAAGTTGTTAAATTTTAGGGGTGCCTGGGTGGCTCAGTGGGTTAAGCTTCTGCCTTTGGCTTAGGTCATGATCTCAGAGTCCTGAGATCGAGTCCCACATCAGACTCTGCTCAGAAGGGAGCCTGCTTCCCCCTCTCTCTCTGCCTGTCTCTCTCCCTACTTGTGATCTCTCTCTGTCAAATAAATAAATAAAATCTTAAAAAATAGAATTTATAAAAAAGCAAAGTTATTAAATTTTATACAGTCAAGTATATATCTCTTTCTCCCTTTGCTTCTATTTGTATTTATACTTAGAAAGTATATCATAACTAAAGATCAGTCAAATCACTATGTTATTCTAGGATTTAATTGCTTATGTTAACTGAATATATAACTGAATATATTTTTAAAATACCCAACCAATTATTCCCAACGATATTTATTGCATATTCTGTCCTTTGCACACTCTTTTATAGTAGTTTATTTATCAATTTCATGGGGCGCTTGGGTGGCTTAGTCAGTTAAGTATCCGACTCTTGATTTTGGGTCAGGTCATCGTCTTGGGGCTGGCGCCATGAGGTTGAGCCCCAAGTCATGTTCCGTGCTGGGTGTGGAGACTGTTTGTGATTGTATTTCTCCCTCTGCCCCTTCACACACCCTCTCTTGAAAAACCCAGACAAAACAATTCTAGGTTGCGTATATGTCTGGATTTATCTCAAGGGCATGTATTCCATTCCATTCATCTGTTGATTGCAGTGTTTATAGGATGCTTCAATATATTACTTTCCCCCATAATTACTTTCTTCAATTGTTTATCACTTGTTTATTCTTCCAGATAACAAAATTATTTTTGTCAAGTCCATCTCTTAATCTGATTAGTATATGGAAGAAATATCTCATTATGTTTATTTAAAGTATTTGAAATAGTGGCATACTGAATGTATTTATTCTTCTCAATGAAAATGTACTGTCATTATACTAAAATTATTTATATCTCACAGTAAAAGTTGGTGGTATCTTACATACATAGAATATTTATTTTTTCTGAGACATTTCATGTTTTTATTGTCCTTTGTTATTATATAAGGCATCTTCCCCCTTACTATATGATTATTTCTGAACAAAACTAATAATTTTCCTTTTTTTTTGATTTTATTGGAATACGGTACAGAAATCTTCATATTAATTTAAAAATGTTGTGCTTATTTTATTGAGTCTTTAAGATACACATATAAATCTTTTGTAAATAATAATGTTTTTCTTTACAATTTTCAGTAGGTGGTGGCTTGAAGTTTTTGGAATTCTGTTAAATAGGAATGATAATTGGCATCTACGGCACATTTTTACTTGTAAGAATTGTCTCACCTCTGGTTATGTGTCAGAGTACTATTTATTTATTTTATTTTTTGAAGATTTTATTTACTTATTTGAGAGAAAGAGAGAGCAAAGGAGAGAGAGCACAGACTTGGGGAAGGGGCAGAGGGTGAGGGAGAAGCAGACTTCCTCCTGAGCATTGAGCCCAACATAGGACATGATCCCAAGACCCTGAGATCATGACCTGACCCAAAGGAAGACACGTAACTGACTGAGCCACCCAGGCAACCCTAGAGTACCTTAAAAAAAAAAAATTATTTGAGAGAGCGAGCGAGAGAGAAAGGGCACATATGCATGTGCATGCATGAGTGTGGTATGGGGCAGAGGGAGAGAATCTTCAAGCACACTCCCTGCTGAGTGTGGGGAGTCCAGCACTGCGCTAGATCTCAAGATGCTGAGATCCTGACCGGGGCTGAAACCAAGTGTCTGGACACTCAACAGTTTGAGCCACCCAGGCACTGTGAAATATTATTCTTACATCAAGGAAATTGTTTTCTACTACACTTAATTCTTTGTTTCCTTGTTTTAATTAAATGTTTTTTCTTCTACTGTATGTGTCTATCGATAGGTCTTTGATGTGTTTTGCTGTTATTTTCTTAGCTAATCTTTCTTAGTTAATTCTTCCTTAAATTACTGCTTGACACTATTTTTCCATTAAAATTAGTGCTGCTATTGATTTGGGTATTTTTACACACATATCTAGAAATGATTATGTATTTTTTGTTATGGGGCCTTCTTAATTAGCTTTTGGTATTAAGGCTAGGATACCCACATAAAAAGTTAAATGAAATAAATACAAGCATTGTACAATTCCAAACAAAGTGTAAATGTGAAATAAATGTTAAACAATGTTATTTATTTTATGTAGCAGACAGTATTAGTGAAAAGATTTTGTAACACTAGGATTATCTTTCCTTGAGTTTGAATCCTGCTGTTGGTCCTGCTCCTTGTCTTTTTTATATTATTGTACTACATTGGTAATATTTCCGATTTCCTTTATTCATGTATTTGAATTTTTGATATTACTTGAGTTAATTTCAATTATTTGTATTTTCCCAGAACTGTCCACAGCATTAAGATTTTCAAATATATTAACTTATCATTGCATATGGTACTTTAAAAAACATAGGAGCAGCAAAGTGACAATAGTAACCTCCTCTGATTTTGTTCTTATGTCACTTCCCTGGGTCTAGTTTTATTCAATTACCCTTAAAGGAATTGGATGCAGCATTACTTCCTGTTATGGACTGAATGTTTATGTTCTCCCCAAATTTCATATTTTAATGCCTTAATCCCTAGTGATTTTGGAGATGATGCCCCTAAGGAATTAATACAGTTAAATTAGGTCATTAGGGTAGGATTCTAAACTGATAGGCTCAGCATCCCTAGAAGAGCACTTTGTTTTTCCCCTTGTCCCTGCAAACCCACAAGGTCATGCGAGCACAGAGCTAGAAGGTGGCCATCTGCAACCGATGGGGTGAGCTCTCACCAGACACCACCACATCTTAATCTTGTAATCGCAGCCTCCAGAACTGTGAGAAAATAAATTTCTGTTGTTTTAGCCACCCAGTGTGTGGCATTTTATTGTAGGAGCCCCTAGCAGACTAATGTACTTCCTCATCGAAGTGTTACTTCCACAGTACTCTTACTACTTCTTCCTGAAGGGATGAACTCACTATTCAGTTAACTGTGTATATGTTAATGGGGCTGATTATCTCTAGGTGTAATGATGTACATTACGTCATTTATATTCTGGGCATGAAAAGCAAAGAAATAAATCCTGACTGTCTTCCCTTTGGTATCTGAGCCACCAGTAGATCTTCTCCAATAATATCTATTGGTCTCTCTCTAAACTTAAAATGGTTTAGAGTTACAAAGATAACAATATTCACTCATAATGTGTTCAACTGACTCAAACTTGTTTTTTACTTTGATGTTATGTGAAATAAATGCTAGATTGTATCTTTAAAAATTATGAAAAAGAGGACCATCAACTGGCTTCTGGAAGATGCAGGACACATGGCACATGGTTCTGTGACTGAAAACACGTGCTCTGGACACAGAGTGCCCGATTTTCAATCCAGGATCTACCTTTGGCTCTCTATGAAATTCTCGGGCAACACCTTCAACTTCTCCAGGTCTCAGTTATTCATCTAAAAAATAAGAATACCTACCTGCTAGATTTGTGCACGTATGATTAAATGATACATGTAAACCATCTGGAACAGTCTTTGGTGCATAGAAAGTATTTGGCAATTATCAGCTGTGGTATTTACTACATATACATGTGTCCGGCTATCCAGTATTTCTCATTACTGGATATGAAACTGCCACATGTAGCAGTAGCGGGAATAAACTTTGCAGTTCCTCTGAGTCACAGAATTGCAGGAGATTTTACATGGAATAACCGAGTCACTTAACCACTGGTCACTTCTCAGAAAAAAAACAAAGTGGCATTTTGCAGCATGAATGTGTCACTACTTGTCATTGGTCACGATGCAAAAAGCAATTTGCTCCATTTTAATTTGATTTTGTTCCATCTTTTAGAGTAATTACCAGACAATTATTTTGTCATAAAATGTATGCTCAATAGGCAAATCTGGCTCCATGAGATTAAGAAACTCATTTTCTCTGATGTGCTTTGCCCCTCTTTGACCTTCAATTTCTGAAAACATATTTTTCAGGTGTTCTCTTTGGGAGTAAGTGATTTTTCAGTCATTTTCATTTTCTTAATTTTCATTGTTCTTATGTGTTGAAATTCCATTTTTTTTTCTACAACCAGCAAACTAACTAACCCATGGTTTTGTATATAACAAATGCTCATAAAATATTTTTGAAGTTTTTATGTTTATGTGACACAATGTTATAAATGGATATTACAACAATATATGTAAGCTCCCTTAAGGAACTCACAAACCAGAAAAACAAGTAGCAAAAGAAGATAACAATCCTGCTCAATAATATACACTGTAAAAGATATTATCTTAATATGAAAGACTTCCTCCTCTGTGCTCCCATAGTTGCTGTGTATCTCCCTAACTGGACACTTGTATTATAATGAAGTCAAGGTTGATTTCCTTGTGTTTCTTCCATCTTAGACCCTAAGCTCCACAGAAGCATGAACCGAATTTATTCTGACATCCTATTATAGTTACCTAACACAGTCTCAGGTACATGGAAGGCGTAAGATTCTTCTAAATGAGTAAGTGAATAAATGAACGGATGAATGAATGTTCAAGAAAATGTTATGAATTTATGGCTTTTTCTTTCTTTCTTTAGAGTGGAAAGAACAAATTTCCAAGGTCATATGCATTATGAGACGATGATCCTCAAGCTCCCACTCTCTGGAAATTTCCAACCATAACAATTTCAGTGCTTTTAAGATAGTGGTTTTCTGCTCCTGTGGTATAAAAGAAGACTCAGATGCTTTAGAAATCCCGAAGCTAGGGAAACTGCAAAAGTTTTGTTTTGCTAAATGACAACTCTGTGAAATCTAAATATAAATGATGAAAGACCCCTCCCCTAGAAGATAGATAGGATAACTAACCGCTTGTTTGCTTTTCTGTAAACCGCTGGCTTTTAGGTATAGACCAGGTTATTAATTAGGTTATTAATTGCTTATTAATCGCTCTTTTGCCCTTCTGTAACTGCTTGGCTTATAGAAATAATAGAAGACGCCATGATGGCATTCCTACTTTCCCCCTTCTTGTTCCCCCTCCCTGCCTCTCTCCTCCCGCGCGCGGGCCCTCAGAACCAATCAGCTTGTACCCCCTTCCCGCCTCTCTCTTTGCGCGCGGGTCCCCAAAGCCAATCAGCAAACTCCACGTATGCCTTTTTCAAAAGTTCTAACTGTCAACCAATCAGTTGCGCCCCACCCAAAACTTGTTTGTACCTGTCTATAAAAACCCGGCACCACCCCAGCCGGGTGTGCTCAGCTAGCAGGAGCTGCTGACCACCCGCAGGCGCCTGCGTAACAATAAAGAACCTCTTGCTGATTGCATCCAGTGGCAGTGTTGGATTCTTGGGTAAGGGGATCCGCGGGTCTTTCATTTGGAGGTCCCACCGAGATCATCCGACTCCTGCCCACGGATCCAACTGACTCCCACCGGGAGGTAAGCTGGCCAGCATTCTTGTCTCCTGTCTCATGTTCTCTTTTGTATCCAGTCTCGTGTTCTCGTTTGTAGGCCTCTGTTTTGCCTATGCTTCGGTAGTATAGGACTGTACGACAGCGCGCGTTGTTGCTCTGTATTCTGTAGGCAGCTTGAGAAGGAGTTGACGAACTCGGACTTCTCCCCTGCCACCCTGGGGGACGCCCCAGGGATCAAGGGGGGCCGCTTTTTCGGGGCCCCACAAGTACATTTCTCTGTCCGCCACAGAGGAGCCTCTTGGTTCCCCTGGGCTGGTTCTGTCCGCCACGGAGGAGCCTCTTGGTTCCCCTGGGCTGGTTCTGTCCGCCACGGAGGAGCCTCGTGGTTCCCCTGGGCTGGTTCTGTCCGCCACAGGGAGACCTCGTGGTTCCCCTGGGCCGGTTGAATTTGTACTTTCGGTTTTGTACCGAAATCGCGCAGCGTCCTTCTTGTTAATTGTTTTGTGTGTCTTGCTTATTGTCCTTGGTGTTTTCTTTGACTCCAAATGGAGGCCAACAATGTATGTCTTCATGTATGTCTCCATGTTATGTCTTTAAATGTGGATATATGTTCCTTGTACTGGTCATGAAGGTTACATTCTTTTTAAGGGGACTCTGGCTTTATTTCTCTCTGTTTCTCCTAATAGATGTGGGGGACTTCTCCCTCACTCACTTCCCATGTAAATGGCTATTACTGGAGCCAACTGGGGTTGGTCTAACTCGAGACAGAGACTATAAGGAATATTCCCAAGCAGCTGCCGAAACTCTTTGTTTCGGGGAAGTTTCCTTGTGTTCTCTGGCCTGACTTGGACTGCCTAACCCCTCCCCCCTTGCTGGTGGGAAAGCATGGCGTCTGCTCCTCTGTTGGGGCTTATGAGCTCTGAAACCGGGAATCTTTTCTCTGCCTCCTGGCAGCACTTTGTTTCTTCTGTTTCCCCCTTATTGTGTTTCTGTACCAACGCGCGTGCAACCTGCATGACTGGCCTCTAGATCATGCACCACGGCTCCTTCTCTCTCCACTGTAAAGGAGCAAGAAGAGCACCCCTGGACCTAACACTCCCCACTCCAGATCTTCCCACGCATGTCTCAGGTAAACATTCAAAGTGGAGTGGGCCCAGGTGGAACATAAATCACTATTGGAACTAAGTTAAGTTTGTTGGTTTAATTAAGACCTGTCTTTTAAGTTATCAGCAGTAAATGTGAAACTTCAAAATTTACTGAAGGTCAAGTAAGCTTGTGTTACTTGTTAAAATTTGTTAGCAAAGAAATGACGAAACTGATGGTTAATTGTTGTCTCAAAGTTCTAATGGGCAATTGCTGAAGTAGCTTTCAAAGTCTTTGGTAACCTGAAAGTTTTAAAGTTTTGCTTGGATGACAAATGGAATTAAATTGTGGACATCTAGGTCTTAACCAAACAGGATAAAATGCTAAGTCATTAATTACTGAATGTAGGTTTGTGCTTTTGACTTCTTACTGCAAAGAAACTAAGAGTATTTAAGTCTGCTGGTAAACTTGTTTTCTACTTAACTGATTCATAAATTGCCACCTGAAGAATTCTGTTGTAACAGTTCACAATTGGTTAATAAGTAAAGGTGTTTCTAAGAATACGAAGTTCTGCTTAGTGTAACTAAGACTGATGGAAATAAAGGGAAACTATATATGTAGGAAAGTAGGAGATATGTAAGAAAGATTTAAGGAATGGGAATACATTTTGTTGAAGGTAAAGGAAGGTAATTTTGTCCTAAATGAGACGGTTGTTTGGAAGGAAATGGCTTGAGACAAAACCTGAATGCAAAGGAAAGTTGTGGAGGGTTTGTGAAGGGAAATCTTCAGAAAAGGAATTTTAGCTATGGTCAAGAATGGATTAAGATTGAAATGAATGGGTTTTAAAGGTACATTGGTACAAGACTGAAATTCTCTGTTCAAAAGGACAATGTTTTCTTAGATCAATTGATCTGCTGTTAAGAAAATGTAAATGGTTTTCTCTTTGCCTGCCCAGAAAGACCAGTTTCTATGTTCAGTTTTATCAGGTGTTTAACATCCCTAATTATATTTAGGCATGTGCTTTAAAACTTCATAAGATTCTAGCAAATGTTGACAAGATTTAAATCGTAAATCTCTTTAACTCAGGCTTTTCCTTGGTATGTGAAGTTGCTCATGAAGTACTACTGAACCAATGATAAACCTTGGGTTACATTTGGGAAAATGCTATAACTATTCTAGAGATTCTACGCACTTCCTAAAGTTTTAATGTTTTGGGAGATCACCGCTTGATACTGTAATTATGGAAATGTTATGTATCACAGAAATAACCTGATTTCCTTGCAGCTAAATTGTAAACTCCCATGTCTCTTTAGCTCTAACCATATCCATTCTGAGTTTTTGTCATTTATAATTGTTTTAATTCTCTTGTAAAATGAGTTTTATCTTCAAGTAGATTCCTATAAAGGACTTTCAGGACAAATAGATATTTGATATACATGAAAATCCTAAAACTGAAATGGGAAAGAATTTCCAGAACTGACTAAAGCCGCATTCACCAGAATTAGTAACATGGGACTAAATGAACTAAAAGATTATAGTGTTGTGTCTCTTAATGTTTGGTCTTACTTTAAACATTGCTGGTTCTCTCTAATGTTTGCTCTTCCAGACTAGGGATACTCCCTCCTAGTTATCTGTAACTTACAGAGATGTAAAAGTATTGATTTGTAAACAAATCAAAGCATTCAACTTTTCTCTCTATCTGAACCCTCTGAAACCAAAAGGTCTCAGTAAGTATTCTTTCTTCCATGGCAATCAGTCATTTGCATAAGTTCAATAAGAATCTGTTCTCCTTGTAACAGGACACCATTGTAAACTGGTTATTTTACCAAGGCTTTGACTGGAATGTCATATTTGAGAAAGATATGCATAGACTCAGATATGACCAGACAGTTTAAAGGAACTAAGGTTGACTTTATGAAACCTGGAGCCATAAAGCCCCTTGGGACTGTTGGCCTGATACCTTGCTTACAGAGTTCCCAGCAGCCCCACCAGGTGAGTAAAGAATGTCACTCCTTGGTAGGTGCAGTCTCGGGAAGAGGAATTCGCCCAAAGGTATTGCAGGCATGCCTCATGGCAAGTACAGGGCTTGGCCTCTGGCCCAGAGAGGCTACTAAAAGTTCAACCTAGAGATTCCTTATACAAAGTTCCAGCAAAGCAGATTCTAAAAGATCTATTGATCACAGTCACTGTTCTTGCTGAGCTTATGTAAATAATTAGGCCAAGTTTGTTAAAACTGGACTTGTTTCACAAGTGAATTAGTCCTGATTTGGCTATCTCTGGAAATGAGGGTTATTTTAGAGAGAAAAATTGTTTTAGTAACACACCTTTATGGATGTTAAATTCTAGATTTGATTGTCTTTAAATGTTTGTTTACCTAAGCTAAACAATTTGAGGTAAACTTCAGAGAAGTTGCACAATAGCTTCTTTAGTCGATCTGATTATTTTGTGGGGATATTAGCAGACCCCACAGCACACGATTAAACAACTGGAAAATGGGATTGATTCCCCTACAATTGTATAACTTAACTAACACCTTATGTGTGGCTGGGATAATGAAATTGCCTAAAAACCACCATACCACACTCCATAGGATTAACTATGGACTTGTGGAGATAATGGATGACCCCACTTTCTTTATGAGTGGATTGGATGATGCATGGGGGACTCCCCTTATCTCTTGACAAGTTTTCTCACTTGCCAGTGATCCTCTGTAATCAGGATATTGTTAAGGCTGGACCACTCAAAGGTCGTCTTATTGGTTTCATCCCTTAGTCATATTTATCCTAGAGGCCACCTCTGTTGAGGTGCAATTGCAAATAGATGCTTTAGCTAAGCATGGAACAGCCCTCCTATAAAAGAGCCTCAAAGCTCACTATGGGACAGTCCTTGACTGTAATGATGTCACATCAGGTCCAGATTTGTCTTAGAAGGCAAAGGCCACCAATGGATGATGGAGGCCAACTTATTAAATACTGGGCTACATTAACAGATATGCCAGAAATAAAACTTGTCAAACTTTAAACCTAGTTACCTGTATGCCTGAACCTGACCACTGTACTTCTTTCTCTATAGAGCAAAAATGTTCTTTGTATTTTATTTGATCTTGCTCATTCTATATGGCCAGATTTAAGATACCCCTGTTAAAAATATGAATGACAGTTGGTTTTCTGATGACAGTAGTTTTCATAGAAAAAAAATAAGAAAAGCTAGGTGTGCCATAGTGCTCACTAGCACTTTGCAATTGCCAAAGTCTAAGAATTAACATTTATACTGACTCCAAATATGCTTTCCTGGTACTACATGCCCATGGAGCTATTTGGAAGGAAAGGGGATTGCTATCAAGACATAACTCCCCAATCAAATATGGGCCTAAGTTACAAAACCCTCCTTATCGCTATACTGAAGATGGCATATATCAGATCCGGGATACATATTTGTGGTTCACACCCACGATTGGACAGCTCAGTTAAAAGGCAGTTTTATGCTGGGAACAAAAGAATCATACGTAGGATACTTGGACAAATAACACACAGTATCGAGGATGGTTATCATTAGAAATGTGTTCCCAAATAATAGTACTCCAGGCTACTGAATGTTTTGCTACTGATTGGGTAAGGCGACCTGGCATTAGATGGCCAGCTCCAAATGGAACCCACTGGATATGTGGAACCAACCTGTGGCCCTGGCTTCCTCCAGGGTGGATAGGACGCTGTACTTTAGGATTTGCCTGGATTCATGGGCGCATTACTAAAACCATTACAACTGCAGCTAATCTCCCCAACTTGAAACAAAGATGGACGCGATCTGTTTTTAAATGGTATGATAACTTAGCATCCATTTTTGTTCCATCTGCGGGACTAGAGGGTGTCATGTGGCATGTAGAAGCCCTTAATAAATATACTACAAAGGCACTCAATGATCCACTAAATGGCATCTCCCTCCTTAATACCAAAGTCTCACAAATACGCAAGGCAGTCCTACAAAATAGGATGGCTTTAGATGTCCTGACAGCAGCCCAGGGTGGCACATGTGCAATCATCAAAACAGAATGTTGCGTGTACATCCCAGACTATCGCAAAAATGTCACAGGAATAATAAAGGATATAAATGCCCAGATTAAGGCTCTACAAGATCCCTCTCTCTCTCTCAGTAAATGGTTAAGTTCCTAATTTGAAGGAGGACTATAGCCGAATCTCCTTTTCGGGCTTCTTATTCTTATCGCCTTATTAATCTTAATATGTTGCTTTGTTCCATGTTTCTCTACTTGGTGCCGAGACTCCATTGCTACAATGACTACACCACAGCAGACGATCCTTGTCGCGTGAGAGGACGCCTCTTCACTGTCAGCGCTGGATTCGGCTGCCTCCACCTTTGTAACTCCCTTATGTTCCTACCCTGATCAATATTGACCCGAGCAGGTAGGGACAGCTCTACGCCCCTATTCAGCACGAAGAAGTTATAGAAGATGAGACCTTCCACCTTCAACCCCCTTAAAGATTTCAGGGTCAAGATTGTTCAGGGGGAAATAAAGGAAAAGGAGGCTGGCTGAGGAGAAAGCAAAAGCTGGCCCCTTGCACCCCACTTAGTGCAAGAACAGGACGAATGGATATAAGATTCTATCCATGATAAAGAAAAAGGGGGGAATGAAAGACCCCTCCCCTAGAAGATAGATAGGATAACTAACCGCTTGTTTGCTTTTCTGTAAACCGCTGGCTTTTAGGTATAGACCAGGTTATTAATTAGGTTATTAATTGCTTATTAATCGCTCTTTTGCCCTTCTGTAACTGCTTGGCTTATAGAAATAATAGAAGACGCCATGATGGCATTCCTACTTTCCCCCTTCTTGTTCCCCCTCCCTGCCTCTCTCCTCCCGCGCGCGGGCCCTCAGAACCAATCAGCTTGTACCCCCTTCCCGCCTCTCTCTTTGCGCGTGGGTCCCCAAAGCCAATCAGCAAACTCCACGTATGCCTTTTTCAAAAGTTCTAACTGTCAACCAATCAGTTGCGCCCCACCCAAAACTTGTTTGTACCTGTCTATAAAAACCCGGCACCACCCCAGCCGGGTGTGCTCAGCTAGCAGGAGCTGCTGACCACCCGCAGGCATGCGCTGACCACCCGCAGGCGCCTGGGTAACAATAAAGAACCTCTTGCTGATTGCATCCAGTGGCAGTGTTGGATTCTTGGGTAAGGGGATCCGCGGGTCTTTCAATGAGATCCTTAAAGCAAAAGAACACAGTATTTAAATGTGCTTCCGTGAATTGCTGACAATACAGTTGATGGGAAGCAAATATAAGCAGTTTGAAGCCAAATCACCTGCTCTCAGAAGCAGTGAGAAGGGAGATGGAAGTTCTTTACTGCTTATTATATTAAATGATTAACATATTGATAGGGCTGGGAAACCCTTAGTACTATATTTCATGTTCTTTCTATTTATATTTCAGTTAAATAATAAATTGAATGGGAAATTGAGACTCAAGTAATTATTTCTAAAAATGATGGCATTATTCAAGGCCTGGAGTTAGAGTCTCCTTAATTAATGATTGTCAGGTGGTTGACAATGGAAATGTTTGCAAGACTTACATTGACTGAAGATGAGAAGATTTGTGAGCATTTGTGTTGAAGGCAATAGAAAATAATTAAGAAACAGTTTTTAGCTGGGAGGCGTCTTTGTGATAATTTAATCTGACAGCCTCATTTTATAGCTTGATAGCGTTATGAAATAGATATGTAAAAGTCAAATTAGCACTAATACTACATATTTGTGACACAATAGGAACTTGAAGCCACATAGTTTGACTTCCAGTTCAAGACTTTTCATAATACAATGGCTCTTCTCTTCATGAAATGAAGAAACTGTGATAGTAATAATTCAAAATGAAAAAGAGTCCAAAATCAAATCACTGAGTGAATTAAAATGAAAATAATTCAAATAGAAATGTAAATTGAACAGGAAAGTCTTGCCTGGATATTGAATGGAACTAGTAGCTTGTCTTGGCCACACTGCTACACATTCTTTTACTGTCTTCTCCTTCAGGGCACTGCATCGTGTCCCAGACACCTGAACCCAGGGAGGTTGGGTAGAAAGGGAACCCAAGCCAAATGGTCATGTAGATGGACACACAAATTTATTCTTTAAAAAAATTTTTTTTTTTTTTTTTAAGATTTATGTATTTGAGAGAGAGAGAGAGAGAGAGAGCTCCTGCATGCAGGAGTGGGGAAAGGGATAGAAGGAGAGGGAAAGAAAGAATCCCAAGCAGACTCTGGGCTCCAGGAGAGAACCTGATAGTTGGGGAGAGATCAACTGGGGGGTTCAATCTTATCATCCAGAGATCATGACCTGAGCTGAAACCAAAAGTCAGAGGCTTAACAGACAGCCACCAAGGTACCCCCATAAGTTTGTTCTTAAGTCTGGTATTCTTTTAGTCCTTTTAAAGTTGGAGGATCCTTATCCTGCCCCACACTATAAGAAAAAAAAAGCCTGCCTATAAAGAATTGCTTCTGCTCTGGGTAAAGAAAGTTTCTGGTGGGTATGGTTCTAAGAGAGTATATATTTAATTAGTTAGTTAGTTAGTAAGTTGAAGATTTTATTTATTTGAGAGACAGAGAGTAGGTGTGTAAAAGGGACAGAAAGAGGGAGAAAGAGTGCATATGAGCAGTGGGGTGGGGGAGAGGGAGAGGAACAAGCAGACCTCCTAGTGGTAGCAGATAGCCAGGAAGCATGGCTCTGAGGCTGGAAAATACCAGACTGGAAGATGCTTCCCCTCTTTCTCTTGGATTTATCCAAGGTTTGGAGAAAAGCAGGGGAAAAGAGAGAATGCCGGAGAGAATAAACAATTTAACATAGAATGGATAAGGAAGATGTGGTCCATATACACTATGGAGTATTATGCCTCCATCAGAAAGGATGAATACCCAACTTTTGTAGCAACATGGATGGGACTGGAAGAGATTATGCTGAGTGAAATAAGTCAAGCAGAGAGAGTCAATTATCAAATGGTTTAACTTATTTTTGGAGCATATCAAATAGCATGGAGGACATGAGGAGTTAGAGAGGAGAAGGGAGTTGGGGGAAATTGGAAGGGAGGTGAACCATGAGAGACTATGGACTCTGTAAAACAATCTGAGGGTTTTGAAGGAGTGGGAGATGGAAGGTGGGGGTACCAGGTGGTGGGTATTATAGAGGGCACAGATTGCATGGAGCACTGGGTGTGGTGAAAAAATAATGAATACTGTTATACTGAAAATAAATAAAAAATAAATTAAAAACAAACAAACAAACAAAACAAAACAAAAAAACAATTTAACATGACCAAAAGAGACTGTTTCAATCAGGGGCTGGCAAATATATGCCCAGTGGCTAACTCTAACCATAGCCTGTTTTTGTAAAAAAATTTATTGGAAAACAGATACATGCATCTGTTTATATATTGTCTAAGGCCACTTTTGTGCTACAATGACACAGCTGAGTAGCAGTGGCAGAGACCTTTTGGCCCACAAAGCCTAAAATATTTACCAACTAGCCTTCTGTGGTAAGTTTGCAATTTCCTGGTTTAAAGCATCAGGTAGAACTCATTTTAAAGCATAATGTCTACTTATTTATTTATTTATTTTTCTTGATATGCAATGGCACAGGTAAAAAGCCTGAGTAGTTTTAAGCAACAAACTCCACACTTTATTGCTGGTTAAATCTACATGAAACTTCACAGTCAAGACATTTGTATGTAAATAACCATCACTATTAGCCACAGTATGGTTTAACTTACAGTAAGTTTTCTCTGCTTGCTTCAAAGTGACCATATTTCTTATAGAATTCTTAGCAGGCAATGTAGTATTGGCAATGTACTTAGTTGAGACAGAAGGTGGGAGTGAGGTAGCAAAGAAATGAAAAACAGTTTCTCACCTTTACTTAATAGAGGCAGAGCCAAATGTACTAGATGGGAAGGTGATGGGGCTGTGTTCTCAGAGAGGCACAGCTGTTTTTTCTGGTTGGTGAGCTCCTAGATTTGTCTCCTAAACTTTAGCCTTAGTGAAATGGGATCCTAAAAGGCATTTATTTAGCTTTAAATAGTCCCAGAAAGAGTCTCAATACCTTGCTGAGACATTTTCTCAAAGTCCAGTTTCAAGGAAAAAAGTCCTGCAATCTAGCTAATCTATGCCATTGTTATAGCATAGCAACACAGTTGAATTAGTCCACCAGTGTATTTAGTGTAAGATCCCAAAACATTTCAGAGTCAACCTCCCCTCTGGAATAATGAATACTTTAAAATTTATAGTATTTTTTTTTTTTTAAGGTAGAAAGAAAGAAGAAAAAAAAAACATATAAAATGGTTTGCATTCAGTTTCGAGGAAATTTTGCTTGGGATGTATTCTAGATAATTTGTCCAGGACTTCAGAACTGGGCATATATAAAAGCCCACGGGTTTTCTAGTCACAAATCATTTTCTGTGAATTCTTCCTATCTTCCCCATTCATTTTCATCTTTTTCAACCTCTATAACCTAGCCATGCTTCCTGTATTCACTTTACCATTTATTTATTTTTTTTTCCTGGTTTCAAATAAAGGCATAATGATGAAAGGGGAAACATAAGATTATGATGTGTATATCTTGTTATTGTGGTAGTGGTCCGCCTTTTTTATTTGGGAACCCTTGTGTCTATTTCTTGCCAGGAGAAAAACCCTGGCAGCTACTATCTTGTTTAACCTCTGCCTCCAAGTAATTTTATACCTAACCGGTGAAAGATGACTGTTCCATTTCAGTAGGCTTCTCCAGTGGAGAACTTTTTTTAGGTATAATTTACATCTTTCTTGTTGTAATTTGCAACCATTTAATTTGATTCTGTTGCCATGTAGATAGAAAACATCTGGTCAACCTTTTTACAAAGCTTTTTATATACTTGAAACTAGTTATTAACAACCCTCAGCTATCCTTTCTTTAATAGTAATCTAAGTTTCTTTAACATTTCTTCTTTGTATACAAAGCTGTGATTGTTAGGACACTAATTTGGATTGTTTCTTGGAATGGTGAAGATTTTGCATTTATCCAATCACATTTCTTTTACTTCAATCCCTAATGTGTTGCTTGTGCACCTTTAAGTAGTGATCTACGACTTCAAAAGCAAGTGAGATTTTGGGCCACAGAATTCCATATTTTCTGTCTCAACCAGTGGAGGAAATCCCTCATTTAAGAAGTCTTAATAAACACTTCCTGTGTTTTCCTCAGTCTTGAGTCACAGAATAAAATCTCACATTTTTCTTTAGAAAAACTAAACAGCAATCCAAACAAATAAATTATTAGATACTTTGTTATGCAAATGATTTCTTAAAAGACATTTTTAATGACAACAATGTGACAATCACATTTTTTAAAAAACTTAAAACTCTTAGCAATGCCATCAGATGGTGTATCTCATTAAATAGTATTAAAGAAAACAAAAGAAAATCTGTGGGATTTATATGTTAAATTATCATATTGTAAATATAAAAGACCAGGTGTTCCATCTTGACAAATTCATAACTTTGTAGGACAGACGCAAACATATTTTATCAGATAAAATATTCATCATTTTTTTCTTTTGTTTTTATTGAATAGATTTTAAATGAAGCAAGAACATAGTCAAGGAAATCTCTAGTGAACACAAAGACTTTGAGAGAAGGACAGCTCAATTCTCATCTCCCACCAAGAGAGAAATAAGATCTTGTGGTCTTATGAGGTAGACTCAGTTCATTCAATAAATACAATGTTACTGACTAATCTTGAGTGCTATTCAAGTCGGCTGTTGATACAACAGCTGAAGAATACAGACAAGTTTTCTTGTCTCATGCAGCTAACATTTTAGTGGGGGCATGGCAGACAATATAATAAAAAGAAGGAAACAAGACAGTATCAATTAAAGTAACTATTTTTTTTTTCTTTTGGAAGATTTTATTTACTTATTTGACAGAGAGAGAGAGAGAGAGAGCACAAGCAGGGGGGATGGGAGAGGGAGAAGCAGGCTTCTCCCTGAGCCGGGAGCCCGATGCAGGCAGAGTTTGATCCCAGGATCCTGGGATCATGACCTGAGTCAAAGGCAGTCGCTTAACCAACTAAGCCACCCAGGTTCCCCAAAAGTAAGTTGTTTGAAGAAAATAAAATACAGTAGTATAGAACGACTAGTGCTTACGTAAGTCAAATGATATGTATTTAAGAGGAGACCCGAATGACAAGCAAGAGCCAGTCCCTCAAATGATCTGGAGAAAAAGCAACATAGAGAAACTAAAAGAAACAGAAATATGCCCTTGTAACTGGACAAGTGCTGTGTGCTTTGTGAACCTGTCCTTGTATTCTTTCCCACAAGGAGTGCATTTTTTGCCCCTCTCGATCAATTCAAATTCAAATCTCCCATTTTCTACAAATCCTCCCCCAGTTCCATAAAACCATCTATTTTGACTCCAGTCCTTAAGATTTTTTTTTTTTTTAAATATTTCAGTGGTACTGGGAAACTTCATACCTAGTGATTATATAAATGTTTGTGTCTCTTATGTTTTCAGAATACATGGTTATCTTTGTGATGATGAGAATTGTGTCTCTTTATTTTGTCCTCCATAGTAACAATCCTACAGACAAGTGATATTGACTAAGTAAGAATCTTGAGGCTTGCTGAAGATTTACTAAGGCTTGCCACTTGACCCTGGAATTGTGATTTATTCCTTAGATCTTCTACCTCTAAAAAGGGTTTTATTTAAAAAACAACAACAAAAAAAGGAATGCTTCTGGGATAATAACCATAGTAGCTTGCCCAATAGTGACGAAAGTACGTTAAATAAGAGTAAAGTAATCAGAACTGCTTGGATTAGGCACATTTTCTAATTTATCCTAGAGAATTAATCTTTGCTTAAAGGACATAAGCCTGATTCTTCACTTCTAGTTGTCAGTTCTTAGCCTTAATCTTTCAATGACTGTCCATTTTTATTCCCCCAAGTAAAAAGTGTCCTTTATTTATTGTCTTGACTTTTGGTAGCAATCTTTAAACATTACTAATACTATGCAAAACCCATACTGTTGAGATTCTAATTTTCAAGAAAGAGGGCAAAAGATTATAGGAGCTGTGGCGTTAATACACTGAACATGTTGTGGTGCCTGGCTGGCTTAGCTGGAAGAGCATGTGACTCTTGATCTTGGGGTCCTGTGCTTGAGCCCCACATTGGGTGTGGAGATTACATAAATAAGTAAAGCTTAGGGGCGCCTGGGTGGCTCAGTGGGTTAAAAGCCTCTGCTTTCGGCTCAGGTCATGATCCCAGGGTCCTGGGTTCAAGCCCCACATTGGGCTCTCTGCTCAGCAGGGAGCCTGCTTCCCCCTGTCTCTCTGCCTACTTGTGATCTCTCTCTGTTAAATAAATAATAATAATAAAAAATCTTTAAAAAAATAAGTAAAGCTTAAAAAATTTTGAACATGTCTCAGTGATATAGTGCTGTTTCCCAAATAAATAATGATTTGAGACCAAATAAATAATGATTTGAAATTATTTTTAGACCCCCACACAATCAGGAACAAATATTTTGGCAGTAAAAAAATGCATATAAAAATGCATATGGTAGTAAATGGCGGAGTCCATAAGAAAAATGTGAAAGGAAATCATTCATTCCAGTAAGTTCACTGATTTGAGGAGTTATTTTCTGCCTCTAGAATTATCAAATGACATTCAAACCAAAAATGGTCCTAAGTATTAGAAAATTTTTTATTCTGCTAGGTGTTTCAGGATAGAATCTCATGATGGCATTTCAGGTCACTTGCTTAATTTGAGAGTTGAGATGAATAGAGGAAAAGCAAGAATGGGCATCCCTTGAGTTGATGAGAGCCCTTGAATATGGTAGAATGACAAAATTTTGCTATTTGAAAGCTGTCGTTTAGATTTTTAAAGTACTTAGTGTTAAAGGTATCCTTATTCTGTTTTTACCTGGCTCCAGAAAAATGAAGGTCATGCAACTGAGATACAGAGAATGGCAACAGGAATAAGTCCCAAATGTGGAGCTTAAAAGGATCTAGACTGAATGAGAAAGAAGAGTGTCTCAGACAACTATTGTACCCCACCTCACCCTGCTTTGAGTCCCACTTGTTGCTCCAACCTCTGTGGCAGGAGGTGACCATCTCCATGCATCCTTCCACCAGCCATGGCAGGTGCAACCCAACAGTACCTTTCTCTGGGTCATAAGCCAACCACTTATTGCCTACAGACTTCTCAGATGCACTGAATGTGGAACATTCTTGGGAACCTGCAAAGCATTCAGAAGTGCTGGGCAGTTAAGATCTGAGGAGTCAACCTTGTCCCAATGGAAATAGGAACTGATGGATAAACACTCTTGTCTCTCATCCCCTAGGGCAAACAGCCCTGACACACTTCATAAAGCTCTTCAGAATCTGTCAGTGCCATGGACTTGAGTGCCAGTCACCTGTTTGGTGGTCAACTTAATAATGCATCCTGAGATAAACTTCTTTGTCTTTTCTTTTTCACTTGTCCTCTTCTGTGCTCCTATTTCTTAGGATTAGATGTTCCTCAGAATTATTAGTCATCAAGTCTTTGTCTCTACTTTTAGGATCTACTTTCAGAAGGACTGAAACTAAAACAGTGGGGATTTAGGGGGAAGAAAGAAGAAAAGGGGCAGGGGAGTGAACCATGTATTGTCCCCCAAACAGTAGACTGTTAACTGATTTATATGCTAAATCAAGGCTATGAGTAATCCAGAGTAAGTGAGAAAGTTTTACAGATAACCATAATTGTTTTGAGTTTCTATTTGACTCAGAGCACAATCCCCAAATGTCCCATTCTCCAGGGTTTCAAATGTGTTGTCTGAATGGAGATCTAGGAAAAATATATTTCCTTCTAATCCCAGGACAGTAGCTCTTTGTCATTATTACATACTTTATGGAGTTTTATTAACTTACATAAGAAACCATAGGAAAACCATTATCTTCAACATCTAAGGCAATGATTCTAAGTGATAGTAATATTATTTTCTTAAATTACTCCTATTTGATAGTATATTTGTGTAGGTTTGAGTGTGTGTATGTGTAAGAGAGAAAGAGATTTTGTTTCAGTTTAACTTCTTTTAACTAGTTCATTGGCTATTCTGTTTTAAAGGAAAAAAGAAGACAGTTTGATTTTGATACAATGTAGTTCATGATCCTAACATTAAAATGTGGGTGTTTTCAGTTTATGGTTGTTATAAATCTCTGCTGTTGACATTAAATCTTATTTATAAGCTATTTAAACTTCTGCCAGAGGCAATCTGAAGTTTCTGCATTTATGAAATAAAACATTTAACTCTCATGAATCACAATATCAATTCAACCTACTGTGTACATTGTAAACTACTCATGCTCAATTCCTGTGAAATTTAACATCTCCGTAAGATTTGGGTGGAAACTCATTTTCCTGCATTACTTCATACCATTGACTTATAAATAAGAGAAAACTTAAATTGGCAAAGTGACTTTGAGCTTCTTGAGATGTTATTTATGCACATACATTTCCTTCTCTGATCAAAGCTTTTATCCTTGTTCTTTGAAATATTATATTTGTAATTTCATTAGACATTTCAAAACACATCAGAATGCAACCATTTTTCAGTATCTAATTTAGCTGAAACTGCAAATGAGTCCTATTTGTTTTCAGGGTTGGTTTTATTTCATTAAGTCAGAATTACTTGTTTTATAATTACATGTGGAAATAAATAGCCTTTTCACAAGCTAATGAAAAAAATCACTCACTAAACTTTATTCCAAATTTATCAGGCTGGCAGAATTTCAAGTAACCTTTCACTCATCTTTACCATAAGAAATTAATTTCTCTTTCTCAACACAATAAAAATGTTAATTGGAATTTTCCCTAATTAGTTAAAAGTCATAAAATTTTTGAAGAATGAAGGAGAAAGATTTGGTAAACACATAGCATTAGAAAGGAGATTTGGATATGACAGAAAAAAAGTTTTATTTATAATGCCTACTCTTTTCAAAATAGTTCTTCAACTGAAAAATATCTAAAGAGAGAAATAAACTAAATTTGAAATGATTACGTACTTTTTAAATAAATAAAACCTTTTCCTGAGGGAAAAAGTCAAATTCTGGCTAAGAGCTATGATTTTGTTCCCTTTATTGAACTTAGCTTGCATTTATTGAGTAGGTACTCTATGTTGAGTTATGTATACTGTTTCACTGATAATGGTAATTATCCTCCATGATAATGGGATTATTTTACCATATATTGCTGAGGGTGAATTTAAAATGCAACCAAAACCATCAGCAGAGCTTAATTTGAAGTTAGAATTGTCATGATCACATTTGCTCCACATTCATCAGAATCTCCATGGGCAGTACGAAATTACATATCAGTTATTCATGTCTTGGTGGTCACAGTAATAAACATGGTGGGACACTCAGCTACTTCCTTTAGGACTTTTGCACTCACTCATTTTCCCAGTTGCTGGGCCTATTGGCTACTGGCAGTTCACAGTTGAGTCCCTTCATCGCGGGGTGCCTCTTCCAAATCTGCTCCTACATCACTGTCTCATCAAGGAGCCAGTACAAAGGCTCAAGCCCCTTGCCACGGTGAGCCCTCTGAAGGGCCATCCCATCTCCAGGGCTCCTTAGGATCATGTAAGGCCCCCTGGAGGGGCTTCTTGGCAGAGCTCCCCTCCCTTCATCCAATATTGCTTCCCTCACTCTTATATAGATGCTCCCTAAACACTCCCCAATACAGCTTTGTACACACTTTCTCTCAGTGGCTGTTTCTAAGGGACTGGAAAAAGACTGGCAACATTTTTGGTTATCGCATGTGTTACAGAGTGAAACCACTCTAAAAAGTTATTTTTGTTTTGGTATGTGGATTGATGGTGAATATTTTGAAAATTTCTCAGATTCAAGTGAAAATTTCTATTGTATAGAGAAGAAAATTCTTGAGTCTTAGCCATGTATTTTAACTAAGCATCTGGAGACGATTCAACCCTTTATGAGAAAAATATTGGTTTTGCCTAAAATCACCCTTTTTAGTACAATCTGTGGAAAGTAGGCAGTCGTGGTGTAAGGGCCAAAGAAAAAGCTAATTTTATTCCTAGGAGCAGGAATTCTAGTAGATACATAAATCAGACCATCTCTCTCTCTTTTTCTTAGAACATTTCAATGGCTCGCCAGTGCACTAATTTAAAAAAAGAAAAAAAAAATCCAATCTTCTTAACATAGGTGTGAGATTTGGTCATTATCAGTTTCCCCAGCCCCATTTCGTGCCAGTCTCCCTTCCACTCCACATCCCAACCACACTGGTGTCCTCACTATTCCTTCAATGGGCAAAGTTATTGTCTTCCTAAGGGCTTTGCATTTCTTAGAATCTTCTCCACTTTTTCAGAGGGTTTGATTCTCATTTTTCAGGTCACAATTTAGATGCCACCTCTACCAAGAGAACTATGTTGACACTATCTAAGCTAGCACTCCTCTCTGCAGGGACTTTCACTCATGTTTTCCTACTTATTTACATCATAGACATGATTACCATCTTGTTTATTAATTTGTTTACTTGTTTACTATCTTTTCCCTTTAAATAAAATGTGAACTTTGTGAAAAATGCACTTCATATTGTTTCTTGTAGTATCTCTAGCATAAATATTTACATAGTATTTATGGAGGATCTATTATTAGGAATCTTTATTAGAGATGGAACCATCATTTTGTGATGCTCTTAAAAATCCCATTAAATAAGATCCTTTATGAATTAAAAGCCCCTTCAGATTGACCCCTTGAGAACTTGAGAGCCAGACTTAAAAACTTATTACCTCTCAGTACTAACTTCCCCATAATAAAGAGCTCATGAGTCACATCTCCAAAACTGTCAACAATGCTTTGCCCAGAAGTGTCCTACCAACAATCATGTGAGGCAATATAACATGGTAGCCAGGAGGAAAGGTTTTGAGATAAAGTCAGATAGCTCTATCATTTATGAATAGCATGATCCTGGACAAGTTACTTGTATTCTAACAGCTGGATTTTTCATCCATAAAGCATGGAAAATAAAAGCATCCACCTCAAAGCCCTTCTGTTAGGATTAAATGAAATAACGCATGTATAGAAGTGAAAGCCAACAGATTTCTGCTACCTTCTATTCAGACATAGCAGCGTTCACACTATTATACCCTTCCTGCCTGTTGCTAGAAGTGAGTTCTCCTTATTAAAGTCAATCTCTTGATTTGACAGTAAATCCTATTCCCTTTTGCCTAACCAAGAATTACTGAGTCCCTTTCTTTCATTATCATTAATTTTTGACTTCTGTAGCATTATTTCTATCACAAGGCTAAGAAGTTTCCCATCTTAAAACAAGTAATCAAACAAACTTCTTGATTCTGCTTCTGGGCCAGTGACTCCTCCATTGTTGTATTCTACTTTGCAGTAATACTTTCCAAACTAGTTGTCTATTTGTTCACTTTCTTCATGGTTTCTGCTCGTGTTCCATTAAGTACATTCTACTCAGGCATCTTCCTTTGCTACTTCATGAAATTCTTCTCCCATTTGCTAAACTCAGTGATGAATTCTCAGTCTTTATCTTACTTGTACTTTACTTAGAAGCAATATTTGATAAAATTGCTCTCTCCCTCAAGCAAAGAGTTTCCATTCTTGTATTAAATTACCACATTCCCGTAGTTTTTCTTCTTTATTAGTCATTTCTTCTCTGCTCCATTCTTGGTTACACCCATTCTTCCTAAGCACTCAAGATTCAAGTGTCCCAGAGCTCAGGACTTGTTTGTTTGTTTTTTTTTTTTTTTCCACTGTTTAAGGAATTTTTTTAAAGCAAGAATTTTATAATCTAAATTACGTTTCCTTGCTCAGTTATCAATTCTGTTATTTAAAACAGAAGTGACATTCTGGGCTATTCCACAGTAAAGAATTACAAAATTAAAGAAAGGAATGCTTTAAATTTTTGTACTTTGCTGAATACTCTTTTCCCCCGGGTCTATAAAACATTAATTTGTTTTTATATTTTACTATTTTTGTGTGTTTTCTTTGGTTGTTTTTAAATCAATAAGCAATCTAGGACTAGCATATGTTTGCTAGACCTGGCATTTGCTCAAGGACTTGGTTTTTATAGGTTCTTTTTTTTTCACAACTATGTGTAAATTACTAAATGTATATATTTAGATGAGACCTCACCCTGAACTCTAAATTATTTCAAGCTGTTCTTGATCTTTCCATCTGGATAACCTGCATTATGTTTAATCTTGGTCTTTTACCAGTCTTGTTCTATCTGTTGCCTTTCCCATCTTACTTGATGGTAAACCCCTGTTTTCAAGTTGTGCAAGTTACAGCCTTTCAGAAGGAAATTCTGCTGACTCGAACTTACATATAGAATTTACTACTTCTCGGGACGCCTGGGTGGCTCAGTTGGTTAAGCAGCTGCCTTCGGCTCAGGTCATGATCACAGCGTCCTGGGATCGAGTCCCACATCGGGCTCCTTGCTCCACGGGGAGCCTGCTTCTCCCTCTGACTCTGCCTTCCACTCTGTCTGCCTGTGCTCGCTTTCGCTCGCACTCTCTCTCTGACAAATAAATAAATAAAATCTTTAAAAAAAAAAAAAGAATTTACTACTTCTCTCCATTTTCAAGGATACTTTTAAATGAAGTCATTGTCATTTTTTCTTCTGGAATATTGGAAGAGCCTTCTTCTTGCTTATATTTTTATGCCTCTTACAGTCTCCCAGAAGCCAGAGATTTAAATTATAAACCAGATCATTTCATGTTTCTGCTTAAACCTTTTCCATTGGCTCTCTGTGAAATTTATCTATCTATCCATCTATCTATCTGTCCACTGCAGTTCCTGGACAGTACTCCTAGGATTCTTGTAATTTCCTAAGTGATAAGAGCACTATGAACATCTTTTGTTCTAATGTTTGGTCTTTAACTGTAGTTCCCAACACAGAGCTCTTAAATCCCTTGGAATTTCCTGCTTGATTGGAGAATCTTTTGTTCTAATGAGGTGATTCTGGGTGAATGCCTGTTTGGGAGCTGGTTTCCAGAAAGACTAACCCATGATTAGACATTTACAACTTTCACCCTCTACCTCCTACCCTACAGGAAGTGGAGAGAGGCTGGAAACTGAGTTAATGATCAATCATGCCTATGTAATGAAGCTTCTATAAAGACCCCAAAGATACAGAGTTTGGGGAGCTTCCAGGTGGGTGAATATGTGCAAGTACTGGGAGATTGCTGTACTCAGTGAGAACAAGAAAGCTCCATGCTCTTTTCCACATACCTTGTCCTATGCATCTCTTCATTTGGCTGTTCATCTACATCCTTTATCATATCTTTTATTATATAATTAACTGGTGAACACAAGTAAGTGTTTCTTTGAATTTTGTGAGCTCTTCTGGCAAACGATCTAAACCAAGGAGGAGGAGGCCATAGGAATCCTCAAGCCAACCTCCAGGATAACCTGGCGATGAATGACTTGGGATTGGCATCTGTAGTGGGGTGGGAAAAATCTTGTGGGAATGAGCTCTTCACCTTTGGGATCAGACACTTTCTCTAGGTAGACAGGGTCAGAATAATAAGTTGTAGGACATTCAGCTGGTGTCCTAGAGAATTGTTCGGTGTGAGGAACCCCCCCCCCCCCCCAATCACATCTAATGTCGGGAGTGTTTTGAGTGTGGTAATAATGTGAGTAAAGGGAAAACACACAGGAATAGTGTAGGTTTTTTTTTTTTTTTTCACGCTCCCATTTTATTTAGATAAAGTCTTATGATCCTACTGTTCCCTTCTTTACATCCCTGCTCATTACTGGCTTTATTGACTCCTACATATATTTGCTCTCAGGTTGCCTTAGGCATTTGATTTAAGACCTTTCAAGATCTTTCCTTTTTATTTTAATTTTCAAAACTAGAGAATTTAAAGTTGTTTATTAGGAATTAAGGATCACATCCAATAACTTCCAGTCCCAGATGTAGTCTTTAAATTCTTAATTATGTTGCCTCTCTCAAATTTAAAATAACCATTTTACATTTTCAGGAATTTTTTTTTCCAGACTCAGTAATGAAAATATTTAAGCAGAAAGAAAAAAAAGTCACAAAATGTGTGGTTTGAAATATATAGATTAGGTTTCTGGCACTGGCTCAAATATCATATTTTAAAAAACAACAGTACAAGAATATATATATTTTTTTCAGTCAATGGTATTACAGGGCTACTTTTTCCTATTTACTGATAAAATTAAAACAAAAATTAAGAGCAAATGAGAAACCTTTAACTTTAACTTAAAAAAAAAAAGGTTGTTAAAAATGAATCATTATGGCTCCTATAGGTAACACAGAATACCATGCCAAACGTTTTTTTTTTTTTAATTTTTTATTTTTTATAAACATATATTTTTATCCCCAGGGGTACAGGTCTGTGAATCGCCAGGTTTACACACTTCACAGCACTCACCAAAGCACATACCCTCCCCAATGTCCATAACCCCACCCCCCCTTCTCCCAACCCCCCTCCCCCCAGCATCCCTCAGTTTGTTTTGTGAGATTAAGAGTCACTTATGGTTTGTCTCCCTCCCAATCCCATCTTGTTTTATTGATTCTTCTCCTACCCACTTAAGCCCCCATGTTGCATCACCACTTCCTCATATCAGGGAGATCATATGATAGTTGTCTTTCTCTGCTTGACTTATTTCGCTAAGCATGATACGCTCTAGTTCCATCCATGTTGTCGCAAATGGCAAGATTTCATTTCTTTTGATAGCTGCATAGTATTCCATTGTGTATATATACCACATCTTCTTGATCCATTCATCTGTTGATGGACATCTAGGTTCTTTCCATAGTTTGGCTATTGTGGACATTGCTGCTATAAACATTGGGGTGCACATGCCCCTTCGGATCACTACATTTGTATCTTTAGGGTAAATAGCCAGTAATGCAATTGCTGGGTCATAGGGCAGTTATATTTTCAACATTTTGAGGAGCCTCCATCATGCCAAACATTTTTAATTTTAATTTAATTTTATTATTTTATTTCATTTCATTTTAGTTTAGTTTTAAGATTTTATTTATTTATTTATTTGACAGAGAGACAGCAAGAGAGGGAACACAAGCAGTGGGGAGTGGGAGAGGGAGAAGCAGGCTTCCTGCTGAGCAGGGAGCCCCATGTGGGGTTTGACTCCAGGACTCTGGGATCATGACCTGAGCCAAAGGCAGGCACTTAAACCAACTAAGCCACCCAGGTGCCCCCAACCTTTTTTTATAAGTCAAATGTAACATTATTCTGGAAAAATAAAAGACATTTAAAACCATTGTGTCATGCTAGTAAGATGATTTTTGAACTTAGAATGTATAGAATATGCCAACATTTCTATGCTTCCTTAGTCTAATGTTATATTTCATATTTAACTGCCAGTAGTATAATTACTCCAAAGATTTGATTCATTAAACCTGTCACTTACATGAAATTCTTTAAGATGAAAAGTATGAAAGATCTGATTTTTTTTATTGTTTCCAAAGCAAAGGAATTCTATGCTTTCTCTTTCTCTCAGTGTCTTTTTCTTTTTTACTTATTCTTTTTGATTTTATGCTTTTGAAATTAATCACCATGCATTTTTGAGGCATTTTTTTATGTACTCAAAATCACTAAAATTGTAGCTAATTTAAGTTTCTGACAGGTAAAGAATACAAAGTTATATAAAGACAGCTTTAAATCCACATGTCACAGTCACTTGCAGATAATGTAAGTTTGGCTTTAGCTATGAATGGAAATATGAAAAATCTTTCAATCAGGGTGTGTCTTTTTGCAAACGTTAGGGTATGACTGGGTCTCAATTCAGATTTTTGATCTCATTGCTAGGCTTAGGTAGAGATCACATCATATCTTGATACCATAGACTATTATTGTTCAACTCTTTAGTAATATCTTTCATTGTGGACTTTTCTGTCATCATTTAGTGATTATTCAAGTGAACCTGAGACAAAGATTTACTCTCTCACCCTAAAATATCTTACTTTATACTGACCCATTTTGTCTTGTGATTCTAGCTGTCTCATGAGATTTCTTTAGAGAATTTGTCTAGACCAGTTCTGTCTAATAGAACTTCCTGCAATGATGGAAATGTTCTATATCCATGCTGTCCCATATGGTAATCACTAGTGACACATGGTTATCGAATGCTTGAAATATGGCTAGTGTGACTGAGAAAAAGAATTTTAAATTTTTAAAATTTTATTTAAATTTATTTAGTTTACCTTAAGCTTAAGTAGTCACATGTAATAATTCTGGCTTCAGTTACAATATGTAGAGAACTTGGACACTGTCACTCCTGGCTTTAAAGCAAGGGGAAAGTTGAACAATTGAAAATCAATGACTTTCTGGACTCACGGAAGAACTAAGGTCAAAGAGCAAACCCGCTACCCCAAATCTAGAGAGACAGCTGAATTTTTGAGAATTGCAGCCCAGATCTCCTTACCTGGAACAGAAGCTGCTGGCAGGGATACTTAGATGGTAACTTTCATGAACTGTTGAGCCCGAGTGTGGATTAGCCTGAGTGCCTAACTTGTAAGGGCTGCAGTCTTGGGAGACCACTACATTTTCTTGGGTTTTACCCCCATAAACCCTACCAGTTCTCCCAATGAAGAGCCAGTATCCCTCTCCTGATTCTGGTAGGGAAAGGAGGGAAAAAATAATTATGAGATATACTTAGGATAATCTTTATAACAAAGACTTTCTCTCCAAGAGAAAAGACTTTACCAGAGCCTTATCTGACCTGGAGGAGGTGTATTTTTCCAACAGCAGATGCTCTAACTTTCTTACATGACCTAAGAAGAAATAAAAAGCTAAGAAAGTCTCGGTGAAGGTCATAGCCTAGAGACATAAGCCCACTGAAGGACTTAGATTTAATCATAAGTTTACAGCATACATTTCCACCACCCACACCTTACCACCTTGCCAACAGGACTCTGGTATATAAACAGTGGATGCAGCTGAAAGAACTACAAGATGCAGGTTCTATACCAGGGAGAGTCCTCAGGGAACTCTAAAAGAAAACGTCTAAGAGAAAATGGAGCACAAAGACAGCAGAGTGTGATGTCTCTGGTACCTACAGCTGTAACAATCATTAATCACAGCCCAACTGCAAGCTGGATTAATAGGAAATTTCCCACTGAAGTCCTATTTAGGGGCCCCTGGGTGGCTCAGTTGGTTAAGCGTCTGCCTTCAGCTGCCTGGGACCCGAGGATGAAGTCCCCCATCAGGATCCCTGCTCAGCTGGGAGCCCGCTTTTCCTTCTTCCTCTGCCTGCTGCTCCTCCTGTTTGTGCTCTGTCTTTTAGTCTTATTTACCTCAGTTCTTATTAACTGACACATTGTTTCTAGTTTTTGACAAAAAATTATAATGTATGCTGAAAGCCACCAGAAACACATCCTGAAGAGAAAAAATAAGCATTAGAACCAAACTCAAATATGATACAGATTTTGGAGTAATCAGACAGAGAATTTAAAATAACTATGATTAATATGTTAAGGGCTCTATGGAAAAAAATAAATGACATGCAAGAACAGATGGGTAATTTAAGCAAAAAAAAAAAAAAAAAAGAAAAGAAAGAAAGCTCTAAGACAGGATCAGAAGGATTCAAAACCACTGTCACAGATATGAAATATGCCTTTGATGGGCTCATCAAGAGACTGGACATGGACAGGAAAGAATCAGTAATTTTAAACCCATGCATATCATTTTCAAATTGCAGAAAACTGAAGATGGAGATAAAAATCTTGAAAGGTGCCTGAGGAGATTAAAAAATACTTTATCTATAAAGAAACAAGAATGATAATTATAGTGACTTTTTATCAGAAACCATGCAAGCATGAAGAGAGTGGAATGAAATATTTAATATCAAAAACCCCACCACCCTAGAATTCTAACTCAGAGAAATTTTCCTTTAAAGTGATAGAGAAATAAAGACTTTTCAGCTGAACAAAGACCAAGGCAATTCTTTGCAAGCAGACCTGTTTTCCAAGAAATGTGAAGTGTTTTCAGGGGTAAAGAAAATGATATTAGAAAGTTTGATCAAAAAAAAAAAAAAAAAGAAAAGAAAAAGAAAAAGAAACTTGGATCTACTTAAGGAAGACTGTCAGAGAAGGAATAAATGAAGGCAAAATAAAGCCTCCTATTTTGCTTATTCTTAATCTAAAAGATAACTGCTTAAAATAATAATAACAATGCATTAAGTGATTTTAGTGTATATATAAAGGAAATTAAGAAAAAATTAAGAAATGAACTTAAGAAATTAAGAAATTAAGAATAATAATTAAGAATAACTGTGTCCTAATAGATTGAAGGGAAGGATTGGGAATTCTCTTAAAAGCTATGTTCAGGGGTCATCTGCGTGGCTAAGTTCATTGGGTCACCAACTCTTAGTGTCAGCTCAGGTCAGTTCAAGTTCTCATGGGTTGTGAGTTTGAGTCCTGTGCAGACCTCTGTGCTCAGCAGTGGTGGTGTGTGTATCCTGATTGAGGATTTTCTCCCTTTCCCCCACCCCCACACTTGCACACTTGCTCGCTCTCTCTCAAATAAATAAATAAATCTTAGAAAACAAAAAGAACTATCTTTACTACACACCAAGTGATACAGTGGTATTTGAAAGTGAACTTAGATTGGTTAAAAATGTATATTGCAAACTCTAAAACAAACACTGAGGTTTTTTTTTAAAGTATAATTGGTGGGGCACCTGGGTGGCTCAGTGGGTTGAAGCCTCTGCCTTCGGCTCAGGTCATGATCTCAGGGTCCTGGGATCGAGCCCCACATTGGGCTTTCCGCTCAGCAGGGAGCCTGCTTTCTCCTCTCTCTCTGCCTGCCTCTCTGACTACTTGTGACCTCTCTCTGTCAAATGAATAAAAAATATCTTTTTTTAAATTAATTTATTTATTTATTTATTTATTTATTTGACAGAGAGAGATGACAAGCAGGCAGAGAGGCAGGCAGAGAGAGGGGAGGAAGCAGGCTCCCCGCTGAGCAGAGAGCCGATGCGGGGCTCGATCCCAGGACCCTGGGATCATGACCTGAGCCGAAGGCAGAGGCTTAACCCACTGAGCCACCCAGGCGCCCCGAATAAAAAATATCTTAAAAAAAAAAAAGGTATAATTGGTATGCCAAGAGATGAAATAAAATCACAGAAGATGCTCATTTAATACCACAGAAGGCAAAAAAAGAGGGAAAGAAAAAGAAACAAAGAACAAATGCAATGAATAGAAAACAGAAACACATAATGTATAAATTATTCCAGCTAGATCCATAATAATTTTAAATGTGTATATTCTATATACATCAGAAAAACACGATAAAAAAATGAGACCAATAAGATGTTGCTTACACAATCTTACTTTGAAATATAAAGATTCAGGTAGTTTAAAAGTAAAGGGATAAAAGAAATGCATACGTGATAGCAGTAACTAAAGAAGCCTGGAGTAGCTCTCTTAATTTCAGACACAGCATACTTCAGAGTAAGACAGGTTATCAAGATAAAGATGAACATTATATAATGACAAAGTGGTCAGTTCTCCAGAAGTCATAACAATCCTTACCATGTATTCATCTAACAATAAATTGTCAAAATACATGAGGTGATAATTGATGGAACTGTTGGGAGAAAAAGACTAACCTATGGAGTTGAAGACTCCAACCCTCTTGCTTCAGTAATGGATAGACCAAGAAGGTAGAAAATCAGTAAGAATGTAATTGATCTGAATAGCCATAAATAGTCACCTGTGGCTAGAGGGTGCCATATTGAACAGTGTAGCCCTGGCCTCTTGCTAATCACAATGTGGTTTTTGGACTAGCAGTATTGTTTTGTCTTGGAGCTTTTTAGAAATACAGGATCTCAGGCCACAGCCAGAACTACTAATTCAGAATTTTCATCACTAGCAAAACAGCCAGGTGATTGGTATGTATATTAAAGTTTGAAGAGCACTGCGATTGACTATCAGAAAAACTAAACGCTCTCCATGATTAGACTAGCATATCTATTATTACTCATCTTCCCACTCTGATCATTAGCACTGTCTACTGGTAACTATCATCAGATCATATTTGGAAATAGGAAATAGTTAGAGCATGGTGGTATTGTCATCCTCTGGAAACTTAAGTTAACACAACTTTACTTCTAAGGGCAATTCCATTGCAAGGTTCTAAAAGTATTTCTGCCCCAAACGAACTACAGCTGTGCCTACAGTAGATTATGAGCAGACTTTACATATGTTCTTCATGCTCAAATCATAATATTTTGTATGTGATAATACCTCCGATATATGGAGTGTATTTTCTGGATAATTACACAAATCCCAAGTGATTTCAGAGTCTGAGAAGAGTCACAGTAGTGGTCATGGAGACCAGGAAGTGTAATAAAAACAGGCATCAGTTTATAAGAGATTATGCATTAGATAGAGAAATGTAGAAGAGTAGATGCCCCAAATAATATTCACATGTGACATCAATGAATAATTGCCCAGACCAAAAAAAAAAAAAAATTGTATTTTAATTTTTATTTATTTTAAAGTTTTTAAGATTTCATTTATTTATTTGTCAGATAGAAAGAGAAAGAGAGAGAGCACAAGCAAGGGGGGAAGCAAGCAAATGGAAAAGCAGACTCCACTCTGAGCAGGGAGCCCTACGTAGGACTTGAACCCAGGACCCTGGGATCATGACCTGAGCCAAAGGCAGACACTTAACCAACTGAGCCACTGAGATGTCCCCCCAAAGTGATATTTTTATAGTAAGCAGTTATAAAAATCCCCTCAGTGAGAAGAACCAAGAAAAAAACAGTCCTAAGATAAAGAATAGAGGAAAAAAAGAAAAAAAATTTGTGGCATTTGCCCCTCACTAATAGATATAATTATAGGAAAGATCAGTCCCTGAAAATCTTTGGTGAAAGAAGCAGAGTAAGTCTTATTAGTTCCTTTGTCTCAAAGCACATCGCTGCCTTCAGACAGCCACACTAAGGCTGCTCTGCTAGCCGACCCCTGGGCCGTGTGCAGCACCGTAGTGTATCAAGCACCCAGCCTGTTCCCTCAGCACCTCAGGGCAGCAAACTCTTCAGAGACACCATAGGGTTCCAAATTTTTGCCAAAGATTTTTTTTCCCAAAGATATTGATAACAAAATAACCATGAGCCTATGCTCGTGGTTCTATGGTGGCTTTTGTAGTCTACACTGAGACTTCCTTTAGATGCTTGGTTATGCCAGCCGAGAAACCATCAGCAGATCATGAAAACACAGAATGAGACCCCACTTCTAAATACAGTGCCCCTAACTCGTAGTACAAGGCCGAAGTATCCAGTCTGGAAAGAACTCTTTAAACATTCTACCCTCGCAAAAATTTATGAGTCAACTGTTGTAAGTTTAAGCAGAAAGCCTGGTTGGTACTTGAAAATGCGAATATTTTTGTCTTCAAAAAATACATTTATTGACTGAAAACATTTCATCATCGTGGATGTTTGACATATTTTACCTGGGGTGTAGTGGATATAAGCAAATGCTGAAAGATGAAGATATTGTTTTCTAACTGGTATGGCAAGTTACTTGTGCCCCAAATAAAAGATTCTGTTAGCAGGATACTCCTGTTTCAGTTCGGTAAGGCCATTCTTTTGCCACGTCAACTGGCGAGCGTGTCTGCAAGAAACAATGCTAGTGCTTTGTGATATTTCAGAATCTTGATATATGACCTCATTGTTCCACCTGTATACCTAGATGTCACTGAGAATATATAACTACTACAAAAGATATTTAATGGGAAAAGAACACATCATGCAGACAATATACAAAACTTTAGAACATTAACACACAATCTTCAAACGCTGCTTGTACCTGGGATTCTGTTTGAATCAAGTACTAAGAAAAGTCTGGGGGGAGGGGGTTGGGGAGAAGGGGGTGGGATTATGGACATTGGGGAGGGTATGTGATTTGGTGAGTGCTATGAAGTGTGTAAACCTGGTGATTCACAGACCTGGGGATAAAAATATATGTATATAAAAAATATATGTTTATAAAAAATAAAAAAAAAAAAAAAAAAAAAAAAAAAAAAAAAAAAAAAAAAAAAAAAAAGAAAAGTCTGGAGAATCTTGGGATTTCTGGGTGTCAAGAGAACTGTCTCTTTTATGATTTTAAAAAAAGAACAAACTTCATATAAAGATGCAGAATTTCAATCATTGAAACATAAAAAGAACCAAATGAACATTTGGTTGAACTGAAAATATACTGTCTGAAATTAAGAACTCATTTGATGTGTTTAGGAGTAGATTGATGGGAGGAATAAGAAACTCAGAAAATCTAGCACAAATTCTTGGAATGTTCAATGTCCTTTCTTCATATTCCCATGGCAAAAGGCATAGGGGAGTAGTCACACTTTCTTAGAGATATCTGGCATTCGTTCTATTCATAATACATAGTCACATGGTCTACAAAATGTGGTTTTTATTTAATGGAAAATGAAAATGATGGGAGAGCTACATATGTGAAGCTGTCTCTAGTTCCTATAAATATTTGTGTGGTCCATGAGTATTCATATCCGCATTCAGGCAGTCACCTGCAGTACTGAAACTATTCACTACTCATTCCAAATAAATGAAATCCAGACTGTCTATGTCTGTGTCTGTGTGTATGTCCATGTCCATATCTGTATCCAAAGTCAGACCCATATCCACATCTGTATCTTTGTATTCTAGGTATAGATCTCTCTGTAGCTATATCCATATCTAAGTCTCTACATCTTTATAGCTAGAAAGCCTCTTCCTTGAGTACGGTCTTTCTTGTGCCAATCATTATTTCTACTCTGATGTTACAGAATTAAATTAATCCATATTTTCCTTTACTAAAGGACTGTAGCCTTTTTAATTTACCCTACAGAAGTATATGGAAGTTATGTGTGATTATAATTTGCCTTTCCATAATCATAACTTAGGAAAATATTCAGTCTTTTATTTTCTTTTTCTTTTCCTTCCTTCCTCCCTTCCTCTCTTCCTTTCCTAACCCACTTTTCTCCATCCCTCCTTTCTTGCCTTTTTTCTTTCTTTCTCCTTCTTCTTCTATCCCCTTCTTTTTTTTTTTAAGATTTTATTTATTTATTTTACAGACAGAGATCATAAGTAGGCAGAGAGGCAGGCAGAGAGAGAGGAGGAAGCAGGCTCCGTGCTGAGCAGAGAGCCCGATGTGGGGCTCGATCCCAGAACCCTGGGATCATGACCTGAGCCGAAAGCAGAGGCTTTAACCCACTGAGCCACCCAGGCGCCCCTATCCCCTTCTTTTATGCATATGCACACACATCACTCCTGATCATTATTACTTTTTCATCATCATTATATTTATTTCTGCCACATTCAGTAAATAATAAACATCAGTATGATAGCATTTGTAATGCAAATGTATTTATAAACAGATCCGCATTTTCATTTTCCCATGCTATCACCAAAATCCATTTCCATAATTAATTAAGATCTAACTGTATATGATGATAAAATTATTCAAAATCTTCAATATATATTAATAGGTTGTTTTTCCCACACTTTTGGACAGACATGAGAGAATTTGGTGAATCATCAAGTTGGACAAAGTTTTATTACTATATGTAAACAATTTAATAAATAATGCCTTGACAGTTTATAGCATTATATAGCTTTTAATAAAATTTTATAGGCATTTTTCCAATTACTGTGCCACTTATGTCACTAGATTGATCTAGGTGACTATTAGCCAAATCAGGTAAACAAAACCCTTCTTATTCAACTAGAAACACAGTCAGTGATAGAAATTAAAGCTACTTATTCTGCAAACCCAGAAAACATGACAGTAGCATCTTTCACCAGCACAAATAACCTAGTTGCCGAACGGTTTGGAAAACCCAGAACCTCATGCAAAGTACCCCCCTCACTCCTAATCCCAATTCTTCATAGAGCCAAAATCCCATAATTGACAGAGATTCCAGAATTCCCAATTTTAATTTCAGTATGCCGAAGACCTAAATTCATGGTGTCCACACCATTTTAAGCTTTAATCTATATTTTATTTTATTTAAAAATTTTTTTTAATTTTATTTATTTATTTGACAGAGAGAGAGAGAGAGAGATCATAAGCAGGCAGAGAGGCAGGCAGAGAGAGAGGAGGAAGCAGGCTCCCCACTGAGCAGAGAGCCCAATGCAGGGCTCGATCCCAGGACCCTGGGATCATGACCTGAGCCAAAGACAGAGGCTTAACCCACTGAGCCACACAGGCGCCCCAATCTACATTTTAAATTGGAAAACACAGAGCAGTATTTTTAAAGCATCAGTCACAAAGCTTGTATGTAACTACAAGGTTTCCAGATTTTCTACCTTTCTATAATTTTATCTGATATTCAACCTAATTCATTTTTTCTTTTTATATAACATAAATTTAAACCAATGAAAAAATATATCCAAGGACAATAAGAAGTACCTGATGTTGTAACAAAAAGTATGTATGTTTAACTTTATCACTAAGAAAGAATGAATTAGTGATACAGTTCATCAAGAGTATTCATTACTTCTAACATTAAACTGATAAGCATGTAAGAAATCCTGTTGATACAAGGCTCACTTATGAAATTAGAACACTGGATTCATCCATTCATTTATTCAACAGATCCTGGCTTCCCATTAGGTCCTAGATTAAAGTACTATTCTAGGGACTAAGATGATGGAGACATGAATAGAATTTGGATCCTGACTTCAGTAGAAGATAGTTTAAGGTACAAAGAATAATGTGAAATACCATGGGAAACTTTATATAGTATAAGAGAACAAGTGAAACAGATTTAGTCAGTGTAATTACCCTGGCTCTGAAAACCTGTGTTGGGAGACATTTCTATAAATTACACTGTTTTAAATCATCTTACAGACCAAATGCATTTGGTCTTATACAACCCATCTTAAATCCTAATTTCTCATGTCTTACTCCATGCTATGATTTTTGGAAGGGAGTTCTAGAGAAGAGTTTCTTTTAGTAATTTTTTTCCTCCTTGGCTCAACTGAAGAATTAGTACATCATTGCTCCAAGTGCAAGGCCAGGGACAGCAGATATTCTATGAGGAAATGCTTAAAAAGAAATTTTACAAATGATGCTCAAGTTCTGAGGATGCAAGCCTCATTGGCTGATACAGGATGAAGGAGAGGGAGCTTAAATTTTAATCACTAATAGTACAGAATGAAGTCATGGACATTTGGGGTGAAGATGAGCCAGCAAAACTAATGCCATGGAAACAGAAGAAGTGGTTAGAGATTCTTTACATCTCCTCAGAATATTTGATCATCAAAAGAACATGGTAAAAAACAAACAAACAAACAAACAAAAAAACATGGCAAGTTCGTTGTCTGAAGACTGGTCCCTAGAGTCACAAAAGGAATGATGAAGGAATTAGAGAACAATTTCATTTGCCTTGTTGCAAATGGTTTCTACTTGAGAAATTAGTAACTCCCCTTGCCAGGTCATGAATTCAAATAGATTAATATTTGATATCTATAACATATATATTTTAATTTATACAATGTTTACTGCCACAAGTTTATACATTTATACAGTGGAGGAAACCCTTCTCTCCAGCATGTCCATTATGATATGAGGACAATTAAGGGCCATTAAGATATCATCTTGTTTTGAAAATATATATTAAAAATAGAGTCAGCAAGATTGTGTCTTATTGTTTATTTAAAACATGACACATGAAATATAAAGTTAAGGCAAATAGCATTGTGAAAATTATGGTAAACACTAATCATATACTTTTCAAACAGCAGGTTGCAAAAGTATAATTTAAGAGTCACATTGTGTGTTCTATTAGTAATACTTTAAGACTGGATAATGAAATTAATATAAATGAAATTTCAGATTTAGAGAGAAAAATAATTGCATTTGCCAGAAATATATTCCTTTCATTTACAATATACCATTATGGAACAATCTCTTTGTTTCTTTAAGGAGCTTTTCTCTAAAGAGAGGACAGTCATGAATTTTGAAGACAAGTGATCTTTGGGTAATCAAAGAGAAAAATGTAAGGCAAGGTTGTTCTTTAATAATATGTTATAATATCATATATTATATATTATATACATAATATATAATATAACATAATAATATGTTAAAATATCAAAATATAATTTTAGGCCTGAGTAGTTTTTTCTAAGAAGTGGATTAGTTTCTTGTTTTGGAAAACATGTATATTAAAAATAGGTTATATAATATTTTGAATTCCTTAGTTGAATTAGCTTTGTAGTCTTCACTGACATTTCTGAGATATGACTGTTTAAATTCTTCTACATCATTTTTAAAAATTTATTAAAGATTTTATTTAATTTTTTTGTCAGAGAGAGTGAGAATGAGCAGAAGCAGGGGGAGTGGGTGACACAGCAGGCAGGGGGAGAAGCGGGTTCCCCACTGAGCAAGGAAGGAACCCAATGCAGACTCAATCACAGGACTCTGGGATTATAATGTAATTCAAAGGCAGACGCTTAAATGACTGAGCCAACCAGGCATCCTCCTTCTACATTGTTTTTGTTTAATTTAAAGAGTTTTAAAATCTTGGTTCATTTTTTAAATGTCATTATTTGTCTAGAATTATTCTAAGCTAGAACTTTCCTCATAATTAACTTAAGCATCCCCAAATCTTGGAGAATTGTTTATTCTGATTCAATGCACGTTCCCCAAATAGTTTTATTGGGCAATCTCTTTTAAGAGAAAAACACAAAAATAAATTCATCCAAATAATAGAAAGATCATAAAAAGATCCACATACCTTACATTTTACCATATTTAACATTTATTTAACACATTTTGAGGAGCTCAAGGCCCTTTTCTGTGATATTTTCAGTGATTTTGGTAACAGACTTCTGAGTACTGTGGACAAAAGAATTGTCACATCCATTTCAGAATTATATGAGGAAGTAAAGGTAAAAGTAGCAATAACATAAAGAATCAAAGAAGAAATAGAAATAATCAGATCTTATTTAGCCTTCTTAGCTAGTCTTGATTTCATAATATCTTTCTCTAGGCCTAGGCATAGTTAATGAAATTCCTTTAGGGATAAGGTTCTACATAGAAACTCCCTTTCCTGAAACAATAAACTAACCCAACTTTAATGAGAACTGAAGGAAAAAAAAAAGAATATTTCAAACTAGCATTTTCTGTCATTATTTTATTTAATGGAAACATATTTCATTTCCTTTGTTATAGGCAGTCACAATTTACACATTCAAGATCCAAATTATAACCACAGTAAAAAGGACATATTCTATTTATATTTTATAAGAATTGGGCTTATGGTGAGATGAAATGAAAAGAGCTATAGTGTTTAAAACAGACAAAAAAACACAAATGAACAAATAACCACAACAAAACAAGCCAGAATATTCCCAAGGCTCCTTGGGGAAAAGGTGAGCTAATAACAATGAAATGAGAAAGGTAACATTGTGATGGGTATGCTGGCTCAGAGATTTGATCCTCAAAGTATCTGCAGGTTGGAAGGAAAATTTAATACGCTTTAATACGCTCCATGCCCAGTGTAGAGCCAGACCCGGTATTCTATCTCATGACCCTGAGATCATGACCTGAGCCGAAATTATGAGTGGGACACTTAATTGAACCAGCCATCCAAGGCACTCCAACTAGGTATTTAATAGTACAAAAAGCAAACAACTTTTTGTATCACTTTGCTAAGGTTGCCATGATAAAATGCTGTACACTTGATGGCTTAAACAACAGAAATTTATTTTATCACAGTTCTAGAGGCTGGAAGTCCAAGCTTCAAGTGCTGATAGGGTTGGGTTCTTCTCAAAGATCTCTCCTTGGCTTGCATATGGTTACATGCTTGCTGCCTTTTCACATGGTCTTTCATTTGTGGATGTCATGGGTGTTTCTTCCTCTTCTTCTTTTCTAAGATTTATTTTTAAGTAGTTTTTGGACCCAAGGTCAAGCCTCAAACTGACAACACCAAGATCAAGAGCTGCATGTTCTACTGACTAAGTCATCCAGGTGCCCCTTTTCTTCTTATGAGGACACTAGTCCTAGTGGATTAGGGCCACAAACTAGTAGCCTCATTTTAACTTAATCACCTCTTTAAGGACCGTATGTCCAAATATGGTTATATCTGAGGTACTAGATAAAGTAATTATGGGACTTTATAAATTTGAGGGGAGGACTCAATTCAGGCCATAACATAATCCCTCTGCCCCAAAGACAAGAGAGTGCTTTCATAATAAATCATTCAACACTAAACCGTTTTCTCCTCCTAACTCCCAATTACTAACTTTCTTGATTTCAAAGAAATTCAGAAATCAGGTTTAAAAACTTTATAAACTTGCTAAAAGCATTAAAAAAAAAAAAGCAGGTGCTATAAGAAAGTAAACCACAACTGCTATAGAATGGAGATGTTCTGCACTCTGCTGATTGTGGGCCATTTTGTAATACAACACAGAGAATGCTTTTGGGATTTAAAGAACATATGGAAATGTTGAGAAAGAATGGTTCTTCAGCATGCAATACACCTTCCCATACTGCACACAACAGTCAAGCCCTCTGTAGGGTTGACTGACCTCAGGAGAGAATTTCCATGAAGTCCAACTCAGTGTCAACCTCTGTTTTCCAATGTGCATAGACAAGATTTGTACAGTCACAGTGATTGGTTCAGAAGTGAACACATCAACTAATTGGGCCCAAGGAGAATGAAGTGTCCAAATTTCTATTTGGACAATGTACTGTGTGGAGGTGATGCCTACAATGGCATGTAGACATTTTGCAATCATGGGGAAAGTAAGTCTAAGAATGAAGATTTTCCTGGAAGAAAAAAAAGAGCTGGTGGAGTTGTAAAGAAACTAAATTAGACTTGATCAGACTGTACCCAGAGCTCCTATTTCTGGACTCCTAAATTATGTAAGCTAATAAATTTCTTTTACTTTTTAAGAAAGCATAAGGTATGTCTCCTATTATTTACAACCCAAACTATCTTTATTAATATACCTTATAATTTCCAACGAATGACCCAAGTACTATTTGTTTGCCTTGAAAAAAGTATTATTGTAATCCAAGAAAAACTATCATTTTAAAAAGTAAAATTTGGCCAGATAATTGTGGCTGAATAGACAATTAAGGATTCTAGGACTGAAAGTTCAGTATTCACAGAAATAACCACTTGGGAAAATGATTTTATTATCCCCCCATATTTCTTTCATTTTTGCTAATATTCAACTCCAAGATGCATGTGAATATTAGTAAGATAATAACTATAAAATACTGATTTCTGATTTAGAGAGCAATATAAAGTATATCATTAGATATACAAGCAAGTCTGGTACCAAATGAGATTAACCATTGGATTGAAATCATCTATTCAACTCATTCCCATTTGTCATGCTGAAAACTAGTTGTGAAATGAGGTTAATGAGGTAGAAACACACAGTCTGATAATCAAATCTAGAACCAAAGATACATGTAGGAGTTATCCCTCCAGGAAAATTAAAAATTCAGCCATTTCCCACAAAAACAGACACATAGATCAGTAGAACAGAATAGAGAGCCCAGAAATAGACCCTCAACTCTATGGTCAACTAATCTTCGACAAAGCAGGAAAGAATGTCCAATGGAAAAAAGACAGCCTCTTCAATAAATGGTGTTGGGAAAATTGGATAGCCACATGCAGAAAAATGAAATTGGTCCATTTCCTTACACCAAACATGAAAATAGACTCAAAATGGATCAAGGACCTCAATGTGAGAAAGGAATCCATCAAAATCCTTGAGGAGAACACAGGCAGCAACCTCTTTGACCCCAGCCGCAGCAATATCTTCCTAGAAATATTGCCAAAGGCAGGGAAGCAAGGGCAAAAATGAACTATTGGGATTTCATCAAGATCAAAAGCTTTTGCACAGCAAAGGAAACAGTTAACAAAACCAAAAGACAACTGACAGAATGGGAGAAGATGTTTGCAAATGACATATCAAATAAAGGGCTAGTGTCCAAAATCTATACAGAACTTAGCAAACTCAACACCCAAAGAACAAATAATCCAATCAAGAACTGGGCAGAAGACATGAACAGACATGTCTGCAAAGAAGACATCCAGGTGGCCAACAGACACATGAAAAAGTGCTCCATATCACTCGGCATCAGGGAAATTTACAAATCAAAACCACAATGAGATATCACCTCACACCAGTCAGAATGACTATAATTAACAAGTCAGGAAATGACATCTGTTGGTGAGGATGCTGAGAAAGGGGAACCCTCCTACACTGTTGGTGGGAATGCAAGCTGGTGCAACCACTCTGGAAAACAGCATGGAGGTTTCTCGAAATGTTGAAAATTGAGCTACCCTATGACCCAACAATTGCACTACTGGGTATTTACCCTAAAGATACAAATGTAGTGATCCGAAGGGGCACGTGCACCCAAATGTTTATAGCAGCAATGTCTACAATAGCCAAACAATGGAAAGAACCTAGATGTCCATCACCAGATGAATGGATAAAGAAGATGTGTTATATATACACAATGGAATACTATGCAGCCATCAAAATAAATGAAATCTTGCCATTTGTGATGACGTGGATGGAACTAGAGGGTATCATGCTTAGTGAAATAAGTCAATCGGAGAAAGACAACTATCATATGATCTCCCTGATATGAGGAAGGGGAGATGCAACATGGGTGGTTAAGAGGGTAGGAGAAGAATAAATGAAACAAGATGGGATTGGGAGGGAGACAAACCATAAATGACTTCTAATCTCACAAAACAAACTGAGGGTTGCTGGGGGGAGGCGGCTTGGGAGAGGGGGTTGGGGGTATGGACATTGGGGAGGATATGTGCTAAGGTGAGTGCTGTGAAGTGTGTAAACGTGTCAATTCACAGACCTTACCCCTGGGGATAAAAATATATTATATGTTTATAAAAAATTAAAAAAAAATTCGGCCATTTCCTCTAGGATCAAGATGGGTTGCTGGCCATTCCTGGCAGAAGAAATATTTCTGAAAGAGGCAGGAAATTAATTCTATGGCACATAAAAATAAAGACATTCTATTTTTTTTTTTTTAATGACAGTAGTGATTCTCGGATTCATAATTGAAAACCATAAAGAAACTGAAAAAGTGAGATTCAAGACATAATGATAAATGACCTCAGGAGTTGGGATAGTATTTCCCACAGTCTCATTTAATAAGTTACTATTTCTTTCTTGTTTGAGTGAAGAGCTGTGCAGTGAAGATCTTAGTAGTGATGGTCATTATCCACATGGAGACAACTTTATAGTATAAATTGTACTTTCTTAGCTTAATTCTGTCTCATTTCTTTTTTCAGGATATTTCTCAATTTTGTACTTAGAAAGGTATTTGGAAAGTATTTACAACTCTTACTTTGTCTACTTACAGGGAACCCTACACACTTTTTAAAAAAATGATAAATCAGTTTTTCTAGTTCCCCAAAATATAGATAAATGCAAGCCATCTGACAATGCCTAATGTCCTGCTGTGATTTAAAGAAGCAAAAACAGGGAGAAATAAAGCAGTGGCTCTGACATGACACAGAGCACATTCTGGATAAGTTGAGAGCAATTAATTCTCAGATGGTCTGACTTGATGGTCTTTAAAAATTGTTTACAGGTATTTATAGAATTTAGATTCTTGAAAATTTATCCCACAATTACATACAACAGTTAAATGCTTTTCCACCAGCTTTATTGGGCTATAATGGACATCTAACACTATGGACATTTAAGGTATACCCCATAATGATTTGATTTATATGTAGATATTGCAAAATAATTACTAAAGAGAGGTTAGTTAACATGTTCATCAGTTTACATAGTCACAATTTGTGTGTGTGTAAGTATGGTGAGAACTTTTAAGATTTTCACTATTAGCAACTTTCAAATATACAATATAGTCAAATATTTTTGTAAGCACTCCAGTTTGATAACTGGGGAAAAAATGTTGGGCTTGATTTAAGGCACTATACTTTCTTTACTAATGAGAACTAATAACTTCTCCATAATAGCTATAATTGCTATGCCCTTTATTGCTATTCCTAACTAGATTGCTATAGTTTCCCTGGAAGATACCCAGATGAAGTTTGCCTATCCTCTGGGAGGCAAAGCCCAGCTTTCACTAAACTTCACATGTGGGAATGAAAACACTTTTCATATTATGCTTTTCAGGTATTGCTTTTAATACATTTTAGCAACATTCTTCTGAAAGGCAATAATTCTCCATTTACAACTCTATCAACTGACTGGGCAGTAATATTCAGTTGTTTGATCTTGGCAGAACATTCATTGGCAAAAACACAACAAATCATTGTCTAAAAGGACAGTACCTAGTGACTCAGCATTCTGGGACCCTAAGGAGATCAGCGCGTAGATCAGTGTCAGTGCAATCCCTTCATCTTAAATGCTAGTGGTTAGATAGAAGATTGCATCAGGATATTTTATGAAAGTACAATTATCTAGAGCTGTCTGGTCCAATCCCATTTACCCGTGTATTCAAGAACAGCTGTATAGACCAGGACCTAGGCCTACAAGGATGAACAAAACAGATACAGCCCTAGCCGTCCCCACCTCCGGCCCAGAGAGAGACTGGGAGTAAAATGAGCACTCAGACTCTCCGTGGGGAGTGCCATCAGAGTGCCAGATGCCTGTGGGATGGACATCTATGGTTTAAATCTAGGTCATTATTCAAATCTGAATCTCAGGGATCAGGTCTGGACTGAACTTATATACTTGAGTGACACCAGCATATATGGTGTGTAATAAGCAAAACCATGACCAAGGAGGAGATGGCCCATAGAAGAGCCAGTGTCCAAGGACAAAATCCTGGGTCATGCCAGCCTTTAAAAGATAGACTCTTTCCTAGGCTTTTTCAGATCATGCTGACCTCCCTCTAAGTAAAGATGGGAACAATTTCAATGGCACTAAATATATCTCTAAAATGTTTTCTATAGACTCTGGCATCAAGTGGACCTGTGAATAAGGGACTGCCCTCTGATCTCTGTTTGAGTGCTTCTCAACTTCAGTTTTCTAATTTGTTACTTGTCTTTATTCAAGATTGCCATTGTTTTCTACCTCAAATGATGAGCTTGAGATATCCTTGGATAATGAGAAGTAGGCTCTGGTGATTAAAAATAGTTTCAAAGCTCACAGTGAGGTCCTGATTATGTAACTTCCATTGTATTAGATGGTTGCTTCCTGGAGAAATCAAAGGATGAATTATTCCTTAGGTCCAAAAAAATCCTAGCTGGAACTCAAAGCTCATGAAAGATGAGGAGAGTGAATCTGTATATAATAAAACTCTGTTCACAGTTCTGGGAAACAGGTCTCTTGAGGATGTAGGGGAGTTTTGTTCTGTTCTGCATACCTTTGTCAAGTGACTTAGCTGTGGTCCTGCTGTGAGACCTTTTCCAGGGCACTGCAGCAAAGAGGAAGGCAAGACTGATGTCTTTACCTGATCAAATCTTTAAGGGAGGTTAGTCTTCTTAAAGTATGTCTGGATTTGATCTGATAATGGACAAACAATTTCACTTTACCTTAGGCAGCAAAGACAAGAAAAAGTATAATTTCTCACATTCTCTTTGATAGATTTTCTTCTCTTTCTGTTAAAATGAGATTTTCTTTTTCAGACATTGTAGTATGGGGAAAAAGTCCAAATTTCTATTATCAATACTCCACAATGGCCTGATCCATGGAGTAAGACTCAGCCTGAAGTAGAAGTTACCCTAAGGATGACTTGTTATCAAGTTTATTCAAAGCAGTTAAGCTTCAAGAAAAGCAGGGCTCTCTTCCCTTTCCTGTAGTCTAAATTTAACATCAATTTTAGCCTTCGAATGGCTTTAGGTTAAAACATTTTGTTGCGGTTAGCAAGTGTGCTAACTTTGGTAATCCTACATCCAAGATATCAATTAGCATTCTATTTGGTATCTGAGAATCTAAATTACAGAATCACACCTTTCCTTTTTGTAGCCACACTGTTAACGATAATTAGAAAGCTGGTATCAGTGGCATAGCTCAAACCTCAAGATGAATTAAATACTTTGCTATTATAAAATTTCAAAACCTAAAACAGGAGCAAAGTGGGGGTTGTTAGAATGTTATCTTGCCTCTACCCGCAATCCTAGGGAATTATGTATATCTTTTATTATCATTATTGTTACCAATAATGGCCAGCTGCATGCAGCTCAAGTACAGAGAGGTGGTAATTGTTCACAGATCTGGGATATTCCAGAAAGAGGTAGTCTTTCTATTGTGCATTACTGCCGCAGGTGGAAGGCAGATCGATTTTCAAGGGCACATGAATTAAGTGCTACCGCTGTGCTGTTGAGCTGACATCACCTCCTTCAATCCAGCTTCCACACTGCTGCCAGAATAAATCTCCTGTTCTGTCATTCCCTGTCTTAAAATCCTCCGTGCCTCGTCCAATGTGATAACTGTAGACCATGTCAGGCTTCCAAGGCCCTCCGCTCTCTAGTGCCTCATAGCCCCCTGCTCTGCTAACACCTTGGGAGGCTCGGTGAAGCATACATACAGTCTCCCACCACCCTCACCCCTAGCTTTTCCTCACAAGACTCTCTATATTTGGAAGCTGGTTCCTCCTGACCTCCCAGCCCCGAGTCCCACACTTTAAAGTCCAGGCCTACCACCAATGCTATTTTCTTTACAATGACTTCCTGATCTCGGATTGCATCTTCTGAATGTTCATGGTATTTTATCAGAAAGTCTCTAATTTGTGCCATTTTCTCTCCTGTCTTGTAATTATTGGATATGCCTTATCTCTCCTAAAAAGAACAAGGTCTAGGTGGGCAGAAATTATCTTTTGCCCTAGAAGTATAATGCTTTAAAATTCAGGCAAAGAAAGATGTGCTTTGGATGGGACTCAGAGCTGTGTTTTTTCCTAGCAATGTCCATATTTCAGCAAGGTTCATTTTCATTTCTGCTGATGACTGTGACTAATTACGTTCTGCTTGATGTTGATACTCTAGACCTGATTGGAGGAAATCGAGTATCTGTAATTTAGTGAAAGAAGAGTGCTTTTTTAGGAAGGGTTGTTCTGAGAAGGCATTTGTTTTAGGCATTAAAATATTTAACCATTTTGGGTTGAAAGCATCATGGGATAGTTTTTAAGTCAATATTTTAATTTTATTTTCAAAATGTTCCATTGTGGTTTTTAATACTTTTATTGTCGGTCTTAAACTCTATTACATGTCATCTAATTAGCAATCATGTTCCTCATTAAAACAAACACACACACTCTGGTGGGGGTAGAAGAACTAAATTCAATTTAACAATCTCTACTGACTGTGTAAGGGGATTGTAGGGAATTATATAATGAAAGCAGTCTATTTGCTCAACTAGCTCAAAATCTAACAGTCCAAATTTTAAGGCACAGTCACAAAAAAGCAGTTGGAGAACATTTTTTGGGGGATTTATATGTACATATAGAATCAGAATAAAGACATCAGATTTGTTTAAATATTCACTTATTATACCACTGTAGGGTTAGATATCTTTTTTGTTATTTTAACGTTTTTCTCCGCCTTTTTGCAAAATATATAATTGGAGCAATATGTAGCTTGGACAATAAAAAATCATTACAGTCTCCAAGACCTCTCCTGCCTTAGGAATATTTAACTGTTCTCAGAGGGTCAATGAAGTTGTCAAGAACCCAGGAACAAGTAGTCTTCTTAGCTTTTCTGATTGTGCCCTGTTATTTTTTCTGAAAGCAAACAATAAAATTTGAAAAAGTCTGAACTTGTTCTTGATGTACTACAGAGCACTTATACTTTATCCAACTCAATGAGGAAACTTTTTTTTTTTTTTTTTTTTAGATTTTATTTATTTGACACAGAGAGAGAGAGATCACAAGTAGGCAGAGAGGCAGGCAGGGAGAGAGGGGGAAGCAGGGCTCTATCCCAAGACCCTGAGACCATGACCTGAGGTGAAGGCAGAGGCTTAACCCACTGAGCCACCCAGGAACCCCAAGGAAACGTTTTTGATGATTATTTATTCACGTTTTGATTATCTGGTTTTTGATGGTGGTTACTGACTGGCTTCCATCCTCTGAACTCTTCAGAGCTCTATGAGGCTCTTACAATCAAACAACTTTGGAGATAGGAGGGACATGGTGATCTATCCAGCCCTAATTTCTCATTCTCCAGGGAAGAATCTGAGACCTAGAGTGGCTAATTGGCCGATGTCATTCGGTAATTTAGTAATTTACGATGACTAGAACCTAGACTTTCACATTTCTTGCTTAGTGATTGATTAGTCCACTATGAAAAGCAGTTAGGAAGAATTCTAGTTGTCATCAACCTTGTGAGGTCTATGGCAAGTTCAACATGATGTTTAATAAAGGACTGCCCTTTGATTAATTGCACATGAGCTGCTCAGCTTCAACACTTTTTCTTCCCAACATAAATGTTTCTTTGAAGGAGTCTTTTCGTAGTTGTCTCTAAAACTAATTTTCCCTCCGGTGTTCTTCATCCCGTGTTCAGTGGTTCTTTTACTTTATCTCTGATGTGAAACCATATCAAATGTACTTTTTTCCCCTAAAATATTAACTATATCTCGGCCCCTACATATCTTTTATCTAGAATGGCTGTGATATCTTCAAAGAATTCCTGCAGATTAGTTATGCAAGCCTGAATCTATCATGGCTAGTATTCATCAAGTGATGCTTTAGCGCTCTGCATGAGATGATTGTCCCACCACCCCCCTGGGGTCTTCCTCATTTCAATTAGCACATGGATGAAGGATGGGGAGAGAAGAAATCTTCACTCTGGATGCTCCTAGTGGCAAATATCCTCATTGCTTTTAGATCTATGAAGAAGTCTTACTTCTGTTTTTAAGATCCGCAATTATATGCGTCCCGAAACTTACCTTTTCTCAGAGAACACACTGACGTCTCTATTCTATATCGCACAGTTGCAGTTGCTTATCCTTTTCTTTTGCTTTAGAATAAAAATGAAGATAATAGCTATTGTACAAGTTGGGAGAAAAGATTGTGCTACTCTGATATTGGATAAGAAAAAAAGGGAGAGTGGCTTTATCTCTTATGTGAGAAGGTAATTGTGTTTATACTGATTGTTATTCTTTGGCCTGTGAATTCTTTGCACTCTATTTAATTTCTGGAAGAAAGGCATTTACGTGTAAGATTTTTTTTTTTTTTTTTTTTATTTTTATTTTTTATAAACATATATTTTTTATATACATATATTTTTATCCCCAGGTCTGTGAATCACCAGGTTTACATGATATTTTATATTTCATTATGAAATAATAAGAGAGCTAAAGCAAGCTTGATCAAATTATAGCTATCCAAAGATAGAGAATTTTTAGTTCCAAACTACTGTTGTACAATAGGGCTTGTCAATTAACAGCAATAAAAGTGGCTGGAGCAGACCCATGAGCATAGTTAGCTGGCTCTTGGAAGCATTCTTTGCAATAAATTTAAAATTCACTTTATCATTTTATAATAAAAGAAAAACTTTCACCAAGTAGTAAAATCAAAATGCTCTTTTTATTGTAACATGGAAAAGAATGAGAAGGTACATAAAATAGAAATATAAAGAAATCCCTCAGCTTCTTTCTGCAACAAAATGGCATTACAGAATTAATTTATTCCTCTTTAAACATAGTTCCAAAGAGGTGAAGCTAAGAATATTTACCATATGACTGATGCATTAAGAGAATTTTTTTACTTTTATCGAATTAGACTATTTTTATGATGTTTAGATATTTAAATTGGATTATAAAGATATGACCCCTCATGTTTTCCTTTGCAGTTTCCAGATGTGTCATTTTTTGTGTTTAAAGGCACATTTTTTATTTGGTTTATGAAAGGTAACCAGCATCATTGATAAACAGTCAGTGTTGACTGCATTCTAGATAATAAATGAGATTAAAAGGGTTCTTGAGTGTCTACAAACCAGGAAAATGATAGGACAATTGGAATTGTTTTTGGAACTATGTTTATTTAAAACATATTTCTGAACCCTATATAGGAGCCATGTTAGACCACTTAGGTGACGGTACAAAGCTAGGTGGTCTACAGTAGACCCTGCCATTTATAAACTCACATCTAATGAAGTAAGGCAGGTTATTTCTCTTCTGTTCAAAACCGGTTTCTCCTGTCACTCTAATTAGAAATCAAATCTTTATGGTGTCCTAGTGACCTCGAAGACTTAACGGAAGAGGCACTTCCCACTCACATCCCATCCTTGTCACTGCTCTAACATGCTTTTTTAACATAAGCTTTCTTACTGTTGCTCCAGAAAGCCTGCCTCAGGGCTTTTGAACATCTGCCTAAAGGCTTTCTCAGATATATACAAGGGCAGCTCCTACACTTCCTTCATTCTAATCCTGAGTCAAACTTTCCTCAGTGAAACCTTCTTTGACCACCACCTCTAAAATCAAAAGCCATCCCCATACCTCATATATTCCTCCATATTTACCTTTCTTACCATTTATTATGACCCAACACATTATATACTGTGCTAATTTGTTTATTACTTGCCCATTTTCAAATAGGTTACGAAATCTTTGATCTTGGGAAATTTTGTCTTCTACATTCCTTACAGTGTGCCTGAAAAGAAACACTGTCTGCCACACTGTAGATGTTCCGTAAATATCTGCCAAATGAATGAATAAATTATAAGACAAAGAGATTGTGTTCACTGATAACTATGGCATAATAAAGCAATTATAAATAGTATAAGCAGAAAATTGATATAGTCTTTAAATTGTGGAATTCTCCAGACCTGTGTTTTGGGATGGCCTTTGCAAGTGGAATTCTTTTAATCTATTGATTTTTCTGTACAATGGGTTTATGTGGTTAATAAACTACCTTCTTTCTCCCATAAATGTTAACAATAGAGTCCTATTATTTCTTTAGTTTTCTTTTTAATTTTAAAGAGAAACTAGGAATGTATCTATTCTCTTCTGTTAGTAATTATGAAAATACATCAATTGTTAAGAATAATTCCACTTTAAAATATGCAATGTTTGATAATAGATCTCAAATATGAAATTAATTTCTTCTTTTCTAATCAGCCTTCTCTTATTTGCAGTCTTAATAGCGGAAATAACAGATATCCATTGTGTTTTTAATCAAATTAGCAGGCAGATTTCCTCCTTTATTGCCCTTCTATAAAAATCTATTTAGCATAAAATAAGGATGCTGTAACATTTCCAGGCAATATTTGATTATGTACAGACTTAAACGCTTCCAATTTTAACCAATTATTGGAGGGTGCATCTAATTATCTTCACTTCTAATTCAGCAATCTGTTTTTCCAGTTGTTTCAATCTGGCCTATCACTCTTTTCTCCTATCAGCAGGAAAAAGAGATACAATAGACCTGTCTAGCATTGATCAAGCAATTTCCCTAAATGAATAACTGGTGTTCTTTATGAGCAACACTGGAAGCTGCAAACAAATATCATCACTCGTTCAACTAATCGGGGGAAAAATCACTAAGGAAGAAAAAGGATTTAAAAACTAACTTTCCACAAAGATGAGAGCCAGAGATGATGTAATAAAGAGGTTGCTGTTAATGAGTGTGTGCATGTGTGTGTACAAGGTGGGATAGCATAGACAGGTGAAAGTACTGAAGGGAACAGAGCTAAACAGGAGACCTAACTTGGACAGGAAGAACGCATTGATTCATAGGTACAGTTCACTGTTTATCTGGAGAACCTTACGTCTTCCCCCAGTAAGTTGAGGCTTTCTGAGACAGGTGCACAACCAGAGTACAGTATTGCCAAGGAGCAAAAGCAAAGCAGATAGGTGTAGAGGAGTGGGGAGAGGGAATATGCTTAAATTATTGCCCTCTGTCATATGGTCCCTTTCTGGTTTCTTTCTTTCTTTCTTTTTTAAAAAAATTACTTTTATTTTTTTTTTTCAGTGTTCCAAAATTCATTGTTTATGCACCCTTCCTGGTTTCTAACAAGGCAATGTGATTCCCACTTATCTCCTTTGTTCAAAAAGACACATGACTTGGCTGTCCTGTCTAAAATTTCAATCCACCCACCAGATTCACGTCTTTATATTCTAAAAGAATCTTGTTGAACAAATAAGGGTAGTAAACAGTCACGAATGGCTCTGTGTTCAGCACTGACCTACACGAAGACATGGTGTGCCTGAGGGTTGGAAATGGAGGCCTGGCGAAAGGGTGTTACAAAGCAAGAAGGAAGGTAGGAAGACTGGGAGGGAGGGAAAGGGAAGGGGGAGAGGAAGGAGGGGGTGGGGGAGAGAGGGAGGGAGGCAGGAGAGAGCGAATGAAAGAACTGTGTGACTCACCTGCTTTGAAGAAAGCATCTCCTTCTCTAACCATTAATTTCTATCTTGTCAGGACCCTCATCACCCTTACTTTCTGGCCACACTTGACCTGTGCTTACTGTTTTCTTTTCTTTTTAAAGATTTTATTTGTTTATTTGACAGACAGAGATCACAAGGAGGCAAAGAGACAGGCAGAGAGAGAGGAGGAAGCTGGCTCCTCGCTGAGCAGAGAGCCCCATGTGGGGCTCGATCCCAGAACCCTGGGATCATGACCCGAGCCGAAGGCAGAGGCTTTGACCCACTAAGCCACCCAGACGCCCCTGCTTACTGTTTTCTAAGCAGCTTCTGTTTCGTCATCTCTCTTCACTTTCCTCTCTCTGTCTGGAATGCCACATTTTAGGACCTCTCTGTGTTTGATGCCTGCACCGCCCACTCTCCACTGTTCCTATCTTACTGATCGAAATCCATTTGTCAAGCAGGTGTTTGTACGTGTACTTTCTTTCCTTGGACAAGAAGCCACTCAAGGCAAAGAGTTACATTTCATGTTCTTGTTTTTCCAGGAGCTCACCCACTGCCTGGCAAATACTGTACACTCAGGGAAGGCTTATTGAATGAATGCCTGTGAAGAAATCTCTCAACGTCCCCAAATTGTTCGCCTATTGCATAGACCAAATAACAGTGTAGGCAGTATTTGTGAGCGCTTCTGTGTCCCTCAGCACTGAGGGAAGAGGTTCGGTTCCATACGTCATTTCATCTTCATAGCTAACTAAATGGCTTTCAGTACCTGCATTTGCCTGGCATGGAGCTTGGAACATAGGTGTAGAGAGGTTCAGGAACTTGTCCGAGGTCATGCAATTACAAAAAAATGCACAAAATCAGATCAGGAGGCAATGTAGTAGATGAGAATTCTTTCAGGTTATAATAGTGCTGGCGTCATTTCTAGCTGTGACATTGACTATTTATGCCATTTAGGGGAGGACCTCAAACTTCACTTTATTCAATTTCCCTCTTTCTGAAATGCAGGCAAAATATCTGCTTTGTCAAAATCACAAGACTTCTATGAGGTGATACGACTTAATCCATGTGAAAATATTCTTTAAAATAATATGTTGCTATGATTCTAAGCTTATTATGATAAAAACTTGATAATTCTATGTGTTCTCCCCATAGCTATGCCCTTTCTTAGGTAAAAATAACACTAACAGGAAAATAATAACAATAATGAGAAACCTGTATTAGCACAATATACAGCCATAGAGTGCTAATATGTAAATACTATTCTCTACACATCGTATGTATATTTTAATGGGATTTTTGAGGATGCACAAATAAAATAATGTATCTGGATCCTTCAAGTAGCTTTTCTTTTCCGTAGCAAGACAACCTCTGATTGGGGATCAGATTCATTTGGTGATACTGTGTTCCTTAATGATGAACCTTTAAATAGCTCCTAATTCAAGTCTGTTTTAATTCTGATCATTTTCTCTCTGTAGCTCTCTGTAGATTTGGTCTTTTGCTCACTTTTGGCAAATTTCAGGCTGCTTTTTCTCTCAGACTACTTTAGATTGGACACTAACATCGTCTAGCCCTTTACTGGTCATGTTCTTATTTATAACTTCATCATGTTTCCCTTTTTCTTATTTAGGGCCAGAAGGAAGATAATTTAAGTACTGCTACTGTCACAGATTTATCTTGCCTTTAGTACCACTTGTTATTATAAGTAGGAGCTGTACAAAGGAATTTAAGAACTAGAAACCTACCTTAGGACTAGAAAATTCTACTGGGATCGATTTTCTGTGCCATCTTCCTATACTCGGTTTCATCTCTGAAATCACTAGCTTTTAAAAGAGTTTTATAGATTCTTAGACAAATTTATGAGTAGGATACACATGTGTATCAGCTGTTTGTTTTACCCTTGACATTAAAATATCATTTCACAGATAAACATGTATTAGTTAGATATGTTTGGGCTAATTAATCCCTGCAGAAGGGCTGGAATGTAAAGTAAAGGAGGGATATAGTTAGAATGGGAGAGGTATGCCCAGCAGACAAGGAGAAGGGTTATATACTATAATAAACGTAACCAAGTTGTAGCCAGCTAAATCTCAGAGAAGACAATCAGTATCTGGAGAGGTACCAGTCAAGGACCAGTCTACCCCTGTCAAATTCCCCCAGGTTTCCTGGGTTCTCAGCTTGTAACACAATTCTAGAGCTCTCTCTGAAAACTCAGATACCATGATTCCACTCATATGTGGAATTTAAGAAACAGAACGAATGAGCAAAGGTAAAAAGAAGAGAGAGAGAGAGAGAGAGAGAGAGAGAGAGAGAGAGAGAGAGAGAGAGAAGCAAACCAAGAAGAAACTCTTAACTATAAAGAACAAACTTGGGGTTACCAGAGGCGAGGTAGGCAGGCGGTGAAATAGGTGATGGGGATTAAGGACTGCACCTGTGATGAGCACCGGTGCTGTTTGGAAGTACTGAATTACTGTATTTTACACCTGAAACTGAAATTACACGGAATGTTAACTAACTGGAAAGTGTTTATTTTTTAAAGGTTTATTTATTTTTTGAGAGAGAGCTAGCGGGAGCCAGGGGGAGGGGCAGAAGGAGAAGCAGAGAGACAATCCCCAGCAGACTCTGAGCTGAGCACGGAGTCCAACAGCGGGCTTGATCTCACAACCCTGACATCATAACCTGAGCCAAAACCAAGTATCTGATACTTAACTGACTGAGCCACTCAGGCACCCCTAACTAGCAGGAATTTAAATAAAATCATAGGAAAAAAAAATTTTCTACCAAGCTATCTCCTTTGTCATAACACCTTGAAAAGGCAGGTGAGGTTTGTTACTAACTTCTTCATCTCATTTATTTCTTGACCTTCTTCAATCTGGCTTGAACTCCAGCCACTACTGAACTTCTCCCATTGAGGTCACTAATAACTGCCAAAATAGCAAATCCAGAGTTTTTTTTTTTTTTTTAACATAGTAGCTTTTTGATATTATTTATATACCATACAATTCTCGCTTTTGAAATGTACCATTTAATGTTTTTTTACTATACTTACGTTGAGCTAACATCATTATAATCAACTTTAAAAAGACATATACACTGAAACTATAAGAAAACTATAAGCCATTCAAAATGTAAATAAATAGAAAGATAGTTTATATTCATGAATTGGAAGGAATACTGTTAAAATGCCCATATTATCCAAAAAAAAATCTACAAATTCAATGCAATCCCTACCAAATTTCCAATGATATTTTTCACAGAAGTAGAAAAACAAATCCTAAAATGTGTATGGAGCCACAAAAGACCCAGAAAGCTAAAGCAACCTTGAGCAAGAGCAACAGGACTGGATGTATCATGCATCCTGATTTCAAACTGTATTACAAAGCTGTAATCAAAACAGTGTGGTATAGGTATGAAAACAGATAAACAGATCAATGGTAAAGACTATGGAGCCCAGAGGGGTGCATGGGTGGCTCAGTAGGTTTAAGAATATGGAGCCCATAAATATCCTACACATCTATGATCAATTTAGGACAAAAGAGACAAGAATATACAATGGGAAAAGGACACACTCTTCAATAAATTGTGCTGGGAAACCTGACTAGTCACATGCATGGATGATGAAACTGGGTCCCTTTCACACAAAGATCAAACCAAAAGAGAATAAATACTTGAAACCATAAAGCTCCTAAAGGAAAACAGGTGATAATCTCTTTAGCATTGGTTTAAACTCTACTTTTTTGGATCTGACACCAAAAAGCATAGGCAACAAAAACAAAAATAAACCAGTGGGACTATATCAAACTAAAAAACTTCTGTGCAGGGGTGCCTGGTTGGCTCAGATGGTTAAGCATCGACTCTGTTTTGACTCAGGTTATGATCTCATGGATCTAGCTTGAGCTCCAGGACAGGCTCTGTGCTCAGTAGGGAATCTGCTTGAAGAATCTCTCCCTCTGCCCCTCCCTTCATTTGTACTCTCTCTGTCTCTTAAATAAATAAATGAATCTCGGGGAAAAAAAAAAAAAAACCTTCTGCACAGTAAAAACCATCAACAAAATGAAAAGGAGGAAATATTTCAAATCATATTTCTAAGCAGGGATGAACAATAAAATATATAAAGAAACTCATACTCCCTCTTTTTTGATCCTCTACACTTAGGTTCCATGACTCTGCTCACTATGTCTTTCTTCCTGTATACTTTTTGTTGTGCTCTCCAGATTCCACAGTCTGACTATTGTCTCTTGACTGCCTTGATCAGTTTCCATGAATTTACCACCTATTTGCTATCTGCCCATGGCCTAGGTCTTTTCTTGAATTCTGCGGTTCTTCACCCAACTATATACTGGAAATCTCTCCCTTGATTTTCTATAGGTACCTCAAACTCGACTCATGTGAAAACAGAATTTCCATTTTATCTCACTGAATGCTGATGCTCTTTCTATGTGCCTGATCCTAGTAAGTGACTCTAACATGCACTAAACACCCAAACCATAAACTTGAATCACTCTTGAATTCTAATCTCTGACACTCAGCCAATCTTCAAATCCTGCCATTTCTGTCTATTTTTAATCTTTCTACTTCTTTTCAGTATGATTGTAGCTACTTTTGCTCAGGTTGTTCTTGCTCTGATTTGAAGAAGTTTTCTAAATAGTTCTCTATTCATCCTTCACATTATTGTTACAGTGAACATTTTAAAAAGAAAATTTGGAAAAATTCCAAACTTTTCAGGAAGGCATAGAAGATTCTTCATAATTTGGATGCTGTTTGCTTCTGCTGTCTTACTCCTACTGCTCTCAAAATATTGTTGGCAATCTTTCTAATCTTTCTACAAGATTCACCAGAACCTTTCATATGTTTATGAAAAGAAACTTAGAGGAGACTATGGCAGGCAACATTTCTGAAATTTATTTGATCATGGAACTCTTTTTCTTTTTTCATACAATAGTTAATAATCTCTTAGAACTAGTACTTTTCCAATATTTGGGAAAATAATCTATTAGCCTATATATTTTGTCTAGATCTTATTATCAGGATCAATACTGTTAAAGTATAAAAACCAATAAGAAAAAGACATTTTAGAAGAAACTAATCATTAAAGCATAGCTTCCATATTATGCTATAGATAACCTGTCACAAGCATAATACTTTTGAGATAATTTGAAAAATCTCTTTAATTCTAACCAAAGAAATAAAAATAAACCCGTATTTGTCTAGATTTGGCAAAGAAAACTTGGCATTCTAAAAGACTGAAATGTTTTATTGTAATTATTACCCAATTCTAAGGTCAATATAGGATAGAAAACATTTCTTTCATCTTTCAAATGTAACTGCATTTCTGTTAAGATTTTAAGTATATAATGCATGGCATACCTTAAATATCTGAACACTAAAATGGCAGAATATGAATATCCTCAGTGATGAAAATAGCTTATAAAGCAAAAGTCTTATTGTCCAGCATATATACTGTTAATTTCCAGCCAGTAGGTGATTTGTTTAAACATGGAGATTAAATTGAGGTTTGCAAAAAAAAAATAAATAAAAAAAATAAAAATAAATAAAAATAAATTGAGGTTTGCATTTTCCACACTGAGGGCAATCAATAACTGGTTAATGAATTTTTCTGGAAAAAAAATGACCTCTGCTTTAATGGTGTCTAATTATTGTGACACTTTTTCTCTGAGGCTTTTACCTGAACACGTCAAACTGTATGTAAGTATTCCTGAAAGAGAAACTTCTGCTTTAAAAGAGATCACACATGCTGAAGAAAGGATGGGGTTTCTTGATTAGTAGAATTCACTTACAGATTGTTGAAAATGTCTGAATATTAAAATGACAAGTGATATAAGAGGCAGACAGGAAGGGAAAGATGCTTTGTTAAGGAAGTCAACTCAGTCCTGACTACTACTATATTGCTGACAGACTATACACCAATATAATTTCAGGCTGTTAAGTGTATTCTCAACCTTGTTGCTAGCCATCTGTGTTAATTGCTTTTGTGCATGTTCTCTCTCTCTCTCTCTCTCTCTCTCTCTGTTTTTTGCATTAGGAAGTGACATTTCAAATTTCACTTTCCTTATAAAATAAGTAAAGTGTTAAAAAAAGAACACATAGGTGTTTCAGTGCTGTTACACAAGAATATTCTGTTGCATGGCTTTCTTTGGAAGCTATCATTTTGTATTGTCTGCATGTGGATCCATTTTTATGAGACAACAGATGAAAAAAAAATAGAAGCACATGAAAGAAAGAGTAAAGGATAAAAAATCAAGTAAACCTCATCTTTGTTGAGATTATCCTGCCTCTTTCATTTAAAGATTCTTTCTCTAAAAGCCCTTTTCACCAAAGACAGTAATACGTACTTCTGTACCGGAAAATTATCGCTGCCCTCTTTTTTTTTTAATTAAGAGAGGACAGAGTTGATTCAAAACTGATAATGTCTATGCCTTTTGGTAGTTTATTACTGAAAGAGGAAATAAGAACGGAGACAAGTCTGGAGAATATCCATCAACAGAGTAGACTGAGAGGACGATTCAGTAGTTCAACAGGTGACCAGTCATTAGCACACAGAGACCCACCTTCTTCTTTTAGTTATCCCTGAGAGGCTCCATAGATCTCCTCACGTTATAGCTCCAGGTAGCCTGTTATATATAACATTTAAAATAAACTTTAAATATTTTTCTGCACTTACAGTTATGTTGCAAATATAGGACAGAGGGATTTTGTATACCCCAAATCCAGTTTCCTCTATTGTTAATGTCTCATGTTACCATGATTCATTTGTCACAACTACTGAACCAATACGGACACATTATGATACACCAAACCCCATACTCCATTCAGATTTCTTTAATTTTTTATCTGTTAATTTTCTTCTGTTCCAAGGCCTCATCCAGGTTAATATATTAACATGTTCCATTAAATGCAATTCTTTGCGGTGACAGTCTCTTTGAAGTTTCCTTATTTTTAATGACCTTAAAGTATTGAGAAGTATTGGTCAGATATCTTGTGGAATATCTCTCAGTTTGGATTGTTTGAGATTATTCTCCTGGTTAGACTGAGGTTATGGGGTTTGGGTAGGAAGACCAAAGAGAGAGATGAAGTGCCATTTTTATCACATTATACCAAAGATACATGCCACCAGCATGACTTCCCACTATTGCTAACATTCATCACCTGACTGAGGTAATATTTATCAGGTTTCAACACTGTAAAGTTCTTCATGTTCACCATTTCCATCTGTAGTATTTGGGAAGAAATACTACATAGACCTCACACCTAAGAAGCTGGGGGTTAAGCCCCCTGTCTTTGAGGACAGAGTATTTACACAAATTATTTGGAATTTTTCTGTATGAAAAACTGTCTTTTCTCTCCCATTTATTTATTTGATCATTTATTCAGATAAATAGTCACTGGTGAATATTCATTTTATACATTGGGTTACACTGTAATACTACAACATTTACTATGTTGATAAAATTATTCTATTTTACTTTACTCAAAATTGGCCACTACAAGTTCTTACAGTTGGTTCCTTTGATAGGCTCCCATTCTTTTATTTATTTATTTATTTTGAACAGTTCCTTACTTCTGGCAAATGAGATCCTTCAGGCTCATCTTGGGTATACCTTGCTCCAGCCCTGAAACCAGCCATTCCTTCAAAGAGCCCTGGTTCCACTTATTAGAGAACGGTATTAGAATCCCTTTAGATTTTGAATGGAACAAGTATTGACTGAATGTTAGGGAATGAAAAGGAATCTGGAACTGATTTTTGTTAAGGAATACAACTGGCAAAAGAAAACAAAACAGAACCAAAAAAATGTCCTTTGGCAAATGGTCTGAATACCACCATGTAAGATCACTATATTGCCTCCCTCCCCACCCCAAATGAAAACATATGTGAAAGGAGAAATTTAGAACATGAAAAAGATGAACATAAAACTACCAAGTTTGAAGAAAAAAGTCACATCACATGCGGTCCATCCCTGCAGTACCTTACAATATGCCCTGAATTAATAAGTTCTTAATAAATATCTGTTGATTGATCTAAGATAGCCATGAATCCAAATTTTGGCTTGATGCCTACAGAAAAGGTAAATGTCAGAGGTTTATGAACTGTTGTGTTTCCATGTGCCCATATACTATTCTATTTTTTCAGTATGTGTTCTTTTTGCTGTAAAGATCAAGTCTGATTCACATCATATTAAAATTATATATTCATAAGTCATGTTAAATTATTTGTGAAATGTGCTAATAGCTTTTGATTTGGAAGTATGATCATAGTCATTTCTTTTTTCCTATTGCTTTAAACCCCCACAATGTCCCCAACATCCTACCCATACAACTTCAAAATACTTAAATTTCTTTATATTTCTTTGGAGTAAAATTTTCCCTTTCTGAATGTAAAAAGCATTAGGATAATGTACAAGGGCTGTGGAGTAGATATTCCTAAGCATGACATCAATCTTTCAGCATCTTCAGACCACTTAATGGATACTTAGTATGCAAAATGACTGCCAATTTTAGGTACATTAAAATGTTTATCACAATTAAAATATAAAGATAAAATATGATAAGACATTATATAATCATTTCATAACTTCAAGAAGATACTGTTTATATCTGACTCAAGGATAAATTGGTTCTAATGCATTCTGTTTCTTAGTAAAATTAAATCTAAACTTTCAATTATATCTATTAAGATTTACAGCAAGCATTCAGAATCTTTGTTAAGTAGTTTTGAACGCTGATATATTTCTCCCTAAATCGAACTTCTGGTGCTTCATCAGATATTAAGTCAACATATTATGCTCAAAGCTAAAAGGTTAAATGATTCAACTCATTCAACTATTTAGAAGTCAAGGGTAAATGATTTTTTAATTTACTCTTTGGTGATATTTTACTCTGAAATGATTTCTTCATGATCTCATACTGCATATGGATGTGATTTTTAAATATGCCCAATGATATCCCATCCATTTATATCAATATATTAATAAAAATACATCAATATATTCCTCAGACAACTAGGAGATAAAGAAAATCATCAAATATTAGAAAAAGTCACTCTATAAGTGATCAGATCTTTTGCAGGATTCCATGTTGGTCTTAAGGGACTCTATTATTTTTACCTCAGATAAGTCATGCTTCTGTCAATGAATAAGTGGTTTTGTCTATGCTAGCCACTGTATGTATCACTGGGATTTGCTGTTTGAGGAAGTCACTTGAAATCACAGAAATAAAAGTATGGTTTGGGAAGAAAGGTTTGTTTCTTCACCCTCATTTCAAAATTACCTTTTTGTTCAACCACCAGCATACTGTCAAAGAGAAAAATAGAGTTTTATGTTTGCTGTACATACTTATACACTTATAATATACTTATACATACTTATACACTGTATACTCAGTGTCCATAATCTTTTCATATTTCCGTGATCATTATCTCTTTTGATGTTGAACTATGGTCAGAATTAATTAGATTGGCTGGCCAACTGGTCTCTGGCCGAAGGCAGTTTAAGTATTGGCATTAAGGTGAAGCCTCTGGCCATTTGCTTATTAAAACCCTTCCCTGGGGCACGATAACTGATGCTTATTCATCTCTAATCCCAATAGAATATTGTCTGAGGCTACAATATTTTTCCAAAGAATAATAAGCAGTAACTAAAGAAATATCTCTTCTCTCCTAGCACAAATTTTTAGGGAACAAAATGTCCTTCATATATATGAACCATGCACATGTTAACACTTGATTATCCCACACACATCTGAGTTTTTTGGTAACTATAGACAAAATTAAAAGATCAGCCAAAATACTCAGACAATAGTTTCCTATTGACACTGTCTGCAGTTCATATTATGGGGCATTCAGTAAAGTCATCTGACAAAGTGATTTTGCCAATAATGTGTTCTTTTTCTTTCCAAGCAGCATATAAGTTCTTAACTTTGCAACTGGTTTTACAAACTCCTCGGCAATTGCACATTTGTCCCTTTTTGAAAACGCCATGAGATTTGAATGTGTCCTTTAGCTATTTGGCAAGATCCTACAGTAGACAATGCATTGGGGATTAAAACAACTGAATTGCTGTTGTCCCAAGAAATAGAATTTAGGATATTTATGAAAAATTAATTTAAAATTTCTGGAAATCCTAACAAAACTTAAGATGTATCTACCACAGAAGATAGGTAGTGTAGTGAAATAGTTACACACATGAATCAATTTGTATAGGTTATAATTCTAGCTTTAGGTGGACTTCTTTCAAGTTATTTGTCTGTATTAATCCTCAGTCACTCTGTTGGGTAAAATGACATTGATGATGGTACCCATCTTATAGGATTAATGTAATAAGTATATGAAATCACATGTATATTATGTATTTTATCTGTAAAATGTTCTTACTGTGATTGTCACACTGCTTTCATACAATAATTGGCTACATTTGAGAACTGAAGGAGAAGTATTCAGAGATGGACACAGGGTGTTTTGTATAAGGATAGAAGCATTGTTTGCAATCTCTAAATATTAGATATAAAGCAAATGTTTTTGAATAGGGGTTAAAAAATATGGTCCAAACAAAGGATAGAATACTACACAGTTAAAACAATACTGTCGACTTATATTTGTTGACATAAGAAATACACAAGATAGAGTCACAAGACAAAAGAAACTTATAAAATTCTCGGTATGGTGTGATCCCATTGACAGCAACAAAAAATTACTAGCTGTGGATATGCACAGAATATACCTTTAAAACCTCTACACCAAAATATTAACATAAATATTATTTTTATCTTTTGGTTTTAGCTGCAGTTTTATAATGAGCATACGCTAATTTTATAATGAGAAAAAAAATTATTTTAAAATGCATTTTCCAATCTGTTTATATCTCTTCTCTTTACTTCTCTCTTTCAACTTTCTCCAAAACTTATATATCTGGTATTTTTTAAAAATATATTTATTTATTTATTTATTTATTTATTTATGAGAGAGAGACAGCAAGCAAGCACAGGGAGAAGGGCAGAGGGAGAGAAGCAGACTTCCCATTGAGCATGGAGCCTGTCACCGGGCTTCATCCCATGACCCTGAGATCATGACCCGAGTTGAAATCAAAAGTCATCGGATGCTTAACTGACTGGGCCACCATGTGTCTGATAGTTTTTAAAAAACTTCTCAGTCTGTCTGGCATCTCGGTGGCTCAGTTGGTAAGCATCGGCCTTTGGCTCAGGTCATGATCCCAGAGTCCTGGGATCAAGCCCCCATCAGCCCCCTGCTCAGCGGGAAGCCTGCTTCTCCTTTTCCCACTTCACCTGCTTGTGTTCCTTCTCTTGCTGTCTCTGTCAAGTAAATAACTAAAATCTTAAAAAAATAAATAAAAATTTGTCAAACTCATATTTGCAGGAACTTCTCTATTTAGGAGTCATGAAAAGGGAAGCACTTAAATATATCTGTCTGAAATAATTTTAAAAATCACTCTTATTTAGTTCACCTATTAAAATTCTACAGTAAAAATGAAGTAAAGTAAAATTATAGCTGTCCAACATAGGACCGTAGAAACTTACAAATAAATAATACCTCTCAAGGATCAAAAAGCAAAATACTATTGTTTCTGCAAATAATTTTTAACAAGGTATGATCTATATAAGCATACAAAACTGGATAAAACAAAATAAAACACTATGTGGTCAGTCTGTAAATCAGTACTTTGTAATCCCTTCAGCACAGCTATAGAACTAATAGTTAAAAGTTGTTGAAAATGTATTACATGTGAGGTACTAAGTCCCATTTATAAATTACACAGATTAATTCTGTTAACTATCTTAGAAGAGAGGGGGTAGTTTTATCTTGATTTCATAGAGGAGGATGTGGAGCCTAGTGTGGTTCAGTAACTTCATTCAGGGTTCCTCAACTAGCAAGTTGTAGTGCTCAGGTCTGAACCTTACTGGTCTGCTTTTCCTGCTTAATAACTGAATTTTAAGAGACGCTTGTATTATTTTAAAAAAATTAATTAAAAAATTGAATACTCAAGGGTTTGCAATGATTTCATTAGTATTTCCCTTTTTGGAGTTTTGTTTTATCCTTGTATTCTTCTTCTAGCTGCTTTCATAGTTATTTAAGCAAAGCACCACAGAAATGAAGGCACTATTTTGAACAAAGAATTGGGGTCTGAGTGTGGGAAAAGTTTCTTGAGAGATCTACCTCTCTGGTGCTATCATTTTGGGCAATGACATTTAAAGTTTTTGTGACTTACAGTGAGACACACATCCAATGTACATGCACACAAATGGTCTGTACTATTCACATATATGCAAGAATATTAAAGAATGAAAAGTTGTCTGAATCAGACAAAACAATACGCTTCTTGATTATTTGTCTTGCATTTTTAGAACAAGAGATTGTAAATAGGACTTGCTCAGGATGATTGTTTCATAAAGTTTTTGAGAGAGATTATGGGAACTGATAAATTCTTCTTACATTTTGGAACAGTCTGTTAAAGTATCTTGAAACATACTATAAAGTATTTCCTCATATCACAAATGAATGTTTTGGGGCACCTGGCTCATTGGGTTAAGCATCTGCCTTTGGCTTAGGTTATGATCCCAGATTCCTGAGATGGAGTCCCATGTCTGGCTCCCTACTCAGAGGAGAGCTTGCTTCTCCCTCTCCTTCTGCCCCTCCCCCTCCTTGTGTTCTCTCACTTTCTCTCACTCTCTTTCAAATAAATAAATAAAATCTTTAAAAAAAATTATGTCCAAAAAAAGGGAGAGAGAGAGAGAGAGAAAAAAGGATTGTGTCTAAATCACCAAAAGCAGAACATAACAAAACAAAATAAAGTTGAGTTAGCAGAAACAGCCAAAAAACAAACAAACAAACAAACAAACAAACAAAAAACACGTGTCTAGGGTAGTACTGACAATCTTCCAAACTGCTACCCCTCCACCTTTATTACTAGTTCAGGGATAATTTTCAACATTTTTGTGAAGATATCAAAGATATTCTCCTATACCCATTTTCTATAATTTAATTCATCTTCCTCTATTAACTGAACCATGGTTCTGCTATGGAATGTACACTGACTCAGGATAACCAGACTATAACATGTGGCTGAAACTGAAGAAGGTCACATTCTATTTCAGGTAAAGGAATCAACATTTTGCTCATTTTCAGGAGCAGCTTATAGATGCTTGTTAGAAAAGAAACAGGAGATATGTTAAATACTTTCAAACTTGATTTTTACTCAATTTTCCTGAATGATGTTGAATATTAAAAAAAAAAGTATTTAGTAAAGTACAGTTCTTACCCTAAATAAATTATTAGCATTTGTAGGAAGAAAATATAGCAAATAACATAAAAAGAAAAAAAATTAATATTTGTTATGTCATCAAATGATGCCAATGTAGAAGACATTCAGTTGGCTAATAAACACATGAAAGGATCATCATCAGGGAAATACAAATCAAAACCATGATGAGCTATCACCTCACATCTGTCAGGATGGCTAAAATCAACAACACAAGAAACAACAGGTGCAGAGAGGACCAGAGAAAAAGAAACGAGAGGATGCAGAAAAAACTTGCACTCCTACCTATACTGTTGGTAGGAGTGCAAGCTGGTACAGCCACTGTGAAAAACAGTATGGAGGTTCAAAAAAAGTAAAAACTAGAACTACTCTAGGATGCAGTAATTGCACAAGTAGGTATTCACCCAAGGATAAAAAAATACAGATTCGAAGGGGTACAGCCTAATGTTTATAGCAGCATTATCAACAATAGTCAAATTATGGAGAAAGCCCAAATGTCCCCTGACTGATGAATGAATAAAGAAGATATAATGTGTGTGTGTGTGTGTATACATACACACAATGGAATATTACTTAGCAATCAAAAAGAATGAAATCTTTTTTTTTTTTTTAAGACTTATTTATTTGACAGACAGAGATCACAGGTAGGCAGAGAGGCAGGCAGAGAGAGAGGGGGAAGCAGGCTTCCTGATGAACAGAGAGCCCAATGCAGGGCTCGATTCCAGGACCCTGGGATCATGACCTGAGCCAAAGGCACAGGCTTTAACCCACTGAGCCACCCAGGTGCCCCCAAAAGAATAAAATGTTGCCATTTGTAATGATATGGATGGAGCTAGTGTATAAATAAGTCAGTCAGAGAAAAACAAATACTATATGATATCACTCATATGTAGACTTTAGAAAAGGAAACAATGAATATATGGGAAGGAACAAGGAAAGGAAGAGAGGGAAATAAACCATAAGAGACTCTTAATAGTAGAAAACAAACTGAGGGTTGAGGAAGGGAGGTAGGTGGTGAGATGGTATATGGGTGAAGGATATTAAGAAGGACATTTTTTTATGATGAGCACTGGGTGTTGTATATAGGTGATGAATCACTGAATTCTATTCCAGAAATCAATATTGAACTGTATGTTAACTAAATGAAACTTAAATAAAATAAACAAAATGATGCAAATGTTAGTGTGGAAAAACATACTATATCATGGGGAAATGGGAGATTTTGTAGTGAGTCAGGAGGGAATTACAATTAATGGCCAAATGGCATCATTTGCTTCTGCTCCATTTCATGCTGGGATTTAGGCAAGTCTCTAACCTCTCTGAAACTCTTTCAGATGAGAAATGGAGACTGTATTACCATCTTCATAGGACTGTGATGATAGCCAAAAATAATTCTTGTAATTTACTGATGTGTTTTAGGCAATCTGTAAGTTTTAGATCACTTTCTTTCCCCTGATTCCTTTTTATATAGTAGATAAATTCTTTGTTTGGGAATAGGTGAGAAACTTTCCATGTCATAGACTGGAGGAGAAAGATGACTACTTCTGGTTTCTGTACTATCTGAAACCAGAATGGGAATTCTGAATGGGAAACCTTTGCTCCATCTTGATTTTTGGGGGGGATTTGTGGATTGACTCCTAGAGGAATCATGGAATAGATGTGTGAAAGCTGGGATTCCCTGGCCAATATAAGGTTACTAAACAAGCACATTCCTCCTCTAAAGGTGAGAAGCAGTAGAATGAGAAATAAGCTGTCTTGATAGAGCATCCTCTCCAGATAATTTGGAGCAAATGCCTGATTTCTCCTCTCAGTTAAAGAATTATGATTAACCTCAACAGTGATCTGAAACAAAGGATTTATTTGTGTGTAAGGGGGGGGGGGATATGACATCACCATACTTGTAGCCTGCACAACTTCACCAGTTACTGCAAGCAGTCACTTAAAATGTAGATATGGAAAAGAAGGAAAGAAAAAAGACATTGAAGTGAGGAAAACCAAGCCATCCTTTCAAGTGTTGTTTGTGCAATGCTGGGTAGCTGAATTTTTGGAAATAGTCTTGATATGTCCTATTTTTGTTTTATTTTGTTTTAACTTTTCTTCACACATGTGGTTGGTATGTAATTGAAGCAACATCATATTTAAGTTAGAAAAGAAGCAAAGTATAGCAGTTTGTAGTGATATTTTAGAATAAAAGAGAAAATAGGGATTCACAGAAGAACAAAATAACACTAGCTGCTCATATTTATTAAGGGCTCCATGTAATCTAGGTACTGAGACTTGCACTAACATACATTATCACATCATCTCTTACAATTCTCAAATAAGGGCAATGAGGTTGGTGCTATTATTCAATCAGTTTTACAAGCAGAAATAATCACTATGTTATCTCAATACCTTGAAAAGAGACAGGGGAAACATGTTAAATTTCAAAGAACTTCTAAAATAGAAAATTCCAGAAATGGCTATAAAATAACAAGCAACAAGGTTACCTTGTCACAATGATAAGAAAGCCAAAGTTCCAAGAGTTTCTTCTGACTACAGAAGAGATAGTTTTTGAATGGGTCAGAAGGATAATGAACAACTGTTCTATCCTTATACTAAGTATGAAAACATGTATATGCAATTCAGTTTAAATTGTGTAGAAGAAAAATATTTTAGTGCCTCACCCTTATGGAAAAATAAAAATTATTTCCATACCATTTGAGAAGGAATATGTAGAGCCAGGTTGGATATTAGAAACGCAACAATTGAAGTGACTGAAAGTTTCACTCAGGTTCATTCATTGAAGGGAATCTACAACATTTCTTCCTCCATTTCTTCCCTTTTTTGCGAGGTATTTTCACAAAAGAATAGAGGTCTATTAAGTTTTTCAAGCAACCCATGGAGACTCAGAAATTGTGTTACTGAGCCACTTAAGGTGGATGGTAGGGAGGACATGTAATTGGTGGTGTATGCCACACATTTCTACTGAGACATTTGTATCCACCCCAGGTTCTATGTTCCTTCCATCTTATTTAATACAAGTGCTGAACCTACATGGGTACAGAGTAAGTCTCTTTAAATGTTTTATAAGATTACCCAACAAGATTTTCTCTTCCAGGAGAGAAAACCTAATTTTAATTTTTTTTCATTTTTGTTAAAAAAATATATTTTCAAATACAAAGGTCAGAAATTGGCCTTCCAACAAACATGTTGATTGAGATTCTCACTACCTCTCCCACTCTGCAGTGTGGTATTATTGAGGAGGTTCTGATTTTTTTACCAAATGATTCTAATTTACCAAAATACTTGATTCTAGACAAAGTTAGCCCTGCCAGTATGATTAAAAAAAAAAAAACATAACAAAAGCTTAATTGCAGAAAAAAGAGAAATATAAAAAATCAACTCTTGAGAACACTATTATTAATGAACTAATAATTCACCAATAAATTTTCTCTGAAAACATTTTACTATGTAGTGTCTATATTTGTCTAATTTATAAAAAGTGTGTAAGTATTATAATAATGTATTTTGTTATTAAAATTTAAACAATTCAGGAATATACAGTAAACATTAGCACCCAATCTAATTTTTCCACTTAACCCTCTCTCCTGTCCTAGAGATAACCACTTTTGTTTTGGTTTGGCATAGATCCTTCTAGAATTTTTTCATTAACCTTATACATATTGGTATATTTCTATATGCATAGTACATGCATTTTTTTTAGGTAACTGAGGTCATCATACTTATCTTTTTCTAAGACTTGCTTTTTGTATTGCATAGTTTTGATACCTGTTCTGTCTTTATATATTTATCAAGTTATTTTCAATGGTTGCTTAATATTGATTGGTAAGCATATACTATTATATATTTTAGCCTTCTTCTAATGATTGGAAATGGATATATGAACCATACAATATTAAACCAATGAAAAAATATCCCATAAAAGCACAAATATTGCATTTCCCTGCTTATTATTTAGTAAGATTGGACTTCACTTCCTTTATTTGTGGATCATTTTCATTTCTGATTTTATGAAATGACTGTTCATATTTTATTTGCCCCTTTTATTGTGTTCTTCTTGTAATTTAATTAAAATTCTTTTTAGGGCACTTTTCACGTTTCACAAAATTAGGTCTTTGTCTAATATGATTTTGGCAAATACCTCCCAAATTTTTTAATTAAAAAGCATTTACTTTGTCTATAGTGTCTGTTGTTGTTACTTTAAAGATTTTGATAATTATGTAGTTGAGCCTATTACTTGCCTAATCCATTGATCTTCGATTTGTCTTATGAAGTCTTTTACAATTACTTGAAGAAAAACTAGTTTTTAGCAAAAGAAATTACTACCTCTCAGGCTAAATAATAATCTGAAACTATTCATAAAAATGGTGTTTTAAGAATTATTGTTTAGGTTAATAAGCATTGACCCTTAGATTTAAATTCTCTGTTCAACTATTTAATATTATTACAGATGATTGTTCATTTCCGTTTTAATCACCAGTTTATATTTCTCATTCACTGCCTGGCCATGTTCCAACAAGAAAGTTAGAGTACAGAAACGGCATTGCCTCTGTCTCCATGGAATTCATCTAGATCAAATAAACATGCTTATAAGAGCAAATAACATGAATTCAATGCAGATTGGAATTAGAAATGTGTGTATATAGAGACCACACTCAATTTCCTAGTTGAGAATAGAGTCAAGAGAACTCTTTGCTTTGAAATGCACTGAAACCTAACTCACTGTGTATAATTGACAATTTTCAATGTGTCCTGGATCTACAGAACAGCATCAGGGTGGTATGCGTATAAATATTCTCTCCTTATTTCAGTGAGCACTTTCAAAAACTCAGAACTTTAGGGAAGCAAACAATAATGTTCAAAGGTTGCAGCACAGTTTTTATCTGTACCTGGGGGCAGAGACATGAGAGAAGTTTAAGCACTGGTGGAGATAGAAGGGGACAGACTATACTGACAACAGCATGGCATAGGAGGGAAAACGAGCTCGGGTTAACCTTCACCCTGAAAAGCTTAAGTGCATTCCTGAGAGGGAGCACCACCTCTGTATGTTTACTCTCCCATCCTCCCTCTCTCCCTCCCCCCTTCACTACCTCCTCTTTCCTGCCCTTCTTTCTCCCCTTCCTTTCCTTTTTCAAATCTCCTATCGCACTTCCATAGGTCGCAGCCATGAGATTACAAAAGGGAATTATGAATTAATGATATGAGAAACAAAGTAGCTATAACCTCAAACAGAATCTAACTCCAAAACATCTTTAGAAGAATTAACAGGAGCCTTTAAAGGGGGCTAGGTAGTGATGGGACACAATTCAAGTAACGGGCCAAGGACCATTTTAGTGAAAGGACACTGACTGAATGCAACTGTGACCCCTCAAATTTTCATAGTGCTCTAAGGATAAGAGTGAATATTCAGAGTACCTCAGTTAAGCTCTGCTCCCTCTTAAATATGTACATTTGGCCCAATGACTTCATCTTTCTCAGCTGCAGTTCCCTTACATATATATTAGAAAGAATATTCACTCTCTGGTAGGTGATTGTAATGATTGAGCTCGCATATATACATAAATTAAGTACCAACACAATACCTTGTGTTGCCAAATGAAAAAAATGCTAACAGTTATTGTTATTATTATACTTAGAAGTAGTTTTGTAAGTCATTATCACACTTCAATTTGTCATCCTTACAATGAAGCTAAGATAGAGAATTATTACTCTTTCTAAATGAGTAAAATTAGATAAATTTTCCAATATCCTTACAGACAAAGACACTGGGCTTTTGACAATGGGTCTCCTGGGTCTTTTGGTTATACAATTCTGAGGAAGAGTCAATGCAGTAAGTGATGAGAAATGAACACAAATAAGAAGATGCATTTTTTATGTATTCCTCCTGGGTAGAGACAGTGTGCTAGGTACTTCTTATATGTGATTTTATCACATCACCATAGCCATCCTGTGTACTCAAATTCACATTTTACAGATAAAGAAATATGCATAGAACTTAATGACTCACATAAGGTCACAGCACCCAATAAATAGAAGAAATGGGAATTTCTTACTCTTCTATTTGACCCCAGAGTACAAGCTCCTTTTAATGATATCAAGGTGGAATAGGCCATCTGTTGACTGTGAAGGAATAGGTTGTAGAAGAGTGGCAGAATGGAAGACAAAGGCATCATCTGCAATGAGCTACCCTGCACCTAACCTACGAAGATACTTCTCAGGAAAGGGAGAGAGACATAGAGAGAGAGAGAGAAAGAAAGAGAGAGAGAGACAGAGGGAGAGAATAAAATAGATCTTAGATCTTTTTGGAAAGGTCTGGCCCAGAAAAGAGAAGAGATTTAGTTTTGCGTGTTAGAACAGAAGGGGGTGGAAGAAAAAACAAGAGACTCCAATATTTCAGAATCTGAACATCAATTAAAGAAAGAAGTGTTCACAATTGTTAACAATGGAGGAGAAGGAAATTTAGGAGGATGAGAGCCAAAAAGGGATTTTGGAACTGGCAGGGGCAACTTTCTGAGAGGAAATGGAAATTATTCTACAGTGAAATACCAGAAAGTAACAGCGCAGTTTATATTAAAAAGGAGAGAGAAATGATACAAAAAACAAAACAGAGATCAGATACTCTGATTTTTCTTTGAAGAAAAGCAGCTCTATGATCTAAAAAGGTTAATAAAAGACACTTATAACCCCCACCAAAATGTAAAATTTTATGGTTTTTTTTTTGATAGTGAAATAGGAAGTAAGTTTTCTTTGAGAACTTTTTATTAACTTATATAAACTTCCATCTGAGTTTCCCTTGTCTATTCAGTGGGTATTAACCTTCCCCATTTATGTCACTGTGTGATACTGATGTAGTACTTGTCAATCAGAAGACTGCATTAAGTGCAAACTTGTAGTTTTTTCCTAGTCTTCCTTACTGAGAGTGCTTCTTGACATCCTTCATCATTTTCCTCAGGAAATTTTTTCCCGATATGGTATTTCAAATATAGCTTGAGAATAAAATGCTCCCACACTCTTCAACAATGGCCGAGTTTCTGCAGCTGTGGTAGCAAGTAACTATCAGAACTGGTTTTGAGCCAGTTTAATCAGTTATTGACAGTTCTCAAAATCATATGAACTGATTTTACACAAATTTGATCAATTCATGGCAATGTACCTGGGTGAACACGTGTTTGCAAATGAACTAATTGGTAAAAATCCTAAATTCTGAAAGTTGATCTGGAAAAAGACTCACTTTGAAGAATACACTTATGAAAGTCAGTTAATCAATGACATTCTTACCGAAGAAACCATGTTCCTACAAATAACAGCGATGCACTAATTTCCTCTGGAAGCCTGCTAATCCCTGAATTCTACTTTAAACCCAAACCCTGTATAGTATCAGCAGACTTCTCTGCTCTGAGAAGTGTAGTTCTCCCTTCCTTAAGTTAGCAATAAATTCAGGAGTGTGGTGTTTTGTTTAAGATATTAAGGGTCAGTTTTCATCCTATCAGCAGCTGGATACTCTGAAAGTTAAAAATTTGTGCAAGACTTTTGGGAAGAATATAGATAATCATGTCCTTATCCCCAATAGTTTAATTTCTAGAAATTTGCTCAGACACTGGGTAATCTTTGCTATACATTTTTGCATTTAATTCTTCCAACAATCTACAGTGTAAGTCCTATTTTTATTTCCATTTTGCATTTAATAAAAAAAAAGCTTAGAAAGTTTGAGACCATTTTCCACAGCCATATACCTAGTTATACTCCAAATATCTAGAGACTGACTCTTAAGTCAGAATCTACTTCCTCCACAAGAGAACATGATCCAAAATAAGGACAAAAATATTTGTTAAAAGTTTATACTAAACTGTTGTTTGTATATATGAAAACCCATGAACATCTAAATATCAAAGATAAGAAAAGAACTAAGTAGAAAGAAGTTGAAGAATATGCAAAAGTTGGAGAAGCATTTTATGCTCATGGAGCGGAAGAATTAAACACTGTTAAAATGTCTATACTGCCTAGAGCAATCTATATTTTCAATGCCATCCTGATCAAAATTCCACCATCATTTTTCAAAGAGCTGGAACAAACAGTCCTAAAATTTTTATGGAACCAGAAGAGACCCCAAATTGCTATGGAAATGTTGAAGAAGGAAAACGATACTGGGGGCATCACGTTGCCTGATTTCAAGCTTTATTACAAAACTGTGATCACCAAGACAGCATGGTACTGGCACAAAAACAGACACATAGACCAATAACAGAGTAGAGAGTCCAGATAGGAACCCTCGACTCTATGGTCAAATAATCTTCAACAAAGCAGGGAAAATTATACAGTGGAGAAAGATAATCTCTTCAATAAATGGTGCTGGAAAAATTGGACAACTATGTGTAAAAGAATGAAACTCAACCAATCTCTTATGCCATACACAAAGATAAACTCGAAATGGATAAAAGATCTCAACATGAGGCAGGAATCTATCAAAATCCTAGAGGAGAACATAGGCAGTAACCTCTTCTACATCAGCCACAGCAACTTCTTTCAAGATAGTTTCCAAAGGCAAAGGAAACAAAAGCAAAAATGAACTTTTGGAACTTCATCAAGATTTTCTGCTCAGCAAAGGAAACAATCAATAAAAGAAAGAGACAACACATGGAATAAGTGCCAATGATACTACAGAAAAGGGGGTGATATCCAAGATCTATAAAGAACTCCTCAAACTCAACACACACAAAACAGATAATCACATCAAAAAATGGGCAAAAGACATGAACAGACACTTCTCCAAAGAAGGCATACAAATAGCAAACAGACACATGAAAAAATGTTCATCATCATTAGCCATCAGGGAGATTCAAATTAAAACCACATTGAGATACCACCTTACACCAGTTAGAATGGCCAAAGTTAAGAAGAGAGTAAACAACCTGTGTTGGAGAGGATGTGGAGAAAGGGGAACACTCTTATACTGTTGGTGGGAATGCAAGATGGTGCAGCCACATTTCAAAAACAATGTGGAGATTCCTTAAGAAATTAAAAATAGAGCTACCTTATGATCCTGCAATTGCACAACTGGGTATTTACCCCAAAGATACAGATGTAGGGAAAAGGGCCATCTGTACCCCAATATTCATAGCAGTAGTGGCCACAGTCACCAAACTATTGAAAGAACCAAGATGACCTTCAACAGATGAACAGATAAGGAAGATGTGGTCTATATATACAATGGAATATTATGCCATCAGAGTATTATCCATTGGAAAGGATGACTACCCAACCTTTGTATCAACATAGACAGGACTGAAAAAGATTATGTTGAGTGAAATAAGTCAAGCAGAGAGTGTCAATTATCATATGGTTTAACTTACTTATGGAGCATAAGGAATAACACGGAAGACTTTGGGATATGGAGAGGAGAAGTGAGTTGGGGGAAATCCGAGGGGGAGACAAACCATGAGAGACTGTGACTCTGAGAAACAAACCAAGGGTTTTGGAGGGGAGAAGATGGTTTAGATGAGCCTGGTGGTATTATGGAGGGAATGTATTGCATGGATCACTGACTGTGGTGCATAAACAATGAATTTTGGAACACTGAAAAAAAAATAAAAGTAATTTTTAAAAAAGAAAAGAACTAAGTAAACAGTCATTATAAGGATACCTATAAAATAATTATTATGTATGTGAAAGTGGTTAGGATTTGGGGTTGAGCCCAAAATCGAAACACAAAATTATAATTATACCATGTAAAATTATGTGTAAATATGAATTGGGAATAAAAAGAAACATAGACTAATAACTATGGGGTGGTTGGATTCTGGGTGAAATACATTTTTATTGAATTTTTAAAAATAATATTGTTTAAATATTTATGTAATAACAAAAGTAACCTATATATAAATTGTGGTTTCTATATTTGAAGTTCCTAGCCAACCTTCCCATATTCTGTGGAAATTCCAATGTCCCAAAAGATTTTCTGAGAATTACAAGGTTCTTATCAACTCCTGATTATTTAGTGCTCTCACTTCATACCTCAGAAATTTAAAAATTCTACTCATGTCTTATTTGCCATAAATGAGGCATAGTAAGCAGGTGTTTCTGAAGTTTTAGATGGAGAGGTGTTATACTATAGCAGAGTATGAAAGTTAATATTGAACACACATCATCACTCTCCTAAAACTCTTTGGGCCATCCAACACATTGTTCATCTTCTCCTCCCTGAAGATTTACTGATGAATTCCCCTCACTTTGTCATGGACAGCAGCTCTCCATTTTCAACCTCTGCTCTAAACATAATGAAGATTTGATATTGTGCATCCATAAAACCAAGGGAGCAGATGCCTGCAGCAATACAGATTTATTTTGAGACATATCATGATATTCCAACAAAGGAATGGAGAAATCACTATATTAACATTTTTTGGTATAAATGACATTGATTTAAAGTCACAAATTTTAAATTAACATCTTACTGTTTCAAGTACAAAAATAATATGAATTTGAAAAAGTGCTGAGACATAAAAAATGAAAGATCAATTTCTTGATAGGAAGATATACTGAAAAGAAGAGAAAACCAAATAGAGATAGTTGAAAACAATTAAAATTGGACTGGAAAATCTATAGAATGGCAATTTATTTATTTATTTACTTTTAAAAAGATTTTATTTATTTATTTGTCAGAGAGAGAGAGAGAGAACAAACAAGCAGGCAGAGGCAGAGAGAGAAGCAGTCTCCCTGCTGAGCAAGAAGCCTGATGCGGGACTTGATTCCAGGACCGTGGGATCATGACCTGAGCTGAAGGCAGCGGCTTAACCCACTCAGCCACCCAGGATCCCTAGAGTGGTAATTTATTTTATAAGAATAGCTAGAAATCTCACAGGGCTACTACGCATGGTTTTAAATAAAAGTTTAGGTTATGTTTATCTCTTCCTACTTTTTCTAAGTACTTACTTACATAAATATTCACACCACATTATTTTTTCCTAGAGGACTTGGTTCACTGTAAAGTGTTTTCTGTTTATAGTGTAGCTACAGGGAAATCATTGTCACTAAAAATAAAATTTTAAGACCAATTTGACAATAATAAATTCTGACTTTCCAAACATCTTTGTCTACTAATTCTTCCCCTAGAGCATATAATTTGAAGTATAGTCTTAGAGCTGCTTATATCTACATATTCAAAATAAAGATATATCATTAAAGGGATAAGGAAAGAATATAAAGTAGCCATTATTATAGGTACAGTCTTCCATAGGCATTGATCTGACCATACTACTAAGATAAAATATGGACTTTTTTGGAGTAACCAAAATAAAGCAGTAAGTTTTCCTGGGCACAGAAGGTGCAAGTATTGTATCCTCAGTTTTCTCCAAATTATTATTATTATCCAAGTTCTGTGGAATTCTCTATCAACTACTTTCCCAATTCCCTTTAACATGTTTTCTACCTTTGGATAAAATATTATTTGTTGTATGGGAGATACTAGGGAACCATAATAGAGCAGTTGTCTGTCTTTCCATCCATCCATCTTCCACCATCCCTCCATGAGTGCATCTGGCTATCTATACTCTACCCTACATCTGCTAGAATCATATAAGTGTTTGCATATAGAATGGTCAACACAAACACCAGGACTCTGGAGCCAATCACACCTATGGTTCCACTCATGCTACCCCGGTTACTCTCTGACATCTTAAGCCTAGTTTCCTTGAATGAAAAATGTGCTCTATGGTATTTTATTTAAAATTCAACACTATAAATATTTTTAAGCACACATTATTCACCAGACAGTACAGTAGGAAGGCTTAGTACAAAAGAGAGAGGTCTTATTAAAAAAACCTTTCCGAATAACTTCTTGAACAATAAAAACAAAAATGCAATAGGCTTCTATGATGGTAGAAGGAGTTTAGATTAGAAAAAAGAAAACAGTGAGAGCTCTAAGCATTCAGATATGGTAGAAGTAGATTTGGAATCTTCTTTTCAATGTATATTTATGTATTCTAAGAGCTACCAAATGGGATTTACACAGAGGATGGATTAGTTTGATTTTGCACATGTCTTCTGTAGCTAGTATACTATTATTTGAAGGTATAGGGTTTTTTTTTCCTACCAATGTATCTTCTTTTATTGTTTGTCATCCTCTTTTATTCAAGAGCTTTTCAAATAGCCTAATAAAGTATTTTCAAATTACCTAATAAAACAAGTTCCCTTAGAAGTTGGTATTGTGATTGGAAAGCAATAGGGAGAAAGCTTGATTTATTGACAAGTGAGAGTATGCTATAAATTTTTCCCATATTAAAACTGCCTATGGATTATCAGATCACTCCTAGAGAAACTGCAGCATATAGGGATAGCGATGTAAAGACTAAAGGCAAGGATCTAAAATACTAAAATACTAAAGGCAGGGATCACAATGTCCATGGGTAGGTCTGCTTTGCTTCATAAAATTTATTTCTTCTGAAATACTATGTATAAACTGAACAGAATTGTACCAGGGAAGATTGTTATCTAAGAAAAGTCATGATAAATGCTTTTGTGAGACAAATTATTATTTTATAATTAATTTTATAATTATTATTTATAATAAAAATAATTTTCAGTTAATATATTTTGTGATTTTTATGGTTCTCATTCACTAGATTTCCTTAAAGTGAAAGCATACTTTTATATAATATAAATAAATTAGCAATAGTGATTTCCAAGCTAGTAATCTAGATTGGATTTTGAAGTTCAACAGAAAATAGGTATTTCAGGTGGAATTTTTTGCTTTAAATGTGAATAATATTTTTTCTTTTAGTGGTGTACAATTTGTTAAAATTTGTTTTAAATTAAGGAAAAGAGCTTGGATATCTCTAAAGTTAAGAAAAACAAGAATATACTCTAACAAATAAGAATATGGCCATATAGTGGTACAAAAGAGAAGGATTCAGAGGTAAGCCAGGTGTGCTGTACAAAGATGTTCAACCCTTCACAACCTGCCTGCTTCTAGGCAAGTCACTTAGCCTGGCAGAGACTTCCTTCTTTTCCTGTTTATAACTAAAGAATGTTACTTGAATTTCCTACTTTGCATACTCTCTGTAAGACTGAAATGTCATATGTGTATAAAGAAACCTTTAAACTTAAAAACAATAAGGGGATTTTGGTCTTGTGATGCAATACTATTTCATTAGATAAGGTAAACAAGCCTTTAAGTATTCCATTTTAAAAAGGCACTATAGTTATTTTGGCCATTTATGGATTTTCTATGTCCAAACATATATCCATTTATACAGTAAAAACTATAGCCAGCTATAATGACCGTCAAGCTGCTATGCCTATGTGAACAGTAAGGCTGCATTGCCAAATAATATGGAGTCAAAGGGCCAAATTTAATTTTAATTAAATTTCATTATAAATTATAAATTAAAACAACCATTATTTTGGACGATTTAAGTAATATGAATTGTTAAAAATATGAATACATTGAAAAACTCATAATTCTCAAATTTTAAGTAATGAAAGAACATTTTTATGGCAAATAAGGAGAAGGGGTTCTTAATAACTTAGAGTATATACACAAAAATGGCAAGATGTGCTTATTGCTGGGGTAGAAAGGATTAGATTGCATATGAGAAGACTCTTTCTAAAAGTAGATTTATCATTGACCAAGTATTAAAAACTTATAATTCATATTCAAAGATCTTTATAATAATGATTTATAATAATGATTTATAGGCATGTAAAAAATCTATATGTATATGTAATAGAAGTATTGCTAATATATCTATAAATAATATAACAACTTATAGAAAAGTTGCCAGGATGTACAGAGAACTCCCTTCACCAGCTTGTTCCACTATCAAAAATGATGGTACATTTGTCAAAGCAAAGAACATTGGCAAAATAGTATTAATTAGGCTACAGGTTTTATTCAGATTTCACCAGTTTTCCCACTGATGCCTCTTTTCTGTTTAAAGACCAAATCCAGGGTGCCACATTACATTAAGTCATAATGTCTCATCTCTCTAGCTGTGTTTCTCAGTCTTTCATGATCTTGAAACTTGTGAAGAATACTGATAACATATTTTGTAGCACATGCTTCTATTTGACTTTGCCTCATATTTCTTTCAAGATTACAATGGAGCTCTGGGTTTGTGGAAAGAATAGAACAGAAATGAAGTGTACTCATAAAATCACAGGAGAGTACAGGAGGTCATCATAACTTATTTTGGAGATGTTAAGCTTGATCACTCAATAAAAGTGGTATCTGCCACATTTCTCCATGGAAAAAATACCTTTGCCCCACATTTCTATACTCTCTGAGGCATGGAGTCTAGCTCACACTCAAAGGAAGAGGAATTAAGCTTTGCCTCCTAGGAGGTGGGTGAGGTGTTTATATTATTTGGAATTCTTCTGTAAAGATGATTTTTACTTTCTCTGTTATTTTTCTTTCTCTTTAATCACTTATTTGTATCAGTGTGAATTCATCAATATTTATTTCAGTTGCTAGGTTATAGCCTAATAGAATCATTATTTTCTTGCACAAAGTGCAGCCACTTTTGGTCACTGGGAACTCTTTTTGGTTGGCTCCCATGTCCTTTTGACATGCCCTAATGACTTTTTTGGCACTTTTTTACTTTCTGACACTAGAAGTTACTTGAGTTTTAACTACATTTTTTCCTTCCATATTTCTCAAATCAGCCATTTTTCCTGATGGCCTGGATTCCTTTTTTTTTTTTTTTTTTTTTTTTTTTTTTAATTTTAAGGTTTTATTCATTTGAGAGAGAGAGCAAGAGAGCAAGCATATACAGGGGGAGGTGCTGGGGGACAGGAGCATGCAGACTACAGTACTCCAGGATTATGACCTGAGCCGAAGTCAGACACTTAACCAGCTGAGCCACCAAAGTGCCCCTGGGTTCCTTTTTTAAATTGGAGAATGGTATTTAGTAACTAAAATCTGGGCATAAGATGTGTTCATTGCTTCTGTGGTGTTACTACTTCTAGGACTTTTCAGTAGGTAGAGCTAATAAATAGTATGTATGTATACCCATGTATGCGCACATATCCATATTTATTTTTGTATCTATTAATAGGTATATTAAAATAAAAATAGTTCATATTATATCTCTGTCTCTAACCTAGCACTACAAGGTTAATTTTAGCTATTTCCCTTTGATTATTTAAACTTCTTTCACTGACAATGAGGAACCTAGTTTCTATTATCAACAATTTATTTATTTATGTGTCCCACCCTAATATACATTAAAGTGGTTACATAATTACTCACCTGTACTCATGTTGGGGAAGAATTATCAAAGAGTGTACAATGTCTATGTACAGTTATTTTCTCTTCAGCATTATTCATTTTAGTCTTTGTCCTCTCAAAAGACTGTTTCCCTAAGTTACTTAGGCTAGATCATTTTCCCCATGGAAAAACTTTTGTAATTTGGTTAGATTCATTTGTCACAGTCAATATCCAATTGTTTTCTTATTTTTAGCTTGCATACTATACAGCTCACTCTGTGGTGTACAGTTCTATAGGTTTTAATGAGTGCATAGTCACTCATCCAGAATTGCAGTATCATGCAGAACAGTTCTATTACCCCCCAAAACATCCTCACACTATCACTTTATAGTCAACTCTTTCATATCTCCCAAACCCTGACAACCACTGATATGTTTCTTGTTTCTAAATTTTTCTTTTTCTAGTATTTCATATATATATAATCAATAGTATTCGGTCATTTGGTTCTTTCTTTTTTCACTTAGCAAAATACATTTAACATTCATCCAAGATATTGCATAAATCCACAATTCTTTCTTTTTTATAGTTCAGTTGTATTCCACAGTATAGATATACTATAGTTTGTTCATCCATTTGCCAATTGAAGAACATTTTGGTTATTTTGATGTTAGCAATTACAGATAAAATTTCTATAAATATTCATATATAGAATTCTGTGTAAAAATAAATTTGAAATTCACTTGGTAATATAGGAATGGGATTGCTGGATCATATGGTTAAGTGTATATTTAGGTTTACAAAAATACTGGCACACAATTTTCCAAAGTTCTGGTACCACTTTAAAATCCTATCAGCAATGAATGAGAGTCCCCGGGGCTCTGCAAGCTCACCGGCATTTAGCATTGCCAGATTTTTAAAATTTTTTTTATTCATTTTAATATGTGTCTAGTGGTTTCTAACTGTGGTTTTAATTTGCATCCCCGTAATGACAAATGATGTTGAACATCTTCCCATACGTTTATTGGCCATTCATACATCTTTTTAGTGGAATTCAGATCTTTTACCCATTTTTAAATTGGGTTGTTTCTTTCCTTTTTGTTAAGTTCTAGGATTTCTTTATAATTTCTGAATACAAATCCTTTATCAGATATGTGGTTTATAAGTCTGAAGCTTCCATTTTCATTTTTAAACAGTGTATTTGATGGAGATATCTTTAAGAATTTTACTTGTTGCTTTTGACTCATTCATTGTAACGGGAAGGGCTGTGATCAGCTAATTCATTTAGTTACAACAGGGCATTTACACTGAAGCAAATTTAAAACAAATTCCAATGTGCATTACAGTTCAGGTTTAGACCTTGTATATTTTCTTATCTATAATTTCTCATGGATAGGATGAGAGTGGTTAAAATTTCATTTTAAGTCAGAACTGTAGGATTTGACATGTTTTTCTCATTAAAATTTTAAAGTAATACACTTCATTGGAGTGTTCTGACATCAACCTACAAAATTCATTAGGTGGCAGAATTATGGCTTTATGTCTACAGTTCTTTGCACAAGAGCTGTCCAACATAGTGGGTATTAACCACATGGAACTGTCAAGTACTTGAAAGGTGGCAAGTGTGACTGAGGAAATCACTTTGAATTTTAGTTAATTTAAATTTAAAAAGTGATATTCAATTTAGTTATTGGAATACTTCAAGTATGTGTAGGACAACGTGGCTTTGTGAATCTACTTTTTTCCAACTATGAATTTTATGAAATCTAAGTATAGATCAAGAATATCCAATAAAAATGTAATATCCTGATTGATATGTCCTATAAGTACAACCAGCATTTCAAAGACTTAGTGTGAAAAAAAAGGACATAAAAGATCTCAATATTTTTTACATCAATCACATTAGTGATTTTATTTTGAATATATATGGTTAATAGAATATATTATTAAATCCCATTTACCTGCTTCTTTCTTCTCTTAAAAAATGTGGCCACAAGAAACATTTAAATTACATGTTTGGCTCACATTTTATCTTTATCAATTAGCACTACTTTAGAACCATGTAATGTGTATTAAATTATATTTTGTGTCAAAAAGCATTCAGTGTTCTGAAATGACATGCTAATAATGTATCTACCATCACTACAGTCTCCACAGTATAATCAGTCACACCTCATTCTCCTGCCTTTGTAGAGAAAGATCAAGGATCACTAAGTTCCAAGTCACTTGTGGCAGATGTTAGATGCTCAGATAGGGACCCCAACAAGGAAAGAGAAGGGAGAACGGATAGCAAGATGCAGGATGAATATTGCAGGTCTGGCTTTATCAAGTGTTGTCAAAGAACAGTATCACCTGATGGCTTAACCATGCCATAAATTTTGGGGACACTTTCAATTACTGAAGGGCTCTAGTTCTGGCTTATTTTCTCGTGCGCAAAAGTATTGTGCTACCTCTTTTCCTTCCCACTCCTGTGAGTTAGTACTTTCAGCTTAGTACTGATCTCAAAAACAGCACAATATTCTAGTCTTTCATTCCCTTCTTTGCTTTCTGGCAATGTGAAATTAATAGTAAGAGTTTCCTTTACCACGTAAAGATGAGTTTTCTTCTTTTTATGTAATTTATTAAAGAAACTACACACACACACACACACACACACACGATTTAGTAGTGTAGGTATTGTCTTGCCAAAACTAAAATCATTTTTGAAAAAGTAACTAATAAAGAAATGGGCCTGACCTTAAAATGATATTACACATTACATTTTTATAAAGATGATTTCAAGATTTTAATATTTCAACATAAAATTTTGCAGGTCCAATATTTTTTTTAATTATAGAAAACTAAAAATAGTATGCAGATATTACGGTATTAGGTAAAATATTTATTAAAAATATAACTAAACCTCAAAAGTGTATTACTCTACTGCAATAGATAATTATATTAAGCTTTAACTTTGATACAACACAGAATAGCTCTTCATATAAGATAAACTTCTACATGTTTTCTATACTTTGGGTGAGTTTTAGTGTATAATAATTCTGAAACAATCTAGGTTACGTACAAGTTCTAATTGAACACATTTCTCTCACAATCAAGCCAGCATCAAAGTAAATATATACTTACAATACAGAGATCATATCATGGGAAGCACATAAGCAGTTGTTAAGCTACTCCACTGTATTATAAAATTCTTGAATTATTGCATTCTAAGCCTGTTGGGAAAGAAGGGGGGGGGGAGTATGTTAATTAAATGTTCTGGGTGTATTATATAGGCAGTTAAATAACCAAAAGAAAACTAAAAAGAAAATCATATACTTCTCATAGATCTTTCTCTATATACTTTAGTGCCTTTTGTTTATATACATTTATTATTTAAGTTTTAGAAAAATGCTATTGAACCATGTAAGTCATTTGAATATGTAACAAGAGAAATATTATTTTTTTTAAAGATTTTATTTATTTATTTATTTATCTTAGAGAGAGCAAGAGCATTAAGTATGAGCAGTTAAGAGCAAGTGAAGGGAACGCAGGGGAAGGGACAGAGAGTGAAGGGGAGGGACAAGCAGACTCCGCACTGAGTGAGTCTGAGCCAGGGCTCTATCTCACAATCCTGACATCATGACATGAGCTGAAATCGAGAGTTGGATGCTTAACTGACTTGAGTCACTGAGGTAACCCATAAAAGAAATATTATTAAAAAGAATGAATGCTATAACTGAAACTCTGAGGAAATAATATATCTTGTTAACCAAGGTAGATTTCATCATCTCTATTTTTTATGTTTTCCACCTACAGAATACGTTGTATATGTAGCACAAAAACAAAACAAAAAAAAATTTAAAAAGAGGTTACTGAATGATCTGAATGTTTCTAATTTTTTTTTTTTTAAATTTTTATAAACATATATTTTTATCCCCAGGGGTACAGGTCTGTGAATCACCAGGTTTACACACTTCACAGCACTCACCAAATCACATACCCTCCCCAATGTCCATAATCCCAACCCCCTCTCCCAAACCCCCTCCCCCTGGCAACCCTCAGTTTGTTTTGTGAGATTAAGAGTCACTTATGGTTTGTCTCCCTCCCAATCCCATCTTGTTTCATTTATTCTTCTTCTACCCACTTAAGCCTCCATGTTGTATCACCACTTCCTCATATCAGGGAGATCATATGATAGTTGTCTTTCTCTGCTTGACTTATTTCGCTAAGCATGATACGCTCTAGTTCCATCCATGTTGTTGCAAATGGCAAGATTTCATTTCTTTTGATGGCTGCATAGTATTCCATTGTGTATATATACCACATCTTCTTGATCCATTCATCTGTTGATGGACATCTAGGTTCTTTCCATAGTTTGGCTATTGTGGACATTGCTGCTATAAACATTCGGGTGCACGTGCCCCTTTGGATCACTACATTTGTATCTTTAGGGTAAATACCCAATAGTGCAATTGCTGGGTCATAGGGCAGTTCTATTTTCAACATTTTGAGGAACCTCCATGCTGTTTTCCAGAGTGGCTGCACCAGCTTGCATTCCCACCAACAGTGTAGGAGGGTTCCCCTTTCTCCGCATCCTCGCCAGCATCTGTCATTTCCTGACTTGTTGATTTTAGCCATTCTGACTGGTGTGAGGTGATATCTCATTGTGGTTTTGATTTGTATTTCCCTGATGCCGAGTGATATGGAGCACTTTTTCATGTGTCTGTTGGCCATCTGGATGTCTTCTTTGCAGAAATGTCTGTTCATGTCTTCTGCCCATTTCTTGATTGGATTATTTGTTCTTTGGGTGTTGAGTTTGCTAAGTTCTTTATAGATTCTGGACACTAGTCCTTTATCTGATATGTCGTTTGCAAATATCTTCTCCCATTCTGTCAGTTGTCTTTTGATTTTGTTAACTGTTTCCTTTGCTGTGCAAAAGCTTTTGATCTTGATGAAATCCCAGTAGTTCATATCTGGATGCTTAACAAACCAAAGACCAAATAATTAGATGATTTGTCCAAATACTTTTGAATTTTCATATTGATATATGCCAGCTGCTATGGTCTGAATTTTTGTATTCTCCCCCAATTTATGTGTTGAAATCCTTTTTTTTTTTTCCCCAAATTTTAAGTATGCTTCAAATCCAATGCGGGACTCCAACTCACGACCAAGAGTCACAGCCAGGCAGGCATCTGCAAATGTTAAAATCCTAATGCCCATGATGATGGTACTGAGGGGTGAATAGCATTAGTACCTTTATAAAGAGGACCCAGACAGTGTCCTTGCCCTCTTCACCACATGAGGACACAGTGAAAAGATGTCCATTCGTGAACCAGGAAGCTCTCATCCTAGCTGCCAGCACCACAATCCTGGACTTCTCTGCCTCTAGAACTGTGGAAAATAAATTTCTGCTGTTTATCAGCTACCTAGTCTGCGATACTTTGTTACAGCAGCTCAAATGGACTGAGCCCACAAACATGATTGGCTATAAAAGGCAGGCAAATGCTTTCAAGCCTTATTGAATTTTTTTATTCTATAATGAACTAAGATTCTATTTAATACAAAGTGGGAAGCTGACCCACTGACATTACCCCAACCAAGAGCAAATCTAGTGGAACTATGGAGGAGTTTAAAGTCAAATAAAGAGAGGATTTAGTTTTTCTTTAACTGTGTGGTACGAATGTATTCCCTGTCAAAAACGTCTTTTTGCTGTAGAACTGAGCTTATCAAACTTAGAGGTTAGTAAGTGGTTGTTAGGAATTCCATACCCAGTACATGTACACACACGTCTACACACATGTGCACACACCCACACATGCATGTGCTGTGGAGTGCACACACATGTACGCACACATGCCCATCTTGTCCTCATTGTAGGTATCCCAAATTCCTAATCCATTTTTTCTTCCTAAAGTCAGTAGATTTTAAAGCAAATTTCAGTCAAATTTCTTTCTGGATACACACATAACATTGGCTGATGTTTAATAGAAAAAATGATTTTCCCCCTAATTTGGTATTCTCCTTCCCAATTGGCACTTTAATATTGGATTCAAATCCATTAAAGGTAATAAAAATATAGAGTACTGAACTGGCATTTTTGTCTTGTCTTTAATCTCAACTATTCCTTCTTGAAGTTGTAAAATAGATGAATAGCTTCCCTATATTTTGTAACAACTGTTGAAGATTTTTTAGGTGTGTTTGATTAACATTTAACCATCACAGCAATATTTTAAGGTAGGTTTTATTATCCTCATTTTACTGGGTTTTGATAATTCAAACAAATCATCTATATAAGAAGCTGGAAGGTGTAACTGGGGTCAAATCCAGCCCTAATTTAAAAGTGTGTACTCAAAAATGTCTTCACTTGTACATGGTTTCCTGGACTCTGTTTAAAAGATAATTCTGCCTAGATATCTACTTTTAATAGTATTTGAATACCAATTTGGAAAAAATGAATGAAATATTTAGTAAGGTAGATCAATGTTCTGTGTTGAAACCATATATATCTTGGGTTTAGAGTTGTTAGATGAGCAAAACCAAACGCAATTATTGCATATAACATATGTAATGCATTGGTTTTAAATCTTGACATAAAGGATCAACACAGTTAATAAATTAAGAAAAAATAGAGAAGGGACATTTGTATATATCTCAACTGGTTCCAGACTTTTATGACACTAGAGCATCTGTGCCATTTTTTTTTTTAATGATTTTTCTGCCTCAGCATCAAATGCCATTCTTGCTTTGTTCTTACCATCCAAATCTTTTCTGATGCTTTCAAAATTATCTTTGCTGGCAAGTCAGCAAAATTAAACATTTAAAATCCTACCTTGATTGAGAGCAAATGATGAGAATTAACAAATGGACTGAGTTATTTACTTGGAAACTCAGATTTGGATATGTTGTGTATTTGTGTGTATGCATGTGTGTATTTCCCAAATTATAGCTACGATTTAATTAGCTGAATAAATAACACTTACATTATGGAGTTATTCTTATCATTTTTGTTGATAAAGTTTTATCTAAATAAAGTTTTCTTTTCTTTTTTTCTTTTTCTTTTTTTTTTTTTTTTAGTTACCTGCAGGGAAACAATTGTACTGTTCCATTCTCTACATTTCTGTCTAAGTCAGTCATGTGATGATATACGTTTTTCTCTTTTGCTTTCCTATATACTTGTCTTTCCTTCTAGGGCAGTCAAGTCATCTGCTTGATGTGGGGTAGAGGTAGGTAGGATAAGACCCTCAGTGTTTGTCTTTTTTTTTTTTTTTAAGATTTTATTTCTTTGTCAGAGAGAGAGGGAGAGAGAGCGAGCGTAGGCAGACAGAATGGCAGGCAGAGGCAGAGGGAGAAGCAGGCTCCCTGCCGAGCAAGGAGCCCGATGTGGGACTCGATCCCAGGACGCTGGGATCATGACCTGGGCCTAAGGCAGCTGCTTAACCAACTGAGCCACCCAGGTGTCCCAGTGTTTGTCATTTAAAGGGTCATTTTGTCATAGGACTTAAAGTCAGGCAATCTTGAGAAAGAAAGGTTGTTTTTTTTTTTTTTTTCTTAAAGATTTTATTTATTTACTTACTTGAGAGAGAAAGAGAGAGAGTGAGGACGAGTAAGCAGGGGGAGGGGCAGAGGGGGAAGGGAGAGAGACCTCGTGGATTAATCTATTATTCGGAGTCTGGCCCAGATCCAGAAGCTTGGTAACTGAAGGATGAAACATTAAAATGGTTCATTGATTTTTACTTTTTATCTTGATGTTTGTTAGTGAGCATAAATGGTTATGTTTGCATATAATTTTATACAAAGGCGTTTGAAATCATGTAGAAATGACAAGAGGAAGAAAGCCTTATTTGTTTATTCCTTTGGCAAAGGCAAAAGAGATGGAGAGAAAGAAGAGCTGAGTGGAAGAGGGAAGTGACTGTTTTCTCCACCCAGCTGCTTGAGGTCAGTCCCAGGGAGAGTAGCTTTAGGAAGTCCTACCTGAAGGAACTCTCAGTGTTTTTGCTTATTCTTTTGGGAAGAGATTACTGTGCCAAGTAATCCCATACCAACATGTGGTGACCCAGTAGTGTCACGAGGGCCGCTTGGCTGGAACAGGCCCAGTTTACAATCCCAATTCTCCCTAGGTTACTTATGGCATGGAAGATGAGCTGAGAAAAAAAACAAAAAACAAAAAAAACCAACAAAACGGGCCTATGGGGAGCAAAATGACTTAGGCACAGAGGTTTGTAAGGTTTTCTGCTTTAACCAAGTGTTGGAAGAGGGAAGCATCAATTTATGTGACATCAGAGACTGATGGACCCAAATACCAAGATCTTAAACAGACTGAATTCATAGGGCCATTAGGCACACAAAGCTGAGAAATAAGTGACTATGAGAAACGGCAGCCACAGGGTGGCCTATAGCAAGGGACTGAACTGCCATCCTGAGAAGAGGCAGTTAGAGAAGGTAAGCCACACAGAGGAGGTCAGATCTGAGCGATGGTAAGGGCATAGCCTCACCTTCAGGATAGAGCATTAGGAGGAGAGGGAACACTGGGTACAAAGGGCCAGGAAAGGAACAAGTACAACATGTTCAAGGAGGAAAAAAATCCCAGCATGCTTGTGGTGTAGTAATCCAGGGCACAGTATGGTGGGGGGTAAGGGTGGGGATTTGTGGGGGAGGGGAGGAAGGACTGAGGCATATAGCGGCTGGGTGATGTTGGGTCCCACAAGCCACAATAAAGTCCCACAATAAAGTACCAGACTTTATTCACGGTACAGTAGAGATACCGAGGTTTTGACCAGGGGACCCTATGACCTGATGAAAATTTTAAATTTTTCATTTCAGATATTCTGTAAAACATTTAGCAGAGAGGCTAGCCCAGAAGCAGCAGCCTGACTAAAGGCGACCGTAGCAGTTGAGCTGAGAGATGATGGTGATTGTAAGTTTAGCGGCAGTGATAGTGGAAAGAAGTGTTTGGATTTGGGATATATCTGAATAAAGTATAACATCCTATCCATTCATTTCACCATTTCACAAATACAAATGCATCTGTGAGCCATCATGATAGGGTGGGCTCTGTTTCTTTCCTTAGCAAAGGGTCAATTTGAAAAATAAAAATTACGTAGATATTTATGTAAGGTACTTCAGTCATTTTGAGTAAAATTTACCAAAAGGTAAAAATATGGAGACATTTGTTTTATATAGTGAAAAAAAATATGTTGAGCCAATTGATTAAAGACAGTATAAATGATTAAGAAAAGTACTATATTATTTTCATAAATGAAAGAATAAAGAAATAGACAAAAGGAGCATTACTTTTCTCAGAAAGAAGAGTACTCTCGAGGACTCTGAATGATGTTGTTAGAAACATCTCAGATATATTTGAAATTGAATTTCACTAATAAGTTTCTGAATTCACCAAATGTGATGAAAGGACATTGAATTTTGAATAAATAAAGATAATCCCTTCATGCAGTTTAGAGTAATAAGTGAGATTTGCTGCCAGAAGAGGTCACTGAGCCAATTCCTGTGGCTATACTTTAATTTTTTTTTTTAAATTTTTTATAAACATATATTTTTATCCCCAGGGGTACAGGTCTGTGAATCACCAGGTTTACACACTTCACAGCACTCACCAAATCACATGCCCTCCCCAATGTCCATAATCCCAACCCCTTCTCTCAAACCCCCTCCCCCCGGCTATACTTTAAACAGAATTTTATGACTTCAGAATTGCTAGACTGTGTCCTCAAGCCTTCTTTAGTTCAACATACATTTCTAAAAACGCATTCTGTCTAACATCTGCTAGGTGCTACGGCTAAAAGGGTGGCCAAAATACTCTCCTGTCCTTGAAGAGTTCATAGTGAAGAGGAGGGAAGGAAGAAAGAGAAATGAAGAAATCGTTACTAAATGTCTGGCTAGGGGCACGTATACAGCAGCATTCAACATTAACTTAGAGAAGCTTGATAGTGTAAAGTGAACGTTGAATGGCAGGGGGCAGGGGCACTGTGCAGGATGAGCACAGATAAAGAATACGGAGATATTAAAGGTTGGGACTAAAAACTAATCTGGCTCCAGCGGAGCAGAGAGATAGGCAGTGTGATGAAGCACAAGCAGGAGGCAGCAGAAAGGAGCAAGGGCCAGCTGCTGGAGGGGCTCACGCTAAAACCTTGAACCTCATTAACACAAATAATAACACCCCCTCGTAATAAAAGAGTGCTCACTATGAAACAGGCACAATTTTAAGGTTTTATATATGTAATCTCAGTCTATCAATAAGCCTATGAGATACTATTCCAGTTGCCCAGAAGAGGAATATGAAGCAGAGAGGTTAAGCCATTGACCCAAGGTCACCCAGCTTGGAAACAGTGTAGCTAGACTGCAACAAAAGCAGACTGATTCCAGAGCCCTACTCTTGGTCACGCAGGTATGTCTGGTGAGATCAGTGTTCCATAGTTTAGCTGCAAAAGGCTTGTTGCTTGTTTGTTTTGCATAATTTACAGGGAAAAGGAGTACTTTTTTTTCTCCCAGTACAAAATGTTGGTTTGCTCTTTAAATTGAGTGGAAATGGGAATAAGAATCCTGAAATTAAAAGCACAAAGTGAGTGAGGAGGGAAAGGGAAGGAAAGAAATGACGTTTCTTGAGCATTTTGCTTACTGTGTGGCTGGAGGGTGAATGTTCACCTTCCTTGGTCTGTAGATACCTGTGTAAAGCTGGGGAAAGGAGTGATTATGGGAGAGGTATATGCTTTGTGCTCGCTTCTACAACTCCTTAGATATTTTCATGGTCTGAATTCTTTTGCAGGTTAGGCTTTCCTGTTGCTCCCTTCCCTTCCCTCTTATGTAGCTGACTTTGATATCTGCCTTGGCCTTATTCCTTAGGGGAATATGATGCGGAGCTGTGTGAACAGCATGAAACCGAATTGGTGTTCAGGAAGAGAGCTAGCCCTGAGTGTTTCGAATTCTTCTACTTCCTTAGCTGCTGTAGGAAAAAAAGGATTAGTAGCATTTAGGACCATTAATAACCATCAGTGTCTTGAGGACTTAAAATATATTTATGTTTGGATACAGGCTAGTAATTGCTATCATAGAAGATATTGGAAACTAGTTCATATTTTACACATGTATTTTATCCATAGAGTATTTTTAAAAAATATTCTATTTATTTGACAAAGAGATCACAAGTAGGCAGAGAGGCAGGCAGAGAGAGAGGAGGAAGCAGGCTCCGTGCTGAGCAGAGAGCCCGATGTGGGGCTCCATCCCAGGACCCTGAGATCTTGACCTGAGCCGAAGAGAGGCTTTAACCCACTGAGCCACCCAGGCGCCCCTATCCATAGAGTATTTTTAACACACACTTTTTGAGGATGGGAGGGAGAGTTGCTTTGTTCTTTTAAAACCTATAAAACCCTTCAGGGCAAACTATTGAGCCTCTCCCACCTGGGGCTTGAAATATTACTGTAAATCTCATTGTGTATTCATCCCGGAACATTTGTTTTACTCAAAGATTCGGGAAAAAGAAATTTGTTCTAAAATAAATATCACAAGTACAGTGCAGAATGTACATACATTTTAAAAAATACTTATTTATTTAACCAAGTGTTTATTGAATCTCTACTGTGATAGATGGTGCTCTGGTTATTGGGATTAAAGCAGTTATTTCCAGATATTTATATTATGCTGGTTTGTGAGAAAAGGATATAGTATGTTTTAACATGTGTATGGGGAATCTCTTTTTTAATAGTTTCATTGAGAAATAATAAACATACATCACTGTATTAGCTTAAGGTGTACATCACGAAGATTTAATTTACATATATGGTGAAATGATTCCCACAAAAGGTTCAGCTAACATCTATTATATCATATAGATATAATTAAAAAAGAGAAGAAAAACAAATTCCTTGTGATGAGACCTCTTAGGATTTACTTTCTTAACCACTTTCCGATATACATCATACAGCAGTGTTATCAACAGTCATCAGATTGCACATACATCCTAGTACTGATGTATCATTCCTTTTTTAATTGAAGTACAGTTGACATACAATATTGTATTAGTTTCAGGTGTACAAAAGAGTGATTCTCGACATTCATATACATTACAAAATGCTCACTGTGGAAGATGTAGTTGCCGTCTGCCACCTTACAAATTTATTTTAATATTATGGACTGCATTCCCTATGCTATACTTTATACCCCCATACTTATTATCTTATATTTGGAAGTTTGTAACTTTTGACAGCTTCTCTCCCATTCTTCCTATCCCAACATCCTCCTTTGATGACCATAAGTCTCATCTCTTTTCCCGAGTTGGTTTTTTGTTTTGTTTTATTTTGTTTAGATTTCACATGTAAGGAAGATGATTCATATAATATTTGTCTTTCTCTGTCAGACTTATTTCACTTAGCGTAAAGTCTTCAAGATTCACTCGTCTTGTTGCAAATAGTGGGATTTCTTTCTTTTTTTTTTTTATAGCGGAAGAATATTTATGGCTCAGAATTTCTTTATCCATTCATGGACACTTAGGTTGTTTTCATGTCTTGGTTAGTGTAAATAATGCTGCTATGACCACGAAGATGCAGATATGTTTTTGCTTCCTTTGGATGTATTCCCAGAAGTGGAATTCTGAAGTCATATGGTAGTTCCATTTTTTTTTTTTTTTTTTTTTTTTTTTTTTTTTTTTTTTTTTTTTTTTTTTTTTTTTTTTAATTTTTTTATTTTTTATAAACATATATTTTTATCCCCAGGGGTACAGGTCTGTGAATCACCAGGTTTACACACTTCACAGCACTCACCAAATCACATACCCTCCCCAATGTCCATAATCCCACCCCCTTCTCCCAAACCCCCTCCCCCCGGCAACCCTCAGTTTGTTTCGTGAGATTAAGAGTCACTTATGGTTTGTCTCCCTCCCAATCCCATCTTGTTTCATTTATTCTTCTTCTACCCACTTAAGCCTCCATGTTGTATCACCACTTCCTCATATCAGGGAGATCATATGATAGTTGTCTTTCTCTGCTTGACTTATTTCGCTAAGCATGATACGCTCTAGTTCCATCCATGTTGTTGCAAATGGCAAGATTTCATTTCTTTTGATGGCTGCATAGTATTCCATTGTGTATATATACCACATCTTCTTGATCCATTCATCTGTTGATGGACATCTAGGTTCTTTCCATAGTTTGGCTATTGTGGACATTGCTGCTATAAACATTCGGGTGCACGTGCCCCTTTGGATCACCACGTTTGTATCTTTAGGGTAAATACCCAATAGTGCAATTGCTGGGTCATAGGGCAGTTCTATTTTCAACATTTTGAGGAACCTCCATGCTGTTTTCCAGAGTGGCTGCACCAGCTTGCATTCCCACCAACGGTGTAGGAGGGTTCACCTTTCTCCGCATCCTCGCCAGCATCTGTCATTTCCTGACTTGTTGATTTTAGCCATTCTGACTGGTGTGAGGTGATATCGCATTGTGGTTTTGATTTGTATTTCCCTGATGCCGAGTGATATGGAGCACTTTTTCATGTGTCTGTTCGCCATCTGGATGTCTTCTTTGCAGATATGTCTGTTCATGTCCTCTGCCCATTTCTTGATTGGATTATTTGTTCTTTGGGTGTTGAGTTTGCTAAGTTCTTTATAGATTCTGGACACTAGTCCTTTATCTGATATGTCGTTTGCAAATATCTTCTCCCCTTCTGTCAGTTGTCTTTTGATTTTGTTAACTGTTTCCTTTGCTGTGCAAAAGCTTTTGATCTTGATGAAATCCCAGTAGTTCATTTTTTCCCTTGCTTCCCTTGCCTTTTGGGTTGTTCCTAGGAAGATGTTGCTGCGGCAGAGGTCGAAGAGGTTGCTGCCCGTGTTCTCCTCAAGGATTTTGATGGATTCCTTTCGCACATTGAGGTCCTTCATCCATTTTGAGTCTATTTTTGTGTGTGGTGTAAGGAAATGGTCCAATTTCATTTTTCTGCATGTGGCTGTCCAATTTTCCCAGCACCATTTATTGAAAAGGCTGTCTTTTTTCCATTGGATATTCTTTCCTGCTTTGTCGAAGATTAGTTGACCATAGATTTGAGGGTCTATTTCTGGGCTCTCTATTCTGTTCCATTGATCTATGTGTCTGTTTTTGTGCCAGTACCATGCTGTCTTGATGATGACAGCTTTGTAATAGAGCTTGAAGTCCGGAATTGTGATGCCACCAACGTTGGCTTTCTTTTTCAATATCCCTTTGGCTATTCGAGGTCTTTTCTGGTTCCATATAAATTTTAGCATTATTTGTTCCATTTCTTTGAAAAAGATGGATGGTACTTTGATAGGAATTGCATTAAATGTGTAGATTGCTTTAGGTAGCATAGACATTTTCACAATATTTATTCTCCCAATCCAGGAGCATGGAACATTTTTCCATTTCTTTGTGTCTTCCTCAATTTCTTTCATGAGTACTTTATAGTTTTCTGAGTATAGATTCTGTGTCTCTTTGGTTAGGTTTATTCCTAGGTATCTTATGGTTTTGGATGCAATTGTAAATGGGATTGACTCCTTAATATCTCTTTCTTCTGTCTTGCTGTTGGTGTAGAGAAATGCAACTGATTTCTGTGCATTGATTTTATATCCTGACACTTTACTGAATTCCTGTATAAGTTCTAGCAGTTTTGGAGTGGAGTCTTTTGGGTTTTCCACATACAGTATCATATCATCTGCGAAGAGTGATAATTTGACTTCTTCTTTGCCGATTTGGATGCCTTTAATTTCCTTTTGTTGTCTGATTACTGAGGCTAGGACCTCTAGTACTATGTTGAATAGCAGTGTTGATAATGGACATCCCTGCCGTGTTCCTGACCTTAGCGGAAAAGCTTTCAGTTTTTCTCCATTGAGAATGATATTTGCGGTGGGTTTTTCATAGATGGCTTTGATGATATTGAGGTATGTGCCCTCTATCCCTACACTTTGAAGAGTTTTGATCAGGAAGGGATGCTGTACTTTGTCAAATGCTTTTTCAGCATCTATTGAGAGTATCATATGGTTCTTGTTCTTTCTTTTATTGATGTGTTGTATCACATTGACTGATTTGCGGATGTTGAACCAACCTTGCAGCCCTGGAATAAATCCCACTTGGTCGTGGTGAATAATCTTTTTAATGTACTGTTGAATCCTATTGGCTAGTATTTTGTTGAGTATTTTCGCATCTGTGTTCATCAAGGATATCGGTCTATAGCTCTCTTTTTTGGTGGGATCCTTGTCTGGTTTTGGGATCAAGGTGATGCTGGCCTCATAAAATGAGTTTGGAAGTTGTCCTTCCATTTCTATTTTTTGGAACAGTTTCAGGAGAATAGGAATTATTTCTTCTTTAAATGTTTGGTAGAATTCCCCCGGGAAGCCGTCTGGCCCTGGGCTTTTGTTTGTTTGGAGATTTTTAATGACTGTTTCAATCTCCTTACTGGTTATGGGTCTGTTCAGGCTTTCTATTTCTTCCTGGTTCAGTTGTGGTAGTTTATATGTTTCTAGGAATGCATCCATTTCTTCCAGATTGTCAAATTTATTGGCGTAGAGTTGCTCATAGTATGTTCTTATAATAGTTTGTATTTCTTTGGTGTTAGTTGTGATCTCTCCTCTTTCATTCATGATTTTATTTATTTGGGTCCTTTCTTTTTTCTTTTTGATAAGTCGGGCCAGGGGTTTATCAATTTTATTAATTCTTTCAAAGAACCAGCTCCTAGTTTCGTTGATTTGTTCTATTGTTTTTTTGGTTTCTATTTCATTGATTTCTGCTCTGATCTTTATGATTTCTCTTCTCCTGCTGGGCTTAGGGTTTCTTTCTTGTTCTTTCTCCAGCTCCTTTAGGTGTAGGGTTAGGTTGTGTACCTGAGACCTTTCTTGTTTCTTTTTTTTTTTTTTTAAAGATTTTATTTATTTATTTGACAGAGAGAGATCACAAGTAGGCAGAGAGGCAGGCAGAGAGAGAGAGGAGGAAGCAGGCTCCCTGCTGAGCAGAGAGCCCGATGCGGGACTCGATCCCAGGACCCTGAGATCATGACCCGAGCAGAAGGCAGCGGCTTAACCCACTGAGCCACCCAGGCGCCCACCTTTCTTGTTTCTTGAGAAAGGCTTGTACTGCTATATATTTTCCTCTCAGGACTGCCTTTGTTGTGTCCCACAGATTTTGAACCGTTGTATTTTCATTATCATTTGTTTCCATGATTCTTTTCAATTCTTCTTTAATTTCCCGGTTGACCCATTCATTCTTTAGAAGGATACTGTTTAGTCTCCATGTATTTGGGTTCTTTCCAAACTTCCTTTTGTGGTTGAGTTCTAGCTTTAGAGCATTGTGGTCTGAAAATATGCAGGGAATGATCCCAATCTTTTGATACCGGTTGAGTCCTGATTTAGGACCGAGGATGTGATCTATTCTGGAGAATGTTCCATGTGCACTAGAGAAGAATGTGTATTCTGTTGCTTTGGGATGAAATATTCTGAATATATCTGTGATGTCCATCTGGTCCAGTGTGTCGTTTAAGGCCTTTATTTCCTTGCTGATCTTTTGCTTGGATGACCTGTCCATTTCAGTGAGGGGAGTGTTAAAGTCCCCTACTATTATTGTATTATTGTTGATGTGTTTCTTTGATTTTGTTATTAATTGGTTTATATAGTTGGCTGCTCCCACGTTGGGGGCATAGATATTTAAAATTGTTAGATCTTCTTGTTGGATAGACCCTTTGAGTATGATATAGTGTCCTTCCTCATCTCTTATTATAGTCTTTGGCTTAAAATCTAATTGATCTGATATAAGGATTGCCACTCCTGCTTTCTTCTGATGTCCATTAGCATGATAAATTCTTTTCCACCCCCTCACTTTAAATCTGGAGGTGTCTTCGGGCTTAAAATGAGTTTCTTGGAGGCAACATATAGATGGGTTTTGTTTTTTTATCCATTCTGATACCCTGTGTCTTTTTAATGGGGCATTTAGCCCATTCACATTCAGGGTAACTATTGAGAGATATGAATTTAGTGCCATTGTATTGCCTGTAAGGTGACTGTTACTGTATATGGTCTCTGTTCCTTTCTGATCTACCACTTGTAGGCTCTCTCTTTGCTTAGAGGACCCCTTTCAATATTTCCTGTAGAGCTGGTTTGGTATTTGCAAATTCTTTCAGTTGTTGTTTGTCCTGGAAGCTTTTAATCTCTCCTTCTATTTTCAATGATAGCCTAGCTGGATATAGTATTCTTGGCTGCATGTTTTTCTCATTTAGTGCTCTGAAAATATCATGCCAGCTCTTTCTGGCCTGCCAGGTCTCTGTGGATAAGCCAGCTGCCAATCTAATATTTTTACCATTGTATGTTACAGACTTCTTTTCCCGGGCTGCTTTCAGGATTTTCTCTTTGTCACTGAGACTTGTAAATTTTACTATTAGGTGACGGGGTGTTGGCCTATTCTTATTGATTTTGAGGGGTGTTCTCTGAACCTCCTGAATTTTGATGCTCATTCCCTTTGCCATATTGGGGAAATTCTCCCCAATAATTCTCTCCAGTATACCTTCTGCTCCCCTCTCTCTTTCTTCTTCTTCTGGAATCCCAATTATTCTAATGTTGTTTCGTCTTATGGTGTCACTTATCTCTCGAATTCTCCCCTCGTGGTCCAGTAGCTGTTTGTCCCTCTTTTGCTCAGCTTCTTTATTTTCTGTCATTTGGTCTTCTATATCACTAATTCTTTCTTCTGCCTCATTTATCCTAGCAGTTAGAGCCTCCATTTTTGATTGCACCTCAGTAATAGCTTTTTTTATTTCAACTTGGTTAGATTTTAGTTCTTTTATTTCTCCAGAAAGGGCTTTTATATCTCTCGAGAGGGTTTCTCTAATATCTTCCATGCCTTTTTCGAGCCCGGCTAGAACCTTGAGAATTATCATTCTGAACTCTAGATCTGACATATTACCAATGTCTGTATTGAATAGGTCCCTAGCCTTCGGTACTGCCTCTTGTTCTTTTTTTTGTGTTGAATTTTTCCGTCTTGTCATTTTGTCCAGATAAGAGTAAATGAAGGGGCAAGCAAAATACTAAAAAGGTGGCAACAACCCCAGGAAAATATGCTTTAACCAAATTAGAAGAGATCCAAAATCGTGAGTGGGGAGAAAGGGGATAAAAAGAGGTTCAAAAAGGAAGAAAGAAAAAAAAAAGAAAAAAGAAAAAGAAAAGAAAAGAATTTTTAAAAAAAGAAAACACCTAAGAAAAATGTAAAAAAGAAAAAATATATATATTAGATAAACTTTCAGAAAGTGGTTGTTTTTCTGTTTCCAGAATTGCTGTTCTTCTCTTCGATCTGCCGATGGATTTTCAGGTGTTTGCAATCTTTAGATAAGCTATCTAGCTGATCTCGGGCTAGCTGAAGCAGTCTCAGCTTGCTACTTCTCCGCCATCTTTACTGCCTCTTTTCTAATTCTGATATCTTTTGTTTCTTTCTTTCTTCCTTTTTTTTTTTTCCATTAGGACTTCCCAATACCATATTGAATAGGAAAGGAATAGTGACAATGAGTATTTTTGCCTTGTTCTGATCTTAGAAGAAAACATTTCAACCTTTTATCATTGAGTATGATGTTAGTTGTGGGCTTTTATTATATGGCATTTATCAGGTTGAGATATGTTCCTTCTGTGACCAATTTGTTGGGTTTTTATCATAAATGAATGTTAAATTTTGTCAAATGCTTTCTCTGCATCCATTGATGTGCTAGAATTCTTTTCTTTCATTTTGTTAATGTAGTGAATCACACTTATTGATTTAGGTATATTGAAACATCCTTGCATCCCATGGATAAATCTCATTTGATCATGCTGAATGATCCCATTGATGTGCTGCTGAATTTAGTGTCCTTTTATGGTTTTGGTATAAGGATAATGCTGGCATTGTAAAATGAGTTTGGGAATATTCCCTTCTCTTTGATTTTTTTGAAAGAATTTTGGAAGCGTTGGTATTAATTCTCCTTTAAATGTTTGGTAAAATTTACCAGTGAAGCCATCTGGTTCTAGGTTTTTCTTTGTTGAGAAATTGTGGATTGCTGATTTAATCTCCTTACTAGTATCTGGTCTATTCAGATTTTCTATTGCTATGGGAAATATTACCATGGAATTTAATTTATGAATATTTTGCCTTCATAAATTAGACAAATAAAGTGTGAATGTTTTGATGTAGACCAGGAAGTAGCAAATTGTGCACTAAAGAAGTAGGTGGTAAATACTTTAAGCATTACAGTCCAAAAGGTAAAGTCAAGGATTTCTATAGGTTCTCATTTATTGTATAGTTTCTGTCATAATTCCTCAATTCTGCTGTTGTAGTGTGAAAGCAGATAAATAATACATAAACAAATAGCTGTGACTATGTACCAGTAAACTCTTATTTACAAATATTAGCAGCAGGTCAGATTTGGACCATGAACCATATTTGCTACCTTCCGGTTTAGACCATAATGAACTTTTTAAAAAAAATTTTACTGAGAGAGATGGATCTAAAAATGGTGATATTTTTCACATCTTTTAATTGAATCAATAAAGTTTAAGCACTTAATTTCCTGATTTCTCTAGCTCTGCTGGGAGGTGTGGGGGGGCAGTTCTTAAGGGTGCTTAAGTTGGGGGAGGCAATGAGAGATAAGTGCTGACTTGTGATGTGACAGGCCAAGAAAAGACAGGCCAGTTGGTAGCCCAGTGGCTGTCATGAATAGGATGAGCATGGGCTGAGCTCCAGCGGCTGCTCCCAAATAGCAAGTGCACTTCTTGCTTGTTCAGATGGTGTTTTGATTTCTGATCCTACTTGTTAAAACCCTCCCTGGAAGAAGAATCTCGAAATGGGAGATATGAACTAAAATCAGGATAAAGATTGCATGGATACTTATATCCATATCCTCAGTCACACTCATCTAGAAAGAGATACCTGACTGGGACCAAAGATGGGAGACATGCCAGGGACAGATGGCTAGTGACACTGGATCTTTTCTTCTTTGTCTATGACAATAATGAAAAAAAAAATGGACACTTTCCTTTATAAACCGGTGTTGTAAGAATGTTAGTGAGATTCAGCCAGGTAGGCAGAATAAGGGAGGGTTTTTGATAAGCCATCTTTGTCCTCTGCACGGACACCTTTCTCCCCGCAGTTCTTCTGACAAAATCAGTGAAAGCATTGAGAAAATAGAAGGAAAATAGTAAAGAAGGGAAGGAAAACAGAAGAGAAGCAAGGGCATAGGAGGAGAGAGAAGGACGAAGCAAAGAGAAGTCTGTGAATATTTTTCCTGGGATCCAAGCATGCTGCCTGCCCTCTTTGGCCAGACTCCCAGAACTCTGGGGACATTGGAAGTGGTTCAGGCTTTCTCTCTTATGTCCTTTGGATGAATTCTTTTGGAAGTAGTTGACAGCCATTGAACAGGTTCTCCCAGTGTAGTGCAAAGCCTAGAGATCACCAGTATTGAAGAGGTTAGGATCCACTGGTCTGTCCCCTTTAATCCTGGGTTCTTAAACATTAATAAGCATAAGAATAATCTGAATAGAGTATTAAAAATAGATTCATGAACTAGCTTTCTAGAGATGTTGATAAATAGGTTTGCGGTAGGGACCAGAATTTCCACATACAAGAAGCCCTCTACTTCGCAGTAGTATTTGGTGTGTATGTTTGGGGAGCCACACCGTAAAAAGTCACAGCTACATCACTTCCAGATGTTATGCAGTTAGTTAGGCATTAACAAGGAGGGATAAAGCAGATGCTGGCCACATCCTTCAACACTCCCCACCCCAACGGTTAATAGCCACACCTTCAGAGCTATCTCTTAGGGCTAACAGAACAGGAAAGGTCTAGCCAGAGAGCTGGCTGAAAAGCCACGAGGGGTCTCCCACAAGTGGAACACGTACAAGAGAAACAACTTGCCCTTAAGTCCACTACAAAAGCTTCTTAGAAACTCAGAAACTCAGAAATATACATTACATAAATAAATACAATTATAACAGAATGTATCATGGATAGGCACATGTGCAAAAAACCCCAAAATGTTATATAACCACCAGATGTCAGTCACAAATGCCAATACAATCCAAATTTACATGTAGGCTTAGAGAGGATGCAGCTAGAGCTTCTCAGAGCCACTGCCACTCTTGCACCAGCACTTTCAGTCTTGAAAGGGTGATATATTTATCTACTTCTCTACTCGTTAAACTCTAGCCCCCCATTCCAGTCTTGGATTTCCAGTTCTTTGGTGCATCTGAAAAAAGACTGGAGCAACCCATCAACACAGAGTGTTCAAAACAATTGAATAAAAGGCACCATAGGAACTCATCTGATTACTTAAATATTAAATTTTTTTCTTGAGTATAAATTAATTACATCAGAATAAATGTTTTGCTATAAATTTTAATTATAAAACTTAAGTTGTAGCTTTTTAATTCAGACCAAAGCCTCTTGGAATATCAATAATCAAAATAATTACATTTAGCATAATATTTTTTTGTAATCAACAGAGAAGAAATGCTAAACCTAACAAAAATATGAATGGATATTTTATACCATGGCAACTTAATTTAGAGTAATGTATTTCCTTTTTTCTAAAGTTGTATTAAAACTGATGAAAGAGTCTTAAAAATCAGAATTTCTTGTTAAATTCTGATTCTTTTTTTTTAAGATTTTATTTATTCAGTAGACAGACAGAGATCACAAGTAGGCAGAGAAGCAGGCAGAGAGAGGAGGAAGCAGGCTCCCTGCTGAGCAGAGAGTCAGATATGGGGTCAATCCCAGGACCATAGGAGCCACCCAGGTGCCCCTTAAATTCGGATTCTTAAACTAATAATGTTCTGAGAAAGAAAAAGAATCCATTCCAATTATAGCTGCAATTGCTACATTAAATAAAATCATTCTGGCTATGTATTCATTGCATGTGATTTATGAATAAATAAAATTATTTAAAAAAGGAAATACATTTATTGTTCAGGGTATAGGCCAATTTTATGACAAAGTTGTACTCTGAAAAGCATTTTGCATATAGGGAAAAGAATTTTGTTTTAAAATGCATTCATTTCTTTTTGAATAATTTTAAAACTTGAATTTCAGGATTTTAATGGCCTAAGTAAAGTTATCACATCCTTTGTCCTTACTTCACTCAGGGATAAGCCTTTCAGGATTGTGAATGACTAGTTACTGTACCAAGCAAGCACAGAAGAATCCAGTTTATCTGACTTAAGCTTTTCAAAGACTCTTTTGGTTTGTTTCTATTTCTTCTTTTCATCTACACTTAGGAAGTATTTTGGAAGAAAAGAAATCCAGGCCTCCCCAAATCATTTATATTTGTGTAGTTTTCTGTTGCCAAAATTTCTGCCTGAATATCCATTATGTTTTCCATACATGAAATCTAAATCCACAATAACATGAAAAAAATAAAGTATAAAGCCATTATTCATATAATTTGATCCAAAGAAAATATTTAAATAGTTATCATAAAAGCAAAAAAAACATTGTTAAAGGAAAAAAAATTAGATATACAGCTTAAGTTTTCTGCATAGTATCTTCTCTTCATTTTGTACCTGGTCCACTCTGGCTAGTGCGTCTTGAGGTAAATCTTGAGCTGTGGGTTTGCTGAAAGTGAGGAGTTGGAAGCTCAGGAAGCAGCTGCCAAGAATGTTCTGAACCCTATGAATCTATTTATTTTTTTTTTTAAGATTTTTTTTTATTTATTTGACAGAGATCACAAGTAGGCAGAGAGTCAGGCAGAGAAATAGGAGGAAGCAAGCTCCCTGCTGAGCAGAGAGCCAGATGCTGGGCTCGATCCCAGAACCCCGAGATCATGACCTGAGCCAAAGGCAGAGGCTTTAACCATTGAGCCACCCAGACACCCCAAATCTATTCATTATTAATACATTTGTGTTACAAAGTCCTTCATTAAAAATGCAAACAAAGTTCAGAGTTACTCGGACTTTGATATAAATTGATTTAACCAGATGGATCTGGTAGTCCTTCTAAACAACCACCTAGTATTACTTTTCCTCTACTGTGGATGAAATTGTGCCCCCACAAAGAAGTTTTAATGCTCAGTATCTGTGAATGGGACCTTATTTGGGAAGAAAGTGTTTGCAGATGAGACAGATTTAGGATAAGGTCACACTAAATTAGGATGGGCCCTAAATCCAATACCTGTGTTTTTATAAAAACTGTGGAGACATCAAGATACAAAAGGGCGACGGCCATGAGAAAGCACAGTGAGAGACTGGAGTTACGCTCCACAAACCAAGGGGCATTGAGGATTGCTGGCAACCTCCAGAAGCTAGAAAGGCAAAGGAGGATTTTTCTTGGAAACTTGAGAGCTTTGGAGAGGGCCTGGCCCTGTCAACACTTTGATTTTGGACTTCTAACCTCAAGAATTTTGAGAGAATAAATTTCTATTGTTTTAAGCAAATGGGTTTTGGTGATTTATTACAACAGCCCTGTGAGATTAACACAATCTTCACAGATTTAACTTTGATTTGAGTAAGGAGTTACTTGAAGTAATGGTGGGATGCTACAGTGATGAGTTCTTGAATAACAAGAAGGCAGCATGATAATTCTGTTCACCTGGAAAATGGAAATTAAGAGCAGAGAAGAAGAAGGGAAGTATCTAAAAAATTACATATGTGTGTGTGTGTGTGTGTGTGTGTGTGTGTGTGTGTGTTATTCTGACTGAAAGTCTTCCTAGATAAGTCTGTTGCATTATAATATTTCTGAAATATTCCCTGGGCTCCTTCCTTAGCACCCATTCAGGTGGTTAGGCCATCCTTTGTTCACGACCTCAGCTGGTATTGCAGAGCTGAGAGCAGGTAGCCCATGTGTCTCCTCCTGTCTGTTAAAGGGAGTTGAGATTCTGCCTACTACTCTCTTATTCATTATGTTCTAGTCACTTCTCAAAGTGCTGTCCCATCTCAATATGTAATCTCTATTGACATGTTTGGAATGTCAAATATTCTAGTGTAGCTGGATGTGTGGGAGGAATATAAGCTTAAACTACTCTCTCTAGTGCAATGTGAAGATGTTTTTTCCCTTTAAATTTGGCATAATGGGAGAAAACATAATTTCTATGTGCTATTTGATGTGGGTATCAAACCCAACTACATTTCTAAGATTCAATTCAAATTCAGTGAGCCATATGTAATTATAAACCAAGTTATACATTTAAGGTTATTCCCATATTCAACTCTAAGTTAAATGTGATTTTGTTGTAGCAAAGTGTGTCTCAAATCTAGACTCATACACCACTTGGAACAGCTTTGAGAGAAAGAATTTATTACTCTTCTTGAAGAGAAGCACCTGACCATGAAACTCTTATTGGCTACAAATAACCCAAAGCAATGATAGGTTCTAGGAATTGCATAAAAGGAAAAAGAAGCATGTATCAAAAAATTATTCTAGTAAGGAGATAACATCATTTGGTTTATTCTGTTTAATGAATGGTTTTGACCACATAATCATTAAAAAAAAAAACTTAGATTAATTCAGTGCTTTATTTATACATAAAGTTTTTCTGATATATAGTTCTTACTTTGGCATTCTAATGAATATGATTATGATATATTTCACCCTTTAAAGATAAACTGTTCATTAGCATATGTCGTTTTCAAGAAATAAACAATGATCTTTGCAAGAACACCATTACCTACTTTTATGTATTGATGTAATATTAGGGAATATCTGCATATGATTGGATAAATCAGGGGATTTTCATTATGTTTTACTGAAATATCCACCAATTACGTTTTGAGGCTTAACATACAATTTGCCACCCACACAAGCACTCACACGCCCCCCACCCCATACCATAGCAAACAAACTGAAATAACTATGAATTAGGTCAGATATACTTTTTTATTTTTATTTTTTATTCTTATTTTTTTAAGATTTTATTTATTTATTTGACAGACAGAGATCACAAGTAGGCAGAGAGGCAGGCAGAGAGAGAGGGGAGGAAGTAGGCTCCCTGCTGAGCAGAGAGCCCAATGTGGGGCTCGATCTCAGGACCCTGATCGGATCATGACCTGAGCTGAAGGCAGAGGCTTTAACCCACTGAACCACCCAGGTGTCCTCAGATATACTTTTAAATACACAATTTCTTTATCATACGCTAAAAAGACGAATTCCTGGAGATACTACCTGGTAGAAAAGGAGAATGGGGAAGGAGAAAATACTGTTTCTCTGCTCTCCAAATGAAGCAAAAAACCTGTGATCTCCTTAAGGAAATAATTGGTCTGTAACAAAATGTATATTTTTATTTTATATATTTATTTAGTTAGTTTCCTCTGAAAAATTATTCTTGAAGATCTTTTGGTAAAATAGAACACATATATTCATGAACAGGAAAAGATTACTTAGAGTTTTATAAACTTAAAATTTTTCAGGATTAAGAACACTCATTAAAATTAAACATTTAGATATGAAACAGTAATATTTAAGAATGGCCATTTGGTTGCAATTACAAGTATATATTGAGTAGCAACCCCAATGCCATCTTTATCTTTGTTAACTTCCACTTTCATTCAAACAGCAAGTCTTAATTCTAATTTTTAATAAATATTCCACCCCCCTTTCAATCCCAATTCCATTGCCACAACCAAGAACTTCTTCACTTACACAAGGGCAATTACAGTTTTCACACCTTCTGTGTTGTCACCAATAAAGCATTCTAAAACACTGATAGATATACTCAGGTTTAACTCAGACCATTCCATGCTTTAGAAATTTTCAGTAGTTCCTCACTGCCAGAAGCTGAAGTCCAAACAATTTAACGTGGAAAGAAAAGTCTTCAAATTTTAACTGTCATCTTCATTTCTGGGCTTATCTGTCATGACTCCTTACTCTATCCCAGTCACACAGAGCTGTATCTCATTTCTTAATTACGTTATATCTTTAGATGGCTTTCAGAGCTCTTGCCCACATTTTCAGTTTTGCTTAGAATATCTTTTAAAACTTGTGAAGTTATGCTCATCCCCAATACACAACTCAAAACTTCCCCATCTTATAAAACTTCATTATTGAATCCTCTAAGCTTCCATAGCATTATTTCACAAGGAAGTCAAAGTATTTCTCTTACTTTATCTTGTTTTAATAAGTGAATTCTCAATATTTTGTTTCTCCATTAGATAACGATTTTTTTAGGGCATTGACTATATTATTTATGTTGTATTCTTGGAGCCTATAAATCACCTTAACCGTAGTATTTGTTCAATATAAATATTTATTAGTGTTTTTAATTCAAAATTATAATTTCTTTTAAGAAATTATATAATATGGTAAGAAACTACAAACATGGTCAAATTCTTATGTGCCCATTGCTATTAAAAACATTCTCAGGGCGCCTGGGTGGCTCAGTGGGTTAAAGCCTCTGCCTTCGGCTCAGGTCATGATCCCAGGGTCCTGGGATCAAGCCCCACATCAGGCTCTCTGCTCGGCAGGGAACCTGCTTCCTCCTCTCTCTGACTGCCTCTCAGCCTACTTGTAATCTCTGTCTGTCAAATAAACAAATAATATCTTAAAAAAAATTCTCCCAATTTTCCTTGGAAATATTATTTTTCCATGTTTATGTAAGTGGATAAGATGAGTTTTAAAAATCACTTTACCCCCTTTGGTAGTGGATTACAAATGAACTGAACAATTTCCACCCTACTTTAGCATTTGCAGAATGAACAAATTAATATAAGAGGATCTATTGGTACTCCATTGACCTTTCTGGTGCAGACCTCATAAGAATCTCAAGGGCTAGCTTAGAGTTCAATTAATAAAGATTACACATAAGGAACAAGGTCACCTTGTTCTCCCTCCACTGAGTTTTTCAGTCTGTAGTAGATACTAATTACTCAACCAGTGTGGATATTTTATCTGTAAGCATCTTCTTATATACATTGGTTTTAGAAAAAATGGATCTGTGTCTGGCCATTAAAAGGCAGTCATAAGATAAGGGCATTTTATTTTCTATATACTCAAATAAATGTATTAGTATCAGGCAAAGAACAGAAAATTTTAAATTTATATACCTGAGTGCATAAACATTTAGAGACATCGTGATTTTGTTGCATTTATCATTTTCCTATGATTTGGAAGGAGAAACTCCAAATATCAAGTCTATGAGTGGAAATGTTGGCAACTGTTCTCTGAGAGGTGTTAATGAGATACTGTTTTTGACATTTTAAAAAGGAATACAAAAGATGCAATATAAAAGGAAGAAAAGGGAAATAACCATAATAACATATACAGTGTTAACTTTAAAAAGATGAAATTATCTTTCTGTAATAAAACCAAGTCACATATTCCATATGTGCACAGATTTAAATTAGCAAGAATGTTTTAAGTGAGGCACAAAGAGGTGAAGTGGCTCATCTATTCCCATGAATTGTTGTGAATTATTTTTAGTGATTTACATCCTAGAATAAGCCCAGAGAAAACTGCAAACTTTGTATAGGACTCTACATTCTGAGGTAACATGAGAAAAATCTTTATTCTTAACAGTTGGGCAAATATTTACTGAATAACTACTATTCACAAGCTTCTGAGAATGCAGAGATACAGGGAGCACAGACTCATTGTTCAGGGACTTAACAATACTTGGGAAGACAGATACAATGAAATTTGGTATACTGTGGCAAAGACTATGATAGGGACCTGCAGAAAATCTCCTGAGAATACAAAGAAGGTATGTATCTTTGAATGTCAGTGAAGGATTTCACAGATGACATCATGCCTCATCTGAATCATCTAGATTTCAACAAAGCACTTGAAATAATTCCTAATATCTTTGTGGTTAAGATAAGCATATATGGATAGTATTAATGTATAATTTGTTCAATTTTTAGTTGACATATACTTCCAACCAAACAATACTAGTGAATATCTTTGTGTCAAACTGCAGGAGGCCTCTGGTTTCTATTACTGCACTTTTCTTTGCATCATTTTTAAATCAACTATTTGATGACATGATATTATTTGATATACTTAATAAATTTGGAGATAAACTTAAATGGGCAATTCGAGCTACTTTGTCATATAACTTATAAAGAGTTTCATAGATTAGGATACTAGGTTGAAATTGACAAGGGAATTAAATAGTAAAAGTATAGAGTTAAGGTTAAACGTCCACTGAGGAAGTAGAAACATGTAATGAATTTAGCTTAATAGATTTTTTGGTAACCAAGATCGAGAATTTATCTAAGTGAAAGATCATCATGGCTCATGTGTGATGGCAACATTGCCTGGAACATTAATGAAATCTAGCATTGTAAGTAGAACTATATAGTCCAAGTTTGGTGTGGGATAAGACATTTAGTTTGGTATTATAAGTGATACAAAGTGGAAAATTACCAGAGGACTGTGATTTAGATACAAATGTAGTGATCCAAAGGGACACATGCACCCGAATGTTTATAGCAGCAATGTCCACAATAGCCAAACTATGGAAAGAACCTAGATGTCCATCAACAGATGAATGGATCAAGAAGATGTGGTATATATAGACAACTATCAAAAATTATAGGTTTTAAAAATCATGCTTTACAGGGTCGCCTGGGTGGCACAGTCATGAAGTAGATACTAAGTAGATACCTGAGCCACAGTCTGCCTTAGGCTCAGGTCTTGATCCCAGGGTCCTGGGAGAGGCCAGCATCGGGCTCCCTGCTCAGTGGGAAGGAACCCTGTTTCTCTCTCTCCCAATTCCCTTGCTTGTGTTCCCTCTTTTGCTCTCTCTCTCTCTCTCTCTGTCTGTGTGTGTGTGTGTGTGTGTCAAATAAATAAACAAAATCTTTAAAAAAATAATAAAAATAAAAATCATGCTTTATAAATAAAAAGTAAACAAAATGAAAGGTGTTTTGAAAAAGAGCTCTCAGGGGCAGTAATGGGTGCCTAAAATAACCAATTATCCATTCTATTCATTCATTCAATCTAGAAGTCTTATTTTTTCTTTGTGTTTTCTATTTCTCTGTGCTAGATTCGTGCTGAAAATAGGAAATGAATTCGACAAATAGCTAGCCCCTAGGTCCTCTTATTCTAGTACATTATGTCTGATTTATAAACCAAGCCTATAGACAGTACTTTGAACTTTGTGCTCCTCCAGAAATAGTATGAATGACTATGTCACTGGATTTTTACATGGAGGATTCTATTAAAAGAAATGGTAGTTTAAAAATATTTAAGAGACTGCCTATGTGACTCAATTGGTTAAACATCTGCCTTTGTGGTCATGATTGCAGGATCCTGGGATAGAGCCCTGCATCTGGCTCCTTGTTCTGCTGGGAGTCCGCTTCTCCCTTTGCCCCTCCCCCAGGTCATGCTCGCACTTTCTTTCTCTCCAAAATAAATAAATAAATAAATAAATAAATAGATAAAAAGTCAGTGATGAAATACAAAATGAGAATACATTATGAAGGATACTATACCTGGGAAGAAATATGAATCTTTTTTTTTTTTTTTAAACCTCAGAAGGAAGTAGAGTGTTACCTAATTTCCTATGATTCCCTTTCATTGGAAGGTTTATTTCTGTTAGTTGCTGATTATCTTTTTTTATTTTTATTCTTTTTAAGATTTTATTTATTTGGAGAGACAGAGAGCAAGAGAGAGAGAGAGATGATAAAGAGAAAGAGGGCACAAACGGAGAGGGGCAGTGGGAAACGGAGAAGTAGACTTCAACAAACTACACAATAATACATATTATTATACTAATATTGTATTACTGCTGAGCAGGGAGCCTGACAGATGGCAGGCTCAGATCATGACCTGAGCTGAAGGCAGGCACTTAACCAACTGACCCACCCAGGCGCCCTGCTGAATATCCTTTTTTAAAGACAATTTTTTATACAAAATTCCCTCGTAGAGTAGGAAATTAGATTATATTTTATCTTAAGGATCTTAATTTTTATTGCATTTGTTTTGTAATGTTCACTGAAAGTTGTTATCAGCTTTCACCCTCTCACTCCTCTATATCACAAATGAACTAAAAGATGTCTTGGCCTATAATCTCTCTTCTATAAATTTTACTCACTAACTCATTCACTCCTGCACTAAATATCTTTTTAAACTATCTTTTATGCAGTGGTATGCAGGTAAATATTTAATAACTAGCTCTCGGGGAAAAGATTCGATTTGTAGTGTTTGGTGAATTCTACAGTGTAAATACTTCCACTAAGGCCAATTTCAAGTTACCAAAGTATGTCACTGAAAGCAGAGTGCAAAGAGAGGCACACAGGACTCTCTCAAGCTATGATGCTGCTCTGTGATCACATCAGTGCTTGCATGATCCTAACACTGTACTAAGTATCAGGTTATGAAGATGACTAAAACTGTTCTGCTCTCAAGGAAGTCTCCTTCTACTAAAGAAGAAGAAGATGTACTACCTGACACTACTCATCTATTCTCTGTAAGTTACATATTGGTTAAGCATGTGCACACTAGATGCTGACCTGCATCCTCTAACCCTGGGTTTGACCTTGGATTCCTTCAGCAAATTGTTTCCTATTTATCATGTGCTTCACAGTACATGTTCCATGTCTTGTGCATAGAAGATACTCAATAAATGGTTGGTAAATCTAAAGGACGAAATTGTTGAAAAGAGCTGTCATAATGCATTTATTCACTCTCCGTTAAACAGCTGTTTAAAATAATATTTTGGTAACTCACTTTTTATGGATCCTTATTCACTTAATATCTTTGAGGCCACTTTTATTTTTTTCCTTGGAAAGAATAATTATAGGTTCATAAATAAAATAGACTCAAAGAAAGGCATATTTCAGCCTTAGTCTTTGCTGTAGAGATCTTTTCTGTTTTATCCATAATTTATGAACTCACCTATGCAATTTCTTAACATACATATATGTGTTTATTTCCAGGACTGGCATATCCCTACTACTTGTCTGGAACATGCTTTATTCAATCCCTATCATTCTGGACAATGTGGCCAATCATAATATCCATTCCCTCTCATGCAGGGAGAGATGCCCAAACTGCATCCAATGGTAGTAGTCACATGGGAAAGACAAATGATAGCAAGGAATAATCTACAGAAAGAAACATTTTTCAGGGAGATCACACTCCAATAAACACATTTTATGGGGCGCCTGGGTGGCTCAGTGGGTTAAGTCGCTGCCTTCGGCTCAGGTCATGATCTCGGGGTCCTGGGATCGAGTCCCACATTGGGCTCTCTGCTCAGAGGGAGCCTGCTTCCCTCTCTCTCTCTGCCTGCCTCTCTGTCTACTTGTGATTTCTCTCTGTCAAATGGATAAATAAAATCTTTAAACAAAACAAAACAAAACAAAACACATTTTATGAAGAAAAAGTGACTTTATCAATTCACTCACCAATTTAATAAATATTTGGTAAGCACCTTTAATGTGTAAGAATTGTAGTAAGTCCTGGGAGATACACTGCTTAGAAAACAAGATACAGTCTCTGATTTTATGTGGAGGAGGAGAGATATTAATTGTACAACCTCATAAAAAAATGAGAAATAATTAGTATGGTGCCCAGAGGGAAGTAATAGTATGGAATATTTTAAGAATAAAATGTGTCTCCTGAATAAATGAGGAATGGGATAAGGGATGAAAGCTAAACAGGAATTATGTAGAGAGGAGGAGTAAGGCTCGGATAACCCAAAAAGAAGAAATAACATGCAAAGAGCCTATAGTGAGTCGTAGCAGGACACAGTCAAGTGTGTGAAAGAAGCCAGGCAAGGCTGGAGCACACACAGCTAGGAGAAGTGTAGTATTTGAGAATTCTAGAAATGTTGGCAGAAATCAGATCATATAGAGCTTTAAGATCTATAGCAAAGATTTTGGTATTCATTTTAAAGTTATGAGAAGCCACCAGAATAGCCACTGCAATTTACATTTTTATACTCCTGCTTTAAATAAATATAGCCAGAAACCTGATAACTATATTTTTGTTCATTTTTAAATTATGGTATCAAAGATAACTTTACTGGTGCACTCAACACTGTTTCATTATATTTTCATGAAGACGTAGGTAGATCTAGTTCTTTCATTTTATCTGCCATTTAGAACTATATTATAAGAATATTTGGAACCTCTTAGACGATTACAAGTTTCTCTTTGATCTGTTAAATGGTAAATGTGTCAATCAGTTTTTTACTGTTAAAATATCATTGTATTTTAGGATACATGTACCTAGCTATAATGTATTTCTTAATCAAACTAGTTATAATGTGATATCTTATCAAAAATCATCTCTGTATTATGTTTATAGTAGCACTAAAATTTGCATTTTTCAAACTGTCTTGATCTGATTTAGGCCCAAGGTTATACTCACAATATAAAATTAGTAAGAAAACTTTATTTCTCAAAGTATTGTCTCCCTCAAAAATTCTTAAAGATTTTAACTATCTTAAAATTCTGTCTTATAAAACAATTCTATCTTGGTGTTGTCCCTCCCTACATGCTTTTTATTGGGAAAATTCTCGAACTGATAGAAATGTTGAAGCATTATTACAAAGAATATTTGTATACCCTTCAACTAGCTTCATTGTTTAACATTTTGCCATATTTATTTTCTCTCTCTTTCAATTCTCACTCATCTGTTCTCTTCATTCTCTCTCCTCTCAGTCTCTCTTTTTAACACAAAAGCATATTTCAGGTATGATACCTCTTAGCTAAATATTTCAGTTTAATTATCTTAAGCAAAAGAGTATCTAATATGACAACAGTGCCATTATCATACCTCAAAAATGCAATAATAATGGCATGTCATATATTATGACTTTCATGTATAAAGTTATTCCAATTGCTTCCAAAATATATTTAAAATTAATTTTTTTTTTGAGCTGGGGTACAATCAGAGTTCATGCTATTGGCTATTATCACTGTGAGTCTTCTTTAATCTAAAATTATCCCACTGACTTTGGGTTCTTTAGTTATTTGCTTTATGTCACAAAATCAAAGTTTTTGAAGAGAATGCAGAAACTTATTTCATAAAATTACCCATGTTCTGTATTGAATTTCTCACAGTTAAGCTGAAGTTGAACATTTATGGCAAAACTACATAGGTAATGCTCTACATTTCTTATTGCATTGTACTGGGAGTCAAATAATGTTAGGTTGTCTTTAATTGACAAAGCTATGTCTTACCACATGGCTAAGATGATGTTGTGGATGTATATTTTCCTCTGGTTACTTCTCTTTGTTGGCAAGGTACTGTTTTAATACACGTTATTGGATAGAAAAACATTTGTGCCTCTGGTAATATACTGAAAACTCAGCTCAGTTTCCCATCTTGTCTAGGATAAGACCTTGTCTCTGCTGTTAAAAACTCAGACCGCTGTTGTACTTTTGGTCTAACTGCAGGAATATGGACCAGATTAATCTTCGAGACTGAAACAACAAGAAGAAAAAGAAAGCAAAAAAAAAAAAAAAAATACATCAAACAGCAGTTTAGACATCAGATTATCAGGAAGCACAGGACAGTGTTCCCTGAGAGAGGATAAGAAAATAAGCTCCACAACTTTGCGCAGGTTCCTACCAGGCGAAAAGTTGCAGACTGCAGCATGAGGAGGGGGAACCCAGGTGGACATGGTGAACTTCCTCAGTTAAGGAGACAGATTTAGGAGTTCAAGGGAGCCAAAAAGCTAGAATTCTCAGGTATGAATTACTGAAATGAAAGGATTTCACAGCAAATATCTGGAAATTAGCAGAAGGTCCCCTCAGTTGACTATAAATGAGCAAATATGTATGAGGAAACTCCCCATGGTGGGAAGAAGAACCACCCAAAAAGAAGAGAGGGAACAATTTCATATATGGTCACAAATAGTTTGTGTTCCATCAGACAGAATGGGAAAACATCTCATAAACAATGAGGTATTGTGAAGAGTATTCAAAAAAGCACTGGGAACAAAATTAGTACCTGAATAAAAGCTGTTCTGGTCTCATCTAACAAAATCTGAAAGCAAACCTCAAAAGGAAAAAAAGTTAAACAGTTTTCAAATAACTTAGATGTCCTCCAGAATAAAGCTCAACAATGTTTATAGACAAGCAAAGCTATTCAGTTCCAACAAAGCAAAAATTTATAATACTTGGCATCTCATTAAAAAAAAAAGCGTGTGAGGAAGCAGGAATAGATGATGTTCCATATGTTTAATTAAGATAAGAACATAACTAAGCATTTTAGAAACATGGAAGATTTTTTAAAGGACTCATATCTAACTTCTAGAGGCAAAACTTTAATTTTTGATATTAAAAAAATACACTAAATGGAATAAACCACAGATTAGGTACCACAGAAGACTGATGGGTGGAATTGAAGCTATAACAATGGAAACTATTTAGGATAGAACAGAGAAAAATGAGCAAGTCATCAGTAGCTCTGATAAACTTTAAGCCATCTAATATACATGTAGTAGGAGTCCCAAAAGGAGGAAGAGACAGAAAAAAAATTTGAAGAAATTTGAATGAAAACTTCTCAAAGGTGATGAAAGCAATAAATCTAGAAGACCAAGAAGTCCAATGAACACTAAGCACAAAAAAATATGAAGAAAATTGTATCAAAATATATCACAATGAAATTTCTCAAAAATGAAGATTTTAAAAGCAAAGAAATAGACATATCATGTATAAAAATGAAAATAAGAATTACAGCAGACTTTTCATTGGAAACAATAAAAACCCAACAACAGTGGAGAAACTCTTTAAAGTACCAAACCCCAAAATCTTATACTTAGAAAGAAATATCTTTGAGTAATCAAGACAAAATAAAGATTATCTTAAAATCTTAAAAGCTATAACCTCCACCAACAACATCTTTATTATAAAGTATAATAAAGGAATGTCTTCAACAGGAAAAAAGAAAAAAGATCCCAGATGAAAACTTGAATCTATACAAAAGTATGAAGAGCATCAGAAATAATAAACATATAGATAAATAAAAAATAATTATCTATTAATTTTAATCTCTACAAAAAGATATTCACTGGTTAAAGCCAAAACAAAAACAACATATTGTGGACGTATATGGGGAAATAAAATGTATCATAACAACAGCACAATAGTTTGTGGGAGAAAAACAGAAGTCTACAGTTGTAATGTTCTCATACTATATATAAAGTGATATAACATTACTTGAAAGTGGATTTTGATAAGTTAAAAGCATACACTATAAATTTTAGCTAATAAGCCAAAGAATTTTAGCTAATAAGCCAAGACAAAAATAGATGACAAAATATATTCAAATAATGCAAAAGAGGGCAAACCTTTAACTTTAGCTTCTGAGTTTATGAGAGTGGCAATTTTTTCCATCAAGGAATGAGGGCCAGATTTTCAAAATAGGTATTACAGGAATAACAAAAACTAAGAATTGATCTTCTTCCACATGCATAATTGTTTGGCTCCTTTCTGATCACCATGTGTTGAGAAGGCCTGTGTCCCTCTGCCAGTTATATGGGAGGTGCAGGTGCTAACCAAAAATTGGCAGGCTGCACACTCCTGAATTGCAGGAAACCTATATTCTGTGACAATGGGATCCTGCTGCTACCATGTGCCTTTTAATACCTGAATGTAGTCAGTCTGTTCTTTTTTGTGAGGGCTAAAAAAAGAGGCCAAGAAGAGGAAAGTATCAATTGAGAAAATGCAAGTGTTCTTGATAGATGAAGATTTCTTAGTTTGAGATTAAAGGTTAGAAGCAATGTCAAGAACTCAGTGATTAAAAGGAGTTTCTCATTAAAAAAAATAAGTTAGGTTCCTAGTTTATGCTAATTCCAAAATTAAACTCCAGATGGATTATATTTCCTAATTATGAAAGGCAAAACCATACAGTCAATGGAAGAAAACATAGGAGGATATCTTTCTGACCTTAAAATGGAGAAATATTTATTAAACAAATTACATTAGCACAACTAAAGGTAAGAAACAAAAAAGAAAAAAAAAACTTGATTGATTCTCTATGCGAAAATTAAGGATTTCTGTTCAAAGACAAGTTAATAGGTGACAAATTGAGGGAGAATAATTTCTAATCTGACACCCAATGGACATTTATAGTAGAAAAGAAACAAAAACAGTGAATCCTAAATTAAAAGAAGGGAAGCAAACAATTATGTGGAGATAAATGAAAATGAAAGGAACACTGAATATGTCAAATTCCAAAAATAGAAATTTTGAAAATACTAACTATTGTCAAGGATGTATTGATGAGGGAGCAGGAGGCTGACTGAGGACAAAGCAAAAGCTGGCACCCTGCACCCCCTCTCCACCCACTCCCCTTGGTAATGTGTGTGACATTCCTCGGGCACCCCTGATTGCCATAAGTGAGAAACAAACAGTTAACTTGCAGAAATTACAATCCTACAAGACAGGAGTCTCCCTTGGTTTACAAATGTCGTAGAGATCTACAAACAAAGAAGTTACCTTATCAATAGCACAATTTCCAGAGGCAAATAACTCAGTTCCTCAAGCCCTAATGTCTCCCTCCCCACCATAAACAAAAGTGGAGGAGGCTGAGGTAGAAGGGAATGTAAATAGTGTTAAACCTCTTCTAAATCTAAATCTCACTAACAAAGATGCTTGATAGCAGGATTGTGACATCCCACCAAAAATCTCCCAACTATCTTGATGTTAATGGCTGGCCTAAAAACAGCATTGATCAAGCCACAAGGGCAAGGGCAAGGCAGTTGTAATTTGTAGGCTGCTGGTATCCTGGCACCTTGTAGGCCCTCTTAAACATATGAAAGTTCCATTGAAACCTTCCTTCCCCTCCCCTTCCCCCAACCGCAAGGTACATAACCTGCCATCCCTCACAACCTGGGGCAGCAGCCCTTCATGCCCATCATGCCCACAGGTCCTGTCCCGGTGCTTTAATAAGCAACCATTTTGCACCAAAGATGTCTCAAGAATTCTTTCTTGGTCATTGGCTCCAGACCTCAGCCCACCGAACCTCACCTAGGTTCTAGAACTTCATCAGTATGAAAAGAGGTACCTTTTTTGCTCTCTGGAGAAGAGACTGGTATATTAAGCCTACACATGCAACCTGTGATTCAGAAGACTCTGTTCCTGGGTTTGCCCAAGTTCTGATTCATGCTGCTTTTCCAGAGTAATTATTAATAATGCCCTTTTCCACTCTCAAAGTTATGTCAGTATGGACAATAAGTTGTCCAATGATTGTCCTACTAATGACTAAGCTATTCAGTACCTGAGCTTCTGAAGGAAACTCCCACAGGTCTGTGAGAGGATATGTATGAATACATCCATCACAGTGTTGTCTGTGGTAGTCGAAAACTGAAGGCAACCTTGATGTCCATTTCTAGGTGAATGACTAAAAGATGTTTAAAGATTGCAAGCCACGAAAATACTAGCAATTAGAAACATTAGCTAGCTATGTATTGTGAAGGTAGAATTTATTTACAGTTGTACTGTAATTTGTTAAAAGCTGAGTATTAGAGTGGTCAGTCCCAAATGGGTGTGCAATAAAATTACCTTTGCATCCTACAAAAAATATTCACTCACCTTAAAATCCAGCTAAGGTCAAGCTTTGAAAAGTTTATTGATAAACTCTGAGAAATTAAGAAAAACATTTTCTTTTTTTTTCTTTTTTTTTTAAAAAGATTTTATTTATTTATTTGACAGAGAGAAATCACAAGTAGGCAGAGAGGCAGGCAGAGATAGAGAGAGGGAAGCAGGCTCCCTGCTGAGCAGAGAGCCAGATACAGGGCTCTGAGATCATGACCTGAGCTGAAGGTAGAGGCTTAACCCACTGAGCCACCCAGGCACCTCAAGATAAACATTTTCAACTGACAAAGATGGTTAGGGGAAAAACAATTTTTGGCTTTAGTTCTTTATCCAAAAATCCTTTCTTCATCAGAAAGCTAGGTCTCATTTTAAAAAAGTACATAACACTTCTGAAATATACCAGATGGTCTTTCCAGGAAATTTAGGTTTTTTTATTTTTTTATTTTTTTATTTTTTATTTTTTGCCAGAATTCTCTGGGGAATCAACCCAAACTTATTTTGGACGTAAAAAAAAAATGGGAAGATATGATCTTCTATACAGCCCAATTTTTAGTGTGATTAAACACTTTAGTGTCTTATTTAAAATACTTTCAATGTTGCTACGTAATTTTTGGAAAAACAATCCCATCATCATGGGTAGAATTAAGAGGCCAAAGTCTTCACTACGTATCTATTGAATTGACAAGTACATACTGAAAGGTTAGAACTTAATTTTGGGAGTTATATAATGGCATGCGAGAACTAATGTTTTCTCAAATTACTATTGCTCATCTCTGCTATGCTTAGCACATGGTAGACACTCCAGAAATAGTAGCCGAAAGAGTGCATGTATGAAAGTAAGAAGATGTTTCAGCTAAGTGAGAGAAAAATTAGTACATTACCTAATAGATTACTTAAAATATATGAAGAGTTATTTTGCCAAAAGAAGTCGAATTTGTTTTTTGGAGATCCGGTGATCAGGGCTCCAGTCAATGATGGTGACTCAAGAGAAGTAGAAGTTAACTCAGTATAAAGAACTCTTATATAATTAGAGCTTCTTTGAAAATGGAATGGAAACTTGAGGAGAGAGTGTGCTGCCTGATAATGAAGGGGTTCAAGCGGTAGTCCTGTGGTCACTCCACAAAGATGAAAGAGAAGCCACCAGAACACTGGATGAGAAGTAGAGCTAGGTGACCTGTCATCAACACAATTAGGCTGCCCTGTGTTCAAAGGTCCACTCTAAGTGATGTTTTCTGCATCTAGAAACCAGAAGAGAATAAACAAATGGTCATCAGTTTCTTTTATATTACCTGCTACCCAAAAAGATTATCTTTTTGTTTGTAATTCCATGATTTTGGCCTATCCTGGTTAATTAATAAACAAAATGATTAATGGCAAGGCAAAGCCCTCGTGTGGACTTATGCATTCTGAAATATTAGCGATATATGGGACTCACATATTAATTTATTCTACAATTTCTTATTCAATAGTTTTTTAAAATGCCCACTTTACTTTAGACCCTGGTGATACAATATTGACCAGAAGAGACAAAATTTCTGCTCTCAGCTGAGTTTTGGTGAGAGAAAGCAGGTAGCAGCACATCAAAAGACAAATAGAAAAATTTCAGAATGTAGTAAGTGAGGAGAATGGACAGTAAGGAGACCAAAGTGGAAACACTGAAACCAGCTAAGAAATTTTGGAAGATCTCTTATTTTTAGCACTTTGGTAGATTAAATAACCAGGAAAAAAAGACCCTCCTTGTTAATGCAACCAAGAACATTAACTGTCTACAAACAAACAAACAAACAAACAATGTAGGGAGGTAAAATATGTAGAAGTCTGTTTGAAGAAAATTATAAAGCTTTATTAAAAGACATGAAAAATATCATAAATAAATGGAGAGTTATACCATGTTATTGAATAAGGATAAATATATTAAGGATGTAATCTTTCCCAAATTGGATTACAGATTCACTATAATTTTCTTTAAACTTAAAGGATTTTTTTAAGAAAACCAAAAACTATTTAAAATGTATATAGATGAATAAAGGGACAAGAATAGCCAAGACTCTTTAGAGGAAGCATCAGGTGAAGAAACTTGCTATACAAAACACCAAGACATATTATTATAAAGTCTTAGCTATATAATTAAGGCAGTGTGGTATTTGGGATAGAAATAGCCAACAGAAAAAAATAATCTAAAAATAGATCCACACATGTATGGATACTTGATCTATTATGTTAGCAGTCACTGGGAAAGAACAGACTGCTTAAGGAAAAATGTTGGAATCTGACTAACTGTTCAAAAGGAAAAATAAAATTAAATCCCTACATATGCCATTTCACAAGGATTGTCCTAAGAGATATTAAAATTTAAATGTGTATGGTAAGACTTTAAAAGTTTTAGAAGACGATATAGAAGAATATCCGTAAGAATCAAAGTTTGGAAATATTCTTTTAAGGAAGCTCAAAAGAAATCAAGATCCCAAAGAAAAATACTAATGTTTGACTGAATTATAGTGATTTTTACTATCAGAAGATAGCATAAAACTAGCAAAAGGATAAGACTAGAATTGAAAGAAAATATTTATAAAATACAAATGTCAAATTTCTACAAATCAATAATTATAAGACCATCAACAACACAAAAAGTTTAAATGACCAAATATGTTTGAGATAAGAGGAAACATGAATGGTCATAAATACAAGAAAGATGTTCAACCACATTAGTAATCAGGAAAATGCTAATTGTAACTTACAAACGGATATCTCCTTATACTCTTTACACCCTTCAGATGGGTAGAAATTTAAAAAATAGACCTAATAATGAGCACTGATGAGGTAGTAGAGCAGCAGTAATTCTCATCCACTGTCACAGGAGAGTAAATCAGCACAGTTAAATGGTTTGGCTTAATCCACTGTATTTGAATATTCAAAAACTTCAGGACTTAGTTCCTATACTCTAGGTATGTACTTTGGAGAAACCCCACGGCATACTTATAATAGATTTATGTCTATTATGTAGCGGCATTGTTTTTAATGAAAAATTATAAAAATAAAACATCAAGAAAAATCTGAAAACCATTCAAATCTTCACACAAATTGTAATCAATATGTGAATAGTGAGATACCAAAACAATTGCCTAGTGTATGTTTTATAAAATAAAACATCAAGAAAAATCTGAAAACCATTCAAATCTTCACACAAATTGTAATCAATATGTGAATTGTGAGATACCAAAACAATTGCCTAGTGTAAATCAGCACAGTTAAATGGTTTGGCTTAATCCACTGTATTTGAATATTCAAAAACTTCAGGACTTAGTTCCTACACTCTAGGTATGTACTTTGGAGAAACCCCACGGCATACTTATAATAGATTTATGTCTATTATGTAGTGGCATTGTTTTTAATGAAAAATTATAAAAATAAAACATCAAGAAAAATCTGAAAACCATTCAAATCTTCACACAAATTGTAATCAATATGTGAATTGTGAGATACCAAAACAATTGCCTAGTGTAAAGCAGTAAAATTGCATGAACTACAAATGTATATAGCAATACAGACAAATATCCCAAACAAGATATTGAAAGAAAGAAGGTTTCAGAAGAATATGTACCATACAACTCAATTTGTGAAAAGTTCAAAAACAAAACTAAACCATGTATTATCTAGGATGAATATATATAAAAAGGAAAAAAAATATAAAAAGCCAGAAATTATGAGCATATGATTTAGGGTACTAGTTACCTGTGGGAAAAATGGTGGACAAATTGATCAGTAAGGACATTCAAGGTAATAAATTCCTATGTTCTATTTCTGAAGTTGCATGTTAATTGACAAGTATTTCTTAAAAAAAAAAAATATATATATATATATATATATACACACACACTATATATATTTTATATTTCTTTAATGAAATACTCCATGGATATGAACACAAAATAAAAATAAATGACTGTAGTTGGATTAGAATTCTAGCAATGAGGATAGAGAGAATGAACATATTTGATGCATCTTTTGGTTTTACTGTTGATAAGATTTTATGACAAGTACATACAAAATGAGTTAAAAAGTGGTATCACGGAAGAATCTCAAATTTGGGACTTGAAAAAACAGTACATATTCCCACTGGTCATTCAGATGAGGAACATGTTTACCACAGAAATAAGATTTCTGATCTGGACATGCCATTTTTGAGATGTGTAATATACATATCCAAGATGTTAAGCTGACTGTTAATTACATGAGACAAGATTTATCTGGGCTGGTGATACAAATTTAAGAGTCAAGGGCATATGAATGGCATTCGTATTAAACAGTGGAACTAGATTCAATCTTCAGGGAAGAGAGTGGATTTTAAAAGAAGGCAATGTGTGAACAAGATTTGGCCACTCTAACTATTCAAGTTTGAATATATGAAATATGTTCATTTTAATAGTCATTGAAACACAAACCATGAGAGACTGTGGACTCTGAGAAATAAACTGAGGGTTTTGTAGGGAGGGGTGGGGTGGGGTGGGGTGAGCCTGGTGGTAGGTATTATGGAGGACACATATTGCATGGAGCACTGGATGTGGTGCATAAACAATGAATTTTGGAACGATGAAAAAAAATAAAAATAAGTAAATACTTTATTTGGGGCAATCTTAATTTTCTCAATACAATGATTTGTTTGCAATAATTTACCTTAAATTTATTTTTGGAATAGGCAAAGTACACATATATTTAATAAATAAGCAAATGAATTGTTTATTTTTGTTTCACTTCAGTCCAATATTCTTTCACTGAATTGGTTTTAGGCATAGAAAAGAGCAACTGAAAATTTCATTTTATTGATCTCCTCACTGTTCTTAAGTAAGGTCTCCAAAAATGAGTCCCAGATTCTACAGGAGTATTAAGGAAGTTATTTGTAAGTACACTTAAATATTCTCCTATAAATAACAATTTTTCAAAAATTAATGTCATAATTCCAGCTTTTATTTTAGAAGTATAATTAAGTTCTATTTATGAGAATTACTAACAAATAGATCACAATAACCAGCATAAATAAAGGTTAAATATTTGTTCCATGAAGATTTTATTCATCATGGTTTGTTTAGATACAATTCTAAAAATAATTTAAGAGCATAAATACATGCAAATTTGTGTTTCTTTTGATATTTAATAGCCTAGATTTATTCTAATTCTTTTTTTATAATTTTTTATTTTTTTATTAACATAATGTATTATTAACTCCAGGGATACATGTCTGTGAATTGCCAGGTTTACATACTTCATAGCACTCACCATAGGATTTATTCTAATTCTTAAAGTACAACATTAACATTGACAAATACACTGTTGTAAAGGTGAGAGGCTTTTTGGTGAAAATCGTGACTTGATTTTCCATTTTTTATAGCTCAATCCATTTTTGTTTTCCCACAATGACCTTTCATTTTTTCAGAGTTCACTAAATTTAGCAACTAGTTTTTCCTAAAATATTCAAATACATCTTGTCATTCTTATTATGCTGATGGACTTCCATAGTAAACTTCCTCACCCCTCATAGTAACTTCTTATCTTAGGACAGTTTTTAGTCCCTTCACACAAGTTATGGACTGACATTCCAGTTCTGGTTATCTTCCATTTTTGCTGAGTTCATATTTTTACAATAGAAATACACTGTATAATGACAGAATTTGTCATCTTAGATATCCTCAGCAACATTTGTCTATATATTAGAAGGCAAACGGATTGTACTATTATCTTGAAAATGAATGAAGAAATATTCTATTATAATGTGGATTTATCTCATGTACTTACTTTCTCTTCTTCCATTAACCTCACAAAAATGATTTCAAAGGAATAAAAAGTTCTAAATACTCAAATACAAGGAGTATTAAAACAGAAGGAAAACAGAAGAAACAGGGAAATAGAGAAGATTATCAGCAGCTGAGAGATTTCAATAATTTCAGAAGAAACCAGAAGATAATTGGAAGAGTAATAACTGACTTAACTTCACAGAGGAAGCTTCCATCTAAATGACAGAACAAAGAATAAATGAGAAGAAGCTTGTATCTGTAGTACCTGGAAAGCTCAGTATTTGGAAGCACAGGGTATTTTGGAAATTTGAAGTTATTGAAGACAGATAGTTGAAAGAATGTATGTAGATTTAATGTTTTCTAGTCCCCCTTCTCCACTCTTAAAATCAAGGTGACTACCAACAAGGAAAACAAACCAAATGCATATTTTCAAAAGAAATAAAACCACAGAGGTGCCTGGGTGGCTTATTTGGTTGGGTGTTGGACGTTTGGTTTTGGCTCAGGTCATGATCTCAGGGTCATGGGATCAAGCCCCAACCAGCCTCCATGCTCAGCACAGAGTCTGCTTGAGGTTCTCTCTCTCCCTCTGTCCATGCCCCCACTCATGTTCTCTCTCTAATAAATAAATAAATTACTTTTTTTTTTTTTTAAACCACAATGCCTCTGAACATGGGAACAAAAACAAAGCAAAACAGTGAAGAAATGAGGTGAGGATCAGGGTTAAAATATAGGGATGCTATTGAGGGGTCTGAAATTGTAATGTTGGGATCCATTGATCCCAGGCCTCCTGTCCCAGGGATATGGCTCCCATGAAGTAGACTGAGGGAACTTTTTCACAGAAGCTGAATAGTTAAGAGTAGGGAACAGAATCTAAATATTGATGTCTTTCAATGAAAAGACCACCTACTTGATTACTCATACCCAACAAATTCTATCCATACACTAAGAACTTTAATTGTCTTTGGTCAGCCTTACTTACAAATATGAATGAATAACTAAGGATCATGGGACATTTGGTTAGCCTCTAATATGAAGAAAAACAAAGTAAGCCCACTGGAAAAAAGATCATGGGATAAAAAGTATGGTGACTATCTCAGAATTATAAAAGAAGATGTATCTATGAAAAACAAAACAAAACAAAACAAAAAATAAATGTTGTAAAGCTAGAGCAGCCAAAGAGCAAGAAAAAGGTCTTGGAAATATTTCCAAAATTAAAATTCCAATAGAAACTTTGGAAAACAAATTTACAGGAGTCTCTCAGAATAAAGAATAAAAATAAAAGGAAAAAAGTAGGAATGGAAAAAAAAGAGTCAATTCTGAAGGTCCAGCATTGATTCAAAAGCATCCCAAAAATCGAACAAAAAGGAAATAATTTAACAATTATTTTTAAAAACAATAAAATAACTAGGGACATGATTGCAGGCATTCACTGAATCCCTAAGATGATAATATTATAAAGAAATTAAAACAAATGTACATTGTCTTGAAATTTCAAAACCTTAAGGATAAAGAGTAAATAATAAACACTAGAAATGGGGTGTGAAGCAGATCACATAAAAGGAAACAGAAAAAAAGAACTGCTTCTGAATTCTTAACAATGAGCACTGGATATCAAGAGACATTAAAATACAAGGGGAAATGACTTTCAGCAGGGATTTCTACAGTCAAATAATCTAATAATTTTATTAGATGAGTCCTACAGGTAGTAGGAAAATTTACAATAATTAGAGTTTGTAATATCAGTAGTTCAGGTAAAAGGGACGTGTGTATGTGTATGGAGTTGTAAGAATACTGATCTCATTTACTATAACATAGAGTAAAAAATTAATGTAAACATTGATTAATTCATTGCAACATAAGGAAATTGTACTACAACTGTGTCTGATATTGTATATTTGTGAGTATTGCATCTCTGGGCTACCAGTCTAGGGAAAGATAAGGCCTGGGGAGGGAATTATAGTTTTCTTTACAAAACTTGTATTATTCAATGGTTTTAAGCTTTGTTAGCATATTGCTTGTATCAAAATTTTACAGATTAATAAAATTCAGAATGAAGAGAAGCATTAGTGAACTAATAATTAAGTTTTTTTATTATGGTCTATTTGTTTATATGAATACAAACCTGACAAAGTGTTCCAATTTGTGAAGCAAGGTCAACAATATTTGCTGCTGAGCACTTCATGTGGTTGCTTTGAGAACTAAATAACTACTATTACAAGCACTTCAGCTGTCCCAGGGGAAATAATAGCCCAAACACAAAACAACGTTATAACATGCCTATTCTAAATTTTCATTTTACTAGGAGTTAAGTATTTATATTTTCATATGCCAAACAGTATAATCCATTGTTAATAATTTAAGCATTTATCTTATACTTATGAAGCCAACGCCAGGGATGTGTGTCAGTTGCAGCAGTTCAATTTTCTTTCCTTTTTTTCTTTTTTTTTAAGATTATTTATTTATTTATTTGACACAGAGAGAGAGATCACAAGTAGGCAGAGAGGCAGGTAGAGAGAGAGGGGGAAACAGGTTCCCTGCTGAGCAGAGAGCCCAATGCAGGGCTCGATCCCGGGACCCTGAGATCATGACCTGAGCTGAAGGCAGAGGCTTAACCCATTGAGCCACCCAGGTCCCCTCAGCAGTTCAGTTTTCAAGTAAAAACATGGAAGATCCATTTGCCAGTTCTATCCCAAGTGAAGTCCTAAATACAGGTATCCCCTGACACTATATGAAAGCTTGCTTTATGCCACTTTGCTTTTATGAAAGACTTACACTAGCATTTGTTTTCCCGAACCAAAAGAAATCTGAAGAGGATTTTTGCATTTATGGAAGAGTAATTGCTTCTTTGGTTTATGCCATTTTGGCTTACAAAAGTTTTCATAGGAACACATCTTTTTTTTTTTTTTTTAAATTAAGATTTATTTATTTATTTGAGAGAGAGAGAGAGAACAAATGAGAGGAAGCGCAAAGGAGATGTAGAGAGAGAACATCAAGCAGTCTCCCTACTGACAGTGGAGTCCCACTGTGGGGCTCAATCCTAGGACTTTGAGAGCATGAACCGAGCTGAAATCAACAGTCTGATCCTTAACCAACTGAGTCACCCAGGAGCCCTATCTACTATCCATCTTTCCAACAGGCATAGCTAAAAAAAAACAATTTTAGGTGAAAACCCAACGTATGTCCATATTTGCCTCCTTGCTGAAGAAAAACTAATTTATATTCGCAGGGTAGGAATAAATTAATTCCACAGTCACTTAAAAGCCCACAGATAATTTTCCAGATTACCAGTAATACTGTGTATTAAGTGAACCTGCTATCCTTGACATTTTATAAAGATATTTTAATAATTGTTGGTTTTTCCTCTTTTAGACCCTAATTGTCTCCCCACAAATAGTCTTTTTTTCCCCTATATTTTTCCTATATTTACTGGAATCTGAACATCAATTTAAACATAATAGCACTTGGAGAAATTGTAAGCCTTCTGTCCTTGGTACCCGCTCCTGATGGAGGGAACTGAAAATCTGTGCTGTTTCTGAATCCCACTGAAGTGTGATCTACCACAGAACTGGCTGTCCTGAGTCACAACTCACTTCAGACCACCTTCCCAGACATTTCATTATTTATAGTAAATAATAGGCCAGTGACAAAGTGTGAATAGCATAGCTTGTGTAAGTATCCTTTCCTGGTATGTTTTAAGAGGTTGAAGAACAAAGGCTGCTCTAACAACAGACTATTTGGGGCTATAAATATTTGTTAATACCTACTGCAAAACATGTAGGAGGAGAAAAGAAATGTCATTCTCTTAATTAACTCAATGCACATATTAAACTTTAGAATCCTATAGGAATCTTTCATTGAGATACTGTCAAATCAGTCAGTGGACTTACATTAAAATGAAATTCACGGAATCAGCTAACTGACATTGATTCAACTGATGAAGCAACAGACTGAGTAAGATTGGCAGTTTGAAAAGTCTAAAGGTTTAAAATGTGTTTTGGTTCCATAAGATTCACTCATACATTTAGATTACAAGAATATTCTAGGCTTCACACTAATTCTTTCAAAATATAATGAAATGAAATTATCAAAAGTTAAGAAAATAAAAGTGAAGAAAATAAAAATTATAAATATATAAAAAATATATAATCCTTTATATATATAGGACTTGAGTTTTCATATTTGCCAAACTCCTTCTGCAAGAAAGAAAACTCATATATTTATTTACCAAAAAAGTGGGATTTATTTCTGAAGCACAGAATTTCCATCATTTTCCTCCTAAATGCTAAATATGAAAGAAAAAGTTAAGATGTGAGGATTTTCATGCTCTCTTAAGTTTTCTTTGCATCAAATCCTGGTCAATGACGTTGTCACTTGTTAGTTGTGTATCCAAGGAGAACATGCAATCTTTTTTTTTTTTTTTTTTTTTTTTTTTTTTGTATCCAAGGAGAACATGCAATCTTGATTTTTTCCTGCTGTTTAAAATTTTCACCATCATTAGTTTCAAACTTGGCTCCTGATACAGCCCAATTTTTTTGTTGTGTTTCTGATTTATGTGATGTAGTAGCTTTTTGCTAGTGCTGAGTCTTCTTCATGGGACAGATTACATATATATGTATATGCATATACATATATATATATTTTACATATATATACACACTGTCTAGAACTAAAATCTAATCTATGATTATATTTTATATGGTTTTAATATTTGATTTAATTACATGAGCAAATTTTTAGTGGTGAAAATAATATTCTTCTAAGAAATATGGTTATGAGGGTTGACTATATTATTTTTAAATACCGTGTTTTTGACCTCCAATATTGAAAAGAACGAGAGGCTCTTTCTGAAATGTTTTTTTCAGGAAATCCGCATGGAGTACTAGGTGAGATCAATTAGATCCCATTTGTTTTACAAAGAAGAAAAGTGACATGCCAGAAGGTTAATTTTAGTTTCTTCCAAGAGACATAATTGAACAAAAATCTGACTCTTAACTAGATATCGATAAACTAGGCATTTTGGGGAGATTCATGTTCACAACTCTGTTTTTCTTTCACTATACCATTTGCCTTCCTTCCAAGAAATGACTGATTTTAAATGCTATGTTTGAATTTTAACAAACCAAAGAAAACAGATATCATCATGTTCTGTGTAAACTGTAGTGCTAATGGTCCCTCTGCTGCTGCCAGGCAGGCAGCATTCTCAGGGCTGGGGACAGTGTGAATGTTGTGTGGTGCAAGATACATTTTATGCAAAAAACCAACTACTGCAAATATTCACCGAGATAATAGAATAATAAGTTCTCAGAGCTGGAAGGGACTCTAGGAACAATTTGGGCAAATTGTTTGCAATGTTTACACAAGTAAAGATTCTTTCATTATTTCAACCATAAATTCCAAATTTCGTAGGATTTAAAATCAGTGAACAGGCTGTAATGTAGACTGTTTTTTTTTTTAATAGAAATAATCATAAGGAGTTTTAATTTAGTTTGAAGAACTCCATCACTACCTTGGAGAGCCCGGGTTGGGAATAAATGAATTAGCTTCATTGTCTCACTCTACCTATGATAGAAGTTGTACCTGTAGTGCATGAGGGTTGTTCAAGGTTACAAAGAGAGTAGCACTGGAGAGAGTTTATAAGCAGGACGGATTTGGGAAAGCATCAGCTCTGATCCTTCATTTGCACTTCTTCCTCACCATGTCCTCTTTAATGTTGGTGGATCTGACTGTCCATTCTAGTGCCTGCTTCTTGCGCTGTGCAAAACTTTTAATTAACAGTTACATACTGTTGATGCTCAATCCATTTCCCTAATCCGACCTCACTCTTGATATTCAGACCCACATTTCTTACACTGAATACTACCCATGCATGGGATACTAGGTTTTTAGTTGACTTGTATGTGTATCTGCAATACCATCCTTCCTCTGTTCAATACTTTTCAAGAAGCAATACAAATACCATCTTCTGTGAAATGTCTCCTGATTTCCATCTTTCAACCATGTCCAAGAAAAGAAAGTGTTCTTTCCTGTGTTTATGTTAGTAGGTATAATATTGGTCTTTGTGGGGTGCCTAGGTGGCTCAGTGAGTTAGGCCTCTGCCTTTGGCTCAGCTCATGATCTCAGGTTCCTGGGATGGAGCCCCGCATCATCAGGGAGCCTGCTTCCCCCTCTCTGCCTGCCTCTCTGCCTATTTGCGCTCTCTCACTGTGTCAAATAAATAAATAAAATCTTAAAAAAAAAAAAAAGAAGTTACAACATTTGTCTTCTTTTCTAATTGTTTGTTCATTTGTGTCTCTCTAACCAGATGGAAAGACTCCAAAAGGTAAGAAGAGTCTATTGTTCACCTTTGTAATTGCAGAGCCTACCACCGTCTGGCTTCACTGTGCCTGCCAGATACAGGTTTATGTGTGATGTGTAATTATGTTCTGCTCATCACACTAAAATATCTGTTTTCCAGTTTTAGATGACTTCAGAGTAACCATAAATTTTATTTAGCTACATTTGTGCATTTCTTATGTACAGCAAAATATTTTCATTAAAATATAGTATAAAATAACAATTTCAGAAAAATTTTTTCTTTCACCACTGAGCAGGCCATTGAATTTCATTTTTCAGAGAAAAAATGTGGCCCTTTTATGATAAATTATGACAAACAAAAGACATTACAGAAATAACTATGTTAATACCATTTTGAAGTACATACCAAGCTTACGGAAAATTGAGGGAAGGACCACTAATTTTCAACATGATCTTCTCTGTTAATTTTTTTAAAGATTGAAATTTTGGGTACATTGAGAAATAACTCTTTTTTTTTTCAGTATATTCAACAAGGATAGATCTATAAGACAATCTACTAGATGGCTGCAGGAAGTAACAGGTGTAAGATACAACTTTCTACAGTGTCAGGTGAATTTAATGAACATCTCACATGCTTGCAACTAAATGTTAATAAGCCCTGATTTCTTAGAAAAGATATATTAGAAATAAAGAGGAAGTATATGGTAGTCGTTCTGAGTTTGGGATTTGCAGTCAGTTGAGTTTGAATCTTTACTCTGCCAATTGCAGTGATATGACCTTGGGCAAGTTAATTAACCTCTCTAAACCCTAGCTTCTCATTAAAAATGAAGCTTATAATTGAATCTGCTTTATAAAGTCATCGAAATGATTAAGTAGAATAATGCATGGAGAGGATTTTGTGCCACAGTTATATAGTAACAATAAATGAAACTATTATTGTTGCTGTAATTGTGAAGTGGCTGGTATTGGAATTATGGTAACTGAAATTAAAGAATGGAAAGGACTGTAGTGATATCTTAAAAAAAACAAATCCCTTTTATTTTTACTGTTGAGAAAACTAAAGTTTAGAACAACTCTAAGTCTTGCTCAAGTCTGTTTATGCAGCCATGGTTAAACTGTCAAAGCTTCCATGTGTCTGGAATTGTAGCCCAGTGCTTTTGATACTTTCCAGTAAAATGAGTACTATACTTCATTTTCTACATAATTGATTTTCCATAAACAAAACTGTTTTCACTTCCAGATTATTTTCTTGTGATCTTTCATTTGATTGAAGAAAATCAATAATCATGATATTTGGGCAAATGTGTGAGAATTGTTTTGAATGCTTAAATTTACATCTTGTTTTTCATCCACTTTCTCAAAATTCCCACATTCCAAAACACACAATCTCCTGTCAACCAACTAGAACCAATTCCACCTGAGGTAGTTTGCTTCCAGAGACAGATGCACATGCATCCTCATGAAGAGTACTGTTCTGGGACTTGTTCCTCTAGAGCCACACCCGTTACCTTCAGTTCCTCTTACAGACACATCAACTGTCAGAATTTGATCACTTGTTCTGATTTTGAAGACTCTTCTACCACCTTTCAAACATCTTACCTACTTTAAATTGGTTCATAAAATACAAAAGTATATCTCAAAGAATTTTTAATCTATGTGTATGAACTACTTTAATTGACTGGCATTGTTTCAGATCATTTTTTGTCAAGTAATTTTGGAAAATGCTTACATTTGTTTTAGTCTGGAGAGTAGTATTAAACAGATATACTGAATTTAAGTGAGCAGGCTAATAGCTATCTGACAAACCTCTAATTACATACATTTCAATTTTTCTGTTTAGATCATTGCCTTAACAAAGCAATGCATAAATCAGATCCTCCCGCAAAAGTGGTTGAAATATCTATGATATATTACATATATCTTAGTTTAAATCCAATTGCTTATATATTTCTGCATCTAGCTTTTTACTCAAAATTTTATCATGATTCCCATGTAATTTTGATTTTAATGCCTGTATAAATTTGCATAATATGGATTGCCATAATTACTTTTCTTGTTTTGTATGGCATTTAGATTGCTTCCAGTACTTTGCTATTATAAATAATGTTTCAATAAGTGCTGTATACTTAAATAAATGGTTTTTTTAAAATTTCAATTTCCTTAAAATAGCTTTATAGAAATATAATTACAAAGACAAAGAACATTAACATCTAAAGCATATTATTATTTTTTCAAATATAACAGGATAAGTGGCCCTTATATATCTGTTAATCAAAAAAAGAAAAGAATATTTCTCATTGTGCTTTTTATTTATATGAATTTCATTATTAATAAAGTTAAATATTCTTTATTCCATTAGCTATTACGTTTCTAAATTAATGAATATAATTATGAACTGTGCTCACTGAGATTCTTTATATTTAATTGTTTTCTGAGTTTTAATTATTTTTTAATGTGCTTTAATAATATGTTCTGTCTAGCTATTTATTCATCTTTCTTCAAATCACTTCAGCAAAGGTTGTTTGGTTATATGAATTTTGGGATAGATTTTTAAATTTCCTGAAGTCATCCTACTGAGTTTTTGATTGAAATTAAGTTAAATATATAAACAAATCTGATATCAAACATTTTTTCCCAATCTTCCCATTCAAGAATATGTTTATTCATTCCATTAAGCCAAACAAAATATTATAGTTATCATTTATTTCTTTTTAAGGTGATTCTTAGTGATCATATTTCTCATTTGTTTCCTTAAATGAAGTCATTTTTCTACTATAATTTCTAATTGTTTATTACTTGCGAATATGAATTCTTCTTTTTTTGCTTATATCCAGACAGTTTATTTGACTCAAAAAATTTACTTTTTTCCCCTCTGTAAGTTTTCCACATATGAGTGTTTTCTTTCCTTAGCCCATAGACAAAATTTGCTGACTCATATACCCTTACAATGTGTGAATAATAATATGGAACAAATTTAGATAGCACATAATTCATTTTAATAGAAAAATCTGCCTAAAATTATATTTTTACCAGAACATAGTCTTCCTGATTTCCTCACTAATAACAGCCCACTAAAATCTAAACTGTGTACCTAATATCGCTTAAAGTAATTTTATTCTAATATTTATTTTCAGTGTATTCACATGCCAAACAATGTGATAGGAACAGATGGAAATAGCTTGCTATGTCACCAGTGACTTCCCAATTATCAAATTAGTTAATTACTTCATTCATAAAAATCATTTGTTGAATCCCAATGAGCACTCCTCAGGTCTTCATCTTTTGGGGGGTGGGTGTCCTATCTATTTGCTTATCTCACTCATCTTTCCACATTTTCTCATTGTATCTCTTACTGATCTTCAGGGTACTATGATGGCTCATCTACCCATTGCTTAAATATTAGTATTTCCATGAAGGTTGATTTGTTTTTCATGATTCCTACCTTCCTTTCTTTTTTTATATTTTCCCCTTGGGCAACCCAAACTATTTCATAGCCTCAAATGTGACCTGTATGGGGATGACTTCCAAATAGATATACTAGATTTCATCTTATTCCAAAACTGCATTTCTAATGGCCTACTTGTCATTTCTAACTTAGAGGCTTAAATAAAATGTTTGATCAGTCCAAATTTTGACTATCTTTTCCTCAAAATCATTGTTTTGTTTGGAATTCTTTATTTTGGACAATGGCATCATGATAGTGATAATAATGATGTTCTATGGTTATTATAGTGATATAATAATATTAATAATATTATCAAGAGGAAACACTTACTCAACATTTACCATATTCCAGGCACCATTTTAAGAGTACTGCATGTATTAATTCATTAATCTTCACAACAATCTGATGAGGTAAAAACAATTCGTATACCTGTTTTACAAGTAAAAAAAAAATTGGGCATAGAAAGTTTGAGTAAATTGCCCAAGGTCACACTGATAAAACAAAAAATAGTGAAACTGGCTTTAAAGTCTTAATACAAAGTCTGTTTTTATTTATTTATTATTTATTTATATTTAAACCACAATTCTCTGCTTCTGACCTGAAAACATCAGTGTAATCCTTAAGTCATTCCTTCATCTTATATTATTAAATAATTTACCAAGGTCTGTCAATTTGGTCCTCTTATATGTTCTTAGTCAATGCCCTTCTCATCACCTCTACTACCACTTTGTTTTTTCAAGCAACCACTGACTCTTAAAGAGTGGCAGAGACTTAGCATCTCTAATATCCTATTAGTTCCATGATGCATGTAACATAGGCATGATCCAATCATGCCTATGTTTAAAATCTTTCCATAGGATAAAATTTAAATCCTTGGCAAAGTACACAAGGCCTTCTATATTCTAAAGTTGTTTTCTTTTTTAAAAAATGATTTTGTTTATTTGACAGAGAAAGAGAGAGAGAGGGAGAATACAAGTAAGGGGAGCAGGAGATGGAGAAGCCGGCTCCACACTGAGCAGGGAGACTGATGTGGGACTCAGATTCTAGGACCCTGAGATCATGACCAGAGCCAAAGGCAGATGCTTAACTAACTGAGCCCCCCAGGCACCCCAAGTTGTTTTCTATTTTCGGACATTTTCCACCTGCTCCTCTACTCTACCACAAACACATGCTCACAGTTGTACTGAATTATGTGTGCACATATATACATTTATCCACAGCTTAATGGAAAAATATACATACATATACATATATATCCATAACCATTGGGCTAGGAATTTCTCAATGGAAAGATTATATAGTATTCATCTATCTATCTATATATTTTTTTTTACCTTTACAATATATAATATCCCACACATGACAGATATTCAATAAGGTTTGGTTGGATGGATGATTGAATGAAGGACGGATGCAATGAAGGAAGGACTTAAAAACTTTAGGTAATCATATTTTATGGTCCATGATACTCATTAATCCAGATCAGCCTCTCTTACACTTGAAAGAGGATGAGTGTGCAAGATGCAGGGATTGGGCAGTTCTGGAATATGTACATTATACTCAACCATCTTGAATACTTACAACATAGAAGAAGAATATATTTCTTTTTCTTTTTTTTCCAAAGATTTTATGTATTTATTTCACAGAGAGACACGCAAGAGAGGGAACACAAGTAGAGGGAGTTGGGGGGAGAGAGAGAAGCAGGCTTCCCCCTGAGCAGGAAGCCCAATGTGGGGCTCCATCCCAGGACCCCGTGATCATGACCTGGGCCAAAGGCAGACACTCTAAGTAATGCCATCATAAAGTAGTTCTAGAAATAAAGTATATATACTTATACTTGTATTAGTTATATACATATGTCTCCATGCGTTCTCAGCTTGTAACTACTGGGTGCTTGCTTTCCATTTGAGGAAGCTGGCCTATGGAAGTGAAATGAATACAAATTCACCGTCATGGTTAGAATGTAGAAGAACTTGTTAAATTAAGAGAATGGTGGCCTCTTTTTATGGTAATTTAAGATTGGTGATGGGTATGAATGACTGCAGATGATAATAAAGTGGTGAGTATCAAATGACACTGTGATTCAACAGGCCATACATGTCAGGGACAAGAGGTGTGAAGCGATCACTCTGCTTGTTAGAATCTTTATACTAATACTAAAATAATTTTGAGTATATTTCTCTTCGGTTATAGCCTTTTATAGGAATTTCTACCCTACGGATCCTTTGAACATGCATTTTAATGTGAATCTCACTAATCCACTTTTAGGTAATAGATGAGGGCATAAGAAAATTCTAAGTAGAAAGAAAAAGAAACTAAAACTAAGCCAAACTAACTAATATTCTTAATTATTTTCTTTCTATAAGGTACTTATTAGATTAAACAAAGTCATGACTCAAAAAACAAGGTTATATAACTCTAAATAAGGCAGTAGTGACCCAAGTCATTTAACTGCACAAACATCTGGCAGGTGAAATGACAGCATCTAAATCATACAACAGCTATGAAGAGAAAAATAAAATTTTTGGACTAGAACAGTTGGTTGATAAATGTATCCTACTTTTCTTTAATGCTTACTTTTGATAAATGGACAGACTTTGCTATGACTTTGCCTTGACATTTATCTCACAGTCAGTGGCCATTATCTTGTGACAACAATCTATTTCTCTCTGTTATTTTGCAGCTTATAATTGTTAAGTCTTCTCGCTAAAGATTTCCGATCCATTTTGTAATTTATGACATACAGGACCAAACTTTAAAATAAAGTATTTTAGGCATATGGTTTATGACTAAAACTAAAATATAATAGGCGCTGTTTTTTTTTTAAAGATTTTATTTATTTATTTGACAGAGGGAGACACAGAGAGAGAGGGAACACAAGCAGGGAGAGTGGGAGAAGTAGAAGAGGGCTTGCTCCAGTGCGGGGAATCTGATGTGGGGCCCAATCCCAGGACCCTGGGATCAGGACCTGAGCCGAAGGCAGACACTTAACGACTGAGCCACCCAGGAACCCCTTGTCACTGTTATTTATAAACATACACAAAGGAAAAAATATTGTGGAAAGAAAAGCAAATATTAACATTTTTAAAAATTCAAATTCATTTAAATTCTATATAAATTCCTGAGAAAGTTTTTAGAGTTGGAGCTCAAAGAGGCCCAACAATATTTTTCTCATTAACATACTGGTCACATCCTAGATGGAGTAGCCACCATTGCCAATTCCTTAGAGTACTGAGCAAGTTGCCAGGAATATGTAAGCTTTGGCATTGCCCTCACTAAACATATTTTTTCCTTCCCCACATTTTCCTGCTCTTGTGGCAATAGGAATCTTCCCAGAGCACACTAGAAATGACAAAATTGCAAGGCAAACTAAGAGAGCATTTTGTTTTGTTTTGTTTTAATAGTTCATTTTACAACATTTAATCTGAACAACTAGATAATGAATTGTATTAAGAACACCTGGACTAGTCCTCGATGACTGTCCAATTTAATTGCTCTATTTTTAGATGAGGAAACCAAAGCCCAGGACATTTTCATAGCTTTCTCAAATCTACTTAGATATAAGGAAAGTAAAAACACGCATGTGATAATAATCTTTTCCCAAACACCTAATCCAGTATTCTTTCTACTGATCATTTTTCTTAGAAGTTACATGGAATACTTACTAAAAATATATTCTTGATTCTTACTCCCAATCTGGGGTGAGGCCAAGAAATCTACATTTTTTATTATCTAGGAGATTCTGAGGTCTAGGGCATTCTGATGTAGCCAATCTAAGAACATATTTTGAGAAGTATTGATTGTTCCATGCCCACCTTTCTTCATAAATATAAAATAATCTTCCTTATTGCTTTAGTTGCACACAGATATCTCAGTGGTGGGATTTCTTAGCCATTCAGCTTTAGGAATATCTGATGCAGACTGAAATGGAGAGGAGATAGATGTGTGTGTGTGTGTGTGTGTGTGTGTGTGTGTGTTTGTTTGTTGAGGTGAAAACTAAAGATGAAGAATGCCTTTGATAGGAACTTGGTCACAAATAAGCTGAAAGATTCATAGAGACTAAATCAAACTGATTCAAGAGCTAGACATTTTTGTATATTAGAACTACTTTCACAGACATGTTTTTTGGAATGTGGATAAGTATGTGTTCTGGGATCCAAAGAAAGGCTACTTCCAAGAGGAGACCTTGTGCCAACTTCTATTGGAGGTGAAAAGACTTCTAAAAGCTCCTTATTCTAATGATGCCATCCATCTCCTCATTTTTTCATTGCTGTCCTTACTGTGCACTTGCAGGTTGGTAATATCTTATTCGGATGTTGCCAGTATGAGATGATCAATCCTCAAAAGAAACATTCATCACTTTCCACTTGAACCTGTACAATGCTCTCTGTGAACCCCCATTCAGCACACATCCCTAGCAGACAGGTGATTCAGCAGTAGTCAGCTCTTAGATAACTTGTTTCCCAGAGACCTATGAGACCATAGGTCAAATGCCATGGTAATCACATTAATAGTGAGGTATAGAATGAGTTCCCTGTCACAGACAACTGATATGGACCAGCGACTTCTTCAATAGTGGATAACTTGAGCTAACAAAAGTATGAAGTAAGTGTTCCACTTTGATGCCAGTATTTCTGGATCTCTACACTGAAATCTCTTGTGCACTTTGGCAGTAATTGTGCCATTATAAATTGTAAATGGATCCAGATAGGCAACAACTCTAAAAACTCTGATAGTGTAACCAACAGTTTGCTAGTTTAAACATTCAAGTTATACCATTATCTCACTTTGAGGATCTTCCAGTGAGCTGAAATAACAACAAGAAATACTTAACTGGGCTTAATTACATAGATTGCTTTTCCCCATCAGTTACTTGTCAGCCTGAATCTACATGGCAGCTCTTTTTTTATGTCCTAGTCTCAAAGGAATTGGCTGAGGTCTTTTGGTGCATCTACCTTGCACATAGACTATTGATGACATCGGCAGGATTATTCTCCAAATTCTCTCTCCAAAAGTAAACTTATTGCTCCCCATTTTGTATACCCCTGGGTCCATAATTTCATTCATCTGCAGCCCTGTGATGCTTCATTGCCTTTATTTGACTCACCCAGGAATGGGGCATTTAGGTTATGAAATATCTATATTTGATACCACAGAAAGTCAGAAAATTTCCCTGTTTCTCATCCTCCATAATTCCATAGAGTCCAGGTTCATTGTCATAATCCTAAATGAGGAATATCCTTGCTAAGAGAATTCCATAGATAAGGTCTCTTTTCTCTTGAGTCATATTGGTTCATTTATGAAAACATCCAGTTTCAGCTTTTTCTAAGGAGATTATACCAAATAGTCTGCTGCCCACCTCATCCCACAGCATCCTCATTTCTGCTTTCACAATGATAGTGAATGGATCATAGGCCAGCTACTTTAACTCTTTCCTCCCCAATATTAAAAGAGACAAATTAACCAAAGGCACTTAGAACACTATCATAACACTATTATAACTATGGCACAACTATAACTTAAATTATTAAATTAATTCAGCCACTCCATGGAAATGATTAAGATTAAGTTAACTTCTAGAGTATAGATCATGTAAAACAGAATAATAACTCTGGCTTGCTAGATAATCCACAGGGCTCCTGTTTTCTATAATTTGACAGTGGCACTAGCTCACTTTTCTTCTTAGTTTCCTGGGAAGAAGTATTCTGGGAAGATGCTTATAATAAAACAGGGGAAGCAAAGAGCCTTCTGAATTTGCTCATAATTAAATATGATTAAATCATAAGTGTTCAAGAAGAGAGGATTGCAACATAAATAACATTAACGATGTAGAGTAGTGAGATACTGTAAGAGTGAAGAACATAAACTCAAGGCATACATTGGAAGTTACACAGCATGCAAGAAAAAGATCTCAGAATCATATAGTGCAAGTCTGTTTCACAAAATAAAAATAGAAAGTAAAAAAACTAGATACATGGGAAACTAGGAATGCTAAAAATATCTAGAGCAGAGATGGCTTAATTATCTCTAAGATAATATATGGCACGATTATTAGGATTTACCAATCTCCAGAGAAAATAAAGTTTAAGAAGTGTCATGGGACTTAGAGAACAATAAATAATAAATTCATTCTTGCCAGAAATTGTGGTTAAATACTAGAATGACCTACTAAAATATGTTGTAGCATCTACTTCAACACCACCCTTATAAAGTAGATTAAAATTCATGTACCACAATAGGTAAATTCTAAAATGAGACCCAAAGCAGTATGTCCTTTCCTATTCGCATAGCTCTGTGATAAAATCCCAGGGGATTATTAGAGAACTGAAAGTTTAAAACTAGTTATTGTTTATGGACTTCTATAACAATTTTGTCAAACCAAAGCAAATCAAAACAAGTGAAAACTTATTTAATTTGTTTTTTAATATAATTTTTTATTTTTTATAAACATATATTTTTATCCCCAGGGGTACAGGTCTGTGAATCACCAGGTTTACTTTGTTTTAACTCTGTTTCAGTGTAAGGTCTTTCTTATTAATTGAATTCTGTGATTTATGTGCAATAAGTGCCCAGCTAGTAATTTTTCTGTAGCTGTTGAGAGTACTGTAAGTTCCAAATAATCTTCAATAGGAATAAGACAATCAGGATTTCCTTAAATAGCTAATTTATTTTTTCAATATTATATTAAAATTAATGATGTTAGGAGCACCTAATTCAAAATAATCTTTGTGTATTTAATAGTTCTAAGTGCTTTATGTTGTATAATTAAATTTAAATTAATATGTAAATGTTATTGATGAAATACTCTTTGGTACTTAAAATGAATTTAACTAGCTGTTCATAGCCTGTGGAATACCCTGGGATTAGGAAGTTATTGAATTAAAGAGTTTATTTCCAAGAAAAGGCCCTCCATAAGTGAGTTTGCATCTGTTCAATTTGACACTAAACAGTTTTAATTCAGGTCAGGACCATTTCTTGTGTTTAAACAATTGAGTGAGAACAAGATAAAATTTTGTCAGATTCTGCTTTCACTAAATGAGATCTACTAACAAAGAAATTATGTTATTGTTCTGTTTAAATAATAAACACAATGTGTTTTTATGTATATCTTTTAGTATTAAAGTTACTGAAGTTTAGTATTAAAGTTCAGCATATGATTATAGAGATATGTAAGATTATAAAATGAATACTGAAATATCTTGGAGCATATTTACCTCAAAGCTTACTCCAGCCATGTTGCCATGATGTGGAATATTTTGGTAACTCCATTTTAGGAACTGTTTTTAGAGATCGGATATGACTCAAAAAAGAAAATCAATCTCATTGCTTTATTTTCACACTTTGGAAAAAAAAAAAAAAAGGTAACATTTTTCCATACGGAGGAGATATTGTGGGGCAGGCTGAGAAATCAATCCACATACAAAATTCAAGTAAGAATCAGAAATCAGTGGTTTTCCAAGGTAACACTGGTTAGAAATAAACGTCAGAGTGAAAGGTAATGTAATGTGATAGACAGGTGATTTAGATGATTTTTAAACTCCTTTCCAATCTTAAGATTCTGTTGTTACTGTTATTTTTTTTCCCTGATTCAGAATTCTGTCATACTCCACCGTATCAGTTATTCCTCATGTCTAGATACCTATGTGCTAAGTGACCATTACTCCTCTGCAGCACCTACATGGTCCAAAGTGAAGTCATTACTCCAAAGCAGAATGCTGCCAGCCTGCTCGTCTGTGCATGTGCAGGTGTGTGTGTGTGTGTGCAGGTGGGGAGTCTAACATTATTCTCTGACTTTCAGCAAATTGACTCAGTTGTGATGGAGGCACAGAAATGAATTTAGAGAAAGTTGGCATCAAATAAAGCTGCCCCAAAACAAAAACAAAAACAAAACCTTCGAACTATTTAGAGAAGATGGCCTGTAACCAATCTGTCTACTAAAAACACAATATATCATACCACATTTAGCAGAAAGCACATTCTCCTTTAGCGTGATAAACACTCAACTCTTTCCATTTTAGACCTCAACCTCCAGTGTCCTCGACACACATTTGTTTTTATATCAAAATTCTTCAAATATTCAGGATTTCCATATATCTTTACTAAGAAATACATTTGGAAAGATACTAAAATTTCATATTATGTGTTTGATTAAGCTAAAATCTGTTCCTATATTTTTCATGTAAATACAACTGCTTCTACTGTTATTATAAGTAATATAGAAGTTTGTTTAATGTATCATTAGTCACAATATGAAAGAGTGGAACACTTTTATAGTAAAGTTTAATTATTTTGCCTTTTCCACCCATGTTCAAAATTCAGTTTGGAAAGTGTACAGAATTCTACTGAACAAGGGTGATTAATATAACTAATATTATCACATCACTGTGAACCAGGCAAAGCATTCAAGGCACAAAATAACAAGAGGTAAAACTGCCAGGTTTTTCATTTGCCTCCTCCAAGTAACAACATTGCTAATGCTAAACACACATTACCAAGGGGTGCTACTGCTTGGTCTCACTACATTAAACATTTATAAATTCATTACTTACTACTTCAAACATTCATTTATATTTTCTTACATGGAATTATTATGCATTTAGCTTTTATTCATTTAAAAAAGTTCCACTGCATTAGGTCTTCAAAGGGATTTCCAAAGTGTTCAATTACTTCTTCTAACTGTGGCTTTTTCTTTTTCTTGGAAAAAAGCCAGGTTCCCAGTCTTTGCACTTTCACTCTTACTCTCTTCATCCACTTGTTTCAGGGGTTGTGAAAAGAGGTTTTCTTTCATGACTGCCTCAACAGTGAGGGTTCCTTTCTAGCTTTAAAAAATTCAAGCTTAAAAAAATTTAAACTGGCATCTTTATAATGCTGTAGCTTTTGCTCAGTGAGGAATCAAACCCTCTGAACAATGAATGCTTGTCTAAAGCAACTATTCACAGAAGGTACTGCCTTCTGGGGAATGAGAAAAGTTTCTACCTACTGACAAACGGGAGTAGCATAACAGAACAGAACTGAACCCAGTGCAAAGTGCCTCATGTTCCCAGTGCTGAAATAACGGAGATCAGTTACAGCCCCTCTGCTACAGACCCATTCTAAAAAGAACGCTAAGGAATATCAAACAAGATCAAGCACAGTCCAGATGAGATCATGTGAATTCCTTTTACATGTCTTTGATTTACAGATTTTTTAAAATGTTTGGAGAGGCTAGAGGCTTATCCACATGTGTGAACTAAAACTTGATGACTGAACTCTGTGAGCGCCTGAGAGACAAACGGAATAAATCCTGAGAAAACTGTCTAGTATACATAAATAGCTTTACCAGTCACTTCAAAATTTAGTTCTATATCATTTAGACCATAAGATCTTTCAAAGGCCCCTGAAAGAAATACGGACCTAATGAATCTTGTTTGTGTCATCTCTCTCACAGTGTATTAGCCCCTCTTATCCTGTGAAGGACATAAACCTATTAGAAAGAAATTGAAAAAGAAATGTTTTGCTTTATCTGTCTCACTGGAAGAGTGAGCCATCATGTCTGTTGGTTTGTACCTACGTGAGAAAATATTTCAATTTCTTCATCCTGTTCCTGATTCTATTGGTGAACAAAGGGGACAGGGCGTGGAGAAGTTGACAGGGCTGGTGTACTTTCAGTTTCTGAGTTCTCCTGTCTGCTCCGTCCCTCCTCCCCCTTCTCATTTCAGTCCCTCCCTAGTGCTGCACAGGTTGGGCTGCAGTGGTCTATGGAGACCTTAAACTGGATTTACAAAGAAAGGGATTGAGGGAATTTGGGCGAGGCAGGGTGGCAGCAGACATGAGACAAGAGAGGACTGGGGTGGGGATGTGGAGAGACAAATGGAAGCTTTCAGAGAAGAGACATGAGAAATTTTAGAGTAAGTTGGTACCTTATATTCCTTCCCATCCCATCTTATCCTGGACTTCACTGTGAGTAAGTGGTCAAGTTAGACTAGGAAATGTTGAGGTCTTTTCTATTTGAGCACAAACACATCAGATTTCTTGGATGTATCTTGAACAGACATCCAGTGCACAAAGGATACATTATTATTTTCCTTGAATGTGAAGCTGGAGAAGCTACTTTCTGGTTAATTCTATTCCTTGAAAAGAAGAAAGTTATCTGATGATCTTATATGTGGTCCCTTAAGTACCTATATGGAAAGTGGGGAAGGTGAAACCTTTACTTTAAATTCTTTCCATACTTTTCTTTACATTAAATTATATGTATTTGTAGAAGTAACTTTTGATTTCTCTCCCTCTCTCTCCTGAAGATTTCCTCCCCTAGAGTCTAATGGCATGTACGGTAATTACAGTTTTCTTACAGACAGCATGAGATGTAAGGGAGGCTGGGTACGGACAGTCTTCGTAGATTGCTGAATACACCTGATTTATCCAGAGTGGTGCTGCCTCTTTTGATGTTTCACACTCAGTTTTCTCCAAAACACCATTCCATGTATATACTTCTTTTCAGCCTGTGCTTCCATTAACTTTCTGTTAATGCAAAAATTGTGGCAAAGAAATTCTGTTCTGCAAAAATTGTGGCAAAGAATTTCCCCAATTCAGCCTTTGGAAGGAAGAGACTTCAATCCAGTTTTAGGGGCTTGAGAAAGAGCAATTGAGAGCTTTTCAAATATATGTTTATAAAATCAACAAGTGTAAATTTTGCCCATTATTGCTGCTGAGATTGTTGAGTTTCTTGGAAGTGAGTGGCAATATTATTGCTTCAGCAATTCAGTTTTTATCTTTCTGTCTGTTACTTTATTATTCAGGAAATGGGTGTGGAACGTGTGGTTTGTAGAGGCTTCTTTCTCTGTCTTTCAGAATGATCTGGTTTACTGCTCTTTAGCGCTTCCTAATATTAGATGAAAAATGAAAGAAGTGAACACAAACTAAAATAGTTTACCACTTTTCTAACATTTTAAACATTAGAAAAAGAGAAGGTTGATAATAAAAACTAAAATGCAATTCTCGTATATCCAAGCATTCTTTTATCATTATTTCCATAAATAATCAAGAAGTATGTAGACTATAACTATGTGAGATATAATTACTATATTAAATGGTTAATTAGAAGAGTTTGGGTTTTCAGATAATAGTTATATTTGCTTACATTAAGTTGTTTTCTTTTCTACTAGTAATACTTTAGAATTTAATCACTGATATTCATGCAAAAGAGGTCTTACAACTCACACTTTTTATTAAGAACTATTAATCTAAGCTACATGAACAATTAATAAAAGCAAACTAAAAGCTGGTATGCATGTTCATAGGGTTGATTCTCCATCTGCTATTTTAATGTTCTAGTCAAAGAAAAACAAAATTTCTAGATCTCATACATACCAGCTTTGACATAGAAGTTAACCAAATTCTATCCTTTCCTGCTCCCTTCCAATGAGAAGCAAGGATATGCAGGTATTTGAGAATTTTAAAGCAGATTGATCATTGTTTCAGTCTCAGGCAAGACAGGTTCCAAGGCAAAAAGTATTAAAGGGGGCACAAATTATCTTATATAACAGCACAGAATAAAGGTATAATAGGCATGAAACTTTAAGAACTGGCAGAGACCAACATATCTAAAAGAGAAATTCTTTTAAAAAAATAGAACTTAAACCAAATATAAATAGAACTAAAATGCAAAAATTCAACATATTTACTTCAAATATTATTTTAATATTTTGATCTGAAGTTGACAAAATTGAAATAGAAATGTAAACACTGTTTAGTCAACTTCATGCCATGAACTACAAGGGATTTTTTTCCCTAAATACTTGTTATTTATGTAGTTGAAAACAGACCACACCATAGGGAAAATTCTAAATAAATATAAAAGCAGAAATTGCACATACTATAATTTTTGACTAAGATGTATTAAAATTAGATATTAACCTAAGTTTGAACAAGAAAAAAGAAAAGAAAAAAAAATAAAACCTCAAACAACCATTAACTACAGCTTTAAATCATTGTCCTTCATTAATGGGTCAAAGAAAAAATTAAAAAGATTATCACATCTATTTATAAGTTAATGAGCGTATGTATACTACACATCAACATTATATGACTACAGTTACATTCAAAGGAAATTTCTAACATTATATGTCTTCACTATTAAATAGGAATGAAAATAAGTTCATTACTGCACTAAGCAGACCATTCACATTTCGTAAACAAAGGAATCATATTAATAAGACAAGGAGCATCATTTTTGACACAATATAAAGCAATTTAAGGAAGTCTTGAAAACACTGAAACACTGAAACACAAAGACAAGGACATGTCCAAGATCAAAAGACAGTATGTGGCTGGAATCTTCCATGTTCTAATAGACATATTTCTGCCTAAGTCTCTTCTGGTATGCTCTGTGGTTCATGTGTTATTCACTTGTTAATTTTCTTAAATTACTAAACTGTATTGTCATATATGTCCTTTATCTAAAATGCTGATAGTTGTGAAATTTTTTATTATATGTTTTTCATCAGACTGTAAATTCTTCAAAAGTAAAAAGGTTTTTGTTTTGTTTTGTTTTTTCTTTGTTCTTTTTTTTTTTTTTTTTTTTTTTTTGTCTGTTCGTTTTAAATCTTTGTAGTCTAAAAATCTAACAGGATGCTTAGGCCAGAATATTACTCAAAAGTTGTTGACAGAATGAATGGATGAATGAATAAGTGAATTCTGTAGGGCAGATCTCAAGTGAATTAGTATGTGAACTTGGTCTTGAACTGTAGGAACAGATAAAGTATAAAGAGTTGCTAGGCTGTATGGCCCATAAAGGCCAAGACCATGTCTATCTCTTCTGTATTTGTTATAACCCCTGCAATTAGTGTAATACTTAGCCCAGAATAAGGGCTAAGTAAAGAAGAGTTGATTTACTGAGTGAATGAATTAGTTTGACCATTCATCCTCCAAAATAGGGACAAGACCTCTAGCCTTCACAGCTACAATCACTTGATGAAGTGCACCCTGAAACAGCCAAAGAATTAGTCTTCTTGCTACTGCACTCACCACAGCAACATTATGTTGTGACACCTTGTGATAATCTTGTGATTTATGTAGCAATATTAGACATATCTCAGAATGAGAAATAAATTTGATTAGTCTGATTCACTAATTATATATCTTATATTGTATTATGTTTACAAATAATACAGTTTCACACTTTCCCTGGAACTATAATTTTAGATTAGAAATAAATAAATATCATGTATAACTTACACTACTGGTTTATACAATCAAATATTGAATAGCTTTCCAAGAGAACTTTGCAAAATTGATAATAAATATGTAGCATGTGATATTTTGGCTGGTGCTGAAGTGATTTATTTAAATGTGTCTGTTAACAAATGTATTTTCCTCAGTTTAAATGGTTCAGGATTTTCTTCTTTTTTAATTTTTACTAGTGAGTAGAAAAACTTCCTTTTTCCATCTAATGTAGTTATTGGTCAACAGGACTTTGGATATATAGTTGATCTATGAGCAATGCACATGTTAAGGGCTCTGACTTTCATGGAGTCAAAAATTCATATTTTTAACTTTTGGCTCCCCCAAAACTTAACTACTAATAGCTAGGGTTGACTAGAAGCCTTACCAACACAGTCAATTAAAAAAAAAAAAAAATTGTGGGGAGGGAGACAAGATGGTGGAAGAGTAGGGCATCTCATTTCATCTGGTCCCTTGAATTTAGCTAGATAACTATCAAATCATTCTAATACTGATGAATTCAACCTCAGATGTTAGAAAACAATTGCTGGAATTCTAGAAATAGAAAAGTGGCCACTTACTGCAAGGTATGAGGTGCAGACAAGTGAATCTGAGGGGGTATATAGGAAAATAAGGGGTGGGGTGATAGACCCTCCATAAACCAGCTACTGGAAAGTGATATAGCCCTGGAGAGCAAAATCTGAACTTTTAGAAGTTTGCTCTAGTGGGGGATATTCCTGACTGAAGGGTTCTCAGGTGGTGAAGCAGGGCAGAATCCTAGGTGGGACAGTGTGATCTCAGGATCCCTGGAGTCACAAAAAGAACAGGGGTACCTGAGCCAGCAGAATTCCCAAGCATTGGAGCAAGGAAAACTGTCTATGGTCAGTGAGCCCAGGAGTGGGCTTTCAGCCAGTTTTCCATAAACCCAGAACCTGGCAGGACTGGTCAATTGCTCTCTGTGCAGCGATCTTGCAAAGCACAGATATGTAGTGATCCTTCTCCTTCCCCTAGGAGAATCGACTTATATGAGCACCATAGGAGTCTGTAAAGTCTGGCCTCACACAAAACTGAACACTGCTTTTCCCTGAGGGCTTATGAAAAAAAGGGGGACTTCCAAAAAGAGAGGTTTTATGAAAGCTTTCAGGGAACAAAAGTCACATGGAGCAATAGAAGGAGCTTACACTGAGCCCTGCCTCCTGGAAAGGGGTGGTCCAACTCCGCCCAGGCAAAGACACCTGAGAATCAGTGCAGCAGGCCACTCCCACAGAAGACCAGCTGGTACATCAGGCGAATACCAAGTTTTTGGAGCACATATGACTCCAGAAACTCTAGCTCAAGGGGAAAATAGTATATAAAATTTGACTTTTTTCCTCAAGATGTTTTTATCTTTCAGTTTACAATTTTCCTTTTCTTCTTTTTCTTTTTTCCTTTTCAACTAGTTTCTTATTTTAGCAACTCTTTGTTTTAAGTCTTTTTTTAAATTTCATTTTAACATTTACAATTTATAGATATATTCTTAATTTTTGGCTTCCTCCTACTGTATTCAATTTTACATATATAAGTTTTGCTTTTTTTTACAATTTTAGGATTTAGTGTCTTCTAACCAACAGACCAAAATACACCTAGGACCAAGTGGATCAGCCTGTTTCGTTCACTTGGGAGATTATAGTCTCTTTTCCTCCATCACCCCTTTTTTTCTCCTCTTTCTTTTCTTTTTTGGTTTCTGACATTTTTTAATTTGTCTAGTGTGTATTTCACTTGAGTCATGCTTGATATTTTTGATCTTGTTCTCTCTTTTATTCATTCTTCTCTGGGCACAATGACTAGAAGGAGGAATTCACAACAGAAGAAGGAACTAGAGGTAATACTTCCTGTCACAGATCTAATCAACATGGATGTAAATCAAATGTCAGTGCTGGAATTCAGGACAATGATTATAAAGTTACTAGCTGGGTTTAAAAAAAATCATTAAAGACACTAGAGAATCTATTGTTTAGAAATAAAATATAATTAGGCCAAAAATAAAAATACTTTAACTGAGATGGGGTCTAAAAACGCATGCTTTAAAAGCTAGGATAAATGAAGCAGTAGAGTGACATAGAAGACAAGGTGATGGAAAGGAAGGAAGCTGAGGAAAAGAGAGAAAAACAACTAATCGACCATGAAGGGAGATTTTAAGAAATCAGCAATGCTGAATTATTGGGGTCCCAGAGGAAGAAGAAAGAGAGAGAGAGAGAGAGATAAGGTATATTTGAGCAAATCACAGCTGAGAAGTTCTTTAATCTGGGAAGGAATCAGGCATTCATGTCCAGGAGGTAGAGAGAACTGCCCTCAAAATCAATGAAAATAGATCCACACCCTGACATATAATAGTGAAGTTTGCAAATTTCAGAGATAAAGAGAAAATCCTGAAAGCAGTTTGAGGCAAGAGTTCCTTAACCTACAATGGTAGAAACATTAGACTGGCAGCAGCCCTATCCACAGAAACCTGGCAGGCCAGAAAGGGCTGGCATTATATATTCAGGATATTAAATGGGAAAAAACATGTGGCCAAGAATACTTTACAAGGCTGTCATTCAAATGGAAGAAGAGATAAAGAGCTTCCAGGACAAACAGAAACTAAAATAATTTGTGATCTCCAAATAGCCCTACAAGAAATATTAAAAGGGGTTCTTTAAGCAAGGAGACAGCCCAAAAGTAACACAGATCAGAAATAAATGGAGAAAATCTACAGAAACAGGGACTTTACAGGTGGACATACAATGGCACTAATTCCTATCTTTCAATAGTTACTATGAAAGTAAATGGGCTAAATGCTCCAATCAAAAAACACTGTATCAGAGTGGATAAAAAAGCCAGATCCATCTAATGCTGACTACAAGAGACTCATTTATACCTAAAGACATCTCCATATTGAAAGTGAGGGAGTACAGAGCCATTTATCATGCTAGTGGGCATCAAAAGAAAGATGGGGTAGCAATCCTTACATGAGACAAATTAGATTTTAAAACAAAGACTGTAGGAAGGGTTGAAGAGGGGCATGATATCATACTTGAAGGGTATGTGCAAAAAGAAGATCTAACAATTATAAATATCTATGTTCCTAACTTGGGAGCAGCCAATCATATAAACCAATTAGTAACAAAATTAAACAAACACATTGATAATAATACAAAAATTATAGGGGACTTCAACACCCTCATTCACAGCAGTGGACAGATCATCTAAGCAGAAGTTTAACAAGGAAATGAGGCCTTTGAATAACACACTGTACTAGATGGACTTCATAGATATATACAAGCATCATATCCTAAAGCAACAGAGTACATATTCTCGATTTTACATGAGCATTCTCCAGAATAGATCACATACTGGGTCACAAAATCAGATCTCAACTGGCACTAAAAGACTGGGATTATTCACTGTGTATTTTCAGACCACAGTGTTTTGAAACTTGAACATTTGGAAGGAAATCAAACACTTGGAGGTTAAAGAGCATCCTAATAAAGAATGAATGGGTCAACAAGGAAATTAAAGAAAAATTTTAAAGAATTCATGGAATCAAATGAAGGTGAAAACACAATGATTCAAAACCTTTGGGATACAGCAAAGGTGGTCCTAAGAGGGAACGTGCTAAAGCAATACAAGTCTTTCTCAAAGAATTAGAAAAGTCTCGAATCCACAATCTAACCTTACACCTAAAGGAGCTGGAGAAAGAACAGTAAAGAAACCCTAAACCAAGCAAAGAAATGAAATAATAAATATTAGAGCAGAAATCAATGAACTAGAAACCAAAAGAACAGTAGAAGAGGTCACAAAACTAGAAGCTGGTTCTTTGAAAGGATTGATAAGATTGATAAACCCTTAGCTAGACTTATCAAAAAGAAAAGAAAAAGGACCCAAATTAAAATCATGAATGAGAGAAGAGAGATCAAGACCAACACCAAGGAAATACAAACAATTTTAAGAACATACTATGAGCAATTATATGCCAACAAATTAGGCAATCTGGAAGAAATAGGAACTTATAAACTACAAAAACTGAAACAGGAAAAAATAGAAAACCTGAACAGACTCATAAACAGCAAGGAAATTGAAGGAATCATCAAAAATCTCCCAACAGTCCAGGGCTGTATAGCTCCCCAGGGGAATTCTACCAAACATTAAAAGAACCAAATCCTATTCTTCTGAAGCTGTTTCGAAAAACAGAAATGGAAGAAAAACTTCCAAACTCATTCTATGAAGCAAGAATTACCTCGATCCCCAAACCAGATAAAGACCCCACCAAAAAAGGAGTATTACAGATAAGTATCTCTGATGAACATGGATTCAAACATCCTCACCAAGATACTAGCCAATAGGATCCAGTAGTACATTGAAAGGATTATTCACCATGACCAAGCAGGATTTATTCCTGGGCTACAAGGGTGGTTCAACATTCACAAATCAATCAACATGATATATCACATTAATAAAAGAAAGGACAAGAACCATATGATCCTCTCAACTGATGCAGAAAGAGCATCTGACAAAACACAACATCCTTTCTTGATTAAAACTCTCCCCAGTGTAGGTATAAAGGGAACATACCTCAAAACCAGAAAAGCCATCTATGGAAAGCCCACAGTGAATATCATTCTCAATGAGGAAAAACTGAGAGCTTCTCTGTTGGTCAGGAACATGACAGGGATACCCACTCTCACTGCTGTTGTTCAACATAGTATTATATCAGCCTCAGCAATCAGACAACAAAAAGAAATAAAAGGCATTCAAATTGGCAAAGTCAAACTCTCACTTTACACTAATGACATGATACTTTATGTGGAAAACCCCAAATACCCGAAAATTGCTAGAACTTATATACGAATTTGGCAACATGGCAGGATATAAAAATCAATGCACAGAAACCAGTTGCATTTTTATACAGTAACAATAAGACAGAAGAAAGAGAAATTAAGGAATCAACCCAACTTACAATTGCACCAAAACCCATAAGATACATAGGAATAAACCTAACCAAAAACATAAAGGATCTATAATCTAAAAACTACAGAATACTTCTTGAAAAAGACACACACACACACACACATACAAATGGAAAAAATAGTCCATATTCCTGGATTAGAAGAATAAATATTGTTACAATGTCTATGCTAGGGGCGCCTGGGTGGCTCAGTGGGTTAAGGCCTCTGCCTTGCGCTCGGGTCATGATATCAGGATCCTGGGATCGAGCCCCGTGTCGGGGTCTCTGCTCTGCAGGGAGCCTGCTTCCCCCGCTCTCTCTGCCTGCCTCTCTGCCTACTTGTGATCTCTGCCTGTCAAATAAATAAATAAAATCTTTAAAAAAAAAAAAGTCTATGCTATCCAGAGCAATCGTCACATTCAAAGCAATCCCTACCAAAATACCATTGACATTCTTCATAGAACTGGAACAAATAATTATAACATTTGTATGAGACCAGAAAAGACTCCAAATTGCCAAAGGAATGTTTAAAAAGAAAACCAAAGTTAGTGTCATCACAATGTCGGACTTCAAGCTTTATTACAAAGCTGTCATCATTAAGACAGTATGGTACTGGCACAAAAACAGACATATAGATCAATGGAACAGAAGAAAGAACCCAGAAATGGACCCTCAACTCTATTGTCAACTAATCTTCGACAAAGCAGGAAAAAAATATCCAATGGAAAAAGGACAGTCTAAATAAATGGTGCTAAGAAAATAGGACAGCCACATGGCAGAAGAATGAAATTGTACCATTTTCTTACACCATACAAAGATAAATTGAAAACGGGTTAGAGAGCTAAATGTGAGAGAGGAATCCATCAAAATCCTAGAGGAGAAATTGGGCTGCCACTCCTGTGACCTCAGCCACAGCTAGACACATCTCCAAAGGCAAGGGAAACAAAAACAAAAGGACCTATTGGGACTTCATCAAGATAAAAAGCTTCTGCACAGCAAAAGAAACAATAAAACTAAAAAACGACTTACTGAATGGGGAAGATATTTGCAAATGACATATCAGATAAAGGGCTAGTATCCAAAATCTATAAAGAGCTTATTAACCTCAACACCCCAAAACCAAATAAGTGAGTCAAGAAATGGGTAGAAGACATGAAGAGACATTTCCCCAAAGAAGAAATACAAATGGCCAGCAGACACATGAAAAAATGCTCCACATCACTTGGATTCAGGGAAATACATCAAAACCATTAAAAGATACCACCTCAGACTGCCAGAATGTCTAAAACTAGCAGACAGGAAAAATACATTGTGGTGAGGAAGGGGAACCCTTTTACACTGTTGGTGGGAATGCAAGTTGGTACAGTTACTCTGGAAAACTGTATGAAGTTTCCTTAAAAAGTTAAAAATAGAGCTACCCTATAACCCAGCAGTTGCACTATTAGGTATTTACCCCAATGATACAAATGTATTGATCCAAAGAGGCACTGTACTCCAATGCTTATAGTGGCAATGTCCACAATAGGCAGACTGCGGAAAGAGCTAAGATGTCTATCGACAGATGAATGGGTAAAGAAAATGTTGTGTGTGTGTGTGTGTGTGTGTAGTTTGTGTATAAATATAATGGAATACTATTCAGTCATCAGAAAAGATGAATACTTACAATTTACCTTGACATGGATGGAATTGAATGGTGTTATGCTGAGTGAAATAAATCAGTCAGAGAAAGACAATTATAGTATGGTTTCACTTATATGTGGAGTATAAGAATAGCCCAGAGGGATCATAGGGGAAGAGAGGGAAAACTGAAGGGAAAGTCATCAGAGAGGGAGAAAAGCCATGAAAGACTCTTAATTATAAGAAACAAACTGTAGGTTGCAGGAGGGGTGGTGGGTAGGAAGATGGGGTAACTGGATGATGGGCATTAAGGAGGACTTGTGATGTGAGCAGCGCTAGATGTTATACACAACTGGTGAATTAATGAACAATACATCCGAAACTAATGATGTAATATATGTTGGCTAATTGAACTTTAAAAATGTTTTATTTATATGTATTATATTGTATTCTTATGATGAAGTAAGCTAGAGAAGTGAAAATATTACTATTAAGAAAATCATAAGGAAAAGGAAACTATTTATACTCCTGTACTGTATTTATCAAAAAAATTGTGTGTACATGTAGATGTGTGCAGTTCAAACCATGTTGTTTAATAGCCAACTGTAATAGCTTTAAAGTTTCTAAACTACAAAAGCAACTAAAATGAACAAATGGTTGGGAAAAAATGCATTGCTTTAATGCTTCTTAGACATGCAAAATCTCCAAAATCTAGTATAATCCTGAGGACCAAATAAAATAAATTAATTTTATGGAGATATTAACTTTGGAGTTATTTTGATGTCTTTTAGATCCATGTAGAAATTAATCTTCCATGGACCAAGGAAAAATCTTGCTAATTAATTTGTCTTGGTGCTTGGTTTCAAAAGAATTTAAAAAATTACTTTGCTGTTGGTAGGCTGAGCTTTGTGATGTGCTTGCCTGGGTGGTGACTGAGTGAAGACACAGCTTTCAAGACTTTATTTTTATAGTTTTAATTTTTTTTGATCTCATTAAATATTAACTTGCTCTCTAACTTTTCTCCAAATATTCCTCTCTGCATACCATTTCCATGAAGAAAAGTTCACAAGTATTTTCTTCCTCAGAGATTCTTTCTTAATGTTTCAGGAAGTATCTTATATATTTAAAAAGCAGAAGACTCTCATTTTTCGTATAATGTTAGAACTAGGCATCCATCATCTCCCTAACATCTTTCAGACTGTTGGCGACTGAGTGGTCATAGTAAATTCAGCTTCTTTCCTTTTGGAAAATCCTTTGATGTTCTCCTTCTTGCTCCCATTTCCTTTGTGCGACAACACATGAAATTTGGCTGTCCTAATTTCTTTTTGCTTCTTTCTTGATTTAACTAATTGGAAGTTGAGGAAAAGGAAATGTGTTTAGTAGCAGTAAGTGCCAAACACTTGGAAACCTTGATAAGTTTTCCAAAAAGCTCTGAGGTGAAAGAGTAAGGGAATAACTCTCAGAGAATGCTGCAGAAAACAAATATGACTGGGAGAAAGAGGGACAAATGTGGCTAGACTTTCCATTTCTCTTTAGGAACTCTTTCCAATCCAACCACACTTTTCAAAAGGTTCTGGAATGCCAACAGTACTTACGAAAAGGTATTCAGTGGGTCTGGATGCTTGCTTTTCCCCATCAGAATTCTAATCTAAGGAAAAATCATGTGTTTAATACATAATATTGATTTGCAAATTTTAATTAACTAATTTTACTATTATTTTATTATTTATAAAAGAATTTCACACAAATCATGTAAAAGTATCTAGACTGTCAAAAGTTGATTCTTCAAAAATCATTTATGACTATTTCATAGGCTAGAAATGTAAAAGAGACATGGCAGTTATATGTCCCTCTATCATTCATAATTGAATTCAAAGACTCTGAGATAGTGTTTTTAATCAGTTCCTTACTGAAACAATTATCTTCACAACTAAAATACAACAATGAGATATCCTTTAGATCAGTGCTACACAAAGTCTGGTAGTATGGTATGCAAACTCTTTGTTCCAGACGACCATTGAGATAAGTTGAAAAAGAGAGAATAGGCATTTACATACTTTCAGAGCAATTTAATATGACCAAAATATTCAAGTAAGGGGTTTTGTGTTTGTTTTATGGAAGGATCAATTGGTGATAGACAGGAAGAATAAACTCTTCCTTTTAAGAAAGCTTCAAAGCACAGGGCTAGATAATGAAGAATAGTTCCTTATGACTAGAACACTAAAACACAAATCTGAACATGGGTTGCATTTTTGGGGGGATTGCAGTTTTAATTGACAGTAATGATGGTAAAAGAGCATTGTTTCTATTAGAAATAAAAAATAGTGTTTTGAAAATCTAAAAATATTGAATTTTACATCATGTTGGGTTGGGCTAAACACTGGGACAGCTGCATGGGCTTTTGACCTGTGCAGTTACACAGGACTCTGCTCTCAGAAGGCCCCGTACTTGGTTTCTTGGTTTATTGCTCTTTGGTTGCTGCCTTGAAATACTTAATAACTTTATTTTTGAACTTGTATGTTGTAAGTGAAATTCAATTTTGATTATGACAAGAGAGTGTGCATATAAGCAGAGGAGATACATGCAACATGTGTGGCCACCAGTTCTTGCTATCCTGTTTGTATGTCGCCTTCCTGATACCTTGTGGGCACAGAATTCTGATGAACCCACAATGTGGGAATTCAAGGAGACTCAAAGTGAATTCAAGGTAAAAGGCTGTGGCACAGACAACACCAGGTGGCCATGCTTTCCATTTGAACCCAAACTTTCTTTGATTATAAATAGAAGCCAATGTTATTCTAAAAAACACAACCAAGGAATCCTATCATATTCCTCTTATTTCTGTTACTTCTTCCCTGTTATCAGCAAACCATTTACACTACAAAATGCATATAAGAAAAGGTAGAGAGATAGGACTACCCAAAGTTTCTTTCCTTTTTAGTTCTTCCTTATTTATGAGTAAACTGAGAGTAGAGAGCATTTGTCAAATGTGTACATATCAAGAAGTAAAATAAAAACACTTGAAATAATTTTTCACAGAATTTCCATTATTCTATTTTAACAATGGAATATTTATGAGCTATGAACTATGAATTATAACTTTGGGTGATTTTACAGGCAAATTAATTGTTCTGATATTTGCATTGGGACTGGCATTGCATAATACAAAGATGAATAATAAAACTTATGCTAATAATTTAAAATTTTAATTGTCTTTACTTAGAACATTGACTAGCACATAATAATGCCATGACATGTGAGAGAAACTGTAGAAAAAAAGGAAAAGAAATCATATTTAATACTTTTAATGATATATTTTTCCTGCTTTTTGAGCAAGAGCCTCCAAGACATGTTTATTTTGCACTGGGTCCCACAAAGTATGTAGATGACCCAGGTGTCATCTACATAATTTAATCTAAGTACTGCACATCTAAACAGGATGTGCAGTACTTAGACTAAATTGGTGTCATTTGCTATAATCCAGCCTATATGGTTGTATAAACTTAAGGATGATTAATTCAACAATTTTAAACAGGTTTCACTATTATAGGAGTTTCCTAAAGCTTTTAACAGGGCAATGTACATTGTGAAGAACAGCAGAGGGTATGAGATATGCTGCATATCCTTCCTCATTTGAGTCCTGAGCCATTTTCTCAGTATTTCCAGAGATAAATATTTCTCTGGACATATTGGGCAATTCTAGCTCTATCACCAATTAGTTCTGCAAGTCACTTAACTTCTTCAACTGTCCGTTTCTCCTGCAAATAGGATGCCCAATTTAATATTTGTTATAAAGATAAAATCTTTGAACATGTGCAAAATACTTAGCAGGTTTTCAATTTTATTACTGCATTTTCCCAAGTCTGCCATTGCTCTGTGGGAACAATATAATTAATTTTGCACCATGAATCTTCTAAAAATTTTTGGTAATCTTGTTCACCAATAACCAGAAGAAAACATAGAATATTTCATAAAAAGAGACCATTCTTGAAAATTGCCTGGCATGTATTAAGTGCTTAATGTACATGACATAAATGAGTGAATAAAACAGTGATAAACCCAAATAAAAAGTATCTCAAGTACAGCCAGGGCTTCCTCCATTAGGCAAATTACTTGATTTCTTACTTTTTTCATTTTAAAAACAAAAGGTCACACCTGCCTTGTGGAATTACTGTGAGGAATAAATGACATATAGCATTTCCGTTCAGTCTATGTTACCTATGTTGAGAATTTTACTCTTTCCCCAAGATTTTATTATAATCCAAGTCTCTGGTCCTCTCTTTTCTGTGAATGAAAAGAGAGAGATACTCAAGGAATTCACCCCCCCCCCCCAAAATAGTAAGTGTAACAGAGATTAAAGACAAAAATTCAAAAGTATTTTCTAATTCATGTTTTTCATTCCAAAACTTTAAAAAGTTGGGGCCAATGTCTGGTAGATCTTCTGTTTATTTTCACTGTATCAAAAAAAGGACACGTGTTAAAATTCCTTCCTTTTCAAATTTTATTTCTGATAGTTTCCCTTGGGTGTTGACTTGAAACAGAATGGCCTCATATGAGATGTGGAAGAAATAAGAAGGAGCTGTTTACTGACTTACTGTAACTCCTTTATTAGACTGGGTTACATAAATTGAGTATAAATGTTTTTAATATGCAATTTAAATACTGAATTTTATCAGTGAGTAGCATATATTTTGGTATATAGGTGATTGGCATCCCAAGAGACTGAATATTACTACTAGCTTGTGTAATTCTTAGAAATATGCTACAGAATAGAGAAGCCTGGGAACTAAGGATTCCAAAGAACAGCAACAAGAAGACTTATAAAGAAGAAATTATTTTCTGAGACTCCTTATGCCCTCAACTTCCTGTCCATTACTTTCCATTTGAGACCAGCCAATCTCTTATTTCAAGAATACCCCTTCCTTAATTGCTTTCTTGTCTTTGCATAATTGTAATTATTATCTATTTAAAATCTACTATATGTCAAGAACTGTTCTAGGAAAGTTATGTGTACTAACTCACAACAAAACTATAAAAAAATGTACTTTTATTATAATGTCCATCCTAGATGAAAGGAAAATGAAGCACAGTAAGATTAAAAAAATTGTTGAAGGTGATCCTGTAGAAAGTAGCAGAATGAAGACTCAGCCAGACAATCTGACACAGGTTCCCTGCTCTTCATCACTTGGCTTTACTGCTTCTACATCATACTCACTGGAAAAGTAAACACTGAATAAGGTCCGATTGCACTTGGTCAGTTCCCTGTCCTATTTCCCATGTCAAGCACTCAGGAGGTATTCAGAAATATTCATTGAATGAGTAAATATATGCTATTAGACTCTCCAGTGCAGATCTTTCCATTTGTTTGCTTGTTTTTAACTTTAGTTCCATGGGATTATGCACATTTTCACCTGCATTTAGCATAAGTTTCACAGCAACCTTAGGTCAGTATGTCAACCATCCAATCTTCTCTCTTCTCATCCCAGTCTTCACTAATGTCACTGCCATTTATCCCTGTACCCAAGTGAGAAACTTGGGAGTAGCTTTTTTCTCTTTTCTATCCCTGGTTCCTCTTTGGCAATCCCTCCTAACCATATTACACAGCAAAACCTTCTTCTCACTCTACTAACTTTTCCATTGAGAACTCTGTCTTTTCATTCTTGAATAATGGTGGCAGCTATGAACACATTTTTGTAGGATTTATCTCTCGAAGACTCTGGTCATTCTACCTACCCACCACAGTAGGCAGAAGTGCAAAGATGTCTAGGTGTTAATCCCCAAAACCTGTGAATATATTATCTGGTTGGCAAAAGAGACTTTTTAGATATGATTAAGATAAAGACCTTAAGATCAGTGATATCTTGGATTTTCTGGTGGGCCAAAAGTATTCACATGGGTCTCTAAAAATGGATAAAATTGTCCTCATTGTGGTCAGAGGAAGATACCGCTACAGAAGAATCAGAGAAATATAATTTTGCTGATTCTGAAGATGGAGGAAGGAAGCCATGAGGCAAGGGATGCAGATAGCCTCTGGAAGACTGAAAAAGAAAGCAAACAGACTCTTCCTGGAGATCTCAGAGAGGAAAAGAGCTCTGCTGTCACCTTGATTTTAACTCATGGAGGCCTGCGCTGGTCTTCAGACTTAGAGAACCATAATGCAATAAATTTTTGTTGTTTTAAGCCATTAAATTTGTGACAATTTGTTACAGCATCATGGAAAACAAATGCAGCCTCTATAATCCTCCAGTGGGTCTAAAGAGATTTCAGGATTTCTTTCTTAATGTCTCTGGTGTGTGGCTTGAGTGCCCTCACATAGTACCCATGGCATTCTTCTCTCACAAACCTTGTTCTACTTTCATATTGGTGTAGAGTTTCAGGGGAGGGGCAGAAAGGGCTCCTTTTCTACTATAAGTGAGAAATACTTTTCCTTTCTGAAGTTAAATCACAAAATCCATATGAAAAGAATGCAATTAGCTATCTCAGAGACTAAATAAAAATGTGGAGGTTTAAGACTAGGGACACTTGGGAAATATAATTCGCATCAAAATAGTGTGTTTGTAGTCTCAAACAGGAAAAAAAAAAAAGATATGATTGCAATTCAGTAAATGGAAATTGTAAGAATTTTTCTTTAGTGTTGAAAACATATTTTGTGACTAAATGTGCACCTAGAAGCAGAGGCAAATACAGTGTAATGTGAATGGCACTTTAACATCATTGGCTTCCTCACTTGCATGCCCTTTGTAAAGCTCTGAGAGAGGATTATACATTCCAGTAAAATTTGCATAAGTGAGCTATTCCCACTACAATCCGTTAAGAACACTATTCTTACCATTTCTCCAACTCATTTTTCTTCCTGCTGGGTGGCACTGGAAGGACATATTGTATTTGTCATTTTCTATTTTTAAAGAAGGCCCCCAAACTGTGTAAGATTCAGGCCACAAAAAACGTGGATCCCTCCTTGCTTAGTGAAAAGTAAAGATCAAATAAGAGTTTGGATTTGCCATTAAAACACAGGATGTAGCCTCTTTCCTGCTTCAGAGACAAGGTTTTCTAGTCACTGGTGGAGAGAAAACATTATTAAAGATATGTTCTTTAAGTCACTTAAGTCAAAATACGTGATTAGTCCCCCTCATTTTGATAACTTTTTTTTTTTTTAATGTAGCAATCCCTTAAAGGGGGGACACAATTATTTTTGGATAATGTTTCCAGGTTGACCCCAAATGGTACGTAAGATATCTCATTGTAAAATAATCCTTGGGAATTGTGGAACAAATGTACATATATAATAGACAAAGCATATATATTTATTAATCACTTGTCACCATGAAGCCAAGATTCATAAGGATTTAGCAGTGAAGAAAATGGGCTCTCCTTTCTAATAGACAAATGAACAGATAAATGTATCACTGTCAGTAGTGTTGAACATCTTTACATTGGGTTAAAAAGGCAGGCTTCTTTGAAACATTGACATATGAGCAGAAGCTTAAGAAAAGAGGGAGACATTTCTGCAGAGATCTCTGCATGAGGAGTTTAAGGCAGAGGGAACATCAAATGCAAAGCCTTAGACAGAGTTGAGCTATATGGAGTTACAGATCCATTTTTTTCAGACTATGGTCTGTGACCAATTTGTGGGGTTTAAAATCAATTTGATAAGTTGTGACAATTTTTAAATATGAATTATAAAAGGATAAAATACAAAAATCAGAGTGCATTGCATATTTCAGGGATACATATTTCATAAAATGGTGTTTGTGTGTGGTGCACGTATGTATGGTTGTGCAGAGGCATATAGATCATGACATAAAATGTATATTTTCTATAAGTCCTAATGAAGAGTTTGAAAGACATTATTGTACAGTTTCTCAAGGGATCTGAATATTATTCCATATATAATGAGACAGGAATGAAAGTTTGAAATTATACACACACACACGCAATGAAAGAATGAGCTGCTCAAAAGCAAAAGCTGGATCCACTGATCCACTCTAATTTATTTAGCAAGATCAGATTTATGTATTTAGAAAGCTGAAAATCAGATTCTAGGTCATGGTGTATTTTACATCTGAGGAGGACATTTGGAAGTTCAAGTAGCCATCCACACCCATCCTGCTTAGAACAGCCTTGGGCAAACTAAAAAGAAGGTACCCCCTTGGAAAGGACAGATTCCAAAAGAAGATTCCCTCCTCTGAGGTTCAGTGGCATGGCAATAATCTCACCAGGGGGATCAGGCTACACAGCTTAGCAGGTGGCTTTCACCCCCAATTTTCCCCATAACTGAATAGCTTTCACCTTGCAGGGACTACACAACCAAATGTAGGATCCTTGGACATCCCCTTCGATATCCTTGGACATTCCAACAGTATTTGCTGTCTTGGATGGTAACTGCTCACTTGTCAGTCCTTAGGATTTTGAGGCAATATCAGTACCTAGTACAGTGTTTGGTTTAAAATTATGCTCAAAAATGAGGGGAGGAATTGGATTTAACTACCTAGGAATCAACAAAATTAATATATTAGATGTGGACGCCAGAAACCACACATAGGCTGACACAGAACAACCTAAAATAAAGACAAATAGAAGAACATCTGAAGATCAGGGAGAATTCTATCTTATACCCTCAAAGTTCCTTTTAGCCTCAATTACTTCAACTTACACTCGCTTCTTGATTTTTGCTCTTGCTTTTTCCTATTATCCATTTTCTTTCTTTTAGTTTGAGTGCTGTTGGTGGCTGACATATCTACAAGGCACTTTGTTTTAGCATGATTTGCTTTTGCTTTCCAATTTTCATGTCCTGGTTTGTCTCCGGACTATGACAATCAATCAGCTGGTTTAGCCAAACTCATCCCACTGAAAAATCCGTGTGCCACATGTCCAACTCCCTGAGTCCTGACATTCTCCCCTACAGAGAGCCCGGCCCATTTCACCCCTTTTGTGTTATCCAATTTAGATTGACTTCCTATATTGTGCCTTCATTTATCAAACGAAATTAGTGATTTGGCATTTCAAGCATTTTGAAATATTCATATGCAGGCAGAACATGTAAGACTACATATCAGCAGTAATTAATGTTAAAATAAACGGTAAATTTACTTATTCTAACATTGTCATTTTATTTAATTAAAATAATTAATTTATACAGTACTTTCAAACCTAGCATAGTAAACATATTACTTAAAATTCATATGAATAATTAATATAGTAATTAGAAAACTGTAAAGACTATTTCTAAATAAAATATTTTTATCATAAAGACTTAGCACAGATTGTGACACTAAATAAGATGATTTTAGCTGTGTTTAAGTTAGGCAAATAAACTGAACAAATTACTGACCAAGGTGCCAGTGCCTAATCCAAGACTTTCAATTACTACTTGTTTGCTAGTTGAGAGGGTGTCAAATATGCAAATATCAAACAATATTTAAGAAGAAATGTATCACATGTTTCATTCAGCTTTACTGTTGGAAAATAAAGTTTGTTTATTTTTGTTTAGTTTTTACTCTAGTTTATCAGGCATGATTGAGCTTTTCAAAAGATATGGATTTTTGGAATATCTCCATTCAAATCTAAGTAATTATAAATGCAAATGGGCCTGTTAAATAAGGTCTGTCTCTTTGTGCCAGTGAAAGTTAAATGACTAAGTTCAAAAAATTCAATGAGGAATCAGAGTCAGCTTTAAGGACAATTATTTAGGTCATGCTGACTTAACTTGGTCTTTGCTCAAGGAGTCATTCTTTCAATTTTGAATGAATTGTAGATAATGGAAAAAATCACCCAGAAGAAAGGCGTTTGTACACATATGCATTAATTTTCTTTTGAATGTGAGACATGTACACAAATTATACAAAGTGTGGTGTCTATGGTCTATGACACTTTCATTCCTCCTTCTTCCTCACATTCTGATATAAGTAAAATTACAATCATAGGTGTTTCTGTGGTTTTTTTTTTAATTCAGATATTACTTTTCAAGGTGCAAGCCTGAGCTAAAGTGACATTAAAACAGTCAAAAGCAAAAGGAGTCACAGAAAAGATTTATTTCAAGATGACAAGATAAAAATCTCAACCCATGTAGACTGGCAATTCTTGATCAGATTAGCAAAAAGAATGTTGTTTTTTTTAAAATATTATTTTAATGACATTGATATCCGTAATCTTTTTTTTTAATATAATTTTTTATTTTTTATAAACATGTATTTTTATCCCCAGTGGTACAGGTCTGTGAATCACCAGGCTTACACACTTCACAGCACTCACCAAAGCACATACCCTCCCCAATGTCCATAATACCACCCCCTTCTCCCAAACCCCCTCCCCCCAGCAACCCTCAGTTTGTTTTGTGAGATTAAGAGTCACTTATGGTTTGTCTCCCTCCCAATCCCATCTTCCTTCATTTATTCTTCTCGTACCCACTTAAGTCTCCATGTTGCAACACCACTTCCTCATATCAGGGAGATCATATGATAGTTGTCTTTCTCCGCCTGACTTATTTCGCTAAGCATGATACGCTCTAGTTCCATCCATGTTGTCGCAAATGGCAAGATTTCATTTCTTTTGATGGCTGCATAGTATTCCATTGTGTATATATACCACATCTTCTTGATCCATTCATCTGTTGATGGACATCTAGGTTCTTTCCATAGTTTGGCTATTGTGGACATTGCTGCTATAAACATTCGAGTACACGTGCCCCTTTGGATCACTACGTTTGTATCTTTAGGGTAAATACCCAATAGTGCAATTGCTGGGTCATAGGGCAGTTCTATTTTCAACATTTTGAGGAACCTCCATGCTGTTTTCCAGAGAGGTTGCACCAGCTTGCATTCCCACCAACAGTGTAGGAGGGTTCCCCTTTCTCCGCATCCTCGCCAGCATCTGTCATTTCCTGACTTGTTGATTTTAGCCATTCTGACTGGTGTGAGGTGATATCGCATTGTGGTTTTGATTTGTATTTCCCTGATGCTGAGTGATATGGAGCACTTTTTCATGTGTCTGTTGGCCATCTGTATGTCTTCTTTGCAGAAATGTCTGTTCATGTCCTCTGCCCATTTCTTGATTGGATTATTTGTTCTTTGGGTGTTGAGTTTGCTAAGCTCTTCATAGATTCTGGACACTAGTCCTTTATCTGTCGTTTGCAAATATCTTCTCCCATTCTGTCAGTTGTCTTTTGATTTTGTTAACTGTTTCCTTTGCTGTGCAAAAGCTTTTGATCTTGATGAGATCCCAATAGTTCATTTTTGCCATTGCTTCCCTTGCCTTTGGCATTGTTCCTAGGAAGATGTTGCTGCGGCTGAGGTCGAAGAGGTTGCTGCCTGTGTTCTCCTCAAGGATTTTGATGGATTCCTTTCTCACATTGAGGTCCTTCATCAATTTTGAGTCTATTTTCGTGTGTGGTGTAAGGAAATGGTCCAATTTCATTTTTCTGCATGTGGCTGTCCAATTTTCCCAGCACCATTTATTGAAGAGGCTGTCATTTTTCCATTGGACATTCTTTCCTGCTTTGTCAAAGATTAGTTGACCATAGAGTTGAGAGTCTATTTCTGGGCTCTCTATTCTGTTCCATTGATCTATGGGTCTGTTTTTGTGCCAGTACCATGCTGTCTTGATGATGACAGCTTTGTAATAGAGCTTGAAGTCCGGGATTGTGATGCCACCAACGTTGGCTTTCTTTTTCAATATCCCTTTAGCTATTCGAGGTCTTTTCTGGTTCCATATAAATTTTAGAATTATTTGTTCCATTTCTTTGAAAAAGATGGATGGTGCTTTGATAGGAATTGCATTAAATGTGTAGATTGCTTTAGGTAGCATAGACATTTTCACAATATTTATTCTTCCAATCCAGGAGCATGGAACATTTTTCCATTTCTTTGTGTCTTCCTCAATTTCTTTCATGAGTACTTTATAGTTTTCTGAGTATAGATTCTGTGTCTCTTTGGTTAGGTTTATTCCTAGGTATCTTATGGTTTTGGGTGCAATTGTAAATGGGATTGACTCCTTAATTTCCCTTTCTTCTGTCTTGCTGTTGGTGTAGAGAAATGCAACTGATTTCTGTGCATTCATTTTATATCCTGACACTTTACTGAATTCCTGTATAATCTCTTTTTTATTTAAAAATGTTCTTGCAGCTTCCCCATCTTATTCTCTTAAAACAAAGTCTTTTGGATATAACAGAGTCAAGTATCACAATAGGAACCCTAAAAGACCTGAAATTATGAAAAGGCATAGTGGGAGACTTCTTTCCAACTGTTAAAAAAGAATATGCTAGTCAAGCAACATACTCACTCAATCAATTCTGCTTTTGAATAACTAATAATCATAATTTTGTTAATTTTCTTAAATTAAAGTTTAATATATAAGATTTCTTCATTAATTAAGTTGTGACAGAAATCAGGAGTTCCCAGATTTGGAAATTGTGTGGACCAGAAAAAATTCAAATAAAATAACATTGACATTTTCTTTCCCAGTAAAAATAAAACAAACAAACAAACAAACAACCAAAATAAACCTATTAAGCTATCATCTATTGTTATTATAATTTATTAAGAACAATGTCATTTGACATCAATTATGAGTTATAGCCTTAGAATAAAGAACAAGCCTATGAGTTATTCAAATTAGATTTATGAAAGTTCACTACTTTTTAAGTGTTTTTTTTTTTTATTTTTTTTTGGCTATACCCATAAAAATTTAGTCAAGGATCTCATTTGTCCAGAGACTGATGTTTGATAAGTACTATGATAGACTACTTTTTTTGTTTTGTTTTGTTTGTTCTTTTTACTTAAATTCTAGTTAGTCAACATACAGTGCAATATTGGTTTCTGGAGTAGAATTCAGTGATTCATCACTTACATACAACACCCAGTGCTGACCATAACAAGCGCCCTCTCTAATGCCCATCGCCCATATAAAGACTTCTAAAATGCTGAGTGCAAATTTTATTCGTACGCAGGGAGCTTAATAAATTAAGTCTTAATTATTACCTGCTCTAGGCTCTGGCTTCTGTATGTATGAAATGGGCATACTAATTAGTCCATGTGGTAAGAATTCATGGGTTAATATACCTGAAATCTTTAATGCAGGATCTCTTACACACAGTAGGTGCTCAATAAATGTAAATTATTGTTCTTACTGACAAAGTAGTGTTTAGGGCCTCATTATATCTAACTAAGATTTGATTCACCTCTAAAATATCCATCTCTCAGATCCAAATCAAGTATCTCAAAAGGAAAAAAAGAACCATAAACAGATAATAAACTTCAGTGTATGAGATGCATGATAAATTGTACACGTGAGATATACTGATGTCTGTAACTTACTTAGCATCTAAAAAAAAATTAGAAGATATAGATGGATATCTAAGCACAGAGCAAATGTGATAAATGCTAGTTGTAGAATCTAGGTAGTGGGCATATGTAAAAACCTTTCAAATTTTCTGTGTGTTTCACATTTCTCAAAATAAAATAAAAAAAGGTTAAACACTGAAACAATCTTAAAATTCCTAGCACCTATTAATTAAAATAAGAAGCTGTCAGATGCAGGCATTGTTCCTAACACCTACCTAGGCATTCCAAAATTATATCTAAGGGTAGGATTTCTGCTGTTTTGCCTCCAGGTTCAAAATTACTAGCTGTGATAGTGCTTCCACAAACATGTTTGCCCTGACGTGCACTTCCACCGTGTGTCGGAGGCTGTGGGAGGCCCTGCTGCCTGCAAGCTTAACCTGGCATCTAGTTTTGACTCACTGGATCAGGCTGAACCTAGAGACGTGTGAGGGCAAGTGTGAGCAGACTCTGGGAATGACTAAGAGTTGCAAACTGGTCCCTAGTCTGCAGTCAAGTTTTTGAAAAGTAGCACTGATACAATTTGATGGTAATTTTCAGGACAAACAGGGCATTAGTTGCAAAAACGTGAAAAACAATAAAAATGCGCTGATCACATAACTTGCCACAAAACCCCTGGTATGGTACAGTTTTATTTCGTGTTAAAAAATGTATATATGTGTGTTGTGTGTGTGCATGTACACATACATACATATAAATACACACACACACACACACACACACACATATATATATATATATATATTTATTTATATCTTGGACTTCTTATGGTTCTTTAGAACTATAAATTTTTTTTAAGATTTTATTTGTTTATTTGACAGAGATCACAAGTAGGCAGAGAGGCAGGCAGAGAGAGGAGGAAGCAAGCTCCCTACAAAGCAGAGAACCAGATTGGGGCTCAATCCCAGCACTCTGGGATCATGACCTGAGCCCAAGGCAGAGGCTTTACCCACTGAGCCACCCAGGCATCCCTATAAAATGTTTTTTAAGTATAAATATTTTTTATAAATGTTGCTATTTTTCATAATTCTTACATTCTCTTCATAATCTCAGCACTGAATTTTTGTTTGTTTTTGTTTGTTCCTCAACGGTTTGAGACATCTGCAGTGATTGAAACCTAAAGAGTAAGCAATTATCATATGATCTCTCTAATATGAGGAATTTGAGAGGCAGAGCGAGAGGGTTGTGGGAAGACGGGAGAGGAAAAAAATGAAACAAGATGGAACCGGGGAGGGAGACAAACCCTAAGAGACTTTTATTCTCAGGAAACAAAATAAGGTTTGCTGGGGAGGGGACTAGAGGGGAGGGTTATGGACATTGGAGAGAGTATGTGTTATGGTGAGTGCTGTGAATTATGTAAGACTGAGCATTCAGAGACCTGTACCCTTGAAGCATATAATACATTATATGTTAATTTTAAAAAACTAAAAACAAAACAAGATAAAAAACAAAACTCAGTGTGAAGTCAGAGCCAGTCATGGTAAAAATTAATGTCATGCCACCAGATAAGAATTTTCATTTTATTTTAGAAATTAAGGGAAAATATTTCCTTATTAAAAAAACAATCCAATTAGGAAAAAAAGAAAAAATGAGGTCAATCATGTAAATATTTGTCATTCTATAGAAAGTTTCTAGGTATTGTGGTTTTATGTCTTCCTATGGATGCCAACTATTTTTTGGTTTTGAGTAGGACATCAAAATACGAAATAAATCTATATAGTTATATCTTCCCTAGGCACAGATAACTAAGTAAAGAACAATTTCAAGCAAAAATAATTCTGCATTAATCACATGGATGTTTCTAGCAAACCTTTCCTTTTCTGAATTATCCAGATAATAACTGCCATTCCTTTTTGTTTCTATATAAGTATAATTTCAGAGAGAGAACTGTTCTTTAATAATATTTTTCCACAATAGGGTTAGGTCATAAGAAAAGACTCATCAGGATTATTATGAGATAATCGTGATGACTACAGTGTGCTATAGATTGCTTAGGTTCTACACAGAGTTTCAAAAAAACATAGGTCAGAAGAAATCTGGAGCCAGACATGCCCTTAGAAATGTGCTTTTAGGAATGAGAAGACAAATGTTCAGGGCAGTTAAAAGATGGACCTCTTAAGTCCATCACAGAGCCAGCTAAGTGGCAGAGTCAGTTGGTCCCAGTGCTTTTTCCCCAGCCCCACTGCCAATACCTCTTTGTAGGGTTGCTATTCTTTTGCTATGCAGAAACACGACTTTGGAAAGAAAACCATATGGAAAATATTATCTTAATATGGGTAGATGTCTGTTTATATTCAGGGACTAGTAACAAGATTATATTTGATTTTGAATTATTTATACAAGATTTATGCAATTTACATACAGATTACAAATCATATATTCTACAAAGCACCATAGGGGAGAACTAGAAAATCCTTCACCCTAATTTTTGTGGCTCGAGAACACTTAAAATTCAGTACACCAAATATCTATTTTATGTCAGACACTTTGGTGGCTGCTTTATGGTATACACAAACCCTACCTTCAAGGAGTTGGCCGTCGACTAGATGAAGAAGATACTGTAAAACACAAAGTGGTGTTTTCTCAGGTTGGTCAGAGAAGTGAAAACTGGAGATAGCCATAGGCATAAATGGCAGGCAAAGAAGAAACACTTCAGTTCAAAACCTGAGAATTCTGATAGCTTGATTTCTCTTCCTGTCTCACCATCTCGCTACACCTTTGATAGATTAACACAAACAAACAAAAATGATAGAGTTCCAGTATGAAAACAAAACAAAACAAAACTACTATAACATCAACCCCAACCAACCTAACCCCCTTCTGGTCTTGTTTTGAATATCACTACCATGCCCAAACTGGGGAATCCTCAGATATTGCTCCTTGACTTTCAATCCTCACACTGCATCATTCAGGTTCCAATACTACTGCTTCCAAAAGGGGCATTTTTACATGGACTCGCCTCCAACTACACTGCACCATTTTTTGCCACCTTCATCTCTTTCATGTGGACTACTGTATCTCGGCTTACCCTTTCCAAACCTCTTCCCCTGTTTCCCAGGATCCTACAGAAGAGGAGTCATCAGGTACAAAATAAAATTTAAGCTCAATTATCTGTCACTAAAGGTATTTTGTGATCTGATCTTTATTTGTATCAGCCTACCTCCCACCACTTCTTTTCCTTTTCAACTATCAACTTTATTCTCCAAGGGTACTGAATACTTGTAATTCCAGGAACACGCCATGATTTTGTACTGCTGTGCCTTTTCACTTGTGGAATACCAGCTGCTAGGCAATGCTTTATTTAGACCACGTGACTGCACAAGTGAGCTGATGGATAAATAAATGAATTTATTGTTATCTTTCTTGGTTGAAATTTTTCAGAGCCTCAAATAGTTTGTGTTTTGTTCTCCTAAATGGCCCTTAAATAGATGGACCATTTAAACAACTATGTACTCACACTATGTTACACACCAGAATAACAAAGATAAATCATTTATAATATCTGCTTAACAACACATGTGGCACACAATATTCAGAAAAAGTTAGAAATTAAAAATATTTTATTTAAGGTCATAGTATATAATGATGCATTACTTATTGGAATCTGGTATGTAATAGGAATCTGATAAATATTTGAACTAAGAAGGAAAGAAAGCAGAGAGGTAAGCAAATAAGCAAAAAGAAAAAGAAGGAAAGATACAGGGAAATTGTTTAAATTTTAAAAATCCAAGAAATATCTTTTCACATATTTTTTTTTGACCCAAGAAATCTTTGTACAGACAATATTTTATAGGAAAACCCAATATGTAAAAGAAATTTTTTCCATTGGTTCTTCAAATATATGTTGATCATTTGCTTGAACTACAAAAAATGTCAGTCATTTGCTTGGACTGTGTTAAGGCATAGCAAAGAACAAGATCTGTGTCCTCTTGGAGCTTTACTTCTAGCAGTGAAGATAAGAAATAAATGACAAGAAAAATTTTCAAATGGTGTAAACAATATGAAAATGACAGAATAGGATATTATGATTGAGAATGATGGGCAGGTAGCTTGGCTATTTTTGAAACGGTGATAGAGACAGCCTCTGGGAGGAAAAGACAATGTTTGAGATGAGAGCTGGATAATTGAAGAAGAATCTGGATAAGGAAAACACCACATGCCCAGGTCCTTTAGAGGGAATGAACTTGTCAAGGTCAAGAGATTAGATGAATTTTAGAAAACCACCATTTTATTCAGCAATTCTGCGTCTGGATATCTATCCAAGGGAAATGAAAAGAGGATATTGAAGAGATATTTGCATTCTCATGTTCAATGCAGCATTATTCCACAGAGCATTCATTATTGCATAGAGCCAAAATATGGAAATAACATGTGTCCATAATTGTATTAATAGATAAAAAAATTGTGATATTTATATACACACATTTATACACACACACACAAACACAATGGAAGGAAGTCATACCATTTGTGACAACACAGATGGGACCTTAAGGGTATTCTGTTTAGTGAAATAAGCCAGGTAGAGAAAGACAAATGTTGCATGGTATTACTTATATGTGAAATTTTTTAAAAAAATTAAAACTCCTAGAAACAGAGTAGAAAAGTGGTTGCCAGAGTAAGAGAGGTAGGAGAAATAGGGAGAGGTTGGTTAAAGGGTACAAACTTTTAACTATAAGGTGAATGAGGACTGAGGATGTAATTTAAAACATGGCGACTATAGTTGCATTGTATTACATAATTTAAATTGCTAAGAAAATAGAATTTCAACATTTTTGATAAAATAAAATAAAATATAAATATTGAGGTGATAGACGTGTTAACTAGAGTGTAAGAATTCTTTCACAAAGTATGGGTACATGAAATCACCACAATTCATACTTTAAGTATCTTCCAGACTTATTTGTCAATTAGACCTCAATAAAGCTGAACAAACAAAAACACCCAAATATTTCCCGAGCACCTACTATGTGCTCATCACCAAGCTTAATGATAGGGATACAAAGATGAAAAACATACTTCTTTTCTTAGACATTATACAATGTAGAAAGAAAGAAATATATTAACATAATTTTAGAATAATACATTAAGAGTAAAGGTAGAGATATTGAAAGATTAGGGTGAGGTTCAATTACCCTAAACAGGTGATTGGGGGAAGATTTCCTGAAAGAGGTAACACCTGAGTTTTGAGTTAACTGACCAGGCCAAAAAGAGTGCTCCATGTACAAAGAAAATATAAGCTGAAGAAGAGACAAGCTTTTAAATAGATGGGTGCAAAAGAGGTCTTTTAAGGTAGTATTACTAAAAATAAGAACTAAGTAGAAAATAACATTGGGGACATAAACAAGCTACAGAGCAAGATATTTCAAGGCCATTTCAAGATGTTCAAACAGTATCCTCAGGTCAATTAAAAACCATTGATGAATGCTGAAGAGCAGACAGGACCTAGTCAGATTTGCATTTTAAATAGAGCTCTGGCAGCTGGTGGGGAACATCTTGGACATATTTTTACCCAGCTACTATTCTGGAAGAAAATTGCTTTTCTAGAAATGCCAAACCTCTTTTGAATTCTTTAAACACCTTTTAGCCAACTATTTAGCATAGATTTTAAGGGGGGTTAATATTTTTCTTATAATCTCCGACATTTTTCTTTTTCAAATTAACTTTATAGTTTAAGTGCATAATAGCAAAAACGAAGAATAAAAAGAGGTTTGTGGTTTGCCTTGTTAGCCAGACATTCTGCTAACAGAAAACTGAGGTGTCCTTGGTTTTCTAATAATACTCGTGTCTTAGCTCCCAAGATAGCAGTGAATTCATCTGACTCAGATGTGACAGGGGATACTCTCTGATGAGTAGCTGCAATATTTTTGCATATTTCTGTGAAAATCTTTACTCCTCTGACTCAATTCCATAATTGGAAATTGAATGGAATGCCATACCTTCTGAAAAATCTTATGATTATAAATATTGCATTTGTTTTATGAGGTTGCCCATTGTCATGTACATCTTTTTGACCTTTGGTCACTGAAGCATTGGTCCCTGTTTAAGGCAGCACACACCTAGGGTGAGGATGCAGGTCTCATATGTATGTTTCAAGTGTTTGTATTAAGCTCTAATTAGTCATCCTGTCTGAAACTTCTAATACCTTTAAAACCATGGCCCAGCTTAAAGTCTTGGCCAATACTGATATGCAGGTTTCTCTGATATTGTAAATACATTTTTAAACTACTGTCTCATTCACCTCACCTATTACCTATTACTGGAGTAATTCTTTTAAGAATCTGTACTGCCAATTTGGGATAACTGGCTAATGAAAACAATACCATTTGTGAGTATACTTCTCTGTAGAAAAGATTCAACGTTGTTTTCTTTTTGAACAAGTAATAATTGATTATTTTCACACTAGAGACTAATTATTGAGCACTTGCATATTGTTAACGAGATAGAAATAAAGATAAGTTGAGAGGTTAATCTTTAAATTCCGCCTTTGTGATCTCTACTCTCCTCCTTTTTTTTTAAATTGTAGGATTTTAATGAATTAATTAATTAATTGATTGATTTTGATTGGCAGACAGAGATCACAAGCAGGCAGAGAGGCAGGCAGGGGGTGAGGGGCAGGCTCCCTGCGGAGCAGAAAGCCCGAAGCAATGCCAGGCTTGATTCCAGGACCCTGGGACCATGACCTGAGCCTAAGGCAGAGGCTTTAACCCATTGAGCCACCCAGGTGCCCCATCTACTCTCCTCCTCCTAGCATTTGTTGTTATTCCCCAGCTTCTTCCATAACAAAGTCACTGTATATCATTGATACTATTAGTTTCTCTTCTAATCTAGGCCAAGGCCAAGGATGTTTTGCCCTAGAAGAAAGAAAAATTTAAAAACCCAATACCTCATTTTTAAGAGTATGTTCATATTCATTTGTTTATTTGTCCCTTCATTATTTCATTCATTTACTGAATTATTAAACCTCCTTTCTCTCTAATCAAAGCTTGAAAGACATATCTACTACCATTAAAAGCCCGAGTTAGGCACCAGAAACCTGAATGCAAGTCCTAAATTTGTGACTAATTGTGTAAGCTAGATAATTCAGGCTCCTTAGACCTTAGTTTACTCGTCTAAAAATGGAGCAGATTAAATTGGTAGTCACTTATCTTAATTAGGTCATAAGTCTCTTGCAGAATCTCATAACTATGAACTCTCTAGAAAAGAAAAAAATGTTCATATCCACATACATTAAAAAAAAAATTGCATTTGATTTCTTGGGACCCATGGAATCCTAAAAACCTATGTATGAATGCTTGAGAGATTCTTAGGCTCCTGGTTATGAAACACGGAAGTAAATGGTCTCTACCTTCAGCGTTCCAAAGAGCCTTGCTATTCAAAGTGTGGTTCAGAGTAGCAGTTCACCCAGGAGTTGGCTAAAAATCTCAGGTCCTGTCTCAGACCTAACTGCATAAGAATTTGCATTTTTAGTGATTCATATGGACATTAAAGTTTGAGAGGCACAGCTATCACATTTGGTTTAAATACACTTCATGTAAATGCAGAAAGGATAATAATGGTGGTTATTAAAACAGTTTAGAGGTGCTTTCCTTTCCCATGTCTCCTTGATGATGACTGCAAATACAGACAAGCCACAGCAGGGTTTTTAATCATGGACTCAGATCCATGAGTAAAGTGAAGAGCCTTTCAGTTAAGGGTCCTTAAATCTCTGGATTTTGTTTTATTCATGGAAGAAATATTTCTTTACATTATGTTATGATGTCTGTGTTAATGATAATCATGATTCGATATTCAGGATATTTGGGGAAGCTATCACTACTAATGGCCGCATTGACAAAATGGGAAAAACAAAACCAAAAAGTTAGTTTGGTTATAGAAAAGTAATTCTAATGGCAGTCATTTATGTGAGCCACTTAGCATATATGCATAATAATCAGTGTAATAATGATTATCCAACCCATTGATGGATTCAATATATCAGATTAACTTTGCTATAGGTTTTATTTAATCACAGAAGCAAAGCTCAGAGATACATTTAGTCTTCATAATTTGTTATTCTTGCAACATGGGAATCTGCTCAGAATCTTTTAAAATCAGGTCACAAAGAAGTTTAAAAAGACTGTTAAAGGGGTGCCTGGGTGGCTCAGTGGGTTAAGCCGCTGCCTTTGGCTCAGGTCATCATCTCAGAGTCCTGGGATGGAGCCCTGCATCGGGCTCTCAGCGGGGAGCCTGCTTCCTCCTCTTTCTCTGCCTGCTTGTGATCTCTCTCTCTGTCAAATAAATAAATAAAATTAAAAAAAAAAAAAGACTGTTCAAGATGAAATCAGTGTTTTATATTAAGCTACTTAATGCTTACATAGGATCTCTATTCTGAAGTGTACATATTCTGGTTCAAAAAACATATAAAAGAAATGTAAAGCCATAAGTATTCATTTGCAGATATCAGACTGAACAGTTTTATTATATCTACCTTAAATTAAGGCAAATTTTGAAGTTCTCCTGGGTGGATGCCACATTAGTCTTCAAAACGGGGAACTCCTGGGGCATGTGGGGGGCTCAGTAGGTCAAGCAGCTGCCTTCAGCTCAGATCATGATCTCAGGGTCCTGGGATGGAGCCTGGCATTGGGCTCCCTGCTCAGCAGGGAGCCTGCTTCTACCTCTCCCTGTCAAACTCCTCCCTGTTTGGGCTTTCTCTCTCTGTCTCAAATAAATAAATAAAATCTTAAATAACAACAACAATAGCAGCAACAACAACAAACCCCTGAAAACAAACAAACAAACCCTGTGAACTCCTGTATTTCAAAAATGAATTCTAAAAATGGAATAACTAAATGTATTAGAAGTATGGAAGATATAGGGATTAAAGGATAAGAAGAAACCAAATAAGGTAAAGAGAAAATAAGGTTATATGTGACATGGGAAGTAGATATAAAATGAACAGAGTAAGGATCTTCATGCACAACTGCAGAATGGCATATACTGAGCAAAAAAAGAAATAAGGTGACAAAATAAGATGTTTTTAAAGTGTCCATGCATCTTTTGTTATACCAATAACAGTCATCCAATAATGCTCTATAATTAAACCAGTATCTCTCTCCTCCCTCTGTCCTATCTTGAATGTGTTTACAGTAGTAGTGTTTCTTGGGTTCCAGAAAGTGTATAACATATTAAAGAGATGGTACACCATTGTATTTCCAACAAAGATTCCTTTAGTAGCTCTGTGACCTCATGTGAGCTAATTGAGTTGATGGTTACTCATCCTTCTCTAATCAGAACTTTTAGAAAACTGTAGCTCATTTGTCTATGCCTTCTTATTTGTGTCATTTGCTTATCTTCTCTTACCTAAGCCACATGAGTAATGGGCAGTTACTGCCAAAATAGCTATTTCTTAAAAGTTGAAAAAGCAAGAAAAATAAGGCTAATTTCACTTCCTTCATCTCTAGTTAAGAGCTTTTGATAACTTTCTTTGCACCTATTAAACAAGTATTCTGGGTTCGATACAAAGGCAAAGTCTGGGTCCAGGGCAGCAAGGATGAAAGTACATAGGTGACAGTTTCCCAACCACAGAACTCAACTGCCTCAGTGAATAATAAGAGCCAGACAAAGAACCAATCTGTTCTGTTGCATCTCAAATTGATTTATGTCAGTTTATTCGTTTGCCAGGTTAGAGCATTTCTCTTGCACTGAAACATACACATGCTAATTGAATAGACATTTGTTGAATAAAGACAATAATTCAAGCCAATGATAGGGCATGCACTGTTCTTCTATGCTATAGTCCATTTAGGTAATGATTTATTATTTATTTTTTCTACCTTTTTTGCTCTGCAGATTTGATTTTATATTGGATATCATTTCCTAGATAAAACATGGACTATATAAGTGGGTAACAGAGTTTTATAGAGCCTAACCATACTATCACCTACAATTATCTTTTAATAAGAGTTATAATAATGATGTACTCCTCTACTACTTTTAATAGTTATGATGATATATTTCAACCCATACCCACGTAGATACAGAGATTGCTTTTACTCCTTGGCGTGCTTCATTCTGAGGGCTAATGTGCTTGAGAAAGGAACTAAAGGACAGGAAGAATCCACAAAAAATAAAGAACTCAGCAAGAAATAAGAAAATACTGGGGTGCCTGGGTGGCTAGGTTGCTTAGGTGTCTGACTGTTGATTTCAGCTCAGGTCGTGATATCGGGGTTGTGAAATCGAGTCCTCATGGGTGTCTGCACTGGGCATGGAGCCTGCTTAAGTTTCTCTCTCTCCACCTCAAAAAAATACAATACAATGCAATATAATGAAAGAAAATACTGTAAAAATGCTAGAACCAGAAATCAGAATTACCCTGCTCTTTATAGGGTTTATCTTTGTCTTCTCATCTGCCCTAAGGTTTTCTCTTTCTAGTTGAAAGTCTTTGTATTTGTCTTTATAGCACATTTAGGCACTGAGGTTTTCTGAGTTTAGAATATTTAAAGGAGTTAGACATGGATATGTGTGTGTCTATGCATTCGTGTATATATTGACCTAAGTGTATGTTTATATGTAAATGTATTTATAAGTGTATGCATGTGTACTGCATTTGCTTGCATGTATATTTGTATATATACTTACATATTTGGCAGTTTGTGTTTGTATGCACATAAATATGTATACACATGTGTGTAGTTGAGTATCTATATGTGTGTTTATATTTGGGATATCAGAGGGCAAACAAATTTGAAGAAGTAAATAGTTCATCTGTATAAATGTTTGGTTTAAAAAAATGTGCTTTCTAATATATTCTAGCCTGGTTCATGTCAGTAAACTTTTTGTGTGTTTCAGAAGAATAATTTTAGGATGAAGAGAATTTGACTTTGGACAGTTTTCCAGGGATTTAGACAATTTAAGTTATTAATTGTGACTTGCACGTTTTCTGGACCCCACTATATCAATTGAATGAGGAGTCATTTTCTTTTACAAGCAGTTTTTATTTCATCTACAGATTGCTATGCCCCGTTTTAGAGATGGCTCGGTCCCGCCAACCAAAAATATGCATCTTTTCAATAGAAGGCCATTGTTTAGTAGCTTTAATTAGTGATCAAGAGGTTTTCAGTAAGTCTTAAAGGTGAGGTCATGTAAGCTAAAAAGTGTTACCATTATTTTTTCTTCCATGATATTCAACATAATATATTAGAAATTATAGAACAAAGTTTAGCAATGGTTATAAAACCCCTCATAATAAATGGGTTTTCAATATTTTTCATACTCTTACTTGCAGAGTGGCTTACTTTTTTTAAACTTCTTTTTGTCTGCACAAGGTATAATTAATTATGCAGAATTTCAAATCCCAATGTAGAGAGCTGAAAACCCCATGGTAATTGTTCTTAGTAGTTGGATTCTTTTCCTGGTTAGCAGCATAGAAACTTCTTTCTGGGAATCACTAAATTGTCGTGCTGTGCTGAACAGGATGCAAATCTGGCCTGAAGTTTTCTTACAATTGCTATAAAAATATGTACTGTTCATCTACTCCTCAGGTTGTCATTAGGAATAAAAGCGTATTATCTCAGTAGGATACTGTTATCTCTCCAGTTACATGATCTGCCTACAGACAGCGCCTGACTTAAATCAGGAAACTGAAATACTATGAGACCACATGGACATGGAGGTAATAATGAAATAATTCCCAGTTTTCACACCTGCTTTGAAATAGGTGATTCTGAGTGGAGGAAACATGGGCAAATCTTATTGCCTGTTTTTACATATAGAAAATTATAGTAAATTTCTTCCTGCTACATTTATTTTTAACATATTTTTCACAGAATCTTTTCAACTAAGTATAAAGGACACATTCAGATATTTAATATACAATATACAATCATAGCTGAGCATCTAATTCCTTCTTTCCTTTCTTATTTTTTCCCCTAGTACTTATCATCTTTCTAGTTGCACCTTACTTTGCTACAAACTTAAATGCATTATGAGAGAAAAAAATACTGACAGAGACATGAAGTAAAGCAAGATCATTTATAAGTTAAGTAATATAATTTAAAAATATAGACCATAAACCTCTTTATAGTTATCAGGGACATAAACTTAACTCTGGACTTCCTAGAAACCATTGAAAGACAGAATTGTTCATTCAATATGGTCAGTAATAAAATCAGTATGACCCCTCTGAAAAAGTATGAGAAATATTTCTCTTGCAGATCATCATAGCTAACACTGTGTGATGTAGTGAACTGGATTTTTAAATAATATCTTTGTTTTAAATGCAACAATATGTTCTATGGAGTTCAACGTAGACTGAAAACACAATGGTAAAGCATAGTTCTGTGAGATCAGTTCTGGAAGAGGTGAGAACAATGTCCTTCTGATGCACAGGTTTCAAATTTACAATGTCTAAAGGCAGGATTAGAAAGTGGAAAACCATAGGCCAAGTTTGGGCATAGATTTATTGCACTTGTCTAATTATTTTTATTTCATTAGTTGTATAATACCTAGGGATCAATGCCTCTCAAACTAATTGCAGTGAAGCACTAGTTTTGTTTTTAAATATCCTATCCTTCATGAATCAGTTTTGTAAAGTATAATTACAAATGCATTACTAGAAAAAAAGAAATTAAAAAAAATTTAAAAATGCAAGCCTATATTTTCTTTTGTTAGAGTGAACAGATAAATGAATTCAAACTTGTGATAAAATTCTCTAAATGCTTCCTCTCAGTTACTATATTTCTCATGGGCCCACAAAAAACACTTTGCAAAACAGTCTGGACCTGCAAAACATGCTTTGAGTAGCACCTTTGTCTCCAGGATGCCAATCAATTACTTTCATTACTCCACATTCCCCTGTGACCTTGTGTCTTACCCAGACCCACTTTACTCATTTACATTGTGGGCTTAGCAACTAGGATTGGCTAAAATTTTGGACCCTGGGGCAATAGTCAATTCTCCAAAAAGTGCTAATTCACATAACTAAGCTTTGAATGAATACTAGATGAAGTGAGATCAAAGTTATACTTCCTGTCAAGTTACTGGGTGCAAATATTCTGTAGTACCATCTAAGGATACACTATCTGTTAAATAAGTATGAACAGTTGGTAGGGATAGATAATCTTTTAAAGGTCCATATTGTTGTGCTAGGTTTTATTCTTAGAAGCCAACTACTCTAACTCTGGATGGAGGTATAGTTTGACCTATTATAAAGGTCAAATGAAATAACGTGTATCAACACTTTGGAATAATGCAAAATGTATTTGTACAAATCAGGTTATTGTTTGCATACATGTACAATGTTCAAATGGCAAAGAATTAATAATGAGTGAAATGACCATTATCGTACTATGCATAATTTTTGAGGTATCATTGACATACACCCTACTTTTACATGGATTACAAAGTCCCCAATATATTGTCTTTATTGTATTTCACACAGTCAATTATCTTCCAGAACAATTAAAACTTTTAAAAATCTTTGATATTTAACTTTGTTAAATATCAAAGCTCTGAAGCTCTTCATGTTTTTACTGAAGCTCTTCATGTTTTTATGTAGGTCCATGTTTCTGTCTGGTATTTTACTGTACCACATGAAGAACTTTTTTTATTTTTTTTTTAATTTATTTAACAGACAGAGATCACACAGAGGCAGAGAGGTAGGCAGAGAGAGGAGGGAGCAGCCTCCCTGCTGAGCAGAGAGCCCCGATACAGGGCTCTATCCCAGGACCGTGGGATCATGACCTGAGCCGAAGGCAGAGGCTTTAACCCACTAAGCCACCCAGGTGCCCCAGAACATTTTTTTTTTTTAAGATTTTATTTATTTATTTGACAGACAGAAATCACAAGTAGATGGAGAGGCAGGCAGAGAAAGAGAAGGAAGCAGGCTCCCCACTGAGCAGAGAGCCCGATGTGGGACTCGATCCCAGGACGCTGGGATCATGACCTGAGCCGAAGGCAGCGGCTTAACCCACTGAGCCACCCAGGCGCCCCCATTTTTTAAATATATGTGTAGTTTGTTTGTATAGTTATCTTGTTTGGAGTTTTCTCTACTTCTTGGATATGTAATTTGAGGACTTTCATTATTTTTAAAAATTTTCAGGAAAAATCATGCCTGCTTTTATAAAGAAAGTTTCTTTTATGTCTTCAAATATTTCTTTTGCATTGTTCCCTCTCTCACTCGCAGTCTCTTTTATTCTAGAATTGCATATATAGTACACCATTTGGTATTGTCTCAGAACTCTTGGATCTTCTATTGTCATTTTTTTGTTGTTGTTTTTGTCTTCCTCTTACTCTTTTTGTCTCTGTTATTGATTGTTTGGTTTTTGTATTTCTTTTCAGTTTGGCTAATATTTAACGACCTGTCTTCAAGTTTACAGATTTTTTTCTGTGAGAGAAACTGAGTCAATTGATAAGTACATTGAAGGAATCTGTGATTTGTGATAACACTTTTTTTTTAACGTTTTTTGAATGAATTTTATTTACTGAGCTGTAAACATTATACAAATCAGCATTTATCAAAGAAAGGTATTAAGCATAATACATTGTGTTTCTCTTTAGAATAAGCACAAGATGTGTGCATCTTTTTAAATGTTTACAGTGCCAAAATTCTACCATTTACTCAAAATTTCTTCTATCCATAAAGTGTGATATTTAAATAGATAACCATGCTGGTACACTGATTCTACATTTTGAAGCTGTTTTAAAAAGAAATTACTTTTAATTCTAGCATCTTCATTTGAATCTTTCCTATAGCTTTCATTTTTCTGCTAAAATTCTCCATCTGTTAATGCATATTGTTCACCTGTTCCACTAGGCCCTTTCATGCATTAACACTAGTTATATTAAAACTCTTGTCTGATAATTCCAACACTGGGCCATCTTTAAATCTGGCTTTCTTCATTGCTTCGACTCTAGACAATGGGTTCTTTTTGACTTGCATTTTTGTATACCTTGTCATTTCTTATTAAATGCCAAAAATCAGGTGTGAAACAGTTGAAACCAATGAAAATTATTTATACCTGGACAGAGCTCGTGCCTCTTCTATGCTAAGCCTATTAGTTAGGGACATTGAACTTATCCAGTTAGGAGTTGAAGTTCAGTGAACCAAAGACTTCGACGTCCACTATAACTGCTTAGGATGGAAGCTGGGCTTTGGAGGGGGTTTTGTGCTTTACCTACAGTGGTGGCCAATCTTCTACTCCACACATACTTTAATGAGGGAAGCTTCATCTTGTCTTCTATCTTGCTTCTAATATTCCTGATAAGCACTTGAGGGAGATCCATATGAAGGCATTGGTGAATGAGTTCAAAATCTCCTCGTGTCAGGGGTTACAGAGGTCCTATGTTGTCATCTAGCCCACATTTAGCTTTTATCAATTTGTTACAATTTTAGCTGACTTCTTTTTAGCCATTTGTATGGTGACCAGGTGTTCTTTTGTTCTCTGCCACATATGACATCATCCCTATGACCTAGTTTACCATGGAAGGATCTACTCATGGGTTTGCAAATCTGGATATTTGCTTGCATCATAAACTCAGCTTTCTGATGGGCTTAAGAAAAGTTAATATTTTGCAGTTACTGGGCTTTTTTTTTTATTAATACTGTTAGAGTAGGATATATACTTTTCCAAGTATATATAATCTTCGGCCAAGGTAGAACAAGAATCCTTCTCTTATGGGTTTTAATTCTTGGGGAAAAGTTTTATACCACAGAATTAATAATTCTAATAATTAAAGATTAGAATTAAAGTACAAATAATAATAAAAATTAAAGTACAGAATTTATTTTCCACATGCCTACTTAATATTGTCATAAAAACTATGATTCTAATTAGTTCTTCAGTGCTCATTATATGCTGCTTCCTGCATTACTGAATACTATTCTGAAAAATACAAAATTCTCCTAGTGGCTGGAGGAATGAATGTCACTTGATAATTATTTAATTGGAAAGTACACTTGTTTCATTTGTTACAAGCTGAAATGATTATGTCTTTTCAAATTATTAAGTATGGAGAAAACGTAACATTTATTGAATGAGAATTTATAGTGCCAATCAGTGTTTTAGGGATTTCTACATGCTATGTTAGTCTACATTCACAATAATTATGTGACATTTTTAGATAATGGGAAAAAGAATGTAAGAGAGACTAAGAAATTTGACTTTGGTCTCTTAGCTAGTAAATAGTCAGATGGGAATATAAAACCAGTTATGTCTGATTATAGATATATGCTTTTCCTCTATAATGCAGTATTTCCATAGAGCCTCACTTATAGCATAGGCAATTATTTGTGTTTATTAGTCTGTAACTTGCTTTCTTTGTCCCTCTCCTCTCCACGTTATTTTCAGGTTCTTCTATTGTTCAATATCTTCATATTTTCCTTTGTTTGTTCAAGCTTGCCACTGTCATGCTTCAAACAACCTACAGTCATTTATTGACTTTCCAAGCTTCCCATTAAACCTTATCTATCTTGGGGTACCTGGGTGGCTCAGTGTGTTAAAGCCTCTGCCTTCGGCTCAGGTCATGATCCCAGGGTCCTGGGATCGAGCCCTGCATCGGGCTCTCTGCTCAGCAGGGTGCCTGCTTCCTCCTCTCTCTCTCTCTGCCTACTTGTGATCTGTCAAATAAATAAATAAAAATCTTTAAAAAAAAACTCATCTGTCTTTTATTTAATTCCTTCCAACCTATTTATTTTCCTAAATAACACATATATTTCACTGATTCCAAAGTATTCACTAATGTAACAAGGCAATATAGAGACAAGACAGTCACCTAAGACCGGTTTACTATGAGAAAAAAGATATTGGTTAATCAAAATTCAGTAATTTAGCATTTTTAAATTTCCAAAATGGCTCTGGAACAAAACCAGAACATCACAGCCCCTGAATTGAAATGAAGTTGCAGTCAGCCCATGTACAACCAACTCACATAGAAGAAGAACCACAGAGCTCGTCATTTCTCATTTGATTCTTCAAGTTCATGGTCCAGAAGGCAGCTGTCCCTTAGAGAAAGGCTTTATGTTTTTTGTTTTTATAACACGAGTAATCAATAGGATACAAAATAAACTGAAAAACTGGAGAAAAAAGGCAGGGGAGAAGTGCACCCGACTTCAGGATTGGCAGCATTGGTTATAACAATAGTGATCAGGGTGGGGCAGTGACAGAAAATGGGAAAGCAGGCGTGCATGAGCAGCAGATATCTGAACATCAGAGAAAAAAACTCTGTGACAGAGAAACAAAAAAAGAGCATCTGTGCATCAGGGCATAGGGTGAAGGGAGGTATGCTCTTCATGAGTCTAACCCTTTGATAAAGGGGAAAAATCAAGGCTTTGAAATTTCTAACTGAGCATTTAAAAGAGAAATCAGCCCTGGATAATATAATCAATGACACCTAAACTTTGATAATTCAGCAAGGGCTTGCATTATATTTTGTGATGCTCCCATCAATTTCTAAAGGTATATAAACTACAAAATTTTAAAGTTTCATAATAAATATGAAATAATTTTAAATGTTTCAGGATGTCATAAAACTAAGAAGAAGCACCAGAATTTGGATGTTGAACATGGGTATAACTAAATCAATGGCCAGGCATCCCTGCGTGGCTTGGTCCGTTAGCGTCTGCCTTCAGCTCAGGTCATGATCCCCGGGTCCTAGGAGAGCCCAGCATTGGGCTACCTGCTCAGAGGGAAGCTGCTTCTCCCTCTTCCACTTCCCCTGCTTGTGTTCCCTTTCTCTCTATGTCTCTGTCTGTCAAACGAATAAATAAAATCTTTAAAAAAAATAAGTAAAATACAAACCAATGACCATTAAGAACTCTTAAAGATTATTCCAGCTCAAATATTCTACACACCTTCTATTCAGTTAGGACTTATGGGAGGTAACTCTCTAAAATATCCAGTGGTAAGTTCAATGTTAATGGACTTTGTTACCTTTTGTCCAAATCCATAAATACTGACCCACCATGCATCAACTGGGAAACAAGACACTAGGGTTTTGAAGGTTAATAAGCAACCAACTTCAGAGTAATACAGTGGGAGAAATGCATATAAATATATCATGCCAAATGTAAAGTCATAATATGGTACAGATAAGCCTGGGCATTATACCAACACAGAGAAAGGCATGTGTCTCACCCTCGGGTAGAGCAGATGCATATTAGAGAAAATGAAAACCATGTTTTCATGGTTTCATGTAGAAACAGTCTACAATTAAACAAAATAAAATAGCAACGAGCCTTTTTCCTCTGATTATTTGAAAAAATTTAGGTACCCCTTAAACTTTTTAAAGTATTAGACAGGCATTAAGACTATGGGAAAACATCCATACACACGATTTTCATTTAAGGTTTTTTTTTTTGTTTGTTTGTTTTGTTTTTTTTTTTTTTTTACAATCTACTATAATTACATAAAATAGACATTTCTTATATCCTGGAGTTTGGGCTTAAGTTTTCAACTTCCTAACATAGAAATTCTCGGTTCTTTAATCTGTTTTATACTTTTTAACTACCTAGTCTATAGACCATAGCTGATATAATTAGGAGTAGCTAATTAAGAGTCTGATGTTGCACTTTAAGTACAACATATTTGTTTTAAAAGTTACTTTCTTAGTTTCTATCTTATTGAGAGATTCATTACTGTCAGGTTGTACCTTTTTAAAGCACTCCATCATTATGAAGTAGCAAGGATGAACATATGTCATACCACATATAAAGAGCTTATCCAAATAGGCATTTGTTGAAATCTTCTGTCATTGTTAGGAGACAATTTCCCAAGGGTCTCTCACATTTCTGAATAAATTATGAAAGAAGCTCTGACTGCTTTTGTTCTGAAATATTTTTAAAAGATGTTTGTAAAGCAAATAACCTTGGAAGATAGAACTAGCATCTCCTTCTAAAGTAAAGGGAGGCATACTTATCCATTATAAAAGATTTGCACTCCTTGAGTTCAGGATCCCTTTTTTGTAGTATTTAAGTATCATCTAGTCTGCTCTGTGATGCTTGTAGAAACTAGGGCTTAGGGAAGCACTTCAAAAAAGGTGAAACTCTTGCTACTGCTATTGCTGTGAATAATAAATTGTCCATCTCTGACCCTAATATCTTCTGCTAGCATCCATGAATCTGTGGCAGGATCTCATGCCAGTTTGAAATCAAAGCAGCATCTCAAACTCTTCGGGGGTTTTGATAATTCTGCTAATAAGGATGGGATGTTGACAGAGACATGGCTTTCTTTCTTGAAAAGGAAGGATGAGGGCCTCGCAGGTCAACTAATGGGATCTGAGAGAGGCCTATGGGAATCAGTAGCAAATTATATAGTGAGCTGGGCAATAATGGTCCTCTACTGCTTTGTCTGTGAATTAAGGAGCTTGGGTAAGCTAAGTAACAGGAAATAGGTAAAATACAGATGGCAAAATGATATATATCTATATCTACATAGATATAGATAATACACACATATATATGATTATATATTATATATGATTATATGATTATATATTATATATAATACATATTATTTTATTATATATTATATTATATACATACACATATATGTGTGTGTGTATATATACATATATATATATAAAATGTTATGCTAGTCACCATACAGTATGTCATTAATTTTTGATGCAAGGTATCAAGATTTATTGCTTGTGTATAACACCCAGTGCTCCATGTAATACATGCGCTCCTTAACACCCATCACGAGGCTAACTCATCCCCCATCGCCCTTCCCTCTAAAATCCTCAGTTTGTTTCTCAGAGTCCATAGTCTTTCATCCTCCGATTCCCCCCTTCCTTCTCTTAATATCCTCCATGCTATTCCTTATGTTCCACAAGTAAGAGAAACCATATGATAACTGACTTTCTCTACTTGACTTCTTTCAATCAGACATAATCTCTTTCAGTCCCATCCATATTGATGCAAAAGCTGGGTATTCACCCTTTCTGATGGCTGAGTAATATTCCATTGTATATATGGACCACATCTTCTTTATCCTTTCATCATTGAAGGGCATCTTAATTCTTTCCACAGTTTGGCTATTGTGCCCATTGCTGCTATGAACACTGGGGTACATATGGCCCTTCTTTTCACTACATCTATATCTTTGGGGTAAATGCCCAATATCTCCAAAGGCAAATGAAACAATAGCCAAAATGAACTTTTGGGACTTCATCAAAGTGTTGTTCTGTTGTTAATTCTCCTCTAGGTGGAAGGACTTCCTTGCCAATCTGGTGGCCAGCCTCTGATCTGTGGCACAAGTTACAATTAATACTAAGATTTGCACTGGACAGGCAGAAGGTTGCTTCCTATTTCAGACAACAGAGGGATGCACACACATATTGTGTATAAAACGGAGAATTCCATAACATGACCCAGATGAATCATTAGAACTTTGGTTCACACGTGAAAGAAGCAGGCATAGAGAACATTGTTTATTGAGGAATAATAGCAAGTAATAAATTGTCTTGTGGCTATATGTCTCCTGTATTCTATCATGTCAAATATATCCATTTAGAAGTAATGTAAAATTGCTCAAAGGTTTTTTGTTTGTTCGTTTGTTTTTTTTTTTAGAATTTTTTTTTTTAAGATTTTATTTATTTATCAGAGGGGAGGGGGGAGAGCAAGCACAGGCAGACAGAATGGCAGGCAGAGGCAGAGGGAGAAGCAGGCTCCCTGCCGAGCAAGGAGACTGATGTGGGACTCGATCCCAGGACGCTGGGATCATGACCTGAGCCGAAGGTAGCTGCTTAACCAACTGAGCCACCCAGGCGCCCCTGTTTGTTTGTTTTGTTTGTTTTGTTTATCGTGTGTTCCGGTTGTTATAAGGGAGTTTTAGCCTTCTTGGGGGGATTTGGCAGAGACAGAAAAACTCCTTTGGGAAACCACAAATGAGGCTTTGACGAGTATCTGAATTCTTACTGCCTTTGATTGAGTTTAGAATTCTGGTGAAGTTGATCTACTGGAGAATTAGAAAGAGACACAAAGGAGAAAGAAAGAAAAAAAAAAGAGAGGGGGAGAGGGAGGGAGGAAGGGAGGAAGGAAAGGAAGGAAGGAAAGAAAAGGAAAGGAAATGAGGAAAGGAAGGGGGGGGAAGAAAGAAGAAAGAAAGAGAAAGTGACCTAAGCAAATCTAGATAAATACTTGAGGTCACCACCACTGTGCAGGAAAACTCCCTCAGCTCTGATGTTAAAATCATTAAAAACTTATTATGTGTTATCTGGACAATGGGGCAACTAATTTCCCAAATTAATAAGAAGTCTTTAAAGAAAGTCACCACTGTGTGAGCCAAGACTGAGTCAACCAGACGTTGACTGGCAAAATAACAATGTGCCTACGGTTTCTGAGTTCAGGGTTTTCTAAGGCTGAAATAGACGATGGCCTCCATGAGGGCCTTGCTCCTCCACATACAAAGTATTGGAAGGGCCAAAAATACTCAAAATTCATTTGGTTACCATGGGCCATTTCATACCACTTGAAACTAAAAGTACAAATGAAGTCTCTCTCCTTTCCTGCTCCCTGATTTATCTCTTTCCCTCCACTTTGACCTATCCTTTAAATAGAAACATAATTAGAGGCCAAGGCATCTCTATCCCCAACAGAGATCAAAGGATATATGCACCTACCTGAGTATGCTAGGAAACTTCAAATGGAAGGGGGGATCAAACTTATATAGATGTGTTGGATATGAATCCTCATGTCACTTTCTCACCTGGATTTATAGAACACTCAGGTTTAGTTAATGGCATTAAGGCAAAGTTCACAATGGAAAAGGCAAGCTAACTTGACCTTGTGGATAGAATTTGGGACCAATTATATGTACTATTTTTATTGTTTCTACCTTTGACTGTATGATAAAAATTAATGTGTTCTATGCTTATATTTCATCATCCACAGCACCTAAGAAGATTGTCACAATTGGGAAAGGCCACAAACAGAGAAGTATTAATGGAACATATAAATCATTTTCTAGTTTTCTTTGTGTTTCTTCCCAGATAGTCCAACATATAAAAGCCCAGAAGGCAAAAGGAAATCACAGCCCCGTTTACAGACCTGAAGGCAACATGGGTAGTAAGAGATGCAGTATCTTAACACAACAGCTCAATATGGATAATAAAAAGACAGGATTGGAAGCTTAGAATGGATTATCACCAACTGCTCGTGTAACTGAATCCATTGCACAGACTAAACATTTGGGGTGCGTGGGTGACTCAGTTGTTAAGCATCTGCCTTCGGCTCAGGTCATGATCCCAGGGTCCTGGGACTGAGCCCCGCGTTGGGCTCTCTGCTCAGTGGGAAGCCTGCATCTCTTCCACCCTCCCCTGTTTGTGTTCCTGCTCTCACTGTGTCTCTGTCACAACATAAAGAAAATCTTTAAGAAAAACTTGCTATATTACACTGGACTGTAACAATGATTTCTTTCTATCCCGCTGACTCCTGAAGACAATGATCAACTCATATTCATGCGTCATGACAATGAATATATATTCGCAGTAATTCCCCACGTGCCAACAGGTTTTCTCCAGGGGTAGCTAAACTCTTCTGCCATTTGCCATCAGCAGGTGAGCAGTAAAAGTGCCTCCACCCTCTACTGTACAAAGTTGAACTCTGTAATGCTATCCTGTCTATGACAAAGTCCATTATCAACATCTTGACTGTGATATCATCACATATACTAAAGTAGCTGATAAACCCTGAGAGAATTCAGGGTTCTGCTTGTCGAATAAAGTTTCTTGGGACCTAAGGGCAGATTTGTAATATCCAATCCCTCTGACTGTCAAAGAAAAACATCTGTCTATTCAACTTCAGCCAATAAGAAAGGTGCTCAGAATCTTACTAGAATCTATGGGTATTAGAGATAGTATGTACCTCACTTGGACATTCTACTTAGACTTTCATATCAGTTAATCCAAAAATTGGCATCCTTTGAGGCCCAAACCCATGAGTATCTGTGTTGGAAGTTGCAGGTAGGCTGCAGGAAACTCTCTATATTTGGGGTCCTACATTGCTAATAAATCTGTGAGATACCGGTCTCTGTGAGTAACAACATTGCTGGCAGGGCCTCTGGAAAAGGCAGACAGCTTCTTCCTGCAGCTCCCCCTTGAGGTTTTGGCCTGGTCACCTCTCCGACATGGAAGGAACATATCATTTTGGGGTGAGTCAACGTAGCACAGTGACTAACACTGTGAGAAAGGGTTCTGTAGACCTCATTTATCAAATGGAAATGGGATATTCAAGCTCCCAGCTTGCCTGGCTCCTGTGGCATCTCAGTTTTACATTAAAAAATGGCTTTCCCAAACTGTTACAAGGGTCCTAAATTTAACTCTGCTGAATCTGCCATCCCCTGCCAGACAGCTCTGACCATGATTTGATCTATATTCCCTTTTCCCCTTAATCTTAGCAAAGAAATGTATTAGAAATAGCAGGGGATGGTCCCAGATTCTGCATTTCCTATGTAAATACCTGTCAACACCTCTGGCTATTTTTTCCACTTCCATTTCTGTAGGTATTGCTTAGCCACTCAGTGGGGTAGCCAAATGCCACCAGGCTATTGACATGGGCAAATAGAACAAGTTAGAATGACTGCTGTCATGTAGTCCCTCCAAAACAAGGTCTAGGATCAATTATTCATGCTTAGTAAAATCTCAGAACCTTCATCTGTCTTGAAAGTCAGCAGGAACTGGCTATTGAAATAGCCAGTTGTCTCCTACAGTCAAAGCATAAAGCCATCATTATCACGAACAGCCCCGTGTCCCTTTGCATCATACAGTCATACTTGCTCAATAAATGTTCATTATTAGGGTAAGTAAATTATAGAAATTTAAAATTACCTCTTTGAATTTAAACATATTTTGCTAAAGCTATTTGTAAACTTTTATTGTTTAATCAATATTACATGTATTGTTCACTTGTCTCCACCATTTCTTCACTCTTTTGTACATTTCCCTTGGAATATTCCTTGAAGATTTAAGTTTCTTAAAAGACAAACTTGATATTTCAAATTTATGTTAAAAGTATATACTTAGTTACATTTACTTTAAAAAATTACCTATGACTTATGAAGATGGGATCAACCATTGGTTTCATTAGTATGGGACTATCTGTATTAGTTCATAATAATAGGTTCCTGCATTATCAAAACAAAAATCTTCATCAGAGTTAAAATTAATATGGAAAGTACTGGAAACATAAGCTTTTTTAAGGACACAGATTATTTTTATGCCAAGATTTAGTCATGGCAAAACTCCATCAATTTTGGCGAGGCACATTAGAACTAAGTTATAGTCTTTTTGATTTTTTCTTTGGACATCCTTGCTCAGTAACATGGTGGCTGCCTTAGATTACGGCTAGCTGGTGTCCTATTGCTTTTTTTGTTTGTTTGTTCTTATTTGTCTCTCCACTTATATTGTAAGCTGCTTGAGGTCAGAACTTACATGACATTCATCCTGTGTCTGAAGTCACTTCAGTTCTTGCCATGTAGTAGTCCCTCAATAAGAGGGGGCTGAATTAAATTCCAAAGAAATTAGGCTATGGGAGCCTTAGAAACATAGTGATTCTTTCAGTTAAATCTATCTCTTATGGGGCGCCTGGGTGGCTCAGTGGGTTAAATCCTCTGCCTTCAGCTCAGTTCATGATCCCAGGGTCCTGGGATTGAGCCCCACCTTGGGCTCTCTGCTCAGCAGGGAGCCTCCTTCCCCGCCTTCTCTCTGCCTGCCTCTCTGCCTACTTGTGATCTCTGTCTGTCAAATAAATAAATAAAATCTTTTAAAAAAATCTATCTCTTAGTTGGTTTAAAGAAGACAATGATCAACTCATATTCATGTGTCATGACAATGAATATATATTTGCAGTAATTTTTCCTAAGCCAAGGCTTTCCCCTCAGCTTTTGAACCAGACACACAGCAGTCTGAAGTCACAGATTCCCCTAACTTCAATCAACCCAGGCACAATTAGACAATACTGTATTCTTCCAGATAACATAACTGAGAAGTCAATCTATATTACCATGTTGCTCTTCCTAGGTGAGATGGCCCTGATAAGCAAACATCACCAAGAATATATTTGAAAGTTTATCTTTTACCCATAAAGATGATTGTTCCCCATTGACTGACTCATTCACTTTCGCTGATCTATCTGGCCATCAGTGAAGAGAATTCTCAAAGTGCCAGGATTTTCAATTATAGACTTGGAACTTTGTGAAACAAATTTATCTTCCCTGACCACCTGAGCCATTCACAGGCTACAGTGACAAATAAAACAAAACAAAAACAAAAAGTTTGTGTGTGGATGCATAATCTTTCTCTGTGATAACAAAAAGGCTGAATATACAGAGATAAATCTATAAGTCCATTTCCCCTGTTTTACTTATGGAAGCCAAAATCTGTTTTTAGGAATATTTTTCAATGACCTATCTATTAAAAGGTAAAATGAAAGTGTCCAAGACATACAATTACCATGAAAGAAACCTATATGGGTGAAAATTTATGATGAAAATTAAGCAAAAATATTAAAATATGTTAAGGTAAACCAGTAACAGTTAAGTTTTCAAAACATTTCCCAAGCTTTAACCTGAAGCTGAAAATGATTGAGCAGAAAAATATTACTTTTAACTATGACGGTGACAGGACCGGGCATTTCCTAAAGAAGCACAGACTTTTATTTCATTTAATTTCAGCTTTCTTTGATACTCAAGCTGATTTTTCCCTTATTACCTTCTTAAAATAAAGTAAGGAGGAAAACTGATTTTTATTTTATAGAAAGACATATAACATGGTGTAAAGGACCTGAATTCTAATTCTGTTTCTATTAACTATTTAAGAACCTTGGGTAAGATATAGTAAAATGATGGGAAAGGAATCTTGGGTAAGATATAGTAAAATGATGGGAAAGGAATGCTCCCTACATCCTCTAATCAATATTTAGATTCTGTGATTCCTTCTATTAAGAACGCCAAACATTCTATTTGCAGCTACATGAATAAAAGTGAATCTCACATAGTCACATGCAAAACCACAGAATCTAAATATTTCTTTTCTGCAAGAATTTCAATTGTTAAATTGATCTTACGAAAGGATCGCTGTGAAAGCACTATTAAACTTCGGTTAATCATCATGCTAGCATTGAAATATTAATTTTGCTTATTTGTTCTTTGAGAATTTGTTGTTAAATATCTCTTCTCCTATGGAATGAGGTAGAAAATATAGCCATTGTAAACATTGATATAATAATTTGATATTTACAAATAAAATATGAGAATTATTTTGAATTCATAAAACTTGAGGCATTTAATAAAATACAGATCCTTGTGAATTGTGAATAAAAATGCAAAAATCCATAAAAATTGAATAATACACCAAGAAACATAAGTAGAAAAATATGTGAGATATAAATTAAGCTATGAAAGTATTTTATGTAGTTATCCATCAACTGAATCTTCTTGCCTTCATAAAACACTAAAGCACCTGGCTCTTTATTTAATATTGTAATTTTAGTTGTGTGTGAATATGTGTTTTCCTTCTTTCAAGGTTTTTTTAAAAAAAAATTTGCCTAGAATTTTATTTAGGTCAATTAGTTTACATAAAACAGTTTGCCTATAATCTGTAGATTTTACTGAATAAAATAAGTGAGTCACTTCATTTAAAAAATATTTTTATTGCTAAAATTAAAGAAACATTTCTTAAAATCAAAGTTGGAAAAAAGCTGTTATCCCAAATACCAAAATAATAGAACTTGTATTTAGTTACCTGAACTTGAGTAAAGAATTTAAGCAAGTATCCATTGTTTTTTATCCTTTATCTCTCCCTTCTTGCCTGCCTTCTCTTCTTTAGCACACCACTCCCCAACACCACCACACACAAGCCAAAATATGGTTTCACATAATAGGTTTCAACTAATGCAGTCTATTAGTGAAATAATCTATATCATTTCCACATTTTTAAATTTCTCTTTACCATTGTAAACATTTAATATAGACCCATCCTGTCCTCTAGGTGGCACATCTTCTAGTAAGCATTATAAGACATGACTTAATGATATTCAAAGATATGCCATTCAAATATTGGTATGCCTTGTCTCCGCAAGCATTTCATTTAGCTGTTTTTCACAATGACAATGACATTAAATTTAGGTAGATCTCGAGTTCCAGTTTATCAAGAGTTCTTAACCAGAATTCCTGTCATAATATGGCATATTAATTATTTGCATTTTCACAGACCATTTTAATTCTGAGACCATTCTATTTTAATTCTGAGACCATTTTAATATTGCCATGTATACACGCATACATCCTCACAAAAGGTATGCCGAGACATTTCTGACATTGTCTAGAATTTGACATTAATTAGAATTATGTTAGCCTATATCACTTGTACTTATCATTTACACAATTATGGGCAATAGTTGATCAAAGTTAGCATTGCTCCTTACTTTGCTTTTTGTTCAATTGGGATGTATCTTTTCCAATACAGATTCATTGGTGTTGGACACATTGCATACAGTAAGCATCCACTGTTACCCAAAGAGTAAAAGGATTTAGAGAAAAATAAATGACCTTTTGATTCAGTACATAATTCTTACCTACCATCTATCCACCTCATATGAACACATGTGCATATGTGCAATAATCTTAAGTTTAAATACTTGGTTTTGAATAGTCAAGCATTAAGTTTTAACAACTAAAATTTCTAAATTTAGAAAACCAACAATAAAGTCATTACTCATAGCTTCTTCTAACTTTAGATGCAGCTCTCCACGTTTACTTAAAACCATCCCTTGCCAGTGACTTGCTCACTGCATTTTTGCCTATGTCACAAGAAAAGAGCAATAAAGGCTCAGATCCAGTTTGAGTTAAAACAAAATTTAAAAAAATCTTGACATTGAGTAAGGCAAGATTTTAAGGCAATCCTCACTAGATAAATTCTCTAAATAATTGATCAACTTTCCCTTTCTATTTCTTGTGTAGGCAGAGACTTGCTAGTTTAAGGTGAGGAAAAATGCATCTCTCTGCATCAACTGCGAGAGTAACAAAGCCAATTTAATTTTTATTTCTTCAAAATTAGTTAAAATTATAATAATATTACCAGGAAATTCATATTCATATATCACATACTCAAATGGGACACCTTTTAAAGTTTTGACATTTATTTCTGAATACTTTTATCTGCATGAATTCGAGCACAAGCCCTATGACCAATGGTTCTGTAGGGTAAAATATGCTGAAATTAATATGTTTTCATCACTTCTTTAAAAAAACTAAATCATAAATTGTGTGTGAGTAGTTTTGTTTTTTAAGATTTCAATACAGAGGGAATTGGGAAGACAAATTTTAGTACTTAGGTGATCTCTCCCCAGGCTCACTCATTCCTTTACCTCCCTTGCTCATACTCATTCACTGAAACAAACTCCCGGTTATCTCTCAAGCCAAGTAGAAATACTAAAACGTTAAAAATGGTTTCAGAAGGAAAAGGCAGCTGCCCTAAGAAAACTTCTACAGAAAGACTGGATGACAAGATACTACACAACAGCACTCAGATCCTACAGGAGCTATTTCGGACGCGTTTTCTGATCCTACTATATCTTTTTCTTAGCCATTAAACCTAAAGAAAAATAAGGGCTTTGGCTTCTTGCAAATTCAAAGAAGATTTTAAAGAATGAGTTTGGTGCCACTCTCCTCTCCTCTCAAGGAAAAGCTTCTTATCCTCAAGAGTTGCTGAGCTTTAGATAGTGCTATTGGGACGAAGATTCATCACAGAGTCAGGTGCATGGTTCTCAACCTGGAACCAAGACCTTTTCCAGAGAAAACAGGTAAAATAGGGGCGATCCGTGTGTCAGCTAAGGAGCCTTCAAAACGGAATAGAATAAATCTGAGCAGCATAAAAATGTGTGCCCTTTAAAACAAACAATAACTAAAAGTTTAGTCGCAAAAGGTTTGGGGTGCGTGCTGTGTGTGTGTGTGTGTGTATGTGTGTGTGTGTGTTTTGTTGTTTTGTCTTGACTTTCTGGTTTCATGCTTGATCCTACCCTAAACAATCCAGGTGCTGAGAAACACACAAAGTAACTGCACACGAGCCTGGATCACAGCGTGTCTGTGCCAGTTTCCTGAGGTGACTGTCAGAAAAGCAGACAGAAGAGAGGCACCATCGCGTGGAGGGAATGAGGTCAGAATTCGCCGGGTGGACCACTGGCTCTGCGAAGGAAGACCGCGGGACAGAGGGGCTCGCAAGCCAGGCTTTGTGAAAGGAGGGAAGGAGGGTCAGGGGCGGACTTGGTGGAGAAGGCTTTGTCGGCGCGAGACCGGGTGACGGGTGGCAGATGGGGGGCGTTTGCCAGCTGACAGAAGCGGGAAATCAGAAGAGAGAAACGCGGGGACTATGAAGCCAGAGAAGACCCCGTTTGGGGTGACGGGAGGGTCAGAACCAGCCACTGCCACTGCTAGGGTGGGTGGTCGGCAGCTCGAAGGTGAGGCGGGACCGCGAGGTGCGGGCAGCGGTCCCCGGCAGGGAGGGAGAGGGGTTCAGGTTGCCAGCAGGTAGAGTTGATATCAAACAGCCCCTCGGGGACCACGGAGCAGCGTCCTCACGGGACCCCCAGCCTCGAGGTTGAGCAATCACAGCAGGTGGTTTGTGGTACCCTAAAGCTAGGGATTTTCACTCAGCGCCCAGCCTGGGTGCCCGACCCCCGCGCTCTCCAGGCTACTCACCGGTCCTGGGTGGAAAGCGCCATCCGGGCGCGCGCGAGGGCTGCGCAGCGCAGGCGGCAGGCAGGGCCGTGCTGCGGTGGCGGCGCTGTCTTAGCCGCGGGACTGGAGCCTGGGGACACCGAGGAGGCGACAGCGGCGGCGGGGGCGCAGGGAGCTGCGGGCTGGGAGGGCTGTGGATCCGGAGCTGCCGCGCCGTGCGCGCTCTCTGCCCATCTCCGGCTCCGCTGAAGTGGCTACTGCTGCTGCCGCTGGAGGGGAGGGAGCCGAGGGGGAGGGGAGGAGGCACGCGGCTGGGAGGGAGGGAGGGAAAGAGGGGAGGGTGGGGAAGAGCGAGGGGAGAAGGGGAGATGATCACCCGGAGTGGAGAGGAGGAGGGGAGGGAGGCGCGCACGAGCTCAGCAAAGGTTCCCACCAGAAGAGCTCGGGGAGGAGAAATGCATGATGAGGAGATGGGTCACTCCCCGCCCCCCACCTCCCCTCCGCTCCTTCCCCCTTCGCGCCCTTTCCTTGGGCTCTTCCTCGCGCAGCTCAGGCTGGCGGTTACCCAGGCTCGGCTGGAGCAGAGGCTTCAGCGCGCTGGTGAGAGTACTGAGCCCCAGAGGCGGCCGCGACAGCTCTCCGCGCCACCAGCCTGAGGCACCTGTGTGCGCGCACACACCGCCACCCGCTCCACTGCCGCGGTATTCCGGCCGGGATCGGCGGGCCGTCGCTGTCCCTCTCTCCCCTTTCTGGTCAGATTATGATCTTGCATGTGCATCCATGACATCTGTGTCGTGCCCCGACTGCGGTTTGCTTCCTGGGCGCTCTTTGGCACAGGGTGTCCGGCCAGAAGGCGCCGGCGGGGAGCTCCATGCAGGCAACCATCGCCAGCTCCTTGGAGCTGTTTCGTGGTTAAGGGTGGTGATGTACGCTTGCCGCCGGGGTTGACTAGCTAACGAGGTTAAAAAAGAAGAAAGGAAGGAAGAAAAGAAAAAAAAAAGAAAGAAAGAAAGAAAGAAAGAAAGAAAGAAAGAAAGAAAGAAAGAAAGAAAGAAAGAAAAGAAATCTTTTGACGGCTTGCCTGTTCTCCGTGATCTAGGAAGGTTTAAGAGTAAAGGGCGCACAGGCAGTTCATTATCTTCTGCCTTGGTTTTCCTCCCTTTCCCTAACGTCCTAAAACACCAGGACAAGACTTGGCACGTTTAGTCGAAATATTTCTCAACATTTTTATTGCAGAGCATTTTGTTTTTACCCAAATTTTCCTAGTGTTGGCCTCTCTTTCCCATTGTAGATTTTCTTTGCTTTGTTAGAATGTGAGTCAGTCTTGTTTATTTGTAAACTGCAAAGACTCGTATGAAAATAGATACTGTAGTTAGCGCCTTGTACATTCACAAGATCCAAGGGGTGAGAATCCACACATTTAGTAAGTATAAAACAATCGGGACATTGTTGACTGATTTCCATGAACCATAATTTTGTTTCATAATCTTCACATGGTGGTTGAGGGTAAGCAGAAAGCAAAGTAAATTTTGTGTGTAAAAGAGACGACTAGAAAAGAAAAAGTCTAGTACAACTCTCCTCAAATAACATAACATTTGAAGTGATCGAATTACTCCCCATGAGCACACTGGAGACAGTTTTTGATAGTGTGTGTGTGCCTAATTATAGTAGTCTTTCAGTTACTGAGTCCTTTTTTAAAAGCCTAAATGATCTTATCCTTTAGTATAAGTAAATTAAACATACTCTTTTACCTAAATATGTCTTATGTAACAAATGTACTCATATTATTAAAATACTCTCAGTTGTATATGCAGTATGTAGAAACATTTTTAATGCAGTAAGGCACACACCCAAATTGATGAAAAACCTCTAGCTCTTCACATATAAATTTACATGAGAAAAAACAAAATGTTGGTAATAACGTATTACTAGATGGTCTGGATATCACTAACTTTCTAGAATCTTTCCTGTGGAGCACATCTGCCACTGAAAATATTTGGTTTTGCATCTACCCAATAATCTGAATGAGAGAGGCACCTCCTCATTAAGGAAACAACAGATATCAAACTCCTTAATACACCTCAGCTTTAAAAGGCATGTGTTACTGTCTCCAGATGCTCAGTGTTGCACCATGCAAATTCACCATATGCTCTTCTTTCAAAGAAGACCATAGGAAGAAAATAGTGGGTGAGGACCTTTACCTTATTTGACTTTAAGAGTTTTCAGTAGTGTCTGTATTACAGACATGAGCTGTAAAATTTTCAAATCCTGGTGGCTACTTAGGCAGGGAGTGATGATCAGAAATTGAATCTCCATTTTTCATCCCTGTTTAAGATATTCCTTACCCATCTTCTGCTAAGGTAATTCACCTTTGAGAATTTTTGTTATTTTCCTCCTACATTTGATTATGAAACTGTAATAACAGTATCTGTATAGTCTCATTTTATGGTTGGAAAAAGACAAAAAACCATGGAAACGAAAATGCCTTAAAGCCATGCAAAGAGAAGGGATGACATTTAGAGCACAGCAAGACAAGTATTTAACTCATCCCTAACCACTTGGCCCACCAGAGACAAGAATAGGTGCAAAAAGTTGGGATGGCATTCCAGTTCTCCTGCTGGAGGACTTGGTTATACAATTTAGATTCTCAGGCTGGGTGAAAACTTACCTGTCACCTCTACCACAGCATGTTCTCCCTTTTATATTCCTTTCCTCTCCTATATCCACAGTAGTGTTACACTCTGTTCTTCTTTACAACATGGGAAGCCAAATAAACAAATAAAATTAAAAGCTTCATTTTAAACACTGACCTTTTACATTTACTTACTTGAAAACAAATACTTACATTGCAATTTTCTGAAATCAGAAATTTTGAAAACCCTATCTTTGAACAACTATTGCACTCTACCAGAAACTGGTTCTCGAAGGAAATACCATTCATCTATTTAATGAACACATGTGTTTAACAACCACTGCTTGCAGGCAGGCATCATTTTAGGTTCTGGGGATACCACAATGAAGAAAATTGGTAACTGAAAATTACCAATGGCTTTTTGAAGCTTAAAGTCAGATGATCCAATAGAAGTGCTTTATCACTAGGAAAGATGTTTATGATTATGATGATGGTAAATTTCAAGCCCAAAGAAGAAATATTTATTAATTAAATTGTAGGCATTAACAAGATTAGGCATAAAGGAATACACATTATTCAGCTTTGCTTATAGACATTTCTTACATTCGTTTTTGAAAAAAGTGAGAAAGAGGGGCTAGGGGGACAACAACAACAACAAAAAACATTTGTTGTAGTAAAGGGAAATAATAGAATTTTGTCAGGCCAGTGAACATTTTCATGAGCCTCAACTTTGAGAAGTCAACATCTGCTTTTATTGGTGGGGAAAATAGACAGTAATATATGTATTTGAGGTTGTGGAGACTTCTGAAAAATTATATATGTACCATGTAATACATATAATTAGTACTGATGACTACATGGACAGATTCTAGAATGAGGGTGATAACAAAAATCAGCAATTTTCCCTTTCTCTTTCTGAAGAACATACCGAAACAACAAGGAGAATTAAAACAACAACAACAAAAATCTGCAAGTTCTAATTTCAGCAAAATCAGGAGATAGATAATCTGCAGTTTTCAAAATGTGTGTACAAGATGCCCAAACTGCTGAGATCAACCAGAACTTGAAGAAGAGGAAGTAAGGAGAAGAATAGCCAATAGTGAGACCAATGTTAACTAATCTTAGAAAGCTTGATAAAAATATCATTCCTGAAAGTGAGAGTTTAACTCTGAAGTGCAAAAGCTTTTTCTCTTGTTCTCTTGGTCGCAACAATGGATTGAGAAGCTGAAACTAGGCTACAGCTGAGAAAGGAAGAAACGAAATGTGGCAAGTGTAGACAAGGCTCACTTGTGACTAATCTCGCAAAAGCCAAGAAATGTATGCTTCCTGGTGGGGAATTGCTTGTCTTGGCTTACCAAACTTATGCATCTTTTTTACAGAAATCAGTGTGGGAACTGGAGTGAGTGGGACTGATGATAAGAGCCCTCTTGTGTATGTCCTGTGGGAAGAAATGTAGTACTACCCACAGATAAAACAGAGGAGTGATATTTGCAAAAAGCTGTCTATCTCTTCAGCAGCAGAGAAGCAGAACATTTGTAAATCTCAGATGGCTATTTTCCCTTCTTTTCTTCTCAGGAAACTAGAGGAGAAAAATTTAACTCAGTTAATTATGGTAATAAAAAAAAGAACGGGCATAGTATCAATACAAAAATAATATAGGAAAAGATTTACAGAGGAGCATCAAAGTGTAACAATTGTTGGAGAATACATACCATAACAGTGTTGCCATGGAGAAGTTGAAAAATTTGTCCTAACATTTTGCCATGAATTTTCATAAGGGCACAATGAAGGAATTTCTTCTGTGAATGAAAACTATAAGACACGATTACGAGAACCTGGGAATGGTTGAGAAGACAATAGGAGCTGATGACCCAAAACTGGCAAAACTTGGGAAAGAAGTGGAGCTAAAAATAAAACCATTACAAACAGAGAATGAAATTGGAAGAATTACAAGGTAAGATATACAGTGAGGTAAACATAGTAAGGGAGAAACGACAAAGGGTGGTAGAGTGAACTGGAAATGGAGATGAACAGGATAAGAGAGACTATGAAAGATGGAGAAGATTAGCAAACATAATCCACCACATACATAATTAGAGATACTGAAGAAGAAAAATAAGTACCAGAAAAGAACAAATATTTGAATATATTAAAGAAAGCATTCTTAAATGAACTAAGACCTGCAATTTCATTTTTTTTCTTTTTTCAAGTTTTTTCTTAAATTCTAGTTAGTTAACATACAGTCTAATATTGGTTTCAGGAGTAGAAGTTAGTAATTCATCACTTACATACAACACCCAATGCTCATCACTAGTGCCCTCCTTAATCCCCATCACCTATTTAGCAATCACCCCCCTCCCCCATCTCCCTTCCAGCAACCTCAGTTTGTTCTCTATAGGTAAGAGTCTGTTTCATGGTTTGCCTCCTTTTTTTCTTTCTTTCTTTTTAAAGGGACACCTGTCAGTAAAACATGCAATTCTTGGTCCCCACTGTGGGCCTGGAGCTTACTTAAAAATGAAAATAAGAATAAAGTGATAATAATAAAAGGCAATTTTATTTTTTTATTAACATATAATGTATTATTTGCCCCAGAGGTACAGGTCTGTGAATTGTCAGGCTTACACACTTTACAGCAGTCATCATAGCACATAACCTCCCCAATGCCCATAGCCTAACCACCCTCTCGGCGATTTCGTTTTTAAAGGACACAATGATTACTAGGAAAATTGCCCCATAATTGTCACCATCAAGATATATCCTAGCGTAATGTCAAGATTTTTTTTTTTAAGATTTTATTTATTTGACAGAAAGAGAGACAAGAGAGGGAACACAAGCAGGGGGAATGGGAGAGGGAGAAGCAGGCTTCCCTCTGGGCAGGGAACCTATGTGGGGCTCAGTCTTAGGACCCTGGGATCATGACCTGAGCTGAAGGCAGACACTTAATGACTGAGCCACCCAGGTGCCCCAAGAATTTAAATATAATAAAGAATCTTTTAGGCATGCAGCCAAAAACAATCAGTAACTTAGAAAGAAAATACGGAGTGGTCTCAGAATTCTTCACTGCAACATTCATAGCAGAATAGAGTTAGTATCAGTGGAGGAAAGTCTACCAGATACCAGAGAAAATAAGTGAGAGCTAAGGATTTTTTTTCCATTTAGCCAAATAGTCCTTCAAATGTAACAGGTACATGCAGTTTTGAACATGCAAGAACTAAGGGAATATTATTCATATTAACTTGTTTTCAGAATACAAAATAGAATTTAACTTTCTAGGAGATAAATTGAAGAGATATCCTGGCTCAAGGACTGATTGTCCAGCACTAAATTTATTTACTCAAGGATCTGAAATGTGAGAATATGAGAATTAAAGCAAAATAGTAGAATATAAATCTCATAAACCCTGACAATATAGAAATTATATATCTACACAAAATTTGAATAGAAGGGCAAAAGAAGATGGGATTTGAAGGCATTGAATGTTTAATGATCAGGAGTCAAAGGAAAGCACTTAAACAAGTAGTCCAACATATTTAACAATACAAAGATAAACTATAATCAAGGTAATATTAACCAAGCTAAAATTAACAAGTCAGAAAATGACAGGTGTTGGAGAGGATGCAGAGGAAAGGGGAACATTCCTACACTGTTGGTGGGAATGCAAGCTTGTGCAGCCACTTTGGAAAACAATACAGAGGTTCCTCAAGAAGTTGAAAATAGAACTACTCTATGACCCAGCAATTGCACTACTGGATATTTATCCCAAAGATACAAATGTAGTGATCTGAAGGGGCACATGCACCCCAATGTTTATAGCAGCAATGTCTACAATAGCCAAACTATGGAAAGAGCCTAAATGGTCATCAACAGACGAATGGATAAAGAAGATGTGAGATATATATATATATATATATATATATATATATATATATTCATCATATATATATATATATTCATCATATGATGAATATCATGCATCCCATCAAAAAACTGAAATCTTGCCATTTGCAACAATGTGGATGGAACTAGAGGCTATTATGCTAAGTGAAATAGGTCAATCAGAGAAAGATAATTATCATGTGATCTCACTGATATGAGGAACTTGAGAAACAAGAGGGAAGATCACAGGAGAAGGGAGGGAAAAATGAAACAAGACAAAATCAGAGAGGGAGACAAACCATAAGAGATTCTTAATCTCAGGAAATAAACTGAGGGTTGCTGGAGGGAAAAAGGGTGTGAGGGATGGGGTGGCTGGGTAAGGGACATTGGGGAGGAAATGTGCTATGGTGAGCACTGTGAACTGTGTAAGACTGATGAATCACAGACCTGCACCTCTGAAACAAATAATACATTATATGTTAATAATAAAGAAAGATAATGTTAAACAATCTATGTAGTGGAAGAGGAAGACAGAAACAAGAAATACTAATTTTTATTATTATTTATTTTAGAAAACTAATAAATATAGTCTATAAAAAAGAGAAATTCAGTTAACCTATAAAGGAATGATTACAAGAGTAACAAAGAACAAAACAAAAACCATAAATATTGAGAATACACACATAGAAAATTAGACCTCAGAGTGAAGAAACTTTATAAAGTTAAAAAATAAAAATATAACACAAAACAATATAGCAGAAAACATACCCTTCATATAACAAATGTAAATAGAGTTATTTCCCTTTTCTATAATGAAAATAGGATTTTTAGATTGGATCACAAACAAAATAGAATTTTGGGTTTTATATCTATAACAAGAAAACTCTGAATGTTTAAAAAATAAGGATAGACAAACATACCATGCAAAGGCATGCAAAAAATAAGCAGAAATTAGGGGTGCCTGGGTGGCTCAGTGGGTTAACGCCTCTGCCTTCGGCTCAGGTCATGATCCCAGGGTCCTGGGATCGAGCCCCTCATGGGGCTCTCTGCTCAGCAGGGAGCCTGCTTCCCTTCCTCTCTCTCTGCCTGCCTCTCTGCCTATCTGTGGTCTCTGTCTGTCAAATAAATAAGTAAAAATCTAAAAAAAAAAAAAAAAAGCAGGAATTGCAATCATAATCAAAAACAAGGTGTCATACAAACAAAAAGCATGTTAAACAAAATGAAGAAGAATATTTTATGATTATAGTAATAGGCATCTTCCTATGCATGCAAAAAATTATGAATATCTATATTTCAAATAATATAACATCAGCATTGTTACATCAGATATTATGGTATCTGCAAGAAGATAGCATGAAGCTTACTATTGGTAGGAATCTTAATACTTTTAATTCATGAGAGTTCACAAGTACAGATAATATATGAAGTTTTAAAGATTAAGGATCCTATACTTTTACAGATAATCTTATTCAAAAGCATTGTTGGAAAATCTTAGTTAAACTATGAACAAATAAACCATAACAACACATGAAAACAACATGATGTCATCACCACGAGTGTGTGTTTTATCCAAGAATGTAAGGAATTTTCTATACTAGAAAAACTATTAACATATTTCATTCCTTTCCTCATCTATAAATGGAAATAAAACATCATTACCCACTTTATGGAAATTTTTACAATTATTTAAAGAGTTATGGCATACAAAATCTTTAACAAGAATGCTTAGGAATACAGTGAGCCCTTCATAAATGTTATCTGTTGTGTTTATCGGCTTTCATAAGATATTAAAATATGACTATGCTTGTGATAGTAATAGAATTCTTATTTTCATTTTCTTGAATAATAAATGTCTGTGTGAATTTATTAATGTTGTGTTCTCATCTTTTGTCCTTTTCCTCAAGGTTTTCATAATTATTTTTGGTCCTCTCTTCTTGTTGTACAATTATTAAAGTCCTGGTGAACATTAAAATCAATTTACAAATGCTGTGATTACTGCAAATGATCTACTTAAACATAATTTTTAATATAATAGTACTCTATGAGTACATTCTCTCTCTCTTCTGATAGATTATATTTTATAGTAGTTTTAAATTCACAGCAAAATTAAGCAGAAGGTACAGAGTTTTCATATATCCCTTGTCCCTCCTACATGCCATCTCCCCCACTATCTGTCTACATTCTCTGCCAGAGTGGTTCACTTGTTCTAACGGAGGAACTTAATTAATACATCATCACCCAAAATCTATAGTTTACACTAGGATGCACTCTTAGGGTATTGTACATTGTATAGGTTTTGACAAATGTATAATGGTGGATCTATATACATATATATATATATATATATATATATATATATATATCCACCATTAGAGTATCCTACAGAATAGTTTCAGTGCCCTAAAATCCTTTGTGCTCCATCTATTTATTCCTTCCTCTCTCCAACACTTAGTAATATGCATTTAAAATTCTTCTATGTCTTATAATATCACTAAAAGAGAGTAAAATACCTAGGAATAAACTTAACCAAGGAAGTGGTTATGTAGAAGATACGTACTCTGGGGACGCCTGGGTGGCTCAGTTGGTTAAGCAGCTGCCTTCGGCTCAGGTCATGATCCCAGCGTCCTGGGATCGAGTCCCACATCAGGCTCCTTGCTCAGCGAGGAGCCGGCTTCTCCCTCTGCCTCTGCTGCCACTCTGCCTGCCTGTGCTCACTCTCTCTCTCTCTCTGGCAAATAAATAAATAAAATCTTAAAAAAAAAAAAAAGAAGATATGTACTCTGAAAACTATGATGCATGGATAAAAGGAGTTAAAGATGACTAAACAAGTGAAAAAAAATTCCATGCTCATGGATTAGAATAACCAATATTGTTGGGGTGCCTGGGTGACTCAGTGGTTGAAGCCTCTGCCTTCAGCTCAGGTCATGATCTCAGGGTCCTGGGGTCAGTCCCGCCTCGGGCTCTCTGCTCAGCAGGGAGCCTGCTTCCCTCTCTCTCTGCTTGCCTCTCTGCCTACTTGTGATTACTCTCTCTCTGTCAAATAAATAAATAAAATCTTAAAAAAAAGATAATTTTAGAATAACCAAAACTGTTAATGTTCATACTACCCAAAACAATCCACAGATTTAATGCAATCCCATCAAACACTAACAGCATTTTTCACAAAGCCAGAACAAATAATACTAAAATTTGTATGGAACTATAAAAGACCCTGACTAGTCAAAGCAATCTTGAGAACAAAGAAGAACAAAGCTGGAGACATCACAACCCCAGATTTCAAGATACACTATAAAGCTGTAGTCATCGAAAAGGTACGGTGCTGGCACAAAAACAGACACACTGATTGGTGGAACAGAATAAAGAATCCAGAAATAAACATGCTTATATGGTTAATTAATCTATGACAAAGATGCCAAGAATATACAATGGAGAAAGGACAGTCTATTCAACAAATGGTGCTGGGAAAACCAGACAACTACATGCAAAACAATGAAACTGGACCACTTTCTTACACTGCACACAAAAATAAACTTAAAATGGATTAAAGATCTAAATGTGAGACCTGAAGCCATAAAACTCCTAGAAGAAAACAGGCAGTAATTTCTCTGTTGACCATACAGATGACTACAGACACATTTTTCTGGGGAAATGAAAGCAAAAATAAACTACTGGGACTACACCAAGATAAAAAGTTTTAGCACAATGAGGAAACTGTTGACATAACAAAAGGCAATCTATTGAATAGAAGAAAACTTTTTCTTTTTCTCTTTTTTAAAATTTTATATATTTATTTGATAGAGAGAGAGCACAAGCAGGGGAACAGCAGAGGAAGAGGGAGAAGAAGGCTCCCTGCTCTGTAGGAAGAAGCCCCATGTGGGGCTGGATCCCAGGACCCTGAGATCATGACCTGAGCCAAAGGTAGATTTTTAACCAATTGAGTCACTAAGGTACCCTGAAAGAAGATATTTTCAAATAATGTATCTAGGATAAGGAGTTAATATCCAAAATATATAGAGAACTTGTATAACTCAATACCAAGAAAACAAATAGTCCAATTAAAAATGGACAGAAGACCTGAGTAGACATTTTTTTTTCTTTCAAAAAAGGCATACAGATGACTACAGACACATGAAAAGACACTTGGCATCACTAATCATCAGGGAAATACAGATCAAAACCACAAGGAGATATCACCTTACACCTGTCAGAATGGTTAGAATCAAAAAGATGAGAAATAACAAGTGATAGCAAGATTGTGAGAAAAAAGGATGGTTGTGCATTGTTGGTGGGAATGCAAATTGGAGCAATCACTGTGAGAAACAGTTTAGAATTTCTTCAAAAAATTAAAAATAGAAATACTATATGATCCAGTAACTCAACTATTGAATACTTATTCCCCCAAAATGAAGACACTAATTTAAAAAAATATATGTTTATAAAAAATAAAAAATTTAAAAAAAAAAAAAAAAGAAGACACTAATTTGAAAAGATATATGACCCCTATGTTTATTGCAATATCATTTATAATAGCCAAGACATGGAAGATACCAAAACACCCATCAGTAGATTAATGGATAAAGAAATTATGGTTTATATATATATTCAATTTATACATATATATTCAATTTTTATCATACTACTGTTTTCAGTTTTTGCTGAGGGAATCTGTTGGCAATACTTTCTAAATACACATTTTTTCTAAATATATTAATATATATATTCAAGAACAAAGATAAAACAAATATCTTTCAGACATGCAAGGCTCACTGAAATTGCATGTATAGAGTTTACATATAAAATTTACATACATCATATATTTATATCATATATATCATATATTTATATATAACAATATATGTAACTGTATCATATATTTATATAGAGTATGTAACTATATATATAATAGTTTATATATAATTTATATATTTTTATACATTATGAAGAATTTATATATTATCTAATACAGTTTATAATCTATACCATATACATTATTATTATGTATAACATAAACTATATTATATATTTTACACATATAATTTCAATGGGCCTTGTATATCTGAAAGGATATTTGCTTTGTCTTTGTTCTTGAATTATTAAAAACAAAGTTATTATAATTTATAATTCTAGATTCACCATTATATTTCCTCAGAATTTTAAAGGCATTGATCTATTGTTTCTCTGTTTCCAATATTATTGGTAGGAAATCCTTTTTTTTTTTTTTTAATTTTATTTATTTATTTACTCGAAAGGCAGAGATCACAAGCAGGCAGAGAAGCAGGCAGAGAGAGAGAGAGGAGGAAGCAGGCTGTCTGCCGAGCAGAGAGCCCGATGCAGGGCTCGATCCCAGGACCCTGGGATCATGACCTGAGCCGAGGGCAGAGGCTTTAACCCACTGAGCCACCCAGGCACCCTTGGTAGGAAATCTAATGCAATGTCTTTAGGCAGTCTTTTTGTTCTCACTGTATACTTTTAGGAATATGTTTATTTATATTATCCTCAGAAATGTAGTTTGTGTTTTATACTCTTTGATACTTGGTGGGCTTTTTCCATCTAAAAACTGGGTCTAGAAAATCATTACCAGTAATTAAAATACTTTCCTATTTTTCCATCTTTTTTGAGCTATTAGACAAATATGAAGACAGACAGCATAATCTTAATATAGCATATATGGTTCCTCAGTCCTTGCATACTTCCATCTGAGACTGGCTCCATGATTGATTCACAATTACTTTGAATGTGGCCCTCAGAAAGTCTTTTATGTTAATGTTTAAAGACATTCTTTTACAGAACTAGAGGAATGGATTGTGCAGATCTAACTTGTCAGGAGTACTTGGTACAAAAACCAAGATTGAAAATGTGCACAAGTTTCATTGTTGAGGTCCAGAGTTTTCACTACAATAATGGGTTGCTTAGCAGGATATGCCTAGGTGACCAGACCCATAAGAGCCTCAGACCCTGAAGACTTGAGATGATTTTCTGAAGCAGAGACATTACATCCTATGGTTCCCTGCTAGAGAGAAAGCACTTCCTGGGCTGAGACATAGCAGGGCTCAGAAGACTGCACCTGATCTCTCTAGACTCCATCCAATGCATATATTTTTCTTACTACTTCTAGTTTTTGTATCCTTTTGTTGCAATAAACCTTAATCATGAGTAAAACTTGCTTGAAATCCTGTGAATCAAGCTTGTGTAGTACTGATTTCTCTAAACAACAAATTTTGAGACATTTAAATCCCTTTTTTTTTCTAACATTTGAAATGATTCCTTAATTTTTTCATTTACTAATTTTCCATGTATATAAATATAGTCTTCTATTTATTTTACCTATTGAGGGTTTTTTGCTATTGTTATTTATTTTAATAATTACATTTTCCTTTTACAAAATCTTGATTTGTTTCTTTGCAAAATTTCTGGTTCTTTGTACAGTTGCCTCTTCTTGATTCACAGCCACTTGTTCTTTCATAACCTGCCATTCTAGCTTCATATGTATGATTGCATATCTTATGTCTGTGTAGACAGTACATATGTGTATTTAAAATTTTTTATTCAGATTGTGATATTACCATTTCTATAAGAATAAGTTCTTCTTTCATTAAGAATGTTGTCTCTTTTCATCTGTTGGTCATTTTCTGATAGGTGTGCCATTGTCTTCTGCTGGAATATAGCTGTATGTATGTATGTTTGCTTTTATCTATGGTATAACAATTATTTGGCAGGGAGAGAGGTGATGACGTTATGACCATGCCATTCCTGTCTACACAGTGTGGCAATGTTTTACCCTTGACTTTGGAGGGAAGAAGTCAGGAGGAAGGAATAGTGGTTCCATCTGGGCACAAATGCCGTGCATTAGGTGATATCTCAGCCACTAAAAGAGTTGGGTAACCCTTGCTTACAGCTGTATTTAAATTTATATTTCTCATTCATGTAAAGTTTTCTCTTTCTTTTGTTTTTACATTGTTTCACCAGAGATCATATAATGCATATTAATTTATGTTTATTTAGATTCTTCTTGGTCTCTAGGGATATATTGAAGCTATTCAAATACCTCTATGTACATCTCATTCACCAAATTCCCATTTAAAATTTTTTGTTGTTGTTGTTCAGTTCTTGCTTGCCCCAAATTGTATCACTTCCTCAGGCAGATTTGATGTGAACCGTTACCGTTACCTCTGACTGTTTTTCACAAATACCCTGGGGAGAAGATTCTTCCTATTATGCTAGTGTGAGTGCCCAGTCAGGTCAAATAAAGAAATCTCTGTTGACGAGAACGTTTTAAGGTGTTTATCATACAAATCAAATGTTAAAAATTTTCTGGCATGGGATTTTTTGCAGAGTTCATATCTACCTCCTCTAGTGGTTGCTAGGCTTCTGTTTTTTGAGGCTGAAATGGTTACAAAACTGTTGGTTTTAAGGTTACTGCAAAGCTGGAGAGAGGGGAATTAAAAAGGAAGAAGTTAAAATGTGGCAAAACTGTTCTTAGATTCAACCATTTTTGTTCTTTAATGACTGCTTCTCAGATTGTTGCAAGTTTTGGTTAATTTCTAAAGTTCTTAAACAGCTGATTTTTGCAATTTTACTGCACTTTCTTTTTTTTTTTTTTTTTTTTGTTGTTGTTGTTGTTGTTGTTGTTTTTTGGAAGAGATTTTCCATGGTCCTTATTCTGCATTATTGTAACCCCTGGCTCCAACTCCCTGCCCCACAGATTGTTTCTTTTTATTTTGGTTTGGATGAGCCAAATTCTATGCTTATACCTAATGGCAAGTGCACAAAATTCCATCCTACCATTTTCCAGAAGAATAACTGGCTTTGTTTGGTGAATGGTTTAATAAATACTAACCACTACAATGAGTATGTTAGACATTATTTGAAAAATAAGTTTGGTCTACTATGTTTCAAATTGCTTTTTTGTGCTAACTCCTATCAATACAATTATCTTATTGTCAGATTTGTTTAGAAATATCATGCTTCTAATCAGAAAACAACTTGTAGTTTCTAACCAATAGCCAGCAAACATCTCTACTTTTAAGGATATTTTTATGTACATTTAGTTATAATATTGAAATTAGACAATAGATATTAAAAGACCTATTATACCATATTGTTATAATTAAATTTGTTTGCTCTCTTTGCACAATTCTTACATCATTATAAGTACATTTAAGTCTGAATTTTGTCTGATATTATAGAGAGAATAGGGTGTATATATTCTAGTAATGCATTTACTGATTTACTTAGAAAGTGGTTCTTAATTAAAAACAGGCATGATGTAATTCTCATAATCAATGGAATCATATACATATGTTCAAATATACACATGGAAATAGCAAAAGAGTCTCTATTTCAATATTTGAAAAAATGTAAAACAACTTCACTGAAAAACTAATGTGTTTATTGTATATAGCAAATTGGGATAGGTTGATTTTTATTATAGCTTCTTTATACACACAAACACATATCTATGTATGTGTTTGTAAATATATCTATATATCTATAGATATTTACATATCTATTTGAATGAAACATTTGAAAGAAACATTTATAGAACTGTTGAAACACCTTCATAAAATCTGAGGCTTCCAAAAACAGAAACATGAGTCCTGAGACCATTTTTCTTATGTATTCCTCAAAGTGAATGCATAGCCATGGGTATAAATATGGGAACACAGAAAAAAAAATAAGTAAGACAAAGTTCAAATATGCTGAAATCATATTTCAGTGAGGCAGCAGTGATAGAAATGATCATTCAAATGGCATCTCTGTAAATATTACCCAGTCCTCAAAGGTAGTACTAACAACTCTTTTTTCTTGTGTTCTTATATTACCTTTTTCCCAACTCTTCCTACCAACCCCTGCTTTCCCTGTTGTATAAATAAGTTGCCATTTTGTTATGAGATTGTGAAGACTGCAGAGGAAAAACTAATTTCCAGGCATATTTTTAATTTCCCTAATAAATAGCAAAGGAAATACTCTTCAAATATTTGCAGAATGAAACAATAAATGAATATGCAGTAAATCAAGTAAACTTTTGTAAGAAATTGAGTATTTATAAAGATTATTTTACATCTATTAAACTGGTTCTTAAAATTATAAATAATTTTTCCTGTGAATTATCTACTTTTCCTATGTCATTGAGAGTGATGTTTTTGAAAAACATTGTCATTTATAGGTATAATATTTGTGGGGTGGGGGTTGGACTTACAGGTGGAGATGTTAATGACCTCATATTAATTACAATTTCAAATTAATAGCAAAAAATGTAGTTTGTGTTTTTGACAAAGTAAAATGAGAAATTCACAGGAAAAATAAGTTTTCAATAACTAAATATCTTTAAAGTCAGGGAAATATTATTATTATAAAAGGAAAGTATGTACAAAATAAAGGAAAAAGAGTAAAATTAAATGATGTTATCTCTAAGGCCCTTATAAATTATGAATACTTATTTTATGTCTTCTATATTAAATGAAGAGCAGGTCTAATTTAAATCTGTATTTAGTAGAACTTTTGAGTAGCTGAATTCCATAGGATTTGGGAAAAGGGGACTAGAAGAAAAAATTTTGTCTTCTTCTAGAAGATCAGGAATTGACTAATTTACCAATGAAGTTTAAAGTACAAGAAACTGGTGATGAGGATGGAGTGGATGGACTATAATATGGTTTGAATAGGCTGACAGAGCTGGATTTCCTACATTATGGAAATATCAAACCCATTGTACATTAAGATAAATGCTTGAGCAATTTCATTTAGGCCTTATCAGACTTTATTATAACAACAACACAGTAACAATTTATAATTTACTGAGTTTCCTTTATATTACTGGTGCTCTGATAAACATTTACTATCTTTTTTAATTTTTACCAATATCTTAGGAAGTTGCCATTGAAGAATAATTCTTGTCTTTTATTTACAGTTTTCTTTACCTCTGAATATCTACTCTTTCCAGGAGAGAATAGTATTGGAGGAAATGTTGTTGATCTCACTTCCATCCTACCTTTTCACTCACTTCTCATGGAAAAAGGAAAAGTATTTCTGAGTAGTGAAACTAGAAGAGCCCAGCACATGTAGGATACAGTCTCTCTGGGGGCTTGTGCATAATGCATATTCCTATATTGTTCTGTATGGAAAATGCTAAAAGTGTCCAACTTTTTTGCCTGGATGGAGAAAGAGTAATAAAGTACCTAATTTTTACTTTAGAACTTAATCAGTGTTATCTGATCTAGATTACTAAGATTAAAATGGATATTCGGACATCTAACTTCATACTCTGGGTGTGCTTTTTATTTGGATATAAACTTAAGTAATAAATACATGTAGCTATATTTTGGAGTTGGAAAAACTGAGTCTCAGAGAGATTAAGCCATAGTTAAGATCATACAACTTATAAATGGTGAGTTCAGGTTTAAAATACAGTTCTCTCTGAACTCCTTGTTTTCAAATATTATTTGTAATCCATCCACTCTCACCCCCTATCCTGAGGCCAATCCCAATGGAGAGAAAATTGGGGAATTTGACTATATAACATATGCCAATATATACTTTATTGTAAAATTGCCATTTTTAGGAAGTATGAAATAAAACTGCAACGATTGTAAAAGAAAAGAGAGACTAGATTAGAAAGAATTATATGCACGTGGTGTTTTTAGTCCAGATGAAAATGTAAGTAGTTTAGTTAGCTTGGGTGGCCCATTATGCTACATAATGAAGTCATGTACATATACCATGTGTAGGCTAGATGGTCTGATTTTTTAAGAAATAAACTGAATTTCATAGTTTTGAGTCATATTTGTCTTAACGTAATTTAGCTGAGAGAGTCTTACATGGAATTGCAACCCTTAGTCTTTCTTTGGGAATCAACCTGGTCTCTCTCCACTGCAGAGTCTATAAGGAATGCAGCTAAATGGCATCTAGACAGGGTGCAAGGCAGCAAATATTACAGTTTGTAAGATATAGAAAGGGACTAAGACCGGTATCCTTTTGAAAGGGGTAATGTGTGTCTGACCTGAAGAAAGGGGCAAAAACATTGGATGATGAGGACAAAATTGAGAGTGAGGGAAGCAAAGGGAGTATTAGAAGAGAGTGAGAGATTAGTGCGGCAAGGTTATTTATTAGTAAATAAAGACGACATAATAACTCCATGAAGTCCAGTTTCATTTTTTTCCCCACATTTGTCCTACCTAGTCAGGGAATTAACAAGGCCCCTTTGCCCAGGAGGGGGGCATAATAATAGTGGTGGTTTTTCTGGGTTTCAGAGATATCTGAATACTTAATCTGTACTTAAATCACATCACAATTCTTAGACTGTACTTAAACTGCAAAATTCTGACTAAATCTTCAAGTATCCTATCCTTGTTGACCTTGAGGTAAGTACAATTACTATCCAGTTTATAGATGAAGAAACTAAGGTTAAAAAATTATTAAACAACTTGTCTAAGGTCACATAGCCAGTAAATTGCCTGGGCCCAGGATTCAAATCTTGGGACAGCTTAATCCCAAATACTATATTATTAACCACTATATACTGTTTTGCCAGGAAAAAAGAAATTACAAGGAGAAAATACAGGTCTTTTCATCTGGAAGTTCTGAGTGGAGGAAAATTATTTCAAAGATTGAAGTGGGAGGTGACTTTTTTCTTGCCACCACCAATTTCTCACCATTTTCTGGGATCTTGCATGTCCCAAATCAAAAGAGTAGGTAACAACCCAACAATATAACTGATATGGAGTTTTTAAAAATCAAGCTTGTATGTGGGGCTTGAAATTATTTATAAAAATTATAAAGCAATGTAACATTCATGAAATACTATTATGGAAAACTGAAATTTGTTACATTACTAACAAAGGGCATATTGTGGTAAAACATCCTCTACCATCTACATATTGAGGACTTTCTCTGCCTTTGGAGATAGCTTGAGCTCATTACATTAGATAGACCACAATTTTCTATCCTTCCCCCCTGCACCATATTGACATATCAATTTGAATTCTTTACTGAAAAAGAATGTAAATTTCAGTGCACTCCAATGATGGAGAGACATATGCTGTTATTGCAATAAATATAATTCAAAATTTAGGCAAATCATTGTATTATATTTACACTATTATTTAAAGAATGATCATCTTCTATAGCTTATATATTTCCACTTTTTCTTAAGTTATGAACTTTATAGATGATTTTCAGTGGTGGATTAATGATCTAGTTCCCACATAGTATATGAGATATTGAGGGTTAGATTTAGTATACCTCCAGAAGTTGGTGCCAATGTCAGAAGAGTGTTTCCTTCAAATTGCATGCAGTTATAATCAGTAAAAAATAAAATTACTACCTTCAAAAGTAACATTCTGAAATATGATTTGTGATTGTATTGGTGATGAGAATTCTGTTTTTCTGACATCTTATTGAGTACACTAAAATGCCATTAGTGAATTTATGACCCAATTAATTGTTATGTGTCACCAATAGAACTGTGGTGCTTAAAAGGGATATAAATATTTTAAAAGAAAAACAGTATGAATTTCTTTTACAAAATCTTGTAGAGCAGCAAAGGCAGATGTCACAATCCTACCCAGCATAAGCAAAAAGAAAATACTGGGGAAATTTATAATTGAAGAGACAATAAGATGAATCATGAAAGCATGCTATCCCCTCACAATCTTTTATCCTTCCTTGGGGAGTCATGTAGGAGTAAGACTACAGGGAAATTGTAAAGGACACTGTGGTGTAGAAAAGGGTCTCCACCACCCTTTTATTCTAACTTTTTTAGGACTCCTATGAGAGTCCAAGCCTCTTAATTGCTTGGTGAGGGGGTAGAAAAGTAGTGAATTAGCTGCTATGTATGCATCCAAAGATTTTGAACATTATTCAAAATGTTAACATGGCAATGACAATATCTGGAAACCCTATGGGTGACTGACACTTTTGCAGTCCATTCCACTAGAGTGAAGAGGAGGTTTTAAAGACTTATTTATTTATGTTGGGGGAGGGGTAGAGGGAGAAGGAGAGAGAATCTAGAGCAGACTCTTCACTGAGCATAGAACCTGACAGGGATCTGAGTTCATGACCTGAGCTGAAACCAAGAGTTAGACGCTCAGCCAACTGAGCCACCCAGGCACCCCGAAGAGGAGTGTTTTTCTTTTAGATCTTCCTACTTAAGGTAGTGTCTATTAATTCCACATTTGGGAATATATTAGCACATGTATACATATACATGGATATCTAAATAGATGGGGAAGAGAAACAAATCATTCATGCAGAAAAATTCCAAACATTCTATGTGATACTCTGCCTTCAAAGACAGAGAGCAGAACTTCTTACTCTTATGGGTAGACTGATTTTGACTGCCTTCCAATGAATACAGTCAGAAACAGGGAAAAATAGAGAAACTTTACAGTAGAGAAGTCTGGCAGTCACTACTTCTGCCAGGTGATCAAGGTCAACATTGGCAGAAGAATCGTATTGATTGCTTGTAGCCATGCTATAATGTGATGAAAATGGCACTCTATCTCTGTGACCTTTCTATCTCAAACCTATACTCAAGTCTAACTATGAGAAAAATGTAAGACAAACTCCAAAAAAGAGGTGTCTTATAAAATACCTGGCCAGTATTCCTCAAAACAGTCACTGTCACTAAAAACAGGAAAATCCTGATAAATTGTTGAAGTCAAAAGAAACTATGGAAATATGATAACTAGCAGTATCATGGATAAGATATGGAACAGAAAAGAGATGTTGAGTAAAAGCTAAGAAAATGTGAATAAACAATGGGCTTTAGTTCATAATAATGTATCAGTATTGACTCATTAATTATAACAAATATACCATACTAATGTAATAGTTTAATTATGGGAGAAACTGGGAGTTTGTATACTGGAAATTTACTCTATCTTAATTTTTTGTGTGTGTAAATTTAAAACTGTTCTAGGGAGGACAGTTTTAGATTTTCCTCTTGTCTTCTAAAATCAAGTATTTTTGTCAACTTTTGTGTTGCTTTATCTCCTTCAAATTCTCTTCTCCTTTTTACCTTAACTCTTCAAAGGGGTGCTTTGGTATATGGGGGATATGAGGAATGCTAACCTTAAGGAAGAAAAGTCAAAAAAAGAGTTGAAGGATATCAGAGAATGCATAACTCTACTAGGCCTAGTTGGGATTGGCAGAAAAACATGGGCAGAAACAATTTTTCTCCAATGATGAAAGGCTTAAAATGAAAAAGATCAAAGAGAGATTATACCTGACACTTGCTAATTCATACTACTTATTTCATTGAAATCAACACACAGTTTCTCTTCAAAGAGTGTGATATTTATTCTATTTCTTATTCTTTAGAGAATAAAGAGTTGATGAAAGAAGCAAAAATAATCTGTTCTTCATGAAAAATGGCAGAAGCTTTCAAATGATTTTGCAGTTTTCTCTGATGAAAAACAAATTTTAAATATCAATGTAGTAATATATATTATAAATAATTTACATATAATATGAGTGTATATACATATATATATATATATATATATATATATTTTTTTTTTTTTATCAGGAAAATTTGGTGACATTCAACCAAGTGATGATGCCAATAGCTAAAATCTCACTCTTGGAATCCATTAAAGGATATGTTGAAGATTTGATTTGTTAAGTGAAAAGAGATTTGAGAACAAAGGAAAAAAACTAAAAAAATAATTGATTTCTTACACTGTAGTTTAAACTTACCTAACAAAGTGATGTGATTAAAAAGAAATTGACCCCTAAATAGAACCTGAACTGTTTTTCTGCATCTATACAAGTGGCTGTAAAGTAGCCTGCAGAAAGAAAAAAGAGTGACCTCTCTGCATAGGCATCACACTTTCTTCAAAAATAAAATGTGATGCAAAAAACTTCAGTTCATCCCTCACACTACAAAACTGGTGGGTCACGGGCTGTGAACCTGCTAAAGCCTCAAACAGATAACTGAACAATTAAACTTTCATAATCCAGTTTTAACAATTCTAAATGTCTCCATTCTTTGCCAGGAAAGTAACAGTGAGCGGACTGCTTTTTTCCAACTACTTTACTCGCTCTGCTTTGCTTGACTACCTCTTTTACTTAATGGTCATGAAAAATTTATCAGTGTTGTTTCAAAGAATTCTCTTAGAATCAAAACAGACAAATTGGATGGTGATCATTAAACTAATTTAGGAGAAGTAAAATGTCACTGATTGTCTCTTTATTTAGTATTTAAGCTTTACTTTTTCATTTTTATATTTTCTGTTTTGTAAATTAGTGTTCTGTCTTTATTATTTTTATGTAAATATATATTTAAAATATATTTTAACAGTTTCATATTCTACTTCCTATAAAAATTCTTTATTTCTTCAATTAATGATACTTCCACCAACTTTAAAAATCTAACCTTGAGATTTGGGGAAGAACTTCTAAAATTATAGTTTATAGTCCAAAGATATAGTTATTTATTTCCACAAAGTCTAGAAACTTTTGTTTGTTTGTTTCCAAAATAATTAATATACGGCTATGTGAAGAATTCTCAATTCTTGATTAAATTCATAAACAGGAATAAAAGTTTTCACTTAAGATAAAAATGTCAATGTTGCCACAGATATTAAATTCAATGCTATGATTATTTTGGCCTTGTCACTACTGATAAATTGTAATTTTTCAAAATTGTAGTAAAATATGTAGCAAATTTTTAAAAATATTTTATTTATTTATTTGAGAGAGAGTAAGCGAGCACAAGCAGGGGGGAGGGCAAAGAGTGAGGGAGAAGCAGACTCCTCCTGAGCAGGGAACCTGACAAGTGGCTCAATCCCAGGGCCCCAGAATTGTGACCGGAGCCGAAGGTAGACACCCAACTTACTGAGTTACCCAGGTGTGTATTTTAACCATTTTTAAGTGTACAGTTCAGTGGCATTAATCATATTCACAATGTTGTACGACCATCATCACTATCCAAAACATTTTCATTAACTCAAATAGAAATTCCATAACCATTAAACAGGAACTAACTCTCCTTACCTCCTACTCCCCAGCTCCTGGTCACCTTTAATATTTCTGTTTCTATTAAGTTACCTCTTTTGGATATTTCATGTAAATGGAATCACAGAATATTTGTCCTTTTTTGTCTGGCTTATTTCATTCAGCATATCATTTTATCCATGTTGTAGCACATATCAGAAATACATTCCTTTTTATGGATGGATAATATTCCATTGTATGTATATAACACATTTAATTGCAATTCTTGAAAAGAAAACACTTCCGAATTTGTGAAATGTAGAAATTCTTTCTGTTAGGGTGAAAGTTAGTGATAAATATTAAGAATATATTGTAAACTTTTTCTTTAAAAAAAAAAAAACCTTTGGTGGAAATTATAGCCTAACAAAATCCAGATTATGAAATACCATATCTGGATTTTCACTGTATTTTAATTTTGCACTGCCTTTTCCCTTATTGTTTTTTCTTGAAACAAAACAAACCCTAGTAACTCAGTGAGATTAACTAGAACAAGGAAAGTTATATACTTCCTCTTCCCTGAATTTAAGCTTTCTATGATATGACAAATATTTGTAGACTATACATAACTCATATCTGACAATAATACAAAATTTCTACTCAAGATGAATCATAAAATTTCAAAAAGATCTATCATTGTACACAGCTCAGTATATCAATGAAATTGAGAGAACTGAAGAAAATACACTTCTAGGACTGATCATGGATTATGCTATTGATGGTGCCAGTTGTTTTTTTACTACAGTAAGTTTGTTACTAAGAATGAATTTTATTACAAAAATGTAGTTTCAGCCAGGTGTCTGAAGCTTGGAGTGTATTTTCCAATGACATAATATTTGGGAAAGCTAGTTAGACTTCCTATCTATCCTGCTAATGAATAATGTAGCTAAATCTAAAAACTCCAGGTAAAGTATTCTTATTCGTGATTTTGAAACAATTTTCTTTCCATTTGTCCCATCCAAGACTTCACTACCCTTGCCACCAGCATCCATATCTTATTCTTGCAAGGAAGCAGACTATCACCTGGAAATGTCATAGAAACAGGGTTTCACTGGCAGGCTAGATGGAGAAATAATGACTGAAACTGGACTTTTTACTCAATTTACATTCAGCAATCATCATTTATAGGTATTCTACTGTGCTAAGAGGTATAGAAAATATAAAGACAAATGAGACACAGACCCCGACTTCAAGGGCCTTAGAGTTGAAGGAGCACAGAAGAGCTTAGGATTCCTCTGAAAAAAGACTTGATACAGAAAACAGGTTAGGGGCGCCTGGGTGGCTCAGTGGGTTAAGCCGCTGCCTTCGGCTCGGGTCATGATCTCAGGGTCCTGGGATCGAGTCCCACATCGGGCTCTCTGCTCAGCAGGGAGCCTGCTTCCCTCTCTCTTCTCTCTGCCTGCCTCTCCATCTACTTGTGATTTCTCTCTGTCAAATAAATAAATAAAATCTTTAAAAAAAAAAAAAAAACAGAAAACAGGTTAAACAAGTATCAAATAATAGTGTATGACTATATTGAGCATATCTGTTAGAGGAACCATGGAACATTCATACAGCAAGGAACAGTAAAGATGGACCTTGAATAATTTAGGAACTATAAAATCAGAGTTGGGCATTTGGCCCCCATGGGCAGGAACATTGTGTCAGTAGTTACACATGGAAGGTTTTGAAGTAGGGCGTAGCTTCTCAGTTCCTAATTCTGGAAGATATTAGAGAATGAAAATGAAAATTAGAAAGCATCCCCTGGAATCATGCTGTCTTGCCAGTGCTTGTGACTGTGACAGGCCTGTGCACATGATTTTGATGAGAAATTAAAGCTAGATTTGGAATGACAGGAATTTTTTCTCTACCTGAACTTCAGTTTGATTGAATTCAACAGTGAACAGTGGGATAAATATCTATTCTAACAAAACGTTCCCTACTTTTCTTATTAAAAATTAAAGAAGTCATGTTTTCTACAGAAAAACTAAATACTAATAGGAAAAAAGGGAAAATATTTACAAGTCTAAGTTTTAATAAACTATGTCAATATAAGAACAACCATTCAGTCTTCTTTTGTTGAACAATATAGCCATAAAAAAGTAAGAATATAAAAAATAATTTACAAGTTTTGCAGCTGGGGAAGGGCCAATACTATTCTATAAACTCTGAAAATTTTCTCTTAGCTGTATTACAGATGAGACCTTCTGGAATAAGTCTCCAGGTACTGAAGGAAGATACATATATTTTTTTGGAAAAATAAAAGAAGACCACAAGTAGTCCTAGTTTGAAAAAAATTAAAGCCAGAGAAAAAGGTAGGTGATAGGAGAGAGAGCTAGAGACTTTAGGTTTATGGCTGGGTAGACTGACTGTGAACAGACAGCAAAACTTCAGTGCCTTAAAATACAAAAGTTTATTGATCTCTCATCTAATAGTCCTGGAATACTATTCATATTGATAGCTGATCATGCTCTATACAGACAGCTGTCTGACTGATGGCTACTCCAGTATCTTTAACACCATGGCCACCAGGGGCATTAACAACTCCAGAAGTGAGGGGTACAGAAGGAGGATTGTTCATGGAAGGTTTATAGGGGCCAGTCTTAATAGTGGTACACATTACTTCTTTTTACAGTCTGTTCATTAAAACAATTATGTATCTACACCCCGTTGAACAGGAGACTGAGAACTGCTGCTTCTGAAAAAGCAACAGACGCATTTATTCGCTTATGCCTCTGATGCATAGATCGCTATCTGCCATAGAGATTATTCGAACTTTGGTACCATTTATTATTTAATCATGGCAATACTAAAGAAAATCTCTGGGTGGACTAATATTTTATACTTTATATTGCATAACTTCTTTGCAGAAAATGCACATTAGTAGTATAATAACATTTTAAAAATCACTGAGGTGAAAAGTCACCCTAAATGTCATGATCCTGAGTACATCCACTCAGTATTTGCCTGACGTGGAGATGTCATTTCAGATCTATCATCCATCTATCAATATTGCTTCCTTAAATGTGTCAAAATTTTTAAGTTAAAGATTCTAGTTGTCTTCAGTGGTGTCAAAAATCATTATTTTAAATAGAAATTGATTTCTTTTAAGATACCAGAGAGTTTACAGACTCACTGGGAATGCTGGAATACCAGGTTTTGATGTTATGGTTTCCTACTGGTTACTTAAAAAGCTATTTTTATAGCCCGGGTAGCTAGCCATCTACTAAGCTCTATCATAAGTTTGAAGAGTTTTTCAATTTTTGCATGCTTTTAAGATAGGCAATCATATCTGCAATACTGATATTTTTCTCTTCCTTTCTAATACTTATATCTTTTCAAATTTCTTTGCCTCTGCTATCACTATTTTAACCAGAAATACTAATTAATACATACTTTTTCAGGACCTCTCTAAATAAAACAGATAAACACCTGATGACACTTGTAGGCATAAAACTTATTTTAAGTAAAATATTTGATAATGGGAATTATTATTGGCCATAAATATTTTGCTGTTCCTGTTTGCTTAGGGAGTTTTTTTTATGATACCTGTAAGAGAGAATCAGGGGTTCTAGGATTCTAATATGAAACTGCCATGTAATTAGACTAAATGTCTATGTAAAAATAACTTTTATTACAGCAAAATTACTTCACGTATAGATTAATAAAGAGAATATAAAACTCACTGACTTAATTGTACAGAATGATCTGATAACTATGTGTCTATATTCATACACACACCCATACATACACACATTTTTAAAAACTAGATCATATGATCATTTTGCATATGTTACTTAATAGTAATTCAAAATTATATTCTTTTAAATTTTTTATTTAAATTCAATTAATTAACATATAATGTATTATTAATTTCAGAGGAAGAGTTTAGTGATTCATTAGTTGCATATAACACCCAGTGCTCATTACATCGTGTCATCCTTAATGCCTGTCACCCAGTTACTCCCCCCAACACTCCCCAGCAACCCTCAGTTTGTTTCCTATAGTTGAGAGTCTCTTATGGTTTGTCTCCCTCTCTGATTTCATCTTATTTTATTTTCCTTCCCCTTCCTCTATGATCCTCTGTTTTGTTTCTTAAATTCCACATATAAGTGAAATCATATGATACTTGGATTTCTCTGATTGACTTATTTCGCTTAGCATAACTTCTAGATCTATCCATGCTGCTGCAGATGGTAAGATTTCATTCTTTAATGGCTAATATTCCATTATATATATGTATATACCACATCATCTTTATCCACTCATGTGTTGTTGGAGATCTGGGCTCTTTCTGTAGTTTGGCTATCGTGGACACTGCTGCTACAATTATCAGGGTGCAGGTGCCCCTTCGGATCAATACGTTTGTATCTTTTGGATAGATATCTGGTAGTGCAATTGCTGGGTTGTAGGGTAGCTCTATTTTTCACTTTCTGAGGAACTTCCATACTGTTTTCCCGAGTGGCTGTATCAGCTTGCATTCCCGTCAGAGCACAAGAGTGTTCCTCTTTCTCCACATCCTCGCCAACATTTATTGTTTCCTGACTTGTTAATTTTAGCTGTTGTGACTGGTGTGAGGTGATGTCTCATTGCAGTTTTGATTTGTATTTCCCTGATGCTGAGTGATGTGGAGTATTTTTTTCATTTGTCTGTTGGCCATTTGTATGTCTTCTTCGGAGAAATGTCTATTCATGTCTTCTTCCCACTGCTTGACTAAGTTATTTGTTTCAAAATTATATTCCTATTTCAATGAATCATAGCATTTCATTGCAAAGAAAAAGCTACAATGTATTTATTTGCTCCAGAAAGGCTTTAACTCCAAATACAAGCTGATGATGGTACCTGATGTCTGTACACCTAAATATCATTTTATTTTACATTTTTATGTATCAGTTTTTTAAAATTTAATAATCTTCTGGCTTGAAATCCTTTAAAAACTGAAATTCTATTTTATTTAGAGTATTACCAAGCATTTTATTATAGATCAAAAATATTATTTTAAATCACTATATGTTTATATTTTGTCATGTTGACCAATTAGCAAGTAAGTACAATTTTTTCCCTTTATTTTGAATTTCATTGGCTTACAAGCAAAATAGTTAAACTAAATAATAAATTTTAAATTCACTTAGTCTCTTGAAGAGTAATGATGCACAAAGGAAAGATTAATCAGAATAAGAACAGTTGTCAAAAAATTGTATTATACTCCCATAGCATATAACTTCTGTAGAACTTTGTGAAAATTTTCCATTGTTATGTTACATCTTTATGAGAGAACATCAATTATTGTTTGCTAGAGAATGTCAATTAATAACAGAAGTCTACCTTTGTTTTTAATGTTTTAGGTAGTATTGAAACAATTCTAGTTAGAACTCAAACTTCTGAGTCAAACTGGGTGGTATAGGCTGAATTTATGTGGCCAAATGAAAGAACATTCAGCAGCAAGAGTAAAGATTTTATGTATATGTGCGTGTTGTATGTTTTAAAATGTCAGAATTTGTAATGTGTTTTGAACCAAAGGTTTCAACAGTCCCTCTTCAGGGCCAATGGAAAGTCTTAGTTATACTAACTTTGACTTAAGTAAGTATTTTAAGTACAATAAATCAAACAGAACTTTAAAATTGTTGTTCTGTGTAGAGTTTATAATAACATAAGACTTTTAAAAAACAACTGAAAAAATCCTCAAAATCATACATTTTAGAAACTTTAGAGGTGAATTAAGTGAAATATATAAACATATTTCCAATTTACCATATACATTAACATTTTAGAACTTTGTCTTCCAAATACACACACAATAAGAATGTACTAAATCTACTGTTTCATAATGTATTATTTTCACTTGATTTAAGAACATCTTTTGATACAATTAAATTTCTTTGAATCATGATTTTTGATAGTTTAATGACTGAGCCACCCAGGCACCCTATGATTTTTAATAGCTATATTTAGATCTATTTTGTGCTCTTTCTCATTATTTATATAACAATATTTTTCTAAAAATTGTTGTGTTTATAAAGACAAAGTATCGAAAGTCATGACAGCTTAAATTTTTGCATATGTTCTCAGTTATTTTCTCATGATATATTTCCAGAATTGGAGTTGTATAGAAAATTATTTAATAGAATTTTCAATATCAAAATTTTATTCAAAGTTAAGTTACACAGGATAAATTTATTGGATACTACACAATTAAATTAGAAATCAAAAACAAGTAGACAAAAAAAACCTACATATATTTGAAAATTAGGAAATTAAACACAAAATTACCTAAACTCAAGCTAAAATATATAACCCATGGGAGATTTTATATCTTATCTTTCTAAGAAGGAGATTGACAAAGGAAATGAATAAATAAATAAAAGCTAACAAAACCTCATAGTCTCATTTTAATTTCATGTAATCATTAAACAAAATAAATGCCATATAGAAAGATAAATTAGAAAACCTCTGCCAGTCAGAGGCTAAATGAGGAAATGCGTGTTGTAATACTAAATCTGACTTTTTGGAGAATTGCTAATATTGCTGGTTTCATTTGTTTTGGACAAATACATTCTCAAAATCGAAGCAGGAATCAAATCATGTATCTCAGCTGAATGGGGCCATTCTGTGATATCCTATGGGCTAATTTGGAAATCGTAGAGAAGCTATGCTCTATTGGCTGAACAAAATATATACATTTTTTTATGAGTATGTTCTTGACTTTGGCATATTAAAATGATTTCACTGACAATGATTTATTTTATGTTTTATTATTACAGGGGCTATGGCTAGCAGCCTTAAAAAAAAATGAGACCTGATCTTTAGGATTCAAATAACCCAATTTGATGAGAGTGTCTCTTAACAGTCTGTGTAAACACTAAGACACATGTTTTCAGGACTTGAAAAACTGGCAAATAAGGCAAGAATAGTTCTTTCATGATCTGATTACATATGGTTTTATGATTTAGACAAATACTGATTTAGCTATAACAATGACTTTACTTTTTACTTGATTTTCCTTATGTTTTTCCTCTAATGAGGTTGAAATTATTACCTTGATTATAGTGATGGCTTCACAGGTGTAAGCACAAGTTCAAACCCATCAGTTAAGCAGGTTTTTTTGTGTGTGTATGTGAAGTAGTTTTTTGTATAACAATTATACTTCAATATAGCTGTTAATGAAATAGTAATATTTATATAATATATCTAGGTTAGGAAAGGTAATCCATTGAAAAATAGCTGTTCACTTCAACTGTTCTTATTTATTCATTTTTTTCTTTTATTAGTTATTATACATTCTGTGTTCTAGGTAGAGAAGTAGACTCTGAAGATGATGCTATGAAGGCACTGTATTTTGAAGGACCAGTTGTAGATTTTCATAATAATATAATGTGCTGTGTTTGGGTGCTGTAACTGTGAGGCAGTATTCTTAGTAGCTTCAGCTCTCCAATCATTTGGCAGGAATTCAAAGCTTGCTCCACATCTCTTCAAGTTAAATAGTTGCCCAAGGGCGCCTGGGTGGCTCAGTGGGTTAAGCCGCTGCCTTCGGCTCAGGTCATGATCCCAGGGTCCTGGGATCGAGTCCTGCATCGGGCTCTCTGCTCAGCAGGGAGCCTGCTTCTCTCTCTCTCTCTCTCTGCCTACCTCTCAGTCTACTTGTGATCTCTCTCTGTAAAATGAATAAATAAAATCTTTAAAAAAAAAAAAAAAAAAAATAGTTGCCCAAGACAAGCTTTTGCACTAGTTTCCTCATTTGTTAAATGACATTGATAACAATACGTACATTATAAGATTGTTCTGAGGAGTAACTTAGGTAACACCTGTATCTATAACTGTGATTGGCATAATTACTCATTGATATTAGCTATAGCTATACTTCATTGTTACTAAAGAATGATTGTGCTAAAAGGTCGAAGATGAAGATGTGACTTATGTAAGCTAGGAAGAGGATCATAATTAAGTAAAAAGGAGGGAAATGGTACAGAGCAGAGAGGTGTAAAAAAGCCAAGCAGGTTGAGAGAACAATGACTTTTTATGTTGTCATTGATGTGAAATGATGAGAAATTTGGACTTTACATTTGAAGCTTTTAAGTCATTTAAGAAAAGAAGGAACCTGATTAGCTTTGGATGTGGGGAGGAGTTTGGGGAAAAAGGGAGAAGGTATAAAAAGAGATGTGAAAAACAGATCTGAGTCTAGGCAAATGGGATTAGAGAGAATTGAGACTCCATCAGATTGTCTGGGTGAGACACTGAAAACAATCTAAAGCTTCAACATTAAAGACGTAGACAGAGGCATATGCCCACAAATTATTTAAGACATATATGTAATGAGAAGATGGAATTTAAGGCTGGCTCAGATTTCTAGTTTGTACAGCTGAGTAAATAAATGGTAGTGCTGTTAGCTAAGGCAGGGGACACAATGATGCTTATTATGAGTTTTAATACTTATTTAGCTCTTAATTTGTGCCAGGCTCTGCTATAAATACTTTTTAATGTGTTAATTTATTTAATTCTCTCAACAATGTTACAAGAAAATGATATTATTTTCATTTTTTTCAAATATGAAAACTGTAGGACATGGAGAGAAAGTAACTTTTCCAGGATGTCATAGCTAGTGACCAGTACAGTGGGGTAGCAAATGTGGGTGAATAGTTGAAGAGACTGTCCCTTTGAGTTCCATGCGCATAGCTTCACTAGTCAGGAGAAGAACTAGCTTTGAAGAAGGAACTGGGAAATATCAAGATGCGTAAAGCATAGCCTTAGCAAAGGAATCAAATAAAGACTTTGCTTATTCATTCTGCAACATTCCATACATTTACAGTGTCAACACAGCACCACTTTTCATTCATCATTTTAATTACTAATCAACTTGATCGTGTCTTTATTACAACTGTATACTACTTTCAACCAATGGCTGCCAACTCCATCAAAAATAACATAGGCTCCCTTTTAAGAAGATGGCGCCGAAAGCTAAGAAGGAAGCCCCTGCCCCTCCCGAAGCTGAAGCCAAAGCAAATGCTTTGAAAGCCAAGAAAACGGTGCTGAAAGGCGTCCACAGTCACACAAAAAAAGAAGATCCGCACATCACCAACATTCAGAAGACCCAAGACTCTGCGTCTCCGAAGGCAGCCCAAATACCCTCGAAAGAACGCCCCCAGGAGAAACAAGCTTGATCACTATGCCATCATCAAGTTCCCCCTGACTACTGAGTCAGCCATGAAGAAAATAGAAGACAACAACACACTTGTGTTCATTGTGGATGTCAAGGCCAACAAGCACCAGATCAATCAGGCTGTGAAGAAGCTCTATGACATTGATGTAGCCAAGGTCAACACCTTAATCAAGCCTGATGGAGAGAAGAAGGCATACGTTCGGCTGGCCCCTGACTATGACGCTTTGGATGTTGCCAACAAAATTGAGATCATCTAAACTGAGTCCAGCTGGCTAAATCTAAATACAGTTTTTTCATGATAAAAAAACAAAACAAACGTAGGCTTAGTCTGGAATAACTTACTATTCATGAATATATATTTGCTCCTAGTGGTTGGACACTCTTTGATTCTGGATGTTCATATTTTCTATTATTCTGAGCTTTATTTTATCTCCTTATAAATGGAGACTTATTTAATTAGATATTTATTTATTAATGTAAACCTGGGTGATGGAAATTAAATATAATCCTAAACCTGTGTCTAAGGAAATTAGATCCTCTCAAAATTCCATTTTGGCTTACCATTATATATTTGTGTTAACTGCCTTTTTTTTTAATCTATGTTAGAAAAAACTCTTATATGCTAATGAACAGCTCTGTCTCTACAATATTATTTGATCTATAGTATCAAGGGGCTTGTTTGTTACATATACCAAACTATAAAATGTTAGTATGTTATTCTACTTAACAAACAGCCACATATATGAAAGTAAACTCAAAGCCTAGGCAAATTTATAGGTCGGATGGGAATTCTACCTTTTCTGATTATATAGCTCCCAAGAGTTTCAATTCAGTGATTACATTTTTTCTTCTGATGATATACAATTTTAGAACATCAGCAACATGAATACAAGCCTTGAAATTAATAGCTGTTTTCTCAAACGATGTGAAGGCAACATAACATATGACTATCTGGTTTTAAATTTAATAATTAAGGTGCTTATTACCAAATTGTGCTTTTAAAGTAGAACAGATAAAGAAAATAAAAATACAAGTTTGAATAGCTCTAATCCTAGGCCAGACTGCAAATGCATTCATTTATTAATGGTCTACTTGAATCTGGAGACTGGTAACCTTGTAGAGCCTATTAGCTTTCTCTCTCATCCTCCACAGAAGTCATGTCAAATCTCCATTCTCTCAAATCTGTGAAATCAGGGCCTTGCTCATTATCAGAAGATGAATTTGCCTCATAAGTAGTAGAGAAGTGAGAATCACATATATGGAACTACCTGGTCTTCCTTCTTTATTCTGACTAGTATTCAAGTGTCTCCTCCTATGGCCATTCTCTGAGTTGGCACTCCCTGCCTTCTCCTCTAGAAACTTGCTCATCCGTGTCTCCTTTCTCATCTGTCTCCACTCCCTCCCCTCCTAGTGACCCATTCCCAACATTTAAATCTGCTGGAATCTTCCTAACGTATGAGTTTCCTCAGGTTGCTTTGACAAGAGTCCTATAGAGTGACTTAAACAATAGACATTTATTGTCTCACGGTTCTGGAGGCCAGAAGTCCTAAATCAAAGTGTCCACAGGGCCCTGTTCTCTCTGATATTTGCAGGGAAATCCTTTCTTGCTTATTCTCCAGTTTCTAGTGGTTTACTAACAGTTTGACTTGCAACTGCCCACCACCAATATCTGCCTTCATTGCCATATGATGTTGTCCCTGTATCTGTTTTCACATTGCTATTGTCGTCTTCTTCTTCTTCTTCTTCCTTTTTTAAAGATTTTATTTATTTGACAGACAGAGATCACAGGTAGGCAGAGAGGTAGGCAGAGAGAGGGGAAGGGAAACAGGCTCCCCGCTGAGCAGAAAGCCGGACTTGGGGCTCCATCCCAGGACCCTGGGACCAGGACCCTAGCTGAAGGCAGAGGCTTTAAGCCACTGAGCCACCCAGCATTACTGTCTTCTTATAAGGACATGTGTCCTATTGGGTTAGAGGATTACCCTATTCATTACAGTGTCATTTTAACTTTACCTGCAATTATCCTATTTTTGATGATGGCCATACTCTGAAATACCAGGGGTTAGAACTTCCAGCTTACCTTTTTTCAAGGGAGACACAATGAAGCCTGTAATATCATCTTAATAAAACACAATAACTGAATCAAATTTTAAAAGATTCTTTAATCATACTTCTTGTTTCAGTTACCACTTTTATCTTTTTACTCCTTTATAAACAAACTTTTGAAGGTTTTGCCAAAATTTTCTGCTCTTACTACCTTACCAATCCATTTACTCTTCATCATGCTTACAAAGAAAATTGGCTGTCCTTGTGTATGCGGGTGTGTAGGTGTACATTTGTCCTGATTAAGAAAAAATGTTCACTCAAACTGACAGTTCTATTTCTCAGTGGCAAGCAATAAATCAACATTCAATTTATATATAACAACAAAGCTATTATGTATTGAGCATTTATTGTTTCAGATATGCTGATAAATATATCATCTCATTTTATTTTCACCTTTCTAAATATAAAAGATGTAAGCAAATTTGATGTTCTTAGTCAACTTTGTTCCTGTGGGACTCTCCACTGGAACACCTATTCTCCCTTGATTTGCCAATAAAATTAAGTTTCATAAAAATTACATTTCTAGGGGTACCTGTGTGGCTCAGTGGGTTAAGCCTCTTCCTTCAGTTCAGGTCATGATCTCAGAGTCCTGAGATAAAACCCCCGCATTGGGCTCTCTGCTCCGCAGGGAGCGTGCTTCCCCCTTTCTCTTTGCCTGCCTCTCTTCCTACTTGTGATATCTGTCTCTGTCAAATAAATTTTAAAAATCTTTAAAAAATTGCATTTCAAAATTCTTATGACATCCAGATCGAGAGAAGTGTGGTAAATTCACCAAAATAATGTCACCCTGTGAAGTTTCATGGAACCAGCCTGCTGGCCTTCACTTGGACTCAGTGGCTTTATTTTGAAAGTCTAAAATTTGTACAAACTTACTACTATGCATTTTATTCAAGCCACCTTTGCATTCACTGATACCATGGCAACAGTCTTCTAAATGTCCTTGCCTCTTATCTTACTTTTTTTTCTAATCCATATAATAATAATGTGAATAGATATTATTGAGACCACAGTATTAATATAGTCTCCTAGGCTTAACATTACATTAAGTCAATAAAAAAATTGAAAACCTTGTTTTTAAAGAGCTGGATAATATTGTATGCATATTTTATTCCACATTATTTTAAATTACTAAAAGCAAACTAATATCCAGGTTTAAAGGGGTTCTTAATTTGGGGTCTTTTGAAATCATTTGAAATCATTGAAATTATGTGTGAAACTGCATATGTATATATTCCACTTTTTGTGTCCATAGATATCATCAGAAACCTCTAACCCTTCAGTTTCAGCAGGTAACCCAAGATTTATGATCATGAGCTTGGGAAATACTGTTAGAGCTTGACTTTAAATTTTTGATATTTTCAGTTAACTTCAGTTAACTTCCTGATTTTCTCACCTACTCCACACTTCTACTGGCATCAGGACCTACCTAGACCCTCTGTCTCCACTCTTACCTTGAAAGAACCATCTCTATTTCTATTAAAAGTCAAAACTTCCCTTTATCTCTGGTTCCCCACTCTCACCAGTTTCCAGCAACTTCTTTCTACAGTTCCTATTTCTTTCTTCTTTGTCATACTCCCCTCTCTAGAGGGTTTTTCTCAACAACATCGAACTATGCTCTACATCTCCTATCTTTGCTTTAAACTCAATTGGTATCTCTCTTCTTCCATTTCAAATCCCATTTTTGGGTCCTCTTTTACAACAGCATTGCTTGAGAAAATTATACTCCTTCACACAGAATTTTTCCACCTTTTAAAATTTCAAATATTATTCAAAATTCTCTAAATGAAAAGTCCTTACATTTACTATTTTATTGTGAAATACTCATAGTATATATGACATATTTATATTTTAAAGAACAATAGTAAGGAAGAAATACTTATATCCCCACAAACAATTTTAATACTAAAACAATAATTTTAAAGCAACTTGAATATTTTTCCCTAATCCCCTGCTTTTCCTTTCCTTGAATGTTTTCTTGACCAATTTCTTGGTTTCTTTTTTATTTCTGTAGTTGCTTTCCTTTTAAGTATTAAAAAATACAACAAATGTGTAAGTTTATTAAATAAATGTATAGGCTTAATAATTATAAAACCAACCCATGAGCCACCAACTAAGTTCAAAATAGAACATTGTAAGCCCCCAAATTTTGCTAATATAGCTTTTTATGAAATTAGTAAGTTTTATTTTTTAAATAGTTTCAAGTATCTCCTCAAATTATTTAGATTCATATCTAAATATTTCATTTTAGGGGTGCCAATATAAATGATATTGTGTTTCTAATTTCAAATTCCACTATTGATTGTTGTTATATAAGAAAAACAATTGACATGTGTATTTTAGCTTTGTATCCTACAACCTTGCTATATTTGCTTATGAAATCCAGGAGGTATTTTTTTGTATTTTGTATTTTGTTTTGTTTTGTTTTGTTTTCGTCATTTCCTTCAGTCTCTGTAAATGGTAATGTCATCTGTAAAAAAAGATAATTTCATCCCAATATGTATACCTTTAGGTTCTGTTTCTTTTCCCATTGCATTAGTAAAGACTTCCAGTACTGTGTTGAAAAGGCATGGTGAGAAGGGACACCCTCACCTTGTTCTTTTTTTTTTTTTTTAAAGATTTATTTATTTATTTTGAGAGAGAGGAAGAGTGAGCAAGCAGGGAGAGGGGCAAGAGAGTGACAGAGTCTCAAGCAGACTCCTGATACAGACTTTAGGTCAACCCAGAGATCATGACCTAATCTGAAATCAAGAGTAAGATGCTTAGCCAACTGAACCAATCAGACGCTCCCCAATCAGCTTGTTTGTAATGTTAGTGTTTAAACTGAGTTTCTCATCATGCAGTTTGACATTAACAATAGGATCCCCCCACACACACACACTTTGGTAGATATTCTTTATCAAATTCAGAAAGATCCCCTCTATTTCTAGTTTGCTAAATGTTTTTAATATGAGTACGTGTTAGATTTGCCAAATGCTTTTTCTACATCTATGGATAAGTACTTTTGATTTTCCTTCTTTAGTTCTTGATGTGCTGGGTTTTACTAACTAATTTTTGAATGAGACTGCCTTATATGCCTGGGATAAATCCTACTTGGTCATGGGGTATAATGCCTTTTGTATTCTGTTGGATTTGATTTGCTATTATTGTGTTGAAGTTTTTTTTCACTAAGGATCATAAAAGATACTGGTCTATGGTTTTCTTTTGTTATAATGTCTTTGTGTTATTTTGGTATTAGGCTAATCCTGAACCCATAGATTGAGCTAGAAAGTATTCTTTCTACTTCTGTATTCTGGAAGAGATTATAGAGAATTAGTATAATTTCTTCCATAAATGTTGGTATAAATATTTATAAACACCAGTGAACTCATTGGATCTGGTGCTTTTTGTTTAGAAAGTTATTAATTATTGGTTTAATTTCTTTAATAGAAAACAATCTATTTAGGTTGTCTATTTCTATTTTTTGAGTTTTGATAGATACTGTCTTTGAAAGAATTGGTCCAAGTCATATAGGTTTACAAATTTGTGGGCATAAAGTTCTTTTCATTTCCATGTGATCTGTAATGATGTATCCTTCTTAAAGTTCTGCTCTTAGTAATTCGTGTCCTCTCTCTCTCACAGTTAGCTTGGCTAGAGGATTATCAATTTGACAGATCTTTGCAAAGAACCAGCTTTTGTTTTTATTAATTTGTGTTATTGATTTTTGGTTTTCCATTTTATTGATTTCTTCTTTCTTTTTCTTTTCTTCTGTATACTTTGGATTTAATTTGCTCTTCTTTTTTTAGTTTCCTATGATGGAAATTTAGATAATTGATTTTAGATCTTTCTTCTTTTCAGACAAATATACTCTGTGTTATAAATTTCCCTATAAGCCCTGCTTTTAATGCATCCCAGAAATTTTGATGTTATGTTTTCATTTTCATTTAGTTAAAAATATATTTTAAAGATTTATTTATTTGGCAATATCACATATTTTATTTGCATTTTAGGAGGAGTCAAGATGGCGGAGAAGTAGGAAGCTGAGACTGCTTCAGCTAGCCGGAGATCAGCTAGATAGCTTATCTAAAGATTGCAAACACCTGAAAATCCATCGGCAGATTGAAGAGAAGAAGAACAGCAATTCTGGAAACAGAAAAACAACCACTTTCTGAAAGGTAGGACCGGCGGAGAAGTGAATCCAAAGCGACGGGAAGATAGACCCCGGGGGGAGGGGCTGGCTCCCGGCAAGCGGCGGAGCAACCGGGCACAAAATCAGGACTTTTAAAAGTCTGTTCCGCTGAGGGACATCGCTCCAGAGGCTAAACCGGGGCGAAGCCCACGCGGGGTCAGCGTGGCCTCAGGTCCCGCAGGGTCACAGAAGGATCGGGGGTGTCTGAGTGTCGCAGAGCTTGCGGGTATTGGAACGGGAAAGCCGGCTACAGAGACAGAGCCGACAGTAAGCTCGCAGCTCGGTGTTACCTTGAACCGGTCGCAGGCTCGGTGAGCTCGGAGCGCGGCCGGAGGTCAGGCAGACGGGAGTAACTGGGCGCTGTTCTCTGAGGGCGCACTGAGGAGTGGGGCCCTGGGCTCTCGGCTCCTCCGGGCCGGAGACCAGGAGGCCGCCATTTGTATTCCCGTCCTCTGGAACTCTACGGAAAGCGCTCAGGGAACAAAAGCTCCTGAAAGCAAACCCGAGCGGATTACTCACCCCGGCCCCGGGTAAGGGCGGTGTAATTCCGCCTGGGGCAAAGACACTTGAGAATCACTACACCAGGCCCCTCCCCCAGAAGATCAACAAGAAATCCAGCCGAGACCAAGTTCACCTACCAAGGAGTGCGGTTTCAATACCAAGGAGAGCAGCAGAATTCCAGAGGAGGAGAAAGCCAAGCACGGAACTCATGGCTTTTTTCCTGTGATTTTTTTTAGTCTTGCAGTTAATTTAATTTTTTCTTTTTCATTTTTTTTTTTTCTCGCCTTTGGGTAAAATTTTTTTTTAACTGTTACCTTTTTCTTTTTTAACGATTTTTTACTAGTTTATCTAATATATATATATATATATTTTTTACATTTTTCTTAGGTGTTTTCTTTCTTTAAAAATATTCTTTTCTTTTCTTTTTTTTTTTTTCTTTTTTCTTTCTTCCTTTTTGAACCTCTTTTTATCCCCTTTCTCCCCACTCACGATTTTGGATCTCTTCTAATTTGGTTAAAGCATATTTTCCTGGGGTTGTTGCCACCCTTTTAGTATTTTACTTGCCCCTTCATTTACTCTTATCTGGACAAAATGACAAGACGTAAAAATTCACCACAAAAAAAAGAACAAGAGGCAGTACCGAAGGCTAGGGACCTAATCAATACAGACATCGGTAATATGTCAGATCTAGAGTTCAGAATGACAATTCTCAAGGTTCTAGCCGGGCTCGAAAAAGGCATGGAAGATATGAGAGAAACCCTCTCGAGAGATAAAAAAGCCCTTTCTGGAAAAATAAAAGAACTAAAATCTAACCAAGGTGAAATCAAAAAAGCTATTAATGAGGTGCAATCAAAAATGGAGGCTCTAACTGCTAGGATAAATGAGGCAGAAGAAAGAATTAGTGATATAGAAGACCAAATGACAGAGAATAAAGAAGCTGAGCAAAAGAGGGACAAACAGCTACTGGACCACGAGGGGAGAATTCGAGAGATAAGTGACACCATAAGACGAAACAACATTAGAATAATTGGGATTCCAGAAGAAGAAGAAAGTGAGAGGGGAGCAGAAGGTATACTGGAGAGAATTATTGGGGAGAATTTCCCCAATATGGCAAAGGGAACGAGCATCAAAATTCAGGAGGTTCAGAGAATGCCCCTCAAAATCAATAAGAATAGGCCCACACCCCATCACCTAATAGTAAAATTTACAAGTCTCAATGACAAAGAGAAAATCCTGAAAGCAGCCCGGGAAAAGAAGTCTGTAACATACAATGGTAAAAATATTAGATTGGCAGCTGACTTATCCACAGAGACCTGGCAGGCCAGAAAGAGCTGGCATGATATTTTCAGAGCACTAAACGAGAAAAACATGCAGCCAAGAATACTATATCCAGCTAGGCTATCATTGAAAATAGAAGGAGAGATTCAAAGCTTCCAGGAGAAACAACAACTGAAAGAATTTGCAAATACCAAACCAGCTCTACAGGAAATATTGAAAGGGGTCCTCTAAGCAAAGAGAGAGCCTACAAGTGGTAGATCAGAAAGGAACAGAGACCTATACAGTAACAGTCACCTTACAGGCAATACAATGGCACTAAATTCATATCTCTCAATAGTTACCCTGAATGTGAATGGGCTAAATGCCCCTGTCAAAAGACACAGGGTATCAGAATGGATAAAAAAACAAAACCCATCTATATGTTGCCTCCAAGAAACACATTTTAAGCCCGAAGACACCTCCAGATTTAAAGTGAGGGGGTGGAAAAGAATTTACCATGCTAATGGACATCAGAAGAAAGCAGGAGTGGCAATCCTTATATCAGATCAATTAGATTTTAAGCCAAAGACTATAATAAGAGATGAGGAAGGACACTATATCATACTCAAAGGGTCTGTCCAACAAGAAGATTTAACAATTTTAAATATCTATGCCCCCAATGTGGGAGCAGCCAACTATATAAGCCAATTAATAACAAAATCAAAGAAACACATCAACAATAATACAATAATAGTAGGGGACTTTAACACTCCCCTCACTGAAATGGACAGGTCATCCAAGCAAAAGATCAGCAAGGAAATAAAGGCCTTAAACGACACACTGGACCAGATGGACATCACAGATATATTCAGAATATTTCATCCCAAAGCAACAGAATACACATTCTTCTCTAGTGCACATGGAACATTCTCCAGAATAGATCACACCCTCGGTCCTAAATCAGGACTCAACCGGTATCAAAAGATTGGGATCATTCCCTGCATATTTTCAGACCACAATGCTCTAAAGCTAGAACTCAACCACAAAAGGAAGTTTGGAAAGAACCCAAATACATGGAGACTAAACAGTATCCTTCTAAAGAATGAATGGGTCAACCGGGAAATTAAAGAAGAATTGAAAAAAATCATGGAAACAAATGATAATGAAAATACAACGGTTCAAAATCTGTGGGACACAACAAAGGCAGTCCTGAGAGGAAAATATATAGCGGTACAAGCCTTTCTCAAGAAACAAGAAAGGTCTCAGGTACACAACCTAACCCTACACCTAAAGGAGCTGGAGAAAGAACAAGAAAGAAACCCTAAGCCCAGCAGGAGAAGAGAAATCATAAAGATCAGAGCAGAAATCAATGAAATAGAAACCAAAAAAACAATAGAACAAATCAACGAAACTAGGAGCTGGTTCTTTGAAAGAATTAATAAAATTGATAAACCCCTGGCCCGACTTATCAAAAAGAAAAGAGAAAGGACCCAAATAAATAAAATCATGAATGAAAGAGGAGAGATCACAACTAACACCAAAGAAATACAAACTATTATAAGAACATACTATGAGCAACTCTACGGCAATAAATTTGACAATCTGGAAGAAATGGATGCATTCCTAGAAACATATAAACTACCACAACTGAACCAGGAAGAAATAGAAAGCCTGAACAGACCCATAACCAGTAAGGAGATTGAAACAGTCATTAAAAATCTCCAAACAAACAAAAGCCCAGGGCCAGACGGCTTCCCGGGGGAATTCTACCAAACATTTAAAGAAGAACTAATTCCTATTTTCCTGAAACTGTTCCAAAAAATAGAAATGGAAGGAAAACTTCCAAACTCATTTTATGAGGCCAGCATCACCTTGATCCCAAAACCAGACAAGGATCCCACCAAAAAAGAGAGCTATAGACCGATATCCTTGATGAACACAGATGCGAAAATACTCAACAAAATACTAGCCAATAGGATTCAACAGTACATTAAAAAGATTATTCACCACGACCAAGTGGGATTTATTCCAGGGCTGCAAGGTTGGTTCAACATCCGCAAATCAGTCAATGTGATACAACACATCAATAAAAGAAAGAACAAGAACCATATGATACTCTCAATAGATGCTGAAAAAGCATTTGACAAAGTACAACATCCCTTCCTGATCAAAACTCTTCAAAGTGTAGGGATAGAGGGCACATACCTCAATATCATCAAAGCCATCTATGAAAAACCCACCGCAAATATCATTCTCAATGGAGAAAAACTGAAAGCTTTTCCGCTAAGGTCAGGAACACGGCAGGGATGTCCATTATCACCACTGCTATTCAACATCGTACTAGAGGTCCTAGCCTCAGCAATCAGACAACAAAAGGAAATTAAAGGCATCCAAATCGGCAAAGAAGAAGTCAAATTATCACTCTTCGCAGATGATATGATACTATATGTGGAAAACCCAAAAGACTCCACTCCAAAACTGCTAGAACTTATACAGGAATTCAGTAAAGTGTCAGGATATAAAATCAATGCACAGAAATCAGTTGCATTTCTCTACACCAACAGCAAGACAGAAGAAAGAGATATTAAGGAGTCAATCCCATTTACAATTGCATCCAAAACCATAAGATACCTAGGAATAAACCTAACCAAAGAGACACAGAATCTATACTCTGAAAACTATAAAGTACTCATGAAAGAAATTGAGGAAGACACAAAGAAATGGAAAAATGTTCCATGCTCCTGGATTGGAAGAATAAATATTGTGAAAATGTCTATGCTACCTAAAGCAATCTACACATTTAATGCAATTCCTATCAAAGTACCATCCATCTTTTTCAAAGAAATGGAACAAATAATGCTAAAATTTATATGGAACCAGAAAAGACCTCGAATAGCCAAAGGGATATTGAAAAAGAAAGCCAACGTTGGTGGCATCACAATTCCGGACTTCAAGCTCTATTACAAAGCTGTCATCATCAAGACAGCATGGTACTGGCACAAAAACAGACACATAGATCAATGGAACAGAATAGAGAGCCCAGAAATAGACCCTCAAATCTATGGTCAACTAATCTTCGACAAAGCAGGAAAGAATATCCAATGGAAAAAAGACAGCCTTTTCAATAAATGGTGCTGGGAAAATTGGACAGCCACATGCAGAAAAATGAAATTGGACCATTTCCTTACACCACACACAAAAATAGACTCAAAATAGATGAAGGATCTCAATGTACGAAAGGAATCCATCAAAATCCTTGAGGAGAACACGGGCAGCAACCTCTTCGACCTCTGCCGCAGCAACATCTTCCTAGGAACAACGCAAAAGGCAAGGGAAGCAAGGGAAAAAATGAACTACTGGGATTTCATCAAGATCAAAAGCTTTTGCACAGCAAAGGAAACAGTTAACAAAATCAAAAGACAACTGACAGAATGGGAGAAGATATTTGCAAACGACATATCAGATAAAGGACTAGTGTCCAGAATCTATAAAGAACTTAGCAAACTCAACACCCAAAGAACAAATAATCCAATCAAGAAATGGGCAGAAGACATGAACAGACATTTCTGCAAAGAAGACATCCAGATGGCGAACAGACACATGAAAAAGTGCTCCATATCACTCGGCATCAGGGAAATACAAATCAAAACCACAATGAGATATCACCTCACACCAGTCAGAATGGCTAAAATCAACAAATCAGGAAATGACAGATGCTGGCGAGGATGCGGAGAAAGGGGAACCCTCCTACACTGTTGGTGGGAATGCAAGCTGGTGCAGCCACTCTGGAAAACAGCATGGAGGTTCCTCAAAATGTTGAAAATAGAACTGCCCTATGACCCAGCAATTGCACTATTGGGTATTTACCCTAAAGATACAAATGTAGTGATCCAAAGGGGCACATGCACCCAAATGTTTATAGCAGCAATGTCCACAATAGCCAAACTATGGAAAGAACCTAGATGTCCATCAACAGATGAATGGATCAAGAAGATGTGGTATATATACACAATGGAATACTATGCAGCCATCAAAAGAAATGAAATCTTGCCATTTGCAACAACATGGATGGAACTAGAGCGTATCATGCTTAGCGAAATAAGTCAAGCAGAGAAAGACAACTATCATATGATCTCCCTGATATGAGGAAGTGGTGATACAACATGGAGGCTTAAGTGGGTAGAAGAAGAATAAATGAAACAAGATGGGATTGGGAGGGAGACAAACCATAAGTGACTCTTAATCTCACGAAACAAACTGAGGGTTGCCGGGGGGAGGGGGTTTGGGAGAAGGGAGTGGGATTATGGACATTGGGGAGGGTATGTGATTTGGTGAGTGCTGTGAAGTGTGTAAACCTGGTGATTCACAGACCTGTACCCCTGGGGATAAAAATATATGTTTATAAAAAAAAAAAAAAAAAAAAAAAAACCAGTGGCAATTTCGGTCTTTTTCCTGGTACATTAACTTTTATAACTTGGATATTTTTGTACCACAGTTGTAGCTGTCATTATGGTTCACTTCATAATGGAGTCTTAAGTTGTATCTTTTTTGACACAGAGATGCTTTTTGGGAGAGAGAGAGAGAGAGGAAGAAAGAGATGGAGCAGTGAGGGACAGAGGGAGAAGAAGAGAGAATCCCAAGCAGACTCCCTGATGAGTACGGAGCCTGACATGGGGCTTGATCTCACCACCCTGAGATCATGACCTGAGCTGAAATGAAGAGTCCAATGCTCAACCAAATGAACCACTACCCATCCTAGTCAAAAATATTTTAAAATTTCTTTTACAACTTCTTTGGCCAATGTGTTATTTAGAAGTACGTTGTTTAAACTTTACGTATTTTGAGGTTTTCCAGCTATCTTTCTGTTATTGGTTTCTAGTTCAATTCCACTATAGCCAGAGAACAGATATTGCATAATTTCTCTTCTTTTAAACTTGTTAAGGTACATTTTATGGCCCAGATTGTTGTCTATTTGGTGAATGTTCCATGTGATCTTGAGAAGAATGTGTAATCTGCTACTGTTGGATGAAGTAGTCTATTGATGTCAATTATAGCCAGTTGATTGATGGTGCTGCTGAATTCAACTACGACCTTATTGATTTTCTGCCTCCTGGATCTGTCCATTTGTAATAGAGGGCTGTTGAAGTTTCCACCTATGAAAGTGAATTCATCTATTTTCTCTGCAGTTTTATCAGTTTTTCCCTTATATATTTTGATGTTCTGTTGTTAAGTACATACCCATTAAAAATGGTTATGTCTTCTTAGGTTATTCACCCATCGTCATTTTTGGTGCCCTTTTTACTTCTAATAACTCTCTTTGCTCTGAAATCTGCTTTGTGTGAAATTAATGTAACTGCTTCCACTTTCTTCTGATTAGTGTTGGCATAACATAACTTTCTCTATCCCTGCGTTTTTAATCTATACATGTCTTTATATTTAAAATGGGTTTCTTATAACCAATATAATATTGGGTTTTGAATTTTGATTCATTCTGACAATCTGTCTTATACTTGTATTTAGACAGTTATTTAAAATGATAGTGATAGCTTTATTAATATGTGCCATATTTGTTACTGTTTTCTTTTTTTAAAGATTTTATTTATTTATTTGACAGACAGAGGTCACAAGTAGGTAGAGAAGCAGGCAGAGAGAGGGAGAGAGGGGGAAGCAGGCTCCCTGCTAAGCAGAGAGCCTGATGCAGGACTTGATCCCAGGACCCTCAGATCATGACAGAGGTTTTAACCCACTGAGCCACCCAGGTGCACTTGTTACTGTTTTCTATTTGTTATTGTTTTCCATTTGTTGTCCTTGTTTATTAGTCTTGCTTTTCCATGTATTTTCTGCCTTTGTAGTTTTTAATTGGGCATTTTATATAATTCCATTTTCTTTCTTAACACAACAATCATGCATTTCAAAAAATTTTTTTAGAGAGGGTGAGAGGTGGGGGAGGAGGTGCAGAAGGAGAGGGAGAGAGAGTATCTTAAGTAGGGTTGACACGAAGCACAGAGCCTGATGTAAGGCTTGATCTTACATCCCTGAGATCATGATCTGAGCTAAAAACAAGAGTTGGATGCTTAACAGACTGTGCTGCTCAGGCACCCCAACGATCATCCTTTTTTATTTAACTTTTTTTTGTTGTTGTTATTATCCCAAAGACTGAAATATACAAGTAATCTGAATCCACATTCCAATAACACCATACCATTCCACAGGAAGTGTTATTAACTTATATTAATAAAATATTCCAAATATTTCTCTCTCACTTTTGTCTTTGCTGTCATTGGTCTGGCTTATATATAAACAAACAAATATTTTTATACACTAACCATACATAGTCAATGCATTGTTGCTATTGGCATTTTGAACAAACTGCTACCTATTTAGTTAATTAAGCATAAGAAAAATAAAAAGTTTTCATTTACCCACACTTATTCCTTCTCTGATGCTCTCCCATTCTTTGTGTATACCTGAGGTACCTGATATATATAATTTTCTTCTTTCTGAAAAAATTTTAAAAACATATCTTGCAAGGCAGTACTACTGGCAACAAATTCCTTCAATTTTTGTTTGCCTAAAAAAGCATTTCTTCTTCAATTTTGAAGGGCAGTTTGCAGACTACAGAATTCAAGAGGTTTTTTATTTTTTTCTTTTCAACATCTTAAATATTTCACTCTAACTCTTTCCTTGCTTACATTGGTTCTGAGATACTGGATATAATTTTATGTTTATTTCTCTGTCGGTAAGATATTATTTTTCTGAGTTTTTTAAATATTTTTTTCTCTATCTTTGATATTCTGAAGTTTGAAAGTGATTGCCTATGTGTAGATAGTTTTGTGATTTGTCCTGTTTGCTGTTCCCTGTGTTTCCTGGATATTTGCTTTGTTGTCTGACATTAATTTGGGAGAAATTTACATTATTGCTTCAAATATTGTCTTTTCTCTTTTTCTTTTCTTTCTTTCTTTTTTTTTTCCCTTTCTTTTCCTTTCCTTTCTCTTCTCTTCTTTTCTTTTCTTTTTCTTCACTTTCTGGTATTTACATGTATGTTATACATTTTGACCTGGGCCTACAGTTCTTGGTGTTTGTTTGTTTTAGTCTTTTTTCTTTTTGCCTTTCAGTTTTAGAAGTTTCTATTGTCATACCTTTAAGTACAGAAACTTTTCTTCAGCTGTGTCTATCCTACTAACAAGGCTACTAAAGGCATTTTTCATTTCTGCCGTAGGGTTTTTGATCTCTATCATTTCTTTTTGATTCTTTCTTAGAATGTCTATCTCTCTGCTGTTCCTCCATTCTTGTGTAATGACTATTTTTTCTATTAAAGCCCTTGGTATGTTAATCATAGTTTTAAAAAATTCTTAGTCTCATAATTTCCAACATCCCTTCCATATCTGACTCTTTCTGATGCTTTTTCAGTATTTTCAAACTGTGATTTTGCCTTTTAGTATGTCTTGTAATTTTTTTCTTCATAGCTAGGTAAAAGGAACTCCTTTGAAACAAACAAACAAACAAACACAAACTTTAGTAAAATGTTGGAAATGTGTAGGGGGAGAGAAAGGGTTCTGTAGAGTCTGATTAGGTCTCAGTCCTTTCATGTGCCTGTGCCCCTGGACTATAAACTTCATTAGTGCTTCTCAGTTTTATTTTCTCCTTATAACAGGATGACTAAATGAGACTAGAGTTGATTATTTTTCTTTCCATGGAGAGGTTAAGCTCCAATAAAACTCCAGAAAGTTGAGCTCTAGTAAAATAGTTTCTCTCAAGGGCAGGTTTGCTTATAAGAGAAGAGTACTCTCTTCTTCTCTTTTTCAAACTGATTAGTTTTCCCTTCCCCTGCATAAGTGGATTTTTCTCTGATTTTCATAGATCTTGTTGAACTCCTGGACGTAAATTCACAAAAGCGTAAGGATTCCCCTATGACTGGGTCTCCCTGGAGTTTGTAACTCTCAGATTTTCCACACCAGGTTGCCAACAATTCATCAATTACGATTCAGATCTTCCTACTCCAGCAGTGGTTTTGTTAGAGATTTCTGCTTATGGATTTCTGTACCAGTAAGCTGTGATTCTTTGTGTTCACCTGCCCGTCTAATTCTCAGAGCAGCAGTTTGCCCTGTGACTACTCTGATGAATCTAGAAAGACTTGTTGATTTTTCAGTGTGTTTATCTATTGTTAAGATGGAGTGGTAACTTACAAATTCTTTACATGCTAGACTGAAGAATATGGAAATTTCCAACCATAGCTTTTTATGGTTAAGATTCATTTATGTTTACCTAATATTTACACTTTTCATTTCTTGGTCTGTTTTTAAGCATTTTAATGTTTCCATCTGAAGTAAGTTTCCTTCTGCTTAAATTAGTCCCTTTAGTTTTTCTTTTAGTATAGGACACAGGTGATATATTTTTCGATTTTCTCAGAAATTATTTTTATTTCATTTTCACTTTGAATATAGTTTTAGCTGGAGATAGAATCAAAGGTGAGAATTGTTTTCCTTTAGGGTTGTAATTATATTATTTTTTTAAAAGCTTCTCAACTGTTTCTGTCACCTTTGTTAATTCTATATTAAATACAGTATAACTTCTTTTTTTCTGGCTGCTATTAAGATTTCCTTTTTGTTTTGATTTTTACTAGTCTTACTATGACATGCTTAAATGTGATTTTGTTTATATTTATCTTATTTGGTTTGTAGAACTTTTTAAATTGATGGATTAAATTTCTTCATTAGTATGTAAAAATTTCAGTCACCGAATCTTTAAATATTGCCACCACTCCATTTGCTCTCTCTTCTCCTTCTGAATCTCCAATTACATATATTTTCTTTCTTTTGGAATAACTTCTGTGAAAATTTCCAAATATATGTGGTATTTGGTAGTACTTTTGTCACTAATACATAGTTTAATAACATTGTCAGCAGAAAATAATCTATATGATTATAATGCTTTGCTATTTGTTGTCAATTACTGCTTATAATTTAAATACAGTTTTGTAAGTGATATATGTAGTATGCTAAAAATGTGTATATGGAAATTGCAAGGTATGGAGTTCTGTATATTTTCATTTGAATTTGTTTGTTTAAATCTCTTATAACATGCTGATTATTTCCATTCCTCAATTTATTTATTTTTGAGAGAGAAGTCTTACAATCTTCTGTTTTGATTTAAGATTTGTAATCATTTTCCTTGTAGTTCTATAAACTTCACATATATTTTAATGTTACATTACATGGAGAATACAAATGTAAAACAATGATGTTTTAATTCTATCATTTCTTCTATAAGTTGATATTCTTTTGTGATGTTGGACTTTTTCCTACTTATTGGAACTACTTACTATGAAATATAGTTCCTAATGGAAAAGATGATGTATGTTTACTTCTTTTATTTAGTTAACAATTTTACAGATCAATTAATGATTGATCAAATGTTGACCTATACATTTTTTTCTGGCTTTATTGTTTTTGGGTACAAATTCTTGATCATTTCAAGATTATTTTATTTTATTGCAGTTATTCTTTTGGTACTCAACTGGTTGGAGAGGGATCCTTAAATCTGTTTGCTTGCTATTTTAATGTTACCCCATTAATTTTGAAGAGACATTGATTTCTGGCACAACAAAATGTCTAAGCATCACATAATACCTTTTTTTTCCCTTGACCAGGAATTAGACAATGCTTCAAGGAGCTCTTATTCCTGTTAATTTTTCCCAGATTTTTTTTTCTTCATTTTTTTTCTATTTTCCTCAAGATACATATATATTTTAAAGAAAACTAGATTATGTATATAACACACATAGATTTAGGTAACATACATAGATTTAGGTAAAGAGAATTCTGGTGTCATTCAATATTATAAAATGAGGACATTTACCCCAAAATTAAATCTATCAAATTAAATGTCTGCCTTTTAACTATAGATTAACTATAATGTAAATTTCATGTTACTGGACTTCTGGATGTTAAACTTGAGAAGCTCAAGATTATACAGAAAGTTAATCTAGTGATGAGATTAATTTTGCATCACTAAGCATCCTGACAGAAAAATAATAAGGATGTATATTAATAGCCTGTATTTATTTTTAATTATTTGTCTGACTGCTTTTATGTTTAATGTGCTGTTTCACATTTTGGAGAACTGAAAGGAACAAAAAAATCACATAACTAATTTTCTCACAATCATATATCTTGTGTTTTTATTAATATGGCATCCAACCTATTAATATTTTAAGAGCAACATCAGCTATTTCATAGAGACATTTTGTTAACTTTCCTCAAATAGAAACATATGTTCCATTTTTATTTTTTCATTAGATATTGGTTTTACTTTAAGTTTTACTTAAATTGTAGTTAGTTAACATACAGTGTCATTTTAATTTCAGGTGTACAACATAGTGATTGAGCATTTCCATACCAACCTGGTGCTCATCACAGAAAGTGCACTCCTTAATCCATGTCACCTATTTCACCCATTCTCTTGCCCACCTCCACGCGTAATCATCAGTTTGTTCTCTGTAGAATGCATTTCTTGGTTTGCCTCTCTCATTCTTTTTTTTTTTTTTTTCTTTGCTCATTTGTTTTGTTTCTTAATCCCACATCTGAGTTAAATCATGTGGTATTTCTTATCATATGTCTTTCTCTGACTGACTTATTTCACTTCACATAACACTCTCTAGCTTCTCCGATGTTGTTGCAAATCGTAAGATTTCATTCTTTATATGGATGAGTAACGTTCATTGTATTTATGTACCACATCTTCCTTATCTATTCATCAGTCACATGAAAAGATGCTCAACATCACTGATCATCAGGGAAATGCAAATCAAAACTACAATGAAATATCACCTTGCACCTGTCAGAATGGCTAAAAATCTACAACACAAGAAACAACAGGTGTTGGCTACGATGTAGACAAAGGGGAAACCTCTTGCCCTGTGGGTAGGAATGCAAACTGATACCATCACTGTGGAAAACAGTATGGTGGCTCCTCAAAAAGTTAAAAGTAAAACTACCCTACAATCTCGCAATTGCACTACTAGGTATTTACCCAAAGAATACAAAAACACTGACTCAAAGGGATACATACACCCCAATGTTTATAGCAACATTGCTAACAATAGCCAAATTATAGAAAAAGCTCAAGTGTTTAAATGTTCCATTTTTAGATTAGCAAAAACAATGAGTATCTGACTTGAATTTTAGATCCAAAATTGGGGAATTTCAAATAAAAATATTAAAACGCTCTGTTTTGAATTATTTGTGTATTGAAAAAATTCCCCTTGAATATATGAAAGAATTTATTCCATTCTAAAGTTTTCCTCTAATCTAATCTTTTTAAAGCACTTGGAGTTATATATGTTTTCTTTATACCTAGGTTATTACCTATAATTTGCATTAATGTATTACATTTGCCTGTATTGTGCCTGCATAAAAACAAATGACAATACCTTAGCGTTTTGATTTCCTTTACAAAATTAGGACATGCTACAGGAATTAGTCATTATTTGCATTTAGCTAATGTGAAATAATAGGCTTATAATGAAGCTATTACTCTTCCTTTGGTCACAACTAAAATGCATTTTTTCTTTTCTAAGTAATCATTTCAGTGGCAATACTTGTTCTCCATTAGTCTGTGAGCTCACATTTAAACAAAAAAGTGATAATTAAAAGAATCTTAAGTCTGGATTTTTGTCTTCTTAAAACACTCTTTCTCTTTTAATCTCTGAATGTCTGTACAATTATGCATTGTGGAGTGCAGGAGGGACAAATTAGAAAAAGAAATATATATTCAGCAAGTAGTTAGGAATTATCACATGAAAGGTCCAAGGAAAGAAAAGGACTTTTAAAAGTGGTACAAAGTAAGAAAATCATACAATTAGCATCATATATGCATCCAAAAGCTCAATCTAAATTTGGACAGACCCCTCATTTTTCTCACTTTAGTATATGGGGCCATTTTCTTTCTTTTTCTTTTTTTTCAAGATTTTATTTATTTATTTGTCAGAGAGAGAGAGCACAAGCAACCAGAGTAGCAGGCAGAGGGAGAAGCATGTTCCCGGCTGTGTAGGGAATGTGATTTGGGACTCAGTCCCAACTGGGATCATGACCTGAGCCCAAGGCAGACGCTACCAGCTTAGCCGCCCAGGCATCCCATGGCACCATTTTCTATCTGAAAGCCCATATAAGAAATTTGAAAAAGACCATTGATATGTCAATCTCATTTACTCACTAATATGGGATAAATCACCAGATGCTGTTGGTTCTAAAGCTCTTCATCTTTCTGTTCCATATAAAGTTCAAATTCTTATTTTTTTCTACAGGAGAATGACTACAACACTTATAGCTGTAGCTTTGCTCGATTCAAGTCCGTCTCTGCTCTCTTTTCTATGATTTTTCTTTTAAAGATTTATTTATTTATTTGAGAGAGAAAAAGTGAAAGAGAGCATGAGAAGGGAGAAGGTCAGAGGGAGAAGCAGACTGCCTGTGGAGCTGGGAGCCCCATATGGGACTCCATGTCAGGACTCAGGGATCATGACTTGAGCCAAAGGCAGTTGTTTATCCAACTGAGCCACCCAGGCACCTACTGTGATTGATTTCTTTCTTTCTTTCTTTCTTTCTTTCTTTCTTTCTTTCTTTCTTCTTTTTTCTTTTTCTTTTTTTTTTTTTAAAGGTTTTATTTATTTATTTGACAGAGATCACAAGTAGGCAGAGAGGCAGGCAGAGAGAGAGGGAGAGGGAAGCCGACTCCTTGCTGAGCTGAGAGCCCAATGTGGGACTCAATCCCAGGACCTTGAGATCATGACCCGAGCTGAAGGCAGTGACTTAACCCACTGAGCCACCCAGGCGCCCCATCTTTTTTTTCTTTTCTTTTCTTTTTTTTTAATAAAAAACTCTATTTTTTATTATTTTTTTAATAAAAAACTCTATTCCTGTATTTCCCCTGCCTAAAATATTGCAGTGTTGCCCAAGACTTTGTAATGAGGCAGTAATTCGAGTTTGCTCAGCTTTTCTCAACTGTATTAAATAGTTTGTGGTTTCCCACATACCTCTCTGCTTGAATGAAATGACCTCCCCTAAATACTCTCTACTGCCAGCTACCTCCTACAAATCCTTCAAGAATTAGCTCATGTGCTGCCAGGAAGTTTAGATAGGAAATACTACTAAGTTCCCCCAGTATGTTGTATAATAACTACTGCTTCAGTTCTTGCAAATAAAATGGGAAACACAAGAGATAGGGTCCTTGTCCAGTGGTGAGAGACAGGAGGGAGAAATGAACAAATAAGTATAAAATAATCATGCCTTTTGATTAATATTCTGAAGGAAACAAACAGAATACTAAAATAAACATAATGATAGTGAAGGTGCAGACAGGTGATGTGCTTTGGATGGGATGGTCAGGAAGAGATGACATTTTAGCTGATATCTGAAAGATAAGAAAAGAGCCAGTCAAGTAAAGAGTTAAAAAATATATATATAATATGTTGAGAAGAGAGGAAAATCATGCATAAACCTTGAGTCCTGTTATTATCTGACAGTCTGCTTCCTCTGCACACTCTTTCTCCAGAGGGAGATAGACTGAGCTTTGGCAAGACATGGGCCATGTCTTCCTCTTTAGATTCCAAATCCCTAGCACACTGAATATTTTTAGAAGGTTCTACTAACTGAATTAATAATTTATTTTGGATACCCTTGTCGGTGTTGCTTGTTATTATTTTTTACATCTTTCCCCACATTCCACTCATTACATAGTCTGAAGAATGCTAGAGCATACTTTCTACCAGCATTTCACACACTATCCAGCTCTGGTAACCCCAGCATTTCATGGTGGGCAGAAAGAACCTGTTTCAGCTGTGCAGTTTTCTCTGATTCATATTTAAGATTCTTATGAATTAAACCCATAGTTTCAAATTACTTAGTTTCATTTGATTAAGTGTGTAGCATTCCAGAAAGTATTGTCAAGATGTCTTTTGAATGTACAGCATCATATAGGGCTTTCTGTTTTAAAAGATTTAAGGAAAAATGGTTAATAAAACAATAAAGGAGTTCTCAGGTAGGAATTTTTTGGCTTGCCTACATTTCCAGCAAAAATTTATTATTTCACTTTAGATTTGACCTCAGTCTGCACAATGCTTACTTTAGTGATGACAAAAATGAGAAACACTGAAAAGAGGGAAGAACAACAAATTTATTTTGGAAGCTGGAAAGCAGCAGATGGAGTGGTTGATCACTCACAAGGAAGCCAGATTCCAAGCCTGATTTGAGGAAAGCTTAAGACTACATAGTGTCTACTGGATAATTCTTAAAAATTACCAAAAATGTCAAGGGCCATGTTAACAGAAATGAAGGGGGAGTCTAATGTGTGAAGGACTGGGTAAAAGCCATTTAGATGCATTGTCTCTAGATCCCTTTAAAAAAATCCTCTTTGGTAAACTGCCTCTTCTTCAACCAAGCAGGAATCTAAAAGTTTATGTTCTGAATCAAGTAAAATAGAGGAGATTGGTGGAAACAAGAAGGGAGAGATATGACCAGAACAAAGGGATTAAATGGCAATCCTATACTGATTGACCAGTTCAGAGATACCAGTCCTTCTCAGCTATTGTATTCTTAGGTCCTTGCTTTCTAAGTAGGAGACTTTGGAGGTCCCTGTTGGGAACCTGACCAGTACCTGAGGACAAGCTTGAAATTCTGATAGCACAGGCTCTCCCTATTTTGGTGAACCAAAATAGCTTACCTTATGGAGATCAAAATAAACCAAGGCAGAGACTAAGCGAGGATATATCAAAGAGGAGATTTAATATAGGACACAAATAAGGAGAATTTCCAGTAAAATGATGAAGATCCCAGCCATGTCTCAGATTAGATTAGAGTAACTCAAGTGATAAACATGTTAAAGTATACCTTCAACAGCTTCCCCACAGCCACTGTGCTAGTATTACCCTGAGGGCATAATGCCCAGCTAGAACCTGAGCCTGTACTTGGTTAATGCTCTGCTTTGACCAATCCAGGAAACTAAAGTTGGGCAATAGGGAGCTGAGAAGTAGAAAATGCAGAATTGCCCACTTGTTCTGAGCACAATTCTATTAGAAAATCCGAATATCTCCTTCTTATTTTAGCTTAGCGAGATGGTCCAAGTGGCATGACCCCTATATTTTTCATGACTCTTATGGCCTCACTCACTAGATTCCCCAGAAGATACTCTTTATACACTAAGAAATTCTAAAGCCCTATCAGCAGAGCTTCTCCTGGAAGTCTTGTCTAATAGTGACAGTGATTCTTTCTTGTTCATCTTGTTTTATGCCTGCTATTCAGGTTTTTAAAACTATATATTCCTTCCCAGATGGTAAAATTTATATGGAAAAAGAAAATTATGAACACACAAATATTATTCTGGAGGGTGATAGTGATGTGATTTGGTAGCAATGCATAACCTCTAAGGGACCAATAGTATTTTACTTTTAACCTTGGTAGCAAGTCCCATGACGTTCATATATTATTCCTTAAAAACGTACATATATATTTAATAGTTTTTTTAAAACATATATGAGTGTCTTAGTCCATTTTGGTTGCTATAACAAAATTACCATAGACTGGGTGGCTTCAAAAACAAACATTTACTTCTCACAAGATCCAAGCTCAAGGTGCTGGCAGATTCAATGTCTGGTGAGGGCTCACTTCCTGATTCATAGATGACTCTTTTCTCATTGTACCTAACATAAAAGAGAACAAAAAGATATCCCTGGGGTCTCTTTTATAAGGGCACTATATCATTCATTATGGTTCCATCTTTAAGGCCTAATTACCTCCCAAAGGCCTTATCTCCTAATACTACCACCTTTGAGGCGTAAGATTTCAACATATGAGTTTTGTGGGGGACACATTCAATCCATGCCAATAATATATGAAACAATTATTTTATCAAAAGAATTTAGTATTAGAAAATATGAAGAAATAGGTCTATTTGTATGCTGCTGGTAAAATATCATGTTCAGATAATACTGGGCAAAAGTACATTGTACAAAGTTTTTCTATTTAAAATAATTAACAGGACAGTGTTTGGCCCTCACCACTGAGAACACACTTTAAAGAATATACCTTAGATAAACTTCACATACGTGCATAAGTAAATATGCAGAAGTCTTTTTGTTGCTTTTGAAGTGGAAGGTTGTTGTTTATTTGAAATAGTAAGGTTTGATATCTAAATATTCATCAGTAGGAAAATGGATAAATGCAATTGTTAAAATAAATCAACTAGATTACATGTTGGGTTGCAAAATGAAAGTCTTAGACTCATTTGCCCAGCATGATACCATTTATGCAGATCAACACATAATTAACTAATGTTAATTATGGCTTATAGATAATATATATGTACTAAAATAATTAAAAACACTGTCTTGCAGAATGCAGTCCAAGTTCATGATAGTCTTTGTCTGTGGAGAGGGAATAAGGTGACCAAGAATCAAAACAGGAAAATTTAATGTTATCTGTAAGGTTTGCTCCTTTTATATTAAAAAAAGAAATTACGTAAATATGCCAAGGTGTTAACCTTTGTTACATCTTGGAGGTTTGCATTGGAGGTTTGCTGTGTGTATTTTGATAAATTTTTGAAACAAGCAAATAAATTAAGAGGATCATCTAAAACTGAGAGTTAAAACATGAAAAGGGTCATTTTAGAAGCATGACAGAATGAGAGTGAAACGATGGTATAATGCTAAGCAAGCAATGACAAAAAGTGCTAAACCTGAGAAGTAAAAAGGTAAAAAATACAGTATACACTTTGAGAGAATGTGCTCATTCTTGGTGGTCTAAACACTGATTTTAATGGAGTTGTTCCTAAAGTACAGAAGTTAACGGCCAGTGAGACAAGTGTGAGGCTTTGAAATTAGACAGACTGATTTGAATTCTGCTCCAAATTGTTAGTTGTGATCTCAGCTGAATTTCTTCACTTCAAAGACTATACTTAACCTATATGTCACACGGGGATACAATCATGTTGCGGATGTGTGTGTTTTGTTGTTTGTTGTTTTTGTTTTTAGGTTAAAGCAGAGAAAATCCCCAGAGTTTAGTGAGTTCTAAGGACTTCAAGTTTCATGTTTTGTTGTTACTGTTTATTGTTCAAACTAAAAACCATTGATTTTCCTTTTACATAGTTAAATGCATATTATGTGAGTCACATTTATACTGATGCATCCAACAGTTACAAGACCTATAGAAGACAGAAGACTGTCCTTAATGCACAGTTCAAATGTATTTTTTTTTTTTCTTCACAAATGGCTCAAAGTATGTAGCATGGTTCAACATAATAGTCTTTTGTTGAAAGTCATCCATTTTTTTTTCTGTGACATTGTATACTTTGATGACACAATGTATCAGGATGCCCACTATTGGTATCCCTCCTAAAACAATAGTCCCATCTGTGGTCCCTTTTATTATCACACAGACAAAGCAGTGTGCAACATTCAATAACTGGCTAACCAGCCGTAGTCTCTGCAATGCACTCATTCAGAGCTCCTAAGATGCACAGATGGATACATTGCTGTGATAATATTGGACTGTGTTTCTCTCAGATGAGCTGGAAAGTTGCCTTACTCATTGGAACCCAGAGAGCCATTCACTGTTATTCCATGTCTGCACTATTAGCTCATATTCCAGAACCAGCCTATGCTTTGGCCTGCAGTGTACAATAACTTGTGTTTTAGATGCAAGTTCCTGCTGTCACTTGGTTGAACAAAGTGTAACAAAAGAACAAATACAGCCTATTATAACTCCTTGTATGCAGTTGACTATGTTTATGACAATAACTAGTGAATTGCATTTTTAGCTCAACAGAAGTGATGACACAAATATAAAAATACAGAAGGCTTATTAGATTATTTATGGTTTAGGGAGCTGTTTATTTTAAATCAAGAAGACAGCCAATGACAGCAATCCTGGACCACAAAATCCATTAATGTATTCTATACCAAAAAATACTAATATGTTAGCATATCTACCATAGCAAATGTAAATAGAGTTATAATATCATCTCACCTAACCATGTTAGAGTGTGAATCCATATAAATAAGCTTTACTGAATTTGGTTAAAGAAAAAGTTTTTCATATGGCACACATTAGTGTATTATGCCTCGTTAGTAAAATGCAGCCTCAGGTCAGATAGGCATGGTGGTCATTTAATTCTTTCTTTACTGAAATTATAAGGTCTAGAATATCATCTAGAGTATATGAAATGACAACTTACTCTCAGATAACAAAGCACAGTAATTCAGTCACGGTTTACTGAGAAAAACATACATGTGTTAAGAGATTATATGATAAGACATAAATTATCCCAGAGCAGAGATTTTCAAACTGTTCTCCTGAGTCTGGGGAGAAGTATGTTTGTCATTGGAGTAGGCAGTTTTAACCACAGCAAGTCGAGACCAGAGGCAGTGATATTTTGGATTATATTTAAACTTTTATGTAAAGTCAGGGCATCATTGCTCAATAGTACCAAGCCACACAAAAAGTATTTTAGGTATAATTAACCTGGCACCCATTGCTCTATCTAATAAAGTACAAACAAATGGCAATACTCAGGGAAATTGGAAAACTGATGCAAGAATTTATATGATGCAAAAATTGCAAAAGAATGGCCATATTTTTCAAAAATAAAGTATAAAGGAGTAATAGTAGTAAGCAACATTTGTAGAGTGTTTATGACATGATACTGATGTACTAAATTTATATATATTAAATAATTTATTTATAGCAGTCAATAATAATCCTATAATCATAGCAATTGTACAATGATGATAATAATCCTATATTCTTACTGATCTTACAAATAAGGAATGTGAGGTACAGAAAGTTCAATTGACATACCGGTAGGCAGAAAGCACTAAGGCCAGGATTGGCTTTGGGGTCTCTATTTTTAATTATTACACCACTTGTATAAGACAAGGAGTGGAGTCCTGACATATCTTGAATATATCATGAACCTAAAATAGAACAATATTGTTTCAGAAACCTATGAGTTATATTGAATCAGGAGAATGAACTTTAATTTGATTTTACTTTTCCTATTAATTTCAAATTTAGTCTTTTTATATATATTTAAATATATAAATATATAAATATATATAAATAATATAAATATATTTATATTATTTATTTAAATTTAAAGACAGATATTGTCTGTTTTCATTCTCCTGATTCAATATAATTCATAGAGTTCTGAAACAAATATATATATTCAAATACATATATTTGAATATGTAATTCAAATATATTAAATTGTGAGAATTTAATATATGTAAAAAGACTGAATTTGAAATTAGTAGGGAAAGTAAAATCAAATGCCAAATGAAATAGGTATGAACATGTATTTGAAAACAAAATTTTACTTTAATAGCTACTTCATCCTATAAAAATTACTCATATATTAAGATCTAAATATTTTTAAAAAGTAAAAGAAGCTGTAGAAGGGTATTTTTAGAATTTAGGGATAGGGAAAACTTCCTAAACAAAATGTCAAACAGAATATGTGGAGAAAAGATTAGAAGAATTCACTGCCCAGAACTTAAAATTCTTAATATATACCACAAACAAAGGTCAACACAGAATAGATGAATGTCCTTCCTCACTTTAGATACAGCAAACCACCAATACTCATAGTACACAGGAAGCTTTTATGAAAGCTTTTTTGACCCAAAAAGAAAATGACAATAAAAAAATTGTCATGTGATAAACATATATATTTTACAGAAAATAAGTACAGATGACCAATATATACATTACTAAAAGTTTAAACTCACCAGTAATTTATAAAACCCAAATTAAATCAAAATGATACACAGCAATTGGATAAAACTTAAAGGGTTAATGTTTAGTATTAAAGAATTTATGGGCAAATAGGACTCACACTGTTGAAGGGAATGGTAGATTATTCAGATTTTTTGAGGGTGATTTGATGGCATCAAACAATATTTAAATTGCTTACATCTTTTGATCTAATAATTCTACTTCTGGAGACTGTGCCAACAGAAATGCTGGAACAAGCTTATAAAAATACAGGTATAAAAAAGGTTAATAACATATTATTTATAATATTGAAAAAATCAAAACTACTTAAATGCCCATCAATGCCTGTAAAATGCTCTGATATTATTCAGAGGCATGAAATCATAATATATAAGATGTAGTAAGTGAAAACACCCAGTTACAGAATAACAGATGTGGTCCCAGTTTTGTAAAAATAAAACTATATATGTTTAAGTAAAATAAAACATAAGCATATTTTTTTTGAACACATTTCAGAGCATGTCGGAGACACCTGGCTCCTTTGTATAGAACAAAGATATGTTCTTAAATCATCTTATTTTGTATTTTATGTAGTTTTATACTTAAGCCATAGTCCCTATTCAGGTTTCATCAATTTCTCCCAAAATGTCCTTTATGGCTCTTTTTTTTCTTGGTCCAGGATTCAACCCAGGATACTTAATACATTCAAGTAACCATATTTCTGCAGTCTCATTTAAGTGGGAAAATTTTTTTAGTTTTTCTTTGTGTTTCTTAACTATGACATTTTTTAAAAGTACAGGTCACTTATTTTGTAGAATTTCCCTCGCTTTGAGCTTGTCTGTCATTTGATTCAAGCTGCAAAATTTTGGCAAGAATACCACTGCCCTTATGTTGGATCTTCAGTGCATCCCACCAAGACACACTTGGTGGTTTTGGTATTGTTGTTTCTTTCCAGTATTGGTGATGTTAATTTTGATTCACTCATTTTTCACCTATCATCAAATTCTATGGTTTCTCAGAGGTAACTAGCTCATAGTCTGTGGGAGATTCTTCTTCTTCTTCTTCTTCTTCTTCTTCTTCTTCTTCTTCTTCTTCTTTTAAGATCTTATTTATTTGACAAACAGAGATCACAAGTAGGCAGAGAGGCCGGCAGAGAGAGGAGGAAGCAGAGGTTCCAATGCGGGGTTGGGGGGTGGGGCTTGATCTGAGGACCCTGGGATCTTGACCTCAGCTGAAGGCAGAGGCTTTAACCCACTGAGCCACCTAGGCGTCCCCGTGGGAGCTTCTTAAGAAAGAGACTGTGACCTATATATATTTCTATGCCCTGGTACTGGCAGTCACACCATACCTATATTTACCATCCACCATACCTATGAACAATATACTTGTCTTGGTGTTAAGTAGTGAATTTTTTTTTATGGCATTATCTTATAGCTATGTTCTGTTTGAATTTGAAATCACTGCAAAAAATAAGGAAACCAAGGGATATCCCTGAAAATTTTAGAGATGTTGTTTCAGGCCACCTATTTCTGATGCTGAAAGTGATTTATTTGAATAACATTTCCAGTGGTACATAAAAACATTATATTTAATGTAATTACCCATGCATAGGTAAAAATTTCTTACTTGCTGGATTTGTCCCACTGCAGATAGTTATCAATGAGCAAAAAGAATTTTTTGTTTCTGAAATATGCCTTAGAGGATCCAATTTCCTATAATTATTGGTTAATACCTATTTACCTTATGCCAAAATAAAAGGTCAATTTTATCAAACAAGTGGAACCAAACAGACAACAAAAGCAATAAATAAGCATTAAATAAAAATAATAAATAAGTCATTTAGCATTTTGTGGACAGAAATTGGGCTGATTAATTTTTAAACTTTTACATGATACTGATGTAATCATAAATACCACCCAGAAGTACTCTACATCTTTATAGGACTAAGGATCTTTTAGGTCCTTAAATTTTACAGAGGTTAGAAGCTTGATACTATCAAGTACAAAGTAGGTTGCATTAAATCTTATTTGAGAAAATCTATCTTCTTAAAGGATGGCTAACTTTAACTCAATTTCAATCAATATATCAGATGTAGCAAAGCCACTATGGAATACTACTTTTTTTTTTCTGTCACTTAAATTCCTGTTTATGACCATAGCAACAGCACAAATTAGTGGTTAAGAGTTTTTACTTTGGAGACAGACACAATTTGATTTTGGCCCTGTCATGTGCCAACTGTGCCATGCCTTATCACTTAATTATATATATGGATTGAACATATGCAGCATGAAGATAATACTGATAGCCCCCTATAGTACTACCACTAAGAAAACACCGATCCAGCCAGTTTGCTGAGCTTTTTGACCAAATCTTGCCCGCAGTGTTGGTATTCTGGGAATATTAAATACTTAGTTTTGCCAGTTTTGAAACAAGGAGATGCACAATGGTTAGAGGTCAGTTACAGTCTTTAGGAGGAAGAGATGGAGAATGATCTTTTGTTTACTTATGACCATATGAAGTTAGTTATATTTAGTTCTCAGTATGGGTTTGACATATAATTCCCTTTGTTCCTACAGAAAATGACTAGATTATAGGCCCCTGTAATTTTTTTTTTCATTTTTTAAATAAAAATGTTTGATCATGGTAAAACTCTATAAACCTTACTTTTGTAGTGAAAATATAGGCAGGTAGCATTTTGTTCTTTAACCACTAGCAACATTAATATTCTTTAACTGCTAGTACATCATGGGCACTAATCAATCAGAATTGACATCTGACCAGTTAGTTACATAAGATACTGGTTCTTTCACACTATGGTATGTATTGCCCATAGGCAAGAATAAAAGTTTTGTTTGCTATCGATATTTATCATCCCCATTGCTTTTTAGTACCAAAACACAGGCTGTTCCAATATCTACCAGCTCCTCAACAGTAGGATAAGAAACTATGGGAAGTACACCTGAGTAAAATAAAATAGAAGTTAATGTATTTTTGTGTCATTACATATATTTATATCTTTAATTTTCTGTCTTTCTGGATATTGAGATCATGTGGAAAACCATGGACTTCAAAATAGAAGAATGCCTTTAAACATTATACTTAAGTTTTACTTTTTTTTTTTAATCCCGTTTTCTTTCTGCTGAATGATAGACCTCCAAAATTACTACTTTTGCTTATGAGTTACTTGAGGCAGTTGAATCTGAATGAATAGATTCTGTTCAATAGTGTGGCTTGGAAGTTTGACTCAATTGACCACTTGTCTAGCAATGCACTGAGATTAAACACTCTAAACTTGAAGACTACATTAATCTCAAAATGAATTTGTCCTGAGAGAATTCTTGTTTCCTCTCCTTTCTCTTCCCCCTGCTCAGTTTACTCAATGTAGGTATATGGTATTAGTATTCACCCATTTGCTCAGGCAAAAAGACTGAGTCATCCTGTTTTCTTTTTTCCTTTTATATGCCACATCCAATCCAACAAAATTTCTTAAGGCTCTAATTCCACATCTGAATACGTCACACTAACTCTGCTACTAGAAGCTGAGTTCAAGAAAAATTATTTGTCAGTGGGACATAAGCAGTAACTTCTAGTCGGTCTACCTGTTTAAACTTTTGTCTTTGGTCCAATCTCTGCAAAGAGTTCAAGTTAATATTCTGAGAACATTAAGCATATTATGCCACTCCTTTCCTTAGAAATAGTCAATAAATGCTGCTCATGTTCCACTTTGCAGGAGAGAGTACTAGTTTGTTTCTATCATTCTGGAATGATTATTAATAGAATCTTTTTTCACTGTCAAAAGTGTCCTGGTTTGGATGACAAGTTTATATTTACCATACTTCAGTGGTTTCCCATTGCAATTCAAGTCAAGTACAATATATCCCCATCCTTTTAGCCTAGAAGACCTGACCCAGTTGGCTTCTGCCTACTTCACTGATTTCATTTCCAGCCTCCCTTCTCTTCATTCGATAAATACCAGGAACAATGGTTTTGGAACATATTCAAATAGGATCAAAGTAGTCCTTACTTGGGGTCTTCTTGATTTTCCCTCTGCCTAGAATGCTTTTCCACTAGATTTTTACATGACTGGCTCCTCCTTCGAAAAGACCTCTTTAATCACTGTCTTTCTAATCATCAATCAATCTTTTTTCCAGAGCTTTGGTTTAAATTTTTATTGAATATATCCTATGTATTTGTTTAATAACTGTCATTTTAAATTTAATACATTTTATTTACCTTTTTGCTCTATATTTCTGTTTTTGAGTGTCGTTTTCTAAAATGTGGTTATCAAAGGCAGTTGGAGCTTTATCTCTAGAGCTTAACCTTTAAACTGTTCTTAGCACAGAGTAGCTATGCCACAAATATTTATTGATTATATGGATTAGTTGTAGATACTCAGAAGCATTAATATGGGAAGACTTTAGTTTAGAAAGTTACTGCAGAATACACTGATGCTTTCTGATAATAATACCATTTACTTACATTCAGAATACACTGAAGCAAGTATTCCATGAATGATTCAATAAATTTTAAGCCATAAGAGAATATATTTGGAACTAAACAGAACCTGATAAAACTTTGCTAAAGATAAAAATGTGACAGTACTTCCTTTTAATAAATTTTAACTTAAATCTCTAGGCTAGTCATGGCTGTATGTTCATCTAGTATATAAAATACTGCTGGGATTGAATAAATCATATTCATTTTTCACTATCTTTTGATTCTTTTTTAAACTTTTATCAACTAACACTCAGAGAAGACAAAGTCAAGTTCTTGTAAATTGGGAACTTTACAAATAATCCTTAACCAAGTACATAGAATATATTCATTTCTGTTAACATACAATTTTTATTTTTCTACAGCTTAATGAAATCCAAAGTACTTCTGGAAAACAGAGTTACAGACAAATTATGTGATGGAGTGAACATGAGAAACCAGAAGAATGGTTTCTTTTTTTCTCCTAATAATTTTATAGTTTTTTATTATTAATTTTTAATAACACATATTACTTGTTTCAGGGGTATGGATCTGAGATTCATCAGATTTATACAATTCACTGGTTCCGTAAGCCAGATTTCTGCAACTTGGATAAAACACTTCACTGAAATCCATGACATGGCGGTTCTCTTTGCCTGAGCAGATGCAGCCTCAGTGTGTATATTGAAAATATCTACATACAGTCAGTGACCTTTGTGGAATAACTTTTGTAAAGTACTTACAAAGTGTCTGGCACAATTAATTTGAAGTTCTTTATTCTTTTCCTTGTTGCCTTCAGTTAAATTCAGTTCAACACATTTATAGGGAATCTGTCATGTTTTAGCCTGATGCTAAATGCTAGAGACTACAAAATGAAGAGAATTTTATTCCAGTCCTAAGGGATGGCTATTATTATAAACTTAACACTTAACATAACTCTATGGACTATATATCTTATTGAAGACTTAACTGACATCAGTGAAGTCTCATTCCCAGTCTTTAGCTAGGGAAAACATAGTACAGAACATTAAATCAACTTTTTTTCTAAAATTTCTTTTAGGTTTAAATCACAAGGCAGTCTTAATATTCATTTATTGATTAGTCCTTTATTATAACAAAGGACTAGATCAGAAAGATTGAAAAGAAGACAATAAAAAGCTAAATTATTCATAGTGAATGTTTTGTCTTAGTGGGCAGCCAACCATAAGCATGATTTTGAAGTCTGGAAATAATGGATTCTATGCAAAGCAGCATTTTTTATTGCTTGAGAAGTGAGAATAATCTAATCTGCTTGATGATTGAAGTTTTATCTATAGAGCTCCAAATAATAGGTTGAAAACATAAGGCAGTCATGCAGTTATTTCCTAAGATGTAGATTTTAACATTGTGGAAAGCAGCAATTTGGATACCTGACAAAACTTTAAAGACTCTGAAATTAAAATTGGAAACAACATTAGATATCTTCTATTCTAACAGATCATTTTGCAACCTACATAGCTTAATCACACTTTCCAAGATTCAATTTTTAAATAGTAATAGAGGTTTAGCTAGAACTCAAACACTAGCTGTTCATTGTTTTTTAATTTTAATTTATTTATTTTTATCATTTCAAACTCACTTTTTAGGTTTATCTGTATTTGTACTGTCATATAGTCCTCATCTGCAGGTAAGAGGCTAAAATTCTTGGAAGGAAAGTTGTTGACTTTAATGAGATATGCATTTAACAGATATTAGTAGATAATTAGTGGCTGATTTATTCTTTAAATATCTTGGTTGTTTTAATTCTAAATGTATTGGGTACAAGGCATCTTATAGGTAGTAGAAGTATCTTCATTTCTTACAACATAGTGAATGTGTCAATAATGAGAAAAATAGGAACAAAACACCACATTTTCTCCGAATTGCTTTATCCCTAAATTCCACAGTCAAATTAGAATTTTATCTGTTGCTTTATGTTTTTCCTGATGAACCAGGAAGAAATTTATAACTAAGTTTTGTCAGTCCTCTTGCAGTGAGAATGGAAAAACCAATGCTACTCTCTTGATTTCAGTACTAAAACTATTGCTTTCTGTTTAGTCCTGGATGCAACTCAGATATCCACGAAGCAAAAGAAATATTACTCAGCCCTGATTTTGCAGAATTCAGGCCAACATAATGACAAGGAGGTCTATAGATGAAGAATGAAGGTATTAGCATGACACATTTAAAATACAGATTCTCTTCATTATATTCCATAATTGGATTAATAAACGAGGATGATAAGTGAAGGAGCAGAACATGTTTCCTTAAGAAGACAGAAATTCACAAAACAGAGTCAATAAAAGATGAGCCCACGGTTCCCTAATTTCAATTCAGTGATCCTTCCTTTAACTGGAATGAGAGGAAACCTTTTCCAGGAACTACAGATACAAAAACATTCATGCTGGTACTCAGCAAGCCAGTGATTCAATTCCAGGTGAGCTGAGGTGAGAAGCAGGAATAGGAAGGGAAGGTTTCTTCAAGACATTTAGGTCCTCAATCTGGTTCTCAGCTTTTTAATTTATTTTCTGAACTATATTCTAGTTACCAGTGGATAAGAATTTCCATTGATTCCCATTTTCTTCTTTCTTTTTGGTTCTTTTCTTGTTTTCTTCCTTTCCTTCCTTCTTTCTTTACCTTTTTTTCGCCCTTGAAAATATATTATTTATTATATACATAAAATTCACCATTTTAATGATTTTTTTTGGGGTGTACATTTCTGTAGCCTTAAAAGAATCCACATGGCAGCACAATCATCCATCTTCACCATCACCAACATCTATCTCCAAAACTTCTTCACAATCCCCAGTAGGAACTCTGTACCCATTAAACACGTACTGTCCATCTCTTCTCCAAGCCCCTGGGAATGATCATTCATCCCCATTTTCAATAACACATTGTTATCAGACTTCTGAATTCTAAAGTTTTGCTGATCTAGTTGATGCCAAATATCATTTTTTGTTATCATGTGTTCCATTTTTTCAATGCGATTGAGCACACTTTCATGAGTTCACTGGGGCCTTGTTTTCATTTTTGTGAAATAATTTAAAAGTGTATATATCAGATTTATTGAGATATAACTCATTATGATACAACTCATCTATTCAAGTATACAATTCAATTCAATGGTTCTGAGTATATTCAGAGTTGTGCAGCCAACATTCTGATCACTTTTAGAACATATTAATCACCCTAAAAGAAACTATACTCATTAACTAAAACTCCATGGTTCTTCCTATGCCCCCAGCCCTAAACAATCACTAAACTGTATTTTGTCTCTAGAAGGTTTCCTATTCTGGACATTTCATATAAATACAATTTCATATAAATACATTTCATATAAATACAATTATAAAATATATGGTCTTTTGTGATGGGCTTCTTCATTTAGGATAATGTTTTCAAGGTTCACCATGTAATAGTATATATCAGTACACCCTTGCTTTTTTCTGTAGAATTATATTCTATTGTATGGATATACTACACTTTGTTTACCTGTTGTTAATGCTTGTTATTATATTGTCTTTTAAATTATATCCTCTAGTATTTCATTGTGGGTTTGATTTGAGTTGATTTGATTTGAGTTGTTCTTATTACTAATGGTGTTGAATTTTGAACAAAAGTATTTTACCTTGTAGGTTATAGTAACAAAAGTAAGAGAGTAGAAAAGTAAGGCAGGCAGGAAGAAATCCAATGAAGGATACATTATCAAGCAAATAGACACTGTGTGCAACTCGACTATTATATATAACATATATATAATATGTATATATATAACATTATTTTATAAACAAACTTTTTTCTGACATTTTGACCCCACAAATTAGACATCATCATCACTACTTTATTTAGACTTTTTTACAAAGACTTACCTATGTGATTAATGATTTTTGTTTTTGTTTTTCATGTTCAACCATCTCAGCCTTCTTTCTGGGATTATCTCTTATTCCTGAATGGCAATCTTTAGAATTTCCTTTATTGAAATTCCTTGGCAATAAATCTATATAAATATCATTAGTATGGACTAATCTAAAAAGTTTTTATTTCATCCTGTCCGTGAAAGATATTTTTACTGAGTACATAATTTTAGGTAGACCTGCTATTTTCTCACAGTAGTTCAGAAAATATTTTACTATTCTCTGTATTTCATTATTGGTTTTGACAAGTCTATTATCATTATAATTGGTTCTTTTATGAATGATCCATCTTTTCTTCACTGCTATTTGTATGATCATTTGTTCCTTGTTTCTCCATTACTCTGTCATTAAAAAAATGCTATGGATAACATTATTGACTACTAATAATGAACACCTAATATGTACTAGACATTACACTAATCAATGTATTTCTTTTATATCATTAACTTTCACAACATCCTCACAAATTGTTATTAATAGAACCATTCTACAAATGAAGAATTGAGATGCAAATGTTAAATTCTCAAGGCCATGCAACTGGAAATGGTGGAACAGTTATGAGACCTGAGTCTGCCTGATTCTAGAAGCTGCACTCTCAATCTTTAGGTGAATTTTTTTTTTTTTTTTTTTTTTTTTTTTTTTTTTAAAGATTTTATTTATTTATCAGAGAGAGAGAGGGGGAGAGAGCGAACACAGGCAGACAGAATGGCAGGCAGAGGCAGAGGGAGAAGCAGGCTCCCTGCTGAGCAAGGAGCCCGATGTGGGACTCGATCCCAGGACGCTGGGATCATGACCTGAGCCGAAGGCAGCTGCTTAACCAACTGAGCCACCCAGGCGTCCCTTTAGGTGAATTTTTATCTGCCCTCTCATGCACTGCCTTTGAACCTCACCTGCTTAAAATAGGATAGGTATTTCTGAGATAATTTATGTGTGGTTCAATTAATATTCCTGCTAAGCTAAACTAAGAGTCATTTTAAAAAGCATGCTCTTAGAAATAGACTCAGGTGGAGACTGTCATAGAATTATGTTGTAGATAATTTGCCACTAGGATCTTACAACTGTTTTTGCAATTTAATTTTTTAGAAAGTGGAGAACTTATTTCTTTTTTTTTTAATTTATTTATTTTCAGCATAACAGTATCATTATTTTTTCACCACACCCAGTGCTCCATGCAATCTGTGCCCTCTATAATACCCACCACCTGGTACCCAGACCTCCAACCCCCCGTCCCCCGCCACTTCAAACCCCTCAGATTGTTTTTCAGACATGCCCTCTTGATTCCCAGTCTTAGGACAGTGTTTAGTCTTTCACCGTTATGTATGGTGATGCCAATTATTGGCTTTCTGCTGATTGTTAAAATCAAATTTCCCTCTTTTTCTACTTTTCTAGGTTTTTAAAAATCATAAATAGACTTTAGACTTTGGCAAATGAGTCTTCTACATTAACTGATATGAACATGTGATTTTTCTTGATGTAATGCGCTACATTGATTTTTTGAATGTTTGATCAGGCATTCCTACCTGGATGAAATCCCACCTGGTAATGGTATATAATTCTTTTATACATTATTGGCTGTAATTTGCTAAAAGTTTTTAGGATTTTGCATCTAAGTTCATGACAAGCATTAATCTGTAATTTTTTGTACCATCTTTGTCTGATTTTGGTATCAGGATAATATCAGCCTCATAAATAAGTTCTGATATGCTTTCTTTTTATTATCAAGAAGAGTTTGGGTAAGATTGGTGTTAATTCTTTAAATGTTTTGTATAAATCTTTGGCGATGACTTCTGGGTCTGAAAATTTCTTTTTTAGGTGCTTTTTAATTAAGCATTCAATTTCTTTAATGATTTTAAGACTATGAAGGTTTTCCATTTCATTTTGGTTGAGTTTTGGCAGTTCATGATTTTTGAAATCCATTATTAAGTTCCTATTTCAAGAAACTAACAGCAAAAAAAGCAAAATAAGTCCAAAGCAAGCAAGAGAAAGATAATCATAAAGAGCATAAACCAATGGAGAACTTATTTCTAAAAGCTGTTGTCATGGGCACTCAAGAGGGGACGTGATGTGATGAGTCCTGGATATTATATGCAACTGATGGATAAATCATTGAACACTATATCTGAAAATAATGATATACTATATGTTGGCTAATTGAATTTAAATAAGGAAACTGAAAGCTATTGTCATATATTTGCAAAATTCTCTGATTACATTTTTGCACTTTTCAGAGACTTAAGAGATGCTTTTTATTTTTTAAATTTTATTTTAGTGTGATGCAGCTTTACATTTTACATATTAAATTTATTGTCAATATTTTGTGGCATTATTAATAATTATTTATATGACTTCAGTAAGCAATTTTATTTTATTTTTAAATAATATACAGAAATGTATTACATTTATATATAAAGACATAATGGCTCTTATTCTTCAGATCATCAGAGATGTTTACCAATTTTGTGCTTAAATTATTATTTCTAACTTTGCTTAATACATTTTTTTTCTAAAACTATAAAAAACTTATTTGATTAGCTGGAAGAAATAAAATATAAAGGAAACGCAATGAAGTTTATTTTTTACACATATAAGTAGTGTGAAATCTATATCTGGTCTAATAAAAACAAATAAAAAACAAATAAAATCTATATCCTGTCTAAGAAAATATGTATTCATCTTAGTAAAATAAAATATTTAAATTTATAGTTAGGACACCAGTCACCCTAAAGTATGAGTAACCAAAGACTAGTTATTCTACTTGTTTAACTTGTTTAGACACTTGCTTCCTCCAGAACTTCTGTATTTATTCTATATCTAGACTTCAAACATACTTACTATATAATGCAGTTGTCTAGATCCATGTATCTTATCTCTCAAATCTTAACATTCAAATTCATTTAAAAGAAATCATATACTCTTGGAGCTTTGAAGAGACACAATTTACTTTCTGGAGGAATCTGTTACTGGTATCACTAAATATTCAATGGTTACATTTAATTAAATATTACAGTAGTCACAACTGTATCCCTGAGTATCTATTCTACCTAAAATGTATATAGCAAATAGGCATTAGTCATTTTGAGTTCTCTTTGTCCAAAACACTTAACTGCTGAAAATTCTAGAAATATCTCTTATATTTTGTCTCTACCTTTACACCCATCGACTTCCTTAGTAAAGCCCCTCATTCTCTCTTGACTGCACTGTTGCCATAGCTTCTAATTAATCCCTACATGAGTCTTTCTACCATAACCCACCTACAATGCAAAATCCTATAATGTCTTCATAATAATCCTACATATAAAGATTTTAATGGCTCCATATTAGCTCCTTATTAAGGTTATAATCATACTGCCTTTGCAATCTCACCTCAACATAACTCTCTATGGATCTGTGGACCTTTGAAGATATTTTTCTGAAGTATTCAGCAGGGAAATCAAGTTAAACATTTCCCGTTTCCTAGATATATCAAGGCTTTAACAATAGCTTGTCTTTTCACATTCTGTCTTTTCTTTCTGGTTATTTCATCATCTTCTTTACTTGAACAATTTTTATATCTCTTTCAGGAGCTAGCTCAAAATTTACTTTCTTAGTTATATTTCCATGGGCACTCCCAGATAGTTCACCATACTCTCCATGTTTCCAAAGCTCCTGGCACAAAGATTCATCACACAATGTGCTATATTTTGGTGCACTTAAACACTTACATATCTGTCTCTTCCACAAGTTTGTGAATTCTTTGAGGGCAGGAGTCATGTCATATTCACCTTAATATTTTTTGTAGCAAATAGTTTTATGAATAAATTAAGGAATAAAGAATGATCAGAGTTTCTTTGTAGTAGTTTTTGTTAGATAGAAATAGTAACTACTATGATCCTTTATGTCTTAAAGTGGCCACCTCTGGATACATTTTCAACATTAAAACTCTATTACTGGGGCAATTCATGGGACAGAATAATGTGGGATGTTAATAATTGGGGAAGCATACTGACCTTTCCTATGATTGCTCATTTTTAACTTTATTGACTTTTAAAATATTATTGTCTCTTTTTCCTTCTAGACTATAGACTATAGCAGCTATCATGTCTACCTAGTTTATAAGTGTATCTCTAGGATACACTTTGCACAGTGCTTGACAATCAATGTCATTGAATTCCTTTATTAAATAGTTAATGCGTTGACAGACAATGAATTCAGAGTCATGGATGGGTTCCATTCCCACCTCAAGAATTTCCTGGTTCTTATGATGCCACTTCCAGATTCTCTAAAATTCTATTATGTCACTTGTAAAATGAGGCAAAAATCTGTTTATGTGACAGATTTCCAGGTCTGGGAAGATCAAGGGAGAAAAGGATTATAAATATCTTAAAAACTGTACAAAATGAACAAATATGAAGTATTATTGGTCTTACAAAGAGCCAAGCTGCAGCACTAAAGGAAAGTTTAGTGCAAGTTAAGCTGGTGCTTTATGGTATAATAATAAATCATTCTTTTCAAAGCAGAAACTCTTGATAGACACATTTCAGGTACTGAACTTTAGGAGTGAAAAAGTTCAATTCAATATGATTTCTAGATAAATTGAGAAAACTGAAAAAGACTTAAGATTGTTATGAATTGAATATTTTTGTCCCTCCAAATTTATATGTGGAAATCCTAACTGCACCCCTCCACACCCACCATGGAATTAAGACTAGGGGTCTTTGGGAGATAATTAAATCATGAGGGTGGAGCCTTCATGAATAGGATTAGAGCCATTATAGATGAGACCCCGGAGAGCTCTCTGTCTCCCTTTCACCGTGCAAGTACCCAGCAAGAAAATGATAATCTATGATTCAGGTTCTCACCAGACTCCAAATCTTTCTGTACCTTGATCTTGAATTTCTTAGACTCCGGAACTGTGAGAAATAAATGTTTGTTGTTTAAGCTACCCAATCTATGGTATTTTTGTGTAGCAACCTGAATGAACTAAGAAACAGATAAGTTGAGATAATAAAATGTGAATATTATGATTGATGAAGGTCAATTTTCGCCTGGATCTACAGCCCCTACTAAGCTTTCTTGATCTTTAAATTACCAAAGGAGTAGGCCTACAAGACTACCTTAATCATTTATCACACATAAGCAGAGAAAGCCTTATTCCCCAGGATAAGCTACTTCAAACAGGTCTCATAGAAGACTCATGAAGAGGCATAGCCTGGTCCCTTCTCTTAATCTCACCTACCATTTCTTTGAGCAGTAGGTGTAGGTAACAAAAGGACTGGATCCTTTTTTTTTTTTTTTTTTCCTTTCTTTTTCCCTGTTTTCCTTCTTGGGAGCAGAAACTTCTTGCTCTCATAGGGAAACATGAGAAATGGAGAAAAAGGACTGCCCACAACACTGCCCAACTTTTTGCTCTCTTAACAGGACATCCTACTCCCACTTCAGTAGTTTCTTTTTTTTTTTTTTTTTAAGATTTTATTTATTTATTTGACAGAGAGAGAAATCACAAGTAGGCGGAGAGTCAGGCAGAGAGAGAGAGAGAGAGAGAAGCAGGCTCCCGCTGAGCAAAGAGCCCGATGCGGGGCTCGATCCCAGGACACTGAGATCATGACCTGAGCTGAAGGCAGCGGCTTAATCCACTGAGCCACCCAGGCGCCCCAGTAGTTTCTACTCATTGTCAACCACTGAGGCTTTGTGGGTTTTTTTAAAGCCAATTATTGTACAGTTTGAATTTTTGACACAAAAGGTTCTAATGTCATTGAGTTAAATATATTAATCAAAGTTAATGCGAAATTCCTCTGTTCCTCAACTGGAAAATTCTTATTCTAATTTCCAACTCAAATAATGCTCAGCCATATGGTTTATTATGTAATGAATATTTGTGTCCCCTCAAATTCATTTATTGAATTCTTAATACCCAAATTGATGATATTTAGAGATAGGATCTTTGGGAGCTCATGAAGAATGGGGTTTTCACAATGGGATTAGCGACTTTATAAGAAACACCAGAAAGCTTGCTCAGGCACTCTCTCTGCCATGTGAGAACACAACATGAAAGTGGCTGTAAGAAAGCCAGGACAAGAGCCCTCACTAGAACCCAACCATGCTGTTTAATATACCCAGTCTATAGTGTTTTGCTATGGCAGCCCAAGAAGACTAATATGTGGTCCACTATAGTTCTCTAGATCTTTTTACAAAGATTTTAAAAAATAATGCAATTAATGTTACCTTAACATTAAACTGATGTTCTATAAAGTGATTCAAAGTTAAAAATCATAATGCGTTTCTCATGACCAAATATATAGGCAGAAAGTAAAATTCAAAAATGTAAACTTTTATCAAAAATGTAATCTTAAAAAAAAGTAATCTTTTACTTTTGTCAAAGTTCAAGATGTTAAGAGCCTAACATTATTAAAACCTAAAGAAAAGTAAAAAGTTTTTGTTTTTTTTTAAGATGTGGTATATATGAATATATATATATATGAATGTTACTCAGCCATCAGAAAGAGTGAATACCTACCAGTTACACTAATGTGGATGAAACTGGAGGGTACTATGTTGAGTGAAATAAATCAATCACAAAAAGACAATTAGCATATAGTTTCACACATATGCAGAATATAAAAAACTGTGCAGAAGATCATAGAGGAAGGGAAGGAAAACTGAATGGGAAGTCATCAGAGAGGAAGAAAAGCAATGAGAGACTTAACTACAGGAACAAACAGGATTGCTGGAGGGGAGGTGGGTGAAGGGGTGGGGTGATTGGGTGATGGTCATTAAGGAGAACACGTGATGTGATGAGCACTGGATGTTATACGCAAATGATAAATTATTGAACACTGCATCTGAAACTAATTCTGTACTCTAATTTGGCCAATTGAATTTAAATAAAAATTAATTAGTTTCTAATCAACTTTTAGTTCTTGGCCTTGGGTAGGGATCTTATTCAGATTCTCTATGCAGAGCTAGTGTAGATAAAACCAATCTCTCCAGAGAATCTTAGGTGTTTTACTTCTTCATAGAGCATGTAATACTATCATAAAGCTGGCCTTCAAATAGCAAAGTTAGCACAAGTTAATCTTGGCATCTAAAGAAATTATTATAGCAAAGATCATGTCCCAGGCTCTAGTTAAGATAAAAGGAGAATATCGAGAAAGGAAAGTAGATAGAGAAAAATCTGGCTTTTAGCCTCATCACAGTGCTGGTCAATTTGTCTTAGGTTTATAGAATGTATGATCTGTGAGATTAAATAAATTGGAAAAAGGTATATGGCTACATATTTCTGTTAGTTTCCTATTGTTGCTGTAACAAATGACCAACAATTTCATGTCTTAAACCAACATAAATTTATTCTGTTATAATTCTGAAGGTCAGTAGTCTAAAATAAGTCAGCAGGACTGCATTCCTTCTGTAGGCTCTAAGAGAGAACTTGTTCCTCACCTTTTCCAGCTTTTAGAGCCCATCTGCTTTGCCTGACTCATCACTCACTTTCTTTCATTGTTACCTCTTCTCTGAGTCTGACCCTCCTATCTCCCTCTTATAAAGACCCTTGTGATTACACTGAGCCAATCCTGATAGATCCAGGAAAATTTCTTGCATTTAAAAAGGTTTAACTTGGGGTGCCTGGGTGGCTCAGTGGATTAAAGCCTCTGCCTTCAGCTCAGGTCATGATCACAGTAATCTGGGATTGAGCCCCGCATCAGGCTCTCTGCTTAGCAAGGAGCCTGCTTGCTCTTCTCTCCCTCTCTGCCTGCCTCTCTGCCTGCTTGTGAACTCTATCTGTCAAATAAATAAAAAAAATAAATCAAAATAATATAAAATAAAATGTTTAACTTTGTCACATCTGAAAAGTCCATTTTACCCTATACAATAATATATTCTGAGGTTTGGGGGAATTAGGACATAGACTTCTTTGGGGAGCCACTATTTTGCCTACCATAATATTTACCATCTAAGAAGAAAGAAAGAAAGAGAGAGAGAGAGAGAAAGAAAGAAAGAAAGAAAGAAAGGAAGGAAGGAAGGAAGGAAGGAAGGAAGAAAGAAAGATGCTAATACATAACTATCTCCCATTAAGTGTTTTTTGAAACATACCCACCTCCCAAAGAAACAAGAATTTTGCCCTTGTGGCACCCATTATCTAGAAGCCTTACTTGGCACTCCTTTTTAAATTCATCCTCTTAATTTCATTCTTTCCATTCTATTCTATTATTTACCTCTGTCTTTGATGTACAGCAATGCTGAGTTGAGCACCAGACACAAGAACACAGGCTGCACCCTCCTTGAGGAGTACTCACCACCAGCTGAGTTTACCCTTGCTTTCTCCAAATTCCCAATATCTTGTTTCTGTCTCTACTTCAGCTAGTTCTAACGGCACCTTCCAGGACGTTTTCCGTCATTTGTATATTTCTATCATTCAGGGAACCATCATCATCAGCATGTGATGAGTTAAGGTGCAGCTGATAAACCTGAAGATTGTGCTCACATGTGACTAGTGAGGACCAATATGTCAGCCATGTTTTCTCTAGACTTTTTTCATTCACTCATTATCTTTACCATTTTACAGGCCTTAAATAATTTTTATCACTTCATTGGTACTATTCTTTTATCTGCAGAACTGGACTATGACTCTGGTAAATGTTTCTGATTTTGGTCTTAAACTTCTTTCAAAATGACCCAACTGAAATTTTTAAAAGCCTCCCAACTTTCTCAATAGGGTTACAAATTTTTACTGGATTTGAAGGTCTTTTTTCCCTTATCTTTGTTTTGGGACCCAGACTTCTTTTTCCTCAAAAGTATTCCATTAGATTTTATGTTATGATGTCTCTGTTGGTAATACATATGAAAGCAATGAATTCAAGTTCTCTAAAATGTAAATCCATTGAAATAAATCTTTGTCACCTTCACCTCCTTGAGACGGATAATACCACCTTGAAGGGCTTTCTTATGATATCAATATTGCAAAAAATCAATAAAAGTTAAGCAGGCTGTTTTGAAATATTTGTATAGAAACTGTAAACCAATTTTCTCTCTGGATTTTCAAATGTTTATTTCAATTGTTACCTCCTATAACTGCACCACTTTAAGAAATCTCCAGGTTAAACCATTTATTGCAATTTATTAATCATGCTTCTTAGTGACAAAATGATTCATGCATAGCTGTTTCATCAAAATCGTTGCCTCAATCTCTGTATAAGCTATATATCATAATCATAGCTAGCTGTTGTGAAAATATTATCAACTATAAGGGGTCTTTTGAAAGTGAATGTAAAAGGATAAGTGCAATTACATCACTGGCATATGAAATGATAATTAAAATGTATTTACACTCTCAATCTTCATACTATTACATTGGTTTATAAAAATAAATTTAAAGAAACCATCTTATCAATGTTTCTCATTTATGTTTCTGTATAAATGATGTAAAGAGTCATAAGCAAAAACAAAGGTAAGGAAATGCTTTTTCCATACAAACATAAGTAAATCTGTTTGAGAGATTTTGTTTGAGATTACATATTTCCTTTATATACATTTTTTTTTAAAGATTTTATTTATTAATTTGACAGAGAGAAATCACAAGTAGACGGAGAGGCAGCCAGAGAGAGAGAGAGGGAAGCAGGCTCCCTGCTGAGCAGAGAGCCCGATGCGGGACTCGATCCCAGGACCCTGAGATCATGACCTGAGCCGAAGGCAGCGGCCCAACCCACTGAGCCACCCAGGCGCCCCCTCCTTTATATACATTTTAATCACTATGAACATAATTACACTAATTTCAATAGATAAAGTTGAAAACTTCAAAGACATTCCAGTCAAAATTATCGTGGAATCTCAAACATTAATCAGTCACTTCCAACTCCAAACAAACAGCAATAATAGAAATATATGTTTAAATGTATTTAAAAGGCATAGTTACATATTGAAAGCAAGCTATAGATCTCTAAGAACTATGTATGCAACATAAAAAGTACAATGACTGAAGCTAAAGCTGTATCCCTACTGGGCTTTTGGGAATGGACATAGTAACATAGAAAAAGGTGGCTCAGAATTTTTTTTTTTTTCTTTTCTGGGTTACTGGAATGGAAAATAGGCCACACATGTCAGGTGATGAGAACCAGGTTAAAGATGGAACCAGTGGCTTCCATTCTTCCATTCCTCCTGGCAAAGAATGCTGCAAAGAGCTGAAATTGCTGCCCAGGTCTAAGGTTTGAAATTCTCTCTGAAGAAGTGGAACTAGTAGATACAAATGCACAAACAGGACCTAAGCCAAGTTGGTAAATAGATCAGTGAAATCCACCTGACTGAGAGTCACAGTGATAATTGTTTCTAAGATGAGGCCTCAGAGAAGCTAGATAGGGGCTCTAAATGAGGAAGATAACTATTACTCAAGGTGAAATAAAATTCAAAGTTTTAAAGTATAAGAAGAAAAAGTAAATGTGATAGATGGGATAAAAAAGCCCCAAATTGAATAATTAAAGTAACTTATTCTTGAAGCAATATTAAAAGGTTTTAAAATAGGTATTTCTTTTATAATCCTGATGAGAATACAAAATGGTATAATTACCTTGAAAAACAACCTGAAGGAAATTATGCATCCATACCTCTATGACCCAGAATTTCCATTCCTACATATTTATCCAAGATAAAGGAAAATATATGCTCAAAAATCTCATACAGAATGTTCACAGACTGATTTATAATAGTCACAAACTGGAACCAACCCATGTAGGAATATGCATAAGCACACTGTGGCTAATTCATATTATTAGTATTATTTTATTTAAGATTTTATTTATTTATTTATTTAGAGCATGAGTGGAGGGAGGAGCAGAAGAGGGAGAGAGAGAATCTCAAGCAGACTTCATGCTGAGCTGGGAGTCTGACAAGGGAGCACAGAGCCCCATGCTGAGAGGACTCGATCTCTGGACTCTAAGCTCATGCCTGAGCCAAAATCAAGAGTTCGACACTTACCTGACTGAGCCACTAAGGCACCCCAGTTAATTCTTATTATAAAATACCACTGTTCAGTATAAAAGAACAAACAACTAATACAATAACATGGATGGATGTCAAAATAATTTGCTGAGCGATCTAAGCCCGAAACAAAACAGCTACATACTGTATGATTCTGCTTATGTATCAAGAATAGACAAGGGTGGTGCACCTGGGTGGCTTGGTCATTGAGCATCAATGGTCTCTGTCTAGGTCATGATCTCAGGGTTGTGAGACTGAGCTCTGTTGTCCTGCTCCATGCTCAGTAGGAAGTCTGCTTGAGATTCTCTCTCTGCCTCCCTCCCCTGCTCATTCACTCTTCTGCACCACCCCTGCTCTAAAATGAATTAAAAAGTCTCTAAAAAAAATAGACAAGAGTGATCTGTTATGATAAAAATCTGACTGCACAATGGGGGGATTATCTGTCAAGGGACACAGTGGGACTCACAGGTGTGACTGTTGTCTTGATTAGACTAATGGTGACACATATGCACATTTGTCAAAATTCATTAAGTTTTCTCTTTTACTTTCTTTTCTTTCTTTTCTTTTACTTTCAGTTTACTTATGTAAATTGTACTTCAATAGATAAAAAAGGTGATAATAAAATTAATAACAACCATAAAGCAATAAAAAGAAACTATTAGGCAGATAGGAGTAAAGAAAAATGTAAGTATATAGTAGAACAAATTAGAAGTCATGGGGAAAAAAGCAAACAAGAAGACTAACTGAATGTTTAAAAATTATCAAACACTTGAATGATAAAGTTGATGCAATACATTCTAAGGCAGACACGTCAAAAAAGGATTTTGTTACCTAGAATATTATAATGAAAGATTCATTCAAAATGTACCCAAAAATGATAGAGATAAATAAAATTCATACTTTGGTAAGAGATACGGAGAATAGTATGAAGGGATAATCAGGATTTCTAGAAGTTAGAAAGTGAGAGAACAGAGGCAGTCTCTATTCAAAAGCATAACATATACATTTTTCTGGATCTAAAGAAAGCCACGAGTCTCCAAATGCAAAGTATACCATACAGTTAAGCAGGATGAACAAAAATTCATACTTAAACCCAGGGTGTGAAATTGAATATTGTCATATAGGTAAAATATTACAAACTAATATTAAAAAAGGAAAAAATACCATAACAAAAGCTCCAATGTACCTTGAGAACAATGTTTGATTCACAATAATAGATCACAGATAATACTAGATCATTATCCTAAAAACAATCAACCAGTAATTCAGTATTCTCTTATTGAACAGTGAAGATAAAACAGAGATACTTTCACACATACAAAGACTAAGAGTTTCACTTACAAGGGTTTTTCTTGATCCAGAGGGAAGAAAGAAAAAGGTATCAGTGCTTAACACCACCACCATCAACAACAAATAATGCTCATTGGTAAATCTAATTTAGCAAGACTACATTATTTATAACAGGAAAAATGTGAAAGAATCTAATTGTTCATCAATAGAATAATGGTTAAATTATTGTATACTTATACTATAGTATACTATACAGCAGTGAAAATCTATGATCTGGAATAATGTATATAAAGTTAGATGACTCTCACAAAGACAATAATGACTGAAAGAAAGTTGCAGAACACCTACATTAAAATACCATTTATCTAAAGTATAAAAGCTCTTATATAAACAAATTTAAAAGTTAATGTATAAAATTTAGAAGTTTATATATAAAAAGCTTATATATAAAAATAATATATAATGTTGTTCTGGAAGCTTTCAAATTTTATAAGAACGCAACTTATAAATATGTAAATAAAATCACTAGTTACAAAAATATTTATTGTGCCAGACACATTTCTAGGTGTTTAGCAGTGCACTAATGATACAAAATACATGCTCATATAGAGCTAATATTCTCCTGGGAATGGTATGTGGGAAAAATTAGCATTGCCACTGTGAATATTTTGGAGTACAAAAGAAAAAGTGTACAAAAAGGGATTCAAATTGATCTTTAAGACTTTACTTATTAAGGTGGGGAGTAGAAACATGCTTTCTATTGATTCTCTTTTTCATTTAAACGTTTCCTAATTATTTTTAAAATAGTTAAATGTGTATGAAGAAAATTTAAAGCTTAATTCTAAGCAACACTGAAAATAGGTCATCCAATTTTTCTAATCTTTTCTGGAAAGAAACATCCTAAATAACTAAGTACAACATTTATCTTTCAACCAGGAAAGAAGAAATAAAAAGAATTTTAAAAAGTTTTTATCAGTACAACAACAAACTAAAGAAAAAAAACCTGAACATAAGAATGTCATGGCACATAGAAACTAAGATATAAGATGAGAAAAATAAGTAATTAAAGTACACTTAAATAGATTCAATTCAAAAGACCTTATCAGACAGATTACAGTAACAAGAAAATTCAACTATTGCTTGTAAGATTTAAAAGGCATGGATGAATGGTGAAATAGCAGGCAAATGCTAACAAAAGAAAATGGATTTAGCAATAGTAATATTAGTCAAAAATAAGATTCAAGCAAAGCATTAATAGAAGTTAAATTCTATATTATTTGATCATGATTAAATAAATCACTAGAATTGACCTGTAAAGACATTTGTATATATAAGTATATTATAGTATGTATAGATGCAAATATGAAAATATCTGTATATAATCTGTATATAATTTATTCTACATTTATTTATGCTACCTTTCTCAGAATTTAAAGTGATATTCTTAGTTACCTCCATTATTTTAAAGCCAACCAAAAGAGAAATTGTTCCTTTGTTTACAAATTACAAAACAAATAAAGCATAATGCTTTTGGAGAGCCATAGATAGCAAGGTACCACGAAGGTGCTTGGTAATCCTTGTATGCAAATATGAAACCTATGCAACTTAACTTGCAGCAAGTGTTTTTTTTTAAAAGATTTATTTATTTATTTATTTGACAGAGAGAGATGAGAGGCAGGCAGAGAGAGAGGAGGAAGCAGGCTCCCCGCTGAGCAGAGAGCCTGATGCGGGGCTCGATCCCAGGACCCTGTGATCATGACCTGAGCCGAAGGCAGTGGCTTAACCCACTGGCAGCAAGTTTTTTAAAGGATAGCTTTTTCCTTTTTTCTTTCTTTTAATCCAGCTTCCTAACTGAAAGCAAATTATTCAGTCTCCCTAGACATAATGAAAATTTATTAGGGTGTGTGCTAGGCTGCTGTAATAAAAAATACTAGTAATCATTTAGATTTTTACATGATAAGATGAGAAAACATTAAAAAATAATCTTAGAAAAATGCACTCTGAAGTGTATTTTCTAAAGATTCCAAAAGGAAATTGAGAAAATGAATAGTGTAACTTTCTTTTCATCTTTTGAATGTTTGCATCAATTTTATAAGAATGATTCTACCTTAAAAATTCAAGACACATTGTAGTGTCAAGTTATACATTATATTTTATGTTTACATAATGCCATTATTTAGGGAATATAAACGATATAAATACTGGTGCAATTATTCCCACATCATTATGAGAACTGAAGATATTTCAGATTACGGATGTGGAATCAAAGTTTAGGGAGATGTTGCGCGAAAGGGAGGTATATGCAAAATTACCTCCATAGGCCAAAGGAGATGTAAAACTAAACAAAAAGGCCAGCAAGTCCAGCTTCGCAAGACATGGTTTAAGGGGACTTACTTACAGACAGAAACATGTCTTGGGCAGTAGCAAGACTAGCAGATCTCTGCAATCCCACCTCCCTTAAGACCTGCTTTTATACCCCTAAAGCCTAGGAAGATACTTGAGACCAGCCCTGGGAGACTACCCTAGAGGAAAAGTTTGAGGTATGTATCATAGTTGTAGCTCCAGAGCAGATCAAGAATGTCATGCCCTTAGTGTGTACTTAGGGTCTGATTAAACAAAAGAAAGTATAAATGTGTTGGGGGGGGTAATTATATTCAAAAGGGTTTCAGGTCAAAAACTGCTCATCATGGTGGATTTGTCCAAGATGGCATCAGTCTGGTTAAGACAGAAGATGGGAAATTTATGGAAGGTTCTGTGTCTGAAATCAGACCCTTACATTCTATTGCTATGACTATTTTCCTGTACAGAGTTAAATCTTTTTAAGAAAGGTCAAATAGACAAGCTTGTATATCAATTGTAATTAGGAAGAAGACAAGTTCATATAACTAAAATACTTCATTTAGATTTTTTTGTTGTTGTTTACTAAATATATGTACTATATCCTACTTTATATCACTAGGAAGTAGAACAATTTTCCCCAGGGTGTCTCAAGTTTGTTTTAAAGATTACATCTATTTAGTAATAAAGATGACTGGGTTTTGGAAAATTAGATTATAAATAAATTTTTAAAAATTCATTTTTGTTAAAAAATCACTTTTATTGTGATAAAAGTATTATTTCATGGTCAAAATAATCAATAAGGTACAAATATTTGATAAAAATGGGTAAAAGGATTTAGGTAATGGTAATACTAAATCAATAATTTTATTCAGAAAATACATTGAAATAGTGGGTGAAATTATCATTAGAGCTAGAGATTATTTAGTGCTAGTTATTAATATTGTTGAAAAATTTTACTTTTAACTGATTGAATAAAGTAAAACAATATCCAAATTTGAGTGCACAGAGTTCTTATTAGGATCTCCCCTTGCCCCACACCTTATCATAATATCTAGGGTAAATAGAAAATGGGTTAGGAGAGAAAATGCTATTCTCAATAACATGCTGTAAAAGAGGATTTTTAATGCTGCTTTCCAGGAAAAAGTTTGGCACAGCAAGTCTCCTATATTACCTAGAGGGAATTGTGTAGACTATGTCACATCATTCTTGGGACCTCCTTTGTAGTATTCATTCACCAAAACACCACACTTTTTTCTTTTACCATTATGTTAAACCTTCAAGATTATTTTGCGAATGTGCTTTCAAGTTCCCTAAAACTTTAGTTCTTGACTCTCAGTCTACTTTTTACTAATTTCCTTGGGTGTCTTTATTGACTCTTAAGATTAAAAATTATTCTTTTTTTTTTAGGTGTTCATTTTTTTTTTATAAACATATATTTTTATCCCCAGGGGTACAGGTCTTTGAATCACCAGGTTTACACACTTCATAGCACTCACCAAAGCACATACCCTCCCCAATGTCCATAATCCCACCCCCTTCTCCCAAACCCCCTCCCCCCAGCAACCCTCAGTTTGTTTTGTGAGATTAAGAGTCACTTATGGTTTGTCTCCCTCCCAATCCCATCTTGTTTCATTTATTTTTCTCCTACCCACTTAAGCCCCCATGTTGCATCACCACTTCCTCATATCAGGGAGATCATATGATAGTTGTCTTTCGCTGCTTGACTTATTTCGCTAAGCATGATACGCTCTAGTTCCATCCATGTTGTTGCAAATGGCAAGATTTCATTTCTTTTGATGGCTGCATAGTATTCCATTGTGTATATATACCACATCTTCTTGATCCATTCATCTGTTGATGGACATCTAGGTTCTTTCCATAGTTTGGCTATTGTGGACATTGCTGCTATAAACATTCGGGTGCACGTGCCCCATTGGATCACTACGTTTGTATCTTTAGGGTAAATACCCAATAGTGCAATTGCTGGGTCATAGGGCAGTTCTATTTTCAACATTTTGAGGAACCTCCATGCTGTTTTCCAGAGTGGCTGCACCAGCTTGCATTCCCACCAACAGTGTAGGAGGGTTACCCCTTTCTCCGCATCCTCGCCAGCATCTGTCATTTCCTGACTTGTTTATTTTAGCCATTCTGACTGGTGTGAGGTGATATCGCATTGTGGTTTTGATTTGTATTTCCCTGATGCCGAGTGATATGGAGCACTTTTTCATGTGTCTGTTGGCCATCTGAATGTCTTCTTTGCAGATATGTCTGTTCATGTCCTCTGCCCATTTCTTGATTGGATTATTTGTTCTTTGGGTGTTGAGTTTGCTAAGTTCTTTATAGATTCTGGACACTAGTCCTTTATCTGATATGTCGTTTGCAAATATCTTCTCCCATTCTGTCAGTTGTCTTTTGATTTTGTTCACTGTTTCCTTTGCTGTGCAAAAGCTTTTGATCTTGATGAAATCCCAATAGTTCATTTTTGCCATTGCTTCCCTTGCCTTTGGCGATGTTCCTGGGAAGATGTTGCTGCGGCTGAGGTCGAAGAGGTTGCTGCCCGTGTTCTCCTCAAGGATTTTGATGGATTCCTTTCTCACATTGAGGTCCTTCATCCATTTTGAGTCTATTTTCGTGTGTGGTGTAAGGAAATGGTCCAATTTCATTTTTCTGTCCAATTTTCCCAGCACCATTTATTGAAGAGGCTGTCATTTTTCCATTGGACATTCTTTCCTTCTTTGTCAAAGATTAGTTGACCATAGAGTTGAGGGTCTATTTCTGGGCTCTCTATTCTGTTCCATTGATCTATGTGTCTGTTTTTGTGCTAGTACCATGCTGTCTTGATGATGACAGCTTTGTAATAGAGCTTGAAGTCCGGAATTGTGATGCCACCAACTTTGGCTTTCTTTTTCAATATCCCTTTGGCTATTCGAGGTCTTCTCTGGTTCCATATAAATTTTAGAATTATTTGTTCCATTTCTTTGAAAAAGATGGATGGTACTTTGATAGGAATTGCATTAAATGTGTAGATTGCTTTAGGTAGCATAGACATTTTCACAATATTTATTCTTCCAATCCAGGACCATGGAACATTTTTCCATTTCTATGTGTCTTCCTCAGTTTCTTTCACGAGTACTTTATAGTTGTCTGAGTATAGATTCTGTGTCTCTTTGGTTAGGTTTATTCCTAGGTATCTTATGGTTTGGGGTGCCATTGTAAATGGGATTGACTCCTTAATTTCTCTTTCTTCTGTCTTGTTGTTGGTGTAGAGAAATGCAACTGATTTCTGTGCATTGATTTTATATCCTGACACTTTACTGAATTCCTGTACAAGTTCTAGCAGTTTTGGAGTGGAGTCTTTTGGGTTTTCCACATATAGTATCATATCATCTGCAAAGAGTCATTAGTTGACTTCTGCTTTGCCTATTAGGATGCCTTTAATTTCCTTTTGTTGTCTGATTGCTGAGGCTAGGACTCCTAGTACTATGTTGAATAGCAGTGGTGATAATGGAAATCCCTGCCATGTTCCTGACCTTAGCGGAAAAGCTTTCAGTTTTTCTCCATTGAGAATGATATTTGCGGTGGGTTTTTCATAGATGGCTTTGATGATATTGAGGTATGTGCCCTTTGAAGAGTTTTGATCAGGAAGGGATGCTGTACTTTGTCAAATGCTTTTTCAGCATCTATTGAGAGTATCATATGGTTCTTGTTCTTTCTTTTATTGATGTGTTGTATCACGTTAACTGATTCGTAGATGTTGAACCAACCTTGCAGCCCTGGAATAAATCCCACTTGGTGGTGGTGAATAATTCTTTTAATGTACTGTTGAATCCTATTGGCTAGTATTTTGGTGAGAATTTTCGCATCTGTGTTCATCAAGGATATTGGTCTATAGCTCTCTTTTTTGATGGTATCCTTGTCTGGTTTTGGGATCAAGGTGATGCTGGCCTCATAAAATGAGTTTGGAAGTTTTCCTTCCATTTCTATTTTTTGGAACAATTTCAGGAAAATAGGAATTAGTTCTTCTTTAAATGTTTGGTAGAATTCCCTGGAAGCCGTCTGGCCCTGGACTTTTGTTTGTTTGGAGATTTTTAATGACTGTTTCAATCTCCTTATTGGTTATGGGTCTGTTCAGGCTTTCTATTTCTTCCTGGTTCAGTTGTGGTAGTTTATATGTTTCTAGGAATGCAACCATTTCTTCCAGATTGTCAAATTTGTTGGCGTAGAGTTGCTCATAGTATGTTCTTATAATAGTTTGTATTTCTTTGGTGTTAGTTGTGATCTCTCCTTTTTCATTCATGATTTTATTTATTTGGGTCCTTTCTCTTTTCTTTTTGATAAGTCTGGCCAGGGGCTTATCAATTTTATTAATTCTTTCAAAGAAACAGCTCCTAGTTTTGTTGATTTGCTCTATTGTTTTTTTGGTTTCTATTTCATTGATTTCTGCTCTGATCTTTATGATTTCTCTTCTCTTGCTGGGCTTAGGGTTTCTTTCTTGTTCTTTCTCCAGCTCCTTTATGTGTAGGGTTAGGTTGTGTACCTGAGACCTTTCTTGTTTCTTGAGAAAGGCTTGTACCACTATATATTTTCCTCTCAGGACTGCCTTTGTTGTGTCCCATGGATTTTGAACTGTTGTATTTTCATTATCATTTGATTCCATGATTTTTTTCAATTCTTTTTTAATTTCCCAGTTGACCCATTCATTTTTTAGAAGGATGCTGTTTATTCTCCATGTATTTGGGTTCTTTCCAAACTTCCTCTTGTGGTTGAGTTCTAGCTTCAGAGCATTGTGGTCTGAAAATATGCAGGGAATGATCCCAATCTTTTGATACCAGTTGAGTCCTGATTTAGGACCGAGGATGTGATCTATTCTGGAGAATGTTCCATGTGCATTAGAGAAGAATGTGTATTCTGTTGCTTTGGGATGAAATGTTTTGAATATATCTGTGATGTCCATCGGGTCTAGTGTGTCCTTTAAGGCCTTTATTTCCTTGCTGATCTTTAGCTTGGATGATCTGTCCATTTCAGTGAGGGGAGTGTTAAAGTCCCCTACTATTATTGTATTATTGTTGATGTGTTTCTTTGATTTTGTTATTAATTGGTTTATATAGTTGGCTGCTCCCACGTTGGGGGCATAGATATTTAAAATTGTTAGATCTTCTTGATGGACAGACCTTTTGAGTATGATATAGTGTCCTTCCTCATCTCTTATTATAGTCTTTGGCTTAAAATCTAATTGATCTGATATAAGGATTGCCATTCCTGCTTTCTTCTGATGTCCATTAGCATGGTAAATTCTTTTCCACCCCCTCACTTTAAATCTGGAGGTGTCTTCGGGCTTAAAATGAGTTTCTTGGAGGCAACATATAGATGGGTTTTGTTTTTTTATCCATTCTGATACCCTGTGTCTTTTTAATGGGGCATTTAGCCCATTAACATTCAGGGTAACTATTGAGAGATATGAATTTAGTGCCATTGTATTGCCTGTAAGGTGACTGTTACTGTATATGGTCTCTGTTCCTTTCTGATCTACCACTTGTAGGCTCTCTCTTTGCTTAGAGGACCCCTTTCAATATTTCCTGTAGAGCTGGTTTGGTGTTTACAAATTCTTTCAGTTTTTGTTTGTCCTGGAAGCTTTTAATCTCTCCTTCTATTTTCAATGATAGTCTAGCTGGATATAGTATTCTTGGCTGCATCTTTTTCTTGTTTAGTGCTCTGAAAATATCATGCCAGCTCTTTCTGGCCTGCCAGGTCTCTGTGGATAAGTCAGCTGCCAATCTAATATTTTTACCATTGTATGTTACAGACTTCTTTTCCCGGGCTGCTTTCAGGATTTTCTCTTTGCCACTAAGACTTGTAAATTTTACTATTAGGTTATGGGGTGTGGGTCTATTCTTATTGATTTTGAGGGGCATTCTCTTAACCTCCTGAATTTTGATGCTCGTTCCCTTTGCCATATTGGGAAAATTCTCCCCAATAATTCTCTCCAGTATACCTTCTGCTCCCCTCTCTCTTTCTTCTTCTTCTGTAATCCCAATTATTCTAATGTTGTTTCGTCTTATGGTGTCACTTATCTCTCGAATTCTCCCCTTGTGGTCCAGTAGCTGTTTGTCCCTCTTTTGCTCAGCTTCTTTATTCTCTGTCATTTGGTCTTCTATATCACTAATTCTTTCTTCTGCCTCATTTATCCTAGCAGTGAGAGCCTCCATTTTTGATTGCACCTCATTAATAGCTTTTTTTATTTCAACTTGGTTAGATTTTAGTTCTTTTATTTCTCCAGAAAGGGCTTTTATATCTCCCGAGAGGGTTTCTCTAATATCTTCCATGCCTTTTTCGAGCCCGGCTAGAACCTCGAGAATTGTCATTCTGAACTCTAGATCTGACATATTACCAATGTCTGTATTGATTAGTTCCCTAGCCTTCGGTTCTGCCTCTTGTTCTTTTTTGTGTGGTATATTTTTCCGCCTTGTCATTTTGTCCAGATAAGAGTATATGAAGGAGCAAGTAAAATACTAAAAGGGTGGCAACAACCCCAGGAAAATATGCTTTAACCAAATCAGAAGAGATCCCAAATCGTGAGGGGGTAGAAAGGGGATAAAAAGAGATTCAAAAAGAAAGAAAAAAAAAAAGGAAAAAAAAAATTAAAAAAGAATTAAAAAAAAGAAAACTAATAAAGAAAAATATAAAAAAGAAAAAAAATATATATCAGATAAGCTGGTTAAAAAACGTTAAAAAAGAAAATGGTAAAAGTTAAAAAAAAATTTTAGCAGAAGAAGAGAAAAAAAATGAAAAAGAAAAAACTTAAATTAACTGCAAGACTAAAAATATCACAGGGAGAAAGCCATGAGTTCCGTGCTTTCTTTCTCCTGCTCTCCTTGGTATTGAAACCGCACTCCTTGGTAGGTGAACTTGGTCTTGGCTGGACTTCTTGTTGATCTTCTGGGGGAGGGGCCTGGTGTAGTGATTCTCTCCAGTGTCTTTGCCCCAGGCAGAACTGTACCGCCCTTACCAGGATCTTGGCTGAATAATCAGCTAGGGTTTGCTTTCAGAAGCTTTTGTTCCCTGAGTGCTTTCCGTAGAATTCTGGAGGACGGGAATACAAATGGTGGCCTCCTGGTCTCCGGCCCGGAGGAGCCGAGAGCCCAGGGCCCCACTACTCAGTGCGCCCTCAGAATTACTCCCGTCTGCCTGACCTTCGGCCGTGCTCCAAGCTAACCAAGCCCACCGAGCCTGCGACCGGTTCAAGGTAACCCTCAGCTGTGAGCTTACTGTCGGCTCTGTCTCTGTATCTCTGTAGCCGGTTTTCCTGTTCCAATACCCGTAAGCTCTGCGACACTCAGACACCCCCTATCCTTCTGTGACCCTGCGGGACCTGAGGCCACGCTGACTCCGTGTGTTCTTCACCCCGGTTTAGCCTCTGGAGCGATGTCCCTCAGCAGAACAGACTTTAAAAGTCCTGATTTTGTGCTCCATTGCTCCGCCGCTTGCCCGGAGCTGGCCTCTCCCCCCGGGGTCTATCTTCCTGTCGCTTTGGATTCACTTCTCCGCGGGTCCTACCTTTCAGAAAGTGGTTGTTTTTCTGTTTCCAGAATTGCTGTTGTTCTTCTCTTAAATCTGCAGATGGATTTGCAGGTGTTTGCAATCTTTCAATAAGCTATCTAGCTGATCTCTTACTAGCTGATGTAGTCTCAGCCTGCTACTTCTCTGTCATCTTGACTCCAGAATTCATTGTTTATGTACCACACCCAGTGCTCCATGTAGTATGTGTCCTCCATAAAACAATTATTTTTAATTTTAATCTCTACATCTGATCTTTTACAATAAGTGGTTTCATATTTCCAGTTGCCTTAATAGCATTTTACTTTGAGGATTAGCCAACTTCTGATAACTCACATTTATGTAACTGAGAAAAGACTTTAGTTCTTGCTAATGTGGCGGCATAGATAATCCCCAAATACTTTTGCTAGGAAGATATGGATAAATGATGGATAAAATGTAATTTCAAATTTAATTTTTTTAATTTTTCAGTTTTAAAATGTTAATTAAGTTAAAAAATAAAATTTAAATTAAATTGCATAGCTGGTTGACAAACAAAAAATTAGAAAAATGGTCCAAAGAGCAACAGAAATCTTAAAAATGGCTTAAAGTATGAAAAATTGGTTTGGTTTGCCACTCTTGGTTACCAAAGAGCTTAATTTTCATATGGAGGTAAGAAAAGATGCTTTGACTTTATTTCAGGTTGGGAGTTAGAAGTGAAATCACAGGATGAACTAGGACTCTTGAAAGGCTGTATTGTCTGTGAAAGTGTGTACTTTCACAGAAGAAAGGAAAAAAATTTCTTCAGCAACTGGGTTATACTGTCAGTGGAGGGGTAAGAGGAACTCCCCAGACAGTATGATGAACTTCGCTTACAGTGGTATTGATATTTATGTGAGGTCTAGTAACACTCAAGATGGTTAACTCAAGATGAGTTAATATTGGTTTAACCTCTGCACAGGCTATACACAAAGAAAAAGGAATATTAACTGGTAAAATGTAATAGTTGTGAAGGGTGAGACATATTAGTAAACTAGGACTAAAAGTGAATTTTCTTAACCACATACTGGTAATTACTCCAAGCCTACAGGAAAAATTATCTTGATTGCTAGAACAATGGATGCATTTCATTTAGTCAGTGTGGGAGGCAGAATTCTAAAATGACTCACAATGACCGTCAGTCTTATGTAATTGCTTCTCTTTTAAGTGTGGGTGGAACCCATCATTATGTCAAGATACCACTCCCATGATTATGTTAACTTCTTTAGCAAATGAAACAATATCCTTGGTGGTCCTTACCTAACCAGGAGACTCCTTTAAAAGCATAGTTTTCACCCACTAGTTGCAGAAAAGGAAATAAGAGAGATGCATTCTGGGCAGAAAAAAATCAGTCATTTGTATTGGGAACTACGTATGAGGCCACATGGGATGGCACTGCAGGTGACCTCTAGAGGCTGAGAGTAGTTCCAGCAAGAGCTACTAGAACACTGGGGATCCCACTGCTGCATTCAAAGGGTATGACTGCTGCCAGGATCAGTCAACTTGGTAGATGCCAATCTCTCGGTGAAACTGCTCCTGGCTCACAACCCGGTATCAACCAGCTAAGACCCTGAGTTGATTTAGCAATTGAAGAGGAACTAACTTAAATTTAAATAGTCATACGTGGCTACTATAGCGTATAGTCCAATTCTAGCCAATGCAGTAAGTAAAAACAAGTCCATGTCATAATTCTTCTAAAGTAACACATCTTCATAATGGTAGGATTGCTTACACAGATAGCAAAAAGAACCAAAATGCAAACTATCAGAACTTCTCAGTTCTACAGATACTGCTATGTGTAGGATAAGGATACAAAAAATCAGTGGTGCTTCTATTCCCCAGTAAAAACCAAATAGAAATTGAAATTGTGAAAAGATCCGGCTAAAAATAACAACTGAAATTATGATTTGCATGTAAATCTAGCTAAATATAAAAGGAGTCTTTTATGTAGGATATTGTAAAAAGTTTTTATAGAATATGAAGACACGAATAAATAAATGCTGAGATACATTCTTTCATAAATGGGAAGCTTCAGTACCATAAAGATGTCACATTCCCAAAATTAGTCCTTAAATTCAACATAATCTAATCAGAATTACAAAAAGGTTTTGGTAGATATCAATAAGTGATAATCCTCCTAATACTTAGGATATTATAAAAATAAAAGTATTATGGTAGTGCAAAAATAACAAATACATTAGTGGGAAGAAAAATATCACCCAGAATAAAAGAAAACTTTCTATATTATAGAAGTGGCATTAAAATGGAGAAAATATTGAGTGTTTAATAAATGGATAATTGGTTAACCACACTGAAAAACAACAACAAAAAAAATACCCTTAACTCACACAATGTATTATAAGTAAATTTCTGTTTAATTCCCAAATTTTAGAAGTAAATTAAAACAACAAAACAAGATAAACAACAAATACCAAAAAAGTATTACTTCAAGACAAGAAAGAAACCCTTAGACAAAACAAAGTACAAACCCTATAATAACAGATTGATACATTTTGTATTAAAATTGAAAACTTGTGTATGACCAAAGATACCATAAACAAAGTCAATAAATCAATCACAGTGAATAAACCAGAGTGCATGAATGAAGCTTATTTTGCAAATATTTACATGGGTAACTGAAAATACTGAGTTTAAACAAGTAAGCTATAAATTGGAAACATTTAGATAAATCTCGAATGCCATAATCAATTCTTTCTGGAATCACAGAGATTCAATAAAGATACAAAAACACACAGACTATAAACATGAACCAACTTTAGTGTCTGCCCTTGATGATGGGGAGAAATAAATGGAATAAAAGGGGTTCAAAATTTTCTGTATTTTATTGTTTTGAAAAAGAAGTATATAAACACATGTTGAAAAATTATAGTATTTGTTAAATCCATGCTTGAAACAAGTTGTGATATTAAAAATTCAGGGTGTTGTCTTGTCCCAGCTGTCCCCTCAGTTTACATAACACATCTTTCCTTGCATCCTTTAGTTATGATCTTGATTGACTGCTTGGTATTTCTGGTCTAATATTCTTTATTTTTATTGTTTTTTTGTCAATTTTTACATATAAGTCAGTTCTCACAAACTGTCTAATCATTGTATTCCTTTCTGATAATCTACACTAGTCCCTCTTCAACTAGTGCTAGAATATTTTCTGTATTCAAGTAGTTTTTCTACCTCTGTCCTTCCTGTTAGGATTCAGGCTCTATGTGGCTTCCTTAGCATTTATCTCTTTAGTCACTTAGAGAAACATGATACCTCCGGTTGCTTATGGTCTTGAATTTAAACTCAGTGGCTTAGGCTATATTTTTCAGACGTTGTAAATTTGAATGCTATACATTATTTGCCTTTTATTTTCCAACAATTTCGCCCATATGAATTTCTCTCTCCCCTCTTTTTTTTTTTTTTTTTTTTTTTGCCAAATCATGTCCATTACTCCTTGCAGAACTAGCCAAAAAATAAATTTACTCTAATTTAGTCTGTTTTGTGCTTTACCTTATCCAATGAATATTTATTCGTCACCTAATAAGGAATAGCACTAGAGCCATAATATCCATAAAAAAAAAAAGACAAGATCCTTGCCCTTAATAAGAAACTTACGTTTTTATTTGTACAGAAGTACTTGTTTTCTATTAGTAGGATGCTACTCACTCTTGTGTATATGTCTTAGCTCTCAAATCAGTGTTACTTAGTATAAGATTATCAGCAGATTTCCTATTCTTTTCCCTAACCCTCAATCCTATCATCCATTTTTTAAGTATGTGTAATTAGTAAACAATTGCTAATTGACTTAACAAATTGAATTCACCTCCATATATGTGCCGCATTTCATGTGTCCTGGGAAGTATGTGCAGGGAAGTGAATCTATTGAATCATGACTGTGTTCAGCCTCAAACTTCCCCTGGGCATCTATTTACCTACCATTTGTTAAATTGGTATGCTTGAAATAAGCTATAATATTAAAAATTCAATATACAGTAAAAATTCAATATACTGTTCATCCCAGGTATGGCCCTGAACAATACCTATCTTTCCTTGATTCCTCCAATTATGATGTTGGCTGACTGCTTGGGATCTCTGGTCTTGTGCTATTTCATTTCTTCTTACTGTTTTTCTCCATTTCACATTGAAGTCATCTGGCCTCCTGGCAGATCTTAAGTGGACAAGGTGTATCTAAAATTCTGACTCTCAAGATCTGTCATTTAGGTTTACATCTTGGAATGCCATTATCATTAAAGTCTGTCCAATCTCTTGGAAGGGGCCTCAACTTGCATTCTAAATAGTCGCCAACTTCTCTTGCTTATACTTAGACAAAATGTTAATATTGTCTCGGGGGAAAAAAATATCCTTGCTTCCCTGTGAAATTTGGTTCATTATCTTCAGGGCCCATTTTATTTCACTATTGACTCATAATAAAAACAAACAAAAATGTGCTCAGTAGGGCCTCAATATTTTCAAACCCATTGCACAAAGTTGAGGATGCAGAGAAAAGGTGCAGCTCTGGGCACGGCTGCAGAGCCAACATCTGGGTTCCATGATAATCGGCTCATGTGAAGCATGCCAGAGAATGACCAGAATCATGGAATGCAGGGAGCCTCATAGACCACCAGCTGTTTTTCAGACTGCTCTGGGTTTATCTGTGTTGAAATCTGGCAGATTTTCTTATACTTGGTGTATTTTATTTTTTTTATTTTTATTTTTTTTAATTTTTTATTTTTTATAAACATATATTTTTTATATACATATATTTTTATCCCCAGGTCTGTGAATCACCAGGTTTACACACTTCACAGCACTCACCAAATCACATACCCTCCCCAATGTCCATAATCCCACCCCCTTCTCCCCAACCCCCTCCCCCCGGCAACCCTCAGTTTGTTTTGTGAGATTAAGAGTCACTTATGGTTTGTCTCCCTCCCAATCCCATCTTGTTTCATTTATTCTTCTACCCACTTAAGCCTCCATGTTGCATCACCACTTCCTCATATCAGGGAGATCATATGATAGTTGTCTTTCTCTGCTTGACTTATTTCGCTAAGCATGATACGCTCTAGTTCCATCCATGTTGTTGCAAATGGCAAGATTTCATTTCTTTTGATGGCTGCATAGTATTCCATTGTGTATATATACCACATCTTCTTGATCCATTCATCTGTTGATGGACATCTAGGTTCTTTCCATAGTTTGGCTATTGTGGACATTGCTGCTATAAACATTCGGGTGCATGTGTCCCTTTGGATCACTACATTTGTATCTTTAGGGTAAATACCCAATAGTGCAATTGCTGGGTCATAGGGCAGTTCTATTTTCAACATTTTGAGGAACCTCCATGCTGTTTTCCAGAGTGGCTGCACCAGCTTGCATTCCCACCAACAGTGTAGGAGGGTTCCCCTTTCTCCGCATCCTCGCCAGCATCTGTCATTTCCTGACTTGTTTATTTTAGCCATTCTGACTGGTGTGAGGTGATATCTCATTGTGGTTTTGATTTGTATTTCCCTGATGCCGAGTGATATGGAGCACTTTTTCATGTGTCTGTTGGCCATCTGGATGTCTTCTTTGCAGATATGTCTGTTCATGTCCTCTGCCCATTTCTTGATTGGATTATTTGTTCTTTGGGTGTTGAGTTTGCTAAGTTCTTTATAGATTCTGGACACTAGTCCTTTATCTGATATGTCGTTTGCAAATATCTTCTCCCATTCTGTCAGTTGTCTTTTGATTTTGTTAACTGTTTCCTTTGCTGTGCAAAAGCTTTTGATCTTGATGAAATCCCAGTAGTTCATTTTTTCCCTTGCTTCCCTTGCCTTTTGCGTTGTTCCTAGGAAGATGTTGCTGCGGCAGAGGTCGAAGAGGTTGCTGCCCGTGTTCTCCTCAAGGATTTTGATGGATTCCTTTCGTACATTGAGGTCCTTCATCCATTTTGAGTCTATTTTTGTGTGTGGTGTAAGGAAATGGTCCAATTTCATTTTTCTGCATGTGGCTGTCCAATTTTCCCAGCACCATTTATTGAAAAGGCTGTCTTTTTTCCATTGGACATTCTTTCCTGCTTTGTCGAAGATTAGTTGACCATAGAGTTGAGGGTCTATTTCTGGGCTCTCTATTCTGTTCCATTGATCTATGTGTCTGTTTTTGTGCCAGTACCATGCTGTCTTGATCATGACAGCTTTGTAATAGAGCTTGAAGTCCGGAATTGTGATGCCACCAACGTTGGCTTTCTTTTTCAATATCCCTTTGGCTATTCGAGGTCTTTTCTGGTTCCATATAAATTTTAGCATTATTTGTTCCATTTCTTTGAAAAAGATGGATGGTACTTTGATAGGAATTGCATTAAATGTGTAGATTGCTTTAGGTAGCATAGACATTTTCACAATATTTATTCTTCCAATCCAGGAGCATGGAACATTTTTCCATTTCTTTGTGTCTTCCTCAATTTCTTTCATGAGTACTTTATAGTTTTCTGAGTATAGATTCTGTGTCTCTTTGGTTAGGTTTATTCCTAGGTATCTTATGGTTTTGGGTGCAATTGTAAATGGGATTGACTCCTTAATTTCTCTTTCTTCTGTCTTGCTGTTGGTGTAGAGAAATGCAACTGATTTCTGTGCATTGATTTTATATCCTGACACTTTACTGAATTCCTGTATAAGTTCTAGCAGTTTTGGAGTGGAGTCTTTTGGGTTTTCCACATATAGTATCATATCATCTGCGAAGAGTGATAATTTGACTTCTTCTTTGCTGATTTGGATGCCTTTAATTTCCTTTTGTTGTCTGATTGCTGAGGCTAGGACCTCTAGTACTATGTTGAATAGCAGTGGTGATGATGGACATCCCTGCCGTGTTCCTGACCTTAGTGGAAAAGCTTTCAGTTTTTCTCCATTGAGAATGATATTTGCGGTGGGTTTTTCATAGATGGCTTTGATGATATTGAGGTATGTGCCCTCTATCCCTACACTTTGAAGAGTTTTGATCAGGAACGGATGCTGTACTTTGTCAAATGCTTTTTCAGCATCTATTGAGAGTATCATATGGTTCTTGTTCTTACTTTTATTGATGTGTTGTATCACATTGACTGATTTGCGGATGTTGAACCAACCTTGCAGCCCTGGAATAAATCCCACTTGGTCGTGGTGAATAATCTTTTTAATGTACTTTTGAATCCGATTGGCTAGTATTTTGTTGAGTATTTTCGCATCTGTGTTCATCAAGGATATCGGTCTATAGCTCTCTTTTTTGGTGGGATCCTTGTCTGGTTTTGGGATCAAGGTGATGCTGGCCTCATAAAATGAGTTTGGAAGTTTTCCTTCCATTTCTATTTTTTGGAACAGTTTCAGGAGAATAGGAATTAGTTCTTCTTTAAATGTTTGGTAGAATTCCCCCGGGAAGCCGTCTGGCCCTGGGCTTTTGTTTGTTTGGAGATTTTTAATGACTGTTTCAATCTCCTTACTGGTTATGGGTCTGTTCAGGCTTTCTATTTCTTCCTGGTTCAGTTGTGGTAGTTTATATGTTTCTAGGAATGCATCCATTTCTTCCAGATTGTCAAATTTATTGCCGTAGAGTTGCTCATAGTATGTTCTTATAATAGTTTGTATTTCTTTGGTGTTAGTTGTGATCTCTCCTCTTTCATTCATGATTTTATTTATTTGGGTCCTTTCTCTTTTCTTTTTGATAAGTCGGGCCAGGGGTTTATCAATTTTATTAATTCTTTCAAAGAACCAGCTCCTAGTTTCGTTGATTTGTTCTATTGTTTTTTTGGTTTCTATTTCATTGATTTCTGCTCTGATCTTTATGATTTCTCTTCTCCTGCTGGGCTTAGGGTTTCTTTCTTGTTCTTTCTCCAGCTCCTTTAGGTGTAGGGTTAGGTTGTGTACCTGAGACCTTTCTTGTTTCTTGAGAAAGGCTTGTACCGCTATATATTTTCCTCTCAGGACTGCCTTTGTTGTGTCCCACAGATTTTGAACCGTTGTATTTTCATTATCATTTGTTTCCATGATTTTTTTCAATTCTTCTTTAATTTCCCGGTTGACCCATTCATTCTTTAGAAGGATACTGTTTAGTCTCCATGTATTTGGGTTCTTTCCAAACTTCCTTTTGTGGTTGAGTTCTAGCTTTAGAGCATTGTGGTCTGAAAATATGCAGGGAATGATCCCAATCTTTTGATACCGGTTGAGTCCTGATTTAGGACCGAGGATGTGATCTATTCTGGAGAATGTTCCATGTGCACTAGAGAAGAATGTGTATTCTGTTGCTTTGGGATGAAATATTCTGAATATATCTGTGATGTCCATCTGGTCCAGTGTGTCGTTTAAGGCCTTTATTTCCTTGCTGATCTTTTGCTTGGATGACCTGTCCATTTCAGTGAGGGGAGTGTTAAAGTCCCCTACTATTATTGTATTGTTGTTGATGTGTTTCTTTGATTTTGTTATTAATTGGTTTATATAGTTGGCTGCTCCCACGTTGGGGGCATAGATATTTAAAATTGTTAAATCTTCTTGTTGGACAGACCCTTTGAGTATGATATAGTGTCCTTCCTCATCTCTTATTACAGTCTTTGGCTTAAAATCTAATTGATCTGATATAAGGATTGCCACTCCTGCTTTCTTCTGATGTCCATTAGCATGGTAAATTCTTTTCCACCCCCTCACTTTAAATCTGGAGGTGTCTTCGGGCTTAAAATGTGTTTCTTGGAGGCAACATATAGATGGGTTTTGTTTTTTTATCCATTCTGATACCCTGTGTCTTTTGACAGGGGCATTTAGCCCATTCACATTCAGGGTAACTATTGAGAGATATGAATTTAGTGCCATTGTATTGCCTGTAAGGTGACTGTTACTGTATATGGTCTCTGTTCCTTTCTGATCTACCACTTGTAGGCTCTCTCTTTGCTTAGAGGACCCCTTTCAATATTTCCTGTAGAGCTGGTTTGGTATTTGCAAATTCTTTCAGTTGTTGTTTGTCCTGGAAGCTTTTAATCTCTCCTTCTATTTTCAATGATAGCCTAGCTGGATATAGTATTCTTGGCTGCATGTTTTTCTCGTTTAGTGCTCTGAAAATATCATGCCAGCTCTTTCTGGCCTGCCAGGTCTCTGTGGATAAGTCAGCTGCCAATCTAATATTTTTACCATTGTATGTTACAGACTTCTTTTCCCAGGCTGCTTTCAGGATTTTCTCTTTGTCATTGAGACTTGTAAATTTTACTATTAGGTGACGGGGTGTGGGCCTATTCTTATTGATTTTGAGGGGCATTCTCTGAACCTCCTGAATTTTGATGCTCGTTCCCTTTGCCATATTGGGGAAATTCTCCCCAATAATTCTCTCCAGTATACCTTCTGCTCCCCTCTCACTTTCTTCTTCTTCTGGAATCCCAATTATTCTAATGTTGTTTCGTCTTATGGTGTCACTTATTTCTCGAATTCTCCCCTCGTGGTCCAGTAGCTGTTTGTCCCTCTTTTGATCAGCTTCTTTATTCTCTGTCATTTGGTCTTCTATATCACTAATTCTTTCTTCTGCCTCATTTATCCTAGCAGTGAGAGCCTCCATTTTTGATTGCACCTCATTAATAGCTTTTTTGATTTCAACTTGGTTAGATTTTAGTTCTTTTATTTCTCCAGAAAGGGCTTTTATATCTCTCGAGAGGGTTTCTCTAATATCTTCCATGCCTTTTTCGAGCCCGGCTAGAACCTTGAGAATTGTCATTCTGAACTCTAGATCTGACATATTACCGATGTCTGTATTGATTAGGTCCCTAGCCTTCGGTACTGCCTCTTGTTCTTTTTTTTGTGGTGAATTTTTACGTCTTGTCATTTTGTCCAGATAAGAGTAAATGAAGGGGCAAGTAAAATACTAAAAGGGTGGCAACAACCCCAGGAAAATATGCTTTAGCCAAATTAGAAGAGATCCAAAATCGTGAGTGGGGAGAAAGGGGATAAAAAGAGGTTCAAAAAGGAAGAAAGAAAAAAGAAAAAAAAAAAAAAAAAAAAAAAAAGAAAAGAATTTTTTTTAAAAGAGAAAACACCTAAGAAAAATGTAAAAAAATATATATATATATTAGATAAACTAGTAAAAAATCGTTAAAAAAGAAAAAGGTAACAGTTAAAAAAAAAAAATTTACCCGAAGGCGAGAAAAAAAAAAAAATGAAAAAGAAAAAATTAAATTAACTGCAAGACTAAAAAAAATCACAGGAAAAAAGCCATGAGTTCCGTGCTTGGCTTTCTCCTCCTCTGGAATTCTGCTGCTCTCCTTGGTATTGAAACCGCACTCCTTGGTAGGTGAACTTGGTCTCGGCTGGATTTCTTGTTGATCTTCTGGGGGAGGGGGCCTGGTGTAGTGATTCTCAAGTGTCTTTGCCCCAGGCGGAATTACACCGCCCTTACCCGGGGCCGGGGTGAGTAATCCGCTCGGGTTTGCTTTCAGGAGCTTTTGTTCCCTGAGCGCTTTCCGTAGAGTTCCAGAGGACGGGAATACAAATGGCGGCCTCCTGGTCTCCGGCCCGGAGGAGCCGAGAGCCCAGGGCCCCACTCCTCAGTGCGCCCTCAGAGAACAGCGCCCAGTTACTCCCGTCTGCCTGACCTCCGGCCGCGCTCCGAGCTCACCGAGCCTGCGACCGGTTCAAGGTAACACGGAGCTGCGAGCTTACTGTCGGCTCTGTCTCTGTAGCTGGCTTTCCCGTTCCAATACCCGCAAGCTCTGCGACACTCAGACACCCCCGATCCTTCTGTGACCCTGCGGGACCTGAGGCCACGCTGACCCCGCGTGGGCTTCGCCCCGGTTTAGCCTCTGGAGCGATGTCCCTCAGCGGAACAGACTTTTAAAAGTCCTGATTTTGTGCCCGGTTGCTCCGCCGCTTGCCGGGAGCCGGCCCCTCCCCCCGGGGTCTATCTTCCCGTCGCTTTGGATTCACTTCTCCGCCGGTCCTACCTTTCAGAAAGTGGTTGTTTTTCTGTTTCCAGAATTGCTGTTCTTCTTCTCTTCGATCTGCCGATGGATTTTCAGGTGTTTGCAATCTTTAGATAAGCTATCTAGCTGATCTCCGGCTAGCTGAAGCAGTCTCAGCTTGCTACTTCTCCGCCATCTTGACTCCTCCCTCTACTTGGTGTATTTTAATGTTTTCAAGGATCTCACAGATACCATTTTTGTTTGTTTGTTTTGTTTTGTATCTATTTATTTATTTGGACTGAGAGTGACAGTGAAAGAGGGAACATGAGCAGGGAGAGTGGGAGAGGGAGAAACAGGCTTCCCGCTGAGCGGGGGACCTGATGCCGGTTTCAATCCCAGGACCCTGAGATCATGACCTGAGCCAAAGGCAGATGCTTAACTACTGAGCCACCCAGGCGCCCCAGATACCTTTTTTTTTTTTTTTTTAATACTCGCATTTAGAAGCATATTTTTACATCTCACTGCTAATCATAAATAGATTAAGTCTGAATGAAATTCTTAGGAAGCCATCCCCAAATATATTATGGATCTACATAAAGCTTGAGTAGTTTATATCAATTTAAATCCTCTTTTAAGAACTACTTATTTTTATTATTTATTTTTGCATTGGATATCTGACTAAAACAACATCTTTTTCACAGGCATATTGTGAATTAGGATTTAAGATGCAAACTGAGGCTGGGCTAGCTTTCTTGTGTGCCCTTTGAGGTCTCTTCCTCTTGTTAAATTTCACACTGGATTTGCATGGGGATCAAGAAGGAAATAAATTTGCTTGGGGAAAGTGACCACAGCTGTTTTATTTATTTATTTATTTATTTACCACAGCTGTTTTAATACTAGAACATTGAAGCTGACATTGCTAGCCTATGAGCCCCTACTCAGGTAGAGTGACTAAGAGAAAGTCAACAACAAGGAAGACTTTGACATAGACAAATATTAAAACAGATTTTACTAGCTCTCTCAATAGCAAGGTGCCAGTTATTGAGAAGTTTTTAAACCAAAATGGAACCACTTTCTAAAGAGATGCATTGACATTACTGGATAGCATCAATGGAAGTCAATTTTATAATACTCAAATTTTGTATTTTGATTACTGTTATTTATTAATCAATTTAACATTGGTTCTTTTCAAGTTAGTTGATGGGCTTTTTAAAGTTACTATTCTTTTGTTGTTGTTGTTTTTCATTTCTTCTGCCCTTGTAACACATACCATGTTTATTGTTTTATTTATAATATAGAATACCAAATAGAGTAACAGAATATAACTGAAATCCTTTACCACTATCTTTTACTTTACATCAAATTTTATGGGCAACAATGGATTGTCTTGGAGCCCTAATGATGTTCACTAAGAGAAATGTTTATTGTACTAGAATCATTGCCCAGCTAATGTTCTGAAATGTACTCTTTTATGTTTTGGGGCTCTATTTTCCAGTCAACACATTAGGACACATCAATCACTGAAAACACTGTGGTGTGTCAGTACATTGTGCTCCCCTTACTACACAGGGGATTTTCTCTTGTGGCCTCTTGCTTGGAATGGTATTATTGTTTCTAATACTTTCTCTTCACTTTCCTCATCTTTATTGTCCTTCCTTTCACTCCAGTCCATGCTCATTTAAAATTATTGAGTAACCTGGAGCTCAGATCCTAGAAAAGCTAAGTGCATACATTCTGCCCAGTCTCTTTCACTGATGAAAATCTAAATCCTGGACAGAATGCTTAGAGCAACAACATGAGGGTACTAAAAAGTATATGGAAGCAGGTGGACTACAAAAGAAGATTAGAATTTCAGAATTCTAAGTTTCACAAAACCAATGATAGTTTATAAATTTTTTTTTTTTAATTCCTCCTATCACCCAACCTGGGCTAAAAGCCCAAATCTGTAGATGCTTATCTAGAGCAGACAAAAACTGTTTTCTGAGAAATACTCATTCTGATCAAAGGACAAGAAAGAGACTACTAAGGGTTAGAAAAAGTGGGAGAAATACTCTATTTAGTTTTTCTTTTTTCCATTTTATCCTGCTCTAGCCCCCAGACACAACCCCTGGGTTGGTGGGTGGTGGCCACCGTAAGGGGCCCTACAGTTAGAAAAAGGGAAATCGTCTCTGATGGAAGGAACTGGTCTGAAGAGCATGAAGCATATCTCCATTGCTTCTTTTCTGTCTCTGTCCTCCCACCATTAGGTTCTAAATACAGTTTTAGGAAGTTCCTGGAAGAGCAAGAATTTATGTTTCTGGCCAAAGAAGAGAAAAGGGAGGCCTTGGGGAAGTAGGAAGTGTTGCAGGAGATCACAGAGAGCAGGGAGATCAACAGCAACTCCATAAATTGCATATCAACTGTGGGGCACCTCCAAACTTTGTATACAAAGATCTCACCTTCAACAGGATACTGCAGGTTTTGAGAACTGAGCTACAGGGTAGACTTCCACCCATTCCAGGACTGGCCAGTGGGCGACGCAAATGTGGGGTTGATCTGAATTGCACTGCAACTGCTTTCAAAATTGAACTGACATTGGAACAAGAACCCACCTGCCCACCTACTGGGAGCCAGGAGGCCTGGTTGAGGGCATTGTCCCACTAGGTTAAGATTTGAACTGATGCAGGCCTAATCCTGCTGAGGGCTGGATAGCCCCACAGATAAGCATGGTCTGAAAGTCTCTTGCCTTTTTCTCTGATCCCCATTATCTCTTTCAAACAAAGAGCCCCTTGCTAATCTGCCACAAACATCTCTCAGGCTTGTTGCTGGAGCAACTTCAAGGAGTTAAATTATTCTGTACCTAGGACACTGGAGAACTTTAGATGTGTACCGTGTTAGGCAGTTTTCTCCCTAGGTTGATGTTTGTCCAATGCTTTCACAGCAGAGCCACTGATATACACCCTGCCTCCTGCAAAGGTAACACCTTCTCGTTCCTGCTTCTCTCCTATATATTTGGTTTCTCCAGATAGCTTCTTGTTTTCCATGAACCTATATCCTGTTTTCCTGCAGTTTCTTACTATCTAGTTCATCCCTAAAGCTTCTCATTTTCCATTAACCTGTATCCTATTTTTCTGCAGATCCCAGAATAAGTTACCAAGAAGCACATATTTGTGCTACCTCCCATGGCTTTCTTAGGGACATGATTATTCAAGAAGCAAGACCGTGTCCCCCATCCCTGGTGCCAGTCTGTATCCATTATTGCTTAACTAGAATAACATGTGCCAAAGAAAGAGAAATTATCTGATGAGTGCTTGAGTCCTTTGATGTCCTTTGCATGAGTATAACCCCTGCCCCAAGTAAACTGCCTATAAAGGAAGTTCTAAAATCAGAATAAAATGGAGATACCTGACTACTGACAAGAACTCACTGTGTGGCTCTCTCATTCCTCTCACCAACACCGCCCCTCCTTTGGGGACACCTGGACCTGCCGAGGCTGGACCACAGCACCCACTTAAAGCAAGTTTGGAACTTGTAGCCTGAACCTAACTTAGTCAGTTGCTTCATAAAATAATGAAAAATCAATGTCCTCTTTAGGACTTAAATAAGTCCTAGAATGTCATAACATAATATTAAAAATGTATGCAATTCAATCCCAAATTATTCAGCCTATAAAGAATCGTGGAAATTCAAATCTGAAGGGAAAATACATGGAAAGAGGACCCAGATGTTAGAATAATCAGACAAAGGCCATAAATTAACCATTATAGATATAATCTATCCAGTTAATAAATGATAGAACCAAGACCTAAACTAAGTTCATGCCCTTACACACTATACCAATTGTCTTATTTATTCCCTGCTAAAGAAAAACCATCTCAGAAGTACAGATTCTGTATGGAAAGTGGAACATGAATCTTATATTTGAGCTGTACGGCCATAAAAGTAAGGCTGAGCAACTAAGGGAAGTGTATTTGCCATGGTTGCATAAGCTCTGTCATAAGTACTTTTTGATATAGAGGTCCTAAATAGTTAACCCTTGAACAACACTGCATGGATCTACTTATACATAGCTTTTTTTCAATAATACACTATAATACTGTAAATGTATTTTCTCTTTATTATTTTCTTAATAACATTTTCTTTTGTCTAGTTTGCTTTATTATAAGAATACATTCTATAATACATATATAACATCTAGTATATGTATTAATCGACTGTTTATGTTACCAGTAAGTCTTCTAGTCAATAGTAGGCTATTAGTAGTTAAGTTTTGAGAGAGTCAAAATTTATGTCCAATTTCCAACCACATGGCAGGTCAGGGCCCCTATCCCCCACATTGTTAAAGGGTCAACTGTATTGTTCTCTGTTACTACAGAGTTTTTGCAACTAAATGAGAATTTACTTATAGATTTATAGGTTAATCAAACTGGAGCACATTACCTTATTTGAAATGATAACATTTGTCTGATGTGAATAGTTTTCTATACGTTGCCTGTTGTATTTTTGTAAGCAGGTGCTGGTACATGGGCCAGATTTGGCAGAGAATACATCTTTATGCAGTGGAGAGCTAAGAATTTTTTTCCATCCATCTTTAAAGAATTGTTAAAAGAAGAAGAAAAAGGAGAACTTAGGGAAAAAAGAAGGAAGAAGCCACCATAGAGACTATGAGTGACTCACAAACTCTGAAGTACTTGATAACTGGTTATTTATAGAAAATGTTTGCTAATCCCTGACCTAAAAAAAATTTAAAAACCTGGACAGGGACAATTTTGTATGTTTTGTTATTTCTTTCCGTTGTTGTCAATTCGTGTCATAAGGGAGCACTTAAAAGGACCTGATCCACAGTGGGCATTCAATGTGTGTGTAAATTAGTAGGTGGATGAATAGTTGTCTATCTACTGTACCCATAGTAGAATAAGTCAAGCTTCTTGGTTACCTCCCGTGGTAGATAATAATATTAGTCACCAAAAACTCTCCACCCATTACTTACACCTGCCCCCACTCATGGGAGAAGTGTAATCCAGGCCACAATGATGTTGGGCTTTGACACAACACTCGTTTTGGACAATGGAATGTAAACAGATATAACAGATGCCACATGTTACCAAAAACTGCTAGAAGTGCTGCAAGTTTCTATCATCACCTTCTACTTTTGCCTCTGTCATTACAACAGTTTGTTGAGGAAGTGGTTGGCCCCAGAATAAGGAAACACATGGAGCAAAACCATGCACAGTACACCTCAATGGTAGCCAATCAAATCCAGCAAATTCCAGCTAAACTGAAGTGATCCTTAGCATTCATGTAACATGACTGAAACTAAATGGTATTGTAATCTTTTGAAATTTAAGGATTATGTCATGCTGAAAGAAAAGCTGCTTGATATACTTCTATAAAACAAATGATTCAGAAGTATTAGTATATATGAATTATTATAATTATAATTATATTTCATTATTTATTTATATTTATATAATATATAATATATTTTTATTTATAAACATTTCAATATTTAATTGTAATTATAATTCATTATTCTTAGTATAATGAATTCTTAAGCACATTTTAAACACAATAAGAAAAGTATAAAACTCATATTTACAAAATGATTTTTATATTTTCAGTTCATTTTTATGGTGTAGAAATATGATGGTTTATAATGTGGTGCTCTTTTGTATTCACCAAGAAACATTTTATTTCACTAATGAAGGGTAAAAGCGAGGGATATATGTTGTACTAGAGTAAAAGTCACCTTATGCTACAGAATTAATGTATTCCTGTGACAACTTTGTTCTCTATTAAAAATGAATCATCATTGAATCAGAATCTCTTTGCTTTGGAGTTTAGTATTTCATTCTTAATATTAATTTAACTTCGTAGAAATATGACTAGAAATTGAAGAGCACAAAAACTTATTAGAAAAGATTAATACAGAAAAGATTTATTATTTATAATGAACTATACCCAGTATCAAATGTGCTTAGCTCAATAAAGACAGATGTGAAATAAAAATTATAACCAAAGATAGGTCATTCTATGAAAATTATATATATATATATATATATATATATATATATATATATATTATATCACTGCATAGTAGAGAAAATTAAAATCTCCAGAAATTGTTCATGTAGCTTACTTGAAATCACAAAGTATGACGAAAATAAAAGAAAGTATATAATTGAGGGATTCAGAAATGGTGGTGATGCTGGTACTTGACAGCTGCTGGTTTTGCTTGACCAGCACTCATTCCCACTTTTTATGTTAAGAAAATTCTAATTTTGTTTCAGGAAACATTCTCTGTTATTTCAGTTCAGATAGACTACGTGCTATGATGGCACTGTCTTATATTTGGAGAATGTGAGCCTGGTAAATTAGGCTCATGTGACCCTGGCCACAAAATTTTCTTCAGAATTGGTAGCTGATCCAAGAGGGAACAGATAGAGCAGACAGGAGACTATCTTTAGTTATTGAATTGATAGAGGATAGTAGTAAGACTTGAGTTGCCAGCATATACCTACCTGATCAGCATGAGTGGAAAACCCCCTGACAACCCTACTTATACAAAGGGAAGCAAAGCTAAGAGATGGAGAGGCCAAGGTCAAGTTCTGATGATCTCATATGACCCCTCAAAATCTACTTATGCCTGATGTTTGGTTTTTGTTTTTCTTTCTCTTACAATTCCAATCCCTGAAAGATACAATGTTCCTCAGAGAGGCTGAGACTTTTGGGAGATGAATATTTTGCAATTAGACTTTCTCTTAAGTTTTATATTTGAGTAAAACCATTAAGAAAATAGTTTAGAAGTGGCTTTATTTTTGTGATGTTTCTCAATTTAAATTTCAGCTTTGCAACCATGTCCTCTACAGGGATTTCAACTAATGACATGATAGCTGTTGCGTGGGGGAGGAGCATGCATATTAAGATTGTATTTGAAAAACTTCCTTTGGTATAGATTCACCAGATAAATGATCTTTATTTTGTATTTTAATTAAAAAAAAAACAGGCTAAGTTAGCAATTTCAATACAGGTTTTGCTATTTTTATGCATTTCTATTTTTGAAGAAAAATGTCAAATCTATAGAAAAATTGGAGGAATTTTATAATAGGTACTGTTCAACCTGTACCTAGCTGGATTGTATACATTCATGTTTTTTCCAAACATTTTTACATCATGTAAAGATGTAACACATCTTTACATCATTTTCCTTTTTTTTTTCCTTTTTTTTTTCTTTTGCTGAACGATTTAGAAGTAATTTATAGTTATTCCATAATTTCTCTAATAAATATCTTGGCAGGAATCTTTTAAAACTGAAAAAATTTAAAAAGAGAATGCAAATATTCTTCCAAATAACCACTATTCCAATGTCACATCTAACGGAGTTAACACCAATTTTAAAATGTTACTTAATGCACTGTCGTACCCATATGTACTAATTGTTCTTAAAATGGCATTAATTTTTTTAAAGGCATCCATTTGCGCTCTGCAAATTATACTTGGTTTTGTCTCTTCAGTTGCTCTCAATGTTGAACTATCCCTCTTTTATTTACTTTTTTACTTTTATTTATTTTTTTTAATAATTCAAGGCCTTTGTTCTGTTAGAATGTTTCTCTTACTTGTTTTCTCTTATTGTTTCCACATGAATAGATTCAGGTTAATGATTTTGGCAAGAATAGTACATAGGTGCTATTATATATTCCTTACCTTTTCCATTAATAAGAGCATTATTTTAGGTTGTCCTATCATTGATGACACAAGTTTGACAACCAAATCTTTCAATTACAAAGAACCATTTTTTTCCTGTTAGCAATTAATGAGTAATTTCTTGTGTTACATCTTGGAGATAAGAATATCCTGTTTTCCAGCAACTCTTCACACAATGGTTTTAGTACCTATTGATAAAAGTTGTCTGATTCAATTTTTACATTAGAAATTAAAAATGTTTATTTTGAAAATTTTATTATGCCCTATACATCTATTAGTTGCCATTCATCTTTGAAAAAGAGCTTACCTCCATCCTTTCAACCTTTTCATCTTCTTCATACTCACCTTGAAATTAACCACTTTCATGGTTTACTGTTTATTCTCTTTATGTGTGTGTAATATATTATACACTATTATGTATACATATATAATAAATATATATGCAATTTTAGTAGAAATATATCATAAATTGTAAATAATATAACTAAAGTAATAAATAATACAATTATATAATTATAGCAAATGTAATATAACAAATTATAAATATAACTTATTTTATAAATAAAAATATATATAATTTTCCATATATTATATTTTTTAAAATTTTATTTACTTAAGGGAGAGAATATGAGAGAGCATGAGAAGTGGAGGGTCAGAGGGAGAAGCATATTCCCTGCTGAGCAGGGAGTCTGATACAGGACTCTATCCTGGGACTCCAGGATCATGACCTGAGCCAAAGGCACTCACTTAACCAACTGAGCCACCCAGATGCCCCCTTCCCATATATTCTTATTCAAAGAGTATCATACACTTTTTTTAAAAATTTAGTTATTTTAGTGAAAGAGAGGGAGAGCCTGAGCAGAGGAAGGAGCAGAGAGAGAAAAACTGAAGCAGACTCCATGGTGCGCAGAGCCTGAACCCTAAAATCATAACATGAGATAAAATAAAGAGTCAGAGTCTCAACCAGCTGAGCCACTGAGGTGCCTCAAATATCCTACACTATTAATAATGTATCCAAATAAATTCATAGCTAATTATTTTTTGTTAATGACTAATAGCACTTCATTGTGTGGTTATTCCATAAATTATTTAGTCTATCTTCTTTGGATAGGCATTTGGTTTCTACTCAAAATTTGCTATTTATGTATTTATTTATTTATTATTTATTTTCAGGTGTAGAAGTTAATGATTCATCACTTACGTATAATACCTAGTGCATATCATAAGTGCACTCCTTATTACCTAACACCTATTTTACCCATTCCCTTGCCCACCTCCCTTCAGTAACCATCAGTTTGTTCTCTACAGTTAAGACTCTGTTTCTTGGTTTGTCTCTCTTCTTGTCTACCCACGTTCATTTGCTTTGTTTCTTAAGTTCCACATATGAGTGAAGTCATATGATATTTGTCTTTCTCTGATTGATTTTCACTTAGATTATATTTTCTAACTCCATCCACCTCTTTATAGTGACAAGATTTCATTCTTTTTTTATGGATAAGTAATATTCCATTGTGCGTATATATACCACATCTTCTTTATCCATTCATCAGTTGATGGACATTTTGGCTCTTTCTGTAATTTGGCTATTGTTGATAATGCTGCTAAAACATCGGGGTGCCTGTATCCATTCAAATTTGTATTTTTGTATACTTTGGATAAATACCCAAAGTAGTGCAATTTCTAGATTGTAGGATAGTTCTATTTTTAACTTTTGAGGAACACCCACACTGTTTTCCAGAGTGGCTGCACCAGTTTACTTTCCCACTAACAGTGTAAGAGGGTTCCTCTTTCTCCACATCCTTGCCAACACCTGTTGTTCCCTGTGTTATTATTAATCATTCTGACTGGTAAGGTAGTATTTCATAGTTTTGATCTGTATTTCCATGATTATGAGTGATGCTGAGCATCTTTTCATATGTGTGTTAGCTATCTGTATATCCTCTTTGAAGAAGTGTCTATTCATGTCTTCTGCCCATTTTTTTAGCTGGATTTTGTTTGTTTGTTTGTTTGTTTTTGGTATTGATTTGCATTAGTTCTTTATTTATTTTTGGATACTAAGCTTTTATCAAATGTGTCATTTGCAAATATCTTCTCCCATCTGTAGGTTGCCTTTTAGTTTTGCTGATTGTTTCTTTCACTCTGCAGACACATTTTATTTTGATTAATCCCAGTAGTTTAGTTTTGCTTTTGTTTCCTTTGCCTTAGGAGACATATCTAGAGAGACGTTGTTATGGCCAATGTCCAAGAGGTTATTGCCTGTGTTCTCTTCTAGGATTTTGATGGTTTCTTATTTCACATATAGCTTTTTCATCCCTTTTGAATTTATTTTTGTGTATGGTGTAAGAAATTGGTCCAGTTTTAATCTTCTGTGTTGCTGTCCAGTTTACCAAACATCATTTGTTGAAGAAATTTTTTCCCATTGGAATTCTTTCTTGCTTTGTTGATTAATTGATCATATAGCTGTGAGTTCATTTCTGGGCTTTTATTCTGTTTAATTGATCTATGTGTCTTTTTCTGTGCCAGTACCGTACCATCTTGATGACTACAGGTCTGTAGCTTGAAGTCTAGAATTGTGATATCTCCAGGTCTGTTTTTCTCTTTCAAGTTTGCTTTGGCTATTCAGGGTCTTCTGTGGCTCCATACAAATTTTAGGATTGTTTGTTCCAGCCTTGTGAAAAATGCTGGCTGTATTTTGATAGGGATTCCATTATATGTATAGATTACTTTAGGTAATATAGATATTTTCACAATATTTATTCTTCCAATTCATGAGCATGGTATTTAAATTTTTTTTTTTCCATTTCTTTGTGTCCTCTTTAGTTTCTTTCACAAGTGTGGTATGGTTTTCAGAGTACAAATGTTTTACCTCTTTGGTTAGGTTTATTCCTAGGTATCTTATTGTTTTTGATACAATTATAAATGGGATTGATTCCTCAACTTCCCCTTCTATCTTTTCATTATTGGTGTATACAAACACAACAGATTTCTGTACATTGATTTTGTATCCTGTGCTTTGCTGAAATTATGCGTTGGTACTAGCAATTGGAGGGTGGAGCTGTATCTACTTTATAGAGTATCAAGTCATCTGCAAATAGTGAAAATTTGACTTCTTCCTTGCCAACTTGGATGCCTTTGATTTCTTTTTTGGTTTTTGATTTCTGAGGCTAGGACGTCCAGTAGTGTGATAAGTAACAGTGGTGAAAGGTGTATGGAGCCACAGAAGAACCTGGATAGCCAAAGCAAACTTGAAAGAGAAAAACAGACCTGGAGGTATCACAATTCTAGACTCCAAGCTACATACCTATAGTCATCAAGATGGTATGGTACTGGCACAGAAAAAGACACATAGATCAATTAAACAGAATAAAAGCCCAGAAATGAATTCACAGCTATATGTTCCTGAACTCAGAGGAAAAGCTTCCAGTTTTCCCCCATTGAGGATGATATTAGCTGAGGGTTTTCCCTATTTGCTCTTTATGATGTTGAGATATGTTCCTTCTAACTCTAATTTGCTGAGGTTTTTTTTTTTTTTTTTTATCATGAATGGATTTTGTACTTTGTCAAATTCTTTTTCTACATCTATTGAAAGGATCACATGATTCTTCTTCTTTCTTTTATTAATGTGCTCTAACACATTGATTGATCTGTGAATATTGAACCACTCTTGTAGCCCAGGAATAAATCTCACTTGAGGGCGCCTGGGTGGCTCAGTGGGTTAAGCTGATGCCTTCAGCTCAGGTCATGATCTCAGGGTCCTGGGATCGAGTCCCGCATCAGGCTCTCTGCTCAGCAGGGAGCCTGCTTCCTCCTCTCTCTCTCTCTGCCTGCCTCTCCGACTACTTGTGATTTCTCTCTGTCAAATAAATAAATAAAATCTTAAAAAAAAATCTCACTTGATCGTGGTGAATGATTCTTTTAATATACTGTTGGATGTGATTTGCTAGTATTCTGTTGATAATTTTTGCATCTGTGGTCATCAGGGTTATCGGCCTGTAGTTCTTTTTTAGTGGAGTCTTTTTCTAGTTTTGGTAGTTAGGGTAATGCTGGTCTCATAGAATGAATTTAGAAGTTTTCTTTCCATTTCTACTTTTTTGAATAGATTGAGAAGAATAGTCATAAACTCTTCTTTAAATGTTTGGTAGAAATCATCTGTGAAGCCATCTGCCCCTGAACTTTTGTCTGTTGGTAGATTTTTGATTACTGATTCAATTTCTTTGTTGGTTATCAGTGTATTCAACTTCTCTCTTTCTTTGTTTTAGTTTTGTTGAAATTTGTTATTTAAAATACTGCTGCAATGAATAACCTTGTGCAGTTACCATTTTATATTAATAGACACACATGCACACACACACACCAGTTTTACCATTCTGTGTTCCCACCAGCAGTTACAACAGTATCTGATTTCCAAAGGTGGGCCAACATGTTTTCAGGGCTCTAATTTTCTGCCACTATGATAGGTAAGAATGGCATCTTGGTGTAGTTTTAATTTGTAGTCCTAGTGAAATAGAATATCTTTTCATATGTTTAAGGACACTTTTCATAGATTTTCTATAAATTGCTCATATCTTCTGATCATTCTTTCATGTTATTTTCCCTTATTTTTAAGAACTTTTTAAAAAGAGATTAGCATTTTTTTTTCTGTGATGTAAGTAGCAAATATTTTTTTCAATTTGCCTTTTAATTTCTAAGATTTTTGTCAGGTATTAAAAATTTTTTAATCAAGTTGAATTTATGAATTTTTTGTATAGCTTCTGGATATTAAGACATAATTATAAATGTTGCCTCCACACATGTTAAAAAGAAATCCAAATATATGCTCATCATTTAGATTGTTTATCCACGTGGAGTATTATCAGGTGTAGGCTATAAAAATTGAGTCCAATGAATGATGGTGTAAATATCCTTGAATTAACACTAATGTATTAAAAAAATCATACACAAATAAAAAAAAGCTATTACCAGTAATAAATTATTTCAACATGTTACACTTATTACAAATTACCTGAGTGTTTGGGACAGTGTCATTAAGAAACATTGTTCTAGAGAACTTATTCTCCATCAATCACACTTGCCTTTCAATGCTTCAAAAAAGTGCTTGCCATTATAAAAGGTTTAACAAATGTTTTAAGTATATTCATTGGTACTCTTTTTGATGCAAGCCATTGGCTGAAACTGACTTAAACAAAAAGGAAAACTCATTGACTTCTATAACTGAAAAGAACCAGCTTCAGACAAAACCTTATGTGGCTACTCAAATATTATCATCAGTGCTCTTTTTATTCTTTTCACCATGTAGTGGCATGACACCTCGAGGGCTTTGATTTTCCTGCATACTCAGTACTTAATAATCCTAAGCCTGAGACATCAAAACTGACAAAAATGAGAATCTTGATCATGTGCTCATCAGAGGGTAGAGAGTGAGGGCGGGCTGATGACCAAGATGAAAGAGAATTTCTGTGGAATATGAGAATGTAGGTCCCATAATGTATATGTTGTACAGATTAAAGATATTGTGTTGACATTGAAATGGACAATAAAATTCATTTGTGTTTTATCCTGATTTAATAAAGTTCATTATCCTGGTTTCATAAAATAAGTGTAGAATTCTTTCATAAGGAATTGTCTTTATTAATAATATTCTGCATGAAAAGCCTAAAAAACTAGAGAAGGAAATATTGAAAGGCACTGAACTAGGCATTAAGGAAATATCAAAAGTATAAACTATTGTATCTTTTGTATTTTAAATAGCCATAATTATGACATTGAGAGTTTGAGAGAACATTATTAAAGAAAGCTTTATTCTTATAAATAATTTATAATCTATGATTTACATTTCAGAAAGGTTATTGAGATTTTTAATATTAGAGATTTAGTCAAGAGTGACTCAAGTCATTTCTCAAGCAATTAAGAGTAGTGTTAAGAGAATGAAATTATTTTACCTCCTTTATTAGTGCATTTGATTTTCCTTATTCTTCATAAAACACCTTAAAAATGGAAGAGAAAAAAAGATTTGTAGTCATATACTAAATTCAACATAATTGTATAATTTCAGAACAGTCTTGCTCTTGGTAGTGACATATGTTTTTCTTTAATGGTATGAACTTTAGGCATTTTATTAGCATTCAAGTTTAAATATAAATAACTATCAAGAATTTGGTCTTAGTTGAAGGAATCCAATCTGTAAGATTATATTTATAAGATCTATCTTCACATTTATAGTATCCCTTTTTCCATGAAATTATTAACATAAGTTTCTTGTATGTTTTATTGTTCTTTTTCTAAGGTAAGCTTTTATTTAAAGTGGTATGTATACATATATCAATATCTGAACAGTCATTAGCATATTTCAAACAATTGTCAAGGTAAATGGGATTAAATAAAAATCTATCATCTTCATTAGTACTTACTATTAAATCTATTTTATGTATTTATTTATATAAGATTTTATTTATTTATTTAAGAGAGACAGAGCAAGAGAGAGAGCATGAGCAGGGGGAGGGAGAGAAGAAGGTAGAAACTACTCCATCTGTGGACTCGGGGATCATGATCTGAGCTGAAGGTAGACAGACGATTAACTGACTGAGCCACCCAGGTGTCCCTATTAAATCTATTTATAGTGATAAAATCAAATTTTTTTTATACTAGCAATACTTTTTTTCTAATCTTAGGATCTCATACATTGATTGATTACTTGCTTGTATCAGGGTTATATTTAGAATTTTATTCTTATATATTTTTTTAAATTTTTTATTTTTTATAAACATATATTTTTATCCCCAGGGGTACAGGTCTGTGAATCACCAGGTTTACACACTTCACAGCACTCACCAAAGCACATACCCTCCCCAATGTCCATAATCCCACCCCCTTCTCCCAAACCCCCTACCCCCAGCAACCCTCAGTTTGTTTTGTGAGATTAAGAGTCACTTATGGTTTGTCTCCCTCCCAATCCCATCTTGTTTCATTGATTCTTCTCGTACCCACTTAAGCCCCCATGTTGCATCACCACTTCCTCATATCAGGGAGATCATATGATAGTTGTCCTTCTCCGCTTGACTTATTTCGCTAAGCATGATACGCTCTAGTTCCATCTGGAAAACAGCATGGAGGTTCCTCAAAATGTTGAAAATATATTTAGAATTTTAATGGGGAAAATGTTATATCCTATGTCAATTATTATAGTTGTAAGGATGGATTATAGATTTCTAGAATTCCAAATTGACCTCAGTCTTTAAAATGTGCTAACGTCATCCTTGATCACTGACAAAATGGCACATGATGGATTTTGCATTCAAGAATGTGGGTACCTTGTTCTCTGTTAAAGCCACAGACAATTCTACTTTTCCTGGAATTTCATTCCATGCATAACGTCTATGCCTTCAAGACATGATCTGGCTGCCTTGTACTTCATCAGCGGCTCACTCCCATAATCATGCTCAGCACATGCCAACTAATGGAGACAGGTGAGAGAAGTCTTTCAGTTCCATCTTACCAGAGATGCCATCTTCCCTCCTCTGCCCTGAGTCCTATGTTATTGCTTCTTATCCTCCACGTTCCAATTTCTGAAATTCCCCAAAAAGCAGTGTCATAGAGCAGCTGCTACTTGTTGAGTCTGTTCTCGACTTTGTCTGCACATTCTTAGACATTTTCCAATTGCCAAAGGTAAAGAACCTTAACTCCTTTCACTAGTACATACTGTATTGTTGCTTTCTTTAATACTTTGTTCAGCAGAAAGTAATTTTTATCCCCTTTTCATGCAGTTTTCCAAGGCTGTATTTTTAGTCTTCTGAGTCCTTCATCTACTTTAAGGGCATTTTAAGTTTGGGCTTATGAAGAACTGCTGAATCAAATGGCAGAATAACATTTGGTTTCAACTACATATTAAGAACTCATGCAATGAATAGGATTTTAACCATACATCCATGGGATCCATAAATGTGAGTCCTTCATAGCACCTTTCTCAGGTAGAACTCTATTTTCCAAATCTGAACCTTTTGTAAGAGATGTGAAGATTTTGAGTTTAATTGGGATATTTAAATGTCAGTGATACATTATAGTTGAGGAGTTTGAGACTAAATTAACCTGAATCAGATGTGATCATATTGGAGCTCTCAATACTATTTATCTGTTTCATTATAGGAGTTATTACGTAACAGAAAATACCCAAGTCTGCCACAAAAACTCCTATTATAGCAAAGGCTTATATCTTCCTGATGTCTTTTTGCTCTGCAAATTCTTCAGAAGTTCCAGAACCCTTTGTGCCAGGTCAGAACAATTCCTCAGGATGAGAAACACCAAACACCTAACATGCTAAGATTTTGGCTTGTAGTATATGCCTTTTAAAAAATGTAGTTATTTAATTTCTCTTGAGGAAAAAAAACCTATCTTCTTTTAAACAATTTTTAAAATAAAGAGGCAAGAAAAACATTATACTTAACTATTAAATAATAACAATACTCTTAATATGTTCACAAAGAAGAACTTCCTGCTCTCTTGTCTCCAAAATACTTCCACATTTTCCTTCTTAAATCACTTCTAAGAGAACACATGTTCTCAATTCCAATGGTCAGAATGCTAAGTACTGATAGAATTATGATTTTAAGTAGGTAGGATTACTGTGCTCAAAGAGCAGTACCCAAATGTTGCTCTCTTTTGGTCACTTTTCATCCTTACAATGAGCATACCTAGTTAAGGGGTGCCATCTTCAAGGACTATTGATCATGGACCATGTCCCTCTTCACTTCTACCTCAACTCTTCCAGTGAGTTAGTTTTTCAAGAAATTTCTATGCATATCCATGGTCTATATATTTCTCTTTTCCCTCACAAGTAAGGCTGAGACTGATGGGTCCAAGATTTACATTTGAGTAAAGTAGTATATAGAAAGCCTTACTTATCCATGAACCACCTATACCCCAATCTTACATGCTTTGCATAGTAATATGCATTGAAGCTTCCAACACTCAAGTAGCTTTTTAATGTGGTGCTTCGATTCCTATTCAACAATTCTTTCTTGCAAATACCTTCCTTAGATCCTTGCATTGGGCATGGGGGCTGGAAGGGAGGTAAAAATGTAGTTAAGATGATTGGCAGGGTAAATTAGGGCATTACTTAGTTTAAGGCCATGAAGTCACCTTTGAACATCAAATACATCACCCTTAATAGCTTATATATAGCAACCAGTGATGGAGAATGCCAATTTGAAGTACAAGTCAAGCATTCCATAAGGAGAGGCACTATGGTACAGATGAAGCAACAGAATCTGGTTCCAGATCCTCTGGAAACATGGAGAGAAAAATGAGATCTGAAATAATTATGAAAAATGTGGTGACTAAACCATCTTGAAATAGTAATTTTCTAGAAGATAATATCACAAGTTACATTGTTGTCTATGTATTTTAATAAAATGCAATCATATTGCCAAATGTTCCTAAAATATGACTGATCTAAATGATAATAACAAGTTAGAGTTATCATAATCATACAATATATTATGTAATGTATAATAATAACCAAGAGTGTTAATTGAAGTTTATTTTAAACAGAGATATGAAACAGCATGCCCCTTGAATCCTTGTAGTTTTAGTCCAATATCCTATAACTTATTTATTTGAATTTGAACTTGAGAAATCACATACCTTCCTGTTATCAAATCATGCTGGATTTGAGTGTGGAATGTTGCTCTTGCAATGCAAGAATGTGGACTGACGTATTACTATAGATGGGTCTTTAATATGAACCTTGAAAAGTCCGATACATTGTTATTGTGAAGATATCTTCACAATATCCATTAATAACAATATTAAAATTATAAAATAATTAGTTTTAATTAATTCAAAATATTACTTAATATTAATATTGATATCAATTTTCTATATAAAATAAAAATATTTTAGGTGTATTGCAAATATGTTGGTTTATAGGTAAGTATCACTTCCACCCAAAACCAGGTGCTGATATCAGACAATACTTGGAGAGCAGGTATTTGATAAGCAACTTAATGAAAAGAAAGAAAATTGAAGAAACACTAACTTGAAACATTGTCAGAAATATGAACGATAAAACCTAATCTCAAACTTCAAGAGTTTTAGGTTAGAATGTAATGAGTTTACCAAAACCAAAACAAAATAAACACAACAGAACAGAACATTCAGGTGGCAGCCATTTACTGATTTTACTTATCTTGATCAGATGGTGCTTCGTAATTTGTAACAGGTTAGTATGCTGTGCATAGGTGTGTTGGCATAACATATGCTTGCCAGGTTGCATGATATATATATTATATATTTTTTATTTGAATCCTCAATAATCCTGTCAGTAAGAAAATAAAAGGAACTGGGAAATACTCAGCCTGGCAGATTGTCTCACATCTGTAGGAAAAATAAATGTCACCATAAAAACTGCTAATATTGCTAGAGCACTTATTATACACTAAGAAATTCATATCAGTTCTCATTTTATCCTCATCTCAGCTCTCTAATTTGGGAACTCTCACTTCACATGAAAAACCTGAGGTTTATGGCTATGTGGCTTTACACAGCCTCTCGGGGGTCAAGTGTGTGGTGAGTGCCAGAGCCAGAATTCTGACCTATGAGTCTGGCTCCCTCCAAAGACTTTTGAGCTTAGCCACTTGGGTACCACCCCTCGCCCTCCACACGCATTGTTTATGCTTCATTGTCATAAGTTTTCCTAGTAATCAGAATCCAATGTAGGTCTCAGCTCTTATTGCCTTAATTTTTTCTGAATTTCTTTCTGTTGACCCAAAGGGAAGAACTGAGTTTGGAAAAGTGAAGGAAGCCTGTAAATAGGCAGATTTTTGTTTGTTTGTTTGTTTTCTTCCCTTCCTCCTCACATCCCCCCTCCCCCCACTTTTTCTTCTGTTCTTCAGTTTATTGCACTGGGAGGCGCCCAGTGATATTTAAAATGACTTTCCTTATCTCCAGAGAGCCCTGGTCCAAACAACAGTCATCCCTTCAATACTAGCTTCTTTAACTGGTGGACTGTCTACCTGTCTCTGAATTTATATTTTCCCTTAATACACATATTAAAGCACCCTGATTGGATCTGTTGACTGGATTTTCATTGAGTAAGAACAGGTGAAAATTTTAGTGCCGCAAGCTCAATTATTTCTGTTATTTCTCTCAAAATCCACAACAGAAGAATGAGAATTGATTGCCCTTCACTTCATCTCTTTTCAGATCACAGCTTCATCTTTTTACACATGTGAAGCTTTACCAGATGAGACCTTTACCAGCATTCAGCATCAATATCTTTTTGCAACCAATTTGAGTTCCAAATCTATCCAACTCCTGTGTGGAATATGAATCTTAGCAATTATTTTGATAAAGCTAAGATCTGTGATATTGTCAATGCATCTATTGCTTAATTCCATTTCATTTTATTTTTGCTTCTCGATTATCCTTTTAAAAGGTGTTTTTGAAAGCAAAGCAAAAGGTTTTAAGAACTATTTACTATTATTAAATTACACATTCATCTGTAAGATTATCTCTACAGTGTTATATGTGTAGGAGTTGAAGGAAATTGAGTTTGAACAAATATTTAGATTTCTTTTCTGTGTACCTAAGTCCATGGTGACAGGTCATTGCAAACTTAGAAGATAGTTTGTATTTGTCAGTTTGTTTTTTTAAAGGAAAACATGCCAGGATACCTGGGTGGCTCAGTCAGTTAAGTGGCTGCCTTTAGCTCAGGTCATAAATCCAGGATCCTGGGATTGAGCCTCTCATTGGTCTCTCTGCTTCTCCCTCTCCCTCTCTCTGTGTTCTCTCTCAAATAAATAAATAAATAAATAAATAAATAAAACATGCCATTAATATTAAATCTCAAATTGAACGTGATTCCAGGAAAATATCCCAGGAGTAAATTCTAGTTATTTCCTAAATATCAATAAAGTAATTTCCATGCTATGATATAGTTACAGTGTTCTTAAGATATCTTCTCCCTTCAGCTGAAAAAAATGGGCATTAATTTGATTTTATAAAGTACTTAGTTGTATGAATTGTAACAAAAATATATTAGAAAATAAACCATCTTTGTAAGGCATTATAATTTGAAGTTGCAAAGAGAATATGCTCCAAAATATTTGGGAAGTTGCCATGAATAAAATTGAAGATACCACAACATACCTATTAGAATGGCTAAAATTAAAAATAAAAATACCAGGAATACCAGTATACTAATGAGAATACGGAACACTTGGAATTCTCATACATTGCTAATGAGGATGCAAAATGGTACAGCTACTTGGAAAAGAGTTTTCAAGTTTTTCATAAAATTGAACAAACATTTACTTCATGATCCAAAAATCCACCTCTGAGTATTTAGAATAATAAAAACTTACATCCACACAAAAACTTATATATGAATATTTATAGCAGCTCAATTCATAATTGACAAAAAACTGGAAACAACTCAAATGTTCTCCAACAGATGAATGGAAGAGAAAAGATTAAGGAAATAAAAAACAACACTATTCTCTGTCATCAGAAGTGGGAAGACACATGGTCCATGGGCTTTTCCTGAGAATCAGGCTCATTTGGTCTTTAGATACCTGTAAGGAATAAACAGTGTTTCTGTGCAGTTCCTAGTATCAGTGGCAGTAGTGACATCCAGATTCTCTGAAAGCTTAGCAGTGTACCTGAGAAGTAGACATTCCAGTACTTTTGTTACATGTAGCATTTACTAAATTAAAGCTCATCTTGTTTGAACTATCTGGAATGCTTACTGTTTTATTAACTAAATGTTGCTCTGGTATAAGAACATTTTATCTTCATTTTACAACTGTAGATTCCGAGGCATTGCAAATTTCAAAGCAGAGGCAGAGACATGATAGGACTGTCAGTACTCAAAATCATTCTGGATTTCCAGTGTCTTGGCTGCTTGCTGCAGAGGAGCCCTGCTTCCTGAAAAGCAGAAGAGTGTTGCTGGGATCCTCATCCATTGCTTTTGAGCACCACAATATGAACGTTGATTGGATTGTGCATACCTCCTTACTTCTAGATAAATTGTACCAAACAGTATTCTGGAAATAAATTATAGACACGGGCTGCCTTTAAGATCTATGTGAACAGAGTAGCTTGTGGAATATTGAAAGGGGTCACAAATTATTTCTTCCCCAAAACAAAGATATCAAGGAGGATAATTTAGAAAAGGTGACAACCACTAGGAATTGTAACTACCTTTCACATAGAAAAGAGGGCCTGGGAACAAATGGTGCTTTAGGTGATTTTCTGGAAGTCTAGAAGAAAAGAAATTACAAGCGAAGCAAGCAGAGATTCACATGGATTTGAAAATCACAATGGGCAAATATGATAGAAAAAAGACCAACTGAGGCACAATGGTAGGGACGGACATTTGCAAAATTCAACACATGCAGTGGTGTGCTAGGGAAACCAGGAAGTGCAGAGGTAAATGCTCTGCTAGGTCCCACATATCCCTTTAATAAAAAAATAAAATAAAACAAAGTGAGAGACTATATGAATGGGTTTATCAGATTGACGTCCAAGGAAATGTGAGTTTCTATATTCATTTTACATATTTAATGTGTTTTATCTTATCTTTCTGCTAAATTAACATGTCAATATCATGTCATGAGAAAATGAGAAAAGTTCTTCTCTCCCTCATTGAAGTTTTCTCATGAATATACCAACTGAAGAAATTCTAAAAAAAAAACAAAAACAAAAACAAAAAATAAAACCATGCTTGAAATGGCTTGAGATAGTGTAAAAGTTTCTGGAAAAATATATTTTCCCACTATAATTCATGTTATATTCTCTTAGGCAAGAAACTTGAATTAAAAACATAAATCATTAAAACTCATTAGCTTTACACTTAGCAGCATACATCATTAGTGATAATTTATGTACTTTTGTTCTTACAACTACTTTTGATGAAGGTGAGTTTAATCTTATTTTATAAAAAGGAAAATAAAGTGAAAGATTTTAGATTTCTAGTATACTTCTATAAAGGATAGTACGATTAACATGAAAACTCTAGCTTTCCCATTTTTTAAATATTCTATTTACATTTCTCGCAAGAATTTAAAATTAGGTTTATTTTTCCATATGCTCATTGGTTGCACATATTAACAATAGAAATATATTTTTTTAAGATTTTATTTATTTATTTGACAGAGAGAGAGAGATCACAAGCAGGCAGAGAGGCAGGCAGAGAGAGAGGAGGAAGCAGGCTCCCCGCTGAGCAGAGAGCCTGATGTGGGGCTCTACCCCAGGACCCTGAGATCATGACCTGAGCTGAAGGCAGAGGCTTAACCCACTGAGCCACCCAGGTGTTCCAACAATAGAAAAAATTTTAAGATTTCTTTACACTCAATACTTATTAAAGATCTGTTTTTACTAAGCACTTCAATATGAAGAATTGAGGAAATAAATGGAAATACACTAATAGCTAGTTGAAATAGTCCTATTACCTGTGGATAGCAAGTACTTTATTTTGTTTTTATCTTAAAACAGGTGCTACAAAATTCAATCTAATATCTGTTTTTGAAATATGTTTATAGGCTGTTCTACATTTTTAAGCCATATGGCTTTGTCTGCATATCTAGTTATTTTGGGGAAAATATATGCAGAACAAGCAGTATATCTTTGATGCACTCACATTTAAGTTTGTAAGAATACAAACTCTGTATGTTTATAGATCTATTCATAAATCTCCTGAGATCAGTGATAACTCTCTTGATAGATAAAAATATCTACAACAGAAAAAGACATTCTTTTATAAATGGGTGTTTTATTTTACAGAACAAATACATAGAATACAATGTGAATGGTTCTTCCCTCTCTGAGCTCAGTAGTAAAATTAGAAAGGAGTTAAAGAAAGCAGGAAACCAAAATGTAAAATAACTTCATATGTTTAGAAATTAAAAATCATATTTACAAGAAATTCATGTTAAAAATGAACTACTTTTGTATCAACATGGACGGGACTGGAGGAGATTATGCTGAGCGAAGTGAATCAAACAGAGAAAGTCAATTATCATATGGATTCATTTATTTGTGGAGAATAAGGAATAACATGGAGGTCATTAGAAGGAAAGGAAAGGTGAATTGTGGTAAATTGGAGGGGGAGAGGTAGTATGGGAGACTGTGGACGCTGAGAAACAGCGTGGTGGGTATTGAGGAGGGCATGTATTGCATAGAGGACTGGGTGTGGTGCATAAACAATGAATCTTGGAACACTGAAAAAATAAAAAATAATAAAACTATAAAAAAAGTAGAAATTAGGACACACTTTAAACTGAACAGCAACATAAATGTAATACATTAAAACTTTCAAGGTGAATTTAAGTAGTAGTTTAGAGGAAAATTTATAGCTTTAAACGTAGCTACTTAAAATAATATCTTTTGAAAGATTGAAAATTATTGACATAAGTACTCAACATATAAGTTAAAGAAAGATAAACAGGAAAAAAACACATAAAAGTAGAAGTGAAAGGGCAGTTGGGTGGCTAAGTTGGTTAAGTTGTCTGCCTTCAGCTCAGATCATGTTCCCAGGGTCTTGGGATGAAGCCCAGCATAGGGCTTCCTGCTGGGTAGGAAGCCTGCTTCCCCCTCTCCCTCTGCCTGCTTCTTTCCCTGCTTGTGTGCTTTCTCTATGTCAAGTAGATAAATAAAATCTTTAAAAGTAGAACTGAATAATGATAAAAGGCAAGTATTAAGAAAAATTTAGGGGCACCTTGGTAGTTCAGTTGGTTAAGCATCTACCTTCGGCACAGATCATGATCCTGGGGTCTGAGGATGGGCTTCCAGGTCATCAGAGAACCTGCTTTTCCTTCTCCTTCCCACTGTACTCTCTCTCACTATTTCTCTTTCTCTTAAATAAGTAAATAAAAATCAAAAAGAAAAAATTTAAAAATAGCAAAATTTTTTGGAAAAAATGATCAAATCAACTTCTGGCAAATAAACTATTTTGGCAAGTAAAAAGCAAAAACAGAAATAAATGAGTTAAGAGAAAGTGCACAGATAACAGTTTACATTTCACATGTATTAATTCATTTAATCTGTACAAACCTAACAAAGTAGGGAGTATTGCTAGTTTCAATTTTTAATTTCCCAGTCACAGGACTGACCAAGGTCTCGGAGTGAGTCAGGGATTAACTTCAGACAGTGTGTCTCTATTACCTTTTGCTTACCCACTATGTGTACTTAACCACTAAACAATATTTACTTCCAGAAACTTTCATAAGACAATAGTATAAAACGTTTCATGGAAATGAATTCAAAATTTTGAATGAAATGGATTCTTGCGGCTAGTGAATCTATCTTCCCTAATTCTGACTATCACAAGGAGTTGTGTTTTTTTCTTTCTTTTTTTTTTTTTTTTTTGCTTGTTTGTTTGTTTTTCCTAAACACTCCTGGATTCTGCCTTCCCCCTTCATTCACTTTTTCTAGGGGAGAAGGGATGATTTGATTGATAAATTTGGGCAGAATAAATGGTACATGTCAGGTCAATTCCTCCTGATTTTCTTGGGAGCTGACTTGGTAAGGGAACATGTTTCCCAATCTGTTGGCCATGTGCCTGGAGCCCTTAGGTGTCTGCCCACTGTATTCACCAGGGTCTGCCTGAGTGGACATGCTGACCTCATTCTGAATTTCAAAATTAGGAAGCGCATTGTTGATCTCCTCCTCAACCTAATCTTCAAAATCAGCTTCATCAGTGATAAAGGTGATAGTCTGCTTTCCATTTGCCTTTATCTCTTGTTTTATCTTTTAATTTCTTCAGAACATGAGAGAGTGGGGTGGAAAAAAACCGTTATGTATTGTCCTTCTCAAATATCAATATCTGCTGCTTGGGGAGGTGGTAGGAAGTGCAGTTCTGCGGAGGAAAGATAACATGTAGAGATGGGGTTTCTGGCAGTCACAATAGGAGGCTTTAAGCATTGCAAACAATGTTCTCGTGCAGGATTTTTGACCTTGGCAGTTTGGAACAGCTATGTTATAGAGTGTAACTTCGTACCACATGTGTGGGCAGAATGAACATCAAACCTTAGGTTTTATGAGATTTTCACTGAGGTCACTGAAAGTTATGGCAGATGGTAAATTAAGATAAGGAACTAATTGAGGATTCTTCTTTCCTAACCCCTTCTTTTTCTAATGAGCCAAACACAGCTCTGTAATGTGTGTTCTGCTGCTTCCTGCTGTGATGTAAAAGAACTTGCTTTTGAAAGAGATGTCTATGTTTCCCATCACCTCCTATGACTGGCAGATAAGTATTTAACTTTGGCAGTCATGATTAGGTAGTCATACCAATAGTTACAAGCTTCATCTTTTAACCTCTAAATTTTATCAATAAAATAAAAGTGATATTTTGATCTCCCATTTCTCCATTCATTTATTTGATGTAACAATTCGTTCAGAACTCAGATATGGAAGAGAACTGATGTGTTTGGTCACTCCAGTATCTGGTGTATAAGCTGAACTTTAAGATACGGACAAAGAGTGAGATTGGGAGTTCATAAAAATATACGAAAAGTGAAGCTTCTGTCATGGCCAGAGCAGGAGATTTTGGCTTTGGGGATACTTTTCCAAAGATATAGATGTGTAATTCTGATGGGTGAGACTATGCGGTATGTGACAGTTTTGTCCCTAGGATTTGTATACCTGGAGCCCCCAGCAGTCAGCGGGCTCATCAAATTGCAGGCTGATTAGCTCTGTCCAGGCATCTGGCCATAGGTAACTACACCCTGACATTGGGTACAACATTTTCCCAAGCAGAAAGAGCTGTAGAGAGCATCATGGTATACAGGAAAATCATCTTTTCGACTTAGTAAAAGCTTGCTTTGAGGGAAAGAGAATCTCAGAAATTCCTTTCTGTTTTACTATGTGACTTAGTCAAGTCTGCAAGAAACTTAGAAGTGTTAAATGTCAGCAGGCATGATATACTAGCTATCGCAACTCCTTTCCCCTTTCTTTCTTTCTTTCTTTCTTTCTTTCTTTCTTTCTTTCTTTCTTTCTTTTTTATTTTCTCTTTTCTTTTCTTTTCTTTTCTTTTCTTTTCTTTTCTTTTCTTTTCTTTCTTCCTTTTCCCTGAATTGTCTTCAAGGTTTGATTCACATATCTTGTCCACAGTCTCAAGTGTCACTTGTCACCACAAGACATCAAGTTGGTTTGGGATTTGTTAAATTATAAAACTCTGTATATCTCAGAAATCCAACCTATGGCTTTATTCATAAAAGAAGGGTAAATCTGATTAATAAACAAATGAAAAGGAATGGGTTTCTTAGAGTGAAGAAAGTACATAAGTTATTGACACAATTAAATGATCATGAATCCTAAGTTAAAAAAAATTAACAAGGCTTGTGTATGAAATGATCTGTCTCCTAGAGTCAAGTTTACCCAGGAAATCAAGGAGAAACTGAAGTGGGTTTGAAAAACATGCTTATTACCAGAAAGGAATAGTAGAAGGATAAAAACAAAATAAAGGATGGTAAAATTGATTGAGCTGGAGAAAGATAGATTCCTTTAGAAGAGACTCTGATAAGGTGAAGTTGGGAAAATAAATCTTGAAGGACAATATAGGCTGATGTCAAAAGGAAAATGACAGTTTATTTACACAGTTTTAATTTTATTGTATGCTTTTCTGTAGAATGACAATGGTTTAGTTGTTAGTTTGAAAGTCATGCTTGGTGATCAATAAAATCTGAGGGAGAAAGAGGTGTAGTCTCAGAGAGTAGATTGGGATGAATCTTTTAGGAGACTATGACATACCTAATACGAGCAATATAGAAGCTGTCATTTAAAAATCAGGACAGATAAATGGTATGGTTACATAAAATTTTAATAGATTTGAGAAAAGTTAAGGAAAAACAGAATAAAGTATTGAAAGAATTAATGAGTGTATTTCAAAGTATTTCAAAATATTTTAGGAGTGATGCTGTTTATTTGAACTTGTGCTCAAGAAATTTATAATCTTTGATTTTTGAACTCAGAAAAAAGATATAGCAAAAGTGAGTCCTACTAAAATGTAACCTGAAGTACAATAATAGGGCAGGACCTACTCACCTTAATAGGGTGAGCTGTTAGTTTCATAAGAACACATCCATTAAGTATATTTATTCATTATTCAACTTAATAAACCATAGATGAACAATTTGTTTGGAAAGTGAATGCTTTTGCTTTTCCCTGAGTTCAGTGACTTCTTATCTTTCATCTTTAAAGAACCAATAAGACAAAATCTAGAAATATATCAAAAAGTAAACACCTAGGTAAGACAGCAAAGGGAAAAAAAAAACAGAAAGAGTTCATATCCAGCAAACAGTACTTGCCCCACCAGTATCAGAGAAAGAGACGTTTAACGACACTTTCATTAGCATCATAGTTCAATACCACAGAAAAATATATGGAAGAAATGCGAAGGCTGGGGTATTTGAAAGCTGAGGAAAGACAGTATCTTCAGGAGCACATAGCAGTGGTATCAGTCCTCCTATGCTCTTTGGACAGTGGCTTCAGAAGCATCAAAAGCTGTTTTATTTCAGGAGTAGGCTAAAAGTCACTCTGCTGTTGAAATATGTAGAAACCATCCCTAATGGAAATAAGCATAGCAAGAGGCACTATCAACAGAGGAACAAAAACAACTTTGTCCCTAGCTAGATGCCACACTCAAGTCAGCAGGAGTTGGAATATGATGAATGGGAAAGAAAGGCACCTCTTGTAAAGCCTGGTGATGAGAGATGCCAATAATACACATTTTTAAAACATTGCAGGAAGTAAACCTCAATTACCAGAGACACAAAGCATAGGTTGATTTTCCTTGCAGATAGGGTAAATTAGGCACCTGTTATAGTTCTCCCAATTGAATTTGCTATCTTGGTGAGACTCTGAAAGTTACGTAAACTCTGGAAACCTACTGAGGCTGAAACTCAGGTCAAACTTCCTTCCTTCAGATACCATTAAGTTATTGCTCTCACCTTAGGCAATGTTAAGTACTACTTTCCAGGAACATAATTTTGCTGGAGTAATTGCTTTAAGGTAATTATATTGATTGTTTTCTAAATTTGGTACTAGTGGTTTTGATGCTATGATAATCTTCTGTGTCCTGTAAACCCTCTGGAGTCTCTAAAAGTGAGGCACATCAGAAACTTGGCATGAAACGAATTCTCCTTCTCAAGACCAGAAGGAATTTCATCCATCCTCATAAAAGATGGCCCAGGCTGCAGCTTCTCAAGGAGGCTTAGCTCCATTTAAGAGTTCCTCTGGCTAAGACTAGGCAGAACGAGAACAATCAATTGAAAGGATTTATTGAGTTTTTTAATACTCAAAAGGCAAATGAATTTGATTTTGGATTTTAATGACATTTGACTTAAGTTTGCAAGGAGTTTAATTTTTCCAATGAAACTTTATAATCAGAGGAGGTATGTTTGTATTTTATTTTGTGACCCCTCTATTGTTGCCATTTTGTTACTAGAATGTCTTTATATTGTTATTTTATTTTATTGCAGAATGATAATTAGATGCATTGAAAAACATAGCCATATTTAATTTGGAATGGAGAATAGATTCAGAAATATATATTCAGCTTTCTGTGCAGAGTAACCTTGAGGTTAATGTAAGTAATTTATTCATTTCAGAGACCCATATTTTACACTATTCTGAGGGTATAGTTTATACTGTTCCCTAATGGGTTTTACACAGATCCACACAAGCTCAGCAGATCATATGGACAGAATGACTTCGCAAAGTGGATAATAAAATTACCTTTATACAGACTCGATGTCTAAATGTAAAAGGATGGCCATGCCTCAGGTTGCCTATAGACTTCATGGTTAAATTTAAAGGCTGAAGTAAATAAGTTAGGGAAAATATTTTAAGCTTTTAACAACATTTCAGAAATTTAAAAGTAATTTTTAAAATTGGACTACAGGAAGTCAAAGGTTCAAGGGCACCTGGGTGGCTCAGTCTGTTAAGCATCTTCTTTTGGTTCAGATTATGATCCTAGGATTCCAGGTTGGAGCCCCATGTCAGGCACCTTGCTCAGCCAGAAGTCTGTTTCTCTCTCTCCTTCTGCTCCTCACTCTCTGCTCCTCCTCTCACTCATGCTTGTGTGCTCTCTCTGTTTCTCTCTCTCTCAAATAAAGAAATAAAATCTTAAAAAAAAAAAGAAATCAAAGGTTCAGGCTGTAATGTTGGGAGTAGTAACTAATGTATGTTGGGAGTAGTCACTAAAATAAGATTGCAAGAAAATATATGTATGACTAACATGTTAATAGAAATATGTATAAAAAATGAAGAAGTGGAAAAGAGAAGCATTAAACAGGTTGATCAAATAGAAATTAAAAGGTAACATGATGTAATAAAATCAGTTATGTAAGCAATGATTAAACATGTTAAAAGGATGAAATACTACAAGGAAAATATTATTATCAAACTATACTATCAAAAAATCAAACATATACTGTTTACTAGAGGCACACGTCTTATATAGGAATACAGAAAGCTTTTTTTTTTTTTCTCCTTTAGTAAGTTCTATACCCAATGTGAAGCTTGAACTCACAACCCTGAGATCAAGAGTCGCATGCTCTACTGACTGAACTAGCCAGGTGCCCGAAGAATACAGAGAGCTTGACAATAAAAAGAAAAATGGAAGAAGATGTATATGCATTTGTTAACTGAATAAGGTTAATGTAGCTATATTAATATCACACTAGGCTTTCAAACAAGATGAATTACTAGAGATAAAGAAGGACTTTGCTGATGATAACATAATCATAACATAAAGCCAATAACTTACCTTTAAAACAAGCAAAGCAAAAATTGACAAAACTAAAAGAAAGACACATTTATAATTATGTTTGTAAACATTAACTTACTTCTCTCATTAGCCAATCGAAGAAGCAGACAAAAAATCAGTGAAAATACAAAAGATCTAAAAAAAATAAGCAGACTTGACCTAATGGATATTTATAGAACAATGCATTTAGCTGCTACCAAGTAGAATTCTTTTCAAGTACACATGGACTATGAATCTATATTATATGCTAGACAGTAAAGATATTCAGAGAATACTCTCTAACCATAGTAGACGTTAACTAGATTTAAATGACAAAAGGAACTAGAAAATTTCCATCTACCAGGATATTAACCAAAACACTTCCAAGTAATTCATGGTTCAATGATAAAATCAAAATGAAAAGTTGAGTAAATTTTAATCTGTATGAAACTGAAAACATGAAACTTCCAAACTAGATAGCTATGAAAGAAATATCTGTTGAAGAAATTGAGTACTTTTCACAAACACCTTAGTTCAAAAAGCTTTACCAATCGACTTTTTCCAGATTCACTAAAAAATAACAGCAATCTTTCACAAATGATTGTAGACAAAAAAAGAAACAGGGAGAACTCCTCAACTTTTTTTTAAACGTCATCATAATTTTGATACTAAAACATAGCAAAAATATCACAAGAAAAATATATGCATATATATATATTCCCACAAATATATTTTCTAGTGCACTTATGTAAATATATAGACATAGAAATATTTTTTCTATCATCTATCTATAGTCTAAAGAAATTGTAATATTTGCTCAAAATAAATTTAAAGATGTTCTAAGAATCTTATATCTATGTAATTGGAAAAAAATGGCCATAACTTTCATCAAAAGTGAAATAAACAGGGGCGCCTGGGTGGCTCAGTGGGTTAAGCCACTGCCTTCGGCTCAGGTCATGGTCTCAGGGTCCTAGGATCGAGTCCCGCATCGGGCTCTCTGCTCAGCAGGGAGCCTGCTTCCTCCTCTCTCTCTCTCTCTCTGCCTGCCTCTCTGCCTACTTGTGATCTCTCTGTGTCAAAGAAATAAATAAAATCTTTAAAAAAAAAAAAAGTGAAATAAACAATTAACTTTAAGATGTATAATCAACATTATAGAATGGAGTTTATTAAATAAATCTTCACATGTCAAATGGTAAATCACAAAATTATAATGTTGATTGAGAAAAACATGCTATTGAATATGTAAACTATTAAAAATAAAATTCAACTGAGTTAATTTTAAAGATCTTATTGACTTTATTCAATGATTTATGAATTAGACTCTAAGAAATAGAAAGAAGCTCTGAAGAGCTATACAAAATGAAAGACATTTTTAGGCAGAAGAGAACAGAAAAAAAAGAAGTTAGACTAGCAAAGAGAAGATTAGTTATAACAAGGTCATCTTTTTTAGGAGATGCTTGAAGTTTATCAGGCAGATTATCTCACTAGTGCTGACCAAGTAATTCCCAATGACTGGTTTAATATTCCATTTCTGGGATAACCAAAACTATAATTAAGTATTAAGTCTCCATGTGGTGAGGTGGGGCTTAGGATAAGTGACTCACTTTGGATCTGTTGTCTTGTTTTTAGCAAAAGTATGATATTACTTGATTAATGCTAAAAAACATGCAAAGAAATGCTATGTTTCTTGTTAATCCTTATGTAATAATTACAAATTATTATCTTAGAATAGACTCATGAAAATTTAACAAAGAGCTTTGGAGAAAGATAGGATAATAACTAAAACATGGATGAATTTTAAGTGTATAATGCTAAGTGTAAGAAATCAGTATGAAAGGACCACATGCTTTGTGGTTTCAATTTATATGACATTCTGAAAAGGACAATATGATGATCAGTGATTGCTAGTGGATTGGAGAGAGAAAGGGTTGAATAGGTGAAAGATAGGGAGTTTTTAGGGCAATGAGACTATTCCATATGATACTGTAATAGTGGTGACAAAACTCAAGGAAGTTGACAGCATAAAGAATCAATCAGGGCTGCAATTTAAAAATTTATCACTTAGGAGGTCGGGGAATCCCAGGAAGGAATATAGATTGTGAAAGGTGGGTCTAACTATATTATGAATGTACTAAATAATCTCAAAGAAGGGGAAAGAGGAAGAGGTGCTTTGGAAATGAGTAGTCTCTACTGAAGGCAAAGTAAACTAAATGTAAGCACAGTAATCTTGTTGTTTCACATCAGAATGGGCTAACAGTCCTGATACTGCTTTATTTGTACTAGAATTGAGCAACTGAATTAATGGATGGCCAATATTGGGAGCCAGATTTCTCATTGTTGGAATGAAAAGTACAGATAAACAAGGAGATCTGTTTGATAATGGATTAGTACTGAGGATATCAGCATGAACTCATGTTTAGCTTGATATAAATACAGATGGTTACATATTGATATTTGCATATATACTTATTAGTATTCACAGATACATTTTTCTGCTCTGTGGGCTGACATGGTCTAAGAAAACATGATAATTATAAAGTATCATCTAAGAGTCTTGGGATCATGGAACAGAAAAAGAACATTAGATAAAAACTAAGTAACTCTGAATAAACTAGGCTTAAGTAATGTATCCGTTTTGGTTCATTAACTGTAACAAATGAACCAAACTAATCTAAGATGTTAATCATAGAGAAAACATCATATGATATTTAGTAACTCTGCTATCTTAGTTATTTATGAAAATCTAAAACTGTTCTTTAAAAATAAAGTCTATTTTTTCAAAATTATAGGAATAATTTGGTAGGGCACAGAAAATCAACTTGAAGGGACTCCCAGTGGCCCAATTTGGGACAATTTGAATTACAATAATGGTAGTAATTCATTATAACTCACAAAATAAAATGACTATCATTAGCATGTACTGATGTAAATGAACAATTTAATCAATGACATGGACAAGGGACACTTAGAGTAAAATTCTAACACAAAAGGAGTGAAAGAAACAGAAAATGACTTTGGGCAATCATCATAGTAATAACTGTTACAGGCAAGACTCATTGATGGATGCTGAAATTAGTGCATGAAAGTATAATGAGAAATGGCATTTTACATAGTTTCAGTGTAGAAAGTAGAATGAGAAATAAGACACTGTACATAGTCTCAGTCTATCCCACAATGTGATACTATGTGATATGGGCCAGAAACCTGGCCCATATCATCTGAACTAAGTGATTGAAGTTAACTGAACCAGTAATGAGACATATGAATATCATGTACCTCCTGGCATAATGCTCTGAAAAGGACACAAAATAAATTTTGTGGTATTCATGCTGCAAATTTCCTAACTGTACTCTAATTATGAAGAAATACCATACAAACTCAAATTTAGGCATATTCAATAAAATTGGAGGTGACTAGGGAGTAAAGGCAATTTGCTACCATGGATTGGTCATTTGGTTAAATTTAAATAAATCATACAGATTAATGGTATAATGGACTAAATGTATGTGTCCCCCTAAATTTCATATTTTGAAGTCCTGTATTTGAAGTAAGAAATAGTTACGTGTGATCATAAGAGTAGGGCTCTGACTCTATAGAACTAGTGCCTTTATAACAAGAGAAACCAGAGAGCTTTCTTTCTCTGACTTCTTGTTCTCCATCCTAAGCACACCTGCACCCAGCAAAAGACACAGAAGCAAATAGGCAGAAGATGGCCATTTAAAACCAGAGGGATGACCCCTTCCACATACCAACCATAGTGGTACCTTGATCTTGGACTTCCCAAACTACAGAACTACAAGAAAGTAAATGTCTTTGTTTGAGCCATCCAGCCTGTGGCATATATATATATATATATATATATATATATATATATATATATAAATAATGATGTACAAGCAGACCAATACAAATGGTAAATGGTATTATATCTATGTTATTTACTGGTTTGGGTCATTGTATTAAGTTTGTATAAAATGTTAATATTTGTGGAAGCTAAGAGAAAATTATATAAGAGCTCCATGAATTTTTTTTTTTACAAATTTTCTTGGAACCCTATAATTATTTAAAAATTAAAAGTTTTTTTTAAGAGCTAAAAGTATAATCAAGCAATAATATTTGCTAAATATGAATACTCTTTAATTTTTGTATTTTTTATATATTTTAAATATTTGGTGAGTGCTGTGAAGTGTGTAAACCTGGTGATTCACAGACCTGGGGATAAAAATATATGTTTATAAAAAATATATGTTTATAAAAAAAAAATTAATAAATATTTGATCAAATATAACATATTTCCCTTCCATGAAGTTCTCCTGGGCGCATCCACCATCCTCAGGTCCTGAGGCAAGGGGTTGAAAACAGGGATGTTAGTCACAAGTCTATAGAGAGAAAGATTAGATATTCACTTTCCTCTGCCCAGAAATCAGAGCACTGTCAGCATGACTGCTACACTGGCAGGGAATGGAACTAAATTTTCTGAAATTGAAATTCCCCAGGAAAAAACTCCATAATGTAAAGAACACTCTTCCCACTTTCCCCCTTCCCCCATGCCCTCAATGACCTTTACATTGAGGATCACAACTCCAGTTATGGAGTGGTAAAGAATAGAGCAGTAATCTCCAGATGCCTGACTCTCAACCTTGTGTACAAAGCTCTATCAAAAGAATGATGCTAAGAATACCAACAAAAAGTAGAGGGGATCTTCAGTTTGTTTCAGGTATAAAACTTCATGAATGGTGTCTTGAGTTCTGGGTTATTTTAATTTCTTTTTTTTTTTTTGGAAGCATGATTAATTGAAATTGTGACCATATTAATTTTGACTCACAGTTATTCATTCACAGTTATGGGAAGCTATTGAACTAAGAACAATTTTTAAGACTTTTAAGTATCTCTGTGTCTTACCTTCTTCATCTATAATATGCTGAAAATAATGTGACCTTATGGTTGTGACAATTTAATGTAATAGTCCATGGAAAGTGCATAACGTCGTGCTTACACGTCCAAAGCATTCAGTGAATGTCAAGCATTATTAATATTATTTATTATTGATATTTATTTATTGTTAACCATTCAATTAACCATTCAATTATCTCCTTAAACATTGTAATCTTAATTTAAATGTTGGAATATACCCTGTAGTATGAAGTGATAAATGACAAAAATCACTCAAATTTTCATCTTTAAATATTTACTTTTCAGGAATACTGTTATTGTTTATGTTCTAAACAATGCCTTGTAAAATGAGTATGTTTGTTACTGATATTAACAATATGTAGTAGAGGGCGCCTGGGTGGCTCAGTGGGTTAAGCCTCTGTCTTCAGTTCAGGATCTCAGGGTCCTGGAATCGAGCCCCGCATTGGGCTCTCTGCTCATCAGGGAACCTGCTTCCCCCTCTCTTTCTGCCTGCCTCTCTGCCTACTTGTGATCTCTCTGTGTCAAATAAATAAATAAAATCGTTAAAAGAAAAAAAAACAATATGTAGTAGTAATAAATAATGCTGATATTATATAAATGTACTCTGAGGTAATAGAATTCATTTTCATTGTTAAAGTAAAATAGAAATATCAGCAAATCTAAGCTCAATCACTTTATGGACTCCCATGTTTTGTTGTATTCTCTTTTTTACATGTAAGTCAATGTTTTCTTTTTTTAGAAAACTCTGTGCTTTATTGTTTCTGATAAATGAAATAGATTATTCTGACAGACTTGAATGCTACCATTTGATATTCCTCTTATTACTCGAATATAGCTTTTTTCTTAAAGATTTCTTCAAATATTTTCTGACAACATATAAACGTGCAATTTGAAATGCAATCTTTTCACATCCTTTTAGTAAATAAATAATACCTTAGTTGTAAAAGGTGAATAAAACCTGGCAGTGAGTGATATTTCTAACTTGTAGAATTTATTAAGTACTTGAACAAATCTTGGATTTGTCCACATATAAACTTAAAGATCATCTGAAGGCACTAGGAGAAAAAAATCAGTTTGAAATATTAATTTTCTTCCCAATAGTCATTCCCAAACATGTGTCTTTAACCGACATGTGAGTTTTGCTCTGTTTCTATTCTGGAAGATTTATCCCTCTGTTGAATTGCAGTCCTGGCACAGAATGTCAAGAGTGTGTGTGTGTGTGTGTATTTATTTCCATAATACCATAATACCAATATTAGTACCAGTATTTGATTAAAACTACCCAGAATACACAAATACAAATCAGCTATAACTAAATATGTAATAAAGTTTAAAGACCTGCATATATAATAAACCAAATACCAAATATAAATATATATGATTATATAAAATGTGGTGTACAAACATACAAATATAAAATATAATATAAATCACATATAAGAAATTATCAATGTATTATAAAATGATTATAATATAAATTAACAAATATACACAATTCAAATATCATATTCTATTATTAATTACTAGTATATAAATTTTAAAAATAAGCAATATACAATGAAAAAATCATTTAACATTCAATGTAAGTTGAACATGAAATATTATTTTTAAATAAGTGGACTTGTTAAAAAATAGTGCATTGGGTTGCCATAGTTAAGTTGAAGCATCTTTTTGAGCATTTTTCCCCAGATGAATGAGAAGTCTCTTTATGGTTCCATAACATGTTATGTTGCTGAATTTAGTGTAAGCACACTGCAGGCTAATATCCTTGAGTTCAGCAATTTTATAGTTTCTGCCTCTTAAGTAGCTAGTAACATACCATACGCATGTGTCATCATACCCAGTCACTCATGGTACATGTGTAACAGGGGGAAAATTTCATTTACAACAACCATTGAATTTTAACAGATTATTCCTGGTAGTGTCAAGCCCTTTACTCAGTACTGTCTTGAGCTTTGGCAAAATATTTTGAAGTTGGAAGATGGGGCAACATTGAATGGCTTTGGGAAATTCAGAAAAATTAATTGGAAGCCAGTAACGAACTCCTGTGGACAGAAGGCAGAACAGGGCAATGCCTGTTAGTGATGATGATGGAAAAGAAAAAAAAAAAAAATTTAGGAGAGTAAATATGTTGGCTTCATGTTTTAAAATAGTTTGTTTTGGTATGCACTCAGGACAAACAAGAGCAACTAGACTTGAGAAACATGGTATATGAATTGCCTGGTCAAGTTCTAAGTTTACAAGAGTATACAGTTGAACTGTCATGTTGACGCCATTTAATGTTCTCATCAATGGATTGTCTAGTTTGTGCCTTTCCCTACTGCATATGGTATATGGAAAACTTTTGTTAATCAAATTATTTAGAATTTTATTTCAGGTAGGTAACACTATTCTCTCTAAATTTTTTTTTCCATAAAGTTTGAGCTTTTAAAGTAAAATTTCCCCAGTCTTTTGGAGTCTGATTTAATTTAGTCTTTGGTGCTGCCCTGAGCCAAATATTTAATTTCAGGTTTGGAAATGACTACTTATATTATCAGCTTCTTAAATCTCAAAACAAGTGATATAATTCAGATCAACCCTCCCTTAGGTACACAACATGAGCAAAATAAAAGAAATCAATTATTATGGTTGTTCAAAGTGGTGACTTTCCTAGTTTGTGTAATTCTCAACATTTATTAGTGCTTTTGTCATTATAATTATGATGAAGATGACAATTTTTATGAATCTGGAGCAGATTGTTTTATCATCCCTGTACCAGACTGGAAAAGAATCTTAATTTTGGCTATTTATAATTTTTTAAAAAACAAACATTTTTCTAGTACATGTAATTTTCCAATAGTAAGTAAGCATATGAATATAGTCGTTCATTTTGTGACAGACACATACTAATAGATGGTATTAAAAAAAAAACAAAAACTCTTTTTCTTTCTTACCCCTGCCCAAACACTGCAGGCCATGGGGAAATGCTAAGCCACATAGAGTTCTTGACTGGGGAGAAGAGTGTGTCCCTGAGACGTGATGGTATCTTCATGTGGAATCACCCCTCGGAAAGGAGGCCCCATATTCAAGGAGTCAGGACCAAGGGGAGTGATGAAATCATCCTGCAGAGAGAAGCCCAGGGGAGGGCTGGAGCTCAAGTGAGGCATGGACGGTGTCCACAAGGAGAGGCAGCTTAGCAGGAAGCAGGTGCAGTGACTTAAGTAAGCATCTGCATAAAAGGATGCCAGCTCATGGTATCAAACCAGAGCATGGTGAAGAGGGTATTTTGTGAAAGTGGTTGTCTGGAAGGAGGTGTTGGAACCTAGGAAAGATGAGGTTGGTATCTACTCAAGGGAGTAGGGAGGGTTGACCAACACATTGGTTATATTGAAGCTCTATACTTTTATCCAAGGAAAGATATGAATAGAAGGAGCTTTTCTAGCTTAGTTTCCTGAACTACAGAAATGAAAGGAGAATTTTTTTATTATTTATGACAAGCATGCATTATTTGTAAAGTAAATCATATTATTTACTTGTATTTAGAATAAATATTTCTCTGCCTTTCAATACAACTTATTGATCACCCACTGTGTTTGTGGCAGTTTATATATAGGATTATTTCCTTTTGCCGCCACAACAACCTTTTTTAAAAAGTGAGTTCCCATTTTACAAATGACAAAGGTGAGCTATAGGAAGATTAAGATATCAAATCTGAATGCAAAGAATTCCTTACGGGAGGCAGATACATAGAATATAGGATCGTATTTTTCAAAGTGTATTAGGTCAGTTTCCACGGTGTCATGTGGAAGGTGTATTAACTCTGAAATGTTCTCAAACATAGTTCTCTAAGGAATACAATTTTTTTCTTCAAAAGAAGTATTCAATTAAGCACCATAAGTAAATCAAATAAAAAAATTGCAATGATTGACGTTCAGAGTTTTGCAATCCTCATCACATATTAGATCTATCTAAGCTGTTAAAGGCCTAGGACCACCATCAGAATAGACCCTCCCGAGATAGTGCCCAGAGGCATCTGTACATCTTAAATATTCCCCTAGATAATTTTCCTGTGCATCTAGGGGCTGAGTTTTGTTGTAATAGTTAATGAGAAGCACTGTAGGGTGAATGACTTGTCAGAAATATGGAAAATGATTGAGGGAGCCAATGCTAGATGAATGGAGAGCAGGTGACACTAGTGAAATAGTACTAGACATGGAGGTCAATTTTAATGAAGTTCTCAAACAAAGTTTTAATTTATGATACCTATATATTTTCTGTGTAACCCATAAGTCTATTGGGTAATACAACTTCCTGGCATCCCCAGATCATAAGTATGTGTGTTTAAGAACCTGAAAGTAAAAGACACCTTTGGATGTGTAACAGTGCAGAGGAAAAACAAGATCAACAAATTAATTGAACTGCTCTTCTGGCACTCAATGAATCTAAGTTGGTAGGAAAATGTCATGGAATATGCTTTACTTTCTGTTTGAAAGCCCTCATGCTTAATAGAGTTCTCAGCTACATCAAATAATTTAAATGTAATTTCTGTTAAATGTTTTCTAAACAGTAGGTTAGATGAACGAGGGTAAATGCAAAAGAAATCATGGCATCGAATGAGATGCAAATATTTTCCATCAAGAGCTGTATTATTGTAATTTTTGCTTTGATACCACCGTGACATTATATTTCCAAACTGAGTTGAGAGTGATCTGTTTCCTAAACTTTCCTAACGGAGAAACAAACTGGGCATTCTGGGAAAAGATTAGTGGAAGTCAGAGAAAATGCCATTTAGAAGGATGAACAATAAAAGTGGCTATACCTATTTTATTTTCGGTAATTTTTTTTTTAAGATTTTATTTATGGGGCGCCTGGGTGGCTCAATGGGTTAAAGCCTCTGTGTTCAGCTCAGGTCATGATCCCAGGGTCCTGGGATGGAGCCCCGAATCAGGCTCTCTGCTCAGCAGGGAGCCTGCTTTTCTTCCTCTCTCTCTGCCTGCCTCTATGCCTACCTGTGATCTCTGTCTGTCAAATAAATAAATAAAATCTTTGAAAAAAAATATTTTATTTATTTATTTGACAGAGAGAGAGAGAGAGAGAGCACAAGCAGGGGAAGTGGCAGAAAGAGAGGGAGAAGCAGGCTCCCCACTGAGCAAGACAGCCTAGGCCCTAGGATAATGACCTGAGCTGAAGACAGACACTTTAGCGAACTGAGCCACCCAGGTTCCCCAGTCTATAAATCTTCCTCATGCCATACTTATTTGGTTGATTTATCAGTAGATAAACCAATAAAATAGGGCAAATGTATGTAAACCAGAGAACCTTTCAGATATCTTGGGGAATTAAATTGTCATGAATCCTTCTCACCACATTCATAGTGCTCTCATTGCTGGATCTTATTTGAGACACTAAGAAGTTTATATTTCCACTTAAATCTGACTTAAAAAAAAGTGTTTTCTGGTTACTTGTAATTTGGATTTTGTATATTGTCACTATAATTTTGTTTTGTCTTTGTGCATTTAACACTATACTAGATGTGGTTTAAAAAATGATAAACCAAACAGACATGACTTTTCCCTCATGGACTTATAGTTTAATAGGTAAAATCAGCATTTAACCAAACAAAACAAAACAAAGACTGGCTGACACAAATAAGTATGGCTAACCTATCTTATCCAGCCATTACTGTTGGTCTTTTCCCTCTTATTTGGAGAGATTAAACCGCACTGAGGATCCTTGTGAGTACAGCGTATTGAAAACCATCTGACATCTGTATCTTTGGGGAAAATACCCAGAGTGCAATGGCAGGGTCATAGGGAAGTTCTATTTTTAATTTCTTGAGGAATCTCCACACTGTTCTCCAAAGAGGCTGCACCAAATTAAAATAAAGAAGAGGAAATTCAAAATAAAAAAAAAAAAAAAAAGAAAACCATCTGAAAATCTGACACAAAGGATTTTGAACAACCATAATCCTGAAGGGAATTCATTATTGAAAGGCTCAATCAGAGGTCTGAGAATACTACTACCCCTGTGCTATCCACAGCTCATAGCCCTATTAAGTAAGTGCTATGGCATAGATTCATTCAACTAAGGTAGAGTATCCAACCAGTTTTAATACATAGGTATTATGAATCTGCATTTTAGGGACACCTACCAATGATTCAGTTAAATAAGAAATATTCTCAGGAGGTAGTATTAGGGAGAGTGGTGGGAAAGAGATTAAAGGCCAAACAGTTTCTCTCTTAGAAAAATTGAGGAAACAGGGGCGCCTGGGTGGCTCAGTGGGTTAAAGCCTCTGCCTTCAGCTCGGGTCATGATCCCAGGGTCGTGGGATCGAGCCCCGCATTGGGCTCTCTGCTCAGCGGGGAGCCTGCTTCCTCCTCTCTCTCTGCCTGCCTCTCTGTCTACTTGTGATTTCTGTCTGTCAGATAAATAAATAAAATCTTTAAAAAAAAAAAAAAAGAAAAAGAAAAATTGAGGAAACAGGTCATTCCTTTAATTCAGTTTGGAAGTTTTACACCAAGATAGTATTAAAAAAAAAAAATTACACTGAACAAAGTTCAACAGTCAAGACTTTATTCCAGACTATGATGATAAAATAGTGGGGCCAGAGAGGTAGTCTGAGCCCAACGCTATAAAAACAAAAGAAAGATTTATTTTATTTTATTTATTTTTTAGGAAAGATTGATTTTAAGAGATAAGGTTGAAGGGATCATAGACCAGCTATGTTTGCTACTTCATCTTACTACAAGGAAAAGTAAACTTTCCCATATCTGCCTAATAGGAGGCTGCTTAACATCGTGGGGCAAGGTGCTCACAGAGGTTAGGCTCCTACCCTTCCAGAGATGGATAGAAGGAAGTTTTGATGATTACCTTTCCAAAAGTAAGGCCTCTAGGTCCTTGAGAAAAATAATCCAGACTTGTAAAACTGGCAAAAAATCTTTTTAAAAGTTTTCTATCTCAGAAAGATAGAGAAAGAATCTACAATGACAGGTTTCCTAAAATAAATGCTCGAAGAGAAGGGAAGTCTGAGACTTCGAGACAGAAAGAAACCTGTCTAGAGTTTGGGTTAAGCTGAGGGAAATATTAAGTCCCTCTTGGTCAGTGGGGAATGGTAGAGCAGAACTTTTAATAGAAAAATTTCCCTTTGATGAGTTCCTACCAGGAGACTATCTGAAATCCTGATAGTAGAAATTTTGTGAATTCAGAGATTTTGTGATTAGGGTTTATTAACATAATTAGGTCACCCTTCAAGAGTTTTAAACTACAAGAACTTTATATTGTCTCACTTCAAGGACCATTTTTTCCCTTCACAAACAAAAAAGAGACATTTAAAATGACTTTCATTTTAATGAAAGAAAAAATTTTTTGGAAGGTTTTACTTATTTGAGAGAGAGCACGCACACAATTGGTGGGGAGGGGCAAAGAGGGAGAGGGAGAATCAGACTCCCCCTGAGCACAGATCCCAATGTGGGGGGCAGTTGGCTCCTAGGACCCTGAGATCATGACTTGAACCAAAGTCAGATGCTTAACAGACTGAGCCACCCAGGTGCCCCGTAATGAAAGATTAAAAAAAAAAAATGCCATGCTTAATATACCTTTGTGAAAAGTGAACATCTAAATTTAAAATAACATATTTTGATCATGTCATAGTTTATCACATTTCAAAAAAGATCTTTTGTGGGACACCTGGGTGGCTCTGAGACTTAAGTGTCCAACTTTTGATTTCTACTGGGGTTGTGGTCTCAGCATCCTGGATTGAGCCCTGCATCAAGCTCCCTGCTCAACAGGGAGTCTTTCTGGCTCTGTCTCCCTGTGCCCCTCCTCCTGCTTGCTTGGGAACCCCTGCGAAAATGCCCCCCTCAAATGGACAAATAAATATTTAGAAACAAACAAGCAAATCCAGAAAGGACCTTTTGTTTTACCAAAAATTTAACATGGGGTTTGCTAAATAAAGAAAATATACATTATGCAATTTAAGTATCGAAATTGAACTCTACAAGCCCCTTTGCAAACAGTTCCAAAAAGGTGAGCTATATTCTTGGAAGTGATTCTTACCCCTAGCTCTGCAACAGAATCACATTGGGAGCTTTAAAAAAAAAAAAAAAAAAACCCACAAACATTAGCTTGCCATCATGATCTTTCAGGATGCTAATCTCTAGAAGTGCTAATCTCTGTTGCTTTATAAAAATATCTTGGACTACATACACTCTGCCAACCAGCATCGACTGGGAGCTTCTTAGAAATGCAGAATCTTGAGCTAGGCCACTTCTGCTTATTTGGAATCTGCATTTTGACCAGAGTGTGGTTGTTGGTATGCATATGAAGTTGGAGAGACACATTATCAATTCTGGTGCCTCACCAGAGTGAGAGCCACTCACCAAGTTAGGATGAACTAGCTTGCAGCACCGTGGACACGACAACTCCACAGATCTGGCTTCCAAGTGTTAAACTTTGCTTTCAGCGTAAGACACATTTTTGGAGAAAAGTTTTAGCACATAATCTCAGGCCTATAAAAAACCAAAAGACAGCTACAGAGAAAGATGGTGAAGTAGTCATATTAATATCTGGCACCTAACTTAAAAATTCAAAACTCTTAAATAAGGATTTATTTGGAGGGGGAAGGCTGAAGGAAGCAATCTGCTCACTGGGAATTAGACCCTCCAGTGACTCAGTGACGGATGAACTTTGGCTTGGGGCAAGCTCCATCTTTCAACTTTCCAATTATATACTCAGATGGTAAGGACTTTTATTGTTTCTCTTAACAGCTACTTAAAAACAAATTAAGAGACCTTCAAGTGACTTCTGGATCTTTGAGGAGAAGAACTTTATTAAATTAATAGTAGGTAAAAGTAACCTGTATTAGTTTATTATGTTTTCTTTAGGCAAATGACAGTACTTTGTGCTCAGTCTCTCTCCCTGTATGCATGGGTGTGTCTGTGGGAATGTGTAAATATTACCGAAATTTAGTAATTTTAGAATGTAAAGTACAAGGGAAGATAAATTTTGCTCAATAATGATTATTTCAATAACATTGCAATATTTACCTTTCTGTGCTCTATTTTGAGCATTCCAAGTGCAATGCTATGTGATTTGTTTGACTATATATTTATAGCAAGTCAACAGAAGTAATTTTCACAGTGGTGACAGAAATTTCAAACATTCAGAGAACTAAGATTTCCTTCTGATTTCCACTCAGAGACGTAGGGATCTGCAAAGAGGGATGTTCCCAGTTTTACAATTTTTAAAAAAGCCAAACAAATACAAAATTCATAATCTTTTTTTGAACCCACTGGAGTCCTGATGTTGCATAGCCCAAAATGTAAGGGGAGATAGGCAGAGGGAGAAAAGATTGGAGCACTGTCTTTCTTGGGCAAGACACAACCAGACATCCATTCTCATTCCTGGATGGGCCCCCAATAATAGGTCCCCCAATAATGGGTCCGTGATCAAAGGAGCAAGACTGATACAAAGCAAAGGTCAAGCAAAGCTTTATTTCGCACCAAGCATTGAGAATCAAACCGACCAGTCGGGGCCGTCTCTTACAATTGAATTTCAATTTACCCCAGTAGATATTTGAACTAGCCTATCACCTTGGTCAGAATTGGTGCCCAAAAGGTGAGGCAACCCCTCCCAGCCTCACAGACTAACTTTTATAGAGCAAAGGCCATGTGGTTGAGCCTGGTCACACACAGGTGGCCAATGAGATTGCGACACACAGAGAAAACTGCACAGTCATGCTAGGTCACACACGGGTGGCCAATTGAATTTCAATTTACCCCAGTAGATATTTGAACTAGCCTATCACCTTGGTCAGAACTGGTGCCCAAAAGGTGAGTTCCACTCTCCTTGGTACTCTGGGAGGGGCGGGGTCAATCTAAGTTTACTGCATAAACAACAAAATGGCTCCCTTGGGCTAAGTAGGCCCTTACATTTGGGGATGGTCAGGTGTTTGGCACAGTGATGGTCATGCCAGTGAGAAAGATAAACCCCTGGGAGTTGCAAATGTAAGAGGTATTAAATAGGGAAAGGCTGGGACTTCAGGTAAGGAGAGATAAGAGGAGCCTGACTAGGCTCTGAGGGTATTTCAGGTATGCAAATACTAAGATAGAATGAAAACAAAGGTGAGGGAAAAAAAAACCCAGATCACCCTATCCCAACTACTGGGGTTAAAAATGTTTTTCTAATAATTCCATTGTGACCACAAAAAATAACAAATGACCACAGAAAATTAAAAAACGATCAGGTCAAAGGAGAAGTTAACCATAAAGATTAACCAGACCTAGCAAAATATATCTATAGATCACAGATGTCACAAGAAACAAAGACTTGCATACAATGTATAAGTGTCATGTTTAGTTCCAGATCGCTGACCTAACCACCTGCCAGTTTCCTGGTAAAGTTCTAATAAAAGGGCAGAGATGAAAATCCCTCACTGGCATTTTCTGGTAATGTTCTAATAAAAGGGCAGAGATGAAAATTCCCTCACTGGTCAGGATGCTTCGCATTCCTCAGAGCCTTTTCTCTACTGTTGCTTAATAAAACTGTATTGCTTTGCTCACTTTCCTTTGTCCATGAGATTCATTCTTCAGCTCCATGAGACAAGAACCTCCCTCTCCTGCTTCAGAATCCTCATTCTCCTGCAGGCTTTTTGTCTTACAAACTATAGTGGGAGCTCACAAAACACAGGGAGAACTCTGAGAAAGCCTCGAACATAGAGAACAGGAGGGGCAGTGACAGCTGCCAGTGGGCGTGGGAGGTGGGGAGAGGAAGTACTGCCGAGACACTTACCTTACTCCAACAACCCTTAATCTGCTCAGAGGACAACGAACAATGCTGTCTTGAGGGCACTGGTGGAACACCCTTGTCAGTGCAGACAAAAAGGAGAACACATCTGTACCTGGGGGATGGTCAGCAGAGATATGTGTCTACCTAAGACTGAAGCTTTATTAGAATGTAGAACACCCCTACCCTGACCCTCCACCAGGCCAACAGGCATAGAATAAAGCAAATCTTTCAGGGGTAGTTGGAGGGATGATTTGGTGGAGCACAGGAGACATTTAGAGCAGCGACAATACCCTGTACGATAATATAATGAGGGATGCATATAATTATATGCTTGTCCCAACCCACCGGATATATGACACCAAGAGTGAGCCCTCAGGTAAACTCTGGACTTCAGGTGTTTAGGATGCAGCGATGTAGGTTCATCCTTAGTAACAAATGTGCCATTCTGGTGAGTGATGTTAATAACAGGAAAGGCTATACATGCTTCAGGGTAGGGGGTATACAGAAAAATCTCTGTAATGCCTCTCAATTTTGCTGTGAACTCGAAAGTTCTAAAAAAATAGTCTTAACAGAATTTTGCTTAACAGACCATCTCTGAAATGCTGTGAAAAGAAAGACCTAAAACTTACAGTACAACAGACATTGAGGAAAAAAAAATGTAAATGATAACAAAAACAAAACAAACAAAACCTCTAGAAAACTAGCTCTTATTCTGAACACAAGGAATTATTTAGGAGAATTTGAAGGCTGTAGTGCCCTAAGGGTAACCATGGCAACAAAAATCCCCCAACCCACCTCGGCTTTTAATTTGAATAATCAAAGCTGTTAACTAAAGGATTCAGTGAAAGAAAGGGATACAGATACCCAGGTATAAAGCTACTAACCTCAGTCTTTACTATACAATATAAGAAGTCCACCTTTCAACAACAACAAGGGAATTATGAAGCATGTGAGAAGATAAGCTAAAGCATTATACTTTCAAGAGATAAGGCAATTATGCCACTGATATTAGAACTATATGATAGAATTTAAAATAACCATAGTTAATAGCTTAAAGATTCTTGTAGAGAAGGTAGACAGCATGCATGATCAAATGGGTACTTTCAGCAGAAAGGTGGAAAATATAAAAATCCAATAGAAATGCTGGAAGTGAACAACACAGTAACAGACATAAAGAATGCCTTGAGTGGTCTCATCAGTAGACTCAATGCAGTGGAAGAAAAGAATTGACAAACATCACTTAGGTCAATAGCTTTGCAAACTGAAACACACACACAAAATCTGGGTTTGTACTAGTTGCAGAATTTTGATTTATCTTTGTTACAAAGATAGGAGGGGGTTGACATAGGCCTTAAAAAGCAAGTTGTTTTGAAAGAAGCCATCACTGATGGTTGACTTTCAGGGGCATGGTTAGCAAAGTGAGTAATCATGAATAGATTAAGAAGATTTAAAACCAATTCTAATGTTTTCTTATTAGCATGCCTATGGAAATTTATGGGGACTTTATAAATTCTGAATTCTGTCTCTGATTTGATTTATTTTAATTGTTTATTTATTCGACAGGGAGAGAGACAGTAAAGTAGGTGGAAGCTACAGACAGAGGGAGAAGGAGGAGCAGGGAGCCTGATGCAGAATTTGATCCCAGGATCCTGGGATCATGACCTGAGCTGAAAATAGATGCTTAACCAACTGGGCACCACAGGCACCCTTGTCTATGATTCTAGTTGCTGACAGCCTAATATTAAATAAAAATCCAATATACCTAAAGCAAACAGAATTTTTGTCCAAGTTCAGCATTGCTCTTCTTCATGTTAAGCTATACTTTTAATTGCTAAATATTCAGTGTTCTTGAGACACTAAGATAAGCCAAAGCAAACTAGATTTTTATTTTTTATAACTATGAGACAAATGTTCTGGGTTTACTCAGGCTTAGCCACAGCAGATCAAAGCCTCCAATATTTTAATCAAATATTGTTTAGGATTCCTTTCCCCACTACTATATATCAGAGGCTCAGACAAACACATTAGTTTCTGTAGTATTATTCCAAATTTATGCAGTAATTTCTATTGTAGACATTAAAAATTAAATTGAATGTGAGAAGAAACAGCAAATGACAGTTGATGTATTACGGTGATGTAGCTTAGTGCGTGGGATTTTAATTTTGAAAATATCGTAGGAGTGAGTTGTGGGAGAATAAAAATCATCTACTACAGAAAGAACTTGTCCCAAGATAGTATCTATTTATGCAATTACTTTTGTCAGAACTGTGTAATTGACAATAATTTGCTTGCTAATCTAATTAAACTATGAACAAATGGTGCAAGAAATTGTGAAGAATTCTGGATAGAGCCTTGGGCTCTTCTTGATGGATATTACTGATGGTACAAAGTGCATTTTTCTGAGTCATTATTTTACACATTGGATGGTGAAGAGAGAACTGAAAAAACATTTTTGTGGTCCTTACATGTTGAAACTTCTAAACAACTTACCAGTGATTTAAAATAAGAAAATGTTTAATGTATGATCATACAGAAATAAATAAATAAATAAAACAGGGGGAGTTAGGTAGCTGGCAAACTATCAATGAATCTAGAATTATGTCGTTACTGAATATGATCCCCTGCCTTCTGACGCTCATAACCCCTAGGTGTTTCTACCTGTCTGCAACTATAGGCTCCCACCAGTCTTCTCTCTCACACCAGCCAAGTTCTGGGTTGAATGGAAATAATAAAGTTCTGCCTCAAAGGCCACATCCTTGGTATCAAGTCTTATTTTTCTTCTACATGCTTTAAACAATTACACTTTTAAAGAAAATCATCAGTACATGCCTGGTAAACAGAAGTGTATTTCGGGAACTACAAGACAAGCTATTTTAACTTTTTAAAAAGATTATTTATTAGAGAGAGAAATGAGGGAGGGGCAGAAGGAAGACTCTCAAGCAGACTCCCTTCTCAGTGCAGAGCCTGAGTCGCCTTTGATCTCAAGACTATGAGATCATAATCTGAGCCCAAGAGTAGAACACTTAACAGACTGAGCCACCCATGTGCCCCATTTTTTAAATTTGTTTTTGAAGATTTATTTCATTATTTGAGAGAGAGAGAGAGACAGAGAACAGGACAAGCTATTTTAAATCAAAGTTGTTTCAGGAAATCTTGGATTCTGGATCATTGTATTCATGATTTCTACTCAAAAAAATGTGGATATATGCCTCCCTTTCTATACCTTTTGACTTTCACTTTGCCTTTATATTGTTTCTGTCATTCATTATTTATTTATTTGTTTATTTATTTGAAAGGTTTTATTTATTTATTTGACAGAGAGAGCAAGAGACAAAAACAGGCAGAGCAGCAGAGATCCAGGAAGAAGCAGGTGGGTCTCAATCCCAGGATCCTGGGATCATGACCTGAGCCAAAGGCAGTTGCTTAACCAACTGAGCCACCTAGGTACCCCCATAATATATTTATTTACTTAAGCATACAGTAACTATATATTAAGGTTGTCCTACCTATCTGCAACAGTTCTAGGTTCATTGATAGTTTGTGATATTCTTGATAAATTCCTCCATTTTATTTTTCCCAAGACTTTGCTAAATGCTTCTGCTTCTCATGGCAGTTCACATATTTTTTTGTTTTAGTCAATTCAGTATTATTTATTTATTTACTATTTACTTATTATTGAAATATAATTGACATATTGATGTATAACATTATATTAGTTTCATTACAAAATAATGATTTGATATTCATGTGCTTTGTAAAATGATCACCACAATCAGTCTAGTTAATAGCTATCACCATATGTACTTAAGACTCTTTTCTTGTGATGAAGACTTTTAAAACCACTATCAGATATATGCTTTTATTAATGCTTATTTCCATTTAATTGTTTGTTTGCAGTCATCTAGATGTAAACTCCATGAAAGTGGATCTTGCGTGTATTGTTTATTCTAGCTTGTGCCCACCACAACTGCTGGTGTAATTAGAGATTTTCATTAAATATTTAAGATGAATTCCTTAGTAACCAGACATGTTTCATATTTGTCTTTATTTCCCCAAGTTTTAGTATATAGGAATCTCAATAAATGTTTAATGAATAAAGAACTAATATACTCTAACCACTTATTTTTAAACTAAAAATCTTTGGACATTTTTTTACCTTTATTTTTACCATCTGTTGAGTTTTTACCACATTGCTCCATAACCTCATACTTGTTTCTCATATATGTGCTGCCCTACCTGCCTGCATTCCCTATCTGGTCTTCCATCATTAGTTCCCCTTTTAGTAACCTACAGTTCTGAGCTCTCCTACCTATTCAAAGTTCCAGCGTCAACTTATCTGTCTGTCTTATTTTACTGCTGACCAGCTTCTGGCATGATATCTCATACTCACCCTGTCCTCAAACCTCATGTCTCAGGAATAACATCCTGCTCCAATCTTGTAACTGGGGTACAAGTTTAAATGAAAGATCAAGATAACATTTTCTGACTTGAGATTTTGAGTTTGGTTAGCTCTGTATTTTGACTGTACTCAACATTTTCCCCTAAATCCCTTTACTTCATTTGTTTCATTTGAAATATCTATCTTTCCCATGAAAATAGGAAGTTTGTGAGAGCCACTGACTATGCTGTATCTTTATCTTTCTTTTTTTTTTTTTTAAGATTTTATTTATTTATTTGACAGAGAGAAATCACAAGTAGATGGAGAGACAGGCAGAGAGAGAGAGAGGAGGAAGCAGGCTCCTTGCTGAGCAGAGAGCCCGATGCAGGACTCAATCCCAGAACCCTGAGATCATGACCTGAGCCGAAGGCAGCGGCTTAACCCACTGAGCCATCCAGGTGCCCTGTATCTTTATCTTTCTATTTTCTGTGCTTGCACTGCTATTTTTATCATCTAGCACACTGCATCATTTATAATAGTTGTACAATATATAGGTAAAATCAAAACCAAATAATAAAACAGGGAAAATTTGGAAGATGATTAAGTATTTATTATCTAACTTAACCACTGTCATATATGTATTTGAATTATTCAAACCTACATTACTATGGACTTAATGTATTATAAAGCTTTGGATAGGAAATTAGGCACATGTGCACCTTCCAGAACATCTGGGTCTTTTAAATTGATTATACTATTAATTTGAGATTCTGTATTATAAATTTTAAAACAGTTTAAGTCAGGATGAAATTATCAGGGGACCCATAGCTATTATTGTTACATAAAGATGTACAAAGCTGATATATAATGGAGCTAAAAAATATTACCTTACATTTGTAAAGGTCTTTATAATTTAATAATCATCATCACACATGTTTCTCATTTAATCCCCATGACTGTACTGTGAAGTGAGTAGATTATCACCATTTTTAGGTATAAAGTCTGGAGATATTAAAGTGACTTACCCAGAAACGAAACTCAGCTCTTCTGGTGTTATCTGTTGTGGGTTTTTTTGTTTGTTTGTTTGTTTTTTTAATGAATACCTCATCCCCTGTTTTAAAGCTTAGAAGTCTATGACTAGCTAAGTCTTTGGGCTATTTTTTTAGCTCAGAAGAACTCTTTATTTTTCTTTGATAGGTGAAAGGCCAATTCTAACTTAGATTTAATCTGAATCTGTTTATTTCTTGGTCCATTTTAATAATTTAAAAATTACCTTCTACAGTGAGTTTCTGAATTATTTTAAACTATAATGAAGATTATATGGAGATTACCTATCAAACCAAACTAAGTATGAAAGCTGGAAAGATAGGAGAATGCCTCTAGACTCAGCATGGGTAAAAGACTTGCCCAGAGACATTCTGTTCATCAAGGGTCAATATTTGGAAATTTGAAATACTTAATACCTGTCACACTTCTCTATACAATATTAGAAGTCATGAAAAGATAAATAAATTTTAAAGATTCATAACGCTAGGCCCTCCATGCATATCTCTATAGGGTAAATCATAATGGTCCCACATTGTTCCCAACCATCTCTGCCAGCAGATGTCAGCACACATGCACCTACTGATATTTATATTAGCCTAAGAGATGCCTTATAAATAAAGGTAGAGCAAGACAGGTGGGTAAAACTCATGAGGTAAATCTGTTTTATTAATAATGCATGCATTTAAGTTTCATGTGGTTTTTGTAATTATGAATTTTGCTCATTTGTGTTTAAATGGTGTTCTGAGACCAATTTCTAGCGTCTGAAACAAATTTCCAATTTCCCCCCACATCACCAAGCAATGCTCAGTTCATCAGCAGAATGTCATACAATTCAACTCATTTCTGATACTGTCTACTCAGAGATAGCATTAGAGTCCATAGGATACAGGCTCAGTTCCACAAGACTACACTCCACTTTGGATATCAATCACACATCCAGGTTGTTATCTATACTTCTGACCCACTGATTATAAATCAGATGTTCCCACAGCTCCCCCCCTGTGTTTGATTAAATTTCTAGAGCAACTAAGAGAACTCAGGAAATCTGTTTATTCATTAGATTACCAATTTACTATATAGGATAGTGAAAGGTAGGAATCATCAGTCAGATGAAAAGATACAGGCTGAGTGAGATCTCAAACAAAGGGGTTTCTGTCCCTGTGGAGTTTGGGGCTTAGCACAGTAATACATGGAAATGTTCTGGTTTCCCAAGCTGGGAGCTCTATGAACCTCTCCTTTAGGATTTTTATGGAGGCTTCATTACATAGTCATGACTGATTAACTCATTGGCCATTGGTGATTGATTCAACCTCTAACCCCTCCCCTCTCCCCAGAAATCAGAGAATAAGACTGTAAGTTCCAACCCTTTGATTCATTGTCAGTTTATTTAGCTCTATTTTCAAAAGTCACCTCATTAACATAAACCCAATGGTGGTGGAAAAGGGCTTGTTATAAATAACAAGACACCTATTTCTCCTTCAGGGCTCTGAAGCAGTTTCAGGAAATGGGGATAAGAGATCAAATTTCTTGGGAAAAGATGCTTAAGAAAAACCAAGGATTTGGGGAGTACTGAACCAGGAATCATGGACATGGACTAAATACATGTGAGAATTATATTTTCATCACTTGAGGGACCACATATGTATTTCTTATAAATCAAAATATGGCAGTGTTCAAAACGTTATGTGATTTTATGACATTATTATGACTATAATGTATGTCTACATTTATGGCCTTAGCTCTCAGAAAGTAAATTTATATTTATAAAGAGGAAAGTGGAAGAAAAGGAAGAAAGTGATAGATACTTGGATTGCTCAAAAATTTCTTGGTGTTAAAAAGAAAATCACAGACCCAGGGTAGAATCACTTGTACCCAGGACAGCAAACCAAGACTTAATTGCAATTCAAAGCTCTCCAAGAGTGGAATTTTAATTCAAAAAATCTGCAGCTTTTTAGTCAGCACATTAATGAGGTAATCTATCACATGGGGTCTCTCCATCCTCCAAAGGAAGATGAGGTAATCCACCTAACAGGAACCCCTGTCCTTCCAACTAAGAAAGGTAACCATGCCTGAAATAATCTTTTCTTGTCTTTTACTAATAACTTCTTACTTCACCCTCCTTACTATTAAAAAAAAAATCCTCTACTTTGTACAATTCCTTGGAGCTCCCCTCTACTTGCTATATGGGATGCTGTCTGATTAATGAATCACTTAATAAAGCCAATTAGATCTTCAAATTTAATCAGTTGATTTTTGTTTCTGAATATTGGATATTGATATATAGCCAGTTAGAAAATTAAACGTTTCAAGTAAATCACTCATTATCTGCCACTTTTGTTGCAGCTTGGGCTTTTATTATTTATTTATTTATTTATTTTTAATAAAGATTTTCTTTATTTATTTGACAGACAGAAATCACAAGTAGGCAGAAAGGCAGAGAGAGAAGAGGAAGCAGGTTCCCTGCTGAGCAGAGAGCCCGATGTGAGGCTTGATCCGAGGACCCCAGGACCATGACCTGAGCCAAAGGCAGAGGCTCCAACCCACTGAGCCACCCAGGCACCCCTATTTTTTATTTATTTTTAAATAGTTGTTCATTTATTTAATACAGAGAGCATGAATGGGTGGGACAGAGGGAGAGAGAATCTCAAGCAGACTCAGGGCTGAGCATGGAGCCAGAAGTGGGACTCAATCTCAGAACTCTGAGATAAGGACTTGAGCTGAAATCAGGAGTTGGATGCTTAACTGACTGTGTCACCCAGATGCCCTACAGCTTGGACTTTTAGAATGCTATTTAATCTATGGATATTTTTCTTGCTCATAAAAAGAGAATTAGAAATCACAATCTCACTAATTCATGTATGTTATGGGTTTAGCTAAATGAGGGAATATTGTAAAGGAGGAAAGAAAACTTTTCCTTTACCCTTCTACGTTGTTGGTTGAAACCTCCTCCCCCATGTAATAAAAGACAGATTAATGAGAAAAGCAAATGGAAGTTTATAACATGTATACTTCCTGTATGTATGACAGATGCTCAAGAAAACTGAGTAACTCTCTGAAATGGCCCAGATCACCACCTTAAATAACATCTCCAGCTAAAGACCAAAGATTTTGGTTGGGAGAGGAAGCTAGTTATGGGAAGTTATCAGGAAAAGTTCAATAAACTAAAGTATGTTGTTATACAGATTTAAATTGTTGCTTTCTCCATTAATAAGTTTCTACAGATTTAGAATCATTTTTCCCTTCCAGGTGCAGAGAGGGGAACAATTGAAGATTTCTCTTTTAAACATAAATGTCTCTTACAAAACAGTAACATCTAGTCAATTTTCAGAGATTTTCCTGTTTGCAAGTTCTTAAAAATAATCAGCCTAAGAGCACCTGGGTGGCTCAGTCAGTTAAGCATCTGACCCTTGATTTCAGCTCAGATCATGATCTCAGGCTCTTGAGATCAAGTATTGGGTTCCATGCTCAACAGGGTGTCTGCTTGAGATTCTCTCCCTCTTGCTGTCCCTCCCTTGCTCTCTCTGTCTGTCTGTCTTTATCTCTTTCAAATAAATAAATAAATAAATAAATAAATAAATATTTTTAAAAAATCAGCCTAAAGTAATCCTTATGCCAGAGATATATTTTGGGTGTGGCGAAATCTGCTCCCTTTCAATATGCAGGAAATTTAGCGATTTTCTTATCTGTTTGTAGTAGTCTCAAGATTTCACATGAAAGTTTTAACATAAAGAGACTTGGTAAGGAAAAAACCTCAAGTAAATACATTTCTCCAGTATGCCCTGCTTGTATGTAATTTTACCTTGAAAGTAAATTTAGAGAGTTTTCTAGACCATATTCATTTTATGGGGAAATGAATATCCAAAAAGAACATATATGAAATTTTCCAATTCCCAGATTATGGTAATTGCCAATGGTAGACATTAGAATCTATTTTTCTTAAATTTCTATCCTGAGTCCCTCCTGGTGCGCTGGAAAGACTCAAGGTTAATACACTACATGTTACGTTAATCACTTTATGTCATATTAAAAAATATTGGAAATAATTTCTTTTACGGCAAAGTCTAATCTTAAAATCAAGAATATAAATTATATTTTATTAAACATTAACAGCAAGTTACAATGATTATTATTTTAATATTTATATTAAAGACTATAACATAAAAATTATATAGAAATAAATAATGAGGATCATTCTCTTAACTAATCTGAGCAAGCAATGAATCATTAAATATCTCTTAAAATTGCTCTAGTTGTGGAAGACACAAGGTCCTATATCCTTAAATAAATTTATAATTTTGTTGGGGGAGTTAAGATAGATTTATAAAAATTCATTACCTAAATAGAGCTGATAAGTGTCTGATAAATATAATTTTGTGTTGAAGTTTTTAAGGTGGTGGGATAACCCTGCAAACCTAATTGGGGAACTTGAGTTATTTCCTAAAGAGATAAGAAGTGTTTAAAGAAATGAGGAAACCACTTCAACTTATGGTGTTGGGAAAACTGATCAGCCACATGCAAAATGATGAAACTGGACCACTTTCTTACACCATGCACAAAAATAAATTCAAAATGGATTAAAGACCTAAATGTAAGACCTGAAACCATAAAAGTCCTATAAAAGAAGACAGGCAGTGAGGTGTTTGATATTGACCATAACAACATTTTTCTAGATGGGTTTTCTGAGTCAAGGGAAATAAAAGCAAAAATAAAGTATGGGGACTACATTAAAATAAATAGTCTCCATACAGAGAAAAAAAAAAAAATCAACAAAACTAAAAGGAAACCTACACAGTGGGAAGAGATATTTGTAAATGACATATCTAATAAAGCGTTACTATCCAAAATACATAAAAAAACTTATAAAACTCAACACATAAAAGATAAATAATTCAATTAAAAAATGGGTAGAAGAAATGAACACACATTTCTCCAAAGAAGACGTTCAGATGGCTGAGACACGTGAAAAAATGTTCAACATCACTCATCAGCAGGGAAATGCAAATCAAAACTGCAATGAGATATCATCTAATTCCTGTCAGAATGGCTAAAACCAACATAAGAAACAAGTGTTGGTGAGGATGCAGAGAAAAGGGAACCCTTTTCAGCTACTGGTGGGAATGCAAACAGATGCAGCCACTGTGGAAAACAGTATGGATATTCCTCCCCAAATTAAGAATATAACTACCCTATGATCCAGTAATCACACTATTGGGTATTTATCTCCAAAGTAAAAAACACTAATTCAAATGGATACATGCACCTTTATGTTTATTGCATCATTATTTACAACAGCCAAATTATGGAAATACCCCAAGTCTAAATGTCCATCAAAAAATGAATGGATAGGAGTGCCTGGGTGGCTCAGTGGGTTGAGGCCTCTGCCTTCAGCTCAGGTCATGATCACAGGGTCCTGGGATTGAGCCCCACATCGGGCTCTCTGCTCAGTGGGGAGCCTGCTTTCTTCTCTCTCTCTCTGCCTGCCTCTCTGCCTACTTGTGATCTCTCTCTCTGTCAAATAAATAAATAAATAAAAATCTTAAAAAAAAAATAAGAATGGCTAAAGAAGTTGTGATTTATATATACAACAGAATATTATTTAGCCATAAAACAGAACGAAATTCTGCATTTGAAATGACATGGATGGAGCTAGAGAGTATAATGTTAAGTGAAATAATTCAATTAGAGAAAGACAAATACCATATGATTTCACTCATATGAGGAATCTAAGAAACAAAACAAATAAGCAAAAGGAGAGAGAGAGAAACCAAGAAACAGACTATTAAATATAGGGGAAAAAAAAAAACTGATGGTTGCCAGGGGGAAGGTGGGTGGGGGGCTGGTTTAAACAGGCAGTGGGGGTGAAGGAGTGCACTTGTTGCAATGAGCACCAGGTGTTGTATGGAAGAGTTGAATCACTATATTGTACACCTGAAACTAATATAACACTATATGTTAACTATACTGGAATTAAAGTAAAAGTTAAATTAATAAAAAGAATAAAGAGGTGAGAAGTTAGAAGGGATAGACCAATGAATTGAGAGACAACTTGGAAAACCAACCTGAGTTCTGCAGTTTGAGGTCTGTTTCAGGCTAAATAAAAATGAATGTATTTACACACCTTAAAGTATTTTGTGTTAGGAGGGAGGAGCAAGATGGCAGAGGAGTAAGAGACCTAAATATCACTGGGTCCCAGGAGTTCAGCTAGATAGTTACCAAACCATTTTGAACATCTACAAACTCAACAAGTGTTCAGAGAGAAGAAGAGCAGCAATTCTAGGAACAGAAAAGTGACAACTTTCTGGAAAGTAGGGAGTGTGGAGAAGTGTTTCAGAGGCAGTGTACAGATAAATCTTGGGGGGAGGGGCCACTCCTGACAAGCAGTAGAACAGTGGAGCACAAAAATCTGAAGTTTCAGAAGTCAACTCCATTGAGGGAGGTCGCTCCAGAGGCTGAGACAGTGTGATATCCTGGCCCATGGGGTCACAAAAAGACCAGGAGCTGGCAGAGCTCCCAGGTGTTGGAGCGGGAAGCCAGCTGCAGAGATGGAGCCGAGGAGGAGTTTCTCAGTTCAGGGTTGCCATAAACCATGATCTGAAGCAGTCAAGGCCACTGCTCTTCTAGCAGGGACCCCATAAGTGAGATCCAGAGAAATCCCCTCCTTCCTCCTCCAAGAGGAAGCTGCAGGAATCTGCTGCTTCCTCTTGGAGGCAAGCTTCAGGAATCTGCTAGGCTTGGGGACTCAAAACAGGGCCGTGCCCTAGAGATAGAAATGCTTGGTCACAGATTGGCTGAGCCTGGAGCATGGCTGGAGACCAGGGAGACAAGTGTGATTGGCTGCTTTTCTCTGAGGGTGCAATGAGGAGTGGGGCCCCAAGCTCTCAGTTCCTATGGGGCTGGAGATTGGGAGGCCACTATCTTCAATCCAGTCCTCCAAAGCTGGACGGAAAGCATTTAGGGAACAAAAGCTACCAAGAGAAGAACCAAGTAGATTACTTAGCCTGGCCCCTGGCAACTGTGTTGCAATTGTGCCTCAGGCAAAAGACATTTGAGAATCCCTGCAATAGGCCTCTCTCCCAGAAGGTCAACATGAACATCCAGCCAAGACCAAGTTCACTGATCAGTGAGAACTGCAAAACTTCAGAGCTACAGGAACAGAGCACATAGTACTCATGGTTTTTTCCTATGATTCTTTAGTCTTTCAAAGTTATATTTTTTAATTTATTTTTTCTTATTCTATTTTTAAAAATTTTTCTTCTTTTTTATTCTAACATTTTTAACTATTTTATCTTATTAATCTTTTAAAAAATCTTTTAAAATTTTCATTGTTATAGTCATATTCTATTCTTTCATTGTATTTAACCTTATTTTTTTTGTATACATATAGGTTTTTCTTTCTTTAAAATTTTGCGATATAGTTTCTTCTACTATATCAAAATATACCCTAAATCTACTGCATGGCTTTGTTCTAGTCTCCAGCCTGATCACATTCTTTCCTCTTTTTTAAAAAATTTTTTCAATCAACTTCTTATCTTATCAATTCTTTTTTTAGAATCTTTTAAAATTTTAATCTTTACAGTCATATTCCATCCCTTCATTGTGTTTACCCTTATTTTTGTATATATATAAGTTTGTCTTTCTTTAAGATTTTGGGAGCCATTTTATTCTAACAGATGGAAATATACCCAGAATCAGTGTGTGGCTCTGTTCTATTCACTAGTCTAATATGTCTAATCTATATCTCTATCTATCTATCTATATCTATCTATAGCATACCTATATCTATACATATAGATTTTTTTCTCTCCTTTCCTTCCTCCCCCCTTCCAATTTGGTTACTGTATATTTTTCTGGAGTCTTTGCTACTCTTTTAGTATTTTGTTTTTTCATTCATCTTTCTTGTTTTTTCTTAAGATTTTATTTATTTATTTGAGAGGGAGAGAGAAAGAGAGAGTGAGAGAGGGAACACAATCACAGGGAGTGAGGGAGGGAGAAGCAGACTTCCTACAGAGCAGGGAACCTGATGCGTGGCTTGATCCCAGGACCCTGAGATCATGACCTGAGCTGAAGGCAGACACTTAATGAATGAGCCATCCAGGCACCCCCTCATTCATCTATTCTTATCGGATAAAATGATAAAATGACAAAGTGGAAAAATTGACCTAAAAAAAAAAAAAAAAAGTAAAGAACAAGAGACAGTACCAATGGTTAGGGACCTAATCATTATGGACATTAGTAAGATGTAAGAACTAGAGTTCAGAATGTTGATTATCAAGGTGCTAGCACAGATCCATAAAAGCATGGAAGATACTAGAGAGTCCCTTTATGGAGAAATAAAATCCCTTTTTGGAGAAATAAAAGAACTAAAATCTAACCATGTTGAAATTGAAAAAGCTATTACTGAGGTACAATAAAAAAATGGAGGCTCTTACTGCTAGGATAAATGAAACAGAAAAGAGAATTAGTGATAAAGCAGACTAAATTATGGAGAATAAAGAAGCTGAGAAAAGAAAGATAAACAGCTACTGGACCACAAGGGGAGAATTTGAGAGGTAAGGATACCATGAGACAAAACAATATTAGAATAATTGGGATCCCAGAACAAGAAGAAAGAGAGAGAGGGGCAGAAGGTATATTGGAGCAAATTATAGCAGAGAACTTACCTCATTTGGGGAAGGGAACAGGCATCAAAATCCAGAGAACAGAGAACCACCCCTCAAAATCAATAAAAATAGTCAACAATCTGTCATCCAATAGTAAAACTAACAAGTCTCAGTGACAAAGAGAAAATCTTCAAAGCAGCTTGGGGCAAGAGGTCTGTAACATACAATGGTAGAAATATTAGACTAGCAGGACACCTATCCACAGAGATCTGGCAGGTCAGAAAGGACATGATATATTCATAGCACTAAATGAGAAAACTATGCAGCCAAGAATACTATATCCAGCTAAGCTGTCATTGAAAATAGAAGAAGAGATAAAAAGCTTCCAGGACAAACAAAAACAAAATGAATTTGCAAACACCAAACCATCCCTACAGGAAATATTGAAAGGGGTCCTCTAAGCAAAGAGAGAGCTTAAAAGTAACAGACCAGAAAGGAACAGAGACAATATACAGTAACAACCATCTTATATGCAATTCAGTGGCACTAAATTCATATCTTTCAGCAGTTACCCTGAATATAAATGGGCTAAATGCCCCAATCAAAAGACACAGGGTATCAGAATGGATAAAAAAAAAAAAAAAAGACCCATTGATATGATGTCTACAGAAAACTCATTTTAAAACCAAAGTCACCTCTAGATTTAAAGTGAGAGGGTGGAAATGATTTACCATGCTAATGGACATCAGAAGAAAGCTGGGGTGGCAATCATTATATCAGATAAATTATATTTAAAGCCAAAGACTATAATAAGAGATGGGGAAGGACTATATCATACTTAAAGGGACTGTTCAACACGAAGATCAACAATTGTAAATATCTATGCCCCTAATATGGGAGCAGCCAACTATATAAACCAATTAAAAACAAAATCAAAGAACCACATCGACAATATCACAGTAGTAGTAAGGGAATTTAACACCCCCCTCACTGAAATGGACAGAATATCTAAGAAAAAGATCAACAAGGAAATAAAGGCTTTAAATGACACACTGGACCAGATGGACATCAGAGATATATTCAGAACATTCCATCCTAAAGCAACAGAATACACATTTTTCTTTCTAGTACAACAGAACCTTCACCAAAACAGTTCACATCTTGGGTCACAAATCAGGTCTTATCTGGTATTGAAATATTGGGATCATTCCCTGCATATTTTCAGACCACAATGCTTTTAAATTAGAACTCAACCACAAGAGGAAAGTTAGAAAGAACTCAAATACATGGAGGCTAAAGAGCATACTATTAAAGAATGAATGGGTCAACCAGGAAATTAAAGAAGAATTTTTAAAAAACATGAAAATAAATTAAAATGAAAATACAACTGTTCAAAATCTTTGGGACAAAGCAAAGGCAGTTCTGTGAGGAAAGTGTATAGCAATACAAGACTTTCTTAAGAAATAAGAAAAGTCTCAAGTACCCAACCTAACCCTACACCTAAAGGAGCTAGAGAAAAAAATAGCAAAGAAGGCCTAAACCCAGCAAGAGAAGAGAAATAATAAAGATCAGAGCAGAAATCAATGAAATAGAAATCAAAAGAATAGTAGAACAAATCAACGAAAGTAGGAACTGGTTCTTTGAAAGAATTAATAAGATTGACAAACCCCTGGCCAGACTTATCCAAAAGAAAAGAGAAAGGACCCAAATTAATAAAATCATGAATGAAAGAGGAGAGATCACAACCAACACCAAAGAAATACAAACAATTATAAGAACATATTATAAGCAACTATACACCAGCAAATTTGACAATCTGGAAGAAATGGATACCTGCCTAGAGATGTACAAACTACCAAAACTCAACCAGGAAGAAATAGAAAACCTGAAAAGACCCATAAACAGTAAGAATATTGAAGCAGTCATCAAAAATCTCCCAACAAACAAGAGCCCAGGGCCAGACAGCATCCCAGGAGAATTCTACCTAACATTTAAATAAGAATTAATACCTATTCTCCTGAAACTGTTCCAAAAAATAGAAATTGAAGGAAAACTTCCAAACTCATTTTATGAGTCCAGCATTACTTTGATCCCAAAACCAAAGACCCCATCAAAAACGAGAATTACAGACTAATATCCTTGATGAATACAGATGCAAAAATTCTCACCAAAATACTATCCAATAGGATCCAACAGTACATTAAAAGGATAATTCACCACAACCTAGTGGGATTTATTCCTTGGCTGCAAGTCTGGTTCAACATCTGCAAATCAATCAATGTGATACAAAACATTAATAAAATAAAAAATAGAACCATATATACAATGGACTACTATGCAGCCATCAACTGCACCCCCCCCCCAAATCCTGCTATTTGCAAGGACATGGATGGAAATAGAGGGTAATATGTTGAGAAAGACAATTATCATATGATCTCTCTGATATGAGGAATTTAAGAGGCAGGGCAGGGGTTGTGGGGGGTAAGGAGGAAAAAAGTGAAACAAGATGTGACCAGGGAGGGAGACAAACCATAAGAGACTCTTAATCTCAGGAAGCAAACTGAGGTATGCTGAGGGGTAGGGGGTAGGGATAGGGTGGCTGGGTTATGGACATTGGGGAGGGTATGTGCTATGGTGAGTGCTGTGAATAGTGTACCCCTGAAGACCTATACCCCTGTACCCCTGAAGCAAATAATACATTATATGTTAATAAAAAACAACCACAAAAAACCATTTTGTGTTGTGTTTCTTATATCATCCAGAAGCTAGTAGTCTCTTTTTATCTGGTGGTGGGAAGGGGAGAAAAGGGGAAAGTTATCTAGTTGTTATTATTTTAAATAATTTCAATAAATAAAGGGCATATGAAATAAGTTGTCTGATGCCCTGAAGCAAAGTCAATATCAACTATTTGAAGCATTAGTTTTGTGTGTGTGTGTGTGTGTGTGTGTGTGTGTGTGTGAGATTGTGTGTGTGTTTAATCCCCTGCAAATTTCCTGCAGGGTGAAAGAGAGTTCAGTCTAATGAAATAAATCCAAATTTTCAAAGTGAAACAAACATGTGTGAGTGAAGGAGGTATGATCAGTAACATGTGAAAAGAACCCATGAGACAATAGTGTTTCTGTGGCTGCCAACAGAGTAAATTTGGTGTAAATATCATATTTGGCAAAATTAAAATCATATCTTATAGTAGAAACATATCGAGTGATGCCTGTCTATAGGGGGTGTCAGGGAGCAAGAATTTCTTGCTTCCCTTGAGTCCCCTTCAAGGTTCTTCTAACTAGTCTAGGAATCATATTACCATGAGGCAGATTAACAGAAGAAAATATAATTTAATAGCATACTTATGGTTAATCCATATAGACATGGGAATTCCAAGGACAGTCAGGAAAAATGAGGTACATATGTCATCCTGAACTAAGGAAAAGGAGGTAGCAGTCTGTGACTTCAAAAGAAAAAAATTCAAGTCACAGTGCAATACCGAGAAGAGCAGGTGTTTAGTAATTAGATGTTTGCCTTGCCATAAAGAAGGGACACTCAGATAAAATTATCTCAGGTAATAACCCTTATTCTGGGAAAAATCCCTAATTCAGATTACTCTATGTCTTTAAGGGAGGGACAAAATTTTCTCTGAGCCTGCAGGGTCTTGGCTGCTTTCAGCTTAAAATATTCTGCATGCCAAAGTGACACATCTTGGTGGGACCCATCCTGAATTTCTTCAAACACAAAATAATCTTTATGCCACAGTGGTTGATCTTGGGGCAACCTGCCTTTCCCCCTATAGGAACAATCTAGAGATAAATATATAATATTTGCTGTTTGATTTTAAGGATCAATTAAAATTGGAATCTGACTCCATATTCTCAGCATTGCTATAGTATTTCTAAAGAAGTTTCTTTTGATTTAAAAAATAATTTGACATTAATTTTCAATGAAATTAGGAGAAATATTATGGAATGGAGAGATGTCCTGGGAGATACCATGAAAGTTCCTTTTTCTAAAAACATTGCTAGATTCAGGTAAGTTGGTTTCCTTAAACTTAGGTATCTATCAGCCTTTTTCAAAGGGAGTTATGGAAACTAAGGCTAATATGCATGTAGGTATCTTTTTATACATAATTGGAAAGCATTTTAAAAAACACTTTGCATATATGATTTTTTAAAAAATGTAACACTTTCCAATTATTACTAATACCTAAAAATGCATGAAGGTAAGGAAATCATCAGGAATGAAGAGCTGAAAGGCCAGTTTTCTGATATTAAAGAAAAAAAGATGAATCAGCTCACTTTCACATAAAAATGTAATTGTATTTGAATTATTCTGCTCACTTATAAGTCAATCTTTCATAAACTAAAGAAAAATAATGGAATAGAATATAAATTTTTCTGGCAATACAACTTCTTGGTAAGGACGATTTGGATAAGAATCATGTACCACACTCAAAAGTTTTGAAAGCATGGAAAGTATTTGCTAGTGTATATAACTGCAAGTAGTTTCTCATGGTGGTGTAATGTGGAATAGAAATTTATGATGATATGTTTTCAAGAAATAGACTATATTAAAACAAATTGAGAAATTGTCACCAGGTGATGCATGTTAAAAACTATAGTGAAGAGTGTAAAGGAGGCAGGGAGATGAGAAAAAAAATGTGTCATTCACTGTAAGTTACAGTGCTACCAGGCAAGTTAATAACAAGAAATAGAAGGTAGAGCTAAAAGAGCCTGTGGAGTCACCAAAAATGAAGTAATCTTAATGGATGGGGCAAAACTATTCCATGAAAGAAACAGAAGTAACAAGAGACAAAATATATGTGTGTTCTACTTAATATGAGGTCTTGTATCACTCTAGTTTCCTTAACCAATCAGGAAGTATATCTAAGCAGCCAACACAAATTTTTCCCTAAATTTAGTCAGCCAATTCAGCATTCATACCTTTTGCATAGAAGGCATTGTAGACATAGCATTATTTAAACTAATGTGAAGACTGTAAACTATTTTGATTATAAAAATAGAGATGCATTTAGAAAATACACTCAGACATAAGAGAAAAAAGCTACATTGTTCAAACTATGGAAAGAAAAAGCCATTGTTGGGCTCTATCATTTCTAGACTAAAATTCCTTAAAAAGGAGGAAACTAGGGGCACCTGGGTGGCTCAGTGGGTTAAGCCTCTGCCTTCAACTCAGGTCATGATCTCAGGGTCCTGGGATCGAGTCCCAAATTGAGCTCTCTGCTCGGTGGGGAGCCTGCTTCACCCATCTCTCTCTGCCTACTTGGGATCTCTCTGTGTCAAATAAATAAATAAAATATTTTTTTTAAAAAAAGGAGGAAACTAATACAGGAGTGTATTTATATTTTCTTCTATTTCCCTCCATATTACTCCACTGTAGCTCCTCTCTGACTTGTTTTCATTCTTTTCTCAATGATTCTACACTGTTTCTCACCTGACAGATTCTATGGATCTCATACTGCAGGGGGAAATTAAGTTGTGCGTGTTTGTGCACCCATGTACTTGTGGGGTTTGTGTCTCAAGAGCTTGGTGATTTTCTGTACTCACAAGTGTTTGTCTTATTACCTAGAGCCAACTTTTATAAACTATAAAAACGAGATGCCATCTCAGAAGCTAAATTCTATGTGGGGGAAGATTAGCTTTATCCTTCTCCACCCTTAAAAATAGAATGAGGTATCCTGGGAATGACTAAACCAGTAAAAGGACTCTGAAAGTTAGGAGGAAGGGGGCACTGAGCAGAGACCTCAAGACTTGAGAAATAATAGTCCTGTGAGTTTTCTGGGTTTCTTTTTTATCTCCTTTTATTTCCCTTATATCTGGAGCAAGGCACAAGAAAAGCCTGCATCCCAGAACCATCACTGCCTCCTCACCTTTACTTTCAGTTGGTGATTTTGCCTCAAAATTCAGTGAAAAAGTGAAAGTTATTAGTTACAATTTCTTCCATCTTTCCACTTCCAAAATACAAATGGAACCAAGTACAGATAAATACAAATAAAGGTGAAACATCATAATTTTTGCCATATTGCTGAACCATCAGCATGCAAACATTTTTTTAGCATCTCCCACTGGGGAATTGTGGGGAGGGAAAAGATGACTCTACATCTTTATCTACATCTCTGATCATGGACTACTTTTGTTTCTCCCTCCCTTCCTTACCTCCATCTTTCCTTCCTTTTCTTTCATTTGTTCATTCATTCTTTCTTTTTTTTTTCTTTTTCTTTCTCTTTTTCTCTTTCTTTTGTCTCTCCCTCCCTTCTTCCCTCCCTTCCTCCTTTCTATCATTTCTTCCTTCCTTCCTTCCTTCCTTCTTTCTTTCGCCCCCTTCCAATTTCCCTTCCTCCTTCTCTCTCCTTCTTCCAAAATTCTAGGGGAAAAGGTACTTTTTTTTTTTTTTTGTCTCTACTTCATTATTTACTTACTAACTTTTGTTCATCTGTTTGAGGTTTTTTGGTGTTTTTGTTTACATTTGATTCTCTTTTGGCTTGGAATTTATAACTCTTTTCAGTGGTTAACCTTACACTTTTACAATATCTTTTGTATTGTATTTTACAACATATATATTTTATTGTATTTTATTATTTTATTATATTATTGTATTGTATTGTACAATACAAAAATTAGATAGTATATCTTAGACCAACACCTAGACAATAGACCTAAGAACCCTTGAGCTGTCATAACCCTATTCTCAACTTACCTGCTATCATTGTTCTTTATTTTAATTCTATTCTTTCTTATTCTTTCAAATTATCATCATCATTATCATCACTATTATAATGGAAGTGCTTCATCCTGTTAATGAATTTTTACAACTTAATTGGGTCACCACTTCTTTTTATATTTCACACCATAGTTCTGCACTAATTTCTCTTATTCCTTCAGTATAGATTTTAGAAGTTCCTATAACATTGATCATAATTATACTATGATCATTTTATCTGCTAATACTTATTTAATGTCTGTTGTCCTTGCCACCCCATATGAGGGCAGACCCGTGTTAGACTTTTCTTAATTTCTGTCAAAATTGAAATCCTAGTAGCCTATTACTTTTTATTCACAATTTGGTGGAATCAACACATTAAATAGAGATTCTGCTTCTACTTATCTTTTTCTTGCAAAGGGTGATTTCCCCTCACATTATAATGATTGTAGTCAGCCCAGCCTGAAAAGTCCCCAAATCTAGTTTAGCAAAGAAGAGAAAGGTTGGGATCAAGAGGGTGGCGGAGGGGAGAGAAAGGAGGAGAGAAGACCTTGAAGTATGGAATGGAGAAAACTGTAAGTTCATTAAGTCTGATAACAAAACTTACTTGTTTTACTATTGAAATTCCGAGTTTCTAGGACTGCATCTTGCCTATAGCATGTGCTTAATTTGTATATTTTGAATGAATAAAAGATTGAAGGAATATAAACCACAGTATAACAGAGTATAATTCCTTTGGAAAAGACACAGTGACCCAAACCTTGCATTCCAGGGAGACTGTGTCAAAGTGTTTGTTAGAGTGGTTTCTTTAGGAATGTGAAATACAAAGGTGAGAGAAAGATTGTTCAGAGAAATACTTACTGGAAGGCAATTATGTATTAGTATAATCTGGAAGTCTGAGAAGAATATTAATATTTATTAATTTCTTTTATCTTAAGAAAAAAATCTTTGGCTTTTCCCTCTTTTTCTTAACTTTTAACAACCTGTAACTCATTAGTTGCCTTCCCTACAGTCTTCTGCTCTAATTCTAGCTCTGATCACTTTCTTCTTGCAGTGTGTTAATCACACCTGTGTTTTGGATATAATTCTGCATAATTTGTGATCCATTTGTGCATACTTTTGACTAGATAATAAATTCCTAGAAATAAGATTCTACTAAACTTTTCTTCTTCAGATAGTATCCCATTCTCCTTAGCCTTAAGCAATATCTGACACATGATATATCTTCAACAAACTCAGTGACTCTTCTATTCTTTTTCTTTAATACAGGCTTATTCTAATCCACTATCATCTCCCTGTTTTAAAATTGGAAAACTGGTGCCAAAATTTTATGTTGCCCCTTTAATAGAATTAAAATGGAGAGATTTTTCCAGGTTCTGGGTGAAGGACTGTATTAAGGGAAATATAACACTCTTTAAAATATCTCGGTCTCTTGATATCACAGAGTTTATAATTCAAGAGTTTTTAAATGAGTTCCAAGTACATGTAGAACATATTTATATTAAGGAGATTTTTGTTAAAATTGATTTCATAACATGAGGGCTAAAATAATATAATGGATTTTTCTAATCTCTTGTATTCTCCTATTTGGAAATACAGTTGCCAGCTCATAGAATATTGTTTAATGTCTCGGGCAATATTTCATGTTGAGGAGAAGTGATTTATTTAAAAACTTTCCAATATTCTAGTGTTTCTTTTAAATCATCAATATAATTCTGAGTCAGAGGCTATATTTGACTTACATTTTCATATTGATCTGGGTGAGTGATCTTCTCCAATTAGTGTTTTCATCCAACTTCTCTTTAAGGAGCTAAAGTTTCATAAAACTCTAATGCTATAAATTATAATTTTATCTATTGAGTTTCTTTGAATGTACTTTTGACTAATAGAAACTATATGTAGTCTTAATCACATTAATAGGATTCATTTAAAAAAAAACTATTGAAATGATGTTGTCTTCCAAACCCTTTCACATGATCTTATTTCATTTTACAACTTGACAAGGTTTTTACTGGGAGCACCCAATAACTCTGTTCTTTCTTTTCAGTATGCAAGCTGGAAACACTCCAGAGCTTCATTTTTAAAAGTCATTGGTATTATAAAACATACACTACAGTTCTATAAAAATCAACATTTGAATCAGATATTGGAATAATACAGTGCACTTTTTATATATTTTTATTATATATTGAACATTTTCACATTTTTATCAAACTCTCTTAGATCAGTGTACAACTCAATGAATGCCACATCTTCTGGAAGTGATGTAAGGTAAACACATTTTACAGGGAAAATATTAGAAAAGTGATAGTTCCTTTATTTATTTATTTTGTATTTTTAAATGGGTATAATTTTTACAAGCTATAAACTCAATTTATAAAACTATAATTGACTTATTTATCCTTCACTGAATGTGGTTATCACCTTAATTCTCTAATACATAAGGTATTCAAAATGTAGTCTAGGCAAATTTGGAGTAAGCTAAAACATATGAAGTTCTTCTTCATTTGATTCTGTGTTAAATTAGTCAACCTTAGTCAATTTAGGGTTCTCTCCAGTATGTTTTTAGAGCTGACTTTCATCTCTGAGTCATACTTAACAGGTTGGTCCAATTGGTTTGTCTCTGGTGATTGTCTGCTCAGGGCAGCATCTGTTAACTTGCCACTTGTCCTTTAGATCTTTGAGCATTAGCACCTACATATCCCCTCAGCCTTTCCTTGTCTTCCTGTGTTCTTAGGTGTCTAGTAGGAGGTCCAAACACTTGGCATCCATCCTGCTTAGAATATGGGGTTTCCTTGGGTTTTCTAGCCTTCTCTGTACCCCTCCAGAAGGAAAATAATGTATGGAAATATACTCCTATATCATGCTGATGCTGTGGGAATTTGGAAAAGCCATTTCAGGCCCTCTCTGCCACTGTGTATCTTGCTACCATGTTTTCTGTACGGTGTTTTCAGTGTGGTGTGATGTGAAGGGATGATGGGAACCTCAGACTCTGCAGAAGAAGCCAAGCCAACAGCCCCTCTGCTTCCTTATATCAATACATGTTTGGTGGTTCCATCAACCCTGATGGATCAAGGCTTAGGAGCCCTTCTGAGAGATTACAACCGCATACCACCCTATTTCCCTACTCTCTGACTAATCTTTGATCGCATTGTCTCTAATACATGGAATCTTTGTCTGATCTGAAGTGAACTAGACTGGATCTTTGATCTGTTCTCCCCAAATCTAGTATTTGTAGTATATAAGTGGCTGATCACTTAGAATTAAAAAACACAGAAACAAAAAGAAACAAAAACCCCTATGTTCCTGCAACTTAGACACATTTTTCTCCCTGTCTTGAGTTCATAAGTCTATTTAGAAGCTTAAAAATTAATTATAACCTCACTACCTCAGTATCACTATTTAATTTCTCTGAGGCCATGACGGCAAATGGGCAAAGATTCCTAGGTAAAACAAAGAGCCCAAGGGCACAAGAAAGTTCAGATGAGGAAATACATCATTTAATACATCAAGAAAAATTATCACCCATATCAATGTCCACTATAATCATCCATACAGAACTAGGGATATGATCAATCCATACAGAACTAGGGATATGAGTTTTTTTTGTAGATAATACCCTTTTGTTTAAACTATTTGGGAAAATACAGTTTTCTTTTAAAGATTTTTATATATTTTAAAATTTTATTAATATATAATAGATACTATTAAAATTTTAATTATTTAAGTTTGAAAAATTAAACATCAATCTTCTCACAAATTAAAGTTAGATAATTCAATCAAATGTTATTTCATACGATGTAAGAAGGTAAGTACATTTACAAAACATTTTTTTTCCATTTTTTTAGAAAAATGAACTGGGTACCTTTATTCCCATTTTATAGAAGAAGAAATTGAAGGTCACTGAAGCTAAGTGACAAGATAGCCTTAGACTTGTACCTCTAAGAATAGGGTCCTTCACAATCATAATACTTCATCCTACTGGCTTTATAGTAGACTTCATAGTGTAGGGCAGAGTGACGAAGTGTGGGGAAGTAATAAGTACTCTACCCATTAAGGTATTACATCATTATTCAAAAGACATGTTTGCACATTTTAGTTCTGTTTTGACAAGACCAGACCAGAGTAGAGACCTAGAAATTGTTAACCCTTCTCAAAGAGACTCTTGTATATAATCTTTAATGATTTGTTTAATGAGTTATAATGAATCTTTTAGCTACAATCCAACTTGGTCAATTAAATGGGATTGTCTTTTAGGCCACTAGGGGCAATATGTTTTAATAGAGTAGTAAGTTAAAAATCAGCTGCTTTGTAGCCATAAAGAACTGTTACCACTTCCAAAATATGTTAGACATCTATTAGTCAGAAAGGTAAAAGTTGCTATGAAAAGCTTGTAAACAATGGCATTAGAAATGTATAACCATTTCTTCCACAAAAAAGCTCATGCTGTTTTCCCTAAGACATGTTCATGGGAATAGAATAGCCCTAGCATTTTCTGTTCAAGTGCACTTCTTAATCAGTGTTAACTATTTATCCAAGTAGTTTTGTGACAATTTAATCTGTCCTCTAAAGCAGTGGTTCTCAAATGGGTATTTGCTCCTGGGGTATATTTGCCTAGAGACATTGCCAGATTTCTCCTGAGGGGACAAAATCATTGCCAGTTGAGAATCTGCACTAAAGCATATTCCTCAGAGTATTCGGTCAGCATTAATACCTCCAGTGCTTTCTACAACATGGGAGGAAACAGTAACAATAGTATCAAAAGCTTAATATAATTATATATATGTAAAAAAAATGGATATTAAAAGAAATATTCCCAGGCTACATTACAAAGGGGGAAATGAAGGTAGATTATTCTATGAGCTTGTGATACTCTCAGTATCTAGATACTTTCAGTGTCTAGACTACACTACACTACAAAAGAAACCTGAAAGTTTTTGAAGATATTAACTCTTTTACCACCTTCACTGAGCATTCATAAAGGTACATGTGTGCCTTGTCTTGGCATTAATATAAATGACAAGTAGAAGGAGAAAATAGAATTGGAATGCCCAGTTTTCTAGCATGAGGGATATTTCTTCACCAAAGACATAAAAGATAAAATTGATTTTCAACCACTATAAATGGCATTTTTCTCCAGTTCATAAAGTACTGATTTTTCACAATTTACCACATGTCCAAAAGATCAAGATTTTAGGAACCTTTGTAGTCTCCTTTAGAAAGGGATCATTTGATTTGTATGAAGCCCCTTTTTTTTTTATTATTTCCTGAATGTAAATATGCCAAATTAAATTGTTTGGAAATTCCTTGCCCTGTCAGTTTTTGAGCTAAAAATCGTGCAAATTATTAAATGTAAACAGATAAACAGATAAATGTGGCTCTTTGTTTTAAAGTAAGCTTTTGTCCTTAAGCATAAAGACCAGATATTTACAACCTTATTTTTTGTAAATTTTTTATTTTGGATGATTGGGGGAAATACTTCTTACTTGTAGACTGCCTTATAAATGTAGAAAGATAATACATATAATCTTTACAACCTTTCACTTTAAAAACCTCACAAATATGCAAATCTCATTTATTTTTTAGTTCTCTGTGCTTTTTGTAAAAATAACCTCCAGGCATAAGTACATTCAACTAACTGTAGTTAAAAATGGACAGTTTATTTAAAAGAAGCACCAGCAGCAAAAATCAAACACTAACAAATGAAATAATACAGCATAAAATAACAATTATAATTTTTGCCAACCCAGGAAGATATGCTGTTAAAAATAACAACAAAATTTGCTTAGTTGGACAAATAACACTTTAAGAGACCATATGACCTCCGAACAGCAAGGAACATATTTTAAGAACATTCCCACATATTCTCTTTAATAATTTCTCCTGAGGGTTATCTCTGACTCTGTGACCATCTTAAATACCTTCTTATATGGCATTTGATTTCAAGTGTCCTGAGTTCTCTAAAAACTCACATGCGTATGTCCATGCTTGAAATAATGTATAAATCTGAAGACATCAGGCACAGCGTATATTTGGAATCCTGTTTTATCTTTACCTACTATTTTTTCCCCTTCTTTCTGCAGGATACATGCAGGAACTACTGTCTGTATAAACTAATATAACATCCTCCACTAGCACACTACCAGCATATTTAGTTTCTCTTTATAATCAAAACTATAGATACAATTAAAAGACCAATTGGTAGTGTCTTATCTCTATGATGGGGGTTTTGACTCACAGTGCAGTGCAGACATTAGGTAGAATCTTGCTTTCACTTTAATGCTATATAGTAAAAGACAGATAATGTCTATAAAGACTAAGCACTCTTCATTTCATGTCTGCAGTTTTAAAACAACTCATTGACACCTTCAATGTCTTTCTTTTTGCCAGCCTGTATTATGAATGGAAAGGAGTGGTGCTGGTCAGGGAAAGTGGGAGACACTCAAAAACTAGACAACGAAATGGATAGGAAGTTGGGTTGCAGCATCCAAGTGGTGCTACTGAAGAGGTCTGCTGTACTGAAAGGTGACCATGGCAACAAGGAAACTGAGATGATGAGAGAACAAACATACTCTAAAAAATGTGAGCTCCTTCATTTTTTTATCAAACACTTGATTGCTTTCAGAATTGAGACAGCTAAGTTCTCTATTGTGTTTTATTCTTCTAGGAAGCAAATGAAAGTTCTGGCAGGGTCAGTTAAGGGGTACTCAGAATACAGGTAACAAAGTGTATTATTCTGTATGATAGCCTTCCAAGACTTCTTTTCTTGAATATTTTATTCAATGGATTGAAAATTACCATCAGTATGGACATATCTGGTATCTAAGTAATGCTACTGGGAAGAGGAGTCTCCATCTGCATTAGTCTGTTTGCTGGCATGATTTGAAGCAAACCTGCACAGCTGTTTCAGGGAATGGCAGGGCCATTCCTTATTAATTCCTTAGTCATCCTAACTGTATCACTGTTTATCTCCATTCTCTGAAGTACTCTGAAGAGGCAAATGAAAAATCTGGCAGTTTCCACTGAGAGAAAGAGCAGCTTCGGCAACACTGAATTGGTTAAGGCCGATCTCTTTTTTAATAAGGAATGTTTAGTATAGAAATAGATTTTTGATATGTCTTAGTGTTGACAATTATTTACAAGTCATTGATACACAAACAGAAATACTCTTTTAAGAATATTATGGAGACGATTTGGTCAAATAACATAATTACATACTTAAATTCCACTGAAAATTTTTTTTTTATTTTATTTTACTTTTCCAGTGTTCCAAGATGCATTGTTTATGCACCACACTCAGTGCTCCATGCAATACATGCCCTCCTTAAATACCCACAACCAGGCTCACCTAACCCCCATCCCTCACCCCTCCAAAATTCTCAGTTTGTTTCTCAGAGTCCATAGTCCCTCATGCTTTGTCTTCCCCTCCAATTTCCCCCAATTCACTTTTCCTTTCCTTCTCATGTCCTCCATGTTATTCTTTATGCTACACAAGTGAGAGAAACCATATGATAATTGACTCTCTGCTTGACTTATTTCACTCAGCATAATCTCCTCCAGTCCTGCCATGTTGATATAAAAGTTGGGTATTCATCCTTTCTCATGAAGCCATAATATTCCATTGTATATATGGACCATATCTTCCTTATCCATTCGTCTGTTGAAGGGCATCTTAGCTCTTTCCACAGTTTGGCAATTGTGGCCATTGTTGCTATGAACATTGGGATATGTCTGGGATTTTTGAAATCATTTGTTTTCACACAAGTGATGAGATAGCTTTCTCTATCACCACAATAATGTCATTTATATTTGGTTAGAGGGAATAATAATTTTTTCCCTATGGTGATGATTGATAAGATGATGTTTTCACTGTATTGTGTCAAAAATGGAATTTATATGTTGGCAAATATTATCATATGTATATTGAAGTTAAAAGGAGCACTTGTAAAAAAGTATTGGAATGGAAACTAAATTATTAAATATTATTTTGTTAGTTTATTAGGTGGAGTTGCTCATTACATAATATTTTCTGTTTTTTAGAGTCAATACCTGTTGGCAAAGCTGGGTGGCTCTTTCATTAACCATCTGTCTTCTGCTCGGGTTGTGATCTCAGGGTCCTGGGATTGAGCTCCATATCAGTGTCCCTGCTCAGCGGGGAGCCTGCTTTGCCCTCTTCCTCTGTCTGATGCTCCCCAACTTGTGCTCACTCTTTCTCTGTCAAATAAGTAAATAAAATCTTAAAAAAAAAAAAGTCAATACCTCTTAACAAGTTATTATCCATCCACCCAACACTGTTGGTAAGATAATATCTTTACATGCCTTTGAGATTTCAGAAATGATGCTAACTATTATTAACTTAGATTCCTATTTGTTCTTTTCTCCTTTGTCCATATTATAGTTCCTATTGTCTTTTTTCTAACATTTGCTTTTCCATAGCCCATGATTTTTCTGGAGATAAAGTTTGTGACAGAAACTAAATGAGGAGTTGGGGAAAAATGAGCTCTAAGAAATTTTGCGTTCTTCACAAGTTTCTGTCTCTGAGGTTGGATACATGATGTCAGTTACAAAGTCCATAGTTGCCTTAGGAATTTTTATTCCTCTTAAAATGTAAGAACTATGACCTATGGGTGCTAGCCAAGATTTACTTTCTTTTCTTTTTTTTTTTTTTTAATTTATTTGTTTTGGGGGGAGGGACAGAGGACAAGGAAGAGAGAGAGAAAGAGAGAATCTCAAGCAGACTCCCTGCCGAGCATGAAGCCTGACATGAGTCTAGATCCCAGAACCCTGAGACCATTACCTGAGCCTAAATGAAGAGCCAGCCACTTAACGAACTAAGCCACCACCCAGATGTCACTGGGTGCTAGTGAAGATTTCTAACCTTCTGTTATATTCTGGTTGTAAACATGATTATACAGTAACATGTGTTTATGTAACATCTTTCTTCTAAGTAATTCAAATTATTTTTCCCATCCTTCAACTTTGTCACTGCCTATGAAGAAATAACAGATATATAGATATATAGATAGATAGATAGATCTATAAAGATCTATCTATATATATTCAAATACACACACACACACACACACACATATCTTACATGTCACAAATAGAGAAATGGAAACAAATAGAAATGGAAACAAAATGATGAAATGATTTATCTGTCATCAAAGTGACAGTCTAGGTTTGAGCCTTGTTCTATATCCTATATTCTTCCTTCTATTAAGCAATTCCTCTGTGTAGAGAGAAAATAATGGGGGTTAGGAGAGGGAAGAAAATAGAGCCAGGAGAATGGATATAATGTGATAGATTGGATGATAATTTGATGAGCCTTCTGGAATGTTTCCATAGAAATCAACTCTAATTCAATGAATAGATTGATATTGGTCTGAAATGATAAAAATCTGTACGTAATTGTGAACTCAGTACACAATTACTATTGTGGACCCACATGCTAGGACTTCAAAAATCATGCCTTTGCTTCTACCTTCAAAAAGTCTTTGAAAAATGATAATAATGATTTCTTCCAAAGAGGGAACTCCATGAGAGGGAGAATTTCCATTTCATATTGTTTTTGTACCTTTTGAATCTTGAACTCAGGGAACATGCTATTGTTTACCTAAGTCATTAGAAGTTAATATTCTTTTAAAGTGGACTATGGACTTTTTCAGCTTCCCACAAAATCAAGATCTACTCTGAATCACTGAAGAAGATCACAAAATCTGAGATCTTGTCTCCCTAAGTTCATTTGGATTTTAGCTTATTTTCTAAACTTCAATTTTTTTTGTCTTTTAAGTAAGCTCTACACCCAACATGGGCCTTGAACTCACAACCCCAAGATCAAGAGTTGCGTGCTCTACCACTGAGTCAGACAAGCACCCTACTAAACTTCAATTTCACTGAAGAATATGCACAAAGAAACATTCAAGGGGATGGAAACTCATCAGATTAGAGTTGTGCATAAAACTCTGTGTCCACATGGAGCTCTATGAGTTCTAGAACCCCTGAATTTTTCTTGTGCCTTTCAGCCCTCACCCTGCAACTCAGGGGGAATAACCCTTTAAAGTAAAGCTATGAGGGAGACTCCCCATAGTGATCCCTAGATAAGTCCCTCTTATCCCTAGATAAGTCTAGATAAAGCTAATCCCTAGACTTATCCCTAGAGTGCTCTACTCTGAAGAATGTGAAGATCTAACCAAAAGAGGACTTTCTAACATGAATGAAAGAAAGAAGCCACAGAGCAGCAGGGTACACAAATGAAAGAGGAAAAGGGAAAGACACCAAAAGAAGAGGAAAGTTCCGGATGCCCATTCAAGGCAAACTCCACAGGGCTTGAAAACTGACCCCCGCATAACCGTAAAGACGTTTATTTCCATTCTCTATACTCAGAGAAGTTTCCCTTCACTAAGGGTTACACTAACTTATGGGAGATCTCACTAACTTGGGGAATGAAATGGCAGGATTATGCTCATGTTTCTTAACATTCTTGATTTTTTGAAATTAAGGGACACTGCAGGGAATAGGAACTTATGCCTTTACTCTTAAAAGTAAAATATCAGAAGACTACACAGAAGATTTTTATTTATATGGGTTAATTTTTTAACCTCAGTTTGGATTTTCAATGTACATTTAATTTCATGTTTTTATTCTAACCAGGATTTCTCTTCATATTTATTGGCAAGAGCCACAGCTCCATTAGGAGAAAGCATAAATTTCTGTTGTTGATATATTTTAGTTTTGTTTTGTTTTGAAAACTCCTTTATAAATGTGTTTTCCCAAGTTTAATGCCTGAGGTACCATCTGCCAAGGTGTAAACAGACTTACATTGTACAATGACAGAAGCTTGGTGTGTCAGCAGAAAATTAATAGTTGTTTTGTTTTTATTGCTAATACAATTGACTGTATGAAGCTATTTAATTGTTTTTTATCTCCAAGTTTTTCCACATTATTAACATCTTGGTTTTCTTTCCTTTTAATTACAAAACAACGAAATCTTTAGTAACCATATGTTATCATAGAACACTGCTATGGTGTATTGGGCCATCATTGTCTCTCCTCCATGTCCACACCATGAAAATTCCTTTTAGTAAATTTTTATTGTTTGATCATAGAATTCTACACAAAAAGAGCACAGACTCACACACAAAAAGCATTAAAGTCAGGAAGAGATGACATCAATGAAACTCCAGTGCTGAAAAAGTATCCAAATTATTCTTCAGGACTCACTGGACATTTGAGAGAAGAAAGCTATTAGGTCTAGAATGTAAATTATGTAGTGAACAAAGAAGATGGAACTAAGAGTTGAAAGAATTTCCATATATTTTCATTGGTAGACATTCTTAGCACACAGAGAGATTTTCAGTATTTCTTTCCTACTACCTATTCTCTTATTTTAAGGTAATTTCTTAGCTCTACCATTCCAGAAAAAGTTAACAAGTGCAGAACAATACGGTAATTGAAATAATCTCCTTTCAACACTTAAAGAAAAATTGGCAGGGTGGTCATTTTGCCCAGTGGTTAATGACATTATTCAGTAGAACCTTATCTAAAGATACTGATATTTAGCTCTGTCCATATGACTTAAAAATCAAACAATTCTTCAACCCCTTAAAATAATGAAAATTTCCTTCTAACTTAGTTTTTCCTTCTTAATGGCTTTTGATTAAAGGTGGTTATGGAAGAATATTTTTAATCCTCTATTTCCATGAAGGCAATTGCCAAGAAAAAGGAAATAACCTTTCTCCTCAATCAAACAAGAAAGTAGCTATAGCTACAAAACAAACTATGAAAGCCCACTGCAAAATATGGTAATATTTGAAGAGGTGGTAGGAAGGACACAAAGAATCAATAAGACCACCAGTGGTATTTAAGTCCCTCCAAGATCCAATGAAGCAAAGCAATCTATGGCCATGACCTAGTGATGGATGGAATGGTGAACAGGTAGTGGAAATATAACTGAAGGAGACTGCCAGAGGAAACAGGGAGTGAAGTAGAATGTTCTTTCCCAGCCAGAGCTGTGCTTTGGAAGACACATGGACCTTTTTCAATGAAGAAAAACTAAAGAAAGAAACTCCCAGGTGTAAGAAAATAAGAGATTTACTAAGACAGTGTCTTAATAGTGTCTAACCTGAATCAAAGCCCCAAATTTCCTGTGGTCTCTTCTTCACCTTCTTCTCCTCTTTTTTTTTTTTAAATCAAATTAAATTAAATTTATTTATTTATTTTTTAAGATTTTACTTATTCAGTTGATAGAGACACAGCAAGAGAGGGAAGATAAGAAGGAGGAGTGTGAGAGGGAGAAGCAGTCTTCCTGCTGAGCAGGGAGCCTAATGTGGGCCTCCATCCCAGGATCCCAGGATCATGACCCAAGCTGAAGGCAGACACCCAATGACTGAGCCACCCAGCCACCCCTCTTCTGGTCTATTTTTAAACACAAGGGTCTTCACTTAAATAACTATCTCAATTCAATTCAATTTAAGGCCACATAATAGTCTTGGCTTTAAACCACATCCAGCAAAGGACAATTCTAAACAAAATCTGAAGAACATAGATCACAAGAGGGTTTGTACAGGGCAGTTGGTGAAGATTTTAAAAATATGATTCTATTGCTCAAGGAATTTATATTTGACATAATCTATTTTTTTAAAGGACAAATAATTGATAAAAAGGTTTACAGAAGGCATGAGGAGAAGCTGATATCTCCACAGGAGTGAATTAAATTCTCTGTATAAAATATAAAATTTAAATATAATTATAATATATATTATATAATATATATAATATAGTATAATTTAAATAGAAAGAAAATATAAAAATATTTTTATAAGGAAAAATAAATAAAGTATAAAAAATAAATAAATAAATAAATAAATAAAATGAATAAATAAAAAATAAAATAGATGAACACTGAACAGCAAGGGCAGGTAGTAAAAGCAGAATATTTATCTTAGAAAGTAGACTGTGCATCTGAATGTTTAAAACTCATACTTATGTTTGTAATAAAAGCAATCTGATTGGAATAAGTAATTCCAGTGAACTGATGGAATGTATAGAGATATGTTTTCACAAAACAGCAAAATTCATGAAGCATTAAATTTAAGAGCTAAGACATGTAAAAGATATAAAAATATGTGAATTTTTCTCAAAGTCATTCTAAAATATATAGTGTATTTTCCATGTGTTTTAGCCAAAAAGCATCTGTTCAGATTAATTACATTATTAAACTCACAGTACACATTTTTTATAAAATAATTTGTTATTACACATAATATCTACATTTGTAAAAATGTAGTTAACATGTGTATCCTCATTATATTTTCAAATCACATGGGAACAAAATTGCTGAATATATACATTTCTTTTACAAAAACAACATCAGTTAACCACAAACCTGAAATTGTCAAATGGAATTCACATTTACAAGATTAAATTTTAGCAAGACTCTGCATACTGAATAATAAAATGTACCAAAATTTTTCTCAAGCAAATTTGCTTTAAGTACTAAATAAAATGATTTGTTTAAGTTTTTAACAGTAAAATATAAAAAATGGTATTTTTACTGGAATAATGAATGATAGATATCTAACTTCAGTACCAAAATTTATATTCAAGTTGATATAGAGACTTGATCATATTTTAATTATAAGGGAAGGAGATAGGCAAAAGAGGAGTATTTATGACTCTTTTTTTTCCATTTTATTTTATTTTATTTCTTTTCAGTGTTCCAGAATTCATTGTTTATTTACCACACCCAGTGCTCCATGCAATACGTGCCCTCCATAATACCCACCACCAGGCTTACCTAACCTCCCACCTCCGTCTCCTCCAAAACCCTCAGCTTGTTTCTCAGAGTCCATTGTCTCTCAGTATTTATAACCTTTAACAAATTTCTTATAATGGCCATTTTCAAAAGAAATTTATGTAAAATAAAAGAATATGGGAAATGGTCTTCAGTAAACATATGCTACCATTTAGATGTTTATATACATAATTAAATTTAGTTGTTAAAATGACTATATAGCTATGCTGTCCTAACAAAATGCACTGCTGGTTGGATTAAACAATGTAAATTTATATTCTTACAATTCTGGGGGTTGGAATTTTGAGATCTGGGCACCAGTATGATTCTTTCAGTTCTAGTGAGAGCTCTCTTCCTGGTTTATAGATGGCCACATTCTTGCTAGTCCTTACCTGGCCTTTCTGCAGTGCATGCTTTCCCTCTTCCTCTTTTTATAAGGCCTTTAATCTATCTGATTAGGACTCCACCTTAAGACCTCACTTATCTTTAATTATCTTCTGAAAGCTCTATTTCCAAATCTAGTCATATTGGGTGTTAGGACTTTAACAAATGAATTGCGGAGGGCAGGGGGCACAATTCAGACCATGATAAGGTATAGATTTTTTTTTTTTAAGATTTTATTTTATTTATTTGTCATAGAGAGAGAAGCAAGAGCAAGCACAGGCAGACAGAGTGGCAGGAAGAGGCAGAGGGAGAAGCAGGCTCCCTGCCAAGCAAGGAGCCCGATGTGGGACTCGATCCCAGGACGCTGGGATCATGACCTGAGCCGAAGGCAGCGGCTTAACCAACTGAGCCACCCAGGCGTCCCAAGGTATAGATTTTTATCAGTCAGTATAGTGTTAGTTTTGCTGTGTTAACATATATATCCTGAAATTTCAGTGAACTAGCACAGTAAAGTTTTATTTCTCTATCAGACAACGCAGGGATCTAGCCTGCTTTTACCTTCTGGTTCATTCATCTCAAACATGATTTTCAGGGTCATCTCACAAGGAAGAGAAAGTATGGACAGTGTTTAATATCTGGCAGACCAGATATTAAATACTTTCTTTATAACCATAAAATTATAAAGCTAGAGGGGTACATATAGATAATCAAGTCCAATCCTCTTATTTTAACTTTAGTATAAATGAGTAAAATGAGCAGAGAAAGTTTAGATAAGTCATTGAAAGCCACAGAACAAGATGCTGACTGGGCTAGAAGTTGAATTCAAGTGTCCTGGCCTAGTGTGAGTTAACCAGTAACATAGCTTCCCAATGAATTCTATGAATTTTTTTTTTTTAATATCATAAGCTCTAAGTCAATCTCATCCTGTTGAAATATTAAGTCCTGGAAATCAGAAAAGCAAACTAATTACCCTTTATGATGAATCTATCCTAAAACAATGAAAGGAAAATTTATTCTAAAGAAATTGAGTAGGTTTAAATATTTATTTGTCCTAATTTTTCCATAAATTTAACAATTTAGTTCATCACACAAACAAAAGCTTGCTTCATTGCCACATTTTTTTCTTATGGAAAGAAATATGTGGGTCCTATTTTTTTCAATAATCTTTGTTCTCTAATTTCCAATTCAGAGTATATTTAACTACATTTTGCTTTCTATTCTATGTGTCTACCTACAATATGCTTTGTGAACAGAAACCAGATCTTGAAAGAGCTTTCTGAAAGCTTGTAATGTACCATAATGGAAAAAAAAATCTTTTCTAAGAAAAATCCTACTAATAAATGGAACTCCAGGTAATTCAGTTATTTATAATATATGTTTGTTATTCTAATATGTATGGCATATTGAGTTTCTTTTACATAGAAAAGGAAATCAAAATCATATCCACCATATATTTTCTTCTCTGTTCTATAACTATTCAATCATTCTCAATTTTTTATTGCATTCCCTTGTATAGCCATTTTAATCATTAAAGAAATCATTCTAAGACTCAGGCATTAGACTTATAAAACCATATTTAAAATTTCTGTTAATTTAATTTGAAATTATTTAGATTTTTACCCTATTGCTATTTTGGGGGTAGAAGGAAAGGAAACTCTTGCCTATTTTAAAATCACAAAAACTAAATATTTCATAAACCGAACACAGATAACGATTATGGAGAGAATTGAGTCATTTTTTTTAGCATGACTTTGGAGCAACAAGATCAAATGGGCCTAAGTTCAATTTAACTTCAATATTTCCAGTGTTTATTAGTTGTGACTATATTAGTCTACTAGGGCTAAGAAAGTAACATACACTGCATGGCTTAAACTCCAGAAATTTGTTTTCTTTCTTTCTTTCTTTCTTTCTTTCTTTCTTTCTTTCTTTCTTCCTTCCTTCCTTCCTTCCTTCCTTCCTTCCTTCCTTCCTTCCTTTCTTTCTCTTTCTTTTTTTAATATTTATTTATTTGACAGGCAGAGATCACAAGTAGGCAGAAAGGCAGGCAGAGAGAGAAGGGGAAGCAGGCTCCCTGCTGAGCAGAGAGCCTGATGTGATGCAGGGTTTGATCCCAGGACCCTGAGATCATGAGCCGAAGGCAGAGGCTTTACCCACTCAGCCACCCAGGTGCCCCCAGAAATTTGTTTTCTTACAATTCTAGAGTCTGAAAGCCCAAGGTCAAAGTTCTGACAGGGTTGATTTCTCTTGAGGCCTTTCTTCTTGACTTGCTGATGGTCATCTTCTTGCTATGTCTTTGTATGACTTTTCTCTGTCTATATACATCTCTGGTATCATCTTCAACCTTTAAGAACAGCAGTACTACTGATGAAGTTCCAGAACCTAAGTCCATTTGCTCTTCTTTTAGGGCAGTCAGGGGTGCCTGTGAAATGTCACACATATTACCAAGGGGAGTGGGTGGAGAGGGGGGGCAAGGTGCCAGCCCCTGCTCCGTTCTCAGCCAGCCTCCTGCTCCCTCATTACTACTGGATTAGGGCCACACCCTATAACCTCATTTAATGTTAATTGCCTCCTTAAAGGCCCTATCCAAATATAGCTGCATTGGGGATTAGCAATTTAACATATGAATTTTGAGGGGATACAATTTAGTTCATAACAGTTACTCTAGGCAAATAATTCACCTGTAAGCCTCTTTTTCCTGACGTATAAAATGGAGAGGTTAATAATTACCTTGCAAAGTTATTACCAAATGAAATTCTGTCAAGTCCCCAACACAATATAAATGCTTAATAAATACTCTACATATGATGACTGTTGTTCTAATTGTAAATTTGACACACCCACCCCTGACTTTCCATCTCCTGTTAGTTGTTGCATAGGTATCAAAGAAAGAAGAGAAGGAATGAGGATAATCAAGGATTTATTGGGGGTGCCTGGGTGGCATAGTCGATGAAGTGTCTGACTCTTGATTTTGGCTCAGACTATCATCTCAGGGCCATGAGATTTAGCCCTACATTGGGCTCTGTGCTCAGAGTGGAGTCTGCTTGAGTTTCTCTTTCCCTCTGCTTCTGCTCTTCCTACCCCCACACTCTTTCTCTCTTTCAAGTAAATAAATAAATCTTTAAAAAAATTACAGAATTACGCTTAAAACTAGTGATACTCTTGATTAGGAATTAACCAAAATCAGCTTAATTGTGGGTTATGTCCCACTTTTGTAATTGTCCTTAAGATTCTATAATTATCTCAGCTCTAATTTTGCTTTGTGCTCTTGAGAGATGGGAATGTTATTAAGGATATCCTTTACTAGTAAATGTGATAGGAATAGACACCCCACTTCCCCCAAAATAGAGTAATAATTTTATGTAGCTCATTTTGGATTAATATATCATGTAGTGATTTGAACCTTAACATATAGATAAACCAATCAATGTTCATTAAGTTAAATGAGCTGCATAGAAGTATAGAAACGACTTATGACAATGAGGAAACTATTATTTAGATTTCTTAATTTCTACCCAATATATTTATTAGTTCAGTTTAATTGTTTGACTTACCCTTTAAGTGACTTTAGGTATCTAAGCCCTCAGTTTGTTTGCTTTTCATTTGTAAAATAGTGGTAACCATGGTAGACAAACCCTAAGGAATTTTGATAGACATTGCATTGAATCTGTATATTGCATTGGGTAGTATGAGCATTTAAATAATATTAATTCTTTCAATCAATGAATGTGGAATATCTCTTCATTTATTTGTGTCTTTAATTCCTTTTATTGTCTTATAGTTTTTAGTACACAGGTCTTTCCCCTCCTTGGTTAAATTTATTTCTAGGTATATTATTCTTTTTGATGCAATTGTAAATGGGGTTGTTTTCTTAATTTCTCTTTGTGATAATTTGTTAGTAGTATATAGAAATGCCACAAATCTTTATGTTGACTTCTATCGTGCTACTTTATTGAATTCAGTTGCTTATTCTAACAGTTTTTTGGTAGAATCTTAAAGGATACACACACACACACACACACACACACACACACATACACACATACGGTATTGTCATTGGCTAATAGTGATAGTTTTACTTCTTTCTTACACGTTTGAAAGTCTTTTGTTTCTTTTCCTTTCTTAATTGCTGAAGCTAGGCCTTCCAAAATTATGCTGAATAAAAATATAGAGAGTGGGCATTCTTGTTTTTTGATTTTAGAGAAAAGGCTTTCAGCTTTTCACCAATGAGTGTGATGCTAGCTGTGGGCTTATTATAAATGGTCTTTATTTTGTTTAGGTATGTTCTTTCTCTACCCACTTTGTTGAAGGTTCCTATCTATAAATAAATATTAAATTTCATCAAATGCTTTTTTTGCATCTATCAAGATAAGTATATGATTTCTTAGTCTTCTTTTTGTTAATGTGGTATATCATATGGACTGATCTATGGATGTTGAACTATTCTTGCATCCCTAAAATAAATCTGACTTGATCATGATGTATGATCCTTTTAATGTTTGGTTGAATTCGGTTTGATAATACTTTGTTAGGGATTTTTGCATCTATATTTATCAATGATAATGGCCTATTTTGGTAAAGTCCTCTGATTTGGCTATTATGGTAATGCTGGCCTCATAAAAAGAATTTGGAGGTGTTACCTTCTTTTCACTTTTTGGACACAATATAGAAGGATAAGTATTAATCTTTGAATGTTTGGTAGATTCACCGGTGAAGTTGTCCGATACCAGACTTATTTGTAGTGAGGGTTTTTTGTTTTGTTTTGTTTTTAAAGATTTTATGTACTTATTTGAGTGAGAGAGAGAGAGAGAGAGAGAGACAGCACAAGCGGGAGAGGGGCAAAGGGATGGGGAGAAGCAAACTTCCACTGAGCAGGGAGACCAATGTGTGGCTCAGTCACAGGACCCTGGGGTTATGGCGTGATCTAAAGGCAGATGTTTAACCAAACTAAGCCACCCACGCACCATTGTAGTGAGATTTTTGGATTACTAATTCAGTCTCCTTACTAATAATCAGCCTGTTCAGATTTTCTATTTCTTCATTATTTAGTCGTGAAAGAATGTATGTTTCTAGGAATTTATCTATTTCTTCTAGGTTATCCAGTTCATTGGCATATCATTATTTGTAGTTGCCTATTCTGTTCCTTTGTGTTTCTGTGGTTCAGTTGTAACTTCTCTTTCATTTTTGATTTTGTTTATTAGAGCCCTGCCTTTTTTTTTCCCTCAGCTACTCTAGCTAAATGTTTATCAATTTTATGTTTTCAGAGAGCCAGCCCTTAGTTTCATTGCCTTTTCTATTGTTTTTGTAGTTTTTATTTCATTTATTTATGTTCTGATCTTCATTATTTCCTTCCTTCTACTGACTTTGGATTTCATTTGTTCTTTTCCTAGTCCCATTAGGCATAAAATTAGATTTTTTATCTGAAATTTTTCTTGTTTCTTGAAGTAGACCTGAATTGCTATCATCTTCCCTGTTAGATCCACTTTTTTTTTCTTTTTTACTAAATTCCAAAGATTTTGGTATGTAATATTTTTGTTTTTATTTATCTCTAGGTATTTTTTATTTCTTCTTTGATTTCTTCAGTGGCCCATTAGTTGTTTGGTAACCTATATAATATCCAAATATTTGTGGTTTTTCCAGTTTTCTAATTAATTTCTAGTTTTATACCATTGTTGTCAGAAAATACGCTTGATATGATTTCAATCTTGAGTTTGTTGAGATCTGTTTTGTGGCTTAACATGTCATTTATTCTGGAGACTATTCCACGTGCACTTGCAAAGAATGTATATCCTGTTGTTCTTGGATGAAATATTCTGCATATATCTATTAAGCACATCTGGTCTAATGTGTCATTTAAGGTTGATATTTCTTTATTAACTTTCTGTTTGATTATCTTTATTATACTGCTTTTAATTTATCCCTTGAGGTCCATTAATATTTTCTTTATCCATTTTGGTGCTCTTATGTTGTATGAATATACATTTGTAAGTGTTATGTCTTTTTTTATGTTAACTTTTTTTTGTTTTTGAGAAAGCAGAGAGAGGAGGGAAGGGGAGAGGGAGAGGGAGAGAGGAATCCAAGACAGGCTCCACTCCCAGTATGGAACTTGACACAGAGTCCACTCTCACACTCTGAGATCATGAACTGAGCTGAAACCAATAGTCAGATGCTTAACTGACTGAACTACCCAGACACCTCAAGTGCTATATCTTCTTATTGGATTGACCCCTTTATCATTATGTGATGCCCTTCTTTGTCTTTTAGAATCCTTGCGTTAAAGTCAATTTTGCTTGATATAACTACACTACCTCTTTGTTTCCATTTGCATGGAATATCTTTCTCCATCCCTTTACTTTCAGTCTGTGTGCATTTTTACTCCATAAATATATTAGCTTTTCACAGGCAGCATATAGATTGGTCTTTTTTTTTCCTTTTTACTCATTTAGCCACTTTATGTCTTTTGTTTGGAGAGTTTAGCTCACTTACATTATTATTACATTACAATAATTACATGGTAATTATAGGGAAGTATGTACTTATTACCATTTTGTTAATTGTTTTCTGGTTATTTCTCATAGTTCCTCTCTGTTCCTATTCTCATAGATACTATCTTTTAGAAGCGTGGATGGATGGGTGAGTGGATAGATAGTCTAATGTTAATAGATGGATGGTATTGAAATTCATAGAAGTATAGAAAGCATTATATAGAGAGGAGAAACTATAAGAAATGATATAGAGCAGCAATGTAGAAGATGTGTTTTAGAATGGAAATATTCCTTTTTGTTCTAGAATAATAAGGTAGTGAGAGATAGACCCAGAAAGTTAGGGTGCAATTACACTAGTTAATTATCTGGGATTAAGGTTTTTGGCAGATGTTGACGTATTTATAATTTGATTAGCAAACATGTAACTACTGAGCAGAGCACCTACTTTGCCCATCATTTTCCTGTATCATAAATAAAACTGTGAATAAAACAGATGTAATTTCTATATTCTTTGGAATTATAGATACAAGAAGTTGGTAGCAATTAGAATAGTAAATGGGGAAAACTGTAGCTTATTTTAGGTTAATGCTGAAACTCATCTACCTAACTGTAGCTTTACTTCATTTTTTTAAATATTTTATTTATTTATTTGAAAGAGAGAGTATGAGCGGGAGCACAAGCAGTATAGAGAGGTAGAGGGAGAACCAGACTCCCCACTGAGCAGGGAGCTTGATGCAGGACTTGATCCCAGGACCCTAGGATTATGACCTGAGCCAAAGGCAGATGCTTAACTGACTGAGCCATCCAGGTGCCCTGTTGCTTTAGTCTATTATTTCTCATTTTGAATGATGTGGATACAACAGAATAAAATAGATTTAGAATAAATTGAAATTGTTAACATGTCCTTTACAATTTACAATTTCTTTTTATTTATTCACTTATTCAAATACAGCTTTTGAGTGCCTGTTTTATGATGCACACTGTGATAGGGGCCCTACAGTGAAATAAAAGTCCTCCAAATTTGATCTGCAGACAAAAATACCAACAACAATAACACAGTAGTGGAAGAAATATGCAAAAGGTATGTATGGGATGTTATAGAGGAAGCATAGAGAAGAATCACCTAACCAACTTGGGAGGAGAAAGAAGGCTCTATGAAGGAGCTGAGCTGAGTCTTGAAGGATAAAACTTAATGTATAAATACAGGTTTTGTCTTAAAATATATATAACCTATGATTTAAGACATAAGATTTAAGACATAGTGGTATTTATAATAAGAGAGAGATAAAGTCTAAGTGTAAAAATGAGGTTTATACTAGTGGAGAATTAATGATATGAAACTATAGTGTATGAACTAAAAATTAAAGGATGAATAATATTTTTATATACAGAGGTACAAAGGTGGCAAATATTGGGAGACTACAAGGGGATCCTAGGTATAGTTTTATCAAAGGAACACATATAGATAAAAAAGAGAACATATTGATTCAGATATCGTGGGCATGAAACTTACATAATTTATGGCCGTCTCCTGTAATAATTTGGAAATAAAAATTAGATACAAAAGTGAATGTTTATTTAATAAAAAGTAAAATCCCATCAAATTACTGTAAACTTATAGATGTATGACTTTTCTTATGAGATCCCTTTAGACAATTTAACAGAAATGTTCGTGTAAAAATGTCTCCTGATTGCAACCTGTTTCGAGGTCTTCAGAACTCTTTACAACTCCCAGAAACTTCTAGCATTCAGAGCGATTACATAAGTAAGGTGCCCTGGCACATCAAGTTTATCAGGCTGAAGGTAAATCTCTGTGTGATTAGGAAGGGTAAGGCATAGGTTCCTGGGTGGCTCAGTTGGTTAAAGTGTCTGCCTTCTGCTCAGGTCATGATCCCAGGGTCCTGGGATGGAGCCCCACATAGGGTTCCCTGCTCAACAGAGAGCCTGCTTGTCTCTCTCCCTTGGCTGTTCCCCCTGCTTGTGTGCTTGCACTCTCTCTCTCTCTGTTAAATAAAGAGGAGCAGGATGCAAGGGTAGGAGTTGTGGGAACAGTAGATTTATGTAAAATAAAATCAATGAAATGCGAGAAAATGAGGGCAATCATGGGATGCTTTAAAAGCTTATCAAGCTTTTTGGTTTTATTCATTGAGAGAGTTTACAGGAGTTTGTAAAAGTAATTCTTGTACTTTAGGACATATTTTCTTAAAATACAAAGTACATAGAAAATGATTTGCAGAGATACATCATTTTTTCATATCAGAATTGATTTGACCTTCACTCCAATCTAATGATGCTATATATAGATAGCTGACTTATTACAGGGTTTCAAAGCCTACCCTCAGTGTTCATAAAAATATATTTTTCATTTTCGTACTCTTAAAAATCCAAGGGTACTCAGCAAAATAAATCTAATGGAATTTTTATTACTTCCTTGCTTTTAAAAAAGTGATTTTATTTTAATGACATATTTGGGAAAATAATGGGATAGCAAGGGAATTTCACAATATTATGAGAGTAATAACAGCTTTCATTATTAAGCTCCCACACATAAGGGCAGATAAACAGAGTAACTAAAGAAAGATGACAAATTGATGTGATTAATTGTCTTAATTAGGAATAAGAATACAATTACATACTTGGGAGAAATAAAAACTTAAAACTAAAACTAAGCAAGCCTTATTTTGTCTCTTCCCCCTCTTACTGGGTTTTTCACTTGTTCTATAGGAGACAAAGGTTATAAGCCCCTATGGGATGACACACAAATTACTTGGAAATTATTCTTCCAGGTGGCCCCTTAGAAGGCAACTGTATCAGAGTAGAGTTGGTTTCTACCAAATGAGAATTAGACATTGGTGTTCTGTGTTCACATTCTCTATAAATATAAGGTGCTTGTATGGGTGTTTTGACAAGTGTAGTGAGGCTGTTTCTTGCTTCCACAGTTAGCATCTGTTTTGCACCAACTTGTTCAATAACAAGCGTATATCCCCCTTTCCCAGTGTACCTCAGCTTCCTTCAGGCATTGCAGCTTGCCCTTGTGCTCACATACATCTCCACTCCTTCCCTGAGGGGCTTCTATAGCACTTGATCCTGTTTGCCTTGATTCCTGAGCATAGCAACCTCATATATCTGAATGACCAGGAGAATTTGTTAAAATGTAGATTGACCCTGAGTCCAGAATCGAGTATGGGAATCTTTACTTTTCACATGCTCTTCACAGAGTTCTTATTTGAACCTCAAATTTGAAAGGCTTTTTCATATCTAAAATACAATGCTGAAAGTAAGAAGACTCATCCTACATCACCAGTATTCAGCAATGGTGTACATCACTTTGAATTTATATGCTTGATTTTTTCTTATTGCAGATAGGCTTATAATATGATCACCTAATTTTATAACATTAATATTTTATATACTAAGTTAGGCTCTGGAACACTCCCTTCCCCATTTCCCTTTCTATACCATTCCCTAATCCAGTAGCTTTCAAGGTTTAGTCCCTAGAGACAGCAACATCAGCATCATTGGAAACTTATTAGAAGTGTAAATTTTTAGACCCCACTGCAGTCTTACTGGATAAGGACTTCCAGGAGTGTTGTGCAGCCCTTCAGATGATTCTGATGTATCTTGAACTTGGAGAACCACTCACTGCCTTTCTTTTCATCTCAATGCCGATGAATAGGAAATAGTGGAATCTGTTAATTCACAGAGTTTTAGGGATATTTATAATTTAATAGAAAATCCTGGTAAAAGAGTCAATGTTAACCCCACAGAAATAAAATACTACTAGAAGAAGTTTATTATAGCTCCTGTAAGGCAAGCATTTTGATAAGAAGGCTAATTAAGTGTGCCATTAAGCAATTAGGCATTTTATACTTAATCTACACCCAATAGTAGCCTGTTTCCAAATATCAGTTCCTGTGTAGATTCATAAGAACAAACTTCATAAAACCTTCTCTAGTTTTCTTTTTTATAAAGTAATAACTAATGCATAAGCAAATCCAGACTGATATACAATTATTTTATGCACTGTAAGTAGTTTATGATTTCACTGGGGACTTCTTGAGGTGACCCCTTAATCCTATATGTTAGAAAAAAATCTAGGTGCTGTGATTTGATGAAATGGAGAGATTCCATGAAACTTGCTCTATCTCCTCAAGATGCTAATATATTGTTTTTTCTTCAAAGGAAAGTTTAGATTTGTATCTGGAATATTTACCTTTAAAAATACTAAAAAGAAATCTGCTGTATTTTCTTATTTGAAAGGCAGTCAAGAAGTACTAAATTTATTCTGAAATTTAGAGGAATGCATATTTCTACACAATATAAGGAAACTTCTAAGAACTAAAGCTGTCCATCCACTAAACTTAAGCATCATACTGTAGGCATTAAGAGTGCATGTTTCGGAAGCACAGGGACCTAAGTTCATGTCTTGAACACTTTTTATTGGTTGGTTGACCCCAAACACGTTAGTAAATGTTCTAAACCTCAGTTGTGTAAATAAAAGTGATGATAATGACTGCTTCACAGGGTTATTATGAAGATTAAGTGGGATAATTGTGAAGTACTTAGTACAGTACCAGCACAAATAAACACTTAGCAAATGGCAGCTATTATTTTCATAGTTTCAGACAGAAGCTGAATCACTGCCTTACAGAGATGCTAGGGAGAGTAGAATGAAAGAACTGCTACTATTTCAAATACATGAATCTTAGACCCTGGAAAACCTATATACTGTAACTCCTCCATTAGATGAAAACCATTTATGGGACATAATTAAATGGGAACAAAAGTCTTCCTCAAAAATATTTTAAATGAATTTTGGCTGGATTATTTTTTCGGGGGTCCATAAAACTTATTCCAGTTTCTGTTTTGTGTTCATTTTTTTTCCCCACAAAGAAATACTTCCACATTTAGAGCACATTTTCTTTGATGGTACTTCTGTCTCTCACAGTAATACTCAGACATGGGTGTGCACTCATAATCACACACATCTGTCTTGGTTGCATGTCAAATCTCCTGATGCTCATGGAACACCATCTAGGTTGGTTTCAAGTGCTATTTAGTCTCTGGAAGAGTGTTCCTTTTTTCTTTTCTTCTTCTTCTTCTCCTTCTTCTTCTCCTTCTCCTCCTCCTCCTCCTCCTCCTCCTCCTCCTCCTTCTTCTTCTTCTTCTTCTTCCTCCTCCTCCTCCTCCTCCTCCTCCTTCTCCCCCTCCCTCTCCCCCTCCCATTCTTCTTCTTCTAGTCTGTTTCAATATACTTTCAGGAATATAGCTTTCTACTTTCCCTGGGTTAAATAATGGATGAAAGTTTTTATCACTCTGACAAGTTATTTCCTGCCATCAGTCAAGGTATTTGTAATTGGAGGGGTTTATTTTGTATATTCCTTGACAGAGTTTGAAAAACATCCAGGAATAATCAGCAGTGTTTTAAAATCTTTTAAAGAAGAGATCTTCTTTGGCATCCTTAGGAAATGTGATTTTAAATGAACAGTGAATGGGCAAAAGCATATTCAAAAAATGGGAAAAGCATTTTCCTTTTACATCCTAAATTTTACAGATGAAAACAAATCTGAGACTTGAATAAAATTTTAAACTATTTCATTGCCTTTGTCTGGAAATTCTATATCTTGCTATCAGTACTACAGACTTTTTGGCAAAACTTGTGTTAGAATAAAAGCAGAAATGCAACTTCAAAAAGTGAACCCTTTTTATTTATCATCTATGACAATACTTCTTGACTTCATTCTCAGCCAAAGAGATGAACTATTAATAATGTATTTATTTTACTATTGGCTGCATTTGCCTTCACACTGGGTAAGGGCCCTTTGGGGACCTAGAATGCCAATAGAGTAGATTCCAGCTGGAGATTTATGGAGTCAATGATCCTGGGTCTACAGCAACAGTCTAACAAATGACTCAGGCAGAAGATTGTGGACATTCAGTCAATGTCAGTGACTTTGGAGGCAACAAATTTATGAGAATCAATGAACTTTACTCAGACTGGAGCCTCTGGCATGGAATTGTACAGCTTTGTTTATTATTAACTCACTCTGGCAAGGAAAATAGAGTTACTGTATGTTCTGCTTTACAAAATTATCAGTATTACAAATCCCTTACTACACTTACATTTACATAAAATTCTAAGAGTAGTATAGAGTCAAAGTGGTGGTGGGGGGGCGTTTAAATTTAAAATTAGAAATCCTGTGTAGAACTCCTCTGTCTCCAGTTTTTAACTGCATGGTTATAGATGATCTTCTAAGATCAGTATTTAAGTTTTATATACAATATTTTTATGATATAGGTATTTTCATTGTTCCAATTTTGCAGAAAAGAAAAACAAAGCATATAGAATTTGAGTAGCTTTTCCAAAGTCACACAGCTTTTATGTGGGGACAGGGAGGGTCTTCAAAGTCTGGCAGTCTGACTCCAGGGTCCACATTCTTAACAATTATACATACAGCCTCTGTTCTATTGTTTTATAGATTATACAACAAAAATAACACCTTTGATATCAACAGCTAAAGAACGCTGTTGGTCTCAAACATAATGATATGGTGGATGTTAATATTATTAAATACTAAACATAAAATATATAGATCTATATAAAAGGGAATAAATTATTATTATTATTATTATTATTATTAATTTCAGTACTAGATGCTCCAAGTATAATTGTCCCAGTATCTGTAAGTTAAGGTTTAGAGAGGTAAAGCGATTTACCAAATTCTGGTAATCATAAATAATATTTCTACCCTTTAGAAGTTAATACTTACACTTATTGAAAGTACATATGGTTCTGAAAATAAATAGTAAACTTCTAAAATATATTGGTATAGATTAGGAGGGGAAATGGGAACATCTTTTTCATCTCCCCCTGCAATGACTGAAATTTGCTCAGGAATAGAGTGATTATTTATTTTAGAACATTCAAAACTATATACCTAATTTAACTGAAAGCTCAAATGTATTTTTTGGCAATCACTAAAAAGAATATAATTTATACATGAAATTTCCTCTCCAAAAAGCAGACAGCTAATTTCTGCAATTGTAAGTGTTGGTAAGATAACAAAACATTTATCAGCTACATTAAGTAATCTTGAAAGAATCTTCACATTGTTGATGCTTCATACATGAAAGGTGTTCTCTTACAAATATGTGTGTAGGCAAAGGCTCTAGTATAGGCAGAGAGGAAAAAATCTGGACTTGCTACAGAATCCACATCTAATTCAGAGACTTCAGTTGAAGTCTGGCTCTTCCTGGAGCCATAGCTTCAAACCATGTTGAAAGGGTTAGGGTAATGAATATTTGATATGAATATAGACTACAGTAATTAGATTCTCTCTCTCTCTCTCTTTTTATTTCTTTTTAGTGTTCCAGAATTCATGGTTTATGTACCACACCCAGTGCTCCATGCAATACATGCCCTCCATAATACTCACCACCAGACTCACCCAACCCCCCAAAACCCTCAGTTTGTTTCTCATAGTTCACAGTCTAGAAGTGATTTGGGGAAAATGGAGGGAGATATGAACCATGAGTGATTATACTTTTATAAGGTCGATTGGAATCATATAAGTAATTTAATATAGCAAGGCACCTTTAATACAGTCAAATAACCCATCTGACTCAAAAGTCCACAAATCAAGTCTTAATTCAGAGGGCCATTTTGAAAGTGCAAGTATTTAGGAGCGAAAGATCCTGAGAATTTGCCCTATTTTATTTTACCAGATTAACTATAACAAACTGGGGCTTGGACTGAATTTGAGAAAATAGGATAAGACCATTCAGGGTAAACAAAACCAATATTTCAGCTGTATAAATTGTAAGTCCCTGGTGGTAGCTAAGAATTAAGGACAAGCACATTAGGGTAGGATATATTCAAGTGGAGTTAAAATAACATTATAATCAAAGTGTAAAAATAACCCAGGACTTGCCATTCCTCTTCACAGGGTTCCTGATAGAAAAGTACACCCAGAAGAAGCAACGCTGCCATTTTACTATGAATGGACTTTTCCCCTGAATCCTCTAGTGGCTTAGCCAGAGATGGAGGTTGTATTCTGCAGGAAATGGTAAGCATATTGTCATAAACAATTGAATTTTAGGTTTATAAATTGTGGGTTGCTGAACACTGGCAACAATTAATACAAACTAGAGAGCAAAACCAAGAAAAAACTTCCTTCTCTACAATTTTGTTTTCTTTTTCTTTCCACTTCTTTTCACCCCTAATGCTTGCTGTGGCTTAGCCAGAGACAATTAAGATAGTCCCTGAATAGGTAAATCTAAATCAGCCAAAGTCAAAGGAGGCTGAAAGATTGGTTTGGCTGACATCCTCCCAAATCCCAAACCCAGTTTCAAACTTCAGCTCAAAATAAGGCCAACTCATATGTACCTGTCTAGAAAGGGAGGAAAAAAATAAATAAATTGGGCTAATGCCAATTGTGGAACTGGCCCAGGTTCCCTGCCTTAGACCTTTTTCAAGAATCTTCTGAAAGGTCTCCCTTAGCTATGTGGGAGAAGAGAGCATTTTTAGAAAAAATAACACCCTCACCTAAAATGCTTTTGAAATATTTTCTCTTTGAACTGTAGCCCATTATAATATCTCAAACCAGGAAATCTTGGATCAAAACCCTTGTTCCAGGGGATGAAATTGGAGCTAGGTGGGAAAGGCAGGGAGCAGAGAAGAACTTTGAACTTCTTATACATAGTACCATACCCTTGATTTTTTAATGTACCTTTTATTATAAAGCATTAATATCAAAGCTCATAATTAACCAAGAGTGTGAGAATCCCATTCTGGAGTTGGTGACCACAGATTATCTGAGAAGTCCTATCTACAGCTTCTCCTGTCCTTGCCCCTACAATTCCTCCTAGACCAACGAATTAGGAACTTTATCTTTTCAAGATCCCTTTGAGTTTTTGAAATAGTTCAGGAAAGTACACTAAGTTTATGTTAAGCATCAAAAATCTGAATTTTTGATCCTGAATCTCACTTGGAAATTTCCTATTATCCAACTAGGCTGAAAAGCAAGATTTTCCAGTGTAAAACAGGTAACATTAGCTTGAAAATACCATTATACCAGTCATGTAAATACCCTTTAAAAAGTAACAATAGACAACCTTCTACAAGTAATTTCTGGTTCCCACAGAAAAGATAAATTCCCCAGTTTGAAATTTCTCCCTTACTTTTTCCTCAGAAAAGTTCAAGTTGGAAAAGTGCCATTCCTCCTTTACTTCTTATTCTTTTGTATAAACCCAGCCAGATGGGTTTTATGGGCAGCAGCAGCCTGGATCATCTGTCACTTAAAGAGGCGGAGCTCCTTCTGCATTTCCAAAGTGGTACTCTGCCACGAAATTGTTAATGAATCCAGCATTCCTGGAGAGCCACATGGTCAATAAGGCCAATAAGATATCCAAATACCAATCCTACATTATAAAATTTAGAAATCACAAGCATTGCTAAGCCATTAAAGCAGTTAAAACTCAAGACACCAATTTCACTATGCAATATTATTTTGTAATTAAAAGTAATGTTCCCAGAACCTTAAAACATAGACCTATATTGATTGGCTAGCCACAACCCATAGCAAACAGCAAGCATTAGGGGTGAAAAGAAGTGGAAAGAAAAAGAAAACAAAATTGTAGAGAAGGACGTTTTTTCTCAGTTTTGCTCTCTAGTTTGTGTTAATTGTTGCCAGTGTTCAGCAACCCACAATTTATAAACCTAAAATTCAATTGTTTATGACAATATGTTCACCATTTCCTGTAGAATACAACCTCCATCTATAAAATGACTTTCTCTGTCAGATATTAGAAACTAACATACTCCTAACTTTGTGCATATTAAGACATTTGCAAAGCAGGCACCTCTACTTTTCTCTTGATCCTTTTAATGCCTACCTTGTAGTATATTAGTATACTCAACCAGCCTCTTAGTTCCACTTCATTCCCCAACTCCACTCAGCAGTTTGAGTGAAGTTCTTTCTGTGAAGACACTGAGAGTGGCCTTTGTGTCAGATCATCTCAGATATTTACTGTGTAATTAAAGCAAATTATGAAAATTATTTCTCATCTATTAAAAAGACAATAATAACACTCTACTATATATAGTGGTAGTAAGAATAAAGTGAGATATGTAAATAACAAACTTAGCACAGTACCTGGCACAGCATAAGTTCAGGGCATGTTTTCTATAGGCCACTCTTCAGATAAATGTACTGACCTTGCAGGTTTCCTGATGTTCTCTCCTGTGCTTCTTCATCTTCAGCAAGGGGTCCTAGGACAGATGACAAAACCTGGAAAGAGACAGTGTGAATTTAGGACCTATGAAGACACCAAATGTCTAGTGTCAGAAAGTGGCATCCATGAGAGCTGTGTTTTAAGTTTGCACATCATGCAAAGATTGAACATTCACACCATTCCTGGCATGCCAGGAATTCATGGCATTCCTGGCATGCCATGTAGAATTCTACAATTCTACATGGCATGCCAGGGTCTAGTATTTGATTATACACTGTCCTGGTAATTTTCATATGCTTTGCCTGTTCTAATAAGATTAGAAGCTGTTTGAATGCAATATCCTGGCATCTTTACTTCTTTTATAATTTGTACCTTCAATATTTAATATAATATAGGACATAGTGTTCACTTTCTTATTGCTTAGTTAAAGAAGAAATCAGATATGGTGGTTGTTGTGTCTCTCAGGATGACGATGATATATGTGAAATCTTGTGGGGAGAAAGCAGACAAAGGAAGATATAATAGAAAGAATGGAATATTTAAGCATAATTATGGACTTACAATAATTATAGCATTATAACACCCTTTTTATACTTTCAACCTAGTTTGGGATTGTTTTTTAGATACTGTTATAACATCATTATTTTATCTGAATTGAAACTTCAAGACCTGATTGGACATAAAATGTTTATGAACATACTGGATCAAAAAGATAAACAAGGGCATTTTCAGTGTCTTGACCACAGCCAAGACAGACAGACATTCATACTTTTTAAAGGCACTTTCATGAAATCTATGTCTAATAGAAGTACATTGTATTCACAGGGCAAACTCCTTCTTGGTGATGCAAGTATGTTGTAATGTTTAACAATTCAAAGTTCTTATGCTGGTAACTGTGACTTAGAGTGTTTATGGATGATACTTATTCCACATTGTGTAAAGTTCTACTTCGATATTATTTCTCTTTCATTAATTGCAAGGAAAGGGGAGAAAAAGCAGTATTTGTATGCTTTTTAGCTGGAGTCCAAAACTTTTTTTTTTTTTTTTCAGTTAAGCACTTCCTTTTACAAAGGATTTTAAAATTCATCTTTAATGACTTTTCTTCCCTTGGCAGAGTGCTGGTGTCTCACTTTTTCCATATCTCCTTAGGCAAAGAGAAAACAGTTCAGCTCCAATGCCAGGGGACCCCTGGTTTGGGGGAGAAGTCAATATGTGTTAGGTGAACAGCCCTGGACAGGTGAATAAACCAAGGCTTGATCTCTTTTCAAAATGTAGTGGAGAGATGGAGAGGAAATCAGATTTCTAAAAATCCAACTGATCTATTATACTTATCTATTTTGATAACAGTGCTTAAATATTTCTTAAGGAGGGCAAAAATACGATTATAAAAACATTTTATAAGTTAAGAAACACACCACTTAAAATCTTGTCAATTATAAACATAATTTAATATGGAGTCTTAGTGTTTATTTATTTTTTTTATCTTCCCTTTTTTGGGGGGCTTAGTGTTTACATGCATTTTGGGGGTTGCCTGGGAGGATCAGTCAATTAAGCCTCTGCCTTTGGCTCAGGTCATGATCTCAGGGTCCTGGGGTTGAGCCCCACATTGAGCTCTCTGCTCAGTGGGGAACCTGCTTCTCCCTTTCCCCCCTGCTCATACTTTCTCTTGCTGTCTCTCTCTCTCTGCCAAATAAATAAAATCTTAAAAAAAAAAAAGGGTGCATTTTCCTGCCACTGTTAACTAATCTCTATTTTATTAAAATATTGCTTGTACTTTGTAGTTAATAAGATATAGTTATTTCTCTAATAAAATTCTACTAAATGTTACTATAAAATATTAATTAGAACAATTACACTGATAGCTAACCTTTAGTAAGCACTTTTTATCTGCTAACCATTAAGTAGTTTATAGTATTTTTTGTCCATTCATGTACATAATATATAATAAAGATGAATACAATGATTAAAAATAGGTGAAGAAATATTGTGCACAGAGATGGAAAAAAGATACAACAGGATAGGAAGTAATTTTTTGGCCAATCCAGAAGAAGAAAGTCAAAAGCAACATCTGCTGAAGTTAAATAGATGCTTTTTTTCCCTGCTGAGGCCCTGGAGAAGTTTGGTACCATGTGTGCTTTCCCTGGAGGGTGATTCCTAATTTCTAGGAAAGAGGAAGTTGAGGTGGATTGCTTTAATCACAGGTCAAGTAATGGTGGGGGGAGGTAAGATCTAGCAAAAAAGAGAAACTCTTGTTGAACCAGAGCTAAGATGGAGATGCTGCACACATATAGACTCTGAGTAAAGCTGAGAGGGACATAGTGTCCCAAATTCCCTCCTGCCAGCCCAGATAAAGGAATAATGTCAATGATGCAGATGAGTCAAGTGCGCTTTGCAGACTAAGGTCACTCAGGAATCCTTAATGTTTATATGCATTTTGCACATTCAGTTTTTAATAGGTATATGTAATCTGAATGCTGAAAATTAAATTTCTTAATATTGTATCATAGGAGTACTTGCACTATATTCCAGATAGTTCCAGGAGTGCTGAGAAAAGAAAGTATACCTCCTAGCAAGATTCCATCAATATAATTCTCAGGGACAGTTTATGAAAAATTGCCCAGGTTAAGATGCTATACATACGATAAAAGAATATGTTTAGAAGATACTTGAATATAATCTATTCCTAGATAACCCAATGGACTCTTCCTTTTTTTTTTTTAATACTTATACACTTGAAGATAAAGACAAATAAAATCTTTCTATTATTTGCAGCTTTTAGTTTATATTCTCCTTAAAACTATCAATTCAATGTCTTCTGGAAAGATATTTATTATTCTTTATAATAATACAGTCCTGGAATCAGAAAAATCTAAATTTATTATTTAATTAATGTGAATTGGACTCTCTCTAATAAATATCTAGATTATGAAATATTCTAGGCACTTCATACTGGCTCTCTAACATTACCTGAAATGAAATAGTTGAAATGTACAATAAAATGTGCTGCTTTTATGAGACAACTATAAAATCAGATCTGTTGCAATAAAAATAAGACAAGTATAAAAATATTTTGAAGGGGCATTATCCTTTGTCACAATGTAAAAAGCAGTTTGAAAAGTTAATACAGAGTTTTCCACTTTGGGAAAGTTGAGATAGATGTATTCTCCCCTATTCCTCCCCAAAATGTATAGCTGAAATCCCTTGACATTATGTATAATATGAACCTAAGAAGACTCTAAAAGACTGAGAAAAGAAGACAGTCCATAAATCTTATAACTGAGTAATAAGATAGTAATAAGTTCCCTGGGTTTTCTTTTTGCTTCATGTATGTTAGAGTTGGTCCTTTAAAAGCCAAAAACCCAGAAATGCCAACAAGCACAGCAACAACAACAGGGGAACCCCATTGTCTCTAGCCAAAGGACCAACAAAAGGACAGTCTAGCAAGACAAAATTTTTAGATGATAACCCACTCTAGTCTAACAAAATGCCATAGAAAAAGCCATGGCCCTATTCCCCTCTACACTGACAAAGGCTGAATCTGGAATCTTCATGTTCACTCTCATCGGAGTATAATAAGGCAGCCCCTAACCTTCCCTCACCCTGCCAAGTGGAGAGCCCATGGCTTTTTCCCCACAGGTCGGTTATGAGGCCCTTTGCCACTTCCTTGATCAATACAGATCATGCTGGGGAACCTGGACTTCCACTCCCATCCAGCATAAAGGGTTTGGTCTGAAAACAAGCACTCATACATGGAGGGCAAGGAGAGACCAAAGAAAAAGGCAGGCCACTCCAGACTGGTAAGGGTTTTAATAAACAAAGCAAACTTACTTATGAGTTTTATTTCCAGTGGCTATTAAGACAAATAGATTTCTTCACCCACCTGCTAGAATCTTAAAAGTTTATATAAAGGTCTTACCTGAGTTTAGTTATGTATGTCATTCAGATGGTCTCAACAGCACCTTACTTCCTCAAGAATATGCACTTGAAAATGGTTCTCACTGTGGTAACAATGTGCAGAGTGTAAATTCCAAGGCCAGGGAACAGGCTGTGGAGCTTCTGATTCCCTGAGTCCAGCTCATAGGTCAACCAGAGCTCACATACTTACCATGACCTCCTCCAACACCCCTCCCCTCCTGAGTGGTTCTTATAATCGTATACGTACCCCCACACCTACAGTGTGCTCTGAGCAAGGGGTTTCACAAACCTCTTAAGAGCCTCCCTGAAAACAGCCCCTGTAAGCAGAGAGCATAAGCAAAGGTAACTTACCTATGAGACTTGTCTTAGGCAGCAGCAAGATGAATAGATCCCTGCTTACCAAGTCTTAAAAGTTTGTAAAGTGGTCTTAACTGGGTTCAGTCCTATACCATGCAAGTGTTCTCAACTCCACATCATTATTTCAAGACTGTCTATGGAGCACCATCTGGAAACAGGAAAGGCGAATAACCCACATTCCCTTTGAAGGGGATTATGGGTGAAGAGTCTCTGATTGCTGGGTCCAGCTCACTGATCAATTGCCAGTCACATATTTTCAAAGACCTCCAACAACCAGCACACTCGCCAGGTATGGACACAGAACATTCTGTTTGGTAATGGCACTCGTACCTCTTTGTGAGACAGTAATAATGTCCAAGGTCCAATAATGGCCATTCTATTTCGGAGGACAATTTTCTCATTGGAGATATTTCGGTGTTCTGTAAAGACAAATTTTATTGGCTATCATTAAAGGCTTATTGGGTAAATTTAGTAAGGGCTTTTATATGTACTCCAGGCTATTAGAGGGAACAAAGACAGTGACCAAATAATTGTACCAGTGGAAAACAACATTCCCACCTGGCCTTGAGAATATGGAGGTTGGCAGCTTAAGGAATTTTACTTGTACATACTGTACACGTTGGCCAGTGGAGGCAGCACTATCAGGTGTGTGGACATGGGCTGGGTACAGGATATGCCAGACCAGGACCCCCATTTCCTCCCCTCTTTCAATGGTGTGTGTTCCATTCTAAGTACAGTGCCTTTCCACAGGTTCTGCTTGCAGAAGGACAATGGGATCTCAGTGGAAACTGAGTAGTTCCTCCTCACCCAGGGTTGTGAATCTCATGCTTTCTGTTTTTTGTTTTTTGTTTTTTTTTTTTCACCATAAAAAAGTTAAATTGCCACAGAAAATAACCTACTAGATCAGTGTTACTCAAACTAGTTCACAGTTTTAAACTATAAACTCTTAATTACTATAAACTCTTCATTACAGTTTTGTACCAAGGTAAAGAGCTTATAAACTCTTAATTACTCTTTAAACTCTTAATTTAAACTATAAACTCTTAATTGCTATAATCTCTTCATTACAGTTTTGTACCAAGGTAAAGAGCTTTGTGACAATCCACCTTTGTATTAAGCCCTCTGTTTCAGGTATCTTACAATTAATAAGCAAGACCTGTTGATGGAACAAACAATACATTGAATTACATTTGAATCAAAATCCTTACCTCTTGGTCTATAGGAGGCACACTGTCTGGGAACTTGCTACTTTGAATAGTGCCTTTACTTTTATTCCTTGTGAATCATTTCATGAATAAACAATCAAATATAGAAATTACAACTATAGGGACAGGTTGACTACTCACCCCACCACCAGCCTCCACCCCCCACCTAAACATAGGACCAAGAGCTGCCTCTGATAGTCACTTTATTGAAGTATGGGCAGTAATGGCATCTTCAGAATACTCAAAGAATAATTTCAAAATCAAGAGAAGATGTTTTATTCTGTTTTATTTGATATCCAGGAACAAGATTATCAAACTTGATTGCTGACGTTAAAGAAATAGCCCACTATTGTCCATTTCCTATATTCTGCTCAGTGAACACTGTGACTAAACCTGGCCTTAACATTCAATGACCGAGTTAATGCTTGAACTAATAATTCTATGTGATTCAGAATTGAGCATACTATTTAAATTTTTGTTTGTTTGTTTGAGGGATTATATGACTGGATACTAGAAAATGGAGTCACTAAAAAGTATTTAAGTCTTCCCAAATTTGTGAAATAATTTCTTGTGACACCTTCAAATATTCCAAATTAAAAGTATAATGGTATAAGCCATGATATTTTTACAATACAGGTCTTCTCTTTATATTACCTGAGTCACTCAGAGTGCTTACATGTAGTGTATTTTAAATACATGCCCACTGAGTTAAGATGGCTTGGTATTATGGAAACAGAATGCATTTGGGAACATGAAAATTGTGTGCTGGGCCTCAGTCTGTTAGAGCTAGTTGTTTGGCCTGAATGCATGGCTAGTTTATTTTATACTTTGATTTCCTCCTACATAAAATTCAAGGATGGCTAAAGAGCATACCAAATTACCCCTAGAAGTTCTACTTGTATTGCTTTGTGACCCAGTAAATATCATTAACTCATCTCCAGACTCTTAATTTCCTGCTTAATCTCTAGTCTCCAAATTTCACACTGAAAAAAAAAAAAAAATCAACTGAGTTAAATTTTAAGGATTGTATTGGTTTTATTCAACAATTCATAAAACAGGAAGCATCCAATCTAGAAGACAGAAAGGAGCTCTGAGGAGCTGTACAAAGTGAAAGATTTTTATAAGCAGAAGACAGTAGGAACAAGGAAGTTATACTGGCAAAATGGCAAGGTGGTTATTGCAAGGTTGCTTTCCTTAGGTGATAGCAGGCAGGTTAACTATATTAGATAATCATTTCTTCCACCAAGAATGACACTTCTTTTCTTTTTTCTGCCAATAATATCTCACATTCACTAAGTGCTCACTTATATCAGCAAAGCACAAAAACTTTTACTGCACATTCCCATTTTTTATTTTCACAACAGCTCTTAGAAATTAAGCCCATTTTATTACTATGAAAACTAGGATGCAGGGGCGCCTGGGTGGCTCAGTGGGTTAAGCCGCTGCCTTCGGCTCAGGTCATGATCTCGGAGTCCTGGGATCGAGTCCCACATAGGGCTCTCTGCTCAGCAGGGAGCCTGCTTCCTCCTCTCTGCCTGCCTCTCTGCCTGCTTGTGATCTCTCTCTGTCAAATAAATAAATAAAATCTTAAAAAAAAAAAAAAAGAAAAGAAAAGAAAACTAGGATGCAAAATGGTTACATAAATTTTCTAAGGTCCGGGGCGCCTGGGTGGCTCAGTGGGTTAAACTGCTGCCTTCGGCTCAGGTCATGATCTCAGGGTCCTGGGATCGAGTCCCACATCGGGCTCTCTGCTCAGCAGGGAGCCTGCTTCCTCCTCTCTCTCTCTCTCTGCCTCTCTGCCTACTTGTGATCTCTCTCTGTCAAATAAATAAATAAAATCTTTAAAAAAAAAATTTCTAAGGTCCAACAAACTATATAGTAGCAAAATGGGGAAATGAGAAAAAAATTCATATTGTAAGTGCAATTAGTATATAAACTTCAACAAAAGTTCAAAGGAAAGTCATCAAGCTAGTTTTTAAGATTACAGTAAAAATATAGACTTTAAAGTGATTTGAATTTGGGGTGACTGGGTGACTCTGTTGATTAAGCATCCAATTGTTGATCTCAGCTCAGGTCTTTAAAAAATTTTTTTAAATAATAATAATAAAATTGTTTGAAGTTTACAAAGTACTTTCATATTCTTTTTCCTGTTTTGTTTTATTTTTCTTAATTCAATATCAACAGAACCTTAAGTTTGTCACCAAAAAGAAAAAAAAAAAAGAAAGAAAAAGTCATGGAATTCAGAAGACAACATTTGAAAACTAAGTAATTACTTTCCGATTTGAACACAAAGCTTGAAATAATATGATTTCTCATATTACTTTCTGATTGTAATAAAAATAATAAATCACCTTTTTTTTTTAAAGATTTTATTTATTTATTTGACAGAGAGATCACAAGTAGGCAGAGAGGCAGGCAGAGAGAGAGAGGAGGAAGCAGGCTCCCTGCTGAGCAGAGAGCCCGATGCGGGACTTGATCCCAGGACCCTGGGATCATGACTTGAGCCAAAGGCATTGGCTTAACCCACTGAGCCACCCAGGCACCCCAGTAAATCACCTTTTAAAAGGCTATTTCTATAGAAATTGATTTCCTTAAAGAAAACACAGAAATCTTGATGTTTAAAAATTTTAAACATAGGGGTGCCTAGGTGGCTCAGTGGGTTAAAGCCTCTGCCTTCAGCTCAGGTCATGATCCCAGGATCCTGGGAGTAAGCCCTGCATGGGCTCTCTGCTAAACCAGAGAGCCTGCTTTCCTCTATCTCTGCCTGCCTCTCTGCCTACTTGTGATCTCTGTCTGTCAAATAAATAAAATCTTAAAAGAAAATTTAAACATAAAATCATAAGTTTAGCTGGCTATAATAAATCTCCCCACCATACAAGACCTACCTAATACAAGCTTAAATTTGGTGTTATTAAAGCCCTATCTATCACGTATTTATCTACCTACATTTATATATATATATATATATTAGTTCGAGCCTTCGACTAGTTGACTAAGATAAGTTTTCAAAAGATTTAAGGAAGAGACCTTTGTTGAGCAAATGCTTTGTATTCACCATTTGGAAATAGGTTAAGCCTACTGTGTCAATTAACTTTATTGATGAGAACTTCAGATGGTCCCGGAGTGTGTTAATTTTCTGAGGTGAACCTATTGAGAGAACTACTTAGGAGACTTTTGCAGTTGGGAAAGCTCTCATAGGCACTTGACTTAAACAGAGATCAGATTACCATACTTACACACATTTTAAATGTCCCAAATCCTCCTTGCTTCAACACTTTGGATGTCAGGACAATCTTTGGCTCCACTTAAGACCTGCAGTTATCTTCATCTGTTTTCTATTTAGACTAGAAGGACAAGGTTTGTCCTGACATCTCCAAGGAGTAAAATTAAGATCAGTAGCTCGAAAATTACTGTTTGGTGTAAGAAAGAACATTTTCAAGGTTGCCTGGATAATGGCATATATACTTGGGAGGTGGGCTATAAATATGCCTATGTGTACTTGTGTGTGGGCACAACCACACTACTGTGTAGAGCCTTTACATCTATAACAACATGCTATTCTAGCAGACCTATAAATTGCTTATTCCTAGCTTACAAATACAACAAACCAGCCTCGGAGAGATTAAAATATACTATCCAAGGTTGCATGGAAGAGCCAAGATTTAAACCCAAACTTCAAAAACTGCTCTTTTCTCTACATGATCGTCTCATTAAAGGTAAAACTGGGCAGCAGCTTGTACAGCATATGCTAAAAGGAATGCAAACATTTGTTGGAGGGTGGAGAGACATTGGACTAAGATCCTGAACATATTTTGGAGTGACTTGATAGCCTAGTGTCTTTCTGAAGTGTCTAGAAATTAGTGAGTTCCCTAAATATTCTTAGGAGGTTTTTTTTTTTTTTTTCTTCTTCTTTTCTTTGTCTTTGTCTTTCTTTTCCTTTTCCTTTTCTTTTCTTTGGCATGATGGCTGGAACATAAAATGATGGCGATGATAACAAGTCCTATTTAGGCCTTGGAACCAAACACTTTTTGGCTTTGCCACTGATTAGCAAGTTTCTTCTCAGCCACCTTCATCCCTACATGCAGGTGGTCTAACATTTTAGCCTCCTTGTCCATCAACATTATCTTGTACAAGACTTTTACATTAATTTCACTCCAACAACTTACTTTCCAATTACATCTTGACTTTTTATCTCTCTCAGTATCTAAAATTCTACCACCATTTTTCTTTGAATATATTTATTTTCCTAATGGACCTCCAATACCTGGATATTCACTTCTTTCAATTGTAAATGTACACAATACCCATCATAATATTTTTATCTATGTCTTCTTTGATTCTCTAAAACCCTAGCGCCAAAGAGATTTATCTTTGTCTCCTATTGTTTAGTAAACTACAGATCCAATGGACTACAATTAGGTTAATTTAATGGGACATTAACCTCCTAAGCATTTCTTGATTCTTCAACACTTTTCTCCTTTTGGTCTGAAACCAGGCTCCCTTTTCTTTCTGGCCTCATCTAAAGTAGTCTTCATTTTCAAATTACTATTATAGATCTGATAATATCCCTTCCTAAGTAAATATAAAATAAATAATAACTATATTTATTCATTTTACTTTTTTATGATATGGAAATCAAAGATGAAAATATGGAGGCACCTAGGTGGCTTAGTGGGTTAAGCCACTGCCTTTGGCTCAGGTCATGATCTCAGGGTCCTGGGATCGAGTCCCGCATCGGGCTCTCTGCTCAGCAGGGAGCCTGCTTCCCTCTCTCTCCCTGCCTGCCTCTCCATCTACTTGTGATTTCTCTCTGTCAAATAAATACATAAAATCTAAAAAAAAAAAAAAAGATGAAAATATGTAAGTTTCTTGCCCATGGTTGCACAGCTAGTTAATTTCCAAACTAACATCAGTCTTTTATTTTTTAATTTTAATTCCAGTATAGTTAACACACAGTGCATTAGTTTTAGGTGTATAATATAGTGATTCAACAGTTCTATACAACAGTCAGTGCTCATCACAAGTGCACTCTTTAGTCCTCAATACCTATTTGACCCATCCTCCTCCCCTCTGGTCACCAACAATTTGTTCTCCATAGTTAAGAGTCTGTTTTTTGATTGTCTCTTTCTTTTAGCTTGTTCATTTGTATTGTTCCCTAAATTGCACATATGAGTGAAATCACATGGTATTTTTCCCCTTTATCTGACTTATTTCAGTTAGCATTATACTCTAGATCCATCCATGTTGTGGCAAATGTGAAGATTTCATTTTTTTTATGGCTGAATAATCCATTGTGTGTGTGTGCATATATGTGTTCATATATGTATATGTACATGTATGTGTACAGGGTGTGTGTGTGTGACCTTCTTTATCCACTCATCTATCAAGTGAAAATTGGGTTGCTTCATAATTTAACTATTGTAAATAATGCTGCAATGGACATAGAAGTACATATATCTTTTTAAATTGGTGTTTTCATAGTCTTTGTAATTATTGGATCATATGCTAATTGTTTTTAATTGTTTGAGGAACCTCCAAAATGTCTTCCACAGTAGCTTCACCTGTTTGCATTTCTACCCACAGGGCTCAAGCATTCCTTTTTCTCCACATCCTTACCAATGCTTATGGTTTTAAAATTTTTATTTTATCCATTCTTGCAGACATTAGATGATACCTCATTTTGGTTTTGATTTGCATTTCCCTGATAATTAGTGACACTGATCATCTTTTCATGTGTCTTATGATCATCATTATATCCTTGGAAAAATGTCTATTCATCTCTTCTGCCCATTTTTAAATTGCATTATTTGTGTTTTGAGGTGTTGAGTTTTATAGGTTCTTTATACATTTTGGATACTAACCCTTTATCAGATATATCATTTGCAAATATTTCTTCCATTCTGTAGGCTCCCTTTTAGTTTTGTTGATTGTTTCCTTCCCTATGCAAAAGCTTTTTATTTTGATGAAATCTTAATAGTTTCTTTTTGCTTTTGTTTCTCTTGCCTCAGGAGACATACATAGAAGTTGCTATGGCCAATGTCAAAGAAATTACTGCCTCTGTTCTCTATTATTGTTTTTATGGTTTCAAGTCTCATATTTAGATCTTAAATCCATTTTTTTTAAAGATTTTATTTATTTACTTGAGAGAGAGACAGTGAGAGAGAGCATGAGCGAGGAGAAGGTCAGAGAGAGAAGCAGACTCCCCATGGAGCTGGGAGTCCGATGTGGGACTCGATCCCGGGACTCCAGGATCATGACCTGAGCCAAAGGCAGTCATCCAACCAACTGAGCCACCCAGGCATCCCTTAAATCCATTTTAAATTAATTTTTGTGTATAGTCTAAGAAAGCAGTCCAGTTTCATTCTTTTGCATGTTGCTGTCCAGTTTTCTCAACATTACTTGTTGAAGAGAATGTCTTTTTTCCACTGGACATGCTTTTTTACTTTGTTGATGATTAATTGACCATATAGTTGGGCGTTTCTATTCCATTCTATTGATCTATGTGCCTGTTTTTGTGCCAGTGCCATAGTATTTTGATTACCACAGCTTTGTTATGTAACTTGACATCTGGAATTAGGAAACTTCCAGCTTTGCTTTTCTTTTTCATGATTTCTTTGGCTATTCAGGATCTTTTGTGGTTATATACACATTTTAGGATTGTTTGTTCTACATCTGTGAAAAGTGCTATTGGTATTTTGATAGAGACTGTATTAAATCTGTAGATTGCTTTGAGTGGTATTGACACTTAACAATATTTGTTCTTCCAATCCATGAGTATGGAATGTCTTTCCATTTTTTGGTGTCCTCTTCAATTCTTTCATCAATGTTTTATAGTTTTCAGACTATAGGTCTTTTAGCTCTTTGGTTAGATTTATTCTTAGGTATCTAGTTATTTGGGGTGCAAATGTAAGTAGGATTGTTTTCTTAAGTAGGATTCTCTTTCTGCTACTTCATTATTAGTTTAAAAAATGCAACAGATTTCTATATATTGATTTTGTATCTTATGACCTTACTGAATTCATTAATCAGTTCTAGTAGTTTTTTGATGGTGTCTTTAGTGTTTTCTATATAGAGTATCATCTCATCCTCAAATAGTGAAAGTTTTACTTCTTCCTTAGCAATTTGGATTTTTTTGTTTCTTTTTCTTTCTTGAATGCTTTCAGTTAGGGCTTCCAATACTATGTTAAATAAAAAAAAGTGAGAGACAGGACACCTGGGTGGCTCAGTTGTTTGAGCATCTGCTCTCTGCTCAGGTCATGATCCCAGGGTCCTGGGATCCTGTCCCTCATTGGGCTCTTTGCTCAGTGGGGGCCTGCTTCTCCTTCTCCTTCTGCCTGCATCTCCCCCTGCTTGTGTGCTTTCTTTCTCTCTCTCTGTCAAATAAATAAATAAAAATCTTTAAAAAAAAAAAAAAGTAAGAGTGGATATCCTTGTCTTGTTCCTTATCTTAGGGGAAAAGTTGTCAGTTTTTTCCCATTGAGTATGTTAGCTATGGGTTTTTCATATAAGACCTTTATTATGTTTAAGTATGTTCCCTTTAAATTTACTTTGTGGATGGTTTATATAATGAATGGACATTATACTTTGCCAAATGTTTTTTTCTGCATCTGTTAAAATGATCATGTAGTTTTTATTCTTTCCCCTGTTGATATCATGTATCACACTGCTTGATTTGTGAATATTGAATCATTTTTTCACCATATTAATAAATTCTCCTTGATTGTGGTGAATGATTTCCTTTGAGGTATTCCTGCATTTGGTTTGCTAATATTTTGTTAAGGATTTTTGCATCTATGTTTATATGAGATGTTGGCCTGTAGTTCTCTGTCTTTTGTTGTATAACTGTAGTATCTTTGTCTGATTTTAATATCAGGGTGATGCTGGCCTCATAGAATGAATTTGGAAGTTTTCCTTCCTCTTCTATGTTTTTGGAATAGTTTGAGAAGAATAGGCATTAACTCTTCTTTAAATGTTTGGTAGAAATCCCCTGTGAATCTATCCGGCCCTGGACTTTTGTTTGCTGGGAATTTTTTGATTACTGATTCAATTTCATTGCTGCTAATCAGTCTGTTCAAATTTTCTGTTTCTTCCTAATTCAATTATGGGAGGTAATATGTTTATAGGAATTTATCCATTTTTTTCTAGGTTGTTGAATTTTTGGTATATAATTTTTTCAATAATATTCTCTTATATTCCTTTTTATTTCTGTGGTGTCAGGTGTTATTTTTCTCTTTTATTTATGATTTTGTTTACTCAAGTCTTCTCTCTCTTTCTGTCTTTATTTTTTTTATTTTTTTTTTTTTGGTGAGCCTGGCTAAAGGTTTATGAATCTTGTAAATTTTTTTCAAAGAACCATCCCCTGATTTCACTGATCTGTTCTATTGCTTTGTTTTTTGTTTGTTTGTTTGGTTGGTTGGTTGGTTGGTTTTTTGTTTTTTGTTTTTTTAGTTTATGTTCTAATATTTACTATTTCCTTCCTTTTTACTGGTTTGGAGTTTTGTTTGTTCTTTTTTTTAATAGCTCCTTTATGTGTAAAGATATGTTGTCAATTTGAGATTTTTTTTGCTTTTTGAGGTAGGCCTGTACTGCTATAAGCATCCCCTTTCGGATGCCTTTTGTTGCATCTCAAAGACTTTGGACCACTCTGTTTTCATTTTCTTTTTCCTCCAGTTATTTTTTTATTTCTTCTGTCTTCATGGTTGGACCATTCATTGTTTAGTAGCATGTTATTTAAACTCCATGTTTTTGTGTTCTCTCCAGATTTTTTCTTGTGGTTTTCTAGTTTCACAAAGTTGTAGTCAGAAAAGATAATGGTATGAATTCAATTTTTTTGAACTCATTGATAGTTGTTTTGTGGGCTAATATGTGATCTATTCTGGAGACTTTTCCTTGTGCACTTGAAAAGAATGTGTATTCTCCTGTTTTAGGATCGAATATTCTGAATATATTGTTAAGTCTATCTGGTCCAACATATCATTCAAAGCCACTGCTTTCTTGTTGATTTTCTGTTTAGAAGATCTATCCATTGATGTAAGTGGAATGTTAAAGTCTCCTACTATTATTGTTTTACTATTGATGACTTTCTTGATGCTTGTTGTTAGCTGTTTTATACATTTGGGTGCTTCCATGTTGGGTGCATAAATATTTAATTTTTATATCTTCTTGTTGGATTATCGCCTTTATGATTATATAGTGTCCTTCTTTGTTTCTTGCTACAGTTTTTGTTTTAAAGTCTATTTTGTCCAAATAAGTATTGCTATCCTGACTTTCTTTCCACTTCCATTCATATGATAAATGCTTTTCTAACCCTTCACTTTCAAACTTTCAATCTGCACGTGTCTTTAGGTCTGAAATGAGTCTCTTGTAGGCAGCAATAAGATGGGTTTTGCTTTTTTTTTTTTTTTTTTTCTTTTAGATTTTATTTATTTCTTTGACAGAGAGAGAGATCACAAGTAGGCAGAGAGGCAGGCAGAGAAAAGGGGGAAGTTGGGTCCCAGCTGAGCAGAGAGCCTGATGCAGGGCTCATTCCAGGACCCTGAGACCATGACCTGAGCTGAAGGCAGAGACTTAACACACTAAGTTACCCTGGCATCCCAATGGGCTTTGCTTTTTAAATCCATTCCGTCACCCTATGTCTTTAGATTGGATCATTTAGTTTATTTACATTCAAAGTACTTACTGATAGTGAGTACTTATTGCCATTTTGTTACTCATTTTACAATTGTTTTTGTAGTTCTCCTCCATTTCTTTCCTCTCATCCCCTTCTGTCATGGTTGGCTGGCTTTCTTTACTGCTATACTTGGATTTCTTCTTATGTTTTGCATATCAATAACTGGTTTTTGATTTTTTGATTACCAGTTTTTCTGTAATATCTTATGCATAGAGCAATCTATATTAATTTGATTATTCCTTAAGTTTGAGTCTATTCTTTCTTCCTCTTTCCCCAATGTCTTAGGTACATGGTATCATAGTTTACATTCTTTTATTTGATGAATCCTTTGACTGATTTTTATATATATACATAATTTTACTGCTTTTTTCTTCCTTCTTTTCTATGCCTTATTATGGTCTTTCCTTTCCACTCAAAATTTTACCTTTAACATTTCTTATAAGGCTGGTTTAGTGGTCATGAATTCTTTTAACTTTTGTTTGTCTGAGAAACTCTTCATCTTTCCTTCTATTCTGAATGGGAGCTTTGCAGGATAGAATATTCTTGGACAAAGGTTTTGTTTGTTGGTTGGTTGGTTTTGTTTTGTTTTGTTTCCAGCATTTTGAATATATTATGCCACTCTCTTCTGGCTTGGAAAATTTCTGCTAAAAATCAATCAATCAATCAATCAACTGATAGCCGTATAGAATTTCCCTTATATAATTGTTTTCTTTTCTCATGCTGCTTTTAAAATTCTCTTTTTTTTTTTTACTACTTTTTTGTCATTTTAATTATTGTGTGTCTTAGTGTAGACTTTCTTGGGTTTATGTTGTTGTTAGCTCTCTGTGCCTGCTGGATCTGAGTATCTATTTCCTTTCTCAGATTAGGGAAGACTTCAGCTGTTATTTCCTCAAATAAATTTTCTATCCCCATTTCTCTCTCCTCTCCTAAGATTCTATAATGTAAATGTTCTTACACCTGATGGTGTTGCTGAGTTTCCTTTATATATTCTCTTTTTTAAAAATTTTCTATTTTCTCTTTCTTCTTCAGTTTGATTACTTTCCACTACTCTGTTCTCAAGGTTGCTGCTCTGTTTTGCTTTCTCTAGTCTACTATTTATTTTCTACAGTGTATTTTTAATTTTAGTTATTCAATTCTTCATCTCTGATTGGTTCTTTTTATGTTTTCTATCTTTTTGTTGAAGTTCTTACTGAGGTCCTCCACCTTTTTCTCAAGTTCAGTGAGTATCTTTACACTATCACATTAAGTACTTTATCAAGTATATTATTTATATCTATTTTCACTTGTGTTTTTTGCCCTTGTTTTGTCCTGTTCTGCTATTTGGGACATATTCCTCTGTGTCCTCTTTTTGTCTCTTTGTCTGTTTCTATATGTTAGGAAAATCAACTACATCTACTGCTCTTGAAAGTAGTGGCCTTATGAAGAGAAATTCCTGTAGTGCCCTGTAGTTCAATGTCTCCTGTTCAGCAGAACAAGTTGTTTCTGGGGTGTCTCCTATGTTTGTTGCTTGTACTCTACTATTGTAGCTGAATTGCATTTGCCATTAGTCCACTGGTCTCAGTAGTTCTCTTTGCCTGTTATAGGTAGGATTTGGTCCCTGTGTTGTTAGTGGGCCAGTCTGAAGTCACCTTGGGCTTTACTTGAGTCAGACCAGGCATTTATCAGAGATGCAATAACACTGAACTGTAGGGTGCTCTTCCTGTGTTGACCCTTAAGAAGTTTTATTTGGGGTGGGCAGTGCCTGCCATCAGACCTGATATTTGCCCCCAGCCCACTGATGGGGCCACAATTGGGCTGGTTTTTTTAGTTATCTACTCCTTTCTCCAGGGCAGGAGTCACTTTGGACTGGTTCTGGCCACTGTCACAACCTCTCACACTGCCAGATTTGTGACACTACTTTGGATGGGCTCCTGATGAGGGCATATTGGAGGAGGCAGGACCACAGGAGAATGCAGGGTGGTACCTGCAATGTCTGTGCTGATCTACTATGGAAAAGGAACTATAGGCATCTTGGAAAACTCCTGTTGAGACTGGCCAGGTTAGAAGGAGCAAATCCACAGACATGTGCAGAGTGGGGTGGTTGCTTTTAATAAGCTAGGTGGAGGGTGTTGTGCTGTGCTAGTTTCTGCAGGTATCTATGCATTTAGGCTTGAGGGCAGGGGAAGGAAATGATACCCACCAGGTCTTTTGTTCTTGAAGTGTCCCAATGTTCTCTGCCTCTCTAACACATGGTTTGAGATTAGTAGATAAATATTCCCATATATCCCAGGTGTTTTTCAAACTGTTATTTCCATGCTATATCTCAGCAAAGCTGTTTATTGTTTTTTTAGTGGGAGGATCTCCACCCTCCAGGCTCCCTAGAGCTGAGCCTGCTGATTTTTAAATTTCCACGTATTAAATCTCTCTTATTGTTAGTCCCTCTAGTTATGGACATTTATCTTCCCCATATGGTTCTCCTTTGCCTGATGAGTCTGGTGTGGGGATCTGGTCCTCTCACATGTCCACAACTGCTGCATTAACCCTTCCTGAAGACAATCCCCTGCAGGTCCATCTGGCTCCTGATTGCATCTTCATTTTTCCCACCTTCTTCAATGTGACTTCTTTTCTACATTTAATTGTGAAGAGTCTGTTCTGTTTGTTTGGGTCATTTTCTGGGTTATTTACTTTGATGTGGTTGTTATCAAGTTGTATCTAGGGAAGAGGTGATATTAGTATCCTCTTCCTCTGCTGTCTTCCCCCCATCTTCTCTTACTATCACCTTTCTCTATTATCCCAGGCTACGTCTATCAAAAATTTCTTTTTATACGTAGGCTGAAATTCAGATTCTTTTAAAATGTGGTTCTATAGGGGCGCCTGGGTGGCTCAGTGGGTTAAAACCTCTGCCTTTGGCTCAGGTCATGATCTCAGGGTCCTGGGATCGAGCCCCGCATCGGGTTCTCTGCTGGGCAGGGAGCCTACTTCCCTCTCTCTCTGCATGCCTCTCTGCCTACTTGTGATCTCTATCAAAAAAAAAAAGAAAAAAAAAGTAGTTCTAGAGTTTGGATGCTAGCCCTTTTTCTGATATGTCATTTGTAAATATCTTCTCTCATGCTGTCAGTTGTCTTTGGTTTTATTGACTGTTTCTTTTGCTATGCAAAAGCTTTTTATCTTGATGAAGTCCCCACAGTTCATTTTTGCCCTTCCTTCCCTTGTCTTTGGCGATGTTTCTGGGAAGAAGTTGCTGTGGTTGTGGTGAAAGACATTACTACCTGTGTTCTCCTCGAGGATTTTGGTGGATTCCTTTCTCATATTGAGGTCTTTCATCCATTTTGAGCCTATTTTTGTGTGCACTGTAGGGAAATGGTCTAGTTTCATTTTTCTGCATGTGGCTATCCAATTTTTCCAACACCATTTGTTGCAGAAATTCTTTTTTCTATTGGACATGCTTTCCTGTTTCGTCAAAGACTAGTTGACCATAGAGTTAAGGGTCTATTTCTGTGTTCTCAATTCTGTTCCATTAGTCTATTTGTCTGTTTTTGTGCCATTACCATACTGTCTTGATGATGAGAGCTTTGTAATAGGGCTTAAAGTCTGGAATTGTGATGTCACCAACTTTGGCTTTTTTTTTTTTTTTTCAACATTCCACTGGCTATTTGAGGTATTTTCTGGTGCCATATAAATTTTAGGATTGTTTGTTCCATTTCTTTGAAAAAAAAAACTGATGGTATTTTGATAGGGATTACATTAAATGTGTAGATTGCTTTAGTTATCTATAAAGAACTTATCAAACTCGACACCTAAAGAACAAATAATCCAATCAAGAAATGGGCAGAGGACATGAACAGACATTTCTGCAAAGAAGACATCCAGATGGCCAACAAACACATGAAAAAGTGCTCCAAATCACTCGGCATCAGGGAAATACAAATCAAAACCACAATGAGATACCATCTCACACCAGTTAGAATGGCTAAAATAACAAGTCACAAGATGGGATCAGGAGGGAGACAAACCATAAGAGACTCTTAATCTCACAAAGCAAACTGAGGGTTGCAGGGGATGGGGGGTAGGGAGAGGGTGGTTGGGTTATAGACATAACGACATATGGGGAAGGTATGTGCTATGGTGAGTGCTGTGAAGTGTGTAAGCCTGATGACTCACAGACCTGTACCCCTTGGGTTAATAATACATTATATGTTAATAAAAAAAAAAGTGGTTCTAACTTTAAAATTTCAACTTCTTTTACTCCCACATGACTTATTTTATTTTATTTTCAAAACAACTTGTCATTTCCCTTAATGTACTTTTCACAAATTCATACCTATTCCATAGGTTGTCATTAAAGAAGTCAAGAGTGTCCAGTCATCAGTAATGAGACTTCTCTTCAGTAGGACTTGAAGTCTCCATCAGCAAGACTCAGAGGGAAGTTCCAGGACTCTGTCATTCCTGAACACTCATAACTTTGTCAGCACTACTTTCTTATGGGGACAGCAGGAATGATTACATTATGCCCTTTATTTCTTTTCATGCCATTACTGTGGAAACCTTAGTCTCCCACATCATCTCTCTCATCCATTAAATCTTTGGTTCTTTTATATTCTGTGCATTACCTTGTCTGCCCTCAACTCCCACCTCTCCATCTCCTGAAACTTTTTCAGTGGGTTCTGAAACTCATTTATCAGGATACACCTCTATATCCCAACCATCTTCAGTAAAGTCTCTCCACTTTTTGCTATATCCACAACACAATTTCTCCTGTGACTCTTGTTCATATGTGGCTCTATCAGATGGTGGTGATAGATTTTTTTTTCCTACCTATTTTCTACCACATATTTTGAATCTAGATTAGTTTTTCTTTGCTCATTATTGTTGTTCCTGGACATTTTTTTTTTCTCCCTTCTCTCTAAATCTTTGAGTTTTTGTCACTAATCTATTACCATCCCTCCTTTTTGCAGACAACTACCATTCTCAGCAGTCACTATTCTTCCTTCTTTGATGTTAGGGCTGGGTTCACTGTTGTCCTATCCAACATCATTGCTGTTATAACTTTTGGAGGTTTCACTATCCATGAAGATATTTCCAATATTCAGATCTCTCAACAACTTGATGTGCTCACTTCTCCACAGCCACACATAATCAAGATTATACACTAGTCCTTACAATAAATAACTACCACCCCCTCCATTGTCTCAACATCACACCTCCACTTTCTGTCTTTCTGACTCATTTCCTATAGTACTTTAGCTCTAGGAATCCTGCAATAATAAAGCATGTCTGATTTTATGGTTTTTCAATGTTTGTTAGCCTCTTAAATTCTCACTTTCCTCCTTACTCAGATTAAATTTCCTGGCCAATTATTATAATTATTTTGCTCCCTTTCATATATACTCAACCTCCTTGCCCTCCATGCAAATGAATATGTCTGAAGAAAAACACACAGTCATGCTGACTGGACATTTTATAATCATGATCATTAACCTCAAGTGGTTTCTTAATGCTGCCTAGTAATCATATTTTATTTCACTATTCCTATTCACATATCCACTCAACCACAGCACTGTTTCATAGCTTATTTTTCTCTCGAACTTCCAAAATCTCCTCTCTCATCCCCATTCTCAGCTAATGATGTGCTTGCTATTTCAGAGTCAGCCACATAATTTGCAAGACGTGGTGCAAAATGAAAATGCAGACCCTTGTATTTAAAAAGCAGGAGAAAAATGACATTAGAAGCTTTTTCCTCCCATGATCTCTCTCTCACAATGTCATGGTGCTTTTTAACTATCATTTAATCTTGCCCTAAGTAAAGAAAAATTAAAAATTTAAGTTAGTAGCATGAATTTTACCATTCATCTTCATATTCTATAGTGCCAGTTTTAAATGCAAATATAAGAACATTATCTTCCATAAAGAATTGCCAAAATTACAAAATTCCAATGTTCCTTATATATTCATGTATATTTTATTCTTACCAGAATAGAAGAAATGGTGCACAAAACTAACTGAACAGTTTCATTTTCACTTCTTTAAGCATGCACATTCTATCTAAATACTCTACCTTAACTTACTTCTGAATAAGGAAGGACTGAAGGGAAAAGAAACTGTAGGTTTCATCGTCTGTCCCTTTGATATCATTATTTTCAGGTAAATAGTCGGCTAATACAGGGCAGTGACATGAATAAGAAAAGGTATAACAAGTTTCTTTGGTCACTTGTGTTTCTTGGAACACTACTGCCTTTTTTCTCAGTCAGAAACAAATTCTTGTACAAACTGAAAGTGTGGCTTCTTGGGGCTGTCAGATCCCCAGCCTTACTTGGTCGGAGATTAGTTTACTTGGTACCTGCTTTGAGTCTTGTTGAACTTCATATATTTTAGGTCCACTGAAGTTGCAGGTTCACAGAGCAACATTACTACATGTGAATAGGGTGGCAAGGAAGAGTACATATATCCATTGTGTGTATCTCCTCTGATCACACTCCTGCTTTTTTGTTCCATTGGACTTTATAAAAGTTTAAAGATAATATATTTAAGATTTTCATAATGTTAACAACAGAGATTTGAAATGCATGGGGTCCTTCTGAGCACAGAAGAACCATGCAGTTACATGGATTGTATACCTATAAAGCAGGCCCTGTCCTATCTCATAAAAAAATAAAAATGAAATTTATCAGAAGACAGTTATAATCTCCTGCTAACACACTGTCAAACTAATTTACCTCTATGTCCCTATCCTCAACTTCCCACCTATTGTGGTGTACAGTCCGTGCTTTAAGTTTTACCTCTCCTGGGGCACCTGGGTGGCCCAGTGAGTTGATGCCTCTGTCTTCGGCTCAGGTCATGATCCCAGGGTCCTGGGATCGAGCCCCGCATCGGGCTCTCTGCTTGGTGGGAAGCCTGCTTCTCTTCCTCTCTCTCTCTGCCTTCCTCTCTCTCTCTCTGCCTCTCTGGATATTTGTGATCTCTGTCTGTCAAATAAATAATCAAAATCTTCAAAAAAAAAAAAAAGTTTTACCTCTCCACATCTATGCCCTACACTCTCATCCCAACTATTCAAAATATTGCATTCTACATTTTCCCTTTTTCCATTCTGTAAATGTATATATCAAGTTGTTCTCACCAGTGAACATATTATTATTTCTTCTATAATAATAATAATAATAATAATAAAATCGTCTCGACTTTGTCACATAATCATACTACAATGCCACGTAACTCCCCATATTTATTTATTTTTTAAAAGATCATTTATTTATTTAATTTTATTATTTATTTAATTTTATTTATTTCATAATAAAAGATTATTATTTATTTATTTAAACTCCCTTTAAAGAATTATTTATTCTTGCTGTATCCAGTACCTCTCTTCCCATTCTCTTTTAAACTGACCACCATCCCAAACACCTGCGATTACTAACGGCATTGTTTTGCTAATGTTAATTGTCAGTTTATGGTTAAATCCTCCTCTTATTTTATGTATTGCAGCATTTGACAAAATACAGATTGTAGGACTCCAAAGTCAACCCATCTACTTCTGCTCTTAACTCTCAAGCTACTCTAACTGAGTCTTTTTGCTATTTCTTTCCCATTTTTTACAACATCTAAACTTTGGAATATTGAAGGGCTTATCTTAGGCATTATTCTGTTTTCTATTTACACTTATTCTCATGGTGATGTCATCCAAACAAATGGCATTAAATCCCATCTCAGTACTAGTCCATCAAGTGTTTTTTCTTACACAAAAATTTCCTCTGAACTTCAGACTCATATTCAACTATTTGTATTACATCCCCACTGGGTGTCAAATGGGGTCTCAGATGTAAGACATGTAAGAATGAGCTCCTTAAATAAGAATTCAATTATTTTAGTTTTTCAGACCAAAACTTTATCTTTGACTCCTTTATTTCTGTAATACTTCACATTAAAAATACAACCAGATATCAACCATTTCTTAACATTTTTCACTTCAAATTTCATGGACCACAGCACCATCCTCTTCTCTCCTGGATTATTGTAAGTCTCTGCTAATTGGTGTTTCTGTTCCTGTCATTAACTTCTACCCACTAACCCTCTTCCTCTTTACTCCTTCTTCTGTCTAATTTAACACAACAGCAGAAGTCATCCTGTTTGTCTTATCAGATCATACAATTTTTCTGTTCTAAACCCTCCTATCTTACCAAGAATAAACTTCAAAGTCTTTGAAAGGCCCTATGTTATATGAGACCCTGTTACCTTTATGATTTTATTCCACGTAATCTGCTTCTCCTTTTTTCTTTAAACACATAAATCATACTTTCTCTTCAAGACTTTTGTACCTACTCTTCTCTCTAACTAAAGTACTCTTTCATAGGATATCTGCCTTACTCACTGACTTATCTCCAAGTCTTCATTCAAATGTTATCTCTTAGTGAGTACTTCCTTAGTACTTCATCCAAAATTACAACTTGTCCTAAATAAACATAAACGTTATTCTTATCGTTCTATGATTTATTTTTCTCCTTGGAACTCATAACTAGCTAACATATAATATATCTTACTTATTAATCTCTCTTATTGTCTTTGCCTTTAGAATGTGAATTCTAGGAGGGCTGGAGTTCCTAAGTGCCATATCCCTGGGGCCTAGGTCTGGGCTAGTCATATAGGATTTATTTAATAAGTATTTCCTGCTTAAGTAATATAAATGAATATTCTTTCTTCAATGATTTACCTTCTCTTTGCATTCTTATCTGTTGAAACATCATAAAGATTCAGACTGTGACTGACATGTCATTCTGAGCCACTCACCTTACCTGACAAGGTAAGTTGGATTCTCCACCTTTCAATTTCCACAAGGAAATATGCCCCCTTCAATACTGAAAAACTGGTCTCATTGTATTTTTTTTTCACATTTTTATCTCCTTTGAAATATACTAGAAAATAAAGTCTATTCATCTCTGTATTCCAAATACCTAAAACTTTGTCTGATGTGTAGTAGAGGCCATGACACACAGATGTGGTCAAGAATGAGTGCAAAGGTGTAAAGCCTATCTAAAAATGGAAAAGATGTTATTTATGCCTGACCTTATTTAGAATGAGTGAAATCAACAGAAGTCATATAAATTTGTTGAGAAATTTGGAAAGTGAGGAGAGTATTGTAAGTTCCTTAAAATGACCATACATTTTTTTTTTCATTCTAAATAGGAAGTTTTTATAATGAATGAGGGGGCAGTTTGCAACTAAACTGGGACACCAGTCATAAAATGGAATTTTTCCTGGAAAACCTAGACTTAAGTATGGTGATCCTACTGAAGGGAAGCAGTACCCCACTTTGCTACCCCACTGCCAATATGTTTCTTTGTCATTAGGATTATTTTGAACTGATTATTTTTGCAGACACAGGAGAAGCTCTGAAAACTATATAGTAGTTACACATTTGCAAGGGAAATTTACATTTATAAAGGAAATCTCCACTTGTAAGTGTATCTGCCTATCACCAGAAATTACTATCAATAAAGAAGACACAGTTTAAATCTAAATAACAAACCTCACCCTTGTTTACCAAGCTTTTCCTGGTAATTGGCCTACCTGTCCCCACATTAACATCTTTCTTTCATCTTTAGCTGAAGGTTTAAATTAGAGGCTTGGGGATGGGGTAGGGTTAGTTTCCTTGGTTATCTCCCTGTGTACAGAAAGTATACATATTAATAAACTTCTGTTTATTTTTCTCCTGTTAATCTGTTTTTATTACAGGATGTCAGATAAGAAATTGGAATGGCAAAGGAAACTTATTATTTTTTTTTTCCTTCCTTACACTATTTTCAGTGGAGTTAGAGGGTTGGGGGATATTTGAAGGTAGACACTTTGAAATTGGGGGAAAAGTTATCTTTATTTGAAATTAATTTTAAAGTGTCTTACAAAATATGATAATGTTAACATGAGCATTTATTTAAAAGGTTTTGCTCATTTCTGGATCAAGTTTCCATACTGTTGGGCTGGCAGGAAGGGCTACTAAAGATGGTGAAAGTTCCCACCACAAGACCTGAGCTTGGACAGGAGAACAAAGGCCCAAGCAGGAATCTGAGACCCCCGCCCCGGGCTCCTGTGGACCAATGGGATCCCGATGAGTGGCGGGATATCTCAATAAGGGAAACTTGCCAAAAGACCCCTGAGCTTTCCCCAAGACCCCTTAAAAGCCCCCTCCTCCCTGCCTTGGGCGCAACTTCCGCCACTCTGCTTTCCAGAGTCGCAGAAGCTCGTCCGAGGGTGCCCACTTCCTCCCGGCGCAACTTTCCTGGCTCCCCTTCTCCTGAGCCCTGAAACTTCGCCAGAGAGTGTTTTTAATAAATCTTGCCTTGCACCCACTTTGCCTGGTGTTGTGTTTATCTCGCTGGAAAAAACTTTACACATACCATTAAAATGATAGTAGAAGAATAAAATATAAAAGTAACAGAAGATACTATTAGTACATGATTGCTTTTAATGCATCTCTGGAGAATAGAAACAAATTTTAAAAAAGTTAATAGGAGGAAAAAGCATAGTGAACAAAGCCTCATTTCGAATTTACTGCTACCGGTGGGAAAGGGAAGTAGCCCCAACTCAGTGTTATCAGGTGATATGAAGAGTTGGCTTAGAAAGTGGGAATGGAAAGAGGGATTGACTGAGTCTATAAATTAAATTGTCATTCTCCCTTTTACACCAGAATATAAAAGAGAAAGCAGCCTGATGTTACCTTCATGAAAACAAGAAACATTCAAACAAAGGATGTGCTTTCTTTGAAGAATTTGTTATCCTCAGATGGAGAGGGTTAAGGTTTTTGGTGTCTGTGTTGATGCCCAGAGTAATTCTCTCTCTCATTTAAACATTTATAAGATTTTATACTTTGATGGCCTGCTACTTGATCACTCATTCCAAAGCAAAATCTGTCTTTCAACTTGGCCCATTCATATTCATAAAGCTCACAATACAACCACCAGGCAATTTGCATTAATATCACATAAGACCCACAGCAGATATATAATAGAGCAAAGCTATGGGTCTGTATAAATGATCAACTAAAAGTTCCAGATATTTGAAGAATATGAGTGATGAAGTTCTAGAACCTAGGTGAGGTTTGGTGGGCTGAGGTCCAGAGCTGATGACCAAGAAAGAATTCTTGAGACATCTTTGGTGCAAAATGGTGGTTTATTAAAGCACGGGGACAGGACCCGTGGGCAGGAAGAGCTGCTGCCCCGAGTTGTGAGGGATGGCAGGTTCTGTACCCTGCGGTTGGGGGAAGGTGAGGGGAAGGGAGGTTTCAATGGAGCTTTCATATGCTAAAGGGGGCCTACAAAGTGCAGGGATACTGGAGGCCTTGCGGCTTGATCAATGTTGTCTTTTGGCCAAGCCATTCACATTTCTGCTATCAAGCGTCTTTGTTAGTGAGATTTGGATTTAGAAGAAATTTAACTTTATTTAAACTTGAGGAACTGAGTTATTTGCCTCTGGAAATTGTGCTATTGTTAAGGTAACTTCTTTGTTTGTAGATCTCTAGGACATTTGTAATCCCAGGGAGACTCTGTCTTGCAGAATTGTGATCTCTGCAAGTTAACTATTTGTTTCTCCCTTATGGCAGTCAGGGTGCCTGAGGAATGTCACACACATTACAGAGGGCAGCGAGTGGAGAGGGGTTGCAAGGTGCCAGCTTTTGCTTTGTCCTCAGCCAGCCTCCTGCACCCTCATCAATATTAATAGCCTCATTTTAGTTTAAAACCATCATTTTCAAGTTCATGCTAGGTCTGTTCCAATTTCACCCTTTCTTGTTTCTAGTCTCCAAGATGGTATATGAGGACTCTACAGGGCATCGGGAGATCTTTAAATTTGCTAACTCTGGTATCTTTTGCTCATTTTAAGTCTTTCCTGCACTGAAGTGCTGGTGGCCCTAAACCACTTAGTCATGTATCATTCACCCTTACCCTCTGAAGTGGTGGCTGGTAAACTTCTGGACTGTTCTCTTTTGGCTCAGCCAAGTCCCAAGGTCCACTCTGCTGATTTGGTTCTTGCAGTTATTTTGGATATTTCTGATACCAGTTATTGAATCTTGTTATGTCCCAATAATGGGTCCGTGATTAAAGGAGAGAGACTAATACAAAGTGAAGGTCAAGCAAAGCTTTATTTCGTGCCAAGCATCAAGAATCTAACCGAACGTTGGGGGCTGCACCTCTTACAAGAGAGGGCGACACTTCTCAGTTTCACAGGCTAGCTTTTAAGGGCAAAGGCCATGCGGTCGGGCCTGGCCATGCACAGGTGACCAATGAGATTGTAACACACACAGGAAACTCCACAGTGATGCTAGGTGACCAAATGAGTTACAATTTACCCTAGTAGACATTTGAACCAGCCTATTACACCTTGATTGGGTTTGGCGCCAAAAGGGCTCCCAAAGGGCGGGGCCCATACTCCTTGATAACCAGGGAGACGGTGTGCATGCCCCCCCACTGATTGGATGTCTCCACCTGGCCTGACCCACCTTTGTATCTGGCTTTGTTACCTGTAAATCCCCTGGGGGGAGGGGAGCAGGGACAATTTCTAAATAGGTCCTCACATTCCCCCCTTTTCTTTGGAGACAAGTCAAATCTTTGACTTTTTAGCCAGTTCTATACCCTCCTTTTTTTTTTTTTTTATTCGTAATTGCTTATACCTCCCACCTATATCTTAACAGAGCCAACTATGAATTTAATGAACTCACTGCTTTTCCAGTCTTAGTTTTAGTCCATGATTGGCAGGGTCCATTGGCAGCAGCAACCACCGCTAGGGGACATTCTCATCCTCGGCTCCTTTGATGTGACCCACATGAATCCAGGTCCTGACACCATCTACTTTTATTGCCATGGAGGTAGTCAGGATGACAATAAACGGTCCCTTCCAGCGAGGTTCCAGGCCTCCCATTTGGCAGCAGTGCATCCAAACTAAGTCCCTGGGTTGGTGAGGATGTGGCTCCACCTTAGGTTCTGTCCCAGCATGGGCAGTCTGGATCCCTGTATGGGCTCTTTTAAGACAGACTGTAATGCCTGCAGTGACTGGAGTACAGACTGATCAGTCATTTCTGCTATAGCAACCTCTTTCACTTTTCCCTCTTCCCATTCTAGTTCTTTCCCCATTTACCGCCTGACACTGAACATATCTATCAACCATATCTTGAACGCCCTAATTTAGAAACCTAGAACTGCTTGCCCATAAGCTCTTTAAACTTGCGTGTCCCCAAATGACTGCCCTGATGTATTTGGCTTACTAATTTTCTTCTAGTCTTAGTCCAATCTCCTTTATAGTCTAATTTAGTCCACTCTTCCATAGTGAGTCTTCCCTTATTCAGTTCGTAGAGGTCACGTCATCTCCACCAACTGCGGTATTTAAAAAAAAATAGATGAAAAGAAAAGTTCAAAGATGAAGTCCAAGAAACATTCCAGGAGATGGAACAAGATGGAACATATGAAGACAAATATAAAAGACAATACTAAAGGCAATCCCAATTAATTAGTGAAGAGCCAAAGAGAGAACAGAAAATTCTATTAATATCCAGAGAATCAGGCTTCTGGGTGGCTCACTTTTTTGAGCATCAGACTCTTGATTTCAGCTCAGGTCATGAGCTAAGGATTCTGGGATAGAGAACTTGTCAGGCTCTACATTCAGTGGGGAGTCTGCTTTAGGATTCTTACCCATCCCCTCAACTCTTCAACCCCCTCAAATAAATAAATAAATAAATAAATAAATCTTAACATCCAGAATGTCAATGAAGTGTGTGGGCAACATGAAGACATTAGGCATGAAATAAATCTGTTAATGTCTCTTACAGTGTATCTAAAAATGTTAGTTGAATATAATTTTTTAACAGGCCAAATCCCTGATAAATTGCCAGGCTCATATCAAAGACTCTAGAACAGTAAGAAGGGGCTGAGAGTGAATATAGCTTCTCATACTAATTTTAAACCATTGGTATTAGTAACAGTTGTATGGCATCACAGGAAAGTTGCAAAGTTATAAAAATCCAGTGCCTCCATCTTGGTATGGATACTGAGGAAACATTGTATCACTTACCTGTATCTGCCAACAGATGGACTTTCTGTCCTTCACTCCATTTAAAGGCTCATGTGTCTTTCAAGAAAACATGAAATGCAAACAGAAGCTTTTGACCAAAATACATTTTTAAAAGCTGTATAAAATATTTTCTCCCATTCCATGCGTTGCCTCTTTGTTTTGTTGACTGTTTCCTTTGTTGTGCAGAAGATTTTGATCTTGATGAAGTCCCAAAAGTTCATTTTTGCTTTTGTTTCCTTTGCCTTTGGAGACATATCTTGAAAGAAGTTGCTGTGGCTGATATCAAAGAGGTTACTGCCTATGTTCTCCTCTAGGATTCTTTTCTTTTTTTTTTTAAGATTTTATTTATTTATTTGACAGAGAGATCACAAGTAGGCAGAGGCAGGCAGAGAGAGAGAGAGGAGGAAGCAGGCTCCCTGCTGAGCAGAGAGCCCGATGCGGGACTCGATCCCAGGACCCTGAGATCATGACCTGAGGCATGGTTAGGCAGCGGCTTAACCCACTGAGCCACCCAGGCGCCCCTCTCCTCTAGGATTCTGATGGATTCCCGTCTCACGTTGAGGTCTTTTATCCATTTTGAGTTTATCTTTGTGTACGGTGTAAGAGAACGGTCCAGCTTCATTCTTCTACATATAGCTGTCCAATTTTCCCAGCACCATTTATTGAAGGACTGTCTTTTTTCCACTGTATATTTTTTCCTGCTTTGTGGAAGATTATTTGACCATAGAGTTGAGGGTCCATATCTGGGCTCTCTACTCTGTTCCACTGGTCTATGTGTCTGTTTTTGTGTGTGTGTGCGTGTGTGTTTTAAGATTTATTTATTTATTTATTTGACTGGTAGAGATCACAGGTAGGCAGAGAGGCAGGCAGAGAGAGAGAGAGAGGAGGAAGCAGGCTCCCTGCTGAGCAGAGAGCCAGATGTGGGGCTTGATCCCAAAACCCTGGGATTATGACCTGAGCCGAAGGCAGAGGCTTTAACCCACTGAACCACCCTGGCGCCCTATGTGTCTGTTTTTATGCCAGTACCATGCTGTCTTGGTGATCACAGCTTTGTAGTAAAGCTTGAAATCAGGTAACGTGATGCTGCCGGTTTTATTTTTCTTTCTCAACATTTCCTTAGCAATTCAGGGTCCCTTCTGATTCCATACAAATTTTAGGATTATTTGCTCCAACTCTTTGAAAAATACCGGTGGAATTTTGATTGGAATAGCATTGAAAGTATAGATTGCTCTAGGCAGTATTGACATTTTAACAATGTTTATTCCTCCGATCCAAGAGCATGGAATGGTCTTCCATCTTTTTGTGTCTTTTCAATTTCTTTCATGAGTGTTCTGTAGTTCTTCGAGATCCTTTACCTCTTTAGTTAGGTTTATTCCCAGGTATCTTATGGTTCTTGGTGCTATAGTAAATGAAATTGATTCTCTAATTTCCCTTTCTAGGGATGCCTGGGTGGCTCAGTTGATTGGACGACTGCCTTGAGCTTAGGTCATGATCCCAGAGTCCCGAGATTGAGTCCCGCATTGGGCTCCCAGCTCCATGGGGAGTCTGCTTCTCTCTCTGACCTTCTCCTCACTCATGCTCTCTCTCACTGTCTCTCTCTCAAATAAATAAATAAAATCTTTTTTTTTAAAGATTTTATTTATTTATTTGACAGACAGAAATCACAAGTAGGCAGAAAGTCAGGCAGAGAGAGAGGGAGGGAATCAAGCTCCCTGTTGATCAGCGGGGCTCGATCCCAGGACCCTGGAATCATGACCTGAATTGAAGGCAGAGGCTTTAACCCACTGAGCCACCCAGGTGCCCCGGCTCAGTGTTTCTTGACTGTAGATGTCTCCTTAGTCTTCATCAAGAATCATTTGGTTTCTGTGAATGAAAAGCCTTTTTAAGGAATCATTGTGTTGTTGTTGTCATTGTTGTTTGCTATGCAAATTACCATCTTTCCAGTACTTTATCTGCAGACTTTACATCATCATCTTAGAGTTGTGGAAAAGGTTGTTTTAGAGATCGAGATTATCAGTTACATGTTTAAAAAAGGTATTTCAGTACTATGATTTTCTGAACTACATTCTTGTTCAGTATAGATTCCTCTGATTGAACTTACCATAAAGGATTTAGGAATCCAATGGCACAGGCATTCCATAATGATTTTCCCCTGATTTAAATAACAGCATTATACTAGGTTAATTAATAGAAATTAAAGAGTTTTAGTTATGTATTATCCATTCCTAACTGATCATTTTCTAGATTAGTGATGTTATGGGCTGGACTGTGTTTCTGCCAAATTTATGTATTAGAGTTCTAATCCCCAGTACCTCAGAATGTAACTGTATTTGAAGACACAGACTTTAAAGAAGTAAGATGAGACCATTAAGGTAGACCCTGATCCAGTATGATTGGTCTCCTTATGAAAAGAGATTAGGACACACAGGAAAAAGACCAAGTGAAGGCACAGGGTGAAGAGGGTCATCTATAAGCCAGGAGGAAGAAACCAACCCTGCCAACACCTTGATCTCAGATTTCTAAGCCTAAGAACCAAATAAAGAAACTTGTGTGTAAGATACCCTTTTGTGCTACTTTGTTATGACAAGCCTAGCAAACCAACACAGTGGTTCTCAGTAGTGGCTGCTCAACATAATCACCTGTAGCTACAAAAAATAAAATAAAATAAAACAAAATAAAATGATGTCCATACCAATTAAGTCATAATGGGAGGGAAGGAAATATAGGGTGAGTGAACACTGATTTTTCTTTAAAAGCTCTCTATGTGATTTTTAGATCATTAGGGACAAGTTTGCATTTAATTGACTTTTTTCTATAGCATCTGCTGCAAAGTTGCTTGGTGAAAATAACTTGAAAACTAATAAATTGTAAGTTCCTTGCAAGGTATTCAACTTCTATTTATTATTTTGACCAGTATGTTCCTTAAATTATTTAGTTTCTATCCCTCATGTAATAGAAAACAAAAGTGAATGGGTTTAAATCTTTATCCAATATTGAAATAAATTCCTTCTTGTGTGGCTTATGCAGACATTATTTATTCTATTGTAATATTTCCCTTAAGAGACAGATCTTGATATGTTTCTGTTTTCCCATTGGGATATCATAGCCCCAGAAAAAACATAAATGCCAAGATTTTAAACAATTTCATTGGTATAATTTCATGGGTATATTTTGAGTATAAGTGCCAATTACTAATTTAAAGCTTCTAAAAATTGTTTTGGTTTGATTTCTTTAGAGAGAAAGTGCTATGTCAAGTGCTAAAGAGAGAGAGACATCCTAAAACTGTAAAGAATACAAATAAGAAAGCTGTGGCTACAGAGACTAACCACAGGAAGAAGGAGATGTCCAGAAAGGCCACTTAAAATTTCGTTCTTTTCAAACTCTTTCCAAACAAGTTCTGCTGCTTGCTAGACTAAAAGTAGATAAGACACTTGGCCCATAATAATAATTATCTGCATGGTGGAGATGCTTCAGGAACTGACCACTATAACCTGGGGTAAAAAATCACCTGAGATTGCTTGCTCTGTTAATCAGTTCTGCCACAAACAGGATATAGACTTTAAGACCAGAACATAAAATGCTAGAATAGATGGTCTAAATTCAAAGTCTAGTTTTTCTCCTTCTTGGTTTTGTGACATTGGACAAGTTATTTATCATCATCTTTGTTGCTGTTATTATTATTATTACTACTATTATTATACTATATTACTATTATACTATACTATTATTATACTATTATTATTATTATTATTACTATTATCTTAACTTGTCATGGCTTGTTTTGCCTCTGAGATTTTCTGTGGTAATTTTTTTTAAGGCTATAGTGAGCATTCAGTGTTAATTTGTATTAGACATCACCTATTACAACTGTGTAGAAATCCTTACTTACTTCTCTGCCTTCCTATATCACTTGGGTACCTAATAAACATTTTTATTTTCTGTTCCACTTATTTTTCTCTTTTACTGTCTTTTATATTGGAAACACTAGAAATTTATATTCCATCCATTGTTATTCTATATCACCAACACAGCAGTATGGTTCCGTCTTAGTCTTCACTAGAAATTATCCCATTGATAATATCTTGAAAAAGAAGCTCCTGATCTTGCCGGTTACAAGTATCTTACTTGGCATCCCTCAGTTCATCTTAGAGAGAACGTAAGTCTGAGATTGTTGCTAGCTAGGGTAAAGAAAAAAACAAAGATAGTGTCAAAGTACTTCAATAAATCAGAGAAAAAAATCCCCATTTATTAAAGAAACTCCTCTACTTAACTTTACCCACACAGCCTACTCACCCTAATAACCCTGCAGTTCTTCCCCCCAGATTCATCATTTCATGAACCAGCTCTTCCTAATTGCTCCTAAGCGTTAATATTCGTGACTTTCAATTATCCTCTTTTACATGTCACATATTTATCACTTGGATATGTTACATGTGGAACATGATGTTATATAATCATGTTTTACATACAACTGTTACAGGGGCATGCCTTTTATTCCTTAAATGGTTGTAATACTCATGAGGAAAGAAACGATATATTACTTTCATCCCTATAGATCCTAGAACAGTGACAGGTGCTCAGAAGGTATATATTAAGCTTAATTTCATAAGTATTCACTTTAAATGAAACATAACTGAAAAACATAAATGTCGTTTTTTGAAAGATTTTATTTATTTATTTGGCAGAGAGAGGGAGATCACAAGTAGGCAGAAAAGCAGACAGAGAGAGAGGGGGAAGCAGGCTCCCTGATGGGCAGAGAACCGGATGTGAGTCTTGATTGCTGGACCCTGAGATCATGACCTGAGCTGAAGGCAGAAGCTTAACCCACCGAACCACCCAGACACCCCTTAAATTTCATTTTTAAAGTATTTTTAAAAGTACTATATGGATGCATATTTGATATCATTGTTCTTAAGCATTCTAGTTCTATTTGATTTGGTCATTGCCATGAGATGAAGTTAATCCCTTACAAATGAAAAAGCTCTGGACACACTCCCAAACTGGGAGAAAAATGATACATTGTTTTTGAGTCAGTGGTTTTATTTTATGTACATTAATAGATTGCTAGGTTATACTATAGTATTAATTTGGTTGCCTACTAATTACATGCGCAAATAGTCCTTGTTTTGCTTGATCTCATTAAATGATATAATATAATAGGAACATGTTTCTTACATAGTTAGTAATTATATGTTTGCTTTTTAAATTAATTTTTGTTCAATTTCCTACTTGTCTTGACTTGAATAGTAAGTGTAAGGGATGCATGAAAATCTGACTGCATAGATAAAAGGTGGCCCACTTGTCATAAGCTTTACTGGATGATTCATTACATTTATAAAATTGGGAGACATTTCATAGTGTATATCTTCCTAAAAGTAGTAAAATATCCTAATGTGGAAAAAATAGATTTTTCATTTTGTGGAGATACGTTAATCTTTCCAGATCAAAAGCCACAATTATTATATTGCTTATCCCAATGTATTAATTGATACTTTTTATTTTAATTTCACTGGGATTGTGAATGTCCATGTCGCCATACCAAAGACTGGGAAATCAAGAGTCCTTGAAAAGAATTCCTGTCAGAATATATATAATTATTTGTATATAATATATAATTTGCCACTTCTTAAATTGTATGAATGTTTAATAAGCAAGAAACTTGGCTCTCCAGAGTGGACAATATAGGGAGGATAAAATATTGTTTACCAAATTCAACTTGTGAGACTCTAGTTAAATTGTGTTTACCTATGCAGAGTTTTCCCATAAGTGGTATTTTTCTATCTTTTAGAATTTATTTATTTATTTATTTATTTATGATAGAGAGATTGAGAGAGAGAGAGCAGAGCAAGAGCAGAGGAGGAGGAAGAGAGAGGGGGAAAGAATCACAAGCAGACTCCATGCTGAATATAGAGCCCTATGTGGTGCTCAAGACCCTGAGATCAGACGCATAACTAATTGAGCCACTCAAGCACCACACCCTTCCCCGCCCCTCGTAGGTGATATTTTCTGAAGTAATATTGGGACTTCCAGACTTCCAGAACAATAAATTTCTTTCAAATGTAGTATCCAATGAAAATTTTCCCAGGATTCAGGTACCACCTTTTAAACTAATCAGGGTTTTTGCCTGTAAAGACTAAAAAACATTTACAATAGAATTTTGTTTTTATTAGGAAGTTTTCCTGGTGTCATTGGATAAAAATAAGCATAAAAACTCTTTATCTTAGTTACCATAGGGTATAGTTCAAAAGCATATAGATCAAAAAGGGGAGAAATTAATATTACCTATATACCCACTTATAGCATGATTAAAATTGAGTGAATACTATATGGTGAAATTTACATGAAAATATGAATAAACATTTCAAACCAGTACAGTAGTCTCCAGAATCTACACCACAGCAAAGAGTTGATCAGAACTTTTGTGGAAGGGGGAAGAGTGAGGCAGAGTCCCAGTGCAAGCAGAATATAAGTAATATCAACTGGAGTTACTCTCTAGAAAAAAAGGATCCAAATTAGAGTGGAAGTTTTGGCAACAGACATAAGATCAGGTGGATCAAAGCACTGGCTACCAGGAAGTTGTAGAAAGGGATCATAGAAATTCCTTGGCATGAAAGCTGCTAGCTTGAAACAAGGGACGTATCCTAGAAGGGGGAGGTAACCCCTGAGATGTTCATGTTTAATATGAAGAAAAAAAATCTGAAAGGACCATGCCAAATATCTCATGAAACGAGAGTAAAAATTCTTCATTATTAAAGAAACTTCTTCACTATACCAATGGAAAAAAAAATGTAGTAAGATTATGGGCAAGATATCCAAGCCCCTTCTTCCACTCATCCTTATGCTATCATCTATATATCATGGGTAAAGGAAAATTCAATACATATAAACAGGAACCAAAGAAAGAACTCAACATGTGTGTAAAGTTGTAAGAAGAAACTAGGAAATAAGCAACAAATATTTGAAGCACAATTTTATTTTATTTTTTAAAAATATTTTATTTATTTATTTGAAAGACAGAGATCACAAGTAGGCAGAAAGGCAGACAGAGAGGAGGAAGCAGGCTCCCTGCTGAGTAGAGAGCCCGAAGCGGGGCTCGATTCCAGGACCCCGGGATCATGACCTGAGCCGAAGGCAGAGGCTTTAACCCACTGAGCCACCAGGTGCCCCTGAAGCACAATTTTAAAATGCATTTTTGTAATACCCTTTTTAAAAAGACTTCGGAATATAAAAGGAAAATTATAATGCAACATTCGCAGAGACTTAAATATAACTACAGATTAAAGGGCATCAAAAAGTAGGAATTTAAAATCTCAGAATATAATTAGGTAAATTCTAAGCAAATGTGAAGTAGAATTTGACCACAGGAAAGAATTTAAAATAAAATATAAAATCTCAGATAGAACCGAATTACAAGATGAACAAAGTAGTATATGCAAGGCTGAAAATCCAGTAAGAATCAAAGAGGATAGAAGTCAAAAGAGCCAAGAAAATTCAACTGAAATGGAGAAAGGCATAAACTGAGAAGAAACAAAGAAACAGAAGATTGGCAGAAAACCAGAACAGAGACCATTTTTAAAACTATAATCCAAGGAGACCTCCTCAAACAACAGAGGATCGGAATTTACACACTTGCCGTATAGTTAGGAAAACTGAGAAGAATAGTCAACTCCAGGACTTGTGTGAATAAAAACATCAGATTTTAAAAATGAAGAAGAAAAGAATTCTCTGGGTTTCTAGGCAAAAGAATCCTAATTACTTCCAAAGGAAAGCAAGTCATGTCAACTTTAATTTCTTAATGACAACATCACATTGAAAGTGAGAGAATAATAGAGCAGAATCTTAAGATAAATTTTGTATTCAATCAACCTATCGTTCAAATATAAAAACTATAGAAATAAAATGTGAGGTAAAGATGAAAAAACTAGTATGTAAATACTATGTGTTCTGATAAAATTATAAAAAGAAACAGAACAAAATAAATGGGAAATGAAGAAAGTAAAAAAATTAAAAAACCTTGCTTAGATAATTGGTGGAAATCAAAAAAATTTTCTTTAAAGCTGACAAACCATGTGTACAAATCTAAATAGGGAAAGAAGAGACTAAATTCTAATGTAAAAGTACCACAAGAATAGAAACATAAGCTTTTCCATTTACCAAAGGTAATTCAGTGTTTTTAAAATAAGAAAAAGATCACATAGTGGGAAACTCAATTAGTGGAGTATGAAATACTAGAGTTGAAGCTGAATAAATCAAGTATATTAGTAAATACCAATAGGCTTGCCTTAACTCCCTCTTTAAGGGAAAATGTTTTCACGTTAATTCAAAAAGCAATATCCAATTGTCTTCCGTATAAAAAAGATATTTCTAGAATACAGTAATTCAGGAAAATTAAAAATAAAAGATGAGTAAATGTATGGCAGGAAAATACAAACAAAATAGGTTTTGAGACCTCAATATCTAAAAAAATTCACACCTAAAGGATTAAAAGAGAAAAGAACAATACTTTATAATGTTAAAAGGCCTTGGGACGCCTAGGTGGCTCAGTTGGTTAAGCAGCTGCCTTTGACTCAGGTCATGATCCCAGCGTCCCTTTGCTCAGGAGGGAGCCTGCTTCTCCCTTTGCCTCTGCCTGCCATTCTGTCTGCCTATGCTCTCTCTCTTCCCCTCTCTCTCTCTGATAAATAAATAAAATTAAAAAAAAAAAAAAAGATTAAAAAAAAAAAAAAGGCCTGATTCACAATGAAAGCAGAGTAGGTCTGATTCTCTATGCACCAAATAACCGGGCAACAACTTTAATAAAATACAATTTTAACAAAATAGGAAATGCAAGCAGAAACAAGGTAATGTAGGATAACTTTGATACACATTTATTCTAAGATCCTTCACATGGACACAAAAAAAAAATAAGTAAGAACACAATGGAATTTTTCAAGTGCACAAAGAACATTCACAAAAAATGATAGTATATTAGTTTACAAAGAGAACCTCAAGTTGCATGAAATAGAAATAGTACATTAGTCATAATGCAACAAGACTATAAATAAATAAAAATCAAAATGTGGTAAAAATACTTCTAGAGAGAATTTTTTTTTTAAAGATTTTATTTATTTATTTGACCGAGAGAGATCACAAGTAGGCAGAGAGGCAGGCAGAGAGAGAGGAAGAGAAGCAGGCTCCCTGCTGAGCAGAGACCCCGATGCGGGACTTGATCCCAGGACCCCGAGATCATGACCCAAGCTGAAGGCAGCAGCTTAACCCACTGAGCCACCCAAATTTTTTAAGCTCGCTATTAAATTACTCTTGGGTCTAGGGGACATAAAAGCTAAAATGCACATTATCTAATAAATATTACCTAACTGAAAATGTAAGTTAACAAAATCTACAATAAAATATAAAGGATTAAATTTATAGGATATGATCAAATTAATGATTAGAAGACAATCCATAGCCTTTAATATTTACATAATTAAAAATGAAACATGGAAATGACTGAATTAAGCTTATACCTTAAAAAGGATAGGAAAAAATCTCAAAGTAAACTGAAGGGAAAGAAAAGAAGGAGTAACCTAACATTAAAAAAAGCAAAAACTGAGTTAGAAACCAAAACAAATAGGGGTGCCTGTGTGGCTCAGTCAGTTAAGCATCTGTCTTTGGCTTAGGCCATGATCCCAGGACTCTGGACTGAGCCCTGCATTGGGCTCCCTGCTCAGCAGAGAGCCTGCTTTTCTCTCTCTCCCTCAGCTGTTTCCCCTGCTTGGGCTCTCTTTATCTCTCTGTCAAGTAATTCAATAAAATTAAAAAAAAAAGAAAAGAAAAGAAAAGAAAGCAAACAGAATGATGAATAAACATATATTTGGATCATTAAAAAGAAAAACAAAATAAACATACCCTTGGATTCTTTTTTTTTCTTTTTTTAAGGTTTTATTCATTTATTTGACAAAGATCACAAGTAGGCAGAGAGGCAGGCAGAAAGAGAAGAGGAAGCAGGCTCCCCGCTGAGCAGAGAGCCTGATGCTGGGCTCTATCCCAGGACCCTGGAATTATGACCAGAGCCGAAGGCAGAGGCCCCAACTCACTGAGCCATCCAAATGCTCCCAGATTTTTTTTTTTAAATATTTTATTTATTTATTTGAGAGAGAGAGACAAAGATAGCAAGAGCATAAATGAGGAGGAGAGGGAGAAGCAGACTCCCCTGCTGGACAGGGAGCCTGATGTGGGGTTCAATCCCAGAACCCTGGGATCATGACCTGAGCCAAGAGCAGATCCTGAACTGACTGAGCCACCCAGGGACCCTTGATCCTTGGATTCTTAATAAAATAAAAAAGAGCTCAAGCAAACAAAATAAATTAAAAGGTAAAATAGACATTTGAATAAAAGCAATTTCAAAAGAGATGATTTTGCACATTAAGATTAAATGTATTGAAGGTTGCTGGGGGGAGGGGGTTTGGGAGAAGGGGGTGGGATTATGGACATTGGGGAGGGTATGTGCTTTGGTGAGTGCTGTGAAGTGTGTAAACCTGGTGATTCAAAGACCTGTACCCCTGGGGATAAAAATATATGTTTATAAAAAAATAAAAAAATCAAAATTAATTAATTAATTAATTAATTAATTTTTAAAAAGCTTTAAAAAAAAAAGGGGGGGTGCCTGGGTGGCTCAGTGGGTTAAGCCTCTGCCTTCAGCCCAGGTCATGATCTCAGGGTTCTGGGATCAAGCCCCACATTGGGCTCTCTGCTCGGCAGGGAGCCTGCTTCCCTGTTCTCTCTCTGCCTGCCTCTCTGCCTACTTGTGATCTCTCTCTGTCAAATAAAGTAAGTAAAATCTTTAAAAAAAAATCTTAAAATAAAAAATAAATAAATAAGTAAAATCTTAAAAAAAAATTAAATGTATTGATGTCCAACACACACGTATCAGAACAGCCAATATCCAGAACACTGACAACACCAAATGCTGATGAGGTTATGGACCAATGAGAGTTTTCATTTATTACTATTAAAGAATGAAAAACGGTATAATCATTTTGGAAGACAGTTTGGTACTTTCTTGCAAAATTATACATTCTGTTACCATATGACCCAACAATGGCACCTGTTGGTATTTACTCAAATAAGTTGAAAACATGTCCACAGAGAAATCTGCACATACATAGATGTTTTTAGTAGCTTTATTCATAATTCACAAAATTTGGAGGCAAACAAGGTGTTCTTCAATAGGTGAGTGGATAACAAAAAAGATATATATCCAGATAATTGAATATTATTCATTGCTAAAACTAAATGAACTATCAAGGTATGAAAAGACATAAAGGAATTTTCAATGTATGTTAACAATATGAAAGAAACCAATCCAAAAATGCTACATTTTGTATGATTCCAGTGAAATGATTTTCTGGAAATAGTAAAACTATGGAGATAGTAAAAAGGTGTGTAGTTTCCAGGCGTTAGGATGGAGAGAGGAATGAATAAAACCCAGGTGATTTTTAGCACAGTGAAACTATTTTGTATGGTAGTGTGACAGTGGATACATATCCTGATATATTTGTCAAAACTCATAGAATGTACAACATCAAGAATGAATCCTAATATAGACTATGGACTTCAGGTGATAATGATGTAGCTTCATTGTAGCTTCATTGACAGCAGCAAATGTGCACTCTGGTACAGAATTTAAGTAGTGGAGGAGGTTGTACTTGTGTGGAGGAAGAGGGTATTTGGGAACTCTAATTTTCACCGAATTTTACTATAAAATTATAATTGCTGAAGAAAAAAAGCCTATTTAAACAAAACCTTGATGGAATGGATATTAATTATATTAATTAAATAATGCATTTCCATAATAAAAACAGGAGATTCTCAAATCCCTGTCCCTCCAAAAAACACAGGCTTGGATGATTCACTAGGGAATTAGTACTTAAACTTGATAACAATTCTATAAAAAAATAAAAAGCTATAAGTAACTGATGAATCTTGATACAAAAGTTCTATATAAAATATTAGTAAAGAATCCAATAGCACTTTTCAAAATGCATCAAGATCAAATGGCTTTTATTATAGAAATGGAGGGAAGTGTGAGTATTAAAACAAAAACCCTGTGATTTTTCCCCAGAGATGATGTCTAGTAAAGGTTTAATAATAAATTTATTCTTGATAAATGGATTTAAACCTTCAAGATTCTATTTTATACGATGAAGGACTTCATTTGAAAAGCAACTTGGATAGTGATTACCTATGATATGGGAGAGTTACGATGTTTTGCTTCTTAAGAAAACTAGTGGTTAGTTATTTTTATATTACCTGAACTTTTCATATATCAACAACTATTTAACAAAATATTAAATCCTGTTCTAATAAACATTGAGTCTTAAAAATTGTTCACATGGGTTCAAGCTATACAGAAATGTAATATTTTTGCTTGCTTGTTTTTTGTTAATTTAGCTGGAAAAATACTACAATGTGTAAAATTATATGATTGACCATGTTAGAAAAGGGAGAAAAGTCATATCCATAGGCATTGAACAATAATTTTATCTAATTTAATATCCATTTCTGATAGTATTAATTAGTAAATCTACATGTTAGGAAACAATCATAAGAAACTAAAGGAGACAAGGTTAAATGATCTCCATTTGGAGTTGATATGATAGCATAATTGGATGTTAAATTCTGCATTAATAATTTGAAAAATAAATTTTAAGTGAGATAAATTTAGGTGGAGAGCAATTATAAAGGGTTATCTTTTGTACAAAAGGTAGCAAAATGAGAATATATGCCCAAATTTGTTTATTTCTGCTAGATGAAAACATTAACCAGAAAAAAACTGAATGAATGAATATGAGGGAAAGTGGAAATAGTTCTAAAAATAACATGAAAAATGAAAATTCTTTGTGTAAAGCCTTTTAAAAAATAATTTTTGTTTTCAAACTATGTGTAAGTTTTACATAGTTTAAAAAACCCTTGAATTCTATAATTGAAAACAAATTAACTTTATTGAACATTAAATATGATAATCAGAGAAAAATATTTCAGATGACTCAAGCACATTATAATGACAGTAGATACTTAAGGGAATATATTTTAAAACAAAAAGAACTACAAAAATCTTTCTTTAAAAAGTATTTTATTTGGGGCGCCTGGGTGGCTCAGTGGTTATAGCCTCTGCCTTCGGCTCAGGTCATGATCCCAGAATCCAGTCCGGCTCTCTGCTCCGCAGGGAGCCTGTTTCCCCCTCTCTCTGCCTGCCTCTCTGCCGACTTTTGATTTCTGTCTGTGAAATAAATAAATAAAATCTTTAAAAATATATATATTTTATTTTTTTATTTGAGAGAAAGAGAGAGAGAGAGCGAGCATACATACACTTACTTGTACACTCACAGTGGGTGGGGTGGTGCAGAGGGAGAGGGAGAAGAAGCTTCCCAACTGAGCAGGGAGTCTGACTCCTGGCAGAGCTGGATTCCAGGACTCAAAGATCATGACCTGAGCCTAAGGCAGACACTTAACCGACTGAGCCACTCAGGTGCCCTAAGAACTACAGAAATCTTAATTAGGGTTATTATTGTTAGAAATCATGTTGATAATATAATTTTGAATGTGCTTTATACATAGACTAGAACTAACAATAAATATGTTGGACATAAATATATTGATGTCATTAGAAAATAAGACTTTTATGTAAGAGAAAAATAAGAGAGACAACCATAGAAGGCACACATAGTAATGTGAAAGCAGAATGATAAATATTAATATGAGCTTAGGGCTTTTAAAATATATTTTTGTTGTTCTGCTGAAAAAGCCCAGAAATAATGACATACCAATGAGCACAAGGAGCATCCAGATACTGATTTCTTTTTTTAAACATTTTATTTATTTATTTTTGAAAGAGGGAAAGCAGGGGTAAGGGCATAAGGTGAGGAAGAGAGAGAATCTCAAGCAGACTTTGTGGAGAGTTCCACACGGGGATGGACCCATGACCCTGAGATTGAGCTGAAATTGTCGGGTGCTCAAGACACTGAGCCACTAGGAGTCTCTTAGTTACTGATTTCTAAATACCAATACTAAATTTTGGGACAACTTGCTATTGGGATGTGACATTTTCTGTCACTTGATTTGATCCAATATATTCAGTATCATCCATGTAGTATTACTGGGCAGATATGCTAAGTATGAATTTCACCAAGTAGATAGATGTAATTTCCCATTTACAGCAAAAATATGACACAGAAGAACTGATTAAGTAATACCATAAGAAATGTTCAACCAAATCCAGAATGTGGGACGTTCTGTAAAACAACTGGCCTAACCTCTTCAAAACTCCAAAATCAAGCAAAAGAAAGGAAGAAAATAAAAAAGGAAGGAAGGAAGAAAGGATGGGAGAGAGAGAGAAAGAAAGAAAAAGAAAAGGAAAGAAAGAAAAAAAGTGGGAAAACTGTAAAACTGTCCTGGACCAAAAGAGATTAAAGATACATCATTGAAAGCAATGCATTAATTTTGATTGCATTCTGGTTTTGAAAAATAGCAATAAAGCATTTGGGGAAAACTGGGAAAAGTCAAATTTGATCCTAGTGACAGATTATGTTAAGAAATTTTCAATTTTATCAGAAGAGAGAGTGGTATTTTCATTATCTCTGTAAGTGTTCTCATTCTAAGGATCTGAGGGATTCAGGACAGGATTGTTCTAGGGGATTCTGGAGTGAGGTATCATGTTGTCTGTAGCTTAATAGTTCACAAAATATTTTGTTTGTGTGTGTGTGTGTGTCTAGAAAGGAGAGAGAAAGAGAAAGCATATTTGGAAATGCACATTAACAATTGTGGCTACAAATCTGTGGATATATATTCCTTGTATTTTCCTTTTGATTTTTCTGTCTATGGTTTTTTATCATACAAGGTCAAGAGAAATTTATAATTTTGTATAGAGGTAATTGCAGCTGTACAGATGGTGCAGTCTTGCATATTTCATTCTTTATTCACTAAATACCTGTAAGAATAAGGCCCTTTTCTAAGCATTGTGGAAGATAAAGAAATGAAGTGGTCAGATTCCAGCATTCAAAGTGTAGTCAAAGATTTGACAGGTGTATTATGCATGACATAAAGGAATAAAAAAACATATGGAGGGGCACCTGGGTGACTCAGCGGGTTAAAGCCTCTGCCTTCGGTTCAGGTCATTATCCCAGGGTCTTAGAATGGAGCCCCACATCGGGCTCTCTGCTCAGCAGGGAGCCTGCTTTCTTTTCTCTCTCTGCTTGCCTCTCTAGCTACTTGTAATCTCTGTCTGTCTAATAAATAAAATCTTAAAAAAAATACATATGGAAAAAATAACATGAATTTTAAAGGAATATAATAAGAAATAAATTCAAGAGAAATAAGAAATAAATTCAAGAAAGCCTTTATCTAGGAAGTAAGATTTTTAAATAAACTTATCTAAACAGACACAAAAGGGGTGCCTGGGTGGCTCAGTGGGTTAAAGCCCCTGCCTTCGGCCCTGGTCCCTGGGATCGAGCCCCACATAGGGCTCTCTGCTCAGTGGGGAGCCTGCTTCCTCCTCTCTCTCTGCCTACTTGTGATCTCTGTCTGTCAAATAAATAAATTAAATTAAAAAAAAATTTTAAACACACACAAAAATAAAGGTATATGTTTTAAGGTCACCAAAAATCCCGTTTCAATAATAAGGATTATTTGATAATTGGATTTAGCAACTCCCAGAAGTGATTCTTATTTAGATGTTTTTTGGCCAGCTAGTACATTGTTTGTTTTCATACTATACACAATTTTATGGTCTTGTCCAATGAAAAGAGGTGACATAAGAGCATGAACTTGGAGTCAAAGGCCATTTAATTTTTGATAATGGCAATTCCTTTCATTTCTATAGTGCTTTCATTTTTTCAAAGGGCTTTGCCCTGCTTGTCTCATATTGTTTCACAATATTTCTGTGGGTTAAATTATGTGGACATTATGATTCTATATATATGCAAAATCAAACAACTGAGATATTTTTAGGTTGTTCCTTACAGGATGTTACCTTTTATGTAAAGGGGACATTAAAAATAGTGTCAGTCACATAGGAGGTACTCGGTACAGTTCTAAATGAACACTGAACCAGTAGTGAATGAGCGAACAGTGAATGTGTGAACTTCTTGGTGGGGAAAATGCCGGGGCTCTGTCCCACAGAATCTTTCTACTTCTCCCCTGCCCTTAATGAGTGGTTCCATTTCTATATAGCCCAAACAGGTGTTTCGAGTGAGTGAAATATTTCTGTTTCTTAAAGGCAAAGGGCCATTTAGGATGTATTTTATCTTATTGTACCCAGAAGGACAACTTCAGATTTAAGTTTAAGTAAGTTTCCTGACAATGTTTTCAGACCAAATTACAGTAATCTAAAACAGTGCTGACAGCTTTTAAATTTTACACTGCATAAGCCTGGCATCTAAAGATTAGGGAATAAGTTAAAACAGGTAAGCAAGTTTTTGTTTATGGAGGAAATTTGTCCAGTGTCATTGTCTTAGAAGACTTCCCATTTCATCAAATGTCATGTTTCCAAACACATTTTAATGCAAATGTTACATCTATTTTTGAGTGGGGCTCAGAATTAATTTTACCTCTCTACTATGTAATGGCTCATTTCCTAGCTTGCTTATAAAAATATAGATTCTGGGTAGGTACAAATGCAAAGGTATTGTTATAAAAGCTGTCATAAGTTATGTCACTAAATGAAAGACACATTGAAAGATTATTGCTGTATCTTTTTATTGTCTTTCTCATCAACAGCCTACTAAAATTTTATGGCACCTCGAATTCTGTTAGCCGCAAAAATTTGTTTTCAGAACCCATAGCTATATTATTTTCAACTATGTTATTCTGGTAACTCAAGCCATAAAATATTGCTCAACTCTGAGACTTACAAATTTGCTTATATCCACAGTGTATAAATCACTGACAAGCTTATGAAGCTACTTTTTAATTAAAGAAGAAATGAAGAATACAAGAATATGTATTAAGCACTGGTAATGTAGCACTGTCCTGTGCTAGGTTCTGTGAAGAACACAAAAGGAGACTTTGTTGTTTACCCCTAGAAGTTACAGTCTGCTTACAGTTAAATTGCCAATGCTCTTGAACCAAGAATGTATCCATACATCAAAGGCTGGGAAGACCTAATGTAGCTTCTGATAGTCTTGCGTGACATTACAAGCATGCACTACAAATTAGAGCATTTTTGTTTGTTTTAAGGGCCAATCTACCAGCACCCTATCAGGCAGCTTTTGCTGTAATCTAATTTTCTGAAATCAGTCGTGTAGGGCCAATATGTATTGAATTTTTATTTATGTGCCAGCACTGTGCTAAGCATGTTCCATGCATTAGCTTATTTAATTCTCACAAGTCCTTGAGGACACAAAGTCACACAGCTAATTGGTAGAACAGAGACTGCTTTCAAAAAACTGTACTATCATCACCTGATTTTAAGGAGGCAAAACAGCTTTATTTCTATCATCTTTAGTGTCTACCATAGAATTATTCAAATAGTAAGGGGTAAAATTGTACTTACTAATTTATCAACACTAAATAGAACTCTAATCATGCTACACTATTTTTTTAAAATTTAATTTATTTTTTTGTCTTTAGAATGTTACTAAGCTATTATGGGCTATGCAGAGGAAGACTCCTCTAGGTTATTATTCTTCTCTAAATATGGCTCCCTCCATCAACTCAACTTTAATGGTTAGAGAAGCGGACTTAAGTGTGAACATTATGCATTACAGTCTCTTACCAGCAGCGGAGAAGCCATTGCTCATCTCTTTTTCCCACTAGGTCTGAGTTTTTATTTGTTTTTGTTCACCCAGCTATCTCCACCATCTAAAACAGAGTCTGGCACAGAGCAGGTCCTTGGTATTTATTGAATGAAGTTTTTTTTTTTTTCTCCTTTGCCCCTTCTTACCATTTTTCATTTACATAGTCAAATACCCAGTATACTTAAACTCCCCATTATAAGTATGTTCAAAGATGACAGAACTCTTCTACTATGAGTGTCTTTTCCTGTCCCCTCAGCCACATCCATGGTTTTAAGACCCATAATCATAGAGTATCCTTCAAGATCCAGTTAGAGAAACAGAAACCACTCATATCAACATTTTAGATGAATAAATATACATAAATATAAATATAGCCATATATACCTAAATACACTGGCACTATTTTTATTGTGAACAAACTTGTCAGATCAGTTGAGAATAAGAAAAATAGAACTTTTATCTCACTTGTTTCTTCTTCAGTGATCCGTTTCTGACCTATATTATTCTTCTCTCTAAAGAACTTCTAACAAATTCTCTTAATTTTTCTTTTCTTCTTTTTCTTTTTAAGGAAGTATTTATTTCTCCTTCACTTTTGAAAGATCATTCATAGGGTATAGAATTCTGGTTAGTATTGTTTTTCTCTCTCAATGTTAAATGTTTTGCTCTACTCATCTTCCTTGAATGGTTTCAGAAATAAGAAGTAATTCTTATCTTTGTTCTTCTATAGTTAAGGTGTTCTTTTTCTCTGGCTTCTTTCAGGATTTTTTTCTATATCTTTGATTTTCTGTAGTTTGCAAATGATATGCCTAGGCTTAGTATTTTTAACATTTATCCTCCTTGGGGTTCTATCAGTTTCCTTGATCTGTGGTTTCTTATCTGACATTATTTTGGGGGAAATTCTTCATAACTATTGTTCAAAATTTTTTTCTGTTTCTTTCTTTTTTTGGTATTCCTACTATTCATATGTTACTTTTATTTTTAATTTCCCCCCACAGTTCTTAAATATTTTGTTTTTCTAGTCTTTTTTTTTCTGTTGTTTTAGTTTTGGTGGTTTCTATGTAGGTATTGTCTTGCTCAGAGATACTTTCCTTATCCATGTCCAGTTTGCTAATAAGATGATCAAAAGCATTCTTTGTTTCTATATAGTATTTTTTTATCTTTAGCATTTCTGTATGGATCTCTCAAAATTTTCTTCTCTGTGTTATATTGCCCATATGATTTTACATACAATCCTCTTTATCCATTAGAACTCTTACCATTTTAGCCATAGTTGTTTTAAATACTGGATCTGATCTTTCCAACATCCCTGACATATCTGATCCTTGTTCTGATATGTATTCTGTCTCTTCAAACTTTTTTTTTGACCTTTTATATAATGTTGATTTTTAAAATTATTTTTTATTTTTTAGTAATGCAGTGGTGAGGTGTGGGGAAAGCCAGCATTCTATACTTCTATGATTAGGTCTCAGTCTTTTAGTAAACCTCTGCCTCTGGACTGTGAACTTCACAAATGCTTCTCAGTACCCATCATAACATGGACAAAGTAACAAAAGTGGGCTGGCATTGTATATTCCTCTCCTTCATGGAAGGCCAAAGGGGACCAGCATTAGCTATTTCTTTGTCTCTATGTGGAAGGCAGAGCCAGATTTAGTTGGGTATTTCCTTTCTCCAGGTCACTTGGGCTCTGATAAACTCTACCTGGTTAGGCTCTGGTTAACTGGTTTCTGCTGAGGGGAGGTCTTATTAAGAACAGAATGCTCCGTTGATGGACATCTAGGTTCTTTCCATAGTTTGGCTATCGTGGACATTGCTGAACAGATCAAGGGATCAAGAAGATGTGGTATATATACACAATGGAATACTATGCAGCCATCAAAAGAAATGAAATCTTGCCATTTGCGATGACGTGGATGGAACTAGAGGGTATCATGCTTAGAGAAATAAGTCAATCGGAGAAAGACAACTATCATATGATCCCCCTGATATGAGGAAGTGGAGATGCAACATGGGGGTTAAGGGGGTAGGAGAAGAATAAATGAAACAAGATGGCATTGGGAGGGAGATAAACCATAAGTGACTCTTAATCTCACAAAACAAACTGAGGGTTGTTTAGGGGGAAGGGGGTTGGGAGAAAGGGGGTGGGGTTATGGACACTGGGGAGGGTATGTGCTATGGTGAGTGCTGTGAAGTGCGTAAACCTGGCGATTCACAGACCTGTACCCCTGGGGATAAAAATATATGTTTATAAAAAATAAAAATTTTTTTTAAAAAAAGAACATAACAGTCCTTCAATAAAACGTGTTTGATTAAAAAAAAAAGAAGAAGAAGAAGAAGAAGAACAGAATGCTCCGGTGTATTTCAAAATGGTGGTTTTTCCTATCACAGTGGGAGGCACAAAAGATTTTTCTCCAGTATTCACTGTGAGAACCCGGTCAAGTTTCAGGAGGTAAAACATAAAATGTGGGGACCTCCCCATGACTACCTCACCCTGAAGATTTTCTCTCTCAGATTTTCCACATGGAGCCTCCAGCAATTTTTCAATTAGGGTTGATTTTTTTCATCAACCCCCACTGGTTTCAACAGAGGTTTCAGAGCATGAATTTCTGCTCTGGTAAGTTGTGATTCTCTATATTTGTTTATCAGTCTTTCCAATTTGGGAGACAGTGGTGCTTCTTTCACGGGTTTAGTAAGAATTGTTGCTTTTACTGTTTGCTCACCTTTTTACTTGTAGAGATGGAGTGGTGACTTCCAAGCTTCCTACATGCCAGATTGGAAACTCTAAGTTACTAGAGTCTGCCTTTTCAAAACCATTTTTTGAATATCACATTAAAATATTTATATTATTTTATATTTAACATAAATAATAAATAAAAAATAAATAATTTTATATTATTTTATATTTAAACTAATATAAAATATTTTATAATTTTAAAAATTGAAATATTTTTATAATTGAAGTATTTTGAAAAACATTCTTAAAATATTAAAAAAATACTTTAAACATTTAAATACATTTAAATATTGCAATTAAAATATTTTAATTTTTTAAAAAATATTGCATTTAAATGTTTATCATAATTTAATTTTTTGACTCCATCCTTAAAGTTTATCCTAAAGTGAGTGCCCAGCTCATCTCACTCTATTCCTGGCTCAGAAAAATAGAGGAAGACATTATCTCCCAACTGAGAAAAACACTGATGTTTTTCCTCTGCTTCTGCCAGGTGTTTGTGAACACCTTAATGCTAGAATTCCCGAGGACCTGAGGTATTATTTCATTGTCAGGGATTAGTAAAAATACCCCCAGCTGTAGTCTTAGAAGAACCTATTTACTCAGTTCTGCCTTGTTTCTGGAGTGCAAACCCCTAAGGTCCTCTTATGTTCCAATGCTTTTCTCCTTAGCCCCATGGGACAAAACTTCATTTAGTCACTCAGACTCCTAGATTTCTGCCTTCTTTCCAGATTGTAGCTGGGGAGTTGGCAATTAATTTGCCATTTTTCCCCTATAGATTTCCTACGTTTCCTCAATGAAAAGTTTTGTTCAAATGGCCTAATCAGACATTAATGGTATTGGAAGTTCTGGCCTGTTTTATAAAACCTAAATTATTTATCTTTAGATAGCCTGGTTATTTTTTTTTAAGATGTTATTTATTTATTTGACAGAGAGAGATCATAAGTAAGCAGAGCAGCAGGCAGAGAGAGAGGGGGAAGTAGGCTCCCTGCTTAACAGAGAACCCGATGTGGGGCTCAATCCCAGGAACCTAAGATCACAACCCAAACCAAAGGCAGAGGCCCAACCACTGAGCCGCCCAGGTCCCCCAAGATATCCTGGCTATTTAAATTCCCTAAGTAATCCTATAATTCCACTATTCTTTTATCGTATAAATAGGTAATAGATAAAACTATTTTATTTATTTATTTATTTATTTTAAAATATTTTATTTATTTATTTGATAGACAGAGATCACAAGTCAGAGAGGCAGGCAGAGAGAGAGGAGGAAACAGGTTCCCTGCTGAGCAGAGAGCCTGATGTGGGACTCAGTTTTAGGACCCTGAGACCATGACCTGAGCTGAAGGCAGAGGCTTTAACCCACTGAGCCACCCAGGTGCCCCAAACTATTTTATTTATTAAGAAAAAAATATGTGAGAATTATGGGTAGTTCAGCCCATTAAGCGTCTGCCTCCAGCTCAGCTCATGATCCCAGTGTCCTGGGATCAAGCTCTGCATCCCATCGGGTTTTCTGCTCAGCCTGGAGCCTGTTTCTGCCTCTCCTTCTGCCTGCCACTCCCCCTGCTTGTGCTCTCTCTCTCACTGTCAAATAAATAAATAAAACCTTAAAAAAAAAAAAAAAACTTAAAAAAAAAGTATGTACCCTGAGAAAAGTGTTTAAACACAATTTAGTTGCATCTTTGAATTAAAAAAAAAAAAATAGCCTGCATTCTGAAACTAGACATTCTGAAACAGTCTAAGTAAATACTGAGCAAAGACTATGCCTGTTATATTGATATAATTTGCCTGCTGAGGAACAAAGAGGTATGCAACACATGTGTAAGAAAATTCCCCAAAGGAGAACTGGAGTGAGTGTGCCAATCAGTATCCTTCTAAAAGAATCGGAATTGGAAGCTGAATAAGGAAGGGGAAAAAAAAGAAAGAAAAAAAACAGGACAACCCTAAGGGGGTTTATTGAGACAGACCCAATGAGCGGGGGACGGAAGAATGGAATCTTTTCTTTGGAGATAAAATTTTGGATTAAAACCTGTATATATATATATATATATTTTTTTTTTCTTTTAAAGATTTATTTATTTGACAGACAGAGACCACAAGTAGGCAGAGAGGCAGGCAGAGAGAGAGGAGGAAGCAGGCTCCCTGCCGAGCAGAGAGCCCGATGTGGGGCTCGATCCCAGGACCCTGGGATCATGACCCGAGCCGAAAGCAGAGGCCTCAACCCACTGAGCCACCCAGGCGCCCCTAAAACCTGTATATTAAAACTAATCCATACAGGTGAAAGTGGCTCCCAAGTTGTATACAATAAGGAAGGTTCCAACTCTGCCTTTGGATCCTTTCTGAATTTCCAAGGCACATAATTATGAATGTGACTCATACCATGTAAGAAAGTAAACTGCAGATGTTTGGTGGGGGACACTGACCTTTAAACATCAGCATTGGTGATTTCAATTTAGTTTTACACTACTACTTTAATACTACATGAATTATTATACAAATTCATAAAAAGCTGGGAAATTCTACCTGGTAGGTTCATATGTAGTTGGTGTAACAACTACCTTAAGCCCAAAGGATTATAATAATTCAAAGTATATTAATCCCTCATGAGCCACAAAAAGTTTTGTTTGATTTATTCCAGAACGACCAGAGCTTTCTTGACACTTGCAGAATATGCAATGGTAGTTAAATTTAGTGCCTCACCATTTTTGTCAAGATTTCATAAGATGTTGAAGTTAAAAGATTGCCATCAATATTTATAAACAATCCTGTAATTCTAAAGTATAAATGTTTTCACTTAAAGATTAGTAATTCCATTAGAAATATTCCTCCCTCATCCATTCGGTTGCCCCCTTGTCCTACCTTTAGCCAATGTACTACATGGCCTCAAAGGAAAAGGGAGAAACCATTCAAAGCAAATAAATCCATAATAGGTATAATTAGAAATGTGCAAAATAACTTTCAAAACATCAGAGCTGCATGTCCTTAATTCAGATGTGAAGATATGTATTTTTAATGAAAACTAATAGCTTTGATACATATCACTTGATTTGATAGTAATTAAAAATGGGAAGTAGTAGGACTACCTTTTACATGTGTCCATACATTAAACACAAAAATGTGTTTGTTTCAGTATTCATTGGAATTCTGCAATTTTTGCTTTCTGAGCCCATGGCTATGCTCTTATTCGTCTTACTTTCTAGAAAGACAAAAGATTACTTATACTGTCAATTTCTAATTCCTCTTGAATTGCTGTGTATTGTGCAAAAGCTAGCCTATACCTCTACTCATAGCTTGATGAAAGAATATTATTGGTATTCCAAGCTACAGACTTTTAAATGGGGCTTCAGGAGAGAAGGCTTTGATGAAATGCCAAAAATGGTGTGATTTAACCAAATATTGTTTTAATAGTTTTTGTTATTATTATTATTAGGGTATGGTAAGGCCAACAGATCAGAAGGCAACTGCCATTTAAAAGATAAATTGTACTTTTGAGATTTCAAGAGAGGGAAAACATATCACACCACAAGGGGCCACACTGGGAATCACCTGGAGTCAAAAGCAAGGCTGAGGGAGAGTAGGGGAACCATTGGCAAGAGGCTTTGCTGTGGTTTCTGAGGGAAGAAATGAGCAATTCAGGGGAAGCTGGCTTAGAAGGGACTAGTTTGAATAATTTTAGCAGCTTTGGGGTATAAGGACTATTTGTAGTTGCCTGGTACATGCCTCTGAGGTGATGAAGGTAAGTGGGTAGTGGTCCAACGTATGAGCCTAATAGGAAGGTAGTTGGGGATATGGACATAACTAGCTACTCAAGAAGGGGAACCAAACAGCCTCTAGCCAGGCCCTCAAATCTGAGTCATTACAGCATTTTGAAAACTGTTGCAGTTGTCCCTTTGATGCTGACACCAGATTGAGTTTGATTATTTGGATATTTAAGTGGCCTTCACATTAGGGGAGAACTTCAAAGAATAGACATAAGTTGGTCTACACAGTATAGAAAATATATTATGAGAGTAAAAAAGAGGAATGCAAGCAGAAATATAAGAAATCCTTATAGGTTGGCTCTTAACTAAGTTTCTCATTTTACAAGGCATTAGCCAAGAAAACAGATCTGAAATTTCTGTTGTCTCTGATAATATCTTGATGGCATTGCACTATGTGTTAAAGGTAGAAATCATATATATTTTTGGATGACATTTTGGTGTATTCCTCAGGTCAAGGTCGCTGGTCCAACAATTGTTGGAGGGTATGAATCAATAGTTTAGTAAAATGTATGTAAAGATGGGTAGTTGTAACCAGGAAAAGGGATACTTGTGGTGATGGTCATTGCTGGAGATTCAGGACAGCAGGTCATGGTGGAAAGCTGAAGGGGGTCAAGGGAAAAGGCCCTGGGGAATGTGATGTCCTCTCCTCAAGAATTCAGGAATTGACTGATAGGAGGCAGTTGCCTCCTAGAGAAAGCAATAATCTCCCTTAACTTTTACTTCTTATTTTTTCAAATTTTACTTAATTTCTAGTTAGTTAGCATATAGTGTAATATTGGTTTCAGGAGTATATTTTAGTGATTTATCAGTTACATATAACACCCAGTAATCAACACAACAAATGCCCTCTTAAATACCCATCTCCTGTCTAGCCCATCATCTGTCAACCTCCCCTCCAGCAACCCTCAGTTTGTTGTCTATAGCTCAGAGTCTCTTATAGTTTGCTTCCCTATGTTCATCTGTTTTATTTCTTAAATTCCACATATGAGTGAAATTATATCTTCACATTGTTTTCCAAAGTAGTTACACCAAATTGCATTCCCACCAATAGTGTAAGAGGGTTCCCCTTTCTCCACAACCTCTCCAATACATGTTGTTTACTGTCTTATTAATTTTGGCCATTCTAACTGGTGTAAGGTGGTGTATCTCAGTGTGGTTTTGATTTGAATCTCCTTGATTGTTAATGATGATGATGAACACTTTTTCATGTGTCTATTAGCCATTTCTGTCTTCTTTGGAGAAGTGTCTGTTCCTGTCTTCTGTCCATTTTTTGACATGATTATCTAGTTTTTGGGTGTTGAGTTTGAGTTCTTTATAGATCTTGGATAGCAGCCCTTTGTCTGTAGTGGCATTTGTCAATATCTTCTCCCATTCCATAGGTTGCCTCTTTGTTTTCTTGACTGTTTCCTTTGCTGTGCAGAAGATTTTATCTTGATGATGTCCCAAAAGTTCGTTTCCATTTTTGTTTCCTTTGCCTTTGGAGATGTGTCTTTTTTTTTTTTTTTTAAAGATTTTATTTATTTATTTGACAGAGAGAAATCACAAGTAGGCAGAGAGGCAGGCAGAGAGAGAGAGGAGGAAGCAGGCTCCCTGCTGAGAGAGAGAGCCCGATGCGGGACTCGATCCAGGACCCTGAGATCATGACCTGAGCCGAAGGCAGCGGCGTAACCACTGAGCCACCCAGGCGCCCCATGGAGATGTGTCTTGAAAGAAGTTGCTGTGACCAATGTTTAATTGGTTCCTGCCTATGTTCTCTTCTAGGATTTTGATGGATTCCTGTCTCACATTGAGGTCTTTCATCCATTTTGAGTTTATCTTTGTGTTTGGTGTAAGAGAATGGTCGAGATTCATTCTACTATACATTGCTGTCCAATTTGAGATATGGGAAAGTATTGCATGCAAAATAAGAGAACATAGTGCTATACAAAAGCAACAGAAAAATCAAGCTTTTAGAAATAAAATATAACCAAAAACTTTAAAAATTTATTCAGATGTTCTTGAAATATTATAGGGAACAGTTTAGTGGTTGCCAGAGTGAGGAATGAAAGAGGGAGAAGAATGGTGACCATACAGGGGTAGCATGTGCCATGTCTTTGTGATGACAGAATAGTTCTGAATTTTGATTGTGGCTGTGGTTACATGAATCTACACATGAGATAAAATGGCACACAAATGGGCACATGTAAAATAGGACGCCAATAAGTGCTTAAAAGTCAAAAATCAAGAAATAACATTATAAAAATATTACTTTAAAATGTAAAACTAAATAATCAGAAGAAACTTGAGAATTGAAATATGGATTGGTTTAGCAAATTGCTTTTCATTAGAATCTCATTTGATTATTTTGGCTATGAATTTTATCCCTTCACAACAAAACCAGACCAAATGTGAATAAAATGTAATTTTTAGCTCACCACCATTTTCATACAACATGTTCATTGATACTCAGTTTTTGTTTGGAATCATCTCAGTGTGTTAGGAGTTCTATATTTCCTTTAATACACTGGATTTTGACAGGAAGATTGTCCAGGTTAGCAGCCCAACATACAGGACTATAACCCCTCATGGGTAGCAACAGTCTCTTACTTGTCAATTTAGCACAAAAACTTTTTTTCAACACAGTGTTTATTCAGTTGAGCTGGAAAACAAACAATAATGTAAATTCAGAAGACTAACAAAAACCATTTTCATTTCATGAGGAGTCAGGAGATTAGATGCTTTCAGTTTGCCCTATATGAGTAAAATAAGACCTATAAAATATGAAAATGAAAAACATGGATGTGTATTGTATCAGTCTGCTCAGGCTGCCATAACAGTATCCCACAGACTGGCTTAAACAGCAGAGATGTATTTTCTCACAGCTCTAGAGACTAGAAGTCTAGACCAATGTTCTGTCAGGGTTGGCTTCTAATGATGTATCTCTTCTTAGCTTGGGGATAACAGCCTTCCCTCTTGGGCCTATAGGGAGAGCAAGGGAGCTCTGGGGCCTCTTCATCTTATAAGGACACTTGTCCTATTGGACTAGAGCCCTATGCCCATGACCTTATCTGACCTTGATTATCTCCTTACAGGCTCTATCTTCAAATGGTTACATTGGGGGTCAGAGATGCAACATATAAATTTGGGGGTATACAATTTAGTCTATAACATGTATGTTGTTGCATTTTTAGGTGGAATAACTTTTTATAATTAAGACACTGAAACCAGTATTTTTACTGCAGCAAGTAAATCAAAGAGACTAGGAATTGACAAAGCTGATACATATTTCTGTGAATGAGATTTACAATCCATTAACATTTTCTTTTTTTAGTATTTTATCTATTTATTTTTTAATTAATTTTTTATTTTTATTAACATATAATGTATTATTAGCCCCAGGGGTACAGGTCTGTGAGTTGCCAGGTTTACATACTTCATAGCACTCACCATAGCACATACCCTCCCCAAAGTCCATAAACATTTTCTTTTAAAGAGAGAAAAACTTCTGTTTCTGCTCAGAAATTTTAGGGTTAGTCTTTGCCATTTGAGGTGAGAAACTTGAAATTTTAAGAGATTAATTATTACTTAGGAAGATAAGAAAAAGGATGTGTGTAAAAATTTTTCTATTAAGATGTTTACAATTATGTACCTAGACTTGCTGCTCTCTGGCAACCAAAGCCATAAAACGTATAGTTTTTGTCATCATAGAGGTTTCCATCTTGTTGATGATGGTAGTTGAAAGATCTTTATTCATGAAATTGTTAAATAGTTTCAAACAAAAAGCAAATGTATAATGGAATAGTAGATAATTCCTAATACATAGAAAAATTTAAAGGAGACTAAAATATCAATTTCAGGGAATAATTAAGTTGGAAAAAGCTTGATGGAGATGATAAAACTTGTCTTTGACAAGCTGTAATGATAGAGGAAGTAGGGTAGATGGGGAGACAGCTGTTTTCTTTTTTTCTGCTTGAAACCCAGCTTTTGTAACAATGTAGCAGAAATGTAAGATATGTAGAGTGGGAGCCCATCCTTAGGTTCTAGGCTGCTCAGATTTCCAGGATAACTGCTCAGAACACAAAGTCTTTGGGTCACTAGTGCATCAAAGAAAGCATATAGAAAACCACTCAGGATTCATTCCCTGACTTCCAGGCATGTGTGCACCTTGTTCATATGGGCTTTCAGACTATTCACTGAGTGCCTGCTCTGCCCTTCACTTCTCATGTGCCAGATTTACTTTTTAAATAATGCCCTTCTGCTTGAATGTGTTGTAGTTTCTATTCCTAGATACTGAAGATAGTGTCCTATCTCCTCTACCTAAGCTTGCAGCTGTTGGACTCTATCCAGAGCTTTCTCACTTAAAGATCCTGGATCACTTTCCTTCTCATGCAGGTTTTTTATCTTTGTCACCATCTGTGCAAACAGAAAATAAAAGTTAGATCAGAAAGAGAATTAAATGATGAAATATTGTTCCCTAAAGAGAATATGAGAATATCTACATTGATCTCTTTGTTTTAGGAAGAAGTTAACTCAACCTAAAAGATGTGGGAAACTGTTCAAAGTCCTACAACTTGATATTGGGACCAAGCAGATCTTAGACTAATTTTTCCAAATTCCTACTATGGTCTTTTTTTTCTTTTTAAGAAAACAAAACAAACAAACAAAAAACAAGCTTTTATTAACCATATAGCCAGGTGAAATTGTCTAGGTATCCATTGTATGATTTTGCAAGTGCATGTGTTGTTATAGATGAAACCACTCAGTATTTTGTTTCAGACCCAGGAAGCTGTTCAAATAAGATAGAAAAATAGGGTTAGTGAATTTACCTAACTGTAGCTGATTCTGATAGAAAATAAAAAGCCAATTCTTCATCACAGTCAGTGTAAATGACAAGGGAAATGATCCTCAGCCTTCATGGTATATAGTGCCCCTATGAGAAGTATTGTGGGATACTGCCTGGCCACATATTTTACAGTGGTACTTACTGTTCAGTCTATAACATTAGACATTAGTTCTAATCCCAACAAGTTGTCTCATCCTCCTAAATTTATTACAGATGTGGATTAAAGCAGTTATCATTGCCAGGTCCCTATAGAGAACAAATTTTTGGAGTGTTTTAGTGATAAAACATCCAGATTTAGATACACATAGGTACAGACTGAATTCTGTACATGAATAGATGAAAGACATTCCAGGATCATGCCTGATAGTGACAGATTCCAGGAACATCTAGGAAGGAATTTTGTCCAGCCAACTCGTAAACATACGTAACCTTCCACTTAAATGGTAATAATTCAATCTAAAGCCTTTAGTCTTTTCAAGCATAAGTTTTGGGCATTGGGGACATTAACTAAATTTATCTCCCTTTCCACGAATACAATTTAAGGGAAAATGAGAATACTATTATTGCAATTTAAAATAAAAATCATTTGTGAAGTGGAATAATGATTCACTGTTGAGTGAGCCAGTCTTTACATCCAGCCTGTCATCTGCTCATTCACCTAAATCTAGACATTATTTAGACAGAAATGCTTTTAATCACAATCTACTCGAAAATATCTGAGTGTATACACAGGTATAGAGTTTACAAATTCAGCATGTCGTTCAAGTGTGCACATTGGAAAAAAATGTCCTTGAATTTTTTGAAGTCTATTTTCCAATTGCTTCTTATGCATTGTAGGTCTTATCATCCTTTGCCAGATGCTAATTTTCCAGATCAGTGGCCCTGAGGTCAATGCCAGAAATACAAGTAGACCTAGTCTTCAATTTCTTTTTTATAATTTCTGATAGGGCTTCTCAAAAAATGTCAAATATTACATTAAGTATTTCATTTTTGCCAGTTAATGTCTGCTTAAACCCCTTCCTATATTCAGTGCCATGATGTTGGGATGGTGAGGATGAATCTGAGGAAAAAAATCTCTTCCTTGACACTGCTTAAGTTAAACATTAAGGTTGGAGGTTGAAGGCATAGTGCTTTCTTTGTCAGATATTTAAAAAGTTGCTGATGAGTCAAATGAATGAAGTTTAATTAAAGAGTCTTCCAAAATACTTTAATGGAAAAAGATATCATATATATCATTTCCATTTCCAAAGTTTGTGCCTAATTCTACATATTGAACATGAGAAGATATGTGCTTTTGATATAGCAAAGTTTTGCTGAATGTAAGTTTTAAGAAAATTAGTAGGAAAATATATAAAACTAAGGAATGTTAGCAGATTCATATGAGTGCAGCAGATGTGTATAATTTCTCAAGAAAGATTATTCCCTAAGAAAGAAGAGCTTAAATTGTGTGTGACCTTCTGAAAACATCCTATCCAATTCTTCCATTTTTAAAGTCACAGGGATTCAGACTAAGGAAAAATATGCCCTGATTGACATGAGGATAAAGTAGGCTTGATAGATTCATTGTTCTCAATATAAAGACTCCATGGCTTTGAAATTTCAAACTCTTCTAAACTTCACTCATTCATTTGCCATCTAATTTAGATAAATTTCAGAACTATAAGCTTGCTTTTATAAATACTCTAGATAAAATATGTTTAATCTGATTATTTGTTCCCATTCAGTGAAAATACACACACATACAGATATACCACAAACATACAAATTTTAAAGGGAAGGCTGCCTTTTGCTGCTTATGAAGAAAAAAAAATTCTTATATCCTTTTTAGTATAAGATGGACATTATTCAGGTTTTTTAAAAATTGTCCAGCACATTCATGGTTGTAAAAATCAAATTGGAGATATATGCAATGAGTTACAATCTTTCAAGAATCATATATAGATCATATATACATGTGACATATATTTTTTATAAAGGATGCTTTTTACTGACTTATAAGTATGAAAATAGTTATTGGTATAAGGAAACAGAATAAGGCCTGGGAGAATAGAAACCATAGGCTGATGATTCCTAAAGTAAGAAGTGCTACTTATTTACTTCACTGAGTCTTACAAGTAGAGTCATGATAGAAAAAGGTTGGGAATTATTTCCTTAGACAGCTATTTGTTACTTCCAAGCTTCCCAACACAGGGTCAATACCACTTCCATCTTAGCCTTGAATCATCAGGTAGCTTCTCCTCTGATCTTGCTCTGCCTGATTTGGATACTGCCCTCTTGAGTTCCACTAGATTTTTTCTTTAGAAAAGACTAAATATGATGCAAGTCTTTACGTGAAGCCACTTTTACAGGAATGTACCCAGCCCACTCAACAAGTTAAAAAAGGGGAGTGGGGCGGATACTAATAGATAAAGTCCATAAAAGGTTTATAAAATCACTAATGCTACATAATTAGGTAGAAGCTAAATATGGCACTTGGCATTTTGTTTTAATTTTCCCTAAATCAATCTAGTACATCCCGCCTAAAAAATGGGGAGAAATAAGGTGGCCTAAAACAGTACCTACATTATTCACTACTTGTTGAGTGAATAGACAGACTGCTGTTTGGATGAGTGCATTTCATGCATAACTTAGCCCATATCTTGTAGAGTGCACTCAGAATTTTTAATAAACACCAAAAAGCTGTATATGTACATTAGTAAATTGTATAAGCAGAATGAAAGTATAGTTCATAGTATGTATGTATAACTACCCCAAGTTCAAACTGTGATTGTACTCTACCTGATGTTTGGAGTTCACAAGGGGAATTAAAAAAAAAAATGTTCAATCAGGGCATATATCTTTTCTTCACCAAAAATTTTATGAAATGTATATCATTGTGTAAAACAAAACTGGCATTCCAATGGCAGGGAGTATATAAAATGTAAGAGCAATACAGTTCTAGGTAGTCTAAGTTTTATTAAAAGATGAAAACCTATTTGGGTCAAGTTTTGTTTTTCTGATTCAGATGCCAGGGGATCGATCATTTTAGAGACATTGTGTTGATATATGTTGTGCATAGTATTAGTTCTGATGAATTGTCAGTCACAATAGTGAGGAACTAGAACCCTGAGTTTCCTGTGAACACATCTGAAGGTCTGGCTCTGTATGTAACTTAAAAATGGCATGGACATGAGTAATTCCATACTGTTTTGCTTTTCTAGGACTCAGAATGCTTTATGCCACATTATGCCACAAGATGGTAGGTTAGATTTTTGGAGGGAGACAGCAGGGCTGATCAATTGTCAATGATTGCATCAGAATTACTCTCTACTTTACCCAAAATAGTGTAGGAATTTATTGTGTTTTAGAAGAATTTGTTACAAACATAAAGATTATATCTTGTTTTTCTTTTGTCTCCCTTAAATTGGGTGATGAATGAAATCTTTGAAAGGTTGCTGGTTGAGTGGAAGACTGAGTAAAATGAATCATAGAGGAAGAAGATGATTTCCTTTTAAATAAAAGATAATTTAGACTTATTATACTTTCAAATTTCTTAGGTTTTAATTGGTGGAGAATGATAACTTCTATGTTTCCTTCCTAAACCTCTGATATTAAATGAGACAAAGATATTTTTATCTCCTCTTCTGTTAAGGAAGTAAAATCTAAGAGTTGGTAAAATCCAATTTATATTACATTTTGGAATAGTAAAATCCAGTAATTATAGCTTCTTTAACTTTTGATATAGTCCTTTCTGCCCATTCAACAGCTATCATCACCCCTTACTCCATAAAATTAATTGGGGAATATTTCCTCTTTTTGTTTTCTGAAAGACTGCTAAAATTGGTATTATTTCATCCTACAGTATTAGGTAAAATTCACTAGCGAAGTTAACTGGTCCTGGAGTTTTCTTTATTGGAATGTTTAATTAAAGTTCTCAATTTCTATTATAGAGGTAGAACTACTTGGGTTTCTTTCTTTCTTCTTAACTTTCTTTTTTTTTTTTTTTTTAAGATTTTACTTATTTGAGATCGAGTGAGGGCACAAGCAAGGGGGGTTGGGGATAAGGGGGCAGAGGGAGGGAGAAGCAGGCTCTCTGCAGAGCTGGGAAGGGAGCCCCACACAGAGATCCATCCCAGATGATGACCTGAGCTGAAGACAGGTGCTTAGCTGACTGAGCCACCCAGGTGCCCCTTAGGTTTCTGTTCTTGCTTGATCTTAAATAATTTGTGTCTTTCAAAAACTGCACCCACTTCACTGATGTTGTTGAATATATGGCATCAATTTGTTTACAGTATTCCTGTTACCTCTTTAATGACTATAATTTTATAGTGATAACCTCTCTTAATTCCAAAAGATTGTTTTAAATATCTTATTTATTTATTTAAGAGAGAGACAGTGAGAGAGAGCATGAGCGAGGAGAAGGTCAGAAGGAGAAGCAGACTCCCTGCAAGCTGGGAGCCTGATGCAGAACTCGATCCCGGGACTCCAGGATCATGACCTGAGCTGAAGACAGTCGCTCAAGCAACTGAGCCACCCAGGTGCCCTTTCAAAAATTTTTAATTGATGTCTTTTACCCTTTTTTATTTTTTTCTCTGATAAGTCTGCCTAATATCTTCTATGTTTGTTTCATCATTATTATCTATTCTAGTGTAGTTATTATCCCACTTTTTAGGCTTAACCAGTTAGTTGATTAATATCTTCTGTTTCTTTATTCTCTGATACATTTATTATTTTTACTATGTGTTTTTGTCCTTTTAAACATCTATTTTGCCTTTCCTATTTAATTTTCTCCTAAAGAGCCAGCTTGTTAATTTATTTATTATATCTAAATATTTTTCTAACTCATAAATACATGCTTTGCTTTTCTTCTGTGTTTCTCTCCTTAAGGCTGGCTTCCTATAATAGCAGATTAGCTTGGGGAGGGAGGAGCAGAGAAAACCTTCTCCAGATAACACTTATAAGAGCCAAACAGGGTGCGTGGGTGGCTCAGTCAGTTGAGCATTTGCCTTTGGCACAGGTCATGATCCTGGGGTCCTGAGATTGAGTCCTACATCGGGCCCTCTGCCCCATGGGGACCCTGCTTCTCCCGATGCCTCTCTCTCTATCTCTCATGAATAATTAAATAAAATCTTTTTTAAAAAGCCACACAAAATATTAAAAGATATACTGACGATCCTGGAGAGTAATCACAAACAGTTATTGTTTATCCTTGAAAGATGAGGCTTTAGTTTGTTTCTGCCCATGGGCTACCCCAAATTCTCATGGATGTCAGTGCAGAAAATAATTTATTATTGGGGTGACAGGAGAGTTTTGAGGGTAATCAGAAATGCAGAGCAGATTCTGTAAAGGAGGGGACTGCAGAAGCAGTGAACATTTAAATCTTCATGAAAGTGTTCAAAATTTAACATGGGACATCTGGATGTTGGTTAAGCATCTCCCTTTGGTTCAGGTCATGGTCCCAGGGTTCTGGGATCAAGCCCCATGTGAGGCTCCCTGTTCAGTGGTGACTCTGCTTCTCCATCTTCCTCTATCACTCTCCCCTGCTCATGCTCTCTCTCTCGCTTGGTTTCTCTTTAAGTAAATAAATCTTTTTTTTTTTTTAAGATTCTATTTATTTATTTGACAGAGAGATATCACAAGTAGGCAGAAGGGCAAGCACAGGGAGAGGGGGGAAGCAGACCCCCTGCTGAGCAGAGAGCTCAATGCAGGGCTCCATCCTAGAACCTTGAGATCATGACCTGAGTCAAGGCAGAGGCTTAACCCACTGAGCCACCCAGGCGCCCCATAAGTAAATAAATCTTTCATAAAATAATTAAATGTGAAGAATTAGAACAATATGACCCATGTTCAAAACAAAAGGTTAGAAATAGAGCCAACTATGAAAGGAACTAAGTGTAATTATCAGACAAGAACTTTCAAGTGGCAATTATAAATATACTCTAGAACTTTAAAAGAAATTTCAGTCCAATGAAGATAGGAAAAATCTCAGTATTTGATAAAATGTACCAAATGAAAAAGTTAAACCTGAGGTAATAACTCATTTTATCTCATTTTTAAATGAAAAATTCATTATCATCTTAAAACACATTGAAATGACAGAAAAGAGATTATGTGATATTATTTTAAAAAAGGATTTGTCTCCCTCCCAATCCCATATTGTTTCATTGATTCTTCTCCTACCCACTTAAGCCCCCATGTTGCATCACCACTTCCTCATATCAGGGAGATCACAATTATAAAAAATAAAAAATTTAAAAAAAAATTAAAAAAAAAGGAAAAGGCACACACACATATTCGTATATATAAAACAATTTAAAGAACAAAGAGTAGAAAGACTAAAGAAAATGAATGGCACTATGGAAATCTGTAAAATAAACAGTATCACAATGAACATTTGGAAATGCAGAATGACTAAGGGAAAAGAATGGGAAAAATATTTTAAAATTCAGGAAATAGAATTTTGGCAGAAAACTTTCTATTTTGTTGAATACCATAAGTTTACAGATCCCAAAATCTCAATAAACCCTAAGCAAGAAGAGAACAGAAGAATATGAAATAAAAACTATATAAACATACAAACAAACAAAAAACCTAAAACTTAACAGAAGAGTTGGTTCTTTGATGCAATGAATAAAATTGATAAGCCCCCAACAAAGTTGTGTGTGCATGTGCATCTGTGTGTGCACACGTGTGTATGTATGATTGCACAGGGGAAGGGGAAGAAAACAAATTACTAATATCAGGAATGAAAGAGATGACTAGAGATAATAAAATAAATATTAAACGCATAGTAAGGGAATATTTTGAAAAAATTATATAAACTTGACAATTTAGAAATTTATTAAAATTAGAACCATATAGATGTAGTAATTTTCTTTAAATGTAAAAATCAAAAATATGAAAATATGAATATTTTGCAATTTATTTTCAAGTGTCTCTCTAAGTAGAAAACTCTGTTCCCAAAGTCTTCATTGGTAAACTCAGTTGAATATTTCAGATAGAGAAAATACTAATTCTACAAAAACTCTTCAGGAAAATAAAGGAAAGAATATTTTTTTTCTTTTCTTTTTTTTTTTTTTTTAAGATTTTATTTATTTATCAGAGGGGGGTGGGGTGAGAGCGAGCACAGGCAGACGGAATGGCAGGCAGGCAGAGGCAGCGGGAGAAACAGGCTCCCTGCTGAGCAAGGAGCCTGATGTGGGACTCGATCCCAGGAGGCTGGGATCATGACCTGAGCCAAAGGCAGCTGCTTAACCAACTGAGCCACCCAGGCGTTCCAAGAAAAGAATATTTCTTAACCTTCGTCATGAATTCAGCATAATTATAACACCCAAGCCTACAATGACAAAAGGAAATTTACCGTCACGGACGTCAAAACTCCAACAAAATCAGGGCGCCTGCGTGGCTCCGTGGATTAAGCCTCTGCCTTTGGCTCAGGTCATGATCTCAGGGTCCTGGGATCCAGCCCCTATAGCATTGTGCTCTCTGCTCAGCTGGGAACTTGCTTCCCCACCCCGCAACCCAGTACCTCTGCCTGCCTCTCTGCGTACTTGTGATCTCTGTCCATCAAATAAATAAAATCTAAAAAGAAGAAAAAAAAAAAAACCCTCCTACCAAATCAAGCAAATTAAGTCAGGAATATAAAATGAGTTAATCAAAATAAGTTGGGTTTTATCTCACAGATGCGATACTGGTTTAGGCTCTGAAAGTCAATCCATGTATTAAAATGTGGAGGGGAGAATTAAAAGAATCACATGGAAAAATTAAACAACCACATGGCAATTTCATAGATACATAAAGAGAATTTGATAGAATTCAATATCCACTCACTAAAAAAAAGAAAAAAAATACTTCACACACTAGAAATAAAAGGGAATTTTCTTAATCTGCTAAAAATTATGTACAAAAAACCCTTGTAACTAACATATTTGGAGATTTCTGAACACTTTCTTTGGCAGCCTTTAGCTATAGGAATTTTTTTCTGATACATGATTCCAAGAGTTACTGAGGCCACCTTCCCAGTGTGCCTCTGTTAGAAAGAGATACTTTCTTAGCTATCTTGCCTTCACACATTTTTCTGTTCATGTTTCTTCATCTTTTTCAGGATTTCTTTCATTTAATTTCAGTTCTGAACAAAACTCATTCTTTTTTATTTAATATATTTGCTTGAGAAAGTTGAAAGCTGCCTTGGAGTCTCTGCCTTTTCCCCTTTTGTCTTGTTGCTTTCTATCATTTCTAGAAAAAGAGAAGGGAAGTTCAGAACATACTAGAACTAGTGGTTGAACTGGAGATAGGAGTAATCCCACCCAACCTGTATGACTCAGAAATAACCATAGGGATTAGAGACAAAGAGGTAATTGATACTGGGAGGGCAACTGTCACATGCTCACTAAAATGTTAATAACTTTGTACTTTTCAGCTATTTTTTCAATTAATAGAGTTTAATTTTTAGAGCAGTTTTAGGTTCACAGAAAAGTTGAGTGGAAAGTAGAGTTCTCATATACCCTGTATATTCACAAACACACAGTCTCCCTCACTAATAACAACTCACACAGGAGTGGTATATTTGTTGCAGTTAATGTACCTAGATTGATATATCATTAGCATTCAATTTATATCAGGGTTTACTGTGGATTTGTACAAAGGAAAAATGACATTTATCTATAATTATGATTTCATACAGAATGATTTTCCTACCCTAAAACTTTTCTTTGTTCTAGTCATTCTTCCTGCCCCCAACCTCTAGCAAACACATCTTTTTTTACTGTCTATATAGTTTTGCCTTTTCCAGAATGTCATGTAGTTGGAATCATACAGTATGCAGCTTTTTTCAGATTGGCTCCTTTCACTTTGTGATAAACATTCAAAGTTTCTCGATGTCTTTTCAAAGCTTAATAGATCAGTTCCTTTTAGTGCTGAATAATATTGCATTGTCTGGCTATACCATAGTTTATCAGTTACCTATCAAAGAATAACTTTATTGCACCAAAGTTTAGCAACCATGAATAAAACTACTATAAATATTGATGTGCAGGTTTTTGTATGGACCTAAGTTTTAAACACTATTCTCTTAATGTTTTTGTCTGGTTTTGGTATTAGGGTAATGCTGGGCTCATGGGGTGTGATAGAATTCTCTGCTTTTACCTTCTGAAAGAAATTATAGAGAATTGCATATTCTCCATTCTTTTAAAGAATTTATCAATGAATCCATCTATGCCTAGTCATTCTATTTTGGAAGATTATTAATTAATGATTCAATTTCTTTAGTAGTTATTAGCTTATTCAAATAATCTATTTCTTCTTGTGTGAGTTTTGGCAAATTGTGTCTTAAAAGGGATTGGTCCATTTCATTTAAATTATCAAATTTATGAGCATAGAGTTGTTCAAAGTATTCCTTTAATGTATTTTTTAATATTTTTAAAAATATTTTATAAACATATAATGTATTTTTAGCCCTAGGGGTACAGGTCTGTGAATCACCAGGTTTAAACACTTCACAGCACTCACCACAGCACACTGCCCCCAATGTCCATAACTCCACCACCCTTTAATATATTCTTAATGTTCATAAAATCTGGAGGGATAACCCCTTTCATTTCTGATTTAGTAATTTGTATCTCTTTGTTTTTTTCTTAGTTAACCTGGCTAGAAGCTTATCATTTCAAACAGCTAGTTTTGGATTCATTCATTTTCTCTACTGATTTTCTGTTTTCAAATTTATTGATTTTTATTTTAATTCATATTATAGCTTTTCTTATTATTATTTTGGATTTAATTTGCTCTCCTTTTTCTGATTTTCAGACAGAAGCTTACATGATTGATTTGAGGTCTGTATTCTTTTCTAATGCATACATTTAATGCTATAAATTGTCCTCTAAGCCCTGTTTTTACTGCATCTCACAAATTTGGATGTCCTGTTTTCATTTTCATTGAGTTCAAAATATATTTTAACTTCTCTTGAGATTTCTTCCTTGACCCAAGTATTATTTAGAAGTGTGTTGTTTAATCTTCATGTATTTTTGGACTTTCCAGTCATCTTTCTGTTATTGATTTCTAGTTTAGTTCTATTGTTAAATGCAAGCAGACATTTTATGAGTTCTATTCTTTTAAATTTGTTAAGGTGTGTTTTATGGTCAGAATGTGGCCCACTTTGGTGAATGTTCCATGTGAGCTTGAGAAGAACATGTACTCTGCTGTTGTTTAATGAAGTAGTCTATAGATGTCCGTTATATCCAGTTGACTGATGTTGTTGGGTTCACATTTTTTTTTTTTCTGAATTTTCCCCTGCTGGATCTCTTCACTTCTGATAAAGTGCTGGTGTCTCCAATTATAATGGTGGGTTCATCTATTTCTCCTTGGAGGTCTCCATTTTTGCCTCACATAGTTTGACACTCTTGTTAGGCACATATACAATAAAAATTATTACATCTTCTAGAAAAATTGATCCCTTTATCATTATATAATGCTCCTCTTTATTCCTAATACTTTCCTTATGTGTGCTCTGTTCAAAATCAGTATTGCTACTCCCACTTTATTGTGATTAGTGTTAGCGTGAAACCTCTTTATCCATCTGTTTACCTTTAATATATGTGTGTCTTTATATTTAAAGTATAGGCAATATATAGTCGGGCTTATTTTTTTATCCATTCTGACAATTCCTGTCTTTTATTTGGTTCTTTCAGACTATTGACCTTGAGAGTGATTATTAATACAGTTGGACAAAGATCTACCATATTTGTTATTGTTTTCTATGTTGCCCTTGATCTTTGTTCTTACTTTTGTCTTCCACTCTTTTTTCCCTTCTTTTGAGGTTTAAATTGAATATCTTATGTGATTCTATTTTCTCTCCTCTTATCACATCAGTTGTATTTCTTTAAAAATTTTTTTAATGGCTTCCCTAGAGTTTGCAATGTACATTAACAACTAATCCAAATCCATTTTCAAATAACACTATACCACTTCAGAGGCAGTATGACTATCAAAATAACAAAATAATAGTAACAAAATAATCCTATTCCTCCATCTTGTCCCTTGTATCATTGCTATTATACATTTTGCTGATAGAGCCATTCATGCACACACACATACACCTGTATTTGTATGTATGTATTCATATGTGTTTGTGTATGTGTATATATATATGTATGATTATTTTGAACAGATTATTATCTGTTAGAAAAATCTAGAAAAATATAGGTTTTATTTTATCTTCATTTATCCCTTCTCTGATACTCCCCCTTCCTTTATGAAGATCTGAGCTTCTGACCTATATAATTTCCTTCTCTCTAAAAAACTTCTAATAGCTTTTGCAAGGCAGTCTACTGGTAACAAATTCCCTCAGTTTTTTGTTTGTATGGAAAAAAATTCACCTTTGAAGGATAATTTCACAGGATACAGAATTCTAGGCTTTTTCTCTCAAAGTTTAAATATTTCACTCTACTCTCATCTTCTTTTCATGCTCTCTGAAGAGAAGCCCTATGATTCCTTTATTTATTTCTTTATAGTAAGATGATTTTTCCTGCTCTGGATTTTTCAGGATTTTTTCCTTGATTCTTATTTTCTGTAATTTGAAAATGATATGTCTAGCAGAATTTTTTTTGTTGTTGTCATTTATCTTGTTTGATGTCATCTAAGCTTCTTTGATCTGTTTTTTTGTCTGACCATATTTGGGATAATTCTCAGTCATTATTTCTTCAAATGGTGCTCCTTCTCTTTTCTCTTTTTTTCATATTTTTATTACATATATTTTGCATCTTTTATAGTACTTACACAGTTCTTGGAAATTTTGTTCTTTTTTAAAAATTTTCCCTTTCTATTCTTTTTGCTGTTTGCTTTTCAATTTTGGAGATTACTATTTAGACATCCTCAAGACCAAATTCTTTCCTTAGCTGTGTCTAGTCTACTAATAAACCCATCCAAGGCATTCTTCATTTCTGGTCTAGTGCTCTTAACCTCTAGCATTTCTTTTTGGGTTTTTCTTAGAATTTTCTTCTCTCTTCTTACACTCCTTATCTTTACTTGCATGTTATTTGCTTTCTCTATCAGAGCACTTAACATATTAATCATTGTGGTTTTAAATTCCTGGTCTGATAATTTTAACATCTCTGTTTTTTGGGGGTCTTGTTCTGATACATGGTCTTTCTCTTCTATTTTATATTGATAACTGGATACAACATACTAGATAAAAGAAACTGCTGTAAATAGGCCCTTAGTAATGTGGTAAGTTGTGAAGGGAGAAGAAGGTTTCTATAGTCCTATGATTGGGTCTCAGTATTTTAATCTGCCTCTGGCTCTGTACTCAGAGTACACATATGTACTTCATATGTGCTTCTCATCTCCACCCATCCCTTAGGTGAGACAGGATAGCTAAACTGGGCTGGACTGGAGTATTATCTTTTCTCCAAGTAGAAGATTACAGCCAGCTGGAGTTGGGTATTTCTTTTTTTTCAAGTCGTTTAAGCTCTAGTAAACCCTAGCAGTGTAGACTCTGGTTAACTAGTTTACCCTGAGATTAGGCCATTTTAAGAATAGAATGTTTTCATGTGCTTCAAAATGGTTCCTTTTTTTCTTCTTCTTTTCAGAAGTCTAAAGGGATTTTCTTCTGATAATTATTGTTAAGAACCTGGTCAAGTTCCTGGAAGTAAATCTCACCATACTGTGGGGGTCCCTCTATGACTGGGCCACCTGGAGTTTTTGACCTTCAGAAGTATCTACACCAGCCTCAAGCAATTCCTCAATCACAGTTCAGTTTTTTTAATCTCCAGCAGCACTGATTCTTTTGTAAGTTTCAACTTGCAGTTTTTTGCTCAGGTAAATTATAATTCTTTGTATTTGCCTTAAGTCTTTCCAATTTGGGGGCAATCTTTTGTTCTGTGACCTCTGCTCTCTGAGATCCAGGAATTTATAGTTTAAGAATCATCTTTTTGGGGCGCCTGGGTGGCTCAGTGGGTTGAGCCGCTGCCTTTGGCTCGGGTCATGACCTCAGGGTCCTGGGATCGAGTCCCGCATCGGGCTCTCTGCTCAGCAGGGAGCCTGCTTCCCTCTCTCTCTGCCTGCCTCTCCATATACTTGTGATTTCTCTCTGTCGAATGAATACATAAAATCTTAAAAAAAAAATCATCTTTTTCTTAGATTTTGGAAAAGTGTTTTTATTTATTCTGTTCTAATTCTAAGAAGTACAAAGTATCTATATGTTTAATCTTCCTCATGTCTTTCTTGGGTCAATAAATATACCTTAGACAATTTTTATCCATTTTTCTTCAGAGTTAAAAGTAGCTTTTTAAATTTCCCCTCAATATGATATTTTTTAATGGAATATTAATTCTGTTTATTTGTTTCTAATCCTTCAGTTGCACTCTTCTGACTTTAAACAAAAAAAGCTTATTTTTCTTTTAGATATATATAATTTTATCTCATCTTTTTTCTTTCCTTGTATAGCAGTATTTTACTTTTTATTTCCTTTCAATTACAAATGATCTGGTGCCTAAAATTCATTTGTTTTATGTAGTAAATCTTCTTTTAAAGTGTGTTCCTAACTTATTTCTTATGGGTTATCTTCTTGTGTATTTCAGAATACTTACGTAGCATCCATATTATTTTTTCCTTTTTTTTTTTTTTTTTTTTTTTAATGGATGCAAGCTATGCTGGGCCATTATTTGCCCCTTTAACCTACCTAAAAAAGAAGTAGATTTTGTCCTACACTGCCCATATCCCTATTTGGGTACTGCTATTAGAATAATTTTTAAGTACTCAACCTTGGAGGAGATACTGTAAGTGTGAACTGCCATCAGACATTCAGCAGGATTAAGGGAAGGAAGAGGGAGCTAAAACTAGAAGAATATTGTTTTTTTAAGATTTTATTTATTTATTTGACAGAGACACAGTGAGAGAGGAAACAAGCAAGAGCATTGGGAGAGGGAGAAGCAAGCTTCCCACTGAGCAGGGAACCTGATGAGGGGCTCGATCCCAGGACACTGAAATCGGGACCTGAGCCAAAGACAGATGCTTAGCAACGGAGCCATCCAGGTGCCCTAAAATTAGAAGAAATTTTAAAAAGTTAAAGCCATTGCAAAAAGTGTGTTTTAAAATAAATTGCTATTTAGCCTGCTTTCATGGAAATAATATTGCTGTGCCAAATATTTTTAATGGGATATTAGACTGAAAAACTGGCAGAATAAGAACTTCCCATTTAAGGAGAGAATCATTATTACTTAAGTAAATTGTTTTATCCTCATTGAACCATCACACAGTGAGAAATTGTGTCAGAGGTTGAGTTTTTGCTGGGTTTGCTCCATGTATGTTGATATACCTAATTGCTACTGGCTTTATGTAATTAAAGTAGCTTACAACAAAGTAATCTTCATCTTTTTATGGGAAACTTTCATAGCGTCTCTCATTTCTACAAATTAGGTGAAGTAGTTCTCCAGTTCTGGAAAATCTTCCTCACATTGGTAAAGGATCATGATACTTTGGAAATCTATGCAGAGGAAAAGTCTTATGCCTCAAGACTTTGCTATGTCACTGGTGAGTTTTTCCAAATGTATTAGAATGTTGGTAGGAGATGCTAAATGGCATTTCCAAATAGTAGAGCCCACTTTATCTCATAGCCTGATCCCTTCTAAACTTTGATAAGGGTAAATTGCTATTTTTTTTACATTTAATTCTCTCAAAAATGAAACTTTCTTAAGAATGGGGCTGTAACTTCATTGTTGGTGACTTTATAAAATATACTTCCTTTTTCCCACAAAGAGCAGACATTTCTTGCAAGTTATAGTATTAGGCTGGTATTATATGATATTTGTTTGACTTTCAACAGTGCAAAATAATCAAGGTTCAATTTCAGAGAATATGAGTTTTTTTGTTATAAAAAAAAACATATAACGTTCAATTTTCCATCATAACAATTTTTAGGTATACATTTTAGTAGTGTTGAGTGTATTTATGCCATTCAACATATATCTAGAAATTTTTCATCTTAAACTAAAACTGTATGCCCACTAAACACTAATTCTTCCTCCCCCATTTCCCCTAGTCATTGCCAATTACCTATTTTCTGCTTTTATGATTTTGGCTAATTTAGGTAATTTATATGAGTAGAATAATACAGTATTTATTGTTCTCTGACTGGCTTTTTATAATGATCTCTAGCTTTATCCATTTTGTAGCATGTGATAAGGATTTTGTTCCATTTTAATGCCACATAATATTTTGTTATGTATGTAACATTCATCTATTGATGAATTATGTATGTAACATCTATTGATAATGTTATGTATGTAACATTCTTCTATTGATGAATATTTGGGTCGTTTTTACTTCTTGCCTATTATGAATAATGTTGTGACAAACATGAGTGTGCAAATATCACTTCAATATCCTGCTTTGAATTCTTTTGGATATATACAAAAGGAAGAATTAGTGTTTAGTGGGCATACAGTTTGCATACATTTCTGCATCATATAGTAATTATATTTTGACCTTCTAAGGAAACTTCATGCTATTTTCCGTAGTTACGAAACCACTTTACATTCCCACCAACAGTGCACAAGTTTCCAATTTCTCCACATTCTTGTCAGCACTCATATCCTGTTGCTTTTATAATGATCATCCTGATGTGTTTGAGAAGGTATTTTGTTGTGATTTTTATTTGCATTTACCTTATGATTAGTGATGTTTAGAATATTTTCATGTTCTTGTTGGACATTTATATATCTTTATTGAAATTTCTCTTAAGGTCTTTACCCATTTTTAATTGGATTATCTATTTTTGATTATTAATTTGTAGAAGATCCTTATGTATTTCAGATGAAAGATGATTTAAGCACACAAAGTTTTATTGCAGGATATTAAACAGTTTAAAATTATTGATTAAGCTGAAAAAATGCATTTTAGGTGGAACTTTCAAAACAACTTCAGTGAAAAATACTCAAAAAAGGAGTGAATGCTTCTTATGTGATGAAGAAAATTAGGCACCTATACCAAACTGTCTTGATGACTACAGCTTTGTAATATAGCTTGAAGTCCAGAATCATGATTTCTCCTGCTTTTCTATCTTTTCCAGGTTTACTTTGGCTATTTGGGATCTTTTGTGATTTTCCACAAATTTTAGGATTTTTTTGTTCTAGCTCTGTGAAAAATGCTAGTGGTATTTTGATAGGAATTGCATTAAGTGTGTAGATTGCTTTAGGTAGTATACATATTTTAATAATGTTTATTCTTCCAATCCATGAGCAAGGAATTTTTTCCCATTTCTTAGTGTCCTCTTCAATTTCTTTCACAAGTATGCTATAGTTTTGAGAATACAGATCTTTTACCTCTTTGGTTAGGTTTATTCCTAACCAAATTTTATGGACCCACAACTACATGGTCAAGTAATCTTCAACAAAGCAGGAGAGAATATATGATCAAAAAAAGTCTCTCCAGCAAATGGTGTAGAGAAAACTGGACAGCAATAGGCAAAGGGATAAAACTAGACCACTTTCTTATACACAAAAATAAATTCAAAGTGGATAAAATACCTCAATGTGAGACAGAAAATCATCAAAATTCTAGAGGAGAATATAGACAGAAACCTCTTTGACCTCAACCATAGCAAATTCTTACTAGACACTTCACCAGAGGCAAGGGAAAAAAAAGCCAAAATGAACTACTGAGACTTCATCAAGATAAAAAGTCTGGGGTGCCTGGGTATGCAGTCAGTTCACTCTTGATTTTGGCTCAGGTCATGTCTCATGGTCATGAGATTGAGCTCTGAGATCATGGTCATGAGATTAAGCTCTGTGTTGGGCTCTCTACTCTGGGCAGAGTCTACTTGAGATTCTTGCTCCCTCTCCCTCTGCCCCTCCTCTCTTTCTACCAAATAAGTCTTAAAAAACAAAACAAAACAAAAAACGTCTGTGCAGCAAAGGAAGCAATTAAGAAAACTAAAGGGTAACCTACAGAATGGGAGAAGATATTTGCATATGACATGTCTGATTGAGGGTTAGTGTCCAAAAATCTATAAAGGTCCTTTCAAATTCAACACCACACACATGCGTGCACACACACACACACACACACACACCCGTTAAGTGAAAAAGACATGAATAGACATTTTTCTAAAGAAGACACCCAAATGGCCAACAGACACATGAAAAGATGCTCAACATCCTCATCATCAAGGAAATACAAATCAAAACCACAATGAGTTACAATCCCACACCTGTCAGAATGAAAAAAATTAACACAGGAAACAATTCCATAACGGTGTAGAGAAAGGGGAGCCCTCTTATACTGTTGGTAGGAATATAAGGTTGTGCAGCTACTGTGGAAAACAGTATGGAGGTTTCTCAAAAAGTTAAAAATAGAATGACCCTATGACCTATGATTACACTACTAGGTATATACCTAAAGGATACAAAAATAGTTTGAAGGGATATATGCATTCTAATGTTTATAACAGCAGTATCAACAAAAGCCAAACTATGGAGAGAGCTCAAGTGTCTATCAACTAATGAATGGATAAAGATGTGGTATATACGTACAATGGAATATAACTCTCCCATCAAAAGGAATAAAATCTTGCCATTTGCAACGACATGGATGGACCTAGTGTATATTACACTTAAGTGAAATAAGTCAAAAAAAGACAAATACTATATGATTTCATTCATGTGGAATTTAAGAAACTAAACATATTACTGTAAGGGAAAGAGAAAAAGAGGAGAGATGGGAGGAAAAGCATATGAGATAAGTAATGATAGAAAACAAACTGAGGGTTACTAGAGGGAGGCTAGTGGGAGATGAGCTAATTGAGTGATGTGTTTTTAAGGATGGCACTTGTTATGATCAACACTCTGTTAGATGCAAGTGAAATCACTAAATTTTACTCTTGAAGGTGATATTATACAAGATGTTAACTAATTAGAATTTAAATAAGAATTTGGACACAAAATAAGAAAAAGAAAATTAGAAACCTGCCATAACAAATGCTAGGTCTTGAACCATGCTGTGCCATATTACCAAAAGAAGGACGTCATACTAAGATCAGAACACTTACAATCAAAATGCTATTATCAGAATGTCCCCATGATTAGGAAGCTACTGTTACCACTGCAGCTTCCATTAATACCTGCAAAAAAGTCACTAGGAAAATGGATGCCTTCCACAATTCTTAATACCTAAGGGTCAAGTTACCACACATCAGTATCTCTGTTAATGCTGTCATAGAAAACCAGACACCCCTATGATGATATTTGCAAATAGAAACAAAAGACACAATAAAAACAACTCCACATTACATTAACCATGTAAATGTCATGAACGTTTGTTTGATTGGCAGAACCAAAATTATCCAGAGCTGTAGCTGCAAGAGATCTTGGAAAATGCAGAATTCCAGCCTCTGAATTTAAGAAAATACTCCCCAAATATGTTTAAATGGCTACTGGCTTCAGTCTGTCATATCGATCTCTGATTAAAATAATGGATTTTGCTTCTTTTTGTTTTTCTTTTGCTGTTTTGGTCAGATGAAGAAGGAACAGGTTAGAAGAATTCATTTAGCAAAATCATCCCAGTTTGATATTTCTAAAGTTCAAACTGTCTAAAATTCAAACTCTAAAATTCTAAAATGTCCATAACCCCTCCCCCCCAGCAACCCTCAGTTTGTTTTGTGAGATTAAGAGTCACTTATGGTTTGTCTCCCTCCCAATCCCACCTTGTTTCATTTATTCTTTTCCTACCCTCCAAGCCCCACATGTTACATCTCCACTTCCTCATATCAGGGAGATCATATGATAGTTTGTCTTTCACCGATTGACTTATTTCACTAAGCATAATACTCTCTAGTTCCATCCACGTCGTCGCAAATGGCAAGATTTCATTTCTTTTGATGACTGCATAGTATTCCATTGTGTATATATACATCATCTTCTTTATTCATCTGGTGATGGACATCTAGGTTCTTTCCATAGGTTGGCTATTGCTGCTATATTGAACATTGGACATTGCTGCTATAAACATTCAGGTGCACGTGCCCCTTCGGATCACTATGTTTGTGTCTTTAGGGTAAATACCCAGTAGTGCAATTGCTGGGTCATAGGGTAGTTCTATTTTCAACTTTTTGAAGAACCTCCATACTGTTTTCTAGAGGGGTTGCACCAACTTGCATTCCCACCAAAGGTGTGGGAGGGTTCCCCTTTCTCTGCATCCTCGCCAGCATCTGTCATTTCCTGACTTGTTAATTTTAGCCATTCTGACTGGCGTGAGGTGGTATCTCATTGTGGGTTTGATTTCTGTTTTCCTGACGCCAGGTCATATGGAGCACTTTTTCATGTGTTTGTTGGCCATCTGTATGTCTTCTTTGCAGAAATATCTGTTCACGTCCTTTGCCTATTTCTTGATTGGACTTTTTGTTCTTTGGGTGTTGAGTTTGCTAAGCTCTTTATAGATTTTGGACACTAGCCCTTTATCTGATATGTCATTTTCAAATATCTATTCCCATTCTGTCAGTTGTTTTTTGGTTTTGTTAACTGTTTCCTTTGCTGTGCAAAAGCTTTTGATCTTGATGAAATCCCAATAGTTCATTTTTGCCCTTGCTTCCCTTGCCATTGGCGATGTTTCTAGAAAGAAGTTGCTGTGGCTGAGGTTGAAGAGGTTGCTGCCTGTGTTCTCCTCAAGGATTTTGATGGGTTCCTTTCTCACATTGAGGTCCTTCTCCATTTTGAGTCTATTTTTGTGTTTGGTATAAGGAAATGGGTTCATTTTTATGCATGTGGCTGTCCAATTTTCCCAGCACCATTTATTGAAGAAACTGTCTTTTTTCCATTGGACATTCTTTCCTGCTTTGTCGAAGATGAGTTGACCATAAAGTTGAGGGTCTATTTCTGGGCTCTCTATTCTGTTCCATTGATCTACGTGTCTGTTTTTGTGCCAGTATCATACTGTCTTGATGATGACAGCTTTGTAATAGAGCTTGAAGTCTGGAATTGTGATGCCACCAAGTTTGGCTTTCTTTTTCAATATTCCTTTGGGTATTTGAGGTCTTTTCTGATTCCATATAAATTTTAGAATTATTTGTTCCATTTCTTTGAAAAAGATGGATGGTACCTTGATAGGAATTGCATTAAATGTGTAGATTGCTTTAGGTAGCATAGATATTTTCACAATATTTGTTCTTCCAGTCCATGAGCATGGAATATTTTTCTATTTCTTTGTGTCATCCTCAATTTCTTTCATGAGTATTTTATTATTTTCTCAGTATAGATTCTTTACCTCTTTGGTTAGGTTTATTTCTAGGTATCTTATGGTTTTGGATGCAACTGTAAATGGGATTGACTCCTTAATTTCTCTTTCTTTTCTCTTGTTGTTGGTGTAGAGAAATGTAACTCATTTTTCTGCATTGATTTTATATCCTGACACTTTACTGAATTCCTGCACAAGTTCTAGCAATTTTGAAGTGGAGTCTTTTGGATTTTCCACATATAGTATCCTATCATCTGCAAAGAGTGATAGTTTGACTTGTTCTTTGCTGATTTGGATGTCTTTAATTTCTTTTTGTTGTCTGATTGCTGAGGCTAGGACTTCTAGTACTATGTTGAATAGCAGTGGTGATAACAGACATCCATGCCGTGTTCCTGACCTTAGCGGGAAAGCTTTCAGTTTTTCTCCATTGAGAATGATCTTTGTGGTGGGTTTTTCATAGAGGGCTTTGATAATATTGAGGTATGTACCCTCTGTCCCTACACTTTGAAGAGTTTTGATCAGGAAGGGATGTTGTACTTTGTCAAATGCTTTTTCAACATCTATTGAGAGTATCATATGAATCTTGTTCTTTCTTTTATTAATGTTTTGTATCACATTGATTGATTTGTGGATGTTGAACCAAACTTGCAGTCTTGGAATAAATCCCACTTGGTCGTGGTAAATAATCCTTTTAATGTAATGTTGGATCCTATTGGCTAGTATTTTGGTGAGAAATTTTGCATCTGTGTTCATCAAGGATATTGGTCTGTAATTCTCTTTTTTGATGGGATCCTTGTCTGGTTTGGGGATCAAGGTGATGCTAGCCTCATAAAATGAGTTTGGAAGTTTTCCTTGCATTTATATTTTTTGGAACAGTTTCAGGAGGATAAGAGTTAATTTTTCTTTAAATTGTTTGGTAGAATTCACCTGGGAAGTTGTCTGGCCCTGGGCTTTTGGTTCTTGGTAGATTTTTGATGACTGTTTCAATCTCCTTACTCGTTATGGATCTGTTCAGGTTTTCTATTTCTTCCTGGTTCAGTTGTGGTAGTTTATATGTTTCTAGGAATGCATCCATTTCTTCCAGATTGTCAAATTTGTTGGTGTAGAGTTGCTTATAGTATATTCTTATAATTATTTTTATTTCTTTGGTGTTGGTTGTGATCTCTCCTCTTTCATTCATGATTTTATTTATTTGGGTCCTTTCTCTTTTCTTTTTGATAAATCTGGCCAGGGATTTATCAATCTTATTAGTTCTTTTAAAGAAACAGCTCCTAGTTCATTGATTTGTTCTATTTTTTTTTTTTTTTTTTGGCTTCTATTTCATTGATTTCTGCTCTGATCTTTATGATTTCTCTTCTCCTTCTGGGTTTAGGCTTTCTTTGTTGCTCTTTCTCCAGCTCGTTTAGATGTAGGATTAGGTTGTATATTTGAGACATTTCTTGTTTCTTGAAAAATGCTTATAACACAATATATTTTCCTCTCAGGACTGCCTTTATTTTGTCCCACAGATTTTGGACTGTTGTGTTTTCATGATCATTTGTTTCCATGAATTTCTTTCAATTCTTCTTTAATTTCCTGGTTGATCCATTCATTCTTTAGAAGGATGCTGTTTAGTCTCCATGTATTTGGGTTCTTTCCAAACTTCCTTTTGTGGTTGAGTTCTAGCTTCAGAGCATTGTGGTCTGAAAATATGCAGGGAATGATCCCAATCTTTTGATACCGGTTGAGTCCTGCTTTAGGACCGAGGATGTGATCTATTCTGGAGAATGTTCCATGTGCACTAGAGAAGAATGTGTATTCTGTTGCTTTGGGATGGAATGTTCTGAATATATCTGTGATGTCCATCTGGTCCAGTGTGTCATTTAAGGCTTTTATTTCCTTGTTGATCTTTTGCTTGGATGTTCTGTCCATTTCAGTGAGGGAGGTGTTAAAGTCCCCTACTATTATTGTATTATTGTCAATGTGTTTCTTTGATTTTGTTATTAGTTGGTTTATATAGTTGGCTGCTCCCATGTTAGGGGAATAGATATTTAAAATTGTTAGATCTTCTTGTTGGACAGACCCTTTGAGTATGATATAGTGTCCTTCCTCATCTCTTATTATAGTCTTTGGCTTAAAATCTAATTGATCTGATATAAGGATTGCCACCCCAGCTTTCTTCTGATATCCATTAGCATGGTAAATTGTTTTCCACCCCCTCACTTTAAATCTGGAGGTTTCTTCAGGTCTAAAATGAGTTTCTTGTAGACAGCATACCAATGGGTTTTGTTTTTTTTATCCATTCTGATACCCTGTGTCTTTTTACAGGGGCATTTAGCCCATTAACATTCAGGGTAACTATTGAGAGATATTAATTTAGTGCCATTATATTGCCTGGAAGGTGACTGTTACAGTATATTGTCTCTGTTCCTTTCTGATCTACTACTTTTAGGGTCTCTCTTTGCTTAGAGGACCCCTTTCAATATTTCCTGTAGAGTCGGTTTGGTGTTTGCAAATTCTTTTAGTTTTTGTTTGTCCTGGAAGCTTTTTATCTTTCCTTCTATTTTCAATAATAGTCTAGCTGGATATAGTATTCTTGGCTGCATGTTTTTCTCATGTAGTGCTCTGAATATATCATGCCTGTTCTTTCTGGCCTGCCAGGTCTCTGTGGATAAGTCCACTGCCCATCTAATATTTTTACCATTGTATGTTACAGACTTCTTGTCCTGGGCTGCTTTCAGGATTTTCTCTTTGTCGCTAAGACTTGTAAATTTTACTATTAAATGATGGAGTGAGGACCTATTCTTGTGGATTGTGAGGGGGGTTCTCTGCACCTCCTGGATTTTGAGGCTTGTTCCCTTTGCCATATTAGGGAAATTCTATACAATAATTCTCTCTAATATACCTTCTGGTCCCCTTTCTCTTTCTTCTTCTGGAATCCCAATTATTCTAATATTGTTTTGTCTTATGGTGTTGCTTATCTCTTGAATTCTCCCCTCGTGATCCAGTAGCTGTTTGTCTCTCTTTTGCTCAGCTTCTTTATTCTCTGCCATTTGGTCTTCTATATCACTAATTCTTTCTTCTGCCTCATTTATCCTAGCAGTAAGAGACTCCATTTTTCTTGAACCTCATTAATAGCTTTTTTAATTTCAACTTGGTTAGATTTTAGTTCTTTTCTTTCTCCCGAAAGGGTTTTTATGTCTCCCGAGAGGATTTCTCTAATAATCTTCCATGCCTTTTTCAAGCCCAGCTAGAACCTTGAGAATTGTCATTCTGAACTCTAGATCTGATATATTACCAGTGTCCACATTGATTAGGTCTCTAGCCTTCAGTAATGCCTCCTGTTCTTTTTTTTTTTTTTTTTTTTTTTTTTGTGGTGAGTTTTTCGGCCTTGTCATTTTGTCCAGATAAGAATATATGAAGGAGCAAATAAAATACTAAAAGGGTGGCAAATACCCCAGGAAAATGTAATTTAACCAAGTCAGAAGAGACCCTAAATCATGGGGGGAGAGAAAGAGGATGAAAAGAAGTTCAGAAAAAAAATTAAACAAAGAAAACAAAGAAAGAAAAAAATATAAAAAAGAAAAATATATATATTAGACTGGTGACTTGAACAGGGCCACCCACTTAATTTAGGAAGTATTTTGGTCTCTTAGAAGAAACTACCTCCCAAAATTTTTAAGAATGAAAAACATATATAAGGGTAAACACAATGAAGGGATGGAATATACCTATAAAGATGAAAAAAAAATTTTAATTTCTAAAATGGGCATTGATAAAGTAAGTTGGTTGGGGGAGTAAAGAAAAAGAAAGTGGAAAGAATTTGCTTGCTTGGGCTGGAGACTAGAACAAGCCTGGAGCTAGATTTAGGGTATATTTTGATCTATTAGAAGAAGTTGTACCCCAAATTATTTAAAGAAAAAACCCTATGTGTATATAAAAAATAAAGTTAGATACAATGAAGGATAAAATATGACTATAATAATGAAGGTTCAAAAAATATTATTATTTTTTTTTTAGGAAAGGTATTGTTAAGATGAACTAGCTAAAAAATGTTAGAAAAGGAAAGGGTAAAAGTTTAAAAAAATTAGCAGAAGAGAAAATATAAAATTAAAAAAAAATTAAATTAACTGCAAGACCAAAGAATCATGGGGAGAAAGCCATGAGTCCCATGCTTTTCTTTCTCCTCTGGAATTCCACTCTTCTCTTTGTTAAGTGAACTTGGTCTTGGCTGGATTTCTTGTTGATCCTCTGGGGGAGGTACCTGTTGTAGTGATTTTCATGTGTCTTTGCCCAAGGCAGAATTTCCCCACCCTTACCAGGGGCCAGGCTAAGTAATCCACTGGGATTTGCTTTCGGGAGATTTTGTTCCCTGAATGCTGTCCTTAGAGTTCCAAAGGACAGGAATGAAAATGGCGGCTTCCCAATCTCCGGCCTGGAGGAGCTGAGAGCTCAGGGCTCCACTCCTCAGTGCGCCCTCAGAGAAAAGTGCTCAATCATTCCCATCTCCATGGCCTCAGACCACACTTGGAGAAAAGTACTCAATCACTCCCATCTCCCTGGCCTCCAGCTGCGCTCCAAGCTCACCCAGCATACTACAGGTTCAAGGTAACCTCAAGCTGAGAGCTCACTCCTCTGCTCTGTTGCTGTAGCCAGCTTCCCCACTCTAATATCTGTGAGTTCTGTGACACTCAGACACCCCCAATCCTCTGTGATCCCTTGGGACCTGGGGCCACGCTGACCCCATGTGGGCTTCACCCCAGTTTAGCCTCTGGAGTGATGTCCCTCAGTGGAGCAGACTTTTAAAAGTCCTGATTTAGTGCTCCATTGTTCACCACTTGCTGGGAGCCAGCACCTCTCCCCGTGGTCTATCTTCCTGTTGTTTTGGATTCACTTCTCCACTGGTCCTACCTTTCAGAAAGTGGTTGATTTTCTGTTTCTAGAATTGCTGCTCTTCTTCTCTTCGATCTCTTGTTGGATTTGTAGGTGTTTGCACTGGTTTGATAAGCTATTTAGCTGATCTGCTAACTGATGTAGTCTCAGCCTGCTACTTCTCCACCATCTTGACTCCCCATGTGTATTCATCTTTATTTGACACTCAAAATGATGTACCCATATGGTAATGAAAGAAGGTTGACTTTTGTGATCCTATTCTAAATGATTTTAGCATATAAATGTTTGCTAACTTCAGATAATTAATTTTCATTTATGAGACATGATAAAAAAGTTGATGCAGGTTACAAGTGTTAATCTAAGTATAGCCTGGGAATATACTGATATAAGTAAAAATTATTTCTAGTATAAAAGGAAGGAGCTAAGGGTTACAATAAGCCAACTTCTGTGAATATTGAACTGTCCAATAAAATAAGAGCTGCTCTACTCTTGAGCCAAGAAATAGGATAGCCTGGCTATTAATTATCCATAAATTGAATGTAGAAAATCAGTTTCAGGCTGCAGATAATATGCAGAAATTTTTTAGAAAAGTGATCTTTCTCAAAAGGGAGATATAATAGGCCTTTGCATTTATTATAAATCAAAATGTTACTTACACATTTAGTGAAAAAGTGACTCCATTTTAATCCTAAAATTCTCACTCTTTTGTCTCAGACAACTTACTTTCAAAATTAAAGATAGAAATATTGATGGATTAATCTTCAGAACCAAGTTTTCACTTTCAATAAAATGGAGACTTAAAATGTTATAATCCTTGATTACAACTATTATGGAGAAATTCTTCTAAAAGAGCTCATGACAAGACTACTAAGGTCATTTTTATATTCTGATTATAAATCTGATTTGGGATACTATTATAGATAAAAATCTAGGAGGAAAGTAGTTTTGAAAAGGAATTTTAATGTGTTCCAATATGTCCTTAAGGAACCATATAAATCTATTATGTGAATAGTACATCACATTTTTTTTCTCCTTAGGGAAAACTTGGATTTTAATAAATTCTTGATCATTATTGAAAGTCCTTCATCCACTATTTCAACATATATTTATTGAATGCCTACTACAGGTCAAGCATATATCTAGGTGCATTCATGGGTGGGAAAAAAATAGAAATGTTTTCACTGATGCTTATATTTTAGTGGATGGACACAGACAATGAACAAGCATAATAAAATATATGAGATATTGATAAATGCTATAGAGAACAATAAGGCAATAGGAATAAAGAAATGGAAAAGTCTTGGGATGCCTGGGTGGCTCAGTCATTAAGCGTCTGCCTTCAGCTCAAGTCATGATCTCGGGGTCCTGGGATCAAGTCCCGCATCGGGCTCTCTGCTCGGCAGGGAGCCTGCTTCCTCCTCTCTCTCTCTCTCTGCTTGCCTCTCTGCCTACTTGTGGTCTCTTTCTGTCAAATAAATAAGTAAAATCTTAAAAAAAAAAAAAAAGAAATGGAAAAGTCTCATAAAGAAATTGAAAATGGGGCAAAGACATAAAATTGGTCAACTATATTGTTGTTTATAGAAAGAGTATTTAAGGCAATAACAAAAACATGTACAAAACCATTAGGTCAAAACTTGTGCAGAGTATTAAGGAATAGTAAATGAGGCCAGCATGCTGGGTAGAAATATGTCATCAAAGAAGGAAAGGCAAAATCAAGTGAAGATTTGTAGGCCACTGTAAGGATCTGGTTATTTTTTTAAGCCACTAGGTGGTTTAAAGAAAAAAAAGAACATGGGCACCTGGGTGGCTCAGTGGGTTAAGCCGCTGCCTTCGGCTCAGGTCATGATCTCAGGGTTCTGGGATCGAGTCCCAAATCGGGTTCTCTGCTCTGCAGGGAGTCGGCTTCCTCCTCTCTCTCTCTCTTCCTGCTTCTCTGCCTACTTGTGATCTCTCTCTGTCAAATAAATAAATAAAAATCTTTAAAAAAAAAAAGAAAAAAAAGAACATGATCCAGGGAATTATAAGGGACAAGGGTGGAAGAGGGACAATTTCAGAATCCAGTATAATAATCTTAGTGAGAAATGGTATGGCTTGGATTATGGTGCTAGTACATGGAGGTGATAAGAAGTAGAAGAATAGTGAGGGTCATGTTCTTAAATATGCAGGACAGGGTGAGAATTAACATGCATGCTTTTCACTAAAAGTAGCTTTTCATCTATAATAGACGGAGAGAATATAGAGTATATATGGGTGGGTGATATGGGGACTATAGATATTCTATTCTTATAAATTTTTCTTATTAAAATGGTAGCAGAATCACCAACTATAAGAGAAGAAAGTGAACATATCAAGGAAATGCAGTGTAACTGCCATGCAACTCTACATTTTGTTACTTGACATTAATAGTAATGCATTTAAAGTGAAACATAGTTGCGTGTTATTCTATGATCATATTTAGTTATATGTGTGTAGGATCAGAGGAGGCAGAGTTTAAATCTTGAATTTAACCAGGATGGGGTTTTGCCAAAAGGAGTACATAATATATATATATATATATATATATATATATATATATATATATATATGGTTGAAAATATATTTAAGGGAATAATTTTATTAATGAATGTGGTATCAAAACTGGAGTATAGGAGGTAACAAGTGTGGTGAGATACAGTAAAATGGTAGCCAGATCAGTAGATTATAGATTCTAGTGGGTATGAAAGGATTGATGGAGTTACAATCCTAAAGGGAGTAAGCTGAAGATAGAAAGTAACCATTAGAGAGTGGTAGACATGAAATTGGGATCATAAAAGTGTTGAGTTTGTTTATAATGACAAGATCCAGGGCATGAGCATAACAGTGAAAGGGTGATTTAGGGTGGAGAAAAAGACCTTATAATAGAAAGATCATATTCATAGGTAATAAAATTGCTAGGAAATAAAGTGTTAGAAAAAAAAATTATAGTAATGGGTAATTTAAGTCTTCAAGGAGGAGAAAGAGTCATCTATATGTCCAATGACTTCAATTATTCAATTGTCTATGAACTGATGTTGAATTATTTTATGGGAAGAAGTAGGAAAATGGTCTGTAAGAATAAGGTTAAGAAAAGAGGACACCAAAAATGGTTCTGACAGTGTGAGGGAGAAAAGCCTTCCATTGAGCTCCCTGCTAGGCAATCAGTGTGCTCTCTCTCTCTCGTTTTTTTTTAAACTGTCATGAAGTTGGGCATACCTATATCATGAAGATAGAACACCTCTACACTAAGGACTTTGTCAAATATACTCTGTATAATTTTCCTTAGTATGCATGGTTAAAGAAATGGGCTGGGCAGGATTATATACTGGTGGAGTTTTACCACTCTGGAGAGTTCTAATTCACCTTTCAAATCAACTCAATAAAGAAGTCCCATACCACCTACTTATTATTTGAAATTAAACATGTGGAGAAGTATATAAAAGGTTTCTCCTTAGGAATGGCTTTCCTCACATGTAGTGCCAAGACAGTAGTATAACTTAATTAGGGAGCTTCGTAACCATCAGCAAGTTTGTATGTTGGAAACTGGCTATTTCAAATCACAAATTTTCTCATTTAGCCATTGAATGGCTAGAGATAAGAAAACTTGAACTGCTACCATGTTTTTTCCAAGTTGTCATTGGAGATGGGATTGTTACCCTCTTGCGGGAATTATAAAATAGCAGTTCTGCTAATTACCAGGAAAGGAAATACTATATACGAGCTATCAATCTTCACAAAAGGTATGGATAAGGCAAAAGAGATCTGAGGTTATAAGAAGGTCTGTTTTTAAGTGCTTTATAATTTTTATTTTCTCTTAGAATCTCACAATCATAGATACGTCATCTGCATCATAGTCAGAATAAATTACCCTAAATGTCTTTTTCTTTTTGTTGTTTGTTTGTTTGTTTGTTAATGGACCAGGAATAGGGATTATTTTTTTTTTGATGGTTAATATATAGCAAAAATGATAAGAATCCATCTCATCAAAAAAAAAAATATCGAAAAAATGCATAGCAATGAAGTTGAGAAGTTTATCAACCTGTTTTTCTGCAAGGAAAGAGTCAGTATTTTCATCACCTTGGTGACCATAGTAGCTAGAAAAAGAAAAAAAAGAAAAAAAAATTTGTATTTTATAATCAAAAAGGAATTTCCCTTTAAAACCCCATGTACTCATTCTGATAGATAACTATATTTTCAAATACATTTCTTTAAGCATGTGCTAAAAAATACAACATATTAACCTTGAAGTGAACATTACAAATATAAGCAATTTCTCATCAAAAATAACAATTTAATGTCATGTAGGTCCATTTTACCCCTTTATTTATTTAGAGGTAAAAATAAGAAGAGTAAAATGCATAGGTTCTCTAGCAGTTCAAACTCTGGGATATTCAATTACTTGGTGGCAGCTGATCATTAGATTAGATACATCCCAGCACATCACCGGGGATGAAAAGGTTTCTCCAGAGACAAAGGTGCTTTAGAGCAATTTCACTTCTAATTATGTTTCCTGTAAGATTTTGTTTGTGTCTGATTTAAAATAGGATGTAATCTGCTGGAGAGAAAAAGAAATCAAAAGATTAACATCACCTTATTATCTAGTATGAAATGGGCCTGGGCTCAGGCTGATGTGATGAAAACTGTTTATAGAATTTTTTTTTGCTCTTGATTATTTAAAAGGGAGGTTACTGATGGATAGATAATATGAGATGTATGAATTTAGCATGGTATACCAGCATAACATCAGGTAATGTATATTAAAAAATGTTTAGCTTTGCCATTATATATCTAAAGGACATTCTAGTGTTAGTTCATTCTTGGACCATGAACTTCATAAATTCTTTACTGTAAGTAAATATAAAGGCCTACAACAAATGTTGGCCAAGTTCAACTGGATTATGAATCAGAATAATGTTTCTATTATTTACTTTATCCTCAGCCTTAGAAAAAAAAATAAACCTGTAAAATTTTTCATGCACAATGAAACTAATTCAGGCTATGTCCTTATTGAGTAAGCTCTAGACATAATAAATTTGGAAAAATACTTTGTACCTGTTTTTGTGGATTTATGTGAGAAAATGGTTGTAAATACTAATCAGTATACTCTTTCATGTAATATACTGTTTCATGTATTATGAGATATATTTGTCTTTAGATGAAAAAAGGGTTATTCTACAGAACTTTTTAAGACTAGAGCAATAGACAAATATAATTTGTGATACTCAATAATGTGCAATTTAATTCTTGTTTCCCATCGTCCCTTTAACATGTATCAGTGGAAAAGTTTTTCTCCAGTTCTTGAAAACAATATCAATATTTGGCCTCAAAATGTTAAAACTTATTTTTAGATAATAAAACATTTTCTAGTTGTATTAAGTTGTTAACAATAACTCAGTTAAAAATTGCCAATCATTTACCCTAATCAAAATGCTTGCAATACTCACTTTTTTTCTGAATTAGAAGTAACTCCAAGGGGTGCCTGAGTGGCTCAGTTGGTTAAGCAACTGCCTTTGGCTCAGGTCATGATCCTAGAGTCCCAGGATTTAGTCCCACATTGGGCTCCCTGCTCAGCAAGGGGTCCACTTCTCCCTCTGACCTCTCCCCTCTCATGCTTTCTCCTCTCATTCTATCTCTCAAATAAATAGGTAAAATCTTAAAAAAAAAAAAAAAAAAAAAAAAAAAGAAGTAACTCCAAAATATCAGTGGCTAGCAAAACAAGTTATTTATTTCTTGCCCCTGGATCCATAGACTAGCTACAGTTTTGGTGAAATCTCCTGGGTTTATTTGGTTTAAGGTGGATGCCAGGCTTCAGTTCAGTCTCACCTCCCTTCATCATTCTTAAAACTAGCTACTACCCAGAACATTTTCTTCTCATGGTAAAAAGCAGGAGTGTAAGAGATCAAAACAAACCCTGCAAACACATTATTTAAAGCCTCTACTCACTAATAGTCACTAACATTCTACTGGTCAGAGACACTCCCATGGCAAGCCCAACATCAAAAAGTTTGGGAATTACACTCTTTCCATAATGGAGTGGGGTATAAGGAAGAGTCAGAGAGGAAATTAAGAAATTTTGGAAAATAATACAATCTACCACAATGCCAAACCTGAGTTAAGAGCAATTTTTCTCCCATTCTCAGAAACGGGCCCACAATAAGCCATCAGTTTACAGTGGGGGCAGGCAAGTATAATCATTCTGTTCTTATCTCCTTCCCAACTCCACTTCCACCTATCTCCAGTAGGCATGCTGGTATTTATTCATAGCTTGAAAGTAGGTGTGTCATGGGAAGGGGGCCAGTTAAGGAAAGAGGTAAGATAAAATTCTTACATACATTTTTTTATTGACATAATATGACTTCTTGCTGTGTGCCTGGCTGATGCTTAAATGGAGGTAATATTGTGGGGTCTGCTCTTGGTACTGAACACATTCTCCTGATGGAACACTCCAGCTGGAACTTTCAGGACATAGGCAATACTTTTCCTTCAGTTGATGGCTTCTCTCTTCAGCTCCTGGATTTTTCTGGTAACACATTCCCCATATTCTCTAGAGTTTTGACACTCTTTCCATTTATTCTTCTTGGATAGGATTTTAAAGAGCTCTAGATTCACCCTCCCTTTCATTGGTTTACATCTGTGCCAAGGAAGCACTCATTTATATTTGACCTACCATTGAAAGGTAGTCCAGTTACTCCCTAGAAGTAGTCAAAACTCCCTGTTACTCTCCTGCCCAAGTAACTCCCCAACTAATCTCTGTTACTTTCTTACTATTCTTCCTAAACTGCAGGGGATATATTTCAAATTTTCTGTAAGTAGGTTTAAAAATTCATCTTTCTGTAAGTGATATGAAAGTAGTCTCCCTCTCCCATTCTTTTCCAAGAGACGAGAAAGTATGATGAGAATCATGGAAGATAGTGGGTTTCTTTCAATATGTTCTTTCAAAAATCCTATTGACAAAAAATTTTTTATTTGCTAGTAACATTTTATATCCTAGAATTTGAGTCCAAGCTCCCTGAATGAGGGGCCCTAATATGATGAAATAAATTTTCAACCTGTTCCAAAAGATCTGCTCAGACAGTTCACTCAGATATGTAGTACACATCACATTTGGCACCTTCATAAATCTTCAATTTTAACATCCCATTATATGAATGTCAGTGAAGTCAGTATAGGTAATCAAGAATAGTCTCATGCTTAATTATAATAATTCTGGTTTCCAATTTAACTCAATTTCTAAAAGAACTTAGGAGTAAATATATAAAACTTGTCTTTCATTCATCAAAACTTTGCTGCTATCAATCTAAATCCACAATTTTTATAACAACTATTTGTATTAATTTTGAAAATAAAATCTTTATTTCTTAGGAACATTTTGATCAGTTTTGATTTCATTACTTGATTTTTTTAAAGAAAATCAAACAAAAGTTAAATGGTATGATGTCCACTTTCAGTGATAAAATAGAGTAAACCACCTTAAAGATCTCCCAAAGTTTATTTCCTCTCATAATGAGGTTTCCTTCATATATCATGCCAACAAATGTTTCATTACTTCCAGGAAGTCTTCCCTAATCTTCCCTAATCTTCTTGTATGCTCCCATAGTTCCTTGCACTACTTTTTCAACCATATTTACATTTTATTGTAACTATTTAATTTTGACTGCTCTACTGTCCTGAAAAACACTAAAAGGAGACAGCTTGTCTGGTTGTTTTAAAGCTCTCCACTATCGCGTATAGTGCAATGGGTAGAAGAGGGTAGTAGCTCAAAATACTTTTTAGGTAAGTGAATGAGTTTGTGTATAATTTCTGAGAGCAGATAGTAGCATATATATTGAACAGTATCAGACATTCTTGATGAAACCTTACAGTCTGAGTATATTAGCATGGCACAGACCAAAGTATTCTATGTTTTGATTCCATCAACACTTTGGCAAACTGTAATAGTGACGGTGTTGAAAATTTGTACTTTCCTCTTCCATTAGGGAAGAGCACCTGGTATGCTTTGTTTCTTAACGCTAAATCAAACCATGAGCCATCTTATTGACCTTCAACATCTTACTGTCACTCAGCTATTGGAAGATCATTATAAACCATAACAACTTATGTCCTAGGAAATGCAACAAGAGTCACAAATACATGGCATCTATCTAACTTATGATTTGGAATATATTGAGAGACATTTTGTAAGAATGGACTGCAATTTTAATAATGTCAGCTAATGTGATTAAAGCCAAAGTTTTTCCTTAATGACCAATTAATTTCCTCACTTCTGTTATTCTTGTCTTGATGAATAAAATGATCCAAGGACTCTGAGATCATGACCCTGAGATCATGACCTGAGCTGAAGGCAGCGGCTTAACCCACTGAGCCACCCAGGCGCCCCAGGATTTTTAATAATTTTTAAATAAGAATATTGAAAGATGCTCAGGTACTAGTGAGGGAAACCTCTTCAAACCATGGCTCCTTCCTGACCTAATTTAAATCACAATACTCTGCATTTTTGTTATTTCTGTATTAGTCCTCTTTACTTTCTTATTTGCATGACTAAAACCTAAAAGTGCTGTTTTCAATCTAATGATTTTTTTTTAAGATTTTTATTTATTTATTTGACAGACATAGATCACAAGTAGGCAGAAAGGCAGGCAGAGAGAGAGGAAAGCAGGTTCCCTGCTGAGCAGAGATCCAAATATGGGGCTCCATCCCAGGACCCTGGGATCATGACCTGAGCTGAAGGCAGAGGCTTTAACCCACTGAGCCACCCAGGCGCCCCTCAATCTAATGATTTTAATATTTTTCTGTCACCATAAAACTTTGGCCTATGTCAAGCATGAAGGTTTTTATGAAGGCTAAACCAACTATTCCATATATCTACATGTGCTTGAAAAAAAAAATTTACCAAATAATAAATTTAAAAACTACATTTTTGTTTGTAGTTTTTACATTAACTATATAAGACACTAAGTAATTTGACCCAGCAATGAGTGTACAATTGCTCAGTAAAAATAAGTTCACAGTGGGGTACCTGGGTGGCTCGGTCAGTTAAGCATCTGCCTTCAGCTCAGGTCATGATCTCAGGGTCCTGGGATGAAGCCCTGTGTTGGGGGTTGAGGGGGGGCCTGCTTCTCCTCTCCTCCCAACTAGTGCTCTCTGTTGCTACCTCTGTCTCTCTCTCTCAAATAAATAAAATCTTAAAAAAAAAATAAGTTAATAGCTTGTGTATGGAAGACTTTGAGATGAGATAAAATCAAGTAAGATAGAATTGTGGCATCTTGCCTGAAGACGTGTTCCAAGTCAAAAAGAACTGATTTTACTGTTGCTAATGTTGAAGGTTCTTTCTTCTGGCTTTTAGTTTTATCCTCACATTTACTTAGGCTTTCAGTCTCCCATTGATTCTGCAATATTTTTCTAGTGAATCTCTTTTTTCTTATGGTAAAGGGTGGAGGAGCAGTGGGAGAAGGAGAGAGAGAGTCTCAGACTCCACTCAGATCCCTGAGCCTAATACAGGGCTTGATCCCAGGACTTCAATATTATGACCTGAGCCAAAAATCAAGTTGAATGCTCAATTGACTGAGGCACACAGGTGCCCCAAACTATTCTCTAAATTTGATGAAGAACTAATCTTCAACTTTACTATAAATGGTTCCACTTCTAAGAATATAACCTCCATATGGATTTTCTGTAAATTTTCCTAATAGACAAAATAACCCACTTAGAATAAACCATATTAGGCCTATGTAATAACCCTCAATCAAGCACTTTTTCTGAGTATCTATGATAAGCCCAAACTATTCCTAATAAATTTCTTTTTTAAGATTTTATTTGTGAGAGAGAGAGAGAGAGAAAGATAGACAGAAAGAGATAAAACACAAGTGGGAGGAGGGGCGGAAGGAAGGGGAAGCAGACTCCCAACTGAGCAGGGAGCCCAATATGGCACCTCAGTCCGAAGACACCATGATTACAATATGGCAGATGTTTAATGGACTGTTTAATGGACTGTGAATGGACTGAACCACCCAGACACCCCCACATTTTCTATATATCTCTGTATCTTTTTATCTATATCCACATATAATACAGATGCATTTTTCTCCAAAACATTCTTTAGGTACATTATTTTTAAAGTACTTTTTGCATTTTGCTCTCTTTTTACATAATCAAAACTTCATTTTCATACTTTGAGAAGTAGCTCATGTATTATGTAAATTTGTTGCACACCATTATGTGATAATATATGGAGGGATTTTATAAGGACAGCTCTCTGCTTCAATCTATTTGCTTGCCACATAATATAAATACTGCTATTTTTCCTTTTAAATGTTGCAGATCACATCCTCTCTGCACAATAATTCATATATACATACACACATACATACACACACAAAATAGCATAGCTTAGGCTGCTTTGAATACATGATGGAATTAAGAAATATATTTGTATATATTGTTAAGGTTTGGGTTTGGAAATAATTTGCTAATTCATCTTAGACTGGATACTATTACTGATTTTATAAATAGTTCTGATTAAGAGTGTTGGAATTTATAAGATAAATGCTTTCATAGTGATATAGTTCTATGTAAGTTCATATATATATGAATGTGTATATATATGTGTGTATATATGTACACTTACATAGAACTCTATATGTATATATGTATGTATGTATATATGTATGTGTACATACATATACACATATGTGTATACATATATATGTATACACACATATATATAAACTTACACAGAACTCTGTCTGTCTGTCTGTATATGTGTGTGTATACATGTATGTATACACACATGTATGTGAATTTACACAGAACTCTATGTATGCATGTGCTTATGTGTATATACATATATACACATATATGCATGCATACATACAGAGTATGTACATATATACATATATATGTATACATGTATACATATATACATGTATATGTGTGTACATGTATGTATACACATATATACACATATATACATACAGACAGAGTTCTGTGTAAGTTCATATATATGTGTGTGTATACATATTTGCATACATATATACATACATAGTGAGTTCTATGTAAGTTCATATGTATGTATATACACACATATGGGTGTATATACATATGTGTATATACATGTATACACATATGTGTGTATATATACACACATATATATATACATACATACATACATACATATCTTCCAGAGAAACAAGTAATTGTTTGAGGTAAAGTGATTTTTTTTCTGAATAGGAAATTACAAATTTCAGAAAATAACATACTTTTTAGAGGTTTTAAAATGATAGTTTTTTTTTTAAGTGCTGCAGTGACAACGTACATTGGCCGAAGTACAGTAACGGAAGTACAATAACGGAAAGGATTTCACACCTGAATGTGATGGATCAATGAGTAGAAGAGATAGGACTGAAAAAATGTATTATTTTGCTTAGGATTGCACTTACCATCCTCCCACCATTGGTGAAGAATGAAACTTTTTTTGCTTGGGAATCAAGATACCACATTATTCCATCCAGTGTGTTCTATAAAATTTTCTTGGGATTAAATATTTACAATTTAGTTTATATGTTTCTGGAAGTCAAGATCACAGTGCAAAGACAGGTAAGTCCTATCAATTGACAGTATAATAAATAACCACACACACATGCACACACTTGTACAAACACACAAACCAAAATACAGGAAAATACATATAAGGCTTCATTTCATTTTTTAAAATCACATGAAACAAAGAATATAGCAGGAAGTTGTTTAAAACAAATATATATTTATTATGGGATGGCATAAAGCAGGACCACTGAATATCGAGCATAAAGCAGGACTCAGTAACCCAGGAGGGTTGAATGAAAAGTGATTCTAAGCAGACATTACCAGGAAGAGAAAGGCTGAAACCAGATCTTACATGATGTGTGAAATTCTGTAATTAGAATGTGATAGTTCAAACTAGAATGGCTATGGGATCTAGAGGAGTACTGACTGAACCTTGTTCTTGAATAGCCACTGACTAGTTAAGTCTTTGAAAAGTCACTTGTATGAATGTTTCCTCATCTGGAAAAATGAGATAATATAGATGATCTCTTAAATTCCTTTAATCCTAAATTGCAATAATTATACTGTATACTGCCTTTGCTTATCTCCTACCTCTACAGTGAAATTTTGCTCATTTTTCACTGTTGAAATCCTACTGAATCTGAAGGAGTCTTGTGCCTAAACATGTTAATTACAAGAGTACTTACCTTAAGGAATAACTTAAACTAAATAACCTATAAAAAGAAATTAGGCAAGTATGTGTTGATCAACTCTAGAATATTGTCAATAAACTGAAAAGTATAAATGTTTTTTAAAATCTTTGTCTACAAAAAGAAGAAAAAGTTGAACATATATCTCAATCGCAGCTGTATAAATATTATTAATACATAAACAGATTAGAAGGAAGGGGAGCCAAATATTAAAATTTTTGAAGTACAAGGATTATGGTTATTTTTTAAAATTTAACTTTTTTCAATGTCCCAAAATTCATTGTTTATGCATCACACCCAGTGCTCCATGCAATATGTGTCCTCCTTAATACCCACCACCAGGCTCACCTTCAAAACCCTCAGTTTGTTTCTCAGAGTCCACAGTCTCCCATGGTTTGCCTCCCCCTCTGATTTCCCACAACTCACTTCTCCTCTCCATATCCCAATGTCTTCTGTGGTATTCCTTATGCTCCATAAGTAAGTGAAACCATATGATAATTGGCTCTCTCTGCTTGACTTATTTCACTCAGCATAATCTCTTCTAGTCCCGTCCATGTTGCTACAAAAGTTGGGTATTCATCCTTTCTGATGGAGGCATAATACTCCATTGTGTATATGGACCACATCTTTATCCATTCATCTGTTGAAGAGCATCTTGGTTCTTTCCACAGTTTGGCAATCATGGCCATTGCTGCTATGAATGTTGGGGAGTACAGATAGCCCTTCTTTTCACTATATCTGTATCTTTGGAGTAAATACCAAGTGGTACAATTGCAGGGTCATAGGGTAGCTCTATTTTTAAATTCTTAAGGAATCTCCACACTGTTTTCCAAAATGGCTGCACCAATTTGCATTCCCACCAATAGTGTAAGAGTTCCCCTTTCTCCAAATTCCCTCCAACAGTTGTTGCTTACTGTCATGTTGATTTTGGCCATTCTAACTGGTGAAGGTGATATATCAATGTGATTTTGATTTGGATCTCCCTGATGGCTAATGATGATGAACATTTTTTCATATGTCTGTTAGCCATTTGTATGCCTTCTTTGGGGATGTGTCTATTCATGTCTTCTGCCCATTTTTTGAAATGGTTATCTGTTTTGTGTGTGTTGAGTTTGAGGAGTTCTTTATAGATTTTGGATATCAGCCCTTTGTCTGTAGTGTCATTTGTGAATATCTTCTTCCATTCCGTGGGTTGCCTCTTTGTTTTGTTGACTGTTTCCTTTGCTGTGCAAAACTTTTGATCTTGATGCAGTCCCAAAAGTTCATTTTCTCTTTTATTTCCTTTTCTTTGGAGACAAGATCTTTGGAGATAAGTTGCTGTGGCCGATGTCGAAGAGGTTACTGCCTAAGTTATCCTCTAGGATTTTGATAGATTCCTGCCTCATGCTGAGATCTTTTATCCATTTTGAGTTTATCTTTGTGTATGGTGTAAGAGAATGATTGAGTTTCATTCTATACATAGCTCTCCAATTTTTCCCAGTACCATTTATTGAAGAGACTTTTTTCCACTGTATATTTTTTCCTGCTTTGTCAAAGATTATTTGACCATAGAGTTGAAGATCCATATCTGGGCTCTCTAATTTGTTCCTCTGGTCTATGCATCTGTTTTTGTGCCAGTACAAAAACATAGCTGTCTTGGTGATCATAGCTTTGTAGTAAAGTTTGAAATCAGGCAATGTGATGCCCCCTGTTTTATTTTTCTTTTTAGACATTCCCTTAGCAATTTGGGGTCTCTTCTGCTTCCATACAAATTTCATGATTGTTCCAGCTCTTTGAAAAATGCCAGTGGAATTTTGATCAGAATGGCATTGAAAGTACAGAGTGATCTAGGCAGTCTAGACATTTTAACAATATTTATTCTTCCAATCCATGAGCATGGGTCTTCTTCAGTTTCTTTCATGAGTGTTCTGTAATTCCTCAAATACAGATCCTTTACCTCTTTGGTTAAGTTTATTCCCAGGTATCTTATGGTTCTTGGTACTATAGTAAATGGAATTGATTGTCTAATTTCTCTATATATATTTTCATTATTAGTGTATAAGAAAGCAAATAATTTCTGTGCATTGATTTTGTATCCTGTCACATTACTGAATTACTGTATGAGTTTTAGTAGTTTGGGGGTGGGATCTTTTGGGTTTTCCATGTAAAGTATCATGTCATCTGTGAAGAGAAAGAGTTTGACTTCTTCTTTGCCAATTTGAATACCTTTCATTTCTTTTTGTTGTCTGATTGCTGTTGCTAGGACTTCTAGTACTATGTTGAACAGCACTGGCAAGAGTGGACATCCTTGTGGTGTTCCTGATCTCAAAGGGAAGGCGGTCAGCTTTTCCCCACTGAGGATGATATTCACTGTGGGCTTTTCATAGAGAGATTTTATGAAGTTGAGGAACAAGAGGACAACCACAAAAGGCTCCCCATGGAACTGTAAAACCCCAATATCAAGGGAAAACAATATATTAACCTCTCAGTATTGCCCTAAAACCTGTATATTTAATAGATACAACTTTTATTTTTAATTTGTTCTCATTATTCTTATTCTTTTAATTTTTTAACCTACTTACCATTACAACAAGAGGTTTAATACAACAGATTCCATAATAGCCTTTTAATTTGAACTTTTTTCACACATATACCTGTATTTTTCTTTTTCTTTTCTATTTTTTTAAATATACATACAGATATAAGCTTCAAGGTAATCCTCTTTTCCTAATCAATACTACCCTTACATATAAACCAGTTTTAATCTCCCTTTATCTCTGAAAAATCTAGTCCTTTAGCAAAGATATCAAGATACACCCAGGAAGAATAAAAATAACCTTCCTTACTCACATTGAAGATTTATAACCACCCTCCCATCTTTTTCTTCTGTCATGTTTCTGTGTATTTGTTTTTTTTCTGGTATTATATAAATCTCATCCTTGGGGTTCATTTTGGATGTGTTCCTTTTTTTTTTTTCTTGTCATTTACATTTTTGGTCTTTTTGTTTGTCTGTTTTTTGTTTGTATATCTTATAAATCTTACCTTTGAGGCCCATTCTGGCTAGGTCTTCTCTCCTTTTTCTCTCTCTCTCTCTCTCTCTTTCTTTCTCTGATTTTCCCCCTTTCTTTCTTTTTGGTGGTGACTTCTGATTGCTCAGAAGCCTTCCAGGGTGCACCTTGCCTGGATCATGATTGATATATTCAGCTAAACATTCCCTCAACCACCTCTTACCAAAACAACTTGGAGGAGGATCAGCCAACAGAGGAAAAATTCAGAGACTGTGTCTTCTGCATCAGAACTATTGGATATGGAAATAAACAGTATGTCAGAAAGGGAATTCAGGGTAACAATTATTCAGGCAATGGCTAGGTAAAAGAAAACCATTAGTGACAACACCGAATCTCTAAGAGCAGAAGTAAAAGCTGCCCAGGAAGAAGTTAAAAATGCTATCAATGACATCCAATCAAATCTAAATACTCTAACAGCTAGGGTAACTGAAGCAGAAGATAGAATTAGTGATCTAGAGGACAAACTGATAGAGAAAAAAGGATCAGGAAAAGGTATGGAAGAAGCCATGAAAACAGAATTAGAGAAATAAATGACACCATGAAATACTCCAGTGTCAGAATTATTGGGATCCCTGAGAGGGTGGAGAAAGGGAGAAGACTAGAAGATATAGTTGAAAAATTTCTTGATGAAAATATTCCCAGTCTGGGCAATGGAACCAGTGTTCATGTCCTAGAGGTAGAAAGAGCACCCCACAAGATCAACAAATTAGAAACACCTTGAGACACTTGATTATGAGATTGACAAATCATAATTTTAGACAAGAACTTCCGAGAGCAGCCAGGGGGAAGAGATTCCTTATGTACAGAGGAAGGTTCATCAGAATAATGTCAGACCTGCCCACAGAAGCCTGGCAAACCAGAAAGGGCTGGCAAGATATATTCAGGTCACTAAATGAGAAGAACATGCAGCCAAGAAAACTTTATCCATCAAAGCTGACATTCAAAACGGATGGAGAAATAAAGAGCTTCCAAGACTGGCAAGGTTTAAAAGAGTATGTGGCCACCAAGTGGCACTACAGGAAATATTAAGGGGGGATTATATAAAAGAAGAAAGAACCCAAGAGTGACATAGAACAGATATTTAGATACAATCTATAGAAACAAGGACTCCACAGGCAGCCTGATGTCAATAAAAACACATCTTTCAATAATCACTCTCAATATGAATGGCCTAAATGCTCCCATAAAATGACACAGGGTTGCAGACTGGATAAAATGACAGGAACTGTCCATATGCTGTCTATAAGAGACTCATTTAGAACCTAAAGATATATGCAGACTGAAAGTGAAGAGATGGAGAAGCATCTTTCATGCCAGTGGGTCTCAAAAGAAAGCTGGGGTAGCAATTCTCATATCAGATAAATTAAATTTTAAACTAAAGACTGTAGTCAGATAAAGAAAGGCACTACATCATTCTTAAAGGGTCTATCCACCAAGAAGATCTAACGATTGTAAATATTTATGCCTCCATCTGGGAATAGCCCATAAGTACATAAGACAATGATTAAGATAATGAGTCATATTGATATGAATATATTAATAGTAGGGGATCTTAACATGCCACTCTCAGTAATAGCCAGACCATCCAAGCATAAAATCAATAAAGAAACAAGAGTATTGAATGACACATTGGATCAGATGAACCTCATATATATATGCAGAACATTCCACCCTAAAACGTGCTCATTCTTCCCAAGTGCACATGGAACTTTCTCTAGAGACCACATACTGCATCACAAATCATGGTCACAAATCATGGCTCAACCAATACCAAAAGATTGAGATTATTTCCTGCATTCCCACAATGCTTTGAAACTGGAACTCAACCGCAAGAAAAAGTTTGGAAGGAATTCAAACCCTTGGAAGCTAAAGACCACCCTGCTTAAGAATGTTTGGATAAACTAGGAAATCGAAGAAGAACTTCAACAATTCATGGAAACCAAAGAGAACAAAGATAGATCAGTCCAAAACCTAAGGGGTATGGCAAAGGTGGTCCTAAGGAGGAAATATATAGCCATCCAAGCCTCACTCAAAAAAACTGAAAAAATCCATAATACATCAGCTCTCTTTATACGTTAAACAACTAGAGAATCAACAAATTAAGCTGATCCCACACACAAGGAGGGAAATAATCAAATTAGAGCAGAGATCAATGAGATAGAAACTAGAGATACAGTAGAACACATCAACAAAACTAGAAGCTGGGTTTTTGAAAGAATCAATAAGATCAATAAACCACTGGTCAAATTAATCCAAAAGAAAAGAGAGAGGACCCAAAATAATAAAATTATGAAATAAAAGGGAGAGATCATGACTAACACCAAGGAAATAGAAACAATCATCAGAAATTATTATCAACAACTATATGCCAATAAGTTAAGCAACCTAGATAAAATGGATGCATTCCTGGAAACCTATAAACTTCCAAAACTGAATCAGAAAGAAACTGACAACCTGAATAGACCAATATCTAGGAACTAGATTGAAGCAGTGATCTAAAACCTCCCAAAAAACAAGAGCCTGAAACCTGATGGATTCCCTGGAGAATTTTACCAAGCATTAAAAGAAGAAATAATATCTATTCTCCTGAAGCTGTTTCAAAAAATAGAATCAGAAAGAAAACTTCCAGACTCTTTTTATGAAGCCAGCATTACCCTGGTCCCCAAGCCAGGCAAAGACCCTATCATAAAGGAGGATTTGAGACCAATATTCCTGATGAATATAGATGCCAAGATTCTCAACAAGATCGTAGCAAATAGTATTCAATAATACATTAAAAAGATTATCCACCATGACCAGGTGGGTTTTATCCATGGGATGCAAGGGTGGTTCAACATTTGCAGATCAGTCAGTGATAGAACACATCAATAAGAGAAGAGAGAAGAACCATATGTTCCTCTCAATTGATGTAGAAAAAGCATTTGAGAAGATACAGCATCTGTTCCTGATTAAAACACTTCAAATTATAGGGATTATGGTTATTTTTATATTTCTTTGGATTTGTATTAATGTTCCATTATTATACAATAATGTTGGTGATAATGCTAATTAGTCTTATTCGTATATTTTTTAAAGACTCATTTGTTTATTTTTAGAGAGAGAGTTTACTAGCAGGTGGGGTAGAGGGAATGTAAGAGAAAATCACAAGCAGACTCCATGCATAGCATGGAGCCAGCTGTTGGGCTCATCCCTTGACCCTGAGATCATGATCTGAACAGAAACCAAGAGTTGGATGCCTAACTAACTGTACCACCCATGTGCCCCTCTTATCCAAATGTTAAGACTTAACTTAGATAACTCCTCCTGAATAATAATAAATCTTCCAACACAAAGAAGTGGAAAAATATTTCATGTTCATGGATTGGAAAACAAATATTGTTAAAATGTCTATGCTACTTAGAGCAATCTACACAGTCAATGCAATCCCTATCAAAATACCATCAACTTTTTTCACAGAAGTGAAACACATAATCCTAAAATTTGTGTGGAACCAGAAAAGACCCTAAATAACCAGAGGAATGTTGAAAAAGAAAACCAAAACTGACGCCATCATATTCCCAGACTTCAAGCTCTATTACAAATCTTTAATCATCAAGACAGTTTGGTACTAGCACAAAAACAGACACCTAGACCAATGAACAGAAGAGAGGACCCAGAAATGCATCCTTAACAATACTGTCAACTAATCTTCAACACAGCAGGAAAGAATATCAAATGGAAAAAAGAGTTTCTCCAACAAATGCTGTTGGGAAAGTTGGACAGTCATGTGTAGAAGAATGAAACTGAGCCATTTCCTTATCCCATCTACAAAAATAGATTTCAAATGGATGAAGGATCTCAGTGTGAGACAGGAATCCATCAAAATCCTAGAGGAGAATACAGGCAGCAATCTCCTTTGCCTCAGCTGCAGCAAGTTCTTACTAGACATGTCTCCAAAGGCAAGGAAACAAAGACAAAAATGAACTCTTGGGACTTCATCTAGATAAAAAGCTTCTGCATAAAAAAGGAAACAGTTGACAAAAACAAAAGACAACAGACAGAGTGGAAGAAGATATTTTCAAATGTCTTATCTGATAAAGGGCTCTTATCCAAAATCCATAAAGAACATATCAGACTCAACACCCAAAGAACAAATAACCCAATAATGAAATGACAGAAGACAGAACAGATATTTTTCCAAAGAAAACATATAAATGGTCAACAGACAAATGAAAAAATGCCCAACATCACTAAGCAACAAGGAAACACAAATGAAAATTACAATGAGATACAACCTCACACCTGTCAGAATGGCTAAAATTAACATGTCAGGAAATGAAAGATGTTGGCAAGGATGTGGAGAAAGAGAAAAACCCTCCTACACTGTTGATGGGAATGCAAGCTGGTATAGCCACTCTGGAAAACAGTATGGAGGTTCCTCAAGAAGCTGAAAATAGCTCTCCTATAACTCAACAATTGCACTACTGGGTATTTACCCCTAAAATACAAATGTGATCCAGGGGGCACCTACACCCCAATGTTTGTAGCAACAATGTCTACAATAGCCAATCTATGGAAAGAGCCCAGATGTCCATCGACAGATGAATGGATAAAGAAGATGTGGTATATAAATACAATGGAATATTATTCAGCAATTGAAAAATTGAAATCCTGTCATTTGCAATACATGGATGGAACTAGAGGGTATTATGTTAAATGAAATAATTCATTCAGAGAAAGACAATTATACAATCTCCCTGATATGCACAATTTAAGAAACAAGGCACAGGATCATAGGGGAAGAGAGGGAAAAAAAATGAAACAAAATGAAACCAGACAGAAACAAACCATAAGAGACTCTTAATCATAGGAAACAAGCTGAAGATTGCTAGATGGGACAGGGGTGCAGGAATGGGGTAATTGGGTGATGGACACTGGGGAGGGTATGTATTGTAATGAGCACTTTGTAGTATATAAGACTGATGAATCACAGATCTGTACCCCTAAAACAAATAATGCATTTTATGTTAATTCATGGAATTTAAGTTTAAAAAGATAATTTAATATCTTCAGATCAACTTGGAGAGAATTTTTTTTTCCATTTTAATTTTATTTATTTATTTTTAATTTTTTTTAATAAACATGTATTTTTATCCCCAGGGGTACAAGTCTGTGAATCGCCAGGTTTACACACTTCACAACACTCACCAAAGCACATACCCTCCCCAATGTCGATAACCCCACCCCCCCTTCTCCCAACCCTCTTCCCCCCAGCAACCCTCAGTTTGTTTTGTAAGATTAAGAGTCACTTATGGTTTGTCTCCCTCCCAATCCCATCTTGTTTCATTGAATCAATGAAACAAGAGAATTATCCTTTTAATAATAATAGATGTTCCAGTCACTAAATATAAACTATCTTTCTGCTTATTTAGGACTTTTTACATTTATCTTAGCAATATTTGGTAATTTCAAATGTAAAGAACTTACATATCATGTTTTAAATTAGTCCCAGGGATTTACCTTTAATAATATCATTAGTAGAATTTTTGAATATCAAATACCAACTATTTTGTTAGAATTTACAGATGCAATGAATTTTCTGTTAAACTTGTGTACTGCAACTTTGTTAAATCCATTGTTATTTTTTAAAAAAATTAAAAAAATAATAAATCTTCTATCCTGAACTCTCTTTTTCACACTCTGAATTTTTAGCATTTACTAATTTAAACTTTATTGTATTATTTCTTTCTGTATTAAGAGACCCTAGTAGATTGTAAATTATTTGAGATTTAAAAAAAAATCACCAATCTCTCTATTTTTTTCTGTGGCACTTAACTTTGTACCTTATGCATAGTTTGTGTTCAATAAATTCATTCAATTCAATTAGCAGGGCTGTATGCCATAGAATAAAGCAGAGTTGAACTTGATCTATTAAATATATATTTATTGAGAGTCAGATCCTGCTTGGGATGGAATATAGCAGTAAAAATATAAACAACATTTATGTAAAACAGAACCTTTCAGTGTGTCTCATCTGTCTCATCTCAACAATGAGAAGGCTGGCTGAAGAGTGAGTAAGAAACAGAGGTAGCATATAAGGTTTGAAGAGATAAGTCCAGAGGATACAAGGCTTTCAAGGTCTTTGTAAAGGGTCTAGATTTTTATTCAAGGTAGCATAGGATTTTGAGCAGGGAAGGAATATGCATTTATTGAAAATTTTAAAAGTAATTTTGCTGTTTGGAGCTATGCTTAAAGGGACAAGAGTGGGCAAAGAAAATAAGATCAGAAAGGATTTTAATAGAAAATAGTGCCATAAATTTTTATGGCAAAGTTATCAGATGGTAGGGAGAGTCTGCTCTCTTTCAATTTTAGATTGTATGCACTGTTAATCTTGGTTACTTAGAGGTTTTATATCCAGGTGAGGTTTTGAACTATTCTGGCTTCTGTGTCTACTTGTTAAAATCCTGACAGTTACTATATCTCTGCTAAAATCCTTATATTAAAGAACTCTTAGTCTAACCAGAATAGACTGGTTAGAATCTTCATTTTCTTCCTTTATTTCCTTATTCAGATAAGAATATATTCACTGCTTTTTATTTTCTATTTACTAGTTCTTAAGTAAGCCATGTATAGTACATCAAGTGTTCTGATTTGCAAATGAAAAACTAAATCAAAGAATCATTTTAATTCTTCAAACAGCACAGAAATCGTGGGAAGAGAAAAGTGAAATGAACCTATGGTTTTCATCTACAATTATACTATGTAGTATTAAAACAATCATTTATTTACTATCTCATTATTTACTATCTCAAGAATCTGCACAAAAGCTTTATTAGGTAAGTTATTTCCCTAATTTATAGATGAAAACATGTACACAATAATTTAACTAATATTTTCAATATTACTCAGCTATGAAATTTGAGATGGAAAATGTAAACTTTTAATTTTTTTTAATTTATTCTTTAGCCTGCTTCAAAGCTGCTTAATTCAAATTCCTCACCCAGATTTCAATGTTTTAATTTTTTTTTTTATTGAAGTATAGTTGACATACAGTGCTGCATTTTTTTCAGGTATACAACATAGTGATTCTAATTTATATACTTCACAAGGTGATCACGGTAAATCTTGATACAATCTGTCACCATGCAAATTTGTTACCTATTATTAACTATGTTTCCTATGCTGTACATTGTATCCTCATGTCTTATTTTGTAACTGGAAGTTTGTACCCTTTAATTCCCTTCTATTATTTTGCCCATCCCCCTTAACCACGACCACATTCTAACAACCACCAGGTTATTCTCTGTATCTATGAGTGTGTTTCTATTTTTTTTTTTGTTCATTTGTTGTTGTTGTTGTTTTAGATTCCACATGTATGTGAAAACATCTGGTATTTGTCTTTCTCTGACTTGTTTCAGTTAACATAATACCCTCTAGGTATATCCATGTTGTTACAAGTGGCAAACTTTTTTTTTTTTTTTAATGGAAGAGTAATATTTCATTTTGTGTGTGTGTACCTATGCCACATCCTCTTTATCCATTCATCTATTGATGATCACTTAGGTTAATTCCATATCTTGGCAATTGTAAATAATGCTACAGTGAACATAATGTTGCATATGTAATTTTGAAGCAATGTTTTTGGAAATTCCACAGAGTGAAATTGCTGGATCATATGGTAGTGCTATTTTTAATTTGTTGAGGAAACTTCCTACCATTTTTTTCATGGCTGCAACATTTTTTATTCCTACCAACAGTGTATAAGAGTTCCCTTTTTCTACATCCTCACTAACACTTGTTGAAAATAGTCATTCTCCGCACAAATGTGAGGTGATATTTTACTGGGATTTTAATTTGCATTTTCCTGATGATTATTAATGTTGAACATGTTTTATTGTAGTCTAAATTTTAGCCATTCATAAGTCTTCTTTAGAGAAATGTCTGCTCAGTCTTCTGCTTGCTTTTAAATTAGATTGATTTTTTAATCAATATTTAATATTTAAGTTGTATGAGTTCTTTATATATCTTGATATTAGCCTCTTATCAGATATATGATTTACAAATATCTTCTCCCATTCAGTAAGTTGCCTTTTTGATTTGTTGACACAGAAACTTTTCAGTGTGATTTGCTCCTTTTTAATTTTGTTGCCCGTGCCTGAGATAAATCCAAAAATATTGCCCAGACTGATGTCTAGGAGCTTACTGCTTACATTTTATTCCAAGAGTTTTATGGCATCCAGTTTTACACTTGCATCTTTAATCCATTTTATTTTCATATATGCTGTGAGAAAGTAGTCCAGTGTATCTAAGAGGCTGTCTTTTCCCTACTGTATGTTCTTACCTCCTTTGTCAAAGATTGACTGTATAAAAATGGGTTTATTTCTGGACTTCATGCTGTTCCATTGATCTATGTGTCTGATTTTTGTGCTAGTACCATACTGTTTTGATTGTTATAGTTTTGTAATATAGTTTGAAACAAACAAGAAAAAAACATGATACCTATAGCTTTGTTCTTTCTCAAAATTACTTTGGCTATTTGGGGTCTTTTGTGGTTTCATACAAATTTTAGGATTATTTCTCGTAGCTCTGTGAATGTTGCTATGTTATTTTAATGGGATTGTATTGAATGTGTGAATGCTTAAAGAAGTATGAACATTTTAGCAATATTCTCCTAATCCATGAGTATGTTGTATCTTTCCATTTATTTGTGTTGTCTTCTTTTTTCTTTTCATCAATGTCTGAAAGTTTTAAGACTCTTTTACCTTCTTGGTTAAATTTCTTCCTAGGCATTTTATTTTTTATGTGATTGTAAATGAGATTTTTTTTTTGATTTCTCTTTCTGATAGCTCATTATTGGTGTAGAGAAGTGTGACAGATGTATTTACTTTTGTATTCTGAAAATTTACTGAATTCTTTTATTCTAATAGTTTTTTAATGCCATCTTTAGGGTTTCTTACATGTGGTATCATGTCATCTGCAAAATAGGAACAGTTTTACTTATTTTCTAATTTGGATTTCTTTTATTTCTTTTTCTTGTCTGATTGTTATTGTTGTCTTCTAATACTGAGTTCAATGAAAGTGACAAAAATGAGCATCCTTGTGTTTTTCCTGATCTTAAAGGAAAGCTTTAACTTTTCACTAATGAGTATAATATTAGCTGTGGGTATGTCACAAGTAGCTTTTATTATGTTGAGGTGAGTTCCCTCTTTATCAATCTCACTGAGAGTTTTTAATCATAAATGGTATGTTAGATGTTATCAAATCCTTTCCTACATCTCAGATGATCATGATTTTTATTTCTGTGTTGCTAATATAATATACCAATGGATTGATTTGTGTGTATTGAACCATCCTCCATCCCTGGAATAAATCCCATTCAATCATGGTATATGATCCTTCTAGTGTGTTGTTGAATTCAGTTGGTTAATATTTGGTCGAAGATATTTGCATTAATATTTATCATGGATACCGGCCTGTAGTTTTCTATTTTTGTGTTATATTTGTCTAGTTTTGGTGTTGGGGGGTACTGCTGGCTTCATAGAATGAATTTGGAAGCATTCCTTTCTTTATAGGTTTGGAATAGCTTGAGAAGGATAGTTATTGACCCTTCTCTAAATGTTTGATAGAGAATTCACCAATGAAGCTGTTTGGTCCTGGATTTTTGGTTTGGGGGGAGTATTTTGATTAGTAATTTAATTTCATTTTTAGAAATTTCTCTGTTCAGATTTTCTATTTCTTCTTGATTTAGTCTTGGAAAATTGCATGTTTCTAGGAATGTATATCTTTCTATGTTATCCCATTTGTTGGGATATAATTGTTCATAGCAGTCTGTTTTAATCCTTTGTATTTTCATGGTACCAGTCATAACTTCTTCTTTCATTTTTAATTATTTGGGCTTTTTTTAAAATTGTTGCATCTGAGTAAAGCTTTATCAATTTTGTTTATCTTTTAGAAAAAATCTCTTATTTTTGTTAATATGTTCTATTTGGTTTTTGTCTCTATTTCATTTATTTCTCTTGTGATCCTTGTTATTTTCCTTATTCTACCAACTTTGGGCTTGTTTATTCTTCTTTTTCTAGTTCTTTGGTGTTTAGATTGTTTGATACCTTTTCTTGTTTCTTGAGGTGAACTTGTATAAACTTCCCCCTTAGAACTGCTTTTGGATTGTTTTGTTTCCATTTTCATTTGTCTCAAGGTATTTTTTATTTGTCCTTTGATTACTTCTTGATTCATTGGTTGTTTAGTAGCATTTTGTTTAGTCTTCACGTTTATATTTTTTCCAGTTTTCTTCTTGTAATTGATTTTTTCCCAGTGTAATTTTTAAAAATTATTTATTCAAACTCAATTTAGTAAACAAATACTGTACTTTTCAGGAGTATAATTTAGTGATTTATCAGTTGCATACAACACACAGTGGTCATTACAAGTGCCCTCCTTAATGCCTATCACCCAGTTACCCCATTTCTCCCACCCCCTCCCCTCCAGCAATACTCATTTTGTTTCCTGGTTATAATTGATTTCTAGTTTCACACTGTTTTGGTTGGTAAAGATGCTTAATAGGATTTAAGTCTTCTTAAATTTATTGAGACTTGTTTTGTGACCTAATATGTGATCTTTCTTGGAGAATGTCCCATGTGAACTTTAGAAGAATGCATTCTGGTGCTTTTGGATGAAATATTCTGTATGTCTATCAAGTTTAAGGTTATTTCTTTGTTCAATTTCTGTCTGAATGATCTATCCTTTGATGTAAGTGGGGTGTTAAAAGTTCCCTACTATTATTACTCCTTTTTTGTCACACACACACACACACACACACACACACCCCTCTCTGTGTTGGCTGCGTAGTTACTAGCATTTTATCCACTGTTGGATTGACCTCTTTATCATTACATAATGCCTTTCTTTGTCTCTTGTTACAATCTTTATTTTAAAATCTATTTTGTCTGATGTGAGTACTGCTGCTCTAGCATCCTTTAAACATAAAGGAAATGGAAACAACCATTTGCATGGTGGTACTCTAGCTTCCTTTTTGTTTCTATTTGTATGGTATATATTTTCCTACCCCTTTATTTTCAGTGTGAGCATTTTAGATCTGAAGTAAATCTCTTGTAGACAGCATATAAATGATTCTTTTTTAAAATCCAATCAGTCACCCTATGTCTTTTGATTGGAGCAGTTAACCTATTTACATTTAAAGTAATTATTGATAAATATGTATTTATTGCCATTTTGTTATTTGTTCTCTGGTTGTTTTTGTTGTTCTTTTCTCTTCTTCTCTTCTCAAAGTGGTTTGATGACTTTCTTCAGTGTTATGCCTGGATTCCTTTCTCTTTACTTTTTGTGCATTTAGTACAGGCTTTTGATTTGTGGTTGTCATTAATTTAATATATGACATTTTATATGTATAGCAGTCTATATTTAATTGTTGATTACTTGAAACACATTCTAAAAGCACTAAAGTTTTACCCCCAACCAATGTTTTATGCTTTTGATATCATATTTCACATTTTATTATTTTCCATATCCCTTGACTAGTTATTATAGATCCAGATGAGTTTACTACTTTTTTCTTTTAACCTTCATACTAGCTATGTCTGTGATTGATCCACTACCTTGACTACATGATTAACCCTTATGAGTAAGATTTTTTTTTCATAACTTTCTTATTCCTACTTGTGATCTTTTCTTTTCCATTTAAAGAGTATCTTTCCAATTTCTTGTGAAGACATTTGGTGTTGATGAATTCCCTTCTGACTCTGGAGCAGAGCAGTCCCCCAGCCCATCTGTCTGAGAGGTCCAGCTGTGCCTGTCCTGGGTATGCTGGTGTGCATGGTCGTTCCTGGTACAGCAGACTGCCAGGCCTGTCTGTGAAAGCTGCATGTATGCTGGTGGGTGGGGCAAGTCTCTGACATAGCTTGCAATGAAGTCTGGTTTTAACTGTTGTAGATATTTGGGTATAGGCCCCCAGGGTAGGGATACTTGGAGGGGCTTCAGTGCCAACTGAGGAGATCTACCAGATGTGGTGGGACAATGCCTTGCAAGTGTTCCCACTTGGTGTGATGGTATGGAGAGTCTCTTGGGAGGATCTCTGAGTTGGTCGGGTCCATAGGGGAATGTGGAGTGCAGTGAATGGTGCTAACATAATAAATGGAGAATGTCAGAACTTGTTCTTGCTGGCATCAGGCCAGCTAAGTATAAGGTGAGTGGAAAAAACAAACAAACAAACAACAACAAAATAGGATGCCTGCCAAACTTCTGTCACCAGAAAATATTCCAAAACATCTTCCCCTCTGAAATACTCCCTAAAGTTAATCAGTGAATTTTCTTTGTGGTGTAACCCAAGCAGTTTTTAAACTGCTGCATCTGTGCTGGGACTTAGAGTAAGTGAGACTATGTATGCAACCTTTAAGAAGAAGTTTTCCTTCTAACACCTGGCTGTCATAAACAGAAGACTTATTGGCTGTAAGAGCCAGACATTATGACTGCTTGTCTTCCTAGTGCAAATCCCCAGGCTGTGGAGTCTGAAGTGGGACTCAGACTCCTTGTTCCTAAGGGAGGGCCTCTATATTATGAAATCCCTCCTGCTATGGATCACTGTGGCAAGGATATGAGTCCTAACAAAACTGCCTCTCCTCCTCTGCTGTTTTGATGTGGCTTTTTCTTTATATCCTTTTCTGTGTATGATTTGTTTATGCAACTCATGGTAAGTGCTCAAGTAGTGATTTTTTTGTTGTTGTTATTTCCTGTGAATTTTTAGGGTTCAAGTGCCTTAGTATCCAACCCCAAATCATTCCAAATCATAGCGGTAAGAAAGAAATGCAAATATACATGTATTTTTGTCTAGTTTATGTGTAAAAATGTATACTACAGTTACATTTTTAATTACTGAAATATTAAACTATAAATATAGTTATATCGATTATATCAACATCCTTTGTTTTGGACGTTCATGGTGGACATGAATACAAAAATTGGTATATGGAACAAGATGCTTTTGAGCTCTTCTGTTTGAATCATCATAAAATTATACATAATGGGGTGCCTGGGTGGCTCAGTGGGTTAAAGCCTCTGCCTTTGGTTCAGGTCCTGATCTCAGAGTCCTGGGATCAAGCCCTGCATCTGGCTCTCTGCTCAGCAGGGAGCCTGCTTCCTTCTCTCTCTTTGCCTGCCTCTCTGCCTACTTGTGATCTCTGTCTATCAGATAAATAAATAAAATCTTTAAAAAATATATACATAATGACTATTAAGGAAATTTATAGTGAAGTCTACAAGTTTGTTTTACCTTTTGGGCTTTCAGATTAGGTACCCTCCTAGGACCTGTCAGGAATAGAGAATACATAAGAGCTCATGCTCAGGTTCAATTATCCCAAAATGTATTTGAAAGTATACATGTTAGAAAAAACGTATTTGGTAAATGTATCTTAATTCTCTATTTCCCAGATACTGGTTTTTTATTTCACTTTCATATTCATATTATTTTTTTTTTGCCATTGACTATTTACCGAAATCTTAGGTACTAACAATATGCTGCTAATTTTCTAATTTTCCAATACCCAAGAATCAAATTAGAAGTCCCATAAAAACTCCCAGGCTATAATTGAACATTTGGAATTCATGAAGTGAAATCCTGATGTCTCAGTAAATCTAGTGAATATGCAGACTGCCTTTCAATGAGCTTGGAAGTGATTCTGGGCATTGTTCATACAATATAATATTGTTGTTAATAGGGCAATATGGTTTCAAGAGAAACAGATTAATGGATCAAATTAAATGTCTCATGTTTGTCTTCTAAGAGAAAATTTTGTGTAGGGATAATAATGTACCATCCCTACTAAAATATTATCAATTTATTTAAAATAAAACAAATCTTTCCTTCCTTAGAATGGCCCATTAACTCACAATTGCTCAGTAATATGTGGAGTTTGTGTCCTCTCTCATATGAAGTTTCTATGATTTTTTTTTCTCCTTGAAATTGTTGAAGGAAATGGCATTTGTGTGATTATCTTTGAGGTAACTATTAATGAGCAAACCCAGGCAGTAAGGTCCATCAATTATAAAATTATACAAAACAGTCTTGGTAAGACACTACGAGAATATATATAGCTAAAATCTTTTGGTTTAATGTCCTTTTCTACTTGCTTACCAAAATGTCATATGATGTTGAAGGCAGAAACTGGAGTTATGCAACAACAACCCAAAATAAAACAAAACAAAAATCACCAAAAATTGTCAATAAACCATCAGGGCAAGAAGAGGCAAAGAAGGATTTCCCTAGATGTTTCATAAAAAAAATGGCCCTACCAATATCTCAATTTCAGACTTTTAGACCTAGATCTGTGAAAAAACATATTTCTGTTCTAAGCGACCCAATTTGTGATACCTTGTTACAACATCCCTGGGAAACTAATTCAGTCCCTTCAAGTATATCCTAGAAAACTTGCTTCTATCTTTTTTCTATTAAAGTGTTACCAAGCAAAAATCCCAGAATCATCTAATGTATGAAAATTATTTTGGAATTTAGTATAAAAAGAAAAAAGGACATTTTCTTTACTGAAAATGAGAAATTCACATCTGAAATGATGAATCAGAAAAACAGTGTAAAATCTGGGATTAATATTTTTGTTTTCTCACATATATATATATATATATATATGTATGTTACATTAAATATGAATGAGAAAAATATAAATAAATCCTTTCAATGTATTGGTAGCACATCAAATTTAATTGTATAATGGACATTGCTTGCAAGACTTTTCAATTATCAAGTAAAACCTAGTTATTACAAAGTCAATCATTTGAAAAACTGTAATCAAGAACCAGAAAATAAAAAGCCAACCACCAAAATCCTTTTAAATTGTTCTCATTTAAAACTCCATGTGCTTTTCGAAATATTGCTTTCATGTTTGAGAAACTAATTACAAAATATATCAGAGTACATCTAACTGCAAGTTCCACTCCTCCAAGCAGAATATGGCTGTTATAATTACCATCAGATAGTGGAAAAAATAATTTCCTGCCATCAATAGTATAGTTCCTCTATTAGAGCCAAAGATAATGAAATTAGAGGATACATAATTTTTTAAAGAATATGATTGCATTCAGGATGCAAGTGACCACATTATTTTCAGGATTAGACATACACACACACACACACACACACACACACACACCCCTGCTCTCTTCTTTTCTACATTAGGCACATGGACCTTAATAAGAGCATGTTGCCTGCCAATATTATCATAATTTTCTCTTAAAGTTATATACCATAACTTCTGGTAATTAAACTAATTCGGTGATACATTGTTAAGTCAATTGTTTAGAAAACAAATTATCCCAATTTTCTCTCATCCCCTCAAAACTTACAACAAGAAGCATTCATATTGATTATGTAATGAAAAATTAGATTATTTATGAACACAACTGCAAAATGGAAGTGAATGTGCCATCTTGCATTTAATATTTTGAACTACATGCCTATATTTTGAAGTTTCTACTGTAACTTTAAAAACAAAAGATCAGTTTATTTTTCATTCAGTGCCAGGCACTGAGGATAGGTTTTATATTATCACACTTTTTTTAAAAATGTATGAAGTTTAACATTCACTTTAGAAGTTATTTCAGAAGTGAAGATGTATTGTTAAAATGGCATATATCTAGTAGGCACATGCAATCATACCTTACTTGCATGTAGATCCCTTTAAATAAACTGAAAGAATGCACATGATTGAAATTTAAGACCACTAATTAACCCCATATCCTATTAAATGGCTTCTACTCTTATGTTAGGAGTGCATGTTAAAAAATATATATATAAAATAAACAACAACAATAAAACAATTCGTAGGCTTCAGTTTTATAATCTGCATCCCACCATAATCTGCACATAGTCTGTTAAAAGCGTGCTGTCTCTTGACTAAAAGTTGAAGGGTCCTAAGGTTAGTCATCTTTTTTTTTTTTTTTAAGATTTTATTTATTTATTTGACAGACAGAGATCACAAGTAGGCAGAGAGGCAGGCACAGAGAGAGAGAGAGGAGGAAGCAGGCTCTCCGCAGAGCAGACAGCCCGATGGGGGGCTCGATCCCAGGACCCTGGGATCATGACCTGAGCCGAAGGCAGAGGCTTTAACCCACTGAGCCACCCAGGTGCCCCAAGGCTAGTCATCCTAAAAGACTTCCAGGGGCACCTGGGTGGTGCAATCTGTTAAGCACTGACTCTTGGTTTCAGCTCAGGTCATGTTCTTTTGGTCATTAGGTAAGAGCCTACCATGGGGTTCCACACTCAGTGCAAAGTTGACTTGGGATTTTCTCTCTCCCTCTGCTCCTCTCACTCATTATCTCTCTCTCCCTCTCCCTTCTTTCTCCCTTTCTCTCTGAAATAAATAAATCTTTTAAAAAATAAATAAAAGCCTTTCAATGAAAATTGAAAATAAGGAAATGTGTTTGGGAAGCATATGGTAAACCAAAGGCTATAAGATTATGATAGAGATGATCTAGGAATTTTCTGACAGCATTTGACATCAGTGCTGACCTCTGGCTTTCTAGCATCTGTCTTGCTCTCCCAAGTTATTCTCTTTCCAGTATCAAAACACTTCACAGTGTTAATATGTGGTAGAGTTACATTATATGAATTCAAAAGTTAGACATTGATAAAAAAAAGTTGAAAATATATTTAAAACTCAGAATTACATAGACAATTTATCTCTCTGCCTAGGAGAGAGGTTTTATTTATAAACAAAAATTGTATATATTTAAGGTGTATAGCATGATTATTTGATATAATGAAATGATTATTACAATCAAACAAATTAATATATCACCTAGCAATGTTATCACTTTAATTTTTTGAGGAGTGCATCTGAAATCTACTCCCAGCATATTTCCAGTGTTCAATATGGTATTAAGTTTATCCACCATGCCTATACATTAGATCTCTATACTTACTCATCTTCTATAACTGGAAATTTATACCCTTTGATCAACACGTCTCCATAACATCAACTTGCCCAGTCCCTGATAAAGCCTGTTCTATTCTTTATTTCTGAGTTTGATGTTTTTTTCCATTTAGATTTTAGATTTTTTGCTATTTTTGATCTTTTGAGGTTCCATATGAATTTCTATTTATGTTAAAAAATGCCACTGGAATTTTGATAGGGATTGAATCTGTAGATTGCTTTGATTAATATGGACATTTCCACAATATTAATTTCTTGAATTCATGAATATGGGCTATCTTACCATTGTTTTCTCTTCAGTTACTTTTATTAAGGTTATATAATTTTCAGTGAATAGGTATTTCACATCATTGATTAAGTTTATTCCTAAGTGTTTTACTGTTTTTGATGTTAATGTAAATGGGATTTAAAATTTTTAATTTACTTAAAAACAGTTCACCTTTTCTCCTGCTCTGCCTCTAGCAACCACCAAACTGTTCTCTACATTTATAAACTTGTTTATTCATCCTTTTGTTCATTCATTCATTCATTCATTTATTCTACACATAAGGGAGACTGCATGATATTTCTTTTTCTTTGTCTGAAATTTTTAATTATCATAATGCCCTCAAGGTCTGTTTATGCTGTCACAAGTGACAAGATTTCATTTTTCTTTGTGGCTGAATAATATTCCGTTTTAAAAATATGCATGTCACATTTTATTTATCTATTCATCAATCAGTGGATACTTAATGTTGTTTCTATATCTTGGCTATTATAAATAATGCTACAATGAAAAATGTATAGCGGTACATATATTATTCTGAGTTAATGTTGTTTTTGCCTTTGGATACATATCCAAAAGTGGAATTGCTAGATCATATGGTTCACTAATATCTTGAGGAACCTTTATGCTCTTTTCCATAGTGGCTGCACAAATTTATATCCACACCAACAGTGCATGAGAGTTCTCTTTTCTTTACATCCTTGACAACACTTATTTCTTGTCTTTATAATTGTAGTCATTCTAACAGATGTGATGTGATATCTCATTGGGTTTTGATTTGTACTTCCCTGATAATTATGTAGTGCATCTTTTGTGCACTTTTGGTCCATCTCCATGTCTCTGGAAAAATGTCAATTCATATCATCTGTCCATTTTGTGGGTTTTCTTTGCTGTTGAGCTATGAGTATTTTATATATTTTATATATCAATGCCTTATCAGATATATGATTTGAAAATATTTTCTCCCATTCAGTAGGTTGCTTTTTCATATTGTTGGTAGTTTCCTAGACTGTGCAGAAGCTTTTTAGTTTGATGAAGTCTCATTTGTTTGTTTTTTCTTTTGTTGCTTTGCTTTTGGTATCAGGTTCAAAAAATTATTGCCAAGACCTATGTCAAGGAGCTTACTGTCTATGTTTTCTTCTAGGAAATTTTATGGCTTCAGATATTAAATTAAAGTCTTTAATCCTTCTAGGTGATTTTTGTGTATGGTAGAGGATAGTAGTCTAGTTTAATTCTCTTGTATATAGTTGTCCCATTTTCCAACATGACTTATTGAAGAGACTTTTTTTTCCCCACTGTATATTCTGTCTCCTTTATCATAAATTACTTGACTATATATGTATATTTTTATTCTATGCTCTCTCTTCTGGTCCACAATGTGCATATCTACTTTAATGCTAGTACCTTACTATTTAAATTATAGTTAAGTTTGTAATATGGTTTGAAATCAGGGAGAGTGATGTATCCAGTTTTGTTCTTATTTCTTATGATTGTTTCAACCAGTTGGGGTCTTTTATCATTCCATACCAATGGTTCTATTTCTGTGAAAAATGCCGTTGGAGTTTTGATAGGGATTTCCTTAAATATGTATATCACTTTGATAGCATGGATATTTTTTAAATCTTAATTTAAATTCAATTTCTTAACCTGTAGTAGATCATTAGTTGAAGATGTAGAGTTCAGTAATTCACCAGTTGCATATAATACCCAATGCTAATCACATCATGTGCCCTCCTTTATATCTGTCACCTAGTTGCCCCCTCCTCTTACCCATCTCCTCTCCAACAAACCTGTTTGTTTCCTATAGTTAATACTCTCTTCCATTTTCTCCCTCTCTGATTTCTTCCCAATAAGTTTTCCTCCCTTCCTCTCTAATCCTCTGTGCTATTTTTTATACTCCTTATATGAGTGAAACCATATGATAATTGTCTTTCTCTGATTGACTTATTTTACTTAGCATAATACCCTTCATTTCCCTCCATTGATGTAAATAGTAGGATTTCATCTTTTTTATGGCTGAGTAATATGCCATTGTGTGTTTATACCACATCTTCTTTACCTATTCATCTGTTGATGGACATCTGAGCTCTTTCCATAATTTGGCTATTGTAGACATTGCTGCTATAAACATTGGAGTGCAGGTGCTTCTTTGGATCACTACACTTGTATCTTTGGGGTAAATACCCAGTAATGCAACTGTTGGATCATAGGATAGCTTTATTTTTAATTTTTTGAGGAACCTCCATGCTGTTTTCCAGAGTGGCTGTGCCAGCTTGTATTCCTACCAATCGTATAAAAGGGTTCCCCTTTCTTCACATCCCTGCCAATGTTTGTTGTTTCCTGACATGTTCGTTTTAGACATTCTGACCGCTGTATCTCACTGTGGTTTTGATTTGTATTTCCCTGATGCCAAGTGATGTGGAGTATTTTTTCATGTGTCTGGAACAAATAATTCTAAAATATGTATGGAGCCATAAAAGCCCCTGAATAGCCAGAGGAATGTTGAAAAAGAAAAACAAAGCTGGTAGCATCACAACTCCAGACTTCAAGTGCGTTACAAAGTTATAATCATCAAGACACTATGGTACTGGCCAAAAAACAGACACATTGATCAGTGGAATAGAAGAGAGAACCCAGAAATGGACCTTCAACTCTATGGTCAGCTAATCTTCAACAAAGTATGAAAGAAAGTCCAATGAAGAAAAACAGTCTCTTCAACAAATAATGTGGGAAAATTGAACAGCCACATGTAGAAGAATGAAATTGGATCGTTTTCTTACACCATACACAAGGACACAATCAAAATGGACGAAAGGTCTAAATGTGAGACAGGAATCCATCAAAATCCTAGAGAGGAACACAAGCAGCAACTTCTTTGACCTCATCTACAGCAACTTCTTGCTAAACACATCTTCAAAGGCAAGGGAGACAAAAGAAAAATGAACTATGGGATTTTTATCAAGATAAAAAGCTGCTACAAGGCAAAAGAAACAGCAAGGGAAATGGAAAGGAGAAGGGAGTTGAGGGAAATTGGAAGGGGAGGTGAACCATGAGAGACTATGGACTCTGAAAAACAATCTGAGGGTTTTGAAGGGGCGGGGGGGTGGGAGGTTGGGGGAACCAGGTGGTGCATATTAGAGAGGGCACGAATTTCATGGAGCACTGGGTGTGGTGCAAAAACAATGAATACTGTTATGCTGAAAAGAAATAAAAAATTAAAAAAACAACAACAACAACTAAAAGGCAACCTGTAGAAGATATTTGCAGATGACATATCAGATAAATGGCTAGTATCCAAGGTCTATAAAGAATTTATCAAACTCAACACTCCACAAAACAATCCAATCAAGAAATGGACAGAAGACATGAATAGATATTTCTCCAAAGAAGACCTATGAATAGCTAATAGACACATGAAAAAAATGCCCAACATCACTTGAGATCAGAATAGTATGGATATTTTAACTAATTTTATCCAGTCCATCTTCAGCAAATATATTTTCATTTATTTGTTTCTTTTATTAATGTCTCATAGTTTTCAATACACAGGTCTTTCATCTCCTTGGTTAAATTTATTCCTAAGTATTTTATTATTTTTGATGCAATTGTAAATAGGATTGTTTTCTTAATTTCTCTTATTATATGATAATAGTTTATGATAATAGTTCATTATTAGTGAATAGAAATGGAAAAGATTGTTCTGTATTAATTTTGTATCCTGCAATTTTACTGAAATTATTTATTTTAACAGTTTGAAGTAGAGTTTTTATTTCTACATATAATGTTATACCACTGCAAAAAGTGAGCTTTACTTTGCCTTTCCAATTTCTTTTTTTATTATGTTCGGTTAGCCAACATATAGTACATCATTAGTTTTTGATGTAGTATTCAAAGATTTGTCAGTTGCATACAACACCCAGCAGTGGGTTTTGTAGCCATTTCCAATTTGTATGCTTTTCTTTCTTTCTCTTATCTATTTTTCTGGCTTGGGCCTCCAATACTATGTTGAAAAGAAGTGGCAAGAGTAAGCATTCTTGTCTTATTTCTAATCTTGCAGGAAAAACTTTTAGCTTTTCACCATGAGTATGTTAGCTATGGACTTGTCATATATAACCTTTATTATGTTGAGATATGTTCCCCCCCATACTTGCTTTGTTGATAGTTTTTATCACACATGAATATTGACTTCCATCATATGCTTTTTCTGCATTTACTGAAATGATCATATGATTTTAATCCTTCATTTTGTTAATGTAGTGCATCACATTGACTGCTTTGTGGATGTTAAACTTTTCTTGCTTCACTGGAATAAATCCCATCTGATCATGATATATAATGTTTTTATTGTATTAATCAATTTGGTTTGCTAATCTGTTGAGTATATTTGCATGTATGTTCATCAGTGATATTTCCCTGTAATTTTCTTTTCTTGTGGTACCTTCATCTGGTTTTGTTATTGGGGTATTTTTTACTTCATAAAATGAGTTTGGAAAAGTTCTCTTTGAAGTGTTTGAGAAGGATTGGTAGCCTTTGAATGTTTGGTAGAATTCACCCGTGAAGCCATTTGATTCTAGACTTTTGTTTCTTGGGAGATTTTTGACTACTGATTCAGTACCTTTACTAGTGATCAGATTTTTTATTTCACCATGATTTAGTCTTTCTAGTTTGTATGTTTCTAGGAAGGTATCCATTTTTTCTGTGTTGTTCATTTAGTTGGCATGTAATTGTTTATAGTAGTTTCATGATTATTTGTATTTCTCTGATATCATTTGTATCATCTTGTCCTTCATTTCTGATTATGAATCATCTCTTTTAGGCTAGAACTACCAAAAAGAAATTTCTTTCAATTTTGTTTATCTTTTCAGAAACCCAGATCTTAGTTTTATTAGTGTCATCTATCATCTTTTTAGTATCTGTTTCAACTATCTCTATTCTGTTTCTTTTTTCCTTCTAGTAACTTTAATCTTTTTTGTTGTTGTTGTTCTTTTTTTCTAACTCTTTGAGGTGTAAGGTTAATTTTTTTTTATTTTAGATTCTTCTTGTTTCTTCTTGTAAGCATTTATTGCTATTAATTTTCCTTTTAAAACTTTTTGCTGAATCCCATAAATTTTGATATGTTACATTTACATTTTTATTTGTCTCAATGTAGTTTTTCAGTTATCTTTTGATTTGTTCTTTGACTCTGATTATTTGGTAGCATGTTGTTTAAAATCTACATTCATGTGGATTTTTCAGTTTTCTTTATGTAATTAATTTCTAGTTTCATGTCATTTGGTCATTATATGAATTAATCCTCTTAAATTTATTAAGGCTACTTTTGTGGCCTACCATATGATCTACCTTGGAAAATAGTCTATGTGCACTTGAGCAGAACGTGTATTCTGTAGCTTTTAGATAGAATGTTCTGTAAATATCTCTTAAGTCTATCCCTTCTAACATGTTGTTTAAGTCTGATGTTTCCTTATTGATTTTTTTTCTGGATAATATGTCCATTAATGTAACTGCAGTATTAAAGTCCCTTGCTATTATTTAATTGCCATCTATTTCTCCTTTTAGGTCTGTTAATATTTGCTTATAAGTGTAGGTGTTCCTTTGTTGAGTTCATAAATATTTGCAATTGTTACATCTTCTTACTGGATTGATCATTTAATCATTATATAATACACTTCATTGTCTTTTATTACAGTGCTTTTTTAAAGTCTATTTTGTCTGATAAAAGCATAGCCACTTCAGCTTTCTTTTGGCTTGCATTTGCATTAGTTATCTTTCTTCCATCCCTTACTTTCAGCCTGGGTGTGTCTTTACATCTAAAGTGAATTTATTGTAGGCAGCATACAGATTTTTTTTAATTGTCTTATTTTAAAATCAGTTAGCCAATATATAGTTCATTATTAGTTTCAGATATAGAGTTCAGTTGTTCATCAGTTGCAAGTGCTCATAATAGCACTTGATAGTATATAGATTTTTTAATCCACTCTATGTCTTTTGATTAGAAAATTTAGTCTATTTACATTTAGAATAATTATTGATAGGGTGGCACCTGGGTGGTTCAGTGAATTAAACATCTAACTCATGGTTTCAGCTTAGGTCATGATCCTGCCATTGTGAGATCGAGCCCTCCACTCAATGTGGAGTTGGCTTCAGACTCTTTCTACCTCTGCCCTTCATTGCTCGTGAGCATGCTCTCTTTCTCTCTCAAATAATTATATAAGATATTTTTTAAAATATTATTATTGATAGTAATAGTATATAGTTATTTGCATTTTGTCTATTTTTTTCTGACTGCATTTGTAGTACCTCTCTATTCTTAGCCTTTTGTCTTGCCTCTTTTATAATATGATGACTTTCTTTAGTGGAATGCTTATATTCCTTTTACTCTTGTGTATTTAATATAGGTTTCTCCTTTATGGTTGTCATGAAGATACATATATCTATAACAGTCTATTTTAAGTGAATAGTAACTTAATTTTGATCCCATTTTAAACATAATTAGTCCTCACACATTTTATATCATTCTAGCTCAAGTATCCCTTAAATAATTATTTATAATTAGTTATTTTTATTACTTTTGTCTAGTAATGTAACCCTCTTAACCTTCATACTAGCTTTATAAATGATTAATCCACTGCCTTTTCTACATATTTACCTTTCCAGTGAGATTTATTCTTACATATATCTTCTGTTACTAATTAGCACATTACACTTAAAGAAGTTCTTTTAACATTTCTTTAAGGCCAGTTCAGTGGTAATAAAATCTTTTAGTTTTTGCTTATTTGGAAAATATTTTATCTCTACCATTTAAATGATAACTGCACAAGATACATTATTCTTTGGTTGAAAGATTTGCTTTCAATACTCTGAACATATTGTGCATTCTTCTGGTTTGCAAAGTTTCTGCTAAAAAGTCTGTGTTAGTCTTATGCGGGTTCCCTTGTGTGTAACAAGTTATTTTTCTCTCACTATTTTTAAAATTAAGTCTGTATCACTACTTTTTGCCACTTTAATTACTGCATGCCTTGATATGGACCTACTTGGATTGATTTTGTTGGAGGTTCTCTATTCTGGATCTGGATATACAAAGAGAAAGTGCAAAGGTAACATCTCAGGAGTGTTCTAGCAGTCTCCTAGATGTGTGTATTAAATTAGATACCTGCCACTTATGTTAACACTTGAATAAGATGAGCCTCCTTCACTTTTAGTCTGGATGTACCTCAGAGATGAGCCCTGAGAAGGGCAAATTTGAGCATACAAGTTTTTTAAGAGTGGTTTTCAGATCATTACATTTTTGTACATCTTGGGATGTGAGCACCATTTGTTTTTCAAAGTTAGATGTTTTAGGGTCTTGTCTCCCAAATGCATGTCTTCAAAGTTCAGATGCCTGTTTGGGGTTCAAGACATTTTCTCTTCAGGAAGAAGTTCTAGATGTCAAGTTCCCTCCCACTTATGGGTCAGTATACCAGGAATGGCATTTATGGTGAGAATGTATCTCAGTCACTCCTACCTGCCTTTTTGCGATTTTCTTCTTTTTGCTTCATGTAGTCTTCACTCAGCAAACCTCTGGTTTTCTTTAAGAGAATATTGTTCCATATTGTTCCACATATAGTGGGAGACTCAATATATCTATGAGAGGAGGTGAGTTCAGGATCTTCTTACGTTGCCACCTTGAACTGGTCATGTGTTTTCTTTATTTCATTTTCAAATAGCTCACTGTCAATGTGTAGAAATACAACCAATTTTTGTATGTTGATTTTGTATCCTACAAATTTGCTGAACTCATTTAATAATTTTATCTTTTTATGAAAATAGTTTTATTTTTTTATGAAAGCGTTGAATTTTGTCAACTGCTTTCTAAGAGTCTATTGAGAGGATCATGTGATTTTAACTTTTTATTCTGTTAATGTGTATTACATTTATTGATTTGCACAATTTTAAACCATCCTTGCATCCCAGGGATAAATACTGCTTGATTGTGGTGTATGACCCATTTAACATATTGTTGGATTCACTTTGCTAGTATTTTGTTAAAGATTTTTGCATCTACATACATTAAGGATGTTGGCCTGTAATTTCTTACAGTATCCTTGTTTGGCTCTGGTATCAACGTAATGTTGGCTTCATAAAATGAGTTTGGGAGTTTTCCCTCCTCTTCAGTATTTTGAAAAAGTTTGAGATGAGTTGGTATTCTAATTCATTAGTGAAGCCATATGTCCTGGGTTTCTTTTGTTGCTTTGGGGAGGTTTTTAATTACTGACTTAATTTCCTTACTCCTTACTGGTCTGTTAAAATTTTTTATTTCTTCCTGATTAAACCTTGAATTAGGCTGTATATTCTTAATAATATTCATTTCTTCTAAATTATCCAATTAGTTGGCAGATAAATATTCATAATATCTCTTATCCTTTGTATTTCTGTACCATCAATTATAGCATTACTTTTTCCATTTATAATTTTATTTGCATTTTTTTAGTCTGGCTAAAGGTGTGTCAGTTTTGTTTATCTTTGCAAAGTATCATCTAGTCTTGTTAATCTTCTCTATTATTTTTCTAATCTCTATTTCATTTATTTCTGCTTTGATCTTTTTAAATAATTTTTATCTCCCTACTCTCCTCCCTTTACAACCATCAGTTTATTCTCTGTATTTAAGAGTCAGTGTTTTTTTTGTTTGTTTGTTTGCATATTTGTTTTAATTCCACATGTGAGGGAAATCATGTGTTTGTCTTGCTGTCTGATTTACTTCACTTATTATAATATCCTATAGGTACATCCAAATGGTTACAAATGGCATCTTTGTCCTCTTTCAGGTCTTAGAGGGAAAAGTCTGTTTTTCACCCTTGAGTATGGTGTTAGCTGTTATTTTTTCATAAATGACCTTTATTATGTTAAAGTATATTTCCTCTAAGCCCACTCTGTTATGAGTTTTTAGTATGAATGGATGTTGTATTTTGTCAACTTTTTTTTTTCTGCATCTATTGGCATGATTATATGGTTTTTATTCTTTCTTTTACTGATGTGATGTATCACACTGATTTGTCAATATAGAACCACTCTTCCATCCCTGGAATAAATCCTACATGATAGTGATGAATGATTATTTTTCACGTATTGTTGAATTCAGTTTATTAATATTTTATTGAGGATTTTTGCATCTGTGTTCATATTGGCTTGTATTGTTTGTTTTGCGATGTCTTTGTCTTATTTTGGTATCAGGGCAATGCTGCCCTCATATAATGAATGTGGAAGATTTTCTTCCTCTATTTTTTGAAATAGCTTGAGAATATTATATAGTAATTTTAAAAAAATGTATCGGTAGAATTCACCTGTGAAGTTATCTGGTCCTAGAGTTTTGTTTGGCAGTTTTGATCACTAATTCAATTTCATTAGTAGTAAAAATTCTGTTCACAATTTTTCTTTCTTTGTGGTTCATTTTTGAAAGATTATATATTTTTAGAAATTTATCAATTCTAGGTTGTCCAATTTGTTGGTATATATTTTATCATAATAATCTCTTATGATACTTTGTATTTTTGTGGTATCTGTAGTTATTTCTAATCCATAGTTCTTCTTTTTTCTTGATGAGTCTCACTAGAGGTTTATTAATTTTGCTTATCTTTTCAAGGAATCAGCTCCTGATTTCATTGATCTTTTCTATTGTTCTTTTACTCTCTATTTCATTTATTTATGACCTAATCTTTATTGTTTCCTTTATTCTACTAGCTTCTGACTTATTCTTTTTCTACCCACTTTAAATATAATGTTAAATTGAGTATTTGAGGGTCTTTTTTTTTTTTTTCTTAAGTAGGCTCCATGCCTAGCATGGGGGATTTTTCTTGTTTCTTGAGGTTGTAATTTCATACCACTTTTGTCAGATGATTTTTCCTATGATTTTAATTTTTGGAAATTTGTTAAGTCTTGTTTTGTCATCCAATATATGATCTATCCTGGACAATGTTCTATGTGTATTTGAAAATAATCTGTTGTGGCATGGAATATTCTATGTGTGTGTATTAGGTCCATTTGGTTTTAGTGTTGTTCATTCCCAATGTTTCCTTATTAATTTTCTGTCTAGATGATATATCCATTGTTGAAATTAGGATATTGAGGTCCCCCAGTATTATCATATTCCTTATGTATCCCTTTGGTGTTGGGTACATATATATTTACAATTGTGATGTCCTGTTTATGATTTGTCCTCTTTATCAATACATGGTGACATTCTTTTTTCTCTTGTTACAGTTTTCATCTTGTTCAATATATAATAGCTACCTCTACTTTCTTTAGTTTCCATTTGCATGAAATATAATATTCCATCCATTCACTTTTAGCCTATGTGTCCTTAAAGCCAGTAGGTCTCTTGTAGGGTGCATATTGTTGAATATTGTGGATATTTTTAAATCCATTCAACTACCCCGTGTTTTGATTGAAGAATTTAATCTATTTACCTTTATAATAATTATTTATAGAAATGAATGTACTATTACCATTTTGTTAATATTTTCTATTATGTAGTATTTTGTTCCTTTATTTTCCTCTCTTGCTGTATTCCTTTATAACTTGATTTTTGTTTATTAGTTTCCCAGTGGCATGTTTTGATTCCTTTCCCTTAATTTTTTTTGTACTGTGGATATTTTTATTTTTGGTTATCATGAGACATATATAAAATATTATAATACACATCAGGGTCTTTTAAGGTGCTAATAACTTTGTGTACCAAAATGCTACATTTTGATTTCTCCTCCAATGTGTTGTGTTATTGATTTCACAATTTATGTGTTTTACATATGGTGTATCTATTTAACATATTATTATAGTTATTTAAATACTTTCATTTTAAAATTTTTATACCAAATTTAAAAGTGATTTACATACTACCATAGAGTATTAGAATATCTTGAATTTGTCTATATTCTTACCTTTACAGTGAGTTATATTTTCATATGTTTTACTGATGTTAGTTAGCATTGTTTAATTTCAACTTGAAGAACTCTTTTTGCCATTTCTTGTATATCAGGTAAAGTGTGATGAAGTCCCAAAGTTTGTTTGTTTGTTTGCTTTTCTTGAGAAAATCTTTATCTCTTTTTCATTTCTGGAGGAAAATTATGCTGTGTAGAGTATTCTTGGTTGACATTTTTTTTCTTTCAAAACTTTATATATATTATTCCACTTTTTCCTGGCTTTCCAGGTTTCTGCTGATAATTTTTCTAATGGCCTTATAGAGGTACCCATGTATATGAACATTTTTTTTTCTATTGCCGCTTTTACAATGTACTCTTTGTATTTGATTTTAGGTAGTCTTATTGTAATGTGTTTTGCAGAAGATCTTTTTGACTTGAAATTTTTGGAGACTTATGAGCTTTATGCACTTGAATGTCTAAGTCTCTTTCCCATTTTGAATTTCTCAGCCGTTATTTCTTTAAATTAGCTCTCTGACCTTTTCTCCCTCTCTTCTTCTTCTGGAACTCTGGAAGAGTTTCTGGAAATTCATAATTATGTCTCTTTTTTTAAGATTTTATTTATTTGACAGACAGATCATAAGAAGGCAGAGAGGCAGGCAGAGAGAGAGGAGGAAGTAGGCTCCCTGCTGAGCAGAGAGCCCGATGTGGGGCTCGATCCCGGGACCCTGGGATCATGACCTGAGCCGAAGGCAGAGGCTTTAACCCACTGAGCCACCCAGGTGCCCCCATAATTATGTCTCTTAATGGTATACTATAGTTCATGTAGGCTTTCTTCACTCTTTTTTATTGCTCTTCTGACTGGATAATTTCAAATGTCTTAAGTTCATTGATTCACTCTTCTTGTTAATCAAGTTTGTTCTTAAAGCCCTCTATTGAATTCTTCAATTGAGACATCATGTTCTTCAACTCTAGAGTTTTTTTAATGGTTTCTATTTCTGCATTGAACTTCTCATTTTGTTTATATACATTTTTAAAAATTGTGATTAGTTAGTTCTCTGTTGCTGTGTTCTTTTAGTTCACTGAATTTCTTTTCTAGAATTATCCTCAGTTTTTTGTCAGATCTTAAATCTCCATTTGTTTTGGTTCAGTTATTGAGGTTCTATAAGGTTTCTTTTTTTTGTGGTTTCATGTTTTCTCAATTGTTTGTGACCTTTGTCACCCTGAATTGGGATCTGCACATTTGAAGTAGACACTTCTTCCAGTCTTTATAGACTGTCATTGGCAGGGAATGCCCTTCAGCAGTCAGTCATTCAGATATTCTGGGTGACCCATCTGGAAAAGATCTCAGGTAGGCTTGCTGCAGGAGTCTCTGAGTGGGAAGGTCTTGTGCCTGGGTCAGCAGGTGAGCAAGACCTGTGCTTGGATTCATAGGGGTGGACCTAATCCATGGGTGCACCATGCATATTGATGTTTAGTTTCAGTAGCAGGCCTGAGATCTGAATATATGAAGGAGATGGATCTGGATCAATGGGAATTTGTCTGTGGGTGCTGCCCTGGATTTGGGGGACAAAGCCTTGCACTGGGGCAGGCTATGAACCTTGGCCTTTGGGAACTAGACTGCATGCTGGGATTATTGGGGTCAGACTGCTGCTGGGACAGGCCAGGAGTCTGGGCCTCAGGAGCAAGTCTGGCCCGAGGGTGAGATTAGAACTGAAGTTCATGGAAAGCAGTCTGGTACCAAGATGGTCTGAAGCTGGGTCCTCAGGAGCCACCATGGAACATCTGTCTATTGAATTCATCCTGATGCTGGAGTGGATCATGAGCCTGGATCTTTGGGATCCTGTCAAGAGGCTGGAGCCATGGAGGTTGGCCTGGCACTGGTGCAATACTAGTGCTGTGGTCCATGATAAAGTTCAGAATTTACTTCATTGTCCTTTCCCCAATGGAGAATGTCTTTCTCTACACTGAGCTGCCTGGACCTGGAGGAGGGGTGACAGGTATAATGCAAAACTGTCTTCCCTATTCTCTTCAATGCATCTTTCCTTATTTCTGTTTTCCACTCAGGTGATATAATCCTCAATATTTTTAGATCTTTGTGAAGGTATTTTTGTGCACATATTTTATGCAGTTTCAATGAGGATGGCAGTGAAGAAGAAGGAGCAAAGATGACTTCCAAATTTCAGGCCCAGGTAACCACATGGAAGCTAAATATTGTCATTCAGAGTCATAGCTCTTTCTGTGACCAGATACCAGAGAACACAGGTTTGTTGAGGTATTCATAAGATGCCATTGTGTACATGAGAACTATTAACCTACCATGGTGTTTATCTTAATGCAAATATTATGTCCCATAGACATAATCAACTCCTATGTTCACTCCCTGAAGACTTTTATATCTAACTGTTGAAATAATACTTTGGAAATCCAAAGTCAGTTTGAATATTAAGACCTACTTCCCAATATCCCAGCAGGGTATAAAGGTGCATGAGTAAGAGTAATTGAACATGGGTGAAAAACACAGTATTCTTTGTGCTTAATAATTTAAACACTTTACCCAAGCCTTCAGTTTGCTCTGGTTGAACACCAAATAAGGCATTTAAGACAGAGCACTTCAAGACAAATTATGAAGAGGGAAAAAAAATCTCATATTTGCCTCTGAATATGAAATAGAAAAAATTAAAGATAAAAAATAGAAAACAGTAACTTTTTGTTTTGTTTCCAAAGGATTTTGTTCTGTTTTGTTTGTATTTTGTTTTCTTCTCCTTTGTTGTCCCATCCAGACATCTTGATGCACTGTTAGATCTCAAGATCACAAACACTAGTAATGTACTGTTGTATGCTTTAATATTATATACGACATACATAACATAGAAGAATCTACTAAAAGAGAAGATACTGTGGATACTATACAAAACAGGCAAACTATTTCTACATATCAAGAGCTGTGGGAATATATGCTAATTGTATGTCAAAACAAAAGCTACAACTAATTAGACCTCCAAATTTCCAGTGTTCTCCTTTTCCCTTAAAAAGTTCCACTCAAGATAACACAATTAAATAATGCTATGCAGCCTCTGCTGCAGTGTTTCAGATTACTTCTGAGACAAAGAACAGCACCTCATAAATGGTGAAATTCAACCACAGTTTCTAACCTCGATATATAGATCAACAGAGCACACAAATCAGATCTAATTTTGTCATGTTCCTTGGGGGGGTTCTTTTCTTCTCTGTTTGAACCCTCAATTGATTCTTCTGATGGACCAGTCCCTTTCTATGACTGGCATTTGGATCCTAGTTTTAAACTGTATTTCATTCTATGTTGTAGTTAGTATGTATGTATGTGTTTATATAAAGGGATGTTAGTTTTTAGAACCCTGTCTATAGCTGTGTAATAGGACTCTCGTATGTCAGTTGGCAAATGCCTTTCCCAGTTTTCAAGGTAAAATCAGAATTCAAATATCATGACATGATAATGCTATACAATTGACTAAAACAATAATAAACCATATAAAAAATAACTTAAGAATATCTTCTTGCAAGACCTGTTTAGTCTTAGATTTTAGTGTATTTCTTTTCTTTAGGATACTCATGCTAATTCAAATTCAAGCTCTGCAGGAAGATCAGTTCAGAGAACAAGTTAAGGCATTCCTTAAGGTCTTTCATGACTTTGAAAACTATATAGGATAAAAATGATGCACTCAAACCTGTTTAAGGGTACATTGATTTTTTTTTTAAGATTTTATTCATTTATTTGACAGAAATCACAAGTAGGCAGAGAGGCAGAGGCAGGCAAAGAGAGAGAGGGGGAAGCAGGCTCCCTGCTGAGCAGAGAGCCCAATGTGGGGCTCTATCCCAGGACCCTGGGATCATGACCTGAGCCGAAGGCAAAAGCTTTAACCCACTGAGCTACCCAGGCACCACTGAATTTTTTCTTAATAAGGGGGAAGAAATCATTAGATTTATTAAATAGAAAATTTATCTGTCTGACAGAGTGAAAAGAGTCAACCAATATAAGTATTTGGGTTTATTTTAATTACTTTAATTGTGATTATTATTTTAAGAAATTATACATGGACTTGTAATTTTGTAATCCATGAATGATTCACCAAGTAGAATTACTAGTACTTTTATTTATTTATTTTTTTAAGATTTTATTTATTCATTTGACAGACAGAGATCACAAGTAGGCAGAGAAAAAGGGGGAAACAGGCTCCCTGCTGAGCAGAGAGCCCGATGTGGGGCTTGATCCCCGGACCCTGGGTCATCCTGGGATCATGACCTGAGCCGAAGGCAGAGGCTTTAATCCACTGAGCCACTCAGGCATCCCGAGTACTTTTATTTTTGTTAATCTCCAGCTAGAAATCTCAAACTTGGAGAAATATTCATTCATTCTGTCAACATTCTTGAGTATCTATTATTTGCCAGGAAGAGATAGATGCTAAATAAATGTGAAATAACCCCTGCAAAGAATGATTTAACATAATGGGAAAAAGGTGTTGTTCACATAAACTACCATGTATGAATCTATGTGACTAGTGTTACGAGTCATAAATTAGGAATATATAGGAGTTCTGAAATAAAGATATTTTTTCATCCTAGGAGGATTAAAGAAATTATTATGGATAACATAATGCTTCTGTGGGACTTGAATAATGACTATGTTTCAATAGATTGAGGCTAATACAATCTATAGATAGAGGAATTGGGAGGGCTTTGGGAGACAGCAATCTATGCTTGAGAAACACTCAGCATATCAGCTGGACACCAGGCAGAGAACATGCTGTAGAGTCCATGAAAATAAGGCTAGATCAGAAACAGAAAAAGTTGGGTATTGAATGCCAGAAAAATTTATTGTGTATTTAATATTATTATCATAAGATGTTAATTTTAAAAACAAGCAACAAACAGTGTACTATCATAACTTTGTAAAATTATTAAAAAATCATGTACACAAATAACATACTAATGCAAATAAATGTGATTCTTGATTTTTTCTTATAAAATGTATATATATTTTCACACACCAAAAGGAATATGCATTTTATTAACTTATTAAATAATTATTTCTAATTATAAAGTTAATATATGCTCAAGAAAAATGTTACATTTTTTAAAACACAGGAAAATAAACACACAAACACACTATCCTTAATAATCCAACAATCTAACAATAATGTTTTAATATTTGTTCTATTTTATACATTAAAAATAATTATATGCTGTTTCAATATTACTACTTTCAATTTAAACATAAGTGAATTTTCCCAATATAAAAAATTATGTCTATATTTCTTGTTAAGTAAAATGACCAATTAAAAATATCCAAAAAAATCTTCTGGTCCAAATGATAGATTAAAATATAACAGTATCTTTTAAAAGTAGCTAATCTTGTAGGAACAAAATCAAAGTCAGACAGCAACCAAAGAGAATTCATCAAATGTTTTATTTCAGTAGTAGGTATATCAAGATTTTAATAAGTTTCTATTTTTGTACACTTGTGTCCAAATTTTTTCACTATTACAATTCCTCTGTAATTAAACTACTTTTTTGTCATTATTGTTAGTCACCATATAGTATGTCATTAGTTTTTGATGTAGTGTTCCATGATTCATTGTTTGTGTATAACACCCAGTGCTCCATGCAATATATTGCTTCCTTAATACCCATCACTGGGCTTACTCATCCCTTCTCCCCCACAGCACATCCTCTCTAAAACCCTCAGTTTGTTTCCTGGATCCCATGGTCTCTCATGGTTCATCTCCTCCTCCAATTACTCCTCCCTTCACTTTTCCCTTCCTTCTCCTAATGTCCTCCATGCTACTCCTTATGTTCCACAAATAAGTGAAACCATATGATAATTGGTTTTCTCTCCTTGACTTATTTCACTCAGCATAATCTCCTCCAGTTCCATCCATGTTGACGCAAAATTTGGGTATTCATCCTTTCTGATGGCTGAGTAATGTTCCATTGTATATATGGACCATATCTTCTTTATACTGTTGAAGGGCATTTTGGCTCTTTCCACAGTTTGACGATTGTGGCCATTCTGCTATAAACATTGGGATACATATGGCCCTTCTTTTCACTACATCTGTATCTTTGGTACAAATACTCAGTGGTGCAATTGCTGGGTCATAGGGTAGCTCTCTTTTTAACTTTTTGGGGAATCTCCACACTGTTTTCCAAAGTGGCTATACCAACTTGCATTATCACCAACAGTGTTAGAGGGTTCCCCTTCCACCACATTCTGTTTCCTGCCTTGTCAATTTTTGCCATTCTAATTGGTGTAAGGTGGCATCTCAATCTGTTAGTCATTTGTAAATATTCTTTAAGGGAAGTGTCTGTTCATGTCTTCTCTCCTTTTTTTTTTTTTTAACTTGATTATTTGTTTTTTAGGTGTTGAGTTTGACAAGTTCTTTATAGATCTTGGATATCAGCCCTTTGTCTATACTGTCATTTGCAAATACCTTCTCCCATTCTGTGGGTTGCCTCTTTGTTTTGTTGACTATTTCCTTTGCTGTGCAGAAGCTTTTTATCTTGATGACGTCCCAAAAATTCATTTCACTTTTTTTCCCCTTGTCTTTGGAGACATGTCTTGAAAGAAGTAGTAGTGGCTGATGTGGAAGACATTACTGCCTATGTTCTCCTCTAGGATTTTGATGGATTCCTGTCTCCCATTGAGGTCTTTCATCCATTTTGAGTTTATCTTTGTGTATGGTATAAGAGAATGGTCGAGTTTCATTCTTCTGTATATAGCTGTCCAATTTTCCCAGCACCATTTATTTAAGAGACTGTCTTTTTTCCAGTGGATGTTTTTTTCCTACTTTGTCAAAGATTATTTGACCATAGATTTGAGGGTTCATATATGATCTCTCTATTCTGTTCCACTGGTCTATGTGTCAGTTTTTGTGCCAGTACCATGCTGCCTTGGTGATGACAGTTTTGTAGTATAGCTTGAAATCAGACAACATGGTGCCTCAGTTTTTTTTCCTCCTTTTTTTTTTTTTTCTTTTTCAACATTTCCTTGGAAATTCAGGGTCTTTTCTTGTTCCATAGAAATTTTAAGATTGTTTATTCTAGCACTTTGAAAAAGGCTGTTGGTATTTTGATCAGGATGGCATTGACAGTGTAGATTGCACTGGGCATCAGAGACATTTTAACAATGTTTATTCTTCCCATCCATGAGCATGGAATGTTTCTCCATCTTTTAGTGTCTTCTTTGATTTCCTTCATGAGTGTTCTGTAGTTCCTAAAGTGTAGCTCCTCTACCTCTTTGGTTAGGTTTATTCCAAGGTATCTTACAGTTTTTGGTGCTATTGTAAATAGAATCAATTCTCTAATTTCCCTTTCTACAGTTACATTGTTAGTGTATAAGAAAGCAGCAGATTTTTGTGGATTGTTTTGTATCCTGCCATATTACTGAATTGCTATATGAGTTCTAGTAATTTGGGGGTGAGTCTTTTGGGTTTTCCATAGAAAGTATCTGTCATCTGTGAAGAATGGGAGTCTGACTACTTCTTTTACGATTTGAATACCTTTTATGACTCTTTGTTGTCTGATTGCTGTTGCTAGGACCTCTAGTACAATGTTGAATAGTGGTGAGAGTAGGCAACCTTGTTTGTTCCCAATCTTACAGGAAAGTCTCTCAGCTTTTCCTCACTGAGAGTGATATTCGCTATGGTTGTTTCATAGACAGATTTTTATGAAATTGAGGAATGTCCCCTCTATCCCTATACTCTGAAGACTTTTAATCAAGAAAGGATGCTGTATTTTGTCAAATGCTTTTTCTGCATCAATTGAGAGGATCACATGGTTCTTCTTGCTCCTCTAATTAATGTGTTCTATCCATCCCAGGGATAAATCCCACGTGGTCATGGTATATAATCATTTTAATGTACTGTTGGGTCCTATTAGCTATGATCTTGTTGAGAATCTTGGCATCCATATTCATCAGGGATATTGTTCTGAAATTCTTTTTGATGGGGTCTTTGCCTGGTTTGGGGATCAAGGTAATGCTGGCCTCATAGAAAGAACCTGGAAGTTTTCCTTCTGTTTCTATTTTTTGAAACAGTTTCAGGAGAATAGGTATTATTTCTTCTTTGAATGCTTGGTAGAATTCCCCAGGGAACCCATCAGGTCCTGGACTCTTGTTTTTTTTTGAAGGAGTTATTGATCACTGTTTCAATCTCATTACTGGTTATTGGTCTAGTCAGGTTGTCAGTTTCTTCCTGTTTCAGTCTTGGTAGTTTATAGGTTTCTAGAAATACACCCATTTCTTCCAGGTTGTTTAACTTATTGGTATATAGCTATTGATAATAATTTCTGATAATTATTTCTATTTCCTTGGTGTTAGTTGTGATCTCCCCCCTTTCATTCATAATTTTATTAATCTCAGTCCTTTCTTTTTTCTTTTGGATAAGTCTGGCCAGTGGTTTACCAACCTTATTAATTCTTTCAAAGAACCAGCTTCCAGTTTCATTGATGTGTTCTACAGTATTTCTGGTTTCTAATTCATTGATCTGCACTCTAATTTAATTATTTCCCTTCTTGTGCATGGGTTAGGCTTAATTTGTTATTGATTCTTCAGTTCTTTAAGCTTTAAGGTGTAAATATAGATTCTATATTCAGGACTTTTTATCTTTCTTTCTTTCTTTCTTTTTTTTTTTTTTTTTTTTTTGAGTGAGGCTTGAATGACTATGTATTTCCCCATTAGGACCTCCTTTGCCATATCCCATAGGTTTTGGACCGGTGTGTTTTTATTCTCATTGGTTTTCATGTATTGTTTAAGTTCTTCTTTGATTTCCTGATTGACCCAAACATTCTTGAGCAGGATGGTCTTTAGCTTCCAATGTTTGAATTTCTTTCAAACTTTTTCTTGTGATTGAGTTCCAGTTTTAAAGCATTGTGGTCTAATATGAAGCAAATAATCTCAATGTTTTAGTATTCATTGAGACCTGATTTGTGACCCGGTATGTAGTCTATTCCAGAGAAAATTCCACGTGCAGTTGAGAAGAATGAGTACTCTGTTGTTTAGGGTGGAATGTTCTGTATATATCTATGAGGTCCATCTGGTCCAGTATGTCATTCAAAGCTCTTGTTTCTTTATTGATTTTCTGCTTGGAGGATCTATTGCTGAGAATGGAGTGTTGAGGTCTCCTACTGTTAATACATTATTATTAATATAGCTCTTTATTTTGGTTAACAATTGGCTTATGTATTCGGCTGCTCCCATGTTGGGAGCATAGATATTTATAATTGTTAGATCTTCTTGTTGGGTAGACTTCTTAAGAATGATATAGTGTCCTTCTGTATCTCTAAGTACAGTCTTAAGCTTAAAATCTAATTGAGAATTGCTACCCCAGCTTTCTTTTGCAGTCAATTGGCATGAAAGATGGTTCTCCATCCCTTCATTTTCAGTCTGGATGTATCTTTAGGTTCAAAATGAGTCACTTGTAGAACAGCATATGGACTGGTCTTATCATTTTATCCAATCTGCAACCCTGTGTCATTTTATGGGAGCATTTAGGACATTCACGTTGAGAGTGATTATTGAAAGATACAATTTTATTGTTATCATGTTGTTTGTGAAGTCCTTGTTTCTATAGATTGTGCCTGTAAATTTCTGTTCTATATCACTCTTGGGGGCTTTCTCCTTTTATAGAAGATCCCTTAATATTTCTTGCAGGGCCAGCTTGGTGGTCACATATTCTTTCAGTTTCTGCCAGTCTTGGAAGTTCTTAATCTCTCCATCCATTCTAAGTGACAGCCTTGCCAGAAAAAAATATTCTTGGCTGCATGTTCTTCTCATTTAGTTCTTCTTCTCATTCTCCCTGAATACATCTTTCCAGCCCTTTTTGTCTTGCCAGGTCTCTGTGGACAGGTCTGACATTATTCTGATGTTCCTCCAATGGTACCAAGGAATTTCTTCCCCTTAACTGACCTTAAGATGGTTTATTTACTTCTAAGATTTGTGAATTTGACTATTATATGCTGGAGTGTTGGTCCATTCTCTTTGATCTTGGGAAGGGGTTCTGTCTGCCTCATTCCCCAAATTAAGGAAGCTCTCAGATATGATTTACTGAAGTATATCTTCTATCTATCTATCTATAGTATATCTATCTATCTTTCTCTCTCTTTCCACTCCAACCACCCCCACTCCTCCCCAGGGATCCCAGTAATTCTGACATTATGAAGTTTCATGACATCATTTATTTCTATAATTCTGCTTTCATGGATTTTAAGCTGTTTCCTCCAGGCCTCCTCCTATTCCTTTTTTTCTTCAGTTTGTCTTCTAGATCACTAATTTTTTTCTTTTCTTTGATTACCCTAGCTGTTAGAGTATCTAGATTACATTGGATCTTATTGATAGTATTTTTAAGTTCTGCCAGATCAGCTCTCATTTCTGCCATTATCATTAATGGTTTTCTCCATCTTGGCTATCGTCTGCATAAGTGTTCCCCTGAAGTCTATTTCTGACATCTTGTTTATATCATATCCAGTAATTCTGGGGCAAAGGTAACAGTCTCTTAATTTTTCCAGTTGAGAGTTCCTCCTCTTAGTTATTCTTTTGAGGAATGGTTGAGGAAATGTATATAGTCCAAATTATTGACCACAACCCAAGCAAGATCCACCTGTTTTATAGGGACATCAGGGTTGTCAGCTTCTTGTTCTTCCAGCCTGTCTTCTGGGGGGTAGGGGATACTGTACTGTTATTCAGACAACCTTGTTTCAGCCAAGTTGCCCTGTCCCCTGTAAGGGGGAAAGACTCAGTGAAAACTGTTTTGGGAGGCTTTTCTTTTTTGGCAGCTTTCGCTATCAGTTTTCTGCATCTCTTCCAAGAGTCAGAGTGGAAGTAACCATATCCAAACGTCTGTCTCAGAACAGAGTTCACAGTCTGTTCTCCAGTGAGATCTCTAAGCCATACTGTCTCCATTTTTGTTTGTGCTGCTAAAAACCAGTGTCCTGGGTTGTGCACCCCACAGTGGCATTTCCAGTCCTGGCTTCCACGTCCAGGCACATCCCTATCCTTTTTGCTTCTACAACTTCCAGCTTCTCCCAATTTGCACATGCATCACTACAGCTCCAGGTTTCAGTCTGGGGGGCTGCCCTAAAGTCCTTTCCTAGCCACTGCAAGTCTGTAAGTCCGTGCCCAGTCCCCAGCATGGGAGGCTTTTGCACTCCAGCAGTGCAGGATCCTGGTTGTTCCTACCCCCTTCCATTTATCTTCTAATATCTGCCTGCAGAATCACAGCTCCCCACTTCATATCTTGAAACCAACTGCCAGAGATATTTTGTTTGTAAAGATCTGGATATGTCTTCTTACAACTCAGGGTGATTTTGTTGGTGTTTGGAGTGATCTGGTAGATATCCAGCTCAATTCTGGGGACAGGTTGAAATAGGATCCTCTATTCCTCTATTCCTCTGGCATTTTTTGCAACTCTAATTACACTACTTTTTAAATATTATATGTATATTTCTGATTGTTTCTTTTGGAAAAATTCTAAAAGCTTGAGCATATGACAATACATTTTTAAGACTCTGCATATTGTCAACTCCCATTCAAATTGGCTTAATTAATTTACATTCCAATATAGAAAAAAAATTCTTTATTGACACTGACTGTATACGTTATATCACACAATGTTCCAAAACCTTTTTGAGGTTTATGTATATGATTTTTAGTTACAAGAGTAAAAAACCAAGGATCACAGGAATAAAATTGAAAATTTTATAAAGTTAATTACTGGCAATATAGTAATTTTAACCCAGAAATTATCTGATTTCCAAAACCAATTATCTTAATCACAATATGCCTCTAAATGCCACTATGGAAAAGAGTTTTGGTTTCTCTCTGTTTTTCCTTATTAGCCTATACCATTCTTTTAAGTTTTTGCCACTCCATAGGGGAAATGGTATCTCATCCTAGTCTGCATTTCTTTGATAACTGGTAAAGACTGAACATTTTTTTAATTCATGTTTTTTTATTTATTGAGGTTTATAATTATTAAGTTTATAATTATTATTTTTAGGGTTTTAGGTTCACAGTAAAATTGAGAGGAAGGCACAGAGATTTCCCATATATACCTTCCCATTATCAACATGTCCCACTAGGGTGGTACATTTGTTACAACTGATGAACTTACATTGACACCTTCTTGTCATCCAGAGTCCACAGTTAATATTACAGTTTACTCTTGGTATTATACATTTTAAGTGCTTGAAAAGATGTGTAATAATATATACTCATCATCATGGTATTATACAAAGTATTTTCACTGCCCTAAAAACCTTGGATGGTCTTCCTATTTATCCTATTCTCCCAAATCTCCATACATCCTATCCCTCCTATTAGCCACTGATGCTTTTATTCTCTCTGTAATTTTGCATTTTCCAGAATGCCATATAGTTGGAGTCATACAGCTTGGAGAACTTTCAGATTGGCTTTTTTCACTCAGTAATAGGTTTTTAAGTTCCCTTTATTTTTTTAATGGCTTGATATCTCATTTCATTTAGTGATGAATAATATTCCAATGTATGACACTACCACAGTTTGTCCATTTGTCTACTGAAGGATATCTTGTTTTTTCTAAAATCTTCCAATTTTGAATAAAGTTGTTCTAAGCATGCATGGTGAGGATTTTTGTGTAGATACAAGTTTTCAGCTTTGGATAATTACTAAAGAGTGTGATTGCTGGATCATGGCCTCATTTGTTTGTTTTTTGCTTTTTGTAAAACAAATAAAAAACTACCAAACTGACTTCCAAAGTGGCTGTGCATTTTTTATTCCCACCAGCAAGGATAGTTAATTCTTGTTGTTCCATGTATTCATCACATTTGGTGTTGTCAGTGTTCTGAATTTTGGCTATTTTTAATAGGCATGTAGTGGTATCACATTTTAATTTGTAGTTCCCTGATATTATATGGAGCATCTTTTAATATACTTACTTGCCATCTGTATATCTTCTTTGTGAAGTGTCTATTAAGTTGCTGGCTCATTTAAAAATTGTTTTCTTATTGCTGAGTTTTAAGAATTCTTTGTGTAATTTGGATAACACTCATTTATCATATGTGTCTTTTGCAAATATTTTCTCCCAATCTGTGCCTTATCTTCTCATTTCCTTGAAATTATTTTTCTCAGAACTTTTAAGTTCTTTTTTTGTTTATTTGTTTTGTTTTGTTTTGTTTTGAGAAAGAGTGGGGGAGGGGCAGAAGGAGGGGAAGAAACAGAGAGAATCTTAAGCAGGCTCCAGGCCCAGTATGGAGACTGATGTGGGGCTTAGTCTTAGGACCCTGAGATCACGGCCTAAGCCAAAATCAAGAGTCAGATGCTTAACCAACTGAGCCATCCAAGCACCCCAGACGTCTTTAATGAAGTCTTAATGAGGTCTGGCAAATCAATTATTTCCTTCATGGGTGGTATCTTTATTGTATCTAAAAAGTCACCACCATACCCAAAGTCATGTAAAATTTTTCCTATATTATCTTCTAAGAGTTTTATAGTTTTGTATTTTACATTTGGGTCTTTGAGCTATAATTCTGTGAAGAGTGTAAGGTCTGTGTCTAGATTCATTTCTTTTTATTTTTTTTAATTAAATTTGATTTAATTAGCACATAATGTATTATTAGTTTTAGAGGTACGTTAGTGATTCATCAGTTGCTTATAACACCCAGTGCTCATTACATCAAGTGCCCTCCTTAATTCTTATCACCCAGTTACCTCATCTTCCTACAACTCCCTTCAAACAACCCTCAGTTTGTTTCCAATAGTTAAAAGTCTCTTATGGTTTGTGTCCATCTCTGTTTTTGTCTTATTTTTCTTGTATGTGGATGTCCAGTTGTTCCAGTAACTACTTATAGAAAAATTATCTTTGTTCCATTTTACTACCTTTGGCCTTTTGTTCAAGATCAGTTGACTAGATATATGTGTCTATTTATGGGCTTTTTTCTTTTCCAATAATCTGTTCTTTATCCAGTACCATACTGTGTTGATTATGTAGCTTTTTAATAGTCCATAAAGTTGTGTAACATCAGTCTTCTGACTTTGTTACCATCCTTCAATGTTGTATGGGCTATTCTAGATCTTTTGCATTTCCATAAAACTTTTTTAAAAAAAGATTTTATTTGTTCATTTGAGAGAGAAAGTGATTGAGAGCCAAAAAGAGCATGAATGGGGAGAGGGGCAGAGAGAGGAAGAAGCAGGCTCTCCACTGAGCAACAAGTCCAATGTGGAGCTTGATCCTGGGACTCCAGGATCATGACCTGAGCCAAAGGCAGACACTTAAACAAATGAGCCACCCAGGGACTCCTTAATACATACTTTAGAATCAATTTGTTGATGCCTATATGAGAACTTCCAGGGATTTTGCCTGGGATTATGTTGAATCTATAGATCAAGTTAGTAAAAATTATCTGGTTTGGTAATAGTGGATATTCCTATTTCTAAACATAGATTTTCTCTCCACTTATTTAGTTCTTTTTATTTCATGCATCAGGGTTTTGTAATTTTTCTACTACTTTATTAGATTTATGCCTATTTCATTTTGGGAAGTATTAATGAAGTATTGTATTTTTAATTTCAAATTATATTTTTTCCATTGGTGGTATATGGTAAAGCAATGGACTCATGTACATTAACCCTATCCCTGCAAATTTGCCATAATTTCCTGTTTGAGAATTTTTTTGTGTTAATTCTTTCAGATTTTCTACCTAGACAATTATAACATCTGTAAACAAAGATAGTTTTACTTATTCCCACCCCCAAACTGCAAACTTTTTTTTTTTTTTTTTTAATTTTTTTTTTTTTTTCAAAGTCAAATTTTTTATAAACATATATTTTTATCCCCAGGGGTACAGGTCTGTGAATAACTTTTAATTTCTTCTTGTTGTTGTTTTATTGCATTGGCTAAAACTTCTATTATAATGTTGTAAAGGGGTAGGAGAGAAGGGATATCTTAAACTTATATCTGATCTTCATGATAAAGCTTCAAGTTTCCCACTATGAAGTATGATGTTAGCTATAGATTTTTTTGTAGATATTCTTTATCAAGTTGAAGAATTTCCCCTTTCAAATTAACTGAGAACTTTTATTATGAATGTGCATTGAATTTTCTCACATGATTTTTCCAAATCTATTGATATGACTGTATAGTTTTTCTCTTTTAGTTTATTGATATGATTGTATTAATTGATTTCTGAATGTTGAACCAAACTCACACACCTTGAATAAATCTCATTTGGTTATGGTGTATAATTCTTTCATAACGTATTGAATTTGATTTCCTAATATTTTCTTGAGAAGTTTTGCATCTCTTTTTATGAAAGAGGTTGATCTGTAGTTTTCTTGTAATGTCTTTGTCTGGTTTTGATATTGGGTTAATTCTTAATTCATGAGTTTGGAAGTATTCCCTCCACTTCTATCTTCCAAAGATACTGTAAAGAATTGGTATAATTTTGTCCTTAAATGTTGGTTAGAGTTCACCAGTGAACCTATCTTGGTTTGATACTTTCTGTCAAAGGTTAGTGATTATTGATTCAATTTTTTTAAAGATTTTATTTATTTATTTGACAGAGAGAAATCACAAGTAGGCAGAGAGGCAGGCAGAGAGAGAGAGGAGGAAGCAGGCTCTCCACAGGGCTCGATCCCAGGACCCTGGGATCATGCCCTGAGCCAAAGGCAGAGGCTTTGACCCACTGAGCCACCCAGGCGCCCTATTGATTCAATTTTTAAAGTAGATATTGACCTATTCAGATTGTTTATTTCTTCTTGTGTGGGTTTTACAAAATTGAGTTTTTCATTGAATTGTTCTATACCATCTAGGTTATCAGTTTTTTTTCATAGTATTTCATTATTGTCCTTGTAATATTCTTACAATCATAGTGATATCCCCTTTCATTTCTCATACTAGAAATTTGTATTCTCTCTCTTTTTTTTTTCTTAACATGGATAGAGACTTATGCCATTTTGATCTTATCAAAGAACTGTCTTATGATTTCATTGACTTCCTCTATTATTTTCCCATGTTCAATTTCATTGATTTCTGTTCTAATTCTTAATATTTCTTTTCTTCTCATTACTTTGGATTTAATCTTTCTTTTTCTAATTTTCTAAAGTCAAAACTTAGATTATCCATTTTAAATCTTTTCTAATATATGCACTTAATGCTATACATTTTACTCCAAGCACAACTTTCACAGCATCTCACAAATTTTGATGTTGGGTTCTCATTTTTATTAGTTTAAAGTATATTCTAATTTCTCTTAAGATTTCCTCTTTTTTTTTTTTAATTTTAATAAATTTTTTTATTTTTTATAAACATATATTTTTATCCCCAGGGGTACAGGTCTGTGAATCACCAGGTTTACACACTTCACCTTTGATGCATGTGTTTAAAAGTGTGTTTTTTTATCATATATTTTGGGATTTTTTCTAGCTATATTTCTGTTATTGCTTTCTAATTAAATTCCATTCTGGTGTCAGAGCTGACATAGTATAATTTTTATTATTTTAAAATATTGGGGTGCATTTATGGTCTAGATAGTTTATTTTTGTGAATGTTCCATGTGAGCTTGAGAAGAATATGTATTCTGCTATTCTTGGTTAGTGTGGTCTATAAATGTCAATTATAAACAGTTGACTGATGGTATTTTGGGGTTCAACCATGTCCTTTCTGATTTTCTGCCTGCTGGATTTGTGTATTTCTGATAGGTATTGAAGACTCCAACTACGATAGCAGATTTGCCTACTGTTCTTGCCATTCTGTTAGATTTTGCCACACATAGTTTATTCTGTTGTTCAGCGCATACAGGTTAAGGATAGTAATGTCTTCTTTGAGAATTGACCCCTTTGTCATTATGTAATGTTCCTCTTTATCTCTGATGCTGCTTGCTCTGTTTAAAACCACTCTAGCTACGCCTACTTTCTTTTGTTAGTACTAGCATGTTATACTTTACTGTATCACTTACTTTTAATCTCTATGTATTTATAATTAAAGCAGTTTTCTTATAAACATGTATATTTAGATGTTGTTTTTCTAATCCATTCTGACAATCTTCTATCTTTTAATGGGTACATTTAGACCTTGACTTTCAAAGTGGTTATTAATATAGTAAGATCAATATCTGGCATATTTGTTACTATCTTTCATTTGTTGCCATTATTCTTTGTTCCTATTTTTGTTTTCCACTATTTATCTGCCTTTCATGGTTTTAGTTGAACATTTTATATGATTCAATTTTCTTTCCTTAATATGATGGTTATGCTTTTTTTTCATAATTTTTAGTGATTACCCCAGAGTTTGCGATATACATTTATAGGTAATTAAGGTTTGTTTTCAGATAACACAATACCATTCAGAGGTAGTAATAACACAGTAACACTCACTATTACTCACAGGTACTGTGAGTTCTTTATAATGACAAAATAATATTAATTCCCTCCTCTTATCCTTTGTGTCTTTGCTGTCATTCATTTCATGTATATACATACGTGTGTGTATAAAAATCAAGCACCTTGTTGCTATTATTATTTTGAACAAATTTATGTGTTAACTAAATTAGAATAAGAAAAATATTTTTAAATATTTTTAAATAAATTGAATAAATAAATATTAAAATATTCATTTATTAGATCAACTATAGTAAAATATATTTTCTAAATTTTATTTTCACTTACTCTTTCTTCAATATTCTTACTTCATGTGGATTGACTCTCTGACATATATTATTTTCCTTCTTTGTAAAGCACTTTTTTCAACATTTCTTGCAAGGTAGGTCTCCTGGCAACAAATTCCTTCACTTTTTACTTATCCAATAAAGTCTTTATTTCTCCTTCAGTTTTGAGGATAATTTTACAAAGCAGAGAATTCTAGGTTGGTGGGTTATTGTTTTTTTTCTCTCTATGAAAATATTTTACTCCATGCTTTTGTTGCTTGCATGCTTTCTGAGACATTGGATGTAATTCTTACATTCATTCCTCCATAGTTAAGGTGCTTTTCCCCTCTAGCTTCTTTTGGGACTCTTTCTTTATCCTTATTCTTTTGTAGTTTAAAAAATAAAAGCTTTGGTATAGCATTTTGGACATTTTTCTGGTTGACATTCTTTCAGCTTCCTAGATCTGTGATTTACTGTCTGATGTTAATTTGAGAGTAATTCTCAGTTACTGTTGTTTCATATTCTTTTCCTTTTTCTTCTTAGTCTTGTTATTCCTATTATGCATATATTACACATTTTGTAGTTATCCTTGGATATTATGTTATGGGTTTTTTTCAATCTTCCCCCCCTTTTTTTCCCAGTTTTTAAGGATTTTATTGCTATATTTTCCAGTACAGATATTTTTTCCTCAGGTGTTTCTAGTCTACTAATAAGTTAATCAGAGATATCATTTATTTCTTTAATTTTTTTTTAATAACTAGAATTTCTTTTGGGGTCTTAGTATTTCCATCTCTCTGCTTACATTTGCCATCACTTCTTGCTTGCTGTTTCCTTTATCCATTGCAGCCCTATAAATCATAGATGTTTTAAATTCCCAACCTGATGATTCTAACGTCTTTACCATGTCTGGTTTTGATGCTTGTTCTGTTTCTTTTAAATTGTATTTCTTAGCTTCTGGTGTGGCTTATAATTTTTTTTTCTTGGTAGACGGACATAATGTACCTGGTAAAAGCAACTGCTGTAAATAGGCCTTTAGTAATGTGGTTAGTTGTGGGAGAAGGGGAAGCATTCTATTGTCCTGTGACTAGTCACAGTGTTTTAGTGAACCTGAGTCTGGGCTCTGGACTTCAACAAGTCTGGGTGGCTCAGTTGTTAAGCGTCTGCCTTCAGCTCATCATGATCCCAGAGTTCTGGAACCAAGCCCCTCACTGGACTCCCTGCTTCATGGGAAGCCTGCTTCTCCCTCTCCCACTCCCCCTCCTTATATTCCCTCTTTTGCTGTGTCTCTCTATGTCAAATAAATAAATAAAATCTTAAAAAGTAATTTAAATGAGTCTTTCTTAGATTTTTGGTTTTTGTTTGTTTGTTTTTTCCCCTTAGGTCAGACAGGACTGCTAGAGTTAGCTGGAGTTGACTATTTCTTTTCTCTCAGATTAGGCTCTTGATAAAGCCCTGGGAGGTTAAGCTTTGGTTAACTAGTTTATTCTAAGTTCAGGTCTTATTAAGAAAAACTGCTCTCATATATTCATTCTACAGTACTTATTGTGGGAACCTGGGTGGGCTTCTGGAGTTAAATCTCTCCAAACTATTGTGGTTTCATATGACTAAATCCATCTAGAGATTTGACTTTCCGAGTTGTCCACACAAAGTCTCAGCAATTCACCAATTACAGCTTACGTTTTCCTACCTGGACAATGGTTTTCAGAGCAGTTTCTCTATCAGTAGGCTGTGACTTCATAACTACCTTTCTGTCCCTCAAACATTAAGGGCTGCAATTTACTCTGTGTCCTCTCTTATGGATTCAAGAAAAGTTGTTGATTTTTCAGTCTATCAGCTTTTTGCATATCATTAAAATGGAGTGACAACATCCATACATTTTACATGCAAAACTAGAAGTCAGGAATCTTCTGAACATTTCTTTTAATATTGCTTAGCCATTTGCATTTCTGCTTTAACACCTTGCTTATTTATGAATAAGTTATTTGTGTAAGCTTCTAATAATTATGAGTTTCAATGCTTCAATAACTGTATTAAGAGTATTTTATCCAAAAATTATTTTTGATCACTGTTTTTATTATACAAATATATTTAATTTTTTAAAAGATTTTATTCATTTATTTGATGGTGACAGAGAGATCACAAGTAGGCAGGGGTGGGAGGTGGGAAGCAGGCTCCCTGCTGAGCAGAGAACCTGATGCAGGGTTCAATCCCAAGACTCTGAGATCATGACCTGAGCCAAAGGCATAGGCTTAGCCCACTGAATCATCCAGGTGCCCCAATATGTTTAATTTTTTGTGCTATAAGCTTGCCTGTGTTATATGTTTTCTGACTCTGGAACTTACTACTTATAAGACACTGTCCTTTGAATTTTATACATACTTTATATTCATGGTCTGCTTTTAGAAGCATAAAAAGAAAAAATTCTGTACTGAGTGTGATGGTCTAAGGTTATTTATGTGCTTTTCCTTTTAACCTTTGAAACTTCCCTTTGTATCACATCCTCTTTTCCCAAATCTGTCCTGCTTGAAGAGGATTAGGATATGTTAAAGAAGAAATCAAAGGAAAAGATTCAGCTTCTGACATTTAAAAATAATATTTAGAAGGAAGTCAATAACCCTGAGAACTAGGATATTGTCATGAGGAAAGATTATCAGACTTCTTTATCTCTCTTTTTAGCCTACCAATAACTCAGATTGTGTGGGCTACACCAGGAAGGTCCAAATAAAAAAGCAAGCAGGAAAGCCAATATTTTTCTGACCCCAGAGAAATCAGAGGATGGATGGTTTAGAAGCAGAAGTAATGGATATGACTATAAATGGGTGTCCTGACTTTCTTCTAGATGGTGTTCTAGAAAGTGGTGTTTATGTTAAGATGGAACATATCAGGGCACCGCTCAGTTGGGATTCTCAGGAGCCTAGAATCAATGACCTGGCAACAGACTCATCAAAGTAACCTTGGTGGTGCCATGCTGTCCAGCAGACGGGGTAGTTGAGTTTTATTTCCCCAGAGGAACCATTGTTTCCCATACTGCAGAACTGGGGCCAAGTGAAAGGCTTGCTAGAATTCCTGTGGTAGTACCAGAAGCACGTAAGACCATTCTGACCAAGATCACTGAGAGTTGCACTCAGATCCCTGATTAGTTCATGGACAAATCCCCGGGTAGATGAGGCTCATCAGGGACTGCCACTAGGGCTGTTTCTAGATCTGAGGGTAGAAGAAAAGGTTAATGGACACACACTTAAGCATTAAAAGCCAGGGATACCTGAAGGAAAAATAGGATTCACCTTACAGCAAGCAGATATCAATTAGTGCATAGTCCAGGACCAGCATAAGGTCACCCAGTACACACAGCCCTCCCTACAACTATATGTTTGTCTTATGCTAAGAACCAAGATGTGGAGAAGTTATCTTAGAAGCTATCTGAAGGATGATTTAACAGTATAAGCAGTCCAGGTTTTGAACTGGATAGGAGATTTGATTTTTTTCTTACCAGTGGGTGGTTTCTTATAAAGGAGACCAGGGAAGCCAATGAAAAATGAAGGAACTACGTATGGTCTTATTTGTATTAAAGTTAAAGAAAGTTAATCTGTAGCCCAATTGAGTTTCTTTCTAAAACCCAAATTACTAGAAAACCATCAGACTGTGGAAGAAGTTTTGAGATATTATCAAATATTTTGTGTGTATTTCTGAAGATGAAGTAGAAATCTAAAACTTTCAAATTTTGCTGTAGCTAACTCAAGTGGGAGGAGATGAATGACCATTCAACGTTTTTTTTTTCTTTTATCAACCTCTCCTTATAAAACAAGCACAGAAAAAAAAAGAAAAGTTTTTATTACTCAACTAATATGAATCCTTACTAATCTTGGTTGCTCTTATAGTCTCAAAATCACCATGAGTTATGAGGGAAGAAGATCTGTGTATTCCCATTAATAAAGAATGCACATATTTTAAGTGCACATATTTTAATTTTTTCCCTATTTCTTCTAACCTCAACCTCCATTCTTTTTCCTCTCTGTTTCTCTGCAGATAAACTAAACTTCTATATAGATGAGTCTGTGATTTGCATGTAAGGCAGCATTGTCTTACTGTAGACAGAACAAGAATACATATTAACTCAATGGAAAAAAAAACACACTTTGTACTTTGTTCATCCTCCAAGAAAAACTTAGTGTCCATTGTGCCAAGTATTGTGCTAGACATTAGAGATAAAGAGGAAGAAAGGAATGCTCATAAGTGATATGGTGGAAATACAAGGAGCAAGGAGAAAAAAGTATCTCAGGTTGTGCAGAGGGAATGAAGGAGCTACAATAATGGATTTTTAGAGAAAGTAACGTTTAAACTGAGAGCTGACTGATCAATACAAGTTAGCTACATAAAGAGAAGAGAGGAAAATATCCAGATAGGAGAAAAAACATGTAAAGATCAGAAGTCAAGAGAGAACATGGCCTATTCAGTGAATTTTTAAAGGTCAATATAATTGGAACATAGAACAAAGGGAGGTAGAGAAGTAGCAGCAGAAAGGCTAGATAAATAGTAAAGAGTCAGATCTGGCAGGTTTAGTTTTCATCCTAATGGCATTGAAAAGACGGGAAAGGGTCTAAGAAAATCAATGTAATAAGAGTTTTAAAAAATTACTATGGATTCTTTGTGAAGAATCAATGAGGACTGTAGTACTGGGTATCAATAAAAGCAAGGCTGTTATAGCAATTCAGGTAAGAGTTGAGAGTGGCTGCACTGAGTTCATGGTGCTAAAGGTAGAAAGAACTGAAAATATCCAGTGGCTATTTACAAGCTTCCATGGATAGGAAAGAGTTTCCGTGAATGAGTATTGGGGGGAAATGTGGAAATGTGGTTGTTGATGTCAGAAAGGATTACTGCCAGAAGTTTGATGTGAATAAATATGGATGTTAGTTTAATTCTTGGAGAGTAAATATTGAAATGACAATATGTGTGTTGGGTACAGTGATGGGTTCAGTTTTGGATATGTTGATTTGCAGGAACAGCAAGATGCTAAGGCAGAAATATTGAAAAGGCCGTTGGACACTCGGGATGTAAGGTTTGGAAAGTAGTTGGAGTAGGTCATCACAGGACTTAAGAACAGAAAAAAACACAAAAGCAATGCAGAATGGAAAGAGAAGAGAAACTGGTATAGAAGGCTGAGGAAAACTTTCATTGAAGAGTTATATATATGAAATGGTGGAAGAGAAGAATAGTGTGGTTTCATAAAGCCACAGTGAGAGTGTGCTTTAAGAAGGGAGGAATTTGGATTTAGTAATAATGAGGTCACTAGCGCCTAACAAAATATAACTCTAATGAGAAAATGCTCAACAAGAGGGACACAACAAGAACAAAGTGAATGAGGAATAATGTCTTCAACAGTGATTACAGTAAATATTTGTAAAAATGGACCTACTTTCTAGAAAGTATCAACAATGCCTAAAACATGAGGAAGTAGAGAAAAATGTAGAGATAAGTGTTTACAGAGACATCAGTTCTGAACAAGTAGCACAGATAGTGCCTTTGAGCACCTAGCTTGCAGTGACATTTATCACTGTTATTGCTTTTGTGGCCCCTACACACTCTCAATTGTCTTCTTTCATACTTCATACTTCCTTCATACATATTCATACTTCCTTCATACTGAGTTTGAAACTCAGAGAGATTGGGTATGATGATTATGATATTAGCATGGTTGGAGTACTCCAAAGTGAATCTTAGAACTACCTCTTATTAGGACAGCCTTCTACTTTGAATGAGGTGAGAAGTAATTGTAACTAAAATATATGAGATGGAGACTCATATTTCCAGTAGGCACATAACTTCACACTTCAGGAATTCTTGGGAGACCTCACATAGCACTAGCAAAGATCAAGTTCAGTAGGCTTGGGTGCCAATAAAAATTGTGCACTGCTGATCTGAGATGGGCCAGGGGTGCACTTTAGCTTGCAATCTTGATTCTATGTGCATCATAGAGAATATCTCCAATTAGAATACAGTGTATCTACTCCAGAAAAATGAATAGCAAAGTAGTCAAAGCCATTTGGAATAATTAGGTGCATATCCCCTATGCATATCCATTTTCAAGTGTATAGCAGTTGAATGAGGAGATATTTGTATATGGAGGGTCTACAGATGGAGGGTGTCTTCTAAATATGCAATAACTTACACAGTAGGAGGTATTTCTACCTTCCTATGTCCACTAGTGCTCCTGCTTTCTCATTTCACATAGACCTCAGCTTAAAACTGAATTGTAACACCTGTCTAGTTTTCCTATATCCACAAGGTCAATTGTACTTAATTTTCTCTGGATAATTTTATTCTTTTGGTTAACAGTTATTCTATATCACATCACACTAAACTACTTTAAATTTTTGGAAGGAAATACAACTAGAAGCACAGCAACCAAAGCTCTTGTTCTACATTAAAAAAAAAGATTTTATATATTTATTTGAGAGAGATGGAAAGAAAGAGATAGCACATGAGCAAAGAGAGAGAGGGAGAGCAGGATCAGTGGGGACAGGCAGAGGGAAAGGGAGAAGCAGACTCCCCGCTGAACAAGAAGGCCGATATGGGTCTTGATGCCAGGACCCTGGGATCATGATCTGAGCTGAAGACAGATGTTTAAACAACTGAGCACCTGGGTGCCCTTCTTGCTCTAATTTTTAAAGCATATAAAGAGTATTACTTTTCAGAAAAGTAGAATAGTTACAACTAAATTTAAATCTGTTTCTCTTAGTGATGTGAATTGTTCATTTTAACTTCAGTTGTGGTTATAAATAAGGTTTTCTCAAAGCTACCTTTTTGAGCTGTTACTTTTTTAAGTTGTTCCATGTCTTTCATGGCTTCCTCCAGGGTCCTGCAACACAAAGTTAGATACTGCCATATCTAAGCATTTGGGAGAGGGTTTTGTAGCAGAGCTATATTTAGCACCTGTTCCTCAGCACCACGGACAGCATACTCCAGATTGCTAGGATAACTCAAACTTCTGCAGAGGAATCATCACATCTGGAAGAAGCATGGAGTGGCACTGGTAGCCCCCCCAGGACCGGGTCTTTCATCTAGGAGCATGACATTCTTTAGAAAATGTGAAAAAGGAACAAGTCTTATTTCATCTATAGCACTATGTTATTAATAGCATCTCAAAGTCTTGTCCTTCTTAACTTTTATATGACAATACACATCAAAAGCTGAGGACACAAAGGCAAGCCAGATTTAGAGGATGAGACCTGTTCTAGGCCATTCTCACTATGCCTGTTCATTTGAACCTCTCTGTACTCCAGATAGATTCAGTGACAAGGGGTTTGGTAGATGACTACATAAGAAGAAACCAGCCATATAAATATGAAAGGATTATACTAACTCTAAAGAATATTGAAGCAGTGTGATATGAGGGAAGAGACACTAGACTCAGAGTTAAGATTCCTAGGAATGATGAGATCAGATATTTATAACCTTTAAAGAGTCATTTAGTCTCCTAGATTTGATTCTTCATGATAACAATAAAGAACTAGACTAAATGATAATGATATTATCACATCATTTTCAAAAGGAATTTTATACATATATCATGATTCCATGTCCACATAATTTTTAATATATTGTTTGCAATACGTTTGTCAGATTTTATTCTCCCTTGAGTGAGAAATTGTAGAGAAGGAAAAAAATCCCTATTATTATTAGGACAAAAAACTTAGATGACAAGCAATTATACAACCAGAGCGAGTAATTACACTCAAAATTAGAAGCTTTCACTCTGCATATTTTAGGCCATTATACTGAATAACAATCTGTCATCTATCTGCATCTGTCCCATCATTTAGACATAGCGGCATCCTTAGAATTTATCATATATTCCAGGAAACAAATTTCATTGAAAAAATTAAAAAATAATCTTTGTTCATCATCAGGCAGACAAGATAATACCAGACTGTAGTGTCTGGTGTGCTCATGTAGGAGAATTGTGAACCTTCATTTAGTATCATTCCTCACCAGAAGACTCCTGGTTCAAACTTGTTCTTGGTGGGGGGTGGAGGGGAAGAGGGAAAGATTTGGGGTAATAGAAGATGTATGTTTTAGGGATGAGATTTTATAAACAAAATTTAAAGCAAAGAGACACTAAAAGAATAGAAAGGGGTTTTGATCCAGCAAGATCATTTATGACTGGAATTTGGTAACAGCAAAGCAAGGTGTCCTGATTATATGCCTAAATTCTTATGCATTTACACTTTTATTCTCTAGTAGCAAATGAAATACACGTGTAAGTCTTCAAACCCGGAATTACTGAATTAGAAGCTATAGTCCTAATGCCCTAGTGAAATTCCTTCAAAAAATTGAATCTGGTATAAAAGAATATGGAGAAATCAGAGTTCATGGTGCAGCTAGCAGCTAGCTTCAACTAGGAATCTGAGAAATACTAGGCAGGAATTGACAGGATACAAAAACAAGCACTTTTGAGTCTTTTATAAAGACGGTTCTCTTATAGGAAAGAAATAAAAAATCCAGTTTTGTGATAAATATATTCAAATGAGAAGAGAGCAAAGTTATTCAAGCAAACTGAATCAAGGTATTAAAAAGCTCAGGAGGCTCATTGAGAGGTACAGTGTAACTCAGTTCTTGGGAGGACAGTTAAGAGTCTGTTGGGAGATACTGAAAGATGGAAGATGATGGTAAAATTAGGTAAGGGCACTTTGTAAAGAGATGTTAACACATCTTCAGTTGTGTGGATTTAATTTGATGGTGATAAGGAGAAAGATCACTATTTTATCAATGGTAATCAAATTTGTGAGTTTTTTTTATAAAGAAATTTATTAAATTTGACTTTACAGGTGTCCTTTGGGACTTCAGGCTCTGCAAGGCAATGTAAAAATAATGGTTTTCAAATTTGTTTTATCTTTCTTTTATTTCTTTTTTTAAAATTTATTTTCAGCGTAACAGAATTCATTGTTTTTATACCACACCCAGTGCTCCATGCAATACGTGCCCTCCTTAATAACCACCACCTGGCTCCCCCAACCTCCCACCCCCTCCCCAGTCCCTTAAAAACCCTCAGGTTGTTTTTCAGAGTCCATAGTCTCTCATGGTTCACCTCCCCCTCCAATTTCCCTCAACCCCCTTCTCCTCCATCTCCCCATGTACTCCATGTTATTTGTTATGCTCCACAAATAAGTGAAACCATATGATAATTGGCTATCTCTGCTTGACTTATTTCACTCAGCATTATCTCTTCCAGTCCTGTCCATGTTGATACAAAAGTTGGGTATTCATCCTTTCTGATGGAGGCATAATACTCCATAGTGTACATGGACCACATCTTCCTTATCCATTTGTCCGTTGAAGGGCATTTTGGTTCTTTCCACAGTTTGGCAACTGTGGCCATTGCTGCTATAAACATTGGGGTACAGATGGCCCTTCTTTTCACTACAGCTGTATCTTTGTGGTAAATACCTAGTAGGGCAATTGCAGAGTCATAGGGAAGCTCTATTTTTTATTTCTTTTCTTTTTTTTTTTTTTTAATTTCTTTTCACCGTAACAGTATTCATTGCATGGAGCACTGGGTGTGGTGCAAAAACAATGAATACTGTTATGCTGAAACTTGTGTTTTTGAAAGCTAACTGGTACCAGTGTGGATGCTGAGCTGGGGTGGGGAAGAGCCAGAAGAGAGGAGTCAGGGAACTACTGCAACAATCTAGCTAAGAGATGGAAAAACAAAGTCATTAAATCAGTGGTGATGGTAAAGTAGAGGAGTGGATAAACTGGACAGATATTTGGAAGGTAAAATTAATCAGACTTAGTGACAGATTGCCCATAAGCATAATAAAATTGCTACAAAGGGCTCTAAACACAAGAGCTTGTAGAGCTGGGTAAATGATAATTTTATGGGAGTAAGGAATGCAAAAACTAAATTATTATAATTTTTAGACAGGTTGGGTCAGCCTATAGGACATCCAGGTGGAAACCCTCTTCTAGGAAGTTTGGAGCCCAGGAGAGACTGGGGGCTATAAAATGTGAACTTTATCATAGATGATTGATAGCAATCTCTTACTATAAATATTCTATCATTGTACACCCATGTCTTCTTCCTTCTAATTTCTTGACCACCCAAAATTAACCAAAATCATCTGAGATCAGGTTATTTTTTTAACTGCAAAATAGTGCTGGAAAAGGGCCTCAGGATAAATAATTTGTCAAAGTATCGGCCCAAACATAAACAAACACATTGCATATTAGAAGAGGAAAAAATATATAAACTCAAAAATTCAAGTTTAATGACCAAAATTTATTACCATTATTTCAGATCCCATTAATACCTATGGTAAATACTTTGAATTTTTCCAAAAATCAGTGGTCTATTCAGTGGCTAAAAATAGTGGGTTTTTTCTGTTATTCACCAAAAACACATATTCAAGATGCCCTTCTGTGTAACTATTTCTGTGGTATTAAGTAATGATTTCAAATGAGCAAATTTCTAGGCAGGCTTGTCAAATAAAAAAATATGTTATATAAATTAATAAATAAATTAAATAAAACTTAGAGTGCTCATATGTGCCTTAAGTCATTTCTTAAAACATGAAGAACTAAACATAAAGGTCTGTTGACACAGATAATGGAGTTAGAAAAGTAAAATTTATATTTTTATTGAAGTATAATTAATGGACAGTGTTAGATGAGTTTCAGGTGTACCATACAGTGATCCACCAATTCTGTACATTACTTAGTGCTCATCATGGCAAGTGTATTCTTAATCCTCTTCATCTCTTTCACCCATCCTACCCTTAAAAAGTAAAATTTATATCACATTTAATCATCTTTTTGGTCTAAATAAGAATTCTCAGAAGAAACTATAGAAGTCCTTTGGTGCAATAGACTTAGGTTTTCCTAAATAATGACTATTCCTGGTTCTTAATTGATACTTTTTTCCTCACCTGTTTCCCTTCAGATGTTCATCATCAAAGTCAACAGAAACATATTCTAAATTTATCTTATTCTTTTTCATAGTCTCCAAATGCACCCGAATCCAAATAAATGTCATCTCTTATGTGAGGCATCAAATTCTCTCTCCTTCTACTCTTGCCCACACCTTAAATAAATTTTCCCTTCCAAATTATCTTTTTCTTTTAAAAAAAATTTCAGGAAGTTTAGCTACTACTCCTAGTTTATTTATTTATTTTGTTTTTAACATTAATTCAATTAATTAATGTATTATTGTTTTCAGAGGTAGAAGTCAGTGATTCATCAGTTACCTTTAACACCCAGTGCTCATTATATCACATGCCCTTCTTAATGTCCATTATCTGTTAGTCTCTTAGTATTATAACAGAATGCACTGTTTACCATTTTTGTTTTTTTTTTATTTTATTTATTTATTTAACAGAGAGAGATCACTCATAGGCAGAGAGACAGGCAGAGAGAGAGGGAGAAGCAGGTTCCCTGCTGAGCAGAAAGCCCGATGTGGGGCTCCATCCCAGGACCCTGAGATCATGACCTCAGACAAAGGCAGAGGCTTAACCAGCTGAGCCACTCAGGCACCCCTGCTATTTACCTTCTTAAAATCCTCCAAAGTTCCCCATTCCACCTAAAAGCTAACTACCTTAAACTGTTTAAGTCCTTCACAATCCTGTGCCTGCATCCCGTCAAATTTCACCCTCTTCCCCTCTAGACTTTGCATTTCAGCCATTCTGGGCTGATTCTGATTCCAGAAACATGCCACATCTATTCCATCTCCTGGTCCTGGCATCGGCTTCTTTCAGCTTTAAACATTGTTCCCCTCATGTTTGCTTAGCTGGCTTCTTGTGTTCTAGATCTCTCAGCTTAAACAGAGAACTTCCTTTATCACCCAGCCTAAAGCAACTAATTATTTTTTTTATTCAGTGATGTTTTATTCTCATCACAACAGTTGTATGTAATCACTTGCAGAGAGGTCTCTTGCTTTTCTGTCAATCTGTTTATTGTCCGCTTTCCTCTATGTAGTATTAAAGCTCAGGACTGTTCTGTCAATGGGAGAGATGGTCCAAGTGGTGGAGGGCACAGTTATTGGCATTAATGGCCAAACTTTGAAGGTGTAATTATAACTGTTCATATCTCTTGAAAATTATTAAAACATATTTTGGCTCAGTTTCTTACCTATATAATAGGGGTTACATTAGTATTTACCTCATAAAGCTCTTGTGAATATTAAATGAGTTAAACAGGGACTAGTGAATTTTAAGGATCTGAGAAATATCATCTCTTATGCATCCCTGGACCTCAACGCCCAGAACAGAACTTGGTACAAGTGGAAATCTAATAAATATTGAAAAAAAATGAACATACTCTACTCTTTATTTATACTGAAGTGATTATTGTTTCTTTCAGAAAAGATTCATTATTTTCTTTATCTCTGTCCTAAGGTATAGGTATATACCCAAATGGGAATTTATTTTTTAATTTGTACTCTAACATCATAGATGTTAATATTAGGTTATGGTGAAGCCTCAGTGGTCTTATTAAGTTGATATAAATGTCAGTATTCCCTGACATTAAGCAGTCCATAGAAATGTAAAGCAAAAGAGAAATGAAAAATAACAATAATTTACTAGTTGTTTGTTAATTTAGCTTCTGTCTTTGTGTAACCCTACAACTGCAATACAAGGCAGATTTGATTGTAAACTGGGAAGAATATAAATTATGGCTAATTAAAAGTACCAGGGAGATCTGAAATATGACAGAAAGCAATTACACAAATTGGGCATGGGCCAGCCCAGTACTGGCGTCTGCTCTTAGAAATAATGTGGAGTTTTGGGTGCCTGGGTAGCTCAGTGGGTTGAACCTCTGCCTTCAGCTCAGGTCATGATCTCAGGGTCCCTGGATCAAGTACCGAGTCGGGACTCTGCTTGGCGGGGAGCCTGCTTCCTCCTCTCTCTCTGCCTGCCCCTCTGCCTACTCGTGATCTCTCTCTGTCAAATAAAATAATGGAATCTTAAAAAAATAATAATGTGGAGTTTTATGTGACTAAAACAACTTAGTACAATGTGGCTATTTAGACTTAGCCAGTGCCTCAGTTTCCCACTCTGTGCTCCCAGGACTATGTATTCCTAGGACAAGAGTTTGTGGAAACTTCTCACAAATGACCACATATTGGCATAGATCTAACTTTATAGTGCCTAAAGCCCAAGAGCACTCCTGGTTTCCTGGTCTGGGATATCTGCTGTCCTTTTGGAGTAATTTATTTCAGAAACCACAGGCTGTTAATTTGGTTTTAAGTTGGAAACTGCTGTTTTCTTAGTCTTGGGGATTGAATAAAACACAATTTGGTCCTCCCTTTGGCCAAGAAGATGGGATTTAATATAACATTTTTCTTTTATATATCTTTTATGTGTCTTGGGCTTTAATTTCATGCATATAAAGAATACTTGCAAGATTTTCTTAATACTTTTTATTAGGTTTACTTTCACTCTGAGCTGTGAGTATATGAGTTCATTAATATATTTCAAAGGTGGAAGAAAAGTAGGTTTCATTCTAATACCTACCTGCCTTACATAGTTTTCATTATTCCCACTTAATACAATGTTATGGAAATTAAACTTATTCTGCGCAGTCCTTCAACTTGTCCCTGACCAAGCCAGGATTCCTCCAGACCTAAGTGATCACAAAACCACTACTCTTTCCACAATACCTCACTGGTTTCCAAGGACAACTAGATGAAAAATTATAAAGAATCTTGGGAAAATACATCCGACCTTATCCAAGACCTTAAAAATTTACCACCTGGCTTGGGAAAATGTTATGTAAATGTACATAAGGACGAAGAACACTGCCACTTCCTACTTCTACCCTCTCCTAGAGCCCATCCGATGATTATTGCTGGGATTCATACATACCTAGCAGTGTCTGTACACTGGTAAGTGAGCCTAAAGGAAGTCCACGGACATACGGGGCTGAGTGGCTGGAGGAGGAGTTATTGTTTTAGGGAAAGAACCACACATGACAAACTAGCCTCTAGGAGACAGAGCTCCTCCCGGCTATAAATGTACTTCTTCCTCTCCCACTAGAACACATTCCACATTGAGTTGGTATTTGCCAATCATTACATGATGTGTTTGCTAAAAGGCTGTGTCACTCATTTGTATCAAAAGTATGTTGTCTGAGCTTCGAAGCAGGTCCTTAAAAACTGTTGGTTCTGTGATAGACAGATCTGGGGCCAGCTCTAGGTCCCAGTTTCTGCTTTACCACTTACAGTCTGTATGACCTTAGACAAATTAATCTTTCCATGTCTCAGGTATCTCTTCTGTAAAACGGATATACTACCTGCTTTCTACCCCCTCAATATAAGGATGAAATGCACCAATATATGTGAAAAGCATAGAACAGCTCAATTACACGGCGAATTGAGCTGAAGTATTCCCAACATGGTAACAAACTTTTGTTCTTTAGCCTTGCTGGGTCCTGGAGATGAGTTTGGTTTGGCTTCCAAAGCATAGAGAAGAGCAAAAACTGAGTTAGAATACATTCAGAAAGGACACACACCCTTCATATTTACATAGCCCCTACTGCTACTGGTTTCTTTACATTCAGCTCTGTACATTTTTGTCTTATCTGTCACACCTCCATTAACTTGTTCTAAGACAGTAATAAAATTGTTACAGAGGAAAAGGACATAGATTTGAATCCATTAGAGCAATTTTATTCAACACTTCTTAAATGCAATTGTTCAAAGAGCTGTGAATCCACGTCAATGTGTATCATCTAAGCTACACTTTTATATACATAAATATATTCTTTAAAGCCAATCCTTAAAATAGTCTTTGTTAAATAGCTATTATCTTCTAATTACATAAATATGCATACAAAAGTCAGGGTGCACATCCAATATTAACAATGGTTATAGTTTGCTGTAAATACATTTTCAACTTTTATTTTTTTTTTAAGATTTTATTTATTTATTTGACAGATAGAGATCACAAGCAGGCAGAGAGGCAGGCAGAGAGGAGGAGGGGAAGCAGGCTCCCTGCTGAGCAGAGAGCCCAATGCGGGGCTCGATCCCAGGACCCTGAGATCATGACCTGAGCCGAAGGCAGAGGCCTTAACCCACTGAGCCACCCAGGCACCCCACATTTTCAACTTTTTATTTAAAAATGGTAGTAGAGGGGTGCCTGCGCTACTCAGTTGGTTGAAAGTTGGACTCTTGAGATGCCTGGGTGGCTCAGTGGGTTAAGGCATTGCCTTTAGCTGGGTCATAATCCCAGCGTCCTGGGATCGAGTCCTACATCAGGCTCCTTGCTCAGCAGGGTGCCTGCTTCTCTCTCTGCCTCTGCCTGCTTGTGCTCTCTCTCTGTGATAAATAAATAAAATCTAAAAAAAATAATAATAAAGAAAGAAAGAAAGGAAGGAAGGAAGGAAGGAAGGAAGGAAGGAAGGAAGGAAGGAAGAAAGAAAGAAAGAAAGAAAGAAAGAAAGAAAGAAAGAAAGAAAGTTAGTTGGACTCTTGGTTTTGGCTCAGGTCATGATCTCACGGGTCCAGGGCTTGAGCTCTGTGTGGAGCTCTGTGCACAGCAGGGGATCTACTTGAAGATTCTCTCCACCTACCCCTCTCCCCACTCATGCCCTCCCATCAAAAATAGAATGAATCTTTAAACAAAAGGTAGCAGAAGCATTTGAAAATTTTAAAATATCCCAAAGACGCTGGGATCATGACCTGAGCCTAAGGCAGATGCTTAACCTACTAAGCTACCCGGGTGCCCCCAATTTTTCTGTTGAATTGTTTTTTTTCTTATTGATAAGAGTTCCTTATACAATCTTTTGCTGAATATATGTTTTGTGAAAATGTTTTCTTATTTGCAAATTGTTTTACCTTTCTCCTAAAGGTGTTTTTTGATAATAGAAATTCTTAATTTTAATGTAATACTGTTTATTTCTTCTTTTGCAAATACTACCTTGGGGTCTCAATTAAGAAATAATTGCCCAATCCAGGTTAACAAAGATTTCTTTTAAAAACTTTATTATTTAACCTTTAACTTTTAGATATACATTATTGAACTGATTATTTTTCTGTGATAACTGGTCCAGACACATTTTTCTTATAGATACCCAATTGATCCAGCTCCTCTTTTGAAAAGTTCATCTTTTATCCACTGTAATATAATATCACCTTTTTCATAAATTCTAGGCAAATTTTAAAGTTGAAAACATTTTTTTAAATGATATGATGTGTAATAAGTGCCCACCATGAATGTCCATATTTGAAATGGCTTTTTCTTTTTCTGGATTTAAACTATTTTTAAAATATTTTATTAACTTCTTACTTCTTTAATTATTATTTTTTTTTAATTTTTTATTTTTTATAAACATATATTTTTATCCCCAGGGGCACAGGTCTGTGAATCACCAGGTTTACACACTTCACAGCACTCACCAAAGCACATACCCTCCCCAATGTCCATATTTATTCAACTCAGTGAGAAGCAGTGATGATACTTCCTTGGTTAATCTGCTTTTTATTAAGCTTTCTTGCCATGTGCAAATGACAACATTTAAAAATAAATGAAATATCTGCCCAGAGGTATCTTGGCTCAGAGGTATCTCTCCTTACTATAGTGACCTCTTACACATGCAGAGAAATTTCAACCTCCAAGTAACCTTAGAAATATATTTGTTTTAATATAAGAAAATTTTAGTCCCAGAAAAATGAAGTGACTTTCACAGTTCAGGTTAGAAAGAGAGCCTAGAATTTAAATCCGGAAATCCCAAGTCTTGTTTTCTTAGACTCATATTTTTTAAAAACAATTAAAGAAAAATCTGACTTATGTATCATTATTTTTTATCATTATTTTTTAAATCATATCATTTTTTAAAACCTGGCAATTCCACAAACATGTAATTTCACTAGCTTCTTTGCTCTGCATATGATTGGAGATCACTGGGTCTCTGGATTTTGAGCTTGAGACAATGGAAGCTGTCTACCAGTCTCCTGGGACCCCCCATTATGGTCTGAACATTTGTGTTCCCCCAAAATTCATATGCTGAAATTCTAGCCCCAGACATGTTGGTATTAGGGGGTGGGAACTTTGAGGTTCTTAAGTCTTGGCGAAGCCCTCTTGAATGCAATTAAAGAGGAGAGGTGGAGGGGCACCTGGGTGGCTCAGTGGGTTGAAGCCTCTGCCTTCGGCTCAGGTCATGATCCCAGGGTCCTGAGATCAAGCCCTGCATCGGGCTCTCTGCTCAGCAGGGAGCCTGCTTCCTCCTCTCTCTCTGCCTGCCTCTCTGCCTACTTGTGATCTCTGTCAGATTAATAAATAAAATCTTAAAAAAAAAAAAAAAGAGGAGAGGTGGAGATGGGAAAATAGATGGTAGGGATTAAGGAGGGTTGAATGGAAGTGTTGAATTACATTGTACACCTGAAATTATTATTATACTGTATGTTAGCTAACTGGAATTTAAATAAGAACTTAAAAAAATTAAAATTAAAATTAAAAAAAAGCTCCCTAGCACCTTTTGCTATATAAAGACACAGAGAAGGCACTGACTATGAACCAGAAAGAGAACCTTTATCAAAATATGACCATGCTGATGCCTTGATCTCAAACTTTCATCCTCCAAAACTGTAAGAAATAAGTTTCTATTGTTTATAAGCCACCCAGTCTGTGGTATCTTGTTACAGCAGCCTGAACAGTCTAAGACAACATTTAACCTCCTGGTGACAAATCAAGGAAGCAACAGAAAATGGTAAAAGAGGCTCTGCCTGTGTAAATTCTTGCTAATACCCAGATTGATGATTCTAAGCTACCGTTCACGGTATAGATTTTGGAATATTATAAAACAATTTGTAAGGAAAACAAAATTTCTCTTGGGGCGCCTGGGTGGCTCAGTGGGTTAAGCCGCTGCCTTCGGCTCAGGTCATGATCTCAGGGTCCTGGGATCGAGTCCCGTATCGGGCTCTCTGCTCAGCAGGGAGCCTGCTTCCCTCTCTCTCTGTCTCTCCATCTGCTTGTGATATCTCTCTGTCAAATAAATAAATAAAATCTTAAAAAAAAAAACAGAAACAAAATTTCTCTTAATGTGTGTGCATACTTATATATGTGTGGTAGGGTATTTCTAGTTTCTGTTCATTGTATAATCTTTCATGTATTTTTCTTGATCCTTTTACTTGGACTTTATATAAATTGGAAAAAAAAAAAATACAGGGCTGCCTGGGTGGCTCAGTCAGTTAAGCATCTGCCTTCTGCTCAGATCATGATCCTAGGGTCCTAGGATCAGACCCCACGACAGGCTCCTTGTTTGGTGGGAAGTCTGTTTCTCCTCACTCTGCCCCTCTCATGCTTGCGTTCTTTCTCTCTCTCTCTCAAATAAATCAATAAAATCTTTTAAAAAATGCAAATTAAGTCTGATTGTCATTCCATATTTTTTTCCATCCAGAGGTCAGTATCTATTGTAGTCACATATTTCCTCTTTTTGAAAATGGAGACATTTGTTCCTTTCCTGTTGTCTTGCATTTTTCCCTTTCCGCACAATTAAAATATTTCTAGCAATGAGTCTAAGATCATATTTGTACATTTCTACAGCTCCCTTGAATATAAATCTTAACAGTTTTGAGACTTGGGTTAATTTAAAATAGCTAGAGAGTGCCTCAGACCATTTACATAATACCTCAAGCAACAATATGTTTTTTTTTTTTTTTTTGTATTGTTCTTTTTTAGCTCAGAGGTCATTTTCTTTGCTAGAAAAGTTGGAATTCAAAGGTGTTTGGAAATTCTTCCTTTCATTTGTAGTAATAAATTTTCACTATGCAGTGTGTCTATTCTTCTCATCTTTCTACAAGAAAAACTTTAGAACAGTATGGATTTTCTTCTTTTGAAATATGGTGGCTTAATGGACTCAAGAAGACATGGATGTGAATCCTAATTTTGTTTCTTTTGGGAAAGTTACTTAACTTTTAGAAGCTTTTTTCATCTGTAATTCTGAAAAAAGTATAATCAAGATTTATGATAAGGACTTAAAGAGCATACAATGTAAATATAAAATATTTAGCACAGTGGTTGACATATACTTTACGTAACAAATTGTTAATTTTATTAAGTCACAAATTCAATTTATACTGTGTTTTCAGGTGGTCATCATCACAGAGTGATTAAGAGTGATAGTATATGAGTTGTGTCACTGGGAAGCAGACTGTGAGCTGGAGTTAGGAGTGCAGGAGTTTAATTTGGGGGAGGCAGGGCAGGAAAAGTCTTGACTGCAATCCAGATATGTCTTCTGTGAAAAGAAAAGCAAGAGTCTTGTCACTTTCTCACCTGGCCATTGGAGTTTTGGAACAAATTACCCATTAGAGGAGACTTGAAATAGGCACAAATACCAGACTCTACAATCTCTGCTACACTAACCACTGGCTGAGGGAAAGCCCTTGAGGACTATAACCTTGGTTCAAAAATTTAGACATTATACTTAGACACTGTCAGCCAACAGCAAACTTTCTTGAAGGGAAATCTAAGCAATGCCTCTCATGCTGCCCTATACCGATGTGGAGCACGGCTACCTCTGTTCACTCCCCTCCTCCTTTTACTAATTGGGGGTTTATAAGTTACTTCACTCCTCTTCCCTTGGTTTCTTCATCTGTAACATGAAGAAAGTAATGGTAGCTACTATAATTTATTATGAAAGTTAAGTGACATATATAGAATACTCTGGATAGCATCTGCAACAGAAACTTTATAAATATTTGCTTTTAGCATATTCTTACTTTTTTATTTTTACTTTCTTTGATTTATTCTCACCTATATACTCCCTTCTTCCATCTTATGTACCTATTGTTTAAAAAAAAATACAGATTTTTCTGTGAACTTAAAATTCTTAAAAAAAAAAAAAAAAACCTTTAAAGCAAACTCTTCAAAGAGTATCCTGAGTAAATACTTGTTGATTATAAGCTTATCCTTCCTCTGATTTCTCACTGTTTATTGTTGTCCAGGTAATTGCACTTATTAATATTTCATTTAATAATCCCATTTGGTATAGGTAAGAAGAAACTCTACATGGGATTTTCATGTCAAAAGCTTGCAAAGTCAATGTCCTGGTCCCACAGTATGAACAAAATAAGCTTCTCCGAGAGAAAATCATAAGCATTATGTACTATATCCTTCCCAGGTAAAAGAGAGCTATTTTATGTCCATCAAGGTTGAAGTAAGGTTTAGTTTAGTGTACCAGAAAAATATTACCTGTTTTGAAATAAATACAATGGGACAATCCTAAAGAAATCCAATTTTGATCAGCATTGCATACAAGGATTAGAAAGTTTCAGAAGATTTGGATGTTCTGAATGCTTTTTGTTGTTTGAGGTTCTCTCCTAAGATTAACTGAGCATATTACGTAAAGATGAACCAGCTTTATCCTTGTGCTCTTTCAATCTCTTCAAAACTGAAAAATTAATAATGAGTTATCATGTTCTATTCCATTCCAAGAATCTAAGTTTTTTAAGTTGTAGCATATTTTACTTCTTAAAATATTTAGAATGTCTAAATTGGTTGTTTAGATTTAAAGCTATTTTGAAGTCATTTTTTTACATAGTTGACACTAATTATACACCAATGTGAGCCCTGATTTGAAAAGGGAGCCCCATAAAAAGCCTTCAATGGGTTCCCCATTAAATTGTCTTGTTTGTAACAACATATAAAATGTCAACAAATGTTGAAGTTTTTAGGAGTATCATTCTCTTAAGAAGATACTCCTTGGGGTACCTGGGTGGCTCAGTGGGTTAAAGCCTCTGCCTTTGGCTCAGGTCATGATCCTGGGGTCCTGGGATCAAGCCCAGCATTGGGCTTTCTGGTCAGCAGGGAGCCTACTTCTTCCTCTCTGTCTGCTTCTCTGCCTACTTGTGATCTCTGTCTGTCAAATAAATAAATAAAATCTTTAAGAAAGAAGAAGAAGAAGATACTCCATTAGAGCTCTCCCAGGGCCACTGTTTAGTATTCGTATTTAAAAATAGAAATGATTGAGGTACATGAGTGGCTCAATCAGTTAAGCATCTGACTCTTGATTTCAGCTCAGGTCATGATCTCAGGTTTGTGAGATCAAGCCCTACATTGGGCTCTATTAAGGGCATGGAGCTTGCTTAAGAATTTCTCTCTCTCCCTCTGCTCCTCCCCTACCTATCTCTCCCTCTCTTAATAAATAAATAAATAAATAAATAAATACTGTGATTGTAGAATAGAAATTGGATTGTTTTGACTTAAATGTCCAAAAAATGATTGTTTTGGCTTAAATGGTCATTTCTTTTTCTCTTAAAATGTCCTTTTTCAAAATCATGTAATATGACAGCATGACATATAGGAATGTACGTAGTTAATTAGAGTACTCTTTTCATGATCCTTCAGTAACCACTCCTCAAACACTGCCATAGCAGTCATTTATTCACTGTAACTATTTATTGAGCAACTACCTTTTGGCTTGTCTACTTTTAGGTACAATGTGTAGAAATGACAATTACATAGGATTTATTTTTTAGCTTAAGGTTCTCCATTATAATTAAGAATTCTTACATTGCCCATAAGGCTAAATTAATACACAAGCCTCTATATCTATGAGCCTAACTCATACAAGATCCCCTGAACTTGTTCTCCTGTAAGCTACATTGTTCTACTATCTTCTCTTTGTTTATGAACATGTCAAAATTTTTCCTGCCTTAGGCCATTTGAATTAGCTGTTATCTTTATTAGGTATGTCCTTCCTTCAGATCTTATGGTTTCTTTTCATTATTCAGATCTATGCCAAAAATGCAACCTCACAGGCCTAAACAAAAGAGCTCCCAGCCCCACCTTCCAATCACTACCTATCTCTTTTTTTTTTTTTTTATAATTTTTTTATTTTTTATAAACATATATTTTTATCCCCAGGGGTACAGGTCTGTGAATCACCAGGTTTACACACTTCACAGCACTCACCAAATCACATGCCCTCCCCAATGTCCATAATCCCAACCCCTTCTCCCAAACCCCCTCCCCTCGGCAACCCTCAGTTTGTTTTGTGAGATTAAGAGTCACTTATGGTTTGTCTCCCTCCCAATCCCATCTTGTTTCATTTATTCTTCTTCTACCCACTTAAGCCTCCATGTTGCATCACCACTTCCTCATATCAGGGAGATCATATGATAGTTGTCTTTCTCTGCTTGACTTATTTCGCTAAGCATGATACGCTCTAGTTCCATCCATGTTGTTGCAAATGGCAAGATTTCATTTCTTTTGATGGCTGCATAGTATTCCATTGTGTATATATACCACATACGGTTTTATTTTCTTACCCAAAATAAGAATTATTTGAAGTTATCTAACTTTTTTTTAGTATATATTAATTTTTATAAATTGTTCATGGCCTTTCTGATATTATGATCCCAAATTTTTGCCCTGTTTCTAAGAACCTACCATGTGTTGTTCCTGGATCACTTTGCTCTTAATTCTATTATAATACTGAGTCCTCTCTATATTGTAGTGATCTTTATTTGATTGTCCCTAGCACTAATATGTAGTTTGTTTGAGGGTAGGAACTGCAGCTTCACATTCATAGTTATAACTCCTGGAATACAATACTGCAATACATAGTGATATCTCAAAAAGTTATTGAGCAAATTAATTTTCAAATTTGCACAATATTTACCATTTAATTACTACATGCTGTTTCAACTCTTTCACATAAACAAGGGGAAAGGGATGTGAGCTTAATATACCTTCTGTTTTAAAAAGTGTTGCAGTGTTACATTCCTACCCTAAAACTCTCAGAGCCATATATTCCTAACAAGCCACTTATGAGTTCTAGAGTATAGAATATCTTTCCCACTTGGAGATCTATAAGATAGAAAGCAAGTAAAAAGAACTATGAACATTTGAGGTACGATCATTTGAAATTTCTATTCTAGGTCATATAATTCTCTTTAATTAACTATGGAGAAAATCTCTGAAATTTTGTAGGAAGAAACTCATTTGTATATATGGATGAGAGGATGAGAAGTTTTATGTATTAGTATTTTAATTATTATTTGGATATTTGGTTTATTTCTACAACCACTTTAGTATATATCCCTTCTGTTAGCAAAGAGAAGATTGAATTTATTCCAACAATGACAACATTATTGGAATTTTGGAATTTCTTGCAACATTGATTATAGTTCTTCAGTATCATGAAAACCAATTATTAATTTTTCAAGGAAAAGTATGCTTATTATTTATCACATCATAATGGGTAATTCTTCCTATTCAGATAGACTTATGGAGTATATATTAGATAAGAAAATCATAGTTAATGACTTAACAGAGAACAAAATATAAATCTATTATTTGATTATGGTTATTTTCATAAGAATTCTATTTCAAAATGGAATTTACATCCTCAAATACTTATAAGAAAACAGAATGAAATAGATCACCAATTAATGCAGTTACAACCTGTGCCACTAAAGTAACTTCCTCATATATCACTAGAATTAACCAGAATGAAGACACTATTGCTAGACTCATTACCTTAACATTATACAAAGAAAAATAATTCAGCCTTTTTATTCAGATATTACTCTTCCACATGTGGTTAAAAATACATATCAATGACTGGGATATCAGAAATTTTATCAAGTGAACAAACTGGGCCAAGTATTAGGTAAAGCCACCACTCAAGTCTCTAGTAACCTTGGATCTAGAATCAAGTTTTTAAAAATATTGAACCAATTCCTCATAAAAGGGCACCTTTAGTTAATTTGTTTTGGATGTCATTCTACTCTAGGACTTTATTCTCAAGAGCATAGTAATTTTTATGCTCTGGCAAAAGATATGGGTTGGCATTGGTTTTCCCTTTTATTACTTTTACTAAAACAGTTTAAACAATTTGAACTGAAATTAATGTAAGAGAAAAAAAATCAGTATCATTCAGTGGAAATTTCCGATCACCATGGTCTGTGGTATTCTTTGTTAATCTAGGGTGAACTGGGCAGTGATTGCCATTCTAAAAAGTTTTTTCAACATTGACCTTTGATAGTGCATAAAAAGATATATTCCAGTCCCTGACAGCTACACTTACCAAATAGTCACAGTGATTGAACCCTACATAGATTTATGTCAAGGCTTTTACACACTGAGATAGTCAGATATTTAGGTCCACATTCCTCCAATGCAGAAAAAGAAAATATGGGTAAACCTCATGCCATTTGGTTATGTTTAATACCTTGACGTGGACAGCACTGATTTAAAAGATGAACTTAAGAGTAAACTGGCAAGAACAGAATATGTGGCCTAGAAGAAAAGAGCAAACTAGCTTATTTCACTTAGCATAATACCTTAGAATTCCATCTATGTAGATCAGAGAAAGACAGTTATCATATGGTTTCACTCAGATAACATAAGGAATGAATAGTGATGAGGACCACATGGGAAGGGAGAGAAAACTGAATGAGGAGAAATCAGAGAAGAAGATAAACCATACGAGACTCTTGACTCCAGGAAACAAACGGAGGGTTGTGGAAAGGGAGGTGGGTGGGTGGTGATAGGCTAGATGGGTATTAAGGAGAGCACGTGATGTGATGAGCACTGGGTGTTATACTGAACTGATGAATCACTGAACAGTGTATCAGTGATGTACTGTACCTTGGCTAATTGAGTTTAAATTAAGAAAGAAAGAGGACAGTATGGATAAGACTGTAGAATACTGAAATGAGCAAAGGAGTGAAAAAAAATGGTGAAGGGCTAGATTTTATCTTCAAGTCCTATAACAAATTTAGGTTCATTTTCTTATTACCTTCTCTAGTTCCCAAGACATTTGTCGTACTCAGTCCTTATTGTTTTCCAGATAATTTTATTTCTTTAATCTTTTAAAACCAGTATAAGGATTAGTTCCAGAAAAAGGCTTTTTGGCCTCTTGACTTCACATTAGTAAAGACAGCCCTTTAAGATGGCAAGTAATGACCTCTGGCATGTCATGTATAGACAGTTTTAATTTTAATTCAGTAAGAAGTTTGGCAGAAATACTAGGCAGAAGTGAGAAAGTATAGTAAATGAGAGAACAGCTCCATTTTTACCCACATATAAATGAAGCAAGTTGTCATGAGGGAAGGTAGGATGTGGCCAGGCTCTCCTACCATGGTGAGGGAATTCCTTTCCTACAGTACATCCTGGGAAGTATTCTTATTTTATAGACCCTCCAAAGGTTTATGATCATGAGGAGAGCTGTATTGGAAGAAAACAAATAACTGATCCTGCTGTAACTATAATGCTTTTTCTATTCCATGGCTATTTACTAAAGATGATCCTTCTCTCTGTGACATGTGCATTTTCTCCATGGTGAGCTCTGTTCAGCTGATGTGTCAGCATATGGTCTAAAAATGCAAATGTCACTATTGGATAACTTTTGCCCCTGACTACAGAAGCATGAGAGATGAAACTGATCTTGTATCACCAGTTATTTTCCCTTCTACAGCCCTATACCCTAGATTTTAATGTAATTTTTAATAAATAAGGACTCCCAATTTTGTATCTTTTCTGTTACTCCATATCTTCTCGTTAGAACTTTTATCCTATTAACGTTTCCCATTAACCTGTTTTTTTGAAGACACAGACCTTTAATTAGAGTAATAAAATTCCTTTTTTTCTAGAATAATTCACATTTTTATTCATGAAAATATGCCTTACATAAATGTGGGGATTGACAGTTCCCAACATTTTGGGGATGAACCCTGGATTCAAAATGAGACTTTCTCATAAAGAATTAAAATGGAGGGGCACCTGGGTGGCTCAGTGGGTTAAAGCCTCTGCCTTCAGCTCAGGTCATGATCCCAGGATTCTGGGATTGAACCCCGCATCGGGCTCTCTGTTCAGCAGGGAGCCTGCTTCCCCCTCTCTCTGTCTCTGCCTGCCTCTCTGCCCACTTGGGACCTGTCTGTCAAATAAATAAATTAAAATGACTAAACAATAAACTCAAGGACAGCAACAACAGAACAACAGGAGCAAACATTGTGCTCTTTTGTGATTAGAACAGAGATTGATATACCTTCTCCCTTCAATGACCTACATTGTAAAATGATCATATTCTGTTTAGCTAGCATAATAATCTTTTGCTTTCCTACTTGTATTACTGACATTTAAAAAAATATATTTTCCTCCCATTCCTCCTTTAGAAACTGGAATCTCAAAAGAAGGATGAAACACAGATGCATTTAAACAGTATGGTGTACATGATTGAGAGAATTTTAAATACTGCAACTTAAGACACATAATGTCACAGTTACTTTCATATTAGTTACACCCTGTTATTATTTCAATTCTAATCTGTATTTCTGGCTCAACATGTTAGATTCTGTGAGTATAGTTTCAGATATGCAAAGCATTAGATATTTTCTCATTCTATTTGGTTTTTACCTTTTGTTTGGATTCAATAATGTGTTATTGAAAAAATTAAAGCAAAAACACAATGAGCAAGCTTTCAAAACATAAAATTCTATTAATCTGTAAAATCCACCCAATGACCAAGTTTTAGATCTATCAAATAACCTTAAAGCAGAACATTTTGATCTAGACTACTTCTACCCTCAGAGATATATAGGAGAATACTCTGCTGCCAATGAATAGCGTTTGTTTGTTTATCTTTTTTTCTTTCTTTTTAGTTATTAACATATACCGTATTTGTTTCAGAGTCAGGTGTGTGAATCATCTGTCTTACACAGTTCATAGCACTCACCATTGCACATACCCTCCCTATTGTCCATCACCCTGCCACACTTTCCCTCCCCTACCCACCCCAGCAACCCTCAGTTTGTTTCCTGAGATTGAGAGTCTCTTATTTTTTGTCTCCCTCCCCAGTCCCACCTTGTCTCATTTTTCTCTTCCTTCCCCCCACCCCCACCCTGCCTCTCATATTCCTCATATCAGAGAGATCATAAGATAATTGTCTTTCTCTGATTGACTTATTTCACTCAGCATAATACCCTCTAGTTCCATCCACATTGTTGCAAATGGCAATATTTCATTTTTTGATGGTGACATAGTACTCTATTGTATATATAAGTCACATCTTCTTTATCCATTCATCTATTGATACGCAGAGTTTGGCTATTGTGGACATTGCAGCTATAAACATTTGGGTGCACATGCCCCCTTCAGATCACTACATTTGTATCTTTAGGGTAAATACCCAGTAGTGTAATTGCTATGTTATAGGGTAGCTCTATTTTCAAGTTTTTGAGGACCCTCCATCTGTTTTCCAGAATGGCTGCACCAGCTTGCACTCGCACCAACAGTGTAGGAGGGTTCCCCTTTCTCTGCATCCTTGCCAATATATGTTGTTTCCTGACTTGTTAATTTTAGTTATTCAGACTGGTGAAATGTGGTATCTCACTGTGGTTTTGATTTGTATCTCCCTGATGCCGAGTGATGTTGAGCACATTTTCATGTGTCTGTGGGCCATTTGGATGTCTTCTTCACAGAAATGTCTATTCATTTCTTCTGCCCATATCTTGATTGGATTACTTGTTCTTTGGGTGTTGAGTTTGATAAGTTATTTATAGTTTTTGGATACTAGCCCTTCATCTGATAGGTCATTTGCAAATATCTTTTCCAATTCTGTCCGTGGCCTTTTGGTTTTGTTGACTGTTTCCTTTCCTGTGCAAAACTTTTTATCTTTGGCAATGTTTCTAGGAAGAAGCTGCTGCAGCTGAGGTCAAAGAGTGGCTACCTGTGTTCTCCTCTGGGGTTTTGATGAATTCCTGTCTCACATTGAGGTCTTTCATCCATTTTGAGTCTATTTTTGTGTGTGGTATAAAGAAATGGTCCAGTTTCATTCCTCTGCATGTGACTGTCCAATTTTCCCAGCACCATTTGTTGAAGAGACTGTCTTTTTTTTCATTGGATATTCTTTCCTGCTTTGTCGAAAATTAGTTGATCATAGAGTTGATGGTCCATTTCTGAGCCTCTGTTCTCTTCCATTGATCTATGAGTCTATTTTTGTGCCAGTACTATCCTGTACTAATGATTACAGTTTTGTGATAGAGCCTGAGGTCTGGAATTGTGATGCCATCAACTTTGGTTTCTTTTTCAACATTTCCTCTGGGTATGCAGGGTCTTTTCTGGTTCCATATAAATTTTAGGATTATTTGTTCCATTTCTTTGAAAAAAGTTGATGGTATTTTGATAGGAATTTCACTAAATGTATAGATTACTCTAGGTAGCGTAGACATTTTCACAATATTTGTTCTTCCAATCCATGAGCATGGAATGTTTTTCCATTTCTTTGTGTCTCCATCATTTCTTTCATGAGTACTTTGTAGTTTTCTGAGTCTAGATTTTTTGCCTCTTTGGATAGATTTATCCCTAAGTATCTTATGGTTTGGGGTGCAGTTGTAAATTGGATTGACTCCTTGATTTCTCTGTCTTCCGTCTTGTTATTGGTATACAGAAATGTAACTGATTTCTGTGCATCAATTTTATATCCTGACACTTTACTGAATTCCTGTATGAGTTCTAGCAGTTTTGGAGTGAAGTCTTTCGGGGTTTCCACATAAAATATCATATCGTCTGCAAAGAGTAAGAGTTTGACTTCTTCTTTGCTGATTTGGATGCCTTTTATTTCTTTTTGTTGTCTGAATAGCAGTGTTGAATAGCAGTGGTTATAGTGGACAGCCCTGCCATGTTTCTGACCTTGGGGGGAAAGCTCTCAGCTTTTCCCCATTGAGAATGATATTTGCTGTGGGTTTTTCATAGATGGCTTTTATAATATTGAGGTATTTATTCTCTAACCCTACACTGTGAAGAATTTTGATCAAGAAAGGATGCTGTACTTAGTCAAATGGTTTTTGTTTTTGTTTTTTTTAGCATCGATTGGGAGTATCATATGGTCCTTATTCTTTCTTTTATTAATGTATTGTATCATATTGATTGATTTATGGATGTTGAACCAAACTTGCAGCCCAGGAATAAAACCCACTTGGTCATGGTGAATAAAGTACTGTTGATTCCTATTGGCTAGTATTTTGGTGAGAATTTTTGCATCCATGTTGATCAGAAGTATTGGTCTGTAATTCTCCTTCTTGATGGGATCTTTGCCTGGTTTGGGGATCAAAGTAATGCTGGACTCATAAAATGAGTTTGGAAGGTTTTTTTTTTTTTTTTTTTTTTTCAATTTCTACTTTTTTGGAACAGTTTCAGGAGAACAGGTATTAATTCGTATTTAAATGATTGGTAGAATTCCCCTGGGAAATTGTCTGGCCCTAGGCTCTTGTTTGTCAGGATATTTTTGATGACTGCTTCAATCTCCTTACTGGTTATGGGTCTGTTCAGGTTTTCTATTTCTTCCTGGTTCAGTTTTGGTAGTTTATAATCTCTAGGAATGCATCCTTTTCTTCCAGATTGTCAAATTTGCTGGTGTGTAGTTGCTCATAAAATATTTTTATAAATGTTTGTATTTCTGGTGTTGGTTGTGATCTTTCCTCTTGCATTCATGATTTTATTAGTTTGGATCATTTCTCTCTTCTTTTTGATGAAGTCTGGCCAGGGATTTATCAATCTTATTAATTCTTTCAAAGAACCAGCTTCTAGTTTTGTTGATCTATTCTACTGTTCTTTTGTTTTTTTATTTTATTGATTTCTGCTTTGATCTTTATTATTTCTCTTCTCCTGCTGGGTTAGGCTTTATTTGCTACTGTTTCTCCACCTTCTTTAGGTATAAGGTTAGGTTGTGTATTTGAGACTTTTTTTTTTTCCTTGAGAAAGGCTTGTATTGCTATATACTTTCCTATCAGGACTGCCTTTGCTGTATCCCAAAGATTTTGAACAGTTGTGTTTTCATTTTCATTTGTTTCCATGATTTTTTAAAATTCTTCTTTAATTTCCTGGTTGACCCATTCATTCTTTAATAGGATGCTCTTTAACTTCCATGTATTTGAGCTCTTTGCAACTTTGCTCTTGTGGTTGAGTTCTAGTTTCAAAGCATTATAGTTGAAAATGTGTATGGAATGATCCCAATCTTTTGGTACCAGTTGAGACCTGATTTGTGACCTAGGATGTGATCTACTCTGGAGAATGTTCTGTGTGTACTAGAGAAGAATGTGTATTCTGTTGCTTTGGGATGGAATGTTCTGAATATATCTGTGATGTCCATCTGGCCCAGCATGTCATTTAAAGCCTTTATTTCCCTGTTGATCTTTTGCTTGGATGTTCTGTACATTCCAGTGAGGGGGGTGTTATAGTACTCTACTATTATTGTGTTATTATCAGTGTGTATCTTTGATTTTGTTATTAATTGGTTTATATAATTGGCTGTCCCATATTAGGGGCATAGATATTTACAACTGTAGATATTCTTGTTGGACAGAGTCACTTTCTCTTCCAACTGGGCTACACAAGGACCTTTAAAAAAAATCTTTAAAGATTTTTAAGTAATACCAATGAGTAGTTTCAAAAAATGTAAAAAATCTTTATTCACTGATTGATCATTCCTTTCTCATTTCACCTGACCATCGCCTGTCACATAAGTTAGAGCATGCACACCTCCTCTTAGAAACATAGCAAAGGTTACAGATTTTTCTCCCAGCACAAGTGGAGCAGGGGAGATAATGAAAGAAAAGTGAGGAAATTTAGAAGTGTTGTAAGGATCAATGATAAACATGAAATTACTTTGTAAATGATATATTATAATGTGTATATAAATATTGCCTTTATTTCCCCCCCAAAATGATGATTATTGTTGATGCTGATGCTGCTACTACCACTACCACAGTTAATATTTGGATTTTCTAAAGCCTGAAGGAATTTCAAATATCCTATTTGTCCATGAGGGGAGGCATAGTACCATCAATTGATAATAGGCCTTGTCACAGATATCCATATCTGAATTCTGGCTCAGTATTCAATACCTATGTGATTTGAGGCAAATTATCTTAATTATCTGTCTTTTAGGTTCATTATATGTAAAGTGGGAATAAAAATCATATGAGCTTCAATTAAAAAAAAAAAAATACCTGGGTGGTTTAGTCAGCTACGCATCTGCCTTTGGCTCAAGTCATGACCCCAGGATCCTGGGATCCAGCCCCATGTCAGGCTCTGCTCAGTGGGGAAATCTACTACTCCCTCTCCCTCTGCATCCCCCCTTGTGTGTGCTCTCTCCCTCTCTTCCAATGTAAAGAACTAGATAAATATGTACAAATAACTTATTTAAAACAATTGTTTCCAGGTATTAGACCATACCCAGAACTGACTGTTCTTTAAAAAGGGAGAAAACATGCTGAGCCTTACAATCATTTCAGCTTTCTGCCTGGATGAATGTTCCAGATTATGGAGCAGGGAGAGAGAGACTCTATGTAAGGATAACATTTTTGCTCAGTTAGTAGTTACCAAGCAGAGATCAGGGAAGCTAAGGCAGCTGGAATTTTTAGGGCAGTATTGTAGTCAAGGGAGCAACACAAAAAACATGCACTAAAATGGAACAGGGGTTCCATTGATCTTCAAGTGTTGAGCTATCCCATGTGATCAGACTCTAAGAGGCCATCAAAAAACAATTACTGGAATAGGCCAACTTCTGGGAGCTATTCACTGGAAAAATTACCAAATAGAATTTTTAAAGGGACTGAATTTATTTGCTTTCTGACCAGCCAGAGCAGAGATAGCTTACTGAACATTCAGTAGAGAATATATTCTATAGTAAAAAACCCTTTACACAGTTTAGCCTATATTACTTCTCTTCATGGAGCTCCTTCTTGCTCCTGCTTCATTTTCTAATGTTAGATGTGGGGGTGGGGACAAACTTTACAAAAAGGGAAGTGGAGATATAATTATCTTCTTACAAGAGGAAAGAGAATAAGAGGAAAAAGATAGAAAGAAACATAGGATACATATACACATGAGTCCAAAGGAAAAGGGATATGTTTTATAAAAGTAAGAGTTCTGAACCACTTTAATCCTCCTAACAAATGCTCTTACCACCATGGCCTCATAATGTTCTTCACCATGACTCCCATTGGTGCCTCTTTTTCTTGGGGGGGGGGGGGTAGAATACAAAGGTCTTGAATTCAGCTAGTGAGACTGAAGTTTTCCATTATTAGTAATTATGACCTGAACTCCAGTGATGGCAACATGGGGGAAGAAAAAAAAAAGAAAGAAAGAAAGAAAGAAATTGAGAAATGCTGTAGAGGGATAACATAAAGGCTAGAGATTCAAGGATTAAAAGGAAGGAAAATGGTGGCACCATTAATAGTATATGGAACATGTATATAATAGACAAGGATACAAAAAGTATGCAATATCTTGAACATGTGGAAATGGTTCTGATTTTGCTTTTATTGAACTGGAAGTGCTGGTGTAGCAATGAGGTGAAGTTGTGCAGCTGATAACAGAATAAAGAGACATATTTTATGTGAGCTGTTGAAATTGAATATGTAGAATTTAAAGTGATTTGCTTTGATCTGACCAGAGACATTTACAAGGTAATTAATGAAGAAGTTGACATTAATGAATATAAAATAAAGTTTAGGAGAAAATTTGAAGTAAATTGGAAATTTGGATGAGGGAAATGGAAGACAAGCTCATCAGTATAAATGAAGGGTGAGAAGTGAGATTTCTAGTGTTCGATGGGTAAATTATCATACTTGCTAGGGCAGTGTGATATTGTGATCATAATAGGAACTATATATATGTTTTTTGACACCTTCCAGCAGAGCTCCTAAATCCCTTAGTATTTCCCTAAGTGATGGGAGTAAGGTGGCTTTGGAACACACCTGAGGAAGAGGGCTGGTTGACAGGAGAACGAACCTGTGACTGGAGGATTAGAAATTTTTGGGGGGAGGATTGGAACTTTCACTTCCACTCCCCAAAAAACATCCTGGGAAGGGAGAGGGGCTGGAGATAGAGTTCAGTTACCAATGGCCAGTGGTTTAATCAAGGATGCCTATGTAACAAAGCCTCCATAAAAACCCAAAAGGGTGGGTTTGAAGACCTTTTAGGTTGGTGAACATGAGGAGATTCGGGGACAGTGGCAAAGCATGTAACTCCACATGCTTTCCCCATGCTTTGCTCTATGCATCTCTCTCATCTTCCCCTGAATTATATTGCTTTGTAATGATCTGTTATCTAGTAATTAAAGTGTTTCTCTACCTTCTGTGAGCTGCCCTACCATGTGAATCAAAGCCAAGGAGGGGGTCATGGAACTTTCCAATCTGTAGCCAATGGTTCAGAAACTCAGATGACAGCATGGACTTAAAACTGGAATCTGAATTGAGCATAGGGTAGCAGGGCACTCTTGTAAGACTGAGTCCTTAACTTGTGGAATATGATGTTATCTCTAGGAAGGTAGTGTCAGAACTGAGTTGAGTAGGACACCCAGCTATTATCAGAAAATTGGTAGAGGTATGAGGAATACATGTTCACAAACACACACACACACACACACACACACACACACACACACAATAATTAGGTATAGTACCCTTAGCCTGCTATAAAAAAAAAAATAAAATACCATAGGCTGGGTGGTTTAAATAACAGAAACCTGTTTTCTTAACATTTTGGGGGCAAATCCAAGAGCCAGATATCAGCAAGTTTGGCTTCTTCTGAGGCCTCTCTCCTTGGTTTACAGGTGACTGCCTTTTTACTGTGTCATTCAGGGTCTTTTCTCTGTGAAGGAAGATCCCTGATGTGTCTCTATGTCCTAATATTCTCTTCTTATAAGAATACCAGTCAGATTGGATTAGGGCCTACTCTAACCACCTCATTTTTTTCTTAATTACTTCTTTAAAGGCCCTATCTTCAAATATAGACACATTCTGAGGTACTGGGGGCTAAGACTCTCTCTATATATACATATATATATATATATATATATATATATATATATATATATGTATAGAGAGGGAGAGAGAGAGAGAACACAATCAGCCCATAACAGGGAGAAAGAAAAGCATTTCAAGAAAGGCATTCTGAAGAATATCTACAATTAATCATAGTGTGATGAAAGATAAAGGGATTACAAAATGTAAGCTATGGAATTCACAACAGAATAGAGTAACAAGGATAGAGGACAGAATGTAAATTGTTTAGGACTGAGTGGTTGAATGGGCAGCAAAGACATAGATGTTGCAGCTTGATATTGGAGGAACAATTTTTTTTTTTTTCGAGTGCAAAGACTTGAGCATTTTCAGTTGAATGGGAGAAGTTGACGATACACAACAAAATAGATATGATTGATAGAAAAAATTGTGAAGGACTTTGAAAGGAAATGGATTAGAAAGAAAAGGGGTTAAAGGAATTTAATTTGCAATATATTTGTTTAAGTCATGGGAGAGAAAAGTTGAATATGCCAGTTGGTCTCAACTTCCATTAAAGTAGGTTGCTAGTCCATCTTGAAAAAGATGAAAAGTGTTTGTCTTTCTCTGATTAGCTTATTTTACTTAGCAAATTGTATAAGATGTCTAAACTGGTCAAACACAAAGAAGCAGAGAGTAGAATGATAGTTGTCAAAGATTGGGGGAATGGGAGATGTGAGGTTGCTCTTCACTGGGCATAAATTTGCCATTATATGAGATGATTATATTCTAGAGATCTGCTATATAACACATTAGCTATTGTTGTAATATTGTACCTACTGTACACTTAAAAATTTAAAGGGTAGATTTCATGTTAAGTGCTCTTACTATAATAATTTTTTTTTTAAAGTGGTACTAGCTTACTGATAATGCAAACAAACGGAGTGATGGAGAGAACAGAAGTTAATGTAATGCTGATGTTGAGAAGATTTAGTAAGAATGAATGGGAGGTTGAAGATAGGAATTGTATATAAAGATAGGAAATTGTGTTTGGTAGAATGCTGGAGAAATCATAGGAATAGAATGTTCTTCAGAAGAAACAATGATAACACTGTGGGTTTCAAGGATTTGGCAAATAAAGAAAAGTAGTTTAATTTAACTAAAGAATAGATGAGAGATGAGCTAATATCAGGCAGCTGACATTAACAGAAGTAATCACTTATTTATTTATTTATTTATTTATTTTTTCTGTCTCTCTTAGTGGCCCTGCTCACATAATAAACCACATTAGGAGCTAAGGGGTTATTTTCATTCTGTAGCAGTGCCTCATCTTTGAATTATCTGAGTGGTTTTCATTATAAACTTTTGTTGCAAATTTTAATAGGCTGAATGTACACAGCCTTAGGAAAGCTAATTTGTTTCTAAGGAATTCTTTAATAGCTATTACAAAAACTAAAAAAAAAAAAAAAAAAAAAAAAAAACCCACAAAAAAAAAATAGGCCTTAAAAAGGGATTAAAGTTGATTTATCTATGTCTCAGAAAGTGCAAGCTAACTGAAAACACAACATGCCGCAATGCATGGAAATTGTTGTCATAAAAATAAATTATCTCAGTGGATATGCATTCCGGAAGTGGTAAATAATGCTATACACTCATAAGAACACATTTAAACTGGAAAAAATTACAGACATCTCCCATTAAGAAAGATAGTCTCTTATGTTCATGTAATATAGACACAGTAAATGTTATAAAATCACAACAGTCAGCAAGTCTGAAAACTCATGAGGTCATATCTACATAATGATAGTACTAGGATTCTGGTTCAAAAATTAAATCATGCCCATGTTGCCTGTTCTCATTTTAGTACAAAATAATGTAACTAAAATATATATAGATGAGCATATTTTTTTAATCTATGGTTTCCTAGAGTCAGAAAAATTTGGGACATAATCACACTCACAAGGAGATAAATTTGGCAGGGTAACATGTTCACTTCCATTGCAGTTCAAAGGAAAAAAAGAGTTGCACAGACCTATTATTTTTTCTACCTGATCTGTTCTTCCTCAGAATCCTCCACCCCCTTTGGACAGCTAATAGAAAGAAAACCAAATTTACCTAGTCTAATAATCTGTTTGAGTCAATAATGTCAAATAACTCTTTAACTCCATTTCTTTAGATAAAAGGTTTTCTTTCAGATGACTGAATATCTTTTTCCTATTGAGAGAAGGCACCCATTTATGCACTCTCATGTCAACAGAAGAGATTCAGGCTGTAACCCACATGTTATATGTAGAAGGGTTCACAATACTGACTCCATCTTGTTCATGTCCCAGGGATGACCTCCCTTGGGGCTAAATGTTCTAGGCCCCTTGGAGGTTAATGTATGCTTGACCATAATTCAGGAAGGCTTGATCTGATCTTCCCTAAACTTTAGATAACTAATAGAGAGAACATAGTTTCATCCCTTCTGGCACACAGATGGTTCTACTTTAGATAACTATCCTTCGACTTCACCATAATGCCCCTTGCTCTATAAAATCTGGGTATTTAGGTCTAGACTTTGTGAAGAATAGCTGTGTATGCCCTGATTGTTATCTACCCAACCACCCATCAGTAAGTTATCTTGAACAAAACTCTATGTAAACAGTATGGAGTGGCTTGATTCATTTTTTGGTCTCAAAGTGACTTCACAGTCTGGAGGATATTTTGCTGCCCCTTCTCCATCTTCTAACAGTGTCCCATGCATCCTCTATGATCTTGGCTGTGGAGGGCCTTAGACTAGTCAACCCTCTGATCCAGTGAAGTACAACTAATCATATGTCAGTCTGTATGTGTTGTGAAGGCACCCACTTCTGGTTACAGACACTTGTCCTATGCCTCTAATTTCCAATATGTACCAGCTCTGTCATGAAACTGCAAGATTGGCAGGGCATCTCCTTCCAATCTTTGCACAACTGCTTTTCCTCTCAAGGTGTGTCTGATGGCCCAGAGTCTTAGTACAACAAATAAAGGCCTAGAAGACCATGTGCATGCACAGCTTCAAGTCTGTTAACATGCCTCTGGCCATCACCATTGACCCAGTACTTCTATACCACATCAACACAGTGGATCCAGAGCATTATATCAGGGATTTGTAGCTGCCATCATAATTCCTATGGAATTATGCCATTTGCTACAGTGTTTCCAAAATCTAATTTATAAGAATGGATTTTTTAAAGCCCTCACCTTAAAGTTTTGGTACTGAGTGATAAAGGAGAAAGGAGTTTTGACCTTGAAACTAACTAATTTGCCTTAAAAGAGTAAGACTTATGACCTAATCATCATAAGCAGATATCTTCTGTGCAATATGAAAGAAAATCTATGAATGGAGTCTATTAAAGTTAGTGCTTATATACTAAAAAAATATTAGAAAATCATGTCTCTATAGAAAAACTTATAACTAAATAATTGCTTTTCATCACAATACTATTCTGAATAATACAAACTGAGTACAGCTTTAACTCTTTAATCCTTTGCATTCCTGCTGCGCCAACTATTATTCTTCACATATAAACTGAAAGGGATTGCTTGCTTCTGACAGACTAGTAAAACAGTCACAAACCCATTACAGGAAAAAAAAAAAAAAACACAACCCAATAATGGTACCTTAATATATTTCAAAATATCAGATCCACCACACTTAAAAGGGAAACTGCAGACTTAAGGTGAAATTGATTTTAATTTGGAGTCTATTATCTACCAGTATCCTCCAGACATTCCACTAACTTCTTTTGAATTGAGAGAACCAACCAAGTAGGGCTCATATTTTATCATTTCCCTATTATCTATGTATTCCTGGGACCAAATCAGAAACTGACTCCCTTATGTAATATGAGTTATCCTTGAGAATCTGTAACTCTCGGATGATCCATTAAATGATGAAAAAACAAAATTTAATACTCTATTTTTTGATATGTGGTAGGATTCTATTAATGTCTATTAATTATTTACCATGCTTTGTTACTGTTATCACAGAAACCTAGACTTCATTCAGCTCTTGTATGGCTTCATTTTCTTTCTTTGTCGATCACCTTCATCCTAAATTTGGGCTTTATAATCTGTACCAGTCACACTTTTTTTTTTTTTTTTTTGTCTGCATGACATTACTTCTATATTAGTTTTTAATAGCTGAGTAACAAATTACCAATTTAGTTCTTAACAAAATACCAACTTAGCTCTTAAAACAAGATCCATTTATTATTGTACCACTCTGTGTATTAAGAACTGGGGAGCCCTTATTAGTGCTTCTGGCTTAAAATTTCTCATTAGGTTGCCATCAAGATTTTAGCTAGGCTGCATTCATCTGGAGGATTTGCTGGAGCTAAAGGACTTACTTGGAATCTCACTCACATGACTGTTAGCAAGATGTCTTAGTTCATTGCTGCCTGTTAGCCAGAGGCCTTCATTCCTCACCATAGGGACCACAGGAAAGCTCTAATGTTCTCATGACAGGAAGAAAGCTACATAACTTTTATGATCTAATCTTGGAACTGTGACTGGCTGTGACTTTCATGTTCACCATATTCTATTTTTCAGAGTCAGGTGATTAAATCCAGCCCACATTTAAGGACATGGCAATTAAGCTTTACCTCTCGAAAGGAGAAGTATGAGATGATTTGTGGATATATTTTGAAACCAAAGCACCTTCCTACAGAGAACTACTTTTCTGCCATAAGAATGCATCTGAATTTCCAGTGCTCTCCTGGACCCAGGAGTTAGCATATAACCAGATCAGGCTAATGACTTCCATCACTGGACAATGATAGTTATGTTCCAGAGTTTAGTACTAACGGTCATTCACTCTTCAATCCAAGAGATGTATCTACAGTTACCTATCATAATCCCTTTATCAACATACTCTCTGCTCTCCCAAATTTATGTATTTGTCTAACAGATTCCTGTCGAAAATATGTTTCTAAATAATTTCCTCATCTTATTATATCTTCTTAATCTTTGTGTATAAAATCCTAATATATCTCTGAATTCTAGCTCAAATGCTACCTCATGTTAAGGATTTTCTGTATTAAAAAAAAAAAAATCGTACCCCCCCCCTTCTCATCCTCTTACATTCTTTCAGTCTACCTTTTACTTTAGCCATTGGATAGCAACGAGCCTTATACAGATATGACCTGACAGTACCTTCATTAGCTGTACGAGTGATATTTTACTTTCTGTCCCAAGCTTCTCTGACAAAGGACACCTGTGGGAAACAATCTGGACACTTATGTGCAACCTGGGAGTAGGAGAGCATTAGTGTCCCAATAGGCCACTACTGATAGAATAGAGAGAGAGTCATTGTTATTAAGTTCTGACCTCTTTTGTCCTTTAGACAGGCAGTTCTGGGACATATCCTTCATGGCTCCACAGAAAGTCAAGAGAGAATCCAGCCAAGTAGCTATCAGTAGTGACCAATTCAAGAATGTACTCTGGCGTTGGCTTTTCCTTCTTCCCTATTCCCCTCAGCCTGAACTGCCACTCCTCTTTCCTGTAACTATTTCTGAAAATAAACTACCTGCCTACTAGCAGGATTCTCTGTTTTTATGTTTGTACCTTGAGGAAGACAATCTACTTGGGGGTAATGAAAAGCAATCACTTCCTTCTCTATCAGAGTGGGTCTTCTCTGTTGTCCTTATTATGTCTCCCTGTACTTGGTTAACATTTTTTAAAGTGAAAACTGTGCTATTTATCTTCACAACCATGATATCTATCCCACTGATTTTCATATCATAGATTTTCAATTATTTCTTTGATGAAAAAATAACGTTTAAATTCCTTAAAAGTAGAAGACATAGTGAATACATATCCATGTTGTTCACAAAGCCAGATAAGAAACTTCTTTGTAAAATGTGTGCTCTAACATTTAGTCAATGAGACAAATCAATTTCAACTTAAAACAGATGCAGACTCTGGTAATTTGAATTTGGGGAAGGATCTCTTCTATCAAATTATAGCTATAGATTTATGGGGAACTTTTGGGGATTTTAAGGACTTCATAAAGCCCAAGCATCTTGGGAGGATCATCTGAGGCTGTATTATATGACACCAGGAAAAAAGAATTAAAGAATAGCCAAATTAATATAAGAATGAAAAACATCATTTTAACATAGAAACCAGCCCTATCATTTTCCTTTGTCTTTATTTCATAATGTTCCGTAGTAATGAAGGACACTTCTAGCAAAAAAGTCCTTCTTATCTTTTGGTTGATCTGTTTCCTAAATCTTCACAAAGCACACTCTATTCCATTACTCCATGAATCCTTCCAGCTTTTGTTCTTATATAACTGTGTGTAACCTCCTACTCCAATAATAAAAAACCTGGCTCCCACTGTATACAAGCCATGAATTTCATTGGTCAATTGCAAAATACATGCACAACATTATCAGAATTGTTAATCAGTTATGCTGTGTGAATCAACTAGGGTATAGTACTTACATGCAGTTTCTTTTGCCTTTAGTCAGTCTCACAGACTCTACACATTTCTAAAATTACTTCAGTTAGCCCTTTTCACTCCATCCTCTTTCATGAAATTTCATACATTTATTCTCCATTCCATTGTATGGTATCTTTTAAATATTTCAAATAACTTAAAAATTTACATACACAAAATTTCATTCTTTTTGCTGTACAGTTCTATAGGTTATTACAAATACACAGTTTTGTATACCCATCATTATAGCATCATAGTGAACAGTTTTGCCTCTCCCCCAAATTCCCATCCCTTGTAATTCTTTTTCCCCCATAACCAATGAACCCCTAGAAGCCACTGATCTGCTTATTGTCTTTGCAATAGTGTTATATGATTGAAAGTATACATATGTAGACTTTGAGACTCACTTTCCTTCAGTAATATGCATTTTAGGTCCATCCATGTGTTTGTGTGGCTTGATACTTTGTTCCTTTTTATTGCTGAGTAGTATTCCTTTGTATGGTCATAAAACAACTTATCAATTTACCTGTTGAAGGACATCTTGGTTGCTTCCGGTCTTTGGTGATTATAAATGAAGCTGTTATAAAAAATTGTGTGTGTGTGTGTGTGTGTGTGTGTATATTTTTTAATTATTTGGGAAAATATTTAAGAGTTTGATTGCTGAATCACAAGATTATGTTGGGCTTTGAAAGAAACTGACAAAGTGTCTTCCAAAGCCGCTGTATCGTTTTTGATTCCCTCCAGTAATGAATGAGAGTTTCTGTTGCTATATATTCTCACCAGCATTTGAGAATGTTAGTTGTTTGGATTTTAGCTATTCTTTTACATGTATAGGGGTATGTCATTATAGTTTTAGTTTGTATTGTCCTAATGACATAAAATGTTTTTCCTAAATGTTTAGCATCCTTTCAGGTGCTCATTTGCTATCCCTATATATTTTTTGATGAGGTATTTTTTTCCACTCTTGTGCTCATTATTTGTTGATTTAACTTAGTTTTATGTTTGAAGAGTTCTTTGTATATTTTTGATATGTTCTTTATCATATGTGTTTTGCAAATATTTTCTCCTAGTCTTTGGCTTGTCTTTAATTCTCTTAGTAGTATCTTTTGTAAGCTTTTCATTTTATTAAAGACCAGCTTACATGTTTTGTCTTTTATGGATTATGCTTTTAGTGTTGCATCAAAAACTAATCACCAGATTTAAGACCACCTAGAATTTCTCACATATTTTCTTCTAACAGTTTTATAATTTTTCATTTTATATTTGGGATATACATTTTTATGTAATATACACATCAATTAAAGTATCTTCTTGGTTTTGTTATTGTTGTTGTTACTTTTGTTAAGATGAATCTTCTAAGACATTTTTGTTAAATGCTCAGTCACGAGGGAATGAGCTGGATTAAAGAAAAGTTGTCTTTGGGAGTGGTCTGGCCTCTAATAGATAAGCAAAAACTTTGGCAACATTTTCCTTAGATGTGATAGCTCTGTTGGCTGCCAAACCAAACTCCACCTTGGTGCTATGGGACCCTAGAGTTCTAGTCTGTTACTCAAGTTTCATGTTTCTGGGTACAGATCTTCTCTGGGTCTTGGGTGCACTTGAGGGCTCCTGAAATCTTTGGTTGAATTTTTGAGAATGTATCTTGAAGAGGAAAGATAGAAGGAAGTGGTGTGTTGTACATGGACTCTTATAGCCTTAATTGTCATGTTTGAGGCTCAGTCCTATAAATTGTTATAGTAATAGTAAGTTGTTATTGTTATAGTAAAGAAAAGACAAAGTAGCTTGACTTGATTATAAAAGCTAAAGTTACTTTGTTCTTGTGCAAATCTTACTTCAGCAATTGATACCAGGAGGTCAAATTGACAGACAGCTCTTTGGAAACCATAGCACAGTTATCAGAAATGCAGGCGGGTGGGCATGGCTGACATTTTAAAAACTAGATTTATTATACAGCTAATTCTAAGGTTCAAGTACTCTCCCTTAGGTTGGAATTCAGCTTTTGTTAATTAAAAACCCATTTATCTAAATTGTATTAGGTTTCCCACAAATCTGAAATGTGAACACCTGCAAGTGATATTGACATTCTAAAGCCCAGCTGCATAAGGATGGGTAAGTTATTTTTCACTGTCAGAAATGCCCTTTTTCCAGATCTCTGTATGAAGAAAATAAGTATGTAATAGAGAAAAAAAAAAATGAAGCCCAGCATTATCCTGTGAGAAGACGGATACTTTTTAGAGGCAAGGGAATGCCACTATATTGATAAATCCTTATTCTGAATTATTTTGCAGTGAATATTTAGAAGCAGTAGAACATTATGATAAATGAAAACTCTGATGCCAAACTACATAGACTTGTATCCCAGCTCCAAAAATGACTGAATAGTTGGTCTCACTCAAGTTATTTAATCTCAGTTTCCTAATGAATATAGTATGTTAATTACATACATGATAAGGAGTCTAATGTTACCCATGCGTACAGGGATATATGCTGGTTTAGTTTGGTGCTCCTTTGGTCAGGGATGAGGTTCTTTCTTCAGCTTTGTTTCTATCAGAATGTTTGAATTTCCTACTATCTCTTTAAGAGAGAGCTTACAAGCATCCAACCTGTGGAAGATTGTTTACCATTAATAGATTGGTAGGGATAGGGGAAATTCATGACCTACCAAAGTTCCATCTTAGAGGTCTCTCCAAACCATTCAGTCTCTCCTTTAGGTTATAGATGACACATCATTTTCCCCCCCTCTCATTTTGACAGGCTGTTTTATGTAAGAAAAAGCCTATTTCTGCAAAGAAAACTGTTTTCCCCCTTAGATTGGCAGTTTCTTTTAATTTTTCTTTTCCTTTAAAGTAAGATGGACAGAAGGAAAATAGCCCCTGGGTTACAAGTATGAAAGAAGAGGGTAGCAAAGTAAGGGAAATAGCTCTATTAATTAATATTTTAGGATGTAATTCTAACATACATGTTATGCCCAAAGCTCAGTGCCTGGCACTAGTAACAGACTAGTAAGAGACTTGTTACTATCTAATCATAATCACTACTATTATGATGACTATTTTAGTTTGGGCTGCTCTAACAAAGTAGCACAGATTGAGTAGCTTATAACCAACAGAAAGTTAGTGCCTCACGGTCGGGTAAGGGCCCTCTTTCAGATCACAAACTTCTTGCCATGTCTTCCTCTGGTGGAAGGGCAAGGAGCAAGGGCAAGGAGCTCCCTGAGGACTCTTTTATATAAATGCTATCCATTCATGAGGGCTCTACCTGCATGACCTAAGCAACTCCCAGTGTCCCCACCTCCTAATATAATCATTTTGGGGCTTTAGGTCTTTAACATATCAAGTTGGGTGGGTAAGCAACAAGATTCATATCATAGAAATGACACAGGAAGTTTCCCTGATAGGGGTTTTGAAAAAGATTACAAATAAGAATTCCTGACTAGAGGGACAAGAAAGAAAGGAAAAGAAAAGGAAAGAAAAGAAAAGAAAAGAAAGAAAAAGAAAAGAGAAGGAAAACTGTCTTGACTACGTCAAATAGCAACCAATGAATAATAGAGGCCAAAGAGAGAGTGACCCTAGGAATAAAAGGAATTATAATTGTCCTGAAAGCTTTCTTTGACTAGCTTGTACTTCACACCAAATAGCACCTTGATCTCAGATCCAGGAAAGAAAGATCAGTCCTGCTTAGGCACCCACATGTATTTTGGCAACTGCCAACAGATTATTCAATGAACAACAAGATAGGTAAAACACATCTCTCTCCCATCAGTTTGGACTTGGTGGTTATCTCTCTAGAGTCTCACATGGTGCCCAAACCAGGGCTCACAGCAGGGCACAGGTTGGGTGACTCCTAACATTTTCATTTTCTTTTCAGCACAAATAATTTCCAAGTCACTTGGAGTAAAACAAATTTAATAAATGGACAAAAAAACTCTCTCATGCAATTGGCTAATGTTAATTAACCAGAAATAATGCTGTACTTAGAAGATCCCAACTTAAGGGTTTAATCAATTTGGGAAGTCATTTTTTATTTCTTGGGTCTGTTTTACATGTTGTATCCAGAAGCTAGAGTTATTCCTGTTATTAAAATCATCAAGCCTATTCCTTTTCCTGCCATTTCTACAATCCTCTAGGACATTTTCTGAAGCTACTCTGTGGTTACAGTGACTTAATCATAATTTTTTATTTGTTTTCACTAAATATGCAGATTTTTAGCATTGAACCTCAGCTTGACTTTTACATAATAATGGACCATTTGCATATGCTTTGCATGTTAATTATTATGCTGCTAATCTCTTTGCTATAATTAAAGTTAGCACTTCATTATAAAATCCTATTTTCTAAGTTTTATACCATGACAGTAAATATTTCCTGAAGCTAATATTAACCTACCCACTTATTTGCAGTTCTTTTTATGTATTGAGATGTGTGTGTATGTGTGTGTGTGTGTGTTTTCCCAAGTATGGTGATGATACAAAGTTTAGAAAGTTTTGTATTTTTGTTATCTTCATGTCTGAGCCTGAAGTTAGTTTACTCATTTCACAATGATTGAGCATTTTCACTAATAGTTGTTTTATCTTTGTTACATTAGTTTGCATTACACATATCTAATGCAATATTTCTGGTATCAAAACCTATCATATGAAATCACTTCTACCACCTTATGATTTGTGTGGGTTCTGAATAATCTAACTAGTTGAGTGTCTTCTTGCTATGGAAATAGACTATATCAGAACTTTGCTAAGGGCTAACACCAGTATTGATTCAGCCAGGCTTACTAAGTTTAGAACTCAATGAGAACCCCAAAGTACAGATATCGTGTACTTTCCAAAACAGGAGCCACATCTATTTTCTATTCCAAATCTATTTTTTACTAACTGAAGAAAATATCCTGAAAAGAATTTGTGACAATATGGATTGGTTGTCAAGAGACCAAAGTTTTATCTGGCAGTTTGACCAAGTACATGTCTCTTATCTTCTCTGGTATTTGGTTCAAATTATGAGGATTTTAATGAGATAATTTCTAGGGTCTACATGCTGTAAAATTCTGAAATTCTTAGAACTGATATTTTAAAAGGCCTATGTTCAAATCCCAAATCCACTCTGGTAAACTCTATTGATTGGCCAGTTGATCTCCCTGGGGTTAGGTTTCTCAACTATGAAACAAGAGAAAGAATCTGATATGCATAGGCTTTTTCAAGAATAACATTGGAAATTGTAGATTACTAGTGCAGTAAAATAAAATCTAAAACCACAAATAATGGCATGTTGAATGTATGTATTATGTTTTGCTCTTCATAAAATCCCATTAAATGACACCAAAAGAATGTTTATAAGATTTAGAGATTTGAAGATTTGGAGAGAAAATCTTACAAGAAAATGACAAGAACAATGAGAATGGGAGAAGACATAATAGCAACAAAATTTGGAAGCTGGAAAATTGAGGGAGAAGGAGCAACTGACTTGGTATACCCAAGAAAACTGAACCTTACGCCAATTATAGGGAAAGCAGAACAGCAACTATATTTACACTGTGACCATTCAAAAGACTCCAGAATTCTCTTTATTAGTTACTTCTGAAAATGGGGCAGAAACTAGGACTTTACAAGGCTGATTGAAAATCTCTTTAAGACATCTGTAAATCTTCACATACCATTTTCGGATTTCCAACTAAGGAATGGCTCTTCCTCTATCCAGAGAGTGATCGAAGTTCTTCTCATGTGTTGAATCAAACTAAGAGTTTCTGAACTGGGGAAGAGCAGACCAAGTTGAAAATTAGAGTCCATACAGAATAGAGGGAGAAAATTAAAGTGCATATATTGATTAAGTCCTCAGACTTCCTCCATCACTTGACCCCTAGAATGCTAGCAGCCAGGTCAGAGGATAGAAAGAATCTTCTCCAAGTACTCTGGATCAATCAAGAAGAAAGACTTAATGATATTGACACAAATTGTCTCAGTAAATAAATAGTCCAGATGAACATCCCTCATTAAAACTACATTCAATACAATCTTACTTAGATGTCCCTATCAGTGTGTTATTGTCTATTCTAAAATATAAATGGACAGCCAAAGGTATTCCAACACTTTTAAGAATGCATTTAATATCATATGATCTCCCTGATATGAGGAAGTGGCGATGCAACATGGGGGCTTAAGTGGGTACGAGAAGAATAAATGAAACAAGATGGGATTGGGAGGGAGACAAACCATAAGTGACTCTTAATCTCACAAAACAAACTGAGGGTTGCTGGGGGGTAGGGGGTTTGGGAGAAGGGGGTGGGATTATGGACATTGGGGAGGGTATGTGCTTTGGTGAGTGCTGTGAAGTGTGTAAACCTGGTGATTCACAGACCTGTGCCCCTGGGGATAAAAATATACGTTTATAAAAAATAAAAATTAAGAATGCATTTAATATGAAAGACAAGGCCAAAAATGAACACAAAAACATAATAAAAGGATAACGTAGACAGGACTTTTATTTTTTTAATTTTTTTTTATTTTTAAAGCAAGGTGACAATGAATTACCAAAAAGATTTGGAAAGATGAGAGGGAAGTAGAGGAGTGGAGAGATGAAAAGCAGTTGGAGGAGAAGGAAGAGCCACTCTGTGGATAACTGACGTACTAAACAGAAATTTCAACCAACTGATACCTGGAAAGAAAACTTTGTAGGCTATCGACCAATTCATTTCTTTCTTTAATGTGAAGAAATCAAGAGGTAAGTTTCAGGTGTATGGGGTATTCAAAGATAAGATCTTAAAATAAGAACTTACAATGAACTTTTATTTAAAAGTCTCTTTTAGTTGTGGTTATTTGGATTCATTGTCCCAATTTTCTGCTCAACTTCTCTAGCTAAATTCTGACTGCAAGGACACAAATATGCTGAATTCTTTATTCTTGCCTGTTTTGGAACTGATTCAGAGAGAAACCCTGAACTACCCTTCCATATCCCTAGAAGTCCTCTGGGGGACCTACAGTGGCAATCCTAGGTGTTAGAGCCAAATATCCACTGGGGGAACCACTGATTTACTCCTGTCATTCTGAGAATATTGTCATAAAGGGATGTGTTGGAAGAATGAAGTGGCAAGGACTGTGGGAGATCTATCTGAAACAATAGCACAGTGACCAGAAGGAGAGGAGGGACTCAATGATCTGGGACCCAGTGGAGAGCATATGGCTGTGCTCATAACAGGATATCCATATGAACATGTATCCATATGTTTGATCTTCCTCCCTGTGGCATTATCCAGGGAAAACCAGGATTCCGGACTGAGCTCATCACTTTCTATGCTTACTGCCACATAAGTGATGAAGTTTTAGAATGTAAGTGAGATTCAGTGGTATAGAGTCTGGAGCTGACAACCAAGAAAGAATTCTTGAGACATCTTTGGTGGAAAATAGTGGTTTATTAAAGCATGGGGATAGGACCCATGGGCCAAAAGTGCTGCTGCACTGGGGTTGTGAAGAGTGGCCCATTATATACTTGCAAGTTGCAAGGGGGTCAGGGATAGCTTAAGTCTCTAAGGAATTTTGGAAGCAAGGTTTCCAGGACCTTTAAGAGCTAGTTATTGTTGGGAAAAGGTCACTTATCACCATCTAATAAAATCTTAGTCATGAGACCCTTCAGATGTATATCAGTGGGCCATATGCTTGGGGATGATTGCCAGCATGTATCTTGGAGGGTTTAGAGGTAAAGGAAGTTTCGAAAGGAATTTTTATATGTTAAAGTAGACTTACAGAATCCTGGTTGGGGGCGGGGGTCAGTTTAGATTTGCCTTTTGCCCTTAGCAAAGTATTAAGGTGGAGGCAGTTGAGTCCCTAGCGGAATGTCACTCTTCCTGTTTCAAGGACTTGTCAGTGGGCTCTAGGTAGTAAGGAAATTTAAAAACTTTTCTTCTACCTCTGTTTTTCACACCACAGGGGCCTGCCTGGTATGTGTAATTCACAAGCTCAATTGCCCACTTTTCTCTTTGTCAGTGTCCATTTTGCATGTTTTAACCTAATGGTTGGCCAGGTGCAAGAGCTCCCAGATAAGGGAGGAGGCTATGCTATGTGAAATAGCCCCTCTGCTTTGTGAGAGCAGTGAGAGAGGCAGGACACAGCCATTCTAACATATTTTTTAGAAAAGGAAACAAATAGGCTTCCTGTGTTTGTTTCTCTGCTACTCGTTTTTTATTAGTATGCAGGAGGATAATTATTCTTAAAACACCAATTTTTAATTTGATTGGTATTCGTATTTTTAGGTGCGGAAATACTATTTAACGATATAACATGCCCGCGATATCTCTTCTTGTTCCAATATTTCCTACTTACTTCATAGAGGTGAAAGAGATTGTCACACTTCAATGAAGGATCCTTCATAAACTGCAAGTGCTAGTTTGAGAAAGCTGACATTTGAGAAGTCATGCTGTGTTTCCATGGAAACTACTTGCAGTTTTAAGAAAAACTCTTAGAGCCAGATTTTAATCTCAAATTCAGGAAGCACATTCTAAATGGAGAAGAGGAATGGAGTGATGATAGAAGAAATGCTAATTTGAAGGCACAGAGTGATTGTTTTTTGCAAATGTAAAACCTCATTCTAAGGTTATATTTGTTGTATGTATACAGTTTTCTAATAGTGCATCCAAGTTGGATTTTGTCAGAGGTCCAAGCGCATTGAAAATGAAGGATTATTAGTATGAAACTCTCATCTTCAATTTTGGAGGGAATTTAAGAAAGCTGTTTAAAAGGAAGAACACTATGAAGGGATACTTCTGCAGTAACACACAATGGGGCTCTGAAAGTTTGGCATAGACTCATCTCTGTGGAAATATAGTACTGTTCTTATGCACTAAATGACAAATTGGCTGTGTGTTAAAATTTTATTATGAGGATGGGCACAGTGTGAGAAACGTGTTAAATAAGGACTCGGAATAAAGGAGTAGGATTCTTTTGTAATATTTATAATGAAAAAGAAATGAGAAAAAGGAAAAGTTCTGTGATAGTCTCAAAAACATTCATACGTTTGTTGGCACACTTAAAAAGTAAGTTGGAAGGAGATATGAGGTATTGCCAGCTAAGACAAAATGTCTTTCAAAAGTTTTGAAAGGTCTTTTGAATGTTCTTGCCATCTGTAAAATATCAGAACTAACTGGAGGATTACTGATTAGGTAATGAATGTTATAAGATGTCCCAAGTAATTCTATTTTCTTAGTGAAGTTTTCAGAAAAGGATCAGTTAGTGAGAATTTCTTAAAAGCCTAGATAAACATGGCTATGATAGTGAACAAGGAGAATGGAGACAAGATCCCCTATTTTCCAGAAGAGAAAAATGAACCTATCAGAAATGTGATAAAATCATCAAAAACACATATACAGCTACAAATAAATTGTAGCACTAGGTGATAGATCTATTGCATAGCAGAAAATTCTTCATAAAAATATATACATTTTAATGGAAAACTGTCTTTTCTATAACCCAGCAAATGATAGTATTTTAAAATTTTAATTTTTCTTTGATTTGCTGCTTTGCTTCTGCTTCACTTAACCCAGGAATTTGTATGTATTGAGATATGATAGTGAGTAAACAGAGAGGACCTACCAGGACATGGAGCTTTAATTCTAGAAGGGATCGCAGACCATAAGAACAGTTATATAATACTGTCTTTTGGTAACAAAGCCTTGAAGAACAGTGACATCGTACAAGGGATTAAAAATGATATGGCTGTTATTCTAAATAGTATAGTCAGGGAATTAATTTGAGACCTTTGGGCAGAGGCAAAAATGAAATGAAGAAAGCAGGAAGATTTACAATCATCTTGGGGAAGATCATTCAAGGAGAAGAAACAGCAGACAGAGAAAAGAGGAGCCTGAGGAACACATCTACATAGAGCACTGTAGAGACAACAAAAAGGTCTGTGTGGAGAATGGAGAGAGCAAAGGAAGAAGGAGGAAAAGATGATCAGGACAGAAGCAGGGGCTTGTTCATGCAGGTTTAAATACCCACTAAATACTTTAGATTTTATTTCTAGGGTTGAGAGGAGTCACTGAATGGCTTTATGAAATATGATGTAACTTAACATAGTAAAAAGGATCACTCAAGGACTAAGAAGGAGATAGACTCTGTGCTTCCAAAAATAGAAACAAGTTGAGAAGTTTCAGTCAGGAAAGTTGGTTGTTATGACCAAAATGGTCCTAGTGAATGAAGTGAAAAAGATTCATATTTGGGACATATTTTAAAGGCAGCACTGGTATATTCACCATTAAAAAAAAATGGATGTGGGATGCAAAATAGATTGATTGCAAGGATTTTGGCATGAGGAGCTGAAAGTATGCTGATGTCACTTGCTGGGAAAGCAAATGTTTGTGGGATGCAGGAAATTGTGTTCAGTTTTTAAAAAGTTAAATTTAAGTTACCTATTAGAAATCCAAATTCCGATTAGCTGTATAAGCCAAAATGTTCAGATGAGAAGTCAGAGCTTATAGATACAATTTTGGAAGTGATATGCATATCCATGAGATTTAAAGCCATGGAACTAGACAAGTTTGGAAAAAGAATGTGGATAGAGAAGACATACAAGTACAGAGCCCAGAGCCTTATAATCTTCAGTGGTTGAGAAAGGCCACAAGTATACAACAAGGTAGATTGAAAAAGAGCAATGAATATTAGAAGGAAAAACAGAAGTGGGTGATGTTACCAAAACTAAGGGAAGAAATTTCTTCAAGGAGAAGGAAGTGACCTACTATGTCATTGCTGAATTTAAATAAGATGGAGATTGAAAATTGTCTTTTAAATTTGGCAATTTGGAGGTCATTAAAGACTCTAATAAGAGTATTTTTAGTGAAGCGATAGGAAAGAAAGATTTAATTGAATCCAAGAGAATAGTGGAAGAAGTAGGTAAGAGAATATAAACAATTCTCCTGAGACATTTACTATAATAAGGAACAGAGGGCTATAACTGGTGGGAAAGAAAGTCAAGGGAAGGTTTTGTTGTTGTTTTAGGATGGGAATATTATACATTCTTTTATGCAAATGAGAACTATCCAAAAGATAGAGAAAATAAGTGGAAGATGGAGAGGGAAGAAATAATTCTAGGAGCAAAGTCTTTGAGGTGAGAAGGAATTGTATTAAATGCCTAGTTCAAAAGATGGCTTTAGGAACACGAAAATTTTATACATTGTAACAGGAAAGACAATTGAATAATCAAAGAGAGGTGTAGGTAGATTGGAATACTGGCTAATGGTTGTAGAAATTCTCTTCAGATAGGATCCATTTCCTCAATGAATTCCAGAGATCATAGACAAAGAGTTTTGGGAATTCAGGGGTGTATTAGTTGCATATTGCCCTGTAACAATATCATAAATACATAGCAGCTGAAAACAAGGTAGGTTTTTTTTTTTATTTTATTTTTTCAGTGTTTCAAAATTCACTGCTTATATACCACACCCAGTGCTCCATGAAATACATGTCCTCCTTAATACCTACCACCAGACTCACCCATTCCCCCACTCCCCTCCCCTCTAAAACCCTGAGTTTGTTTCTCAGAGTCCACAGTTCCTCATGGTTCACCTCTTTCTCCAATTTCCCTCAATTCACTTTTCCTTTCCTTCTCCTAATGTCCTCCATGTTATTCTTTATGTTCCACAAGTACTTGAAACTGTATGATAATTGACTTTCTCTGCTTGACTTATTTCACTCAGCATAATCTCCTCCAGTCCCACTCATGTTGACACAAAGTTGGGTATTCATCCTTTCTGTTGGCTGAGTAATATTCCATTGTATATATGGACCACATCTTCTTTATCCATTTGTCTGTAGAAGGGCATCTTGGCTCTTTCCACAGTTTGGCTATTGTGAACATTACTGCTATGAATATTGGGGCACATATGGTCTTTCTTTTCACTATATCTTTATCTTTGGTGTAAATACTCAGTAGCACAATTGCTGGGTCATAGGGTAGCTCTATTTTTAGTTTTTTTGAGGAACCTCCACACTGCTTTCCAAAGTGGCTACACCAACTTGCATTCCTATTAACAGTGTAAGAGAGTTCCCTTTCCCCAACACCTCTCCAACACTTGTTATTTCCTGTCTTGTTAATCTTTGCTATTCTAACTGGTATAAGGTGGTATCTCAACATGATTTTGATTTGAATTTCCCTGATTACTAATGATGATGAACATTTTTTCATGTGTCTGCTAGCCATTTGTATGTCTTCTTTGGAGAAGTGTCTGTTCATGTCTTCTGCCCATTTTTTGACATGATTATCTGTTTTTTGGGTGTTGAGTTTGAAAGGTTCTTTATAGATCTTGGATATTAGCCCGTTGTCTATAGTGTCTTTTGCGAATATCTTCTTCCATTCTGTCGGCTGCCTGTTTATTTTGTTGACTGTTTCCTTTGCCGTGCAGAAGCTTTTGATCTTGATGAAGTCCCAAAAGTTCATATTCGCTTTTGTTTCCCTTGCCTTTGGAGACATGTCTTGAAAGAATTTGCTGTGGCTGATGTCAAAGAGGTTACTACCTATGTTCTCCTCTAGGATTTTGATGGATTCCTTTCTCAATTTGAGGTCTTTCATCCATTTTGAGTTTATCCTTGTGTATGGTGCAAGAGAATGGTCAAGTTTCATTTTTCTATACATAGCTGTTCAATTTTCCCAGCACCATTTATTGAAGAGATTGTCCTTTTTTCAACTGGATATCTTTTCCTGCTTTAAAACAAAGCAGATTTATCATTTTATATTTTCTGTGGGTCAGGAGTCCAAGCATAGTTTATCTGGTCCTCTAAAAGACTACAATCAAGGTGTCAGCCAAAGAATGTTCTTAAGACTTTACTAGGGAAAGATTCACTTTCATAATCATGTAGCTTTTGGCAGGATTCAAATACTTGTAGACTGATGGATTAAGGACCTTATTTCTTGCTTAGTTTCTTGCTTCTGTCAGCTGATTCCCTTCAGCTCTTTTTTATGTTGACTTTCCAAGTAAGGCTGCTTGCTTCATCAAAGCCAGCAAGGGAGATTTCTGCTTCTAGCAAAGCAGAAATGATAATCTCATATCATAAACACAGATGTGAACATCATCAATTTGTAGTATTCTGTTGGTCAGAAGCAAGTCCCAGACCCTTTCCACACACTCAAGAGGAAGAGATTACACAAGAACTTGTGTACCAGAAAGTTACGGTAACTGAGGTTGTGTTAGAGTCTGTGGACCATGGGGAAGAATGGGAACTTGAGTCAGATGAAAAAATGTTTAGTCCCATGTGCAGGTAAATTGGGAAGGGATATGGGTTATGGATTTTTTTGTCAGGTGGACTAAAATACACAGGCTATAGGACTCGGTCTTATTGTGTTGAGGTATCTTATGGAGATATGGATTAAATCTAATTATTGGCCCATCTTGGAACTGATTCAAAATAAAGTTTGGAGGATTGAAGGATGGGAAGTCATGGTCATAGTGAAAGTAAGAGAGAAACTCATAGTGAAAGTAAGAGAGAAACTCCTCCCCACCCCTTGCAATTCCTGATCCAATGAAAAGCAGTGCAAGAATTAGGAGAAGGGGTTCTTTCCAGAAACAGTTCACTTTCAGTATAGCACAATGAAGCAAATAGAGTTGAACATGTCTAGGTTTAAATCCTGGTCTTATACTTATTAGCTCTAGAACCCTGAGTAGGTTACTGTGAATCATTTCCCTCAACTAATAGTGCATAACTCCAGGAGGTAAGTGCTACTACTTGCATTTTACAGATGAGGAAACTAAAACAAGAGCTAAAGTTAGCTCCTTTACCCTACAAGGATATTTTGAAGGTTAACAGGACAATAAACTTAAAACATAGAGGATATTCAGGGGGAGGAGTCAAGATGGCGGAGAAGTAGCAAGATGAGACTGCTTCAGCTAGCCGGAGATCAGCTAGATAGCTTATCTAAAGATTGCAAACACCTGAAAATCCATCGGCAGATCGAAGAGAAGAAGAACAGCAATTCTGGAAACAGAAAAACAACCACTTTCTGAAAGGTAGGACCGGCGGAGAAGTGAATCCAAAGCGACGGGAAGATAGACCCTGGGGGGAGGGGCCGGCTCCCGGCAAGCGGCGGAGTGTGCGCGGTGGCATCACAATTCCGGACTTCAAGCTCTATTACAAAGCTGTCATCATCAAGACAGCATGGTACTGGCACAAAAACAGACACATAGATCAATGGAACAGAATAGAGAGCCCAGAAATAGACCCTCAAATCTATGGTCAACTAATCTTCGACAAAGCAGGAAAGAATGTCCAATGGAAAAAAGACAGCCTTTTCAATAAATGGTGCTGGGAAAATTGGACAGCCACATGCATAAAAATGAAATTAGACCATTTCCTTACACCACACACAAAAATAGACTCAAAATGGATGAAGGATCTCAATGTACGAAAGGAATCCATCAAAATCCTTGATGAGAACACGGGCAGCAACCTCTTCGACCTCTGCCGCAGCAACATCTTCCTAGGAACAACGCAAAAGGCAAGGGAAGCAAGGGAAAAAATGAACTACTGGGATTTCATCAAGATCAAAAGCTTTTGCACAGCAAAGGAAACAGTGAACAAAATCAAAAGACAACTAACAGAATGGGAGAAGATATTTGCAAACGACATATCAGATAAAGGACTAGTGTCCAGAATCTATAAAGAACTTAGCAAACTCAACACCCAAAGAACAAATAATCCAATCAAGAAATGGGCAGAAGACATGAACAGACATTTCTGCAAAGAAGACATCCAGATGGCGAACAGACACATGAAAAAGTGCTCCATATCACTCGGCATCAGGGAAATACAAATCAAAACCACAATGAGATATCACCTCACACCAGTCAGAATGGCTAAAATCAACAAGTCAGGAAATGACAGATGCTGGCGAGGATGCGGAGAAAGGGGAACCCTCCTACACTGTTGGTGGGAATGCAAGCTGGTGCAGCCACTCTGGAAAACAGCATGGAGGTTCCTCAAAATGTTGAAAATAGAACTGCCCTATGACCCAGCAATTGCACTATTGGGTATTTACCCTAAAGATACAAATGTAGTGATCCAAAGGGACACATGCACCCGAATGTTTATAGCAGCAATGTCCACAATAGCCAAACTATGGAAAGAACCTAGATGTCCATCAACAGATGAATGGATCAAGAAGATGTGGTATATATACACAATGGAATACTATGCAGCCATCAAAAGAAATGAAATCTTGCCATTTGCAACAACATGGATGGAACTAGAGCGTATCATGCTTAGCGAAATAAGTCAAGCAGAGAAAGACAACTATCATATGATCTCCCTGATATGAGGAAGTGGTGATGCAACATGGAGGCTTAAGTGGGTAGAAGAAGAATAAATGAAACAAGCTGGGATTGGGAGGGAGACAAACCATAAGTGACTCTTAATCTCACAAAACAAACTGAGGGTTGCCGGGGGGAGGGGGTTTGGGAGAAGGGGGTGGGATTATGGACATTGGGGAGGGTATGTGATTTGGTGAGTGCTGTGAAGTGTGTAAACCTGGTGATTCACAGACCTGTACCCCTGGGGATAAAAATATATGTTTATAAAAAATAAAAAATTAAAAAAAAAAAAAAAAAAAAAAAAAAAAAGAAAAGACAGGCAGCTGGACCAGGACTTGCTCCTGAGGTAAAAATAAACTCATTAAAGGTAAAAAAAAAAAAAAAAAAAAAAAAAAAAAAAAAAAAAAAAAAAAAAAAAAAACACATAGAGGATATTCAATAATAATTAGTCATAAAGAGCATCCTAATCTAAGATGAAACAACTTGCTCTAATCAAAATATATGTAGGGAAAGTAATGGAAGTTCAACTATTACCTAATTTAGAGTTTGTAATTTATGAAAAATATGATAGACCATTACCCCTAAAACTTACTTTCAAAGTCCACAAAGCTTAAGGCAGATTATAACATGCAAAAATTACTTTGGTATTTAGATTTAAAAATTGAAAAGAGAATTCAAAAATGTATGGCATCATATTTTATCCCAATAGTTCTACCTATTAAAAAAAAAATCTGGAAGAATGTTGTCTCTAGCACTTAGTTGTTGCTGTTGTTTTTGTTGTTGTTGTTGTTGTTTTTAGAAAGGAAGGAAAAACAAAAGCAATGGAGAGGGAAGGAAGAAGGAAGGGGGGAAAGACAGAAAACAAGAAAAAAGTGAAGAGAAAATAAGAAAAAAGGAGGCCTTAGAGAAATTTTTAAAACTTTGAAAATGAAGTACATTTAAGTATATTTCCAAGTTGATTATCAAAATTTTAGTGAAAATGTCACTATAAATTGTTGGCTTACTTGAAGCTAGTTAGGTAAAATAGGTTTCTCAAATTCATAGTTGAAAATATTTCTTAGAGCATAGTAATTAGCATTAAGAAAGTATGATGCTTATAAATGGTGAATAAAAGCACATTTCTCTGGAGTTCTTGGAAATCAGTGCACAATAAAGAAGAAATATTTCAGCTTATGAACTCTTGGATTAATGCCTACAAAAGGTAAAAAGTCAAAAAGACTGAAATGTTGGAGGGCATCATTAAAGAAAATCAATATTTTCTCAGCTCTCTTAATAATATATAATGCCATAATGCTGAGCAACAATAGAACAGTTGTCAATTAGTGAAAGATACCTTAATTAAGGAAAAGTTTTGGGTGTTTCACTAATGATAAAGAGATTACTGAGATCAATCTTCATGCGTTATAATCACACCTGCAGAATGTCAGATATCATTTGAATGAAGTGAATGTTCGAAAATGTGGAGAAAAGGGAACCCTTGTGTAATGTTGATGGGAATGTATATTGGTGCAGCCACTACTGAAAACAGAATGGAGGTTCCTTAAAATTTGAAAATAGAACTATAAGATCTAGTAATTCCACCCCTGGGTATTGATTTGAAGAAAACAAAAACACTAATTCAAATATATGCACCCCTATGTTCACTGCAGCAATAGCTAAGATATGGATATACCCATAGTCCATAGATAGATGAATAAAGAAAGAAGATGTGAAACACACACACACACACACACACACATATAAACTGGGATATTACTCAGCCATAAGAAACAATGGAATCTTGCCATTTGCTATGACAGGAACCTAGAAGGTGTTACGCTAAGTGAAATAAGTCAGAGAAAGACACTCTATGATTTCACTTTTATGTAAAACCTAAGAAAACAAAAGAAACACAACAGGACTCACAGATGAAAGGAACAGACTGATGTTTGAGGGGGATGGGGAATGAGTGAAATAGGTGAAGGGGATTAAAATGTACAAACTTCTAGTTATAAATAAGTCATGTAAAGTACAGCATAGGGAATTTAGTCAATAATATAATAACTGGTAACAGATGGTAACTAGACTTAACCTCTATCGTATTCTAAAGTATTTAAATTACGTTAGTTAAACCAAAGTTAGAACACTTGAAACTAATATTATATTGTGTATCAACTATATGTCAATAAAAAATTAAAATGAAATAAAATAGAATAAAACCATTTTAAGTGAATTCAGGTGTCACTTAACCATAACAGTGTGGAATTTTAATTATATTTATACCTATGTAATGTAAGAAATCTAAGAATAAATTTAAGTAAATATATTTGAAAATATCTGTTATTAAATGTGATTTCATATAATTATCAAATACTATAATAACCATGAAAATTTCCAAATATAAGCCTGTGGCAGCTGACATTGAGAAAATATATAAAATAATGGGTTCTCAATTATTAGTCATGCTTGCATAAATATATTTTCTTATATTTTTTATTTTTCAATATTATAAATTATAGAACAAAACTTTATAAAACAGCTAATTTTATGTGGATTTTAATGATAAAACAACACAAATTTAAACAAAAGATCTCAGTATATGGTTTTGTCATTCAGTCTTCCTCACTATTGAAATAATTTAATATTCATCAGTGAAGATCCCTTTTAGTATGGGCAGAAAAATTTGGGTTGAAGCTAGACAGGGCGTGCTTACTTGGGGCAACAAAATCAACATAATTTAAATAATATTTATTTTTTCTTCTATGTAAATATATATAATGATTAAATAAATAAATCATGCATAATTTACATATTAGGCTTAAAATAGTTTTATAAGAGGAAGAGTCATAAGAGAAAAAGTTCAAGAAGCTGCAGTATGTAAAAAATTCTACATTAATTGGTGTTAGATGTTACTAGATTTTGTGAGCAAATAAAAGAAATCTGAAGTTCTCTCAAAACTCTCAGTTCTTACAGGGTTATTCATGCATCCTCAAAATATTTGCCACTTTTCCTTATAGAAATTAATATATTCTTTGTAAAAAATTATCATGCTTTATTCAGAAATAAAGCATTTTAAAACTATCACACTTAATTGTCTCAAACTGTTTTTTCTTTTTTCTTGACTAAGTTGCACTCACGGAGAGAACACCCACTAACTCATCCAAGCAGTTGTCATCAGCTCTACCTGACTCTGGTTCAGCCACACTAGGAGACATACTTGATTTCGATAAGAAGTTGTTCATAATTGTATATGCTTAGACATAACTGCTCCACTCAGGGGTCAGCCACCCACTAGGTAGTAGACCAATGGTCAATAAACTTAGTTATCTGCATACGCCCCATTTCTGTTTTACCCATTGGTCTTTAGAATATTGTTCATCTTAATTATACCAAAGTCAGGTGGTTTCAGGACTCAAATTATACTCTTTATAGGAAATTGAATGCACAAAAAATAAATTGTATATTTGTTTAATGAGTTCTCAGAACATGTCAAACATTTCAAAAGTTATATATCATAAAACCTGTTTTCCTAAAGTGCGCATACAATGGAATTTGGTGATGATTCAGTTATCAGATGTGAACTTCAGCAAATTATTGTTTTCTCCCTCCATTAAGAGACTGATGATGACAACCGTCTATTTCATAACATGTGTGATATACTTAAGAGAAAGAAATTCAATAAGGTATTATTGTCTTGGTGAGCCAATATGCTGGGTTCTTGGGTTTAAAGCTGGAGAGTAACTCCTCTGTGAATGTTTCCTTAGTCTTTCAGAGGATCAACTCACACTTTCTGATGCCTTTCCTTATGTACCTCTCTGTTGAGAGTTACAACAGTATATGCAGTTGTATTAATCAGAAGTCTTTCAGTCCCATGAATGAAATCTAACTAAAATTTGCTTCATCAAAAAGACATGTTTATGACTAATGGACTGGAGCTGAAAGGCAACCATAGCGTAGGGTATAATTTGAGTGTTTCAAATGTTGTTATCAAGGCTCTTTTTCTCCATCTCTTGCTTCCTTTTGTATATTTTTTTTTTCTCAGACTGAAGATTTCCATGTGGGACAAAATTTATCTAAGGAGTGCTCCAAGTCTCTATCATTAGAGCATAACTGAGCTTGGTTCAAATGCCTGGCCCTGGAACAATCACTGTAGCAAATGGAGAAGATTTATTTGCTAGTTTATACTATATAGCCAACCCAAAGGTACAGGGACTAATAACCCCATCAGGACCACATAGAATAGGGAAAGGTTGTTCCTCAAATACCAAGGACAGATTTTTTTATCCTGAGTTAAGGGACACTGCCAAACAAAAATGATGATTATCTTGTGAAGAAATTATTCTTTTGATTCTAACCTGTGAATTCCTTGGGGATGGAGATATTACCTTCATTTTATTTCTACATTATCTAAAAGTGAGTACACTCTATATGTGTGTTCAGTGAAAATTGTGGGTGTAATCTAAACTAAAATAGACTAGTCAAAGAAGGCCTCACTGGAAAGTCCTCACTGTAAACCTGAGCAAAACCTGAAGAAGGTAAGGGACCACCATGGTATATTTGTCAAAACTAGGAAACACACTGATTACTTCAGACTTTCATTCACGTTCAGTAGTTCCTTTAATGTCTTTTTCCTGTTTCAGGGTCCAGTCCCAGAAACCATTTGCATTTAGTTGCCATGTTGCCTAGTCTCTGCTGGCCTATGACAGACAACCTTTCCTTATTCCATGAGGTCGACAGTTTTGTGGAGTATTGGTTCGGGGCAGAAAGCCCCTCAATATGAATGTGTCTGATATTTTTCTTAGGACTAGACTTGGACTTTTGCTTCTTGGAGGGGATACCATCGAGGCAGTATGTTTTTTGAAGTTAGAAGAAAACAGATCCTGTTAGCTGATAAAATGAGTCGGTAGAGAGGGGAGATTTAATGATGTTCAAGTAAGAGGGTACTACTGTCAGAGTCATGCCTTCGAGCACACAAGAAGAAACAGGATTTAGAACCCAGAGGGAGAAATTGGCCTTAGATGAAAAAAGGATGGTTTATTCATAATTAAAGGAAAGGCTGACACAGTTTGTGAGCACAGAGGCATGAAGGAGAGAGCATGTGGTGGTAACAGCTTAGGCACATCTTCTTTTAATTGTGTGTTAGTTTCCCATTGCTATGTAACAAATGATCACAAATTTAACAGCTTAAAACAGCAAATATTTTATTATCCCTCAGTTTCTGTGAGTCAGGATACACGGCACGGCCTACCTGGATTCTCAGCTCCAGGATCTTGTAGGGCTGTACCTAAGGTGCTAGCTGGTGTTGAGGAAAATGTAAAGCTGAGTCCTCTTCTCAGCACATGTGGCTACTGGGGGAATTCATTTCCTTGAAGATGTTGACTCGTGGTGGTTTGCTTCTTGTCAGTTAGAGAGTATCTCTAAGGTCTTGTCTCTAATCTTTGGACTTTTTTTTTAAAAAAGGTCTCACTTGACCAAACCACAAAGGACTAATTACCTTTTGATAAATTAAAACCAATTGAATAGGTATCTCAATTATATCCTCAAAATTCCTTCACCTTTGCCATACAATAATTGCAGGGATGATAACCCATTAACTGTGCTGTACTCTGTTAGAAATAAATAATAGACCCTGCTAACACTTATGGGAAGGGGATTATAGAAGAGCATGGCTCATTGGACGTTAACATTCTTAAGTAAGAAGCGAGATCACAAATTGGACAGAGAAAGTGGTGGAGGTTTCCAGAAATGGGAGAAAAGGATGACCTATATCTAAGAATGTGTACTTTTGACTAATATTTTCAAGATTTCTCCAGCATGTAGTTTCCTTGGATAATGGCTTATTCAACCCAATCATCACACTTTTGTCAATTACTTAATATTCTGAATGGTATTTATGGGACTTTATCACAAATAGCAAGAAAAGAATTGGCTCTACTTTTTTTTTTTTTTTGCTTCTGCTGTCTTTCTTAAGATTGAATAACCTATGAGGAATTATGATTAATGGAGAAATGAGGTTAATATTCAACACATAGTTTTCTAAATCTTAATATTGATTGAAAAGCATGTCAATATTTACTTTTTAAAAAATTTCTGGTGCGTGTTCTCTTTTAATAGCTGCGTTAAATTTAGCAAAACATTTAGTGGAAAGAGCACAGGGATTATGCAAATAGCTCAGAAGCTATGACTATCTCAAACATTATACTGTTAGAGTAAATGACTGATTACAAGTCTGTTTAATTGGGACACTTCTAGAATTTCTGCCACTAATGTGTTTAATCAACAAAATAGCTTTACTTTTATGTAAGCAATGGAGGTTTTTTTGTTTTGTTTGCATTACAGAACTTCTCTGAAATTTACTTTGTATAAAAGTGTCAGAAAAAAACCCCAAACTTATGAAATAAAACTATAATTTTATTTTTAATGTTTTAATTAATGAAGATTAAAAAAGAAATTATATATGCCAATATTACTTAGTTATAACCATCATATCATGGAACACATCTACAATTTTCTTGCCAGTAGCTCAAAAGGAATAAGATAACAATAAATGTCCATGAACAGAAAACTTTATGTAACACATCATTTTGTATATGCAAAGCTTCATATATATGTCTTCAACAAATATTTAATTTGCATCTACTCTGTGTCAGATACTGAGAGTGTAAAGGTGGAAAAGTTATATACCCTGAGGTTTCAAAGTTATGAAGAATGCTACATTTCATTAAATTTAGTGTTGGGCCCATCACTGCCTTTAAAAAATAATATAATTATCTTTCATATTCTCTTTCTATATGTGATATATTTATATTCTTAAGTGAAACCAAAGATATTTCCCACCCCTAGAAAGATACTCACTGATGAAACTTATCTCAATACAAAGTAGTAAGCACTGCAATAGAAGTATACTCAGAGTTCCTTAACCTAAGAGCAGGGAAATTGTCGGGCATAGGGAAATACTTCTAGATAAGTTGGCCCCATAGTAGAATGACATAGTTTGTTCAGACCCATCTCTACTCAGTTGTGGGGCATTTGGCAACTTCTGTAATATTGTTTATTCAACTATAAAATAAAAGCTACCTCTATGTTGGATGAGTATTATATGAAATAACATGTATAACACTTTAACAGAGTTTGATATACATTAGATACCAGTGAAAAATATTTGTTTCCTTTCTTCCTTTTTTTTTTCTATTCCATTCTCATTCTTTTTCAAGGAGGAGTAAATAGATGAGAAGTAATGAAAAAGACATTACACACACACACATAAACACACACACACACACACACTCATTTTCATGGGGTTCTGAAATAGCAAGTGGTGTTTGGGAACCCCATTGAAGTAAAATATTATTGTAACAAAAATTTTGAGGGAGAAAATGAACCAGGAGATGAGCCTGTTGCTGTAAGCATAGAACAGTAATGGGACATCTTATATGCCTTGTGAAGTTTATGCTTTATTCTAGAGGAAATTGGCAGTCACTTAAAGGATTTGAAGCAAGAGAATGACCTAGACTCTGGGTCTAGATATTGACTTGTATTAGGCAAACTACAGGTACATAAACTAGTTGAGAAGGTCTAAAAGGCCAAGTGAAAAATGATGATGTCCAGAAGTTATTCAGATGGAAAGTAGCATAAATATTTAGGGAATATCTAGAGAAAAAATGTAGCAGTACTTACTGGCTGATGTGGCTTAGGGCACTGAGAGACTGTGTTAAGGCAAAGAATGACTCCACGCTTTTGGTTGTATGGTATGAATGGCAGTGTTATGAATTGAGATAGGGAAGAGAAAATGAGGAGAGAAGAGAAATTCTACTAACTAGTGAAAGTGACAATGTTGGCCATAGTGTAAAGATATGTTTAACTTTATAAGAAATTGACAAATTTTTGAAAGGTGGGGAAATCTTTAATACTAGCACCAGAAAAGTATGAGTGCTTTAGCATTTTTTTAATTTTAGTCATTTGTATGATTGTGTAGTAGTACCATACTGTAGGCTTAAAAAATGCTAATATACAGACAATTCATCCGTTTTTATTGTTATTGTTGTTGTTGTTTGTTTTTACTGTATATGTTGAGTTGAGAGGAGTTATATAGCTCTGTGAATTTGGGGAAATGTATAGTGCTGTTTAGTAAGCAAATGTCTTGTGCTATTCCCTTTGTAATGAAGCCCCTGTCCCCAATTCCTAGGTCCCCCTTAGGGACCACCAATCTATTTTGCTTTTTTCAGAATATCATAGAAGTAGAAACATAAAATATATACAGGCTTCCTCTGCTACTGAAAAGTTGGCTTTATGCCACTTTTCTTTTACGAAAGACCTACACTAGTATCTATTTTCTCGAACCAAAAGAAATTTGTTATGTATACAGCTGATTTTCACTTTTGTGAAATGGTAATTACTTCTTTGCTTTATGTGATTTTATCTCACAAGGGTTTCATAGGCATGTTCTGCTTTTGGATAAGCAGGGGAATACCTGTAATCCTTGGTAGCTGACTTCTTTCACTTAGCACAATATACTGGGATTTATCCAGTGTTCTATTATTTTTCATTGCTTAACAATATTTTATGAATGGACCAAAATTCACCGATGGACAATTTGGTTCTTATTTAGAGCATAAAAATGATAGGGATGGCCAACATTTATTGAACATTAGCATGTTTTGGAATGATTTTAGACAATTTATTTGTATTGACATATTTAATATCTACAACAATGTTATTTGAAAGGCAAAAGTTAATAAAATAGAAAGAGTAATAAAATCCAGAGTGGATGGCAGATGATAATTTTAAGATTTGTATGATTTTATTAAATCTTTTTTTTCAGATAGTTTTTATGTCTGTAGAAATGCAGACTTTTCATTTTTTGTTTTGGTTTTGATGCTATTGATAACCCCAAAATAGTAATAGTTCTAAATAGCAATCCTAGTTATTTCCAATCCAATGCCTTCATTTTAAAGATATGGAAACCAGACAGATGAGTTATCAGTAAACATTTTGGTCTCCTTTTTTGTGAATAAATGGTGATCTATGGCTAATGTACTACCAAATCAGCAAATGCAAATGCTTTTCTGTATAAAATTGTGAGCTGCATAATTTCATTTTCCCTCCCTTCTGAAACCAATATATACTTCACTCAGCCTTTCATTTTGATTATTTATAAGAAAACTTCTGTTATGTATACAGCTGATTGAGTATGGGATCAAAAAATGTAAACTGCATCACCTAAACCATAATGTTTTGCTAAAAACTTTAAGTATTTTGAAAGCAGGAAGCTAGTGTCTTACTCATGTGTATCCCCTTCACCATTACACTCTCTGGCAAAAATTCAAGAAATATTAGTGAATATTCAAAAAATTGTGGAAATTACTTGAAAGATACACACATGGACTATTCACTTTTTGAGATAAATGGATGGCTGAGTGGGTGGGTGGATGGATGGATAAATATAAAAATGCTTTTAGTGATTGTGCTTTAGCATGAGACTGCAATCACATATTCTAGAGATATTTATAAGAAAAAGCCTTGTGAAATTTGGCCTTGGCATATTATAAGGAAGGTATTGATATAAAGACATTGTTCATACAGTATCTTCTGAGAACTCTCAAAAAGAAATTTCTCTTAATACTATATATATTATATATATATATAATATATATAGTTGGCACACATTACATTAGTTTCAGGTGTACAGCATAGTGATTTGACAAATCTATACATTATGCTAGGTTTACCACAAGCATAGCTACCATCTTTCACCATACAATACTATTATAATACCATTGACTATACTCCTTATAATGTACCTTTCATCCATGTGATTTCTTTATTCCATAACTGGAAGCCTGTCTTTCCAAACCACTCCCCTTTACCCATTTTGCTCATACCCCAACCCCTCTCCCTTCTGGCAACCAATAATTTTATTTATGTGTCAGTTTCTGCTTACTTGTTCATTTTTATTTTTTAAATTCCACATAAAAGTGAAACTGTATGGTATTTGTCTTTTGTCTATCTGACTTACTTAGCACAATACCCTGTATGTCCATCCATGTCATTGCAAATGGCAAGATCTCATTCTTTTTATGGCTGAATAATATTACTTTGTATATATTTACCACATCTTCTTTACCCATAGATAGACACCTTGGTTGCTTCCTTATCTTGGCTACTGTAAGTAATGCCAAACAAGGATGCAAATATCTTTTCAAATTAGTGTTTTCATTTCTGTGGGTAAATACCCAGTAGTGGAATTACTGAATCATATGGTGTTTCAATTTTTAATGTTTTACAAAACTCCCATAGTGGCTGTACCAACTTACATTCCCACCAACAGTTCATGAGGGTTCCCTTTTTCTCTGCATCCTTGACATTTTTTTTTTTTTTTTTTTAATTCTAGCCATTCTGATAGGTATAAGGTGATGTGTTATTGTTAGTTGGGTTAGCGCTTCCTGGTGATTAGTGATGTTGAGCATCTTTTCATGTTTTTGCTGGTCATCTGTATATCTTCTTTGAGAAAATATCTATTCATGTCCTTGGCCCATTTTTTAAATCAGATTTGTTTTATTGATGTTGAATTGTCTAAGTTTGGATCTTATATTTTGGATATTAATCCCTTATTGGATATTGCAAATACCTTTTCCCATTCAGTAGCGAGCTATTTCGTTTTGCTAGTTTCCTCTGCTGTGCAAAAACTTTTTATTTTGGTATAGTCCAGTATTTTTTCATTTCCCTTGCCTAAGGAGACATATCCACAAATATGTTGCTAGAGTTAAGGTCAAAGAAATACTGCCTATTTTGTTCTAGGAGTGTTCTGCTTTTAGGTCATCATGATTAGGTCTTTAATCCATTTTACTTTTGTGTATTGTGTAAGAAAGTGGTCTAGTTTTCCTAGTACCATTTATTGAAGAAACCTTTTTTTTCCATTGTAGTCTTACCTTTGTCATAATTAATTGACCACATAAGTGTGGGTTTATATCTGAACTTTCTATTCTGTTCCATAGATCTATGTGTCTGTTTTTGTGCCAGTGTCATACTGTCTGGGTTACTAGTTTTGTAGTATATTTTGGTATCTGGGAAAGTTTTGTTCTTTCAAGACTGATTTTGCTATTTGGGTTTTAATGTGGTCCCATATATTTCTTAATATTATTGTAGTTCTGTGAAAAATGCTGTTGTCATTTTGATAGAGATTTCATTGATCTGTAGATTGCTTTGGGTAGTATGGACATTTTAGCAATATTATTCCAATCCAGGAGTATGGGATATATTTCCATTTGTTTGTGTTATCTTCAATTTCTCTCATCAGTGTTTTAGTTTTCAGAATACAGATCTTTCATCTCTTTAGTTTATTCCAAGGTATTTTTTTAATATGGTTTAAATGGATTATTTTAATTTCTCTCTTGTCATTAACATATAGAAAGATGACAGATTTCTATATAAGTTTGTATCCTGCACCTTTACTGAATTCACATATTTCTAGTAGTTTTTTAGGGGAGCCTGTAGGCTTTCTGTGTTTTGTATCATGTCACCTGTAAATAGTTTTTCTTTCTTAATCAATTTAGATGCCTTTTATTTCTTGTTGATTGTTGTGGCTAGACTCATTTGAATAAATGTGGGAAGAGTGGACATCCTTAAGACAGCCATACTTTTCTTGAGAAATTTGTATCTTTCTCTGAGTATGGCACAATATGTAGATGATTAGATTTTATTTTTCATATTGCCTACTCAAAAGCTTAAATTTGTGGTCACCAGTATAGCAGTGTATTTACCATAATATTGTTTTCCTGTTAATGCTGGGTTCAATGTGTATTCCTATTCTTGTTCCACTTCAACTGAGACTTTTTTGTCACGTTATATATTCTAACAGATCACTAATATCCTCTTTGAAACAAAACAGAATCGAAAGGCAGGCAAGTTGAGAGTAAGAAAGAAAGGTTGAATAACAGGCATCAAAAAGGCAGAAAATAGGTTACAAAAATGGGGACTATAATTAAAGGCAATTATGGTGTTTTCTACTTACTTTCCAGGCTCCAAACATGGATCTATATCGAATAGCAAAAGAATGAAAGCATTGGTCCTTCTCGGTAAATAAAATTAATTCAAATCAGCCATTCAAAAAGCCAAATTAGAATAAATAATAAATGAAGTTTGGTCTTGGCATATTGGTCCTGGCTAAGAGACATGCACCTCATTGTTGGGGTGCTTTATTTCTGATCTCCTGTAAGATCAGGGAAAAGTTATCATACAATCAAAACCTTCATGGATTCACTTTCATTGAGTTTCATTATATACTTAGAACTTGTCCAATAATCATCACAATAACTAGTCATATGAAATCCTCTTGAGTGTAATGTTATGAAAAATGTTTTCAATAATTTTATATTCTATCAGAGGTCACAAATTAGTGATCCCACCAAGCAAATATTTTAAAAGTCTTTTCTAGTATTTGCCAACATGTTATAATTAGAAAAAATTTACACTCATATGGGCATACATACTTCCTCATTTTAGTTTCCCATACTTACAAAATGAATTGAGAGCTGATTAGCAACTACTCCTTTTAGTTGAGAGTGGTCCACAGTTCCTAGGACTCTCTATGGTCTTAAACCTGATGCATTTATTTATAGTACATTACCTGACAGGTTCCTATAGGTTTTCACATTATTTATTTATTTATTTTTAAATTTTATTTTATTATTTTTTTAAGATTTTATTTATTTGACAGAGAGAGATCACAAATAGGTGGAGAGGCAAGGAGAGAGAGAGAGAGAGAGAGGAGGAAGCAGGCTCCCTGCCGAGCAGAAAGCCTGATGTGGGACTCGATCCCAGGACCCTGAGATCATGACCTGAGCTGAAGGCAGAGGCTTAACCCACTGAGCCACCCAGGTGCCCCTACATTATTTTTTTTAAACCATAGGTATAATGCCAATTGGGAAAATTTTTTAGTTTTTTTTATATAGTTGATACATGTTACATTATTTTGAGGTGTACAATATAGTGACTCAACAACTCTATATGTTATGTTGTGCTCACCATAAGTATAGCTACCATCTGTTCAGCATACAGCATTATACACAGTACCACTGACTATATTCCCTATGCTTTACCTTTTATTTTAAATTGTGATGACAACATAGAGTTTACCTTGTAAAGGAGATGCTCCTTTCCTGGTCAAAAAACCAAAACCATATAACATCTTGTATTAACTACTCAGAAGCTCAATATCAAATATGCAGTCAGCTATAAATGCTAGCATGTATATAGATGTATATTCTTCCTAAATTCCCATCTTTCATTGTTCATATACTTTAAAATTCTTTTTATGGAAAAAATACTTTAAATCCTGTTTTCAAAATGAGTACACATTTTAAAAAGAGAAAGCACTACCTACACTCTATGTAAGAATGATTAAAATAAAAAGAAAACAATGAAATATTATACATTAAAAGAATATTTTATTGGGGGATTATATTAAGTCTTTAGCTAAGAATACATAATACTCATGAGGAAAAACAGAATTTAAGCTCAGCTACTATTCATAAAATGAATGTCAACATTTTTTTTTTACAAGACAGCTAAAAAGTCAAGAGCATAATTTCCAGTAATGTACTTTAATATAACACCAAATTTTCAAGTAAGAATTTAGCAGCCTTGCAGTTAGCTTTTTACATGAAACCAGAGATTAGACTGAGCTATTTTAATATGAATGGCTTAATAGACTGCCACATGGCTAAAGAATCTAAGTAATTAAAAACAATACATAGAATGGCAGCATTAGTAAATACAAACTTACTACATCCAAAAAACTTTCTGACATACTACCCTTAGGTGACTGTGTTTAAATATATAAATTTCTAAATTTTATTGCATTTATTACAAGTGAATTTCTTCTAGTTTTCTCTTTTGTATTTGTTTCAAAATCAGGGTAAAGATCATATTACACTAGACATTACCAAATTAATAGTGTTTTCATAATGGCTTTTGTAAAACTGACTCATACTTTTATGCATAAACATAAATATAATTCATGTATTTTAAATGTAATTAGCTAAAGTGTCACTTTATTTCATGTTTACAACAATCTTTGCTCAGATTAACCAATTCTTTCAAAAAATCAAAAACAAGGCATGATGATACAAATCATATACCATAGTACACCATTTCCTTATGTCATAAAATATTCATTTCATGGGGTCTTTTCTAAAAGGCTCTTTAACTTTGATTGAATTTATGGTTAATTTTATGTAAATTGAGAAACTTAAAATATGTAAGATGCTTTTAAATGAAGTCTAGAACATCCAAAATAGTGCTACTATGTTTTAACTTCACTAAATTTTAGATCTGTGACCATATACTTCTTTCTTTTTATATCATAAATTATGTAACAATAACAACAAAAACTAACCACATTGAAAAAATGTTCCCCTCGTCATTGATGAAATATAATAGGACTACTATTAAGTTCTTTGGACTACAATGAACCTCTAAAGTAATTAAGCAATGTAGCACTTGAATTCTCAAGAATGGTAATCTTAAAGGAAGCGTACAATAACATTTAGACTTTATGTGGATATATAGCAAAGTCAGTAAAGAATTTTACCTGAATGAATAAACTTTTTTGCTTGTGGTTAGGTCCATTTTTCATTTGGAAATTATAGATATTTATAAAAAAATAACTGCAATTTTGTTGATCATAAATAAAGTATTGCTTCTATACTGTGGGGCATGAGGGTGTTCTACCTTGATTCAAAATTTAGATATAGACTTTTAAGAGCTGTTTCTGAAGACACTATAGAATTCAGGAACCCTCATCTTTAACTGGTCAGTATGAAAAAGTGCATGGTTATAAACTTGATAGATTCTCTGGTGGTTTGTTAGGGTAAGATTTCCCAAAAGAGTTAGAGCTAACATAGCATCATGCCCAAAGAATAAAAAATAACACCTCTACCCGCTACCCCCAAAACATTTTGTGTGTGTTATATACATTTTAAAATGTATATACAGTTAAAGATACAGACTTTGTAAGTGCTGCATATCTCAAATAGAGAAAATATATTCTTATGAATGAATACTACTTTTCATCTGCTAATCAGAAATTAAATATTTCATAAATAGAAAGGGATACATTTTTATACCTAAGATACACTAATTCATGTATGCTTTTATTAAATGAAAGTTAATTACTCCATATAACAAAAGTCTTTTACTTTTAAAACAGAAAAAAGTTAACATACAACTTAAACATTAATAACAGCAGTTTTTGACAATATTAGTCCTTAAGGAGAACAATAAAACAAAGATTATGTTCTATACAGTCAAAATAGACTGATTAAACCATAAAAGAATTGTGATTCATGCATATATTACACTGTTTAAAAGTTATTTTAGTTTAATGAAGTCACACCTAGATAGTTTAAATTAGGCAATCAGTTCTTTGCTTTTATTTGTGATCATAATGATTTAAACTGTGTTATAAGTCAAATGATAAAGGCAGCTGTAATGAGTACCTGAGGAAGACTTATGAAATTAGAGATAATTCCTCCCGTTTTTTAAAACAGGCAAAAAGACACAGGGTTTTCATATAATTATAAATTCTTAAACTCTTTTAAGGTCAGATTCCAAACATTCTTCCCTTGAGAAAAAAATCTGTTTTACTTTGAAATCTGATCCTCACTGGCTGGTTGGAGTAATGTGTTAGGAACCACAACAAAGCCCAGAGGTAAAGAGTGCTGCAGTAGATGATCTAGGTCTGCAGTGGAAGCAAGACAGAAAGTGGTAGTATTCACACTGAGTATTTGTTGACCTTGTTTTTATAAGCTTTCTGTTAATCTTGAACTATTTCATAAAATTTTCTGTCACAGCAGGTTCAAATATACAGTATAAGCAATGACAAAATTCCTCTCTAGTAATTTTTCTAAATTTAATAAAATACGGTGTAAGTGATTATTAGGCATGATACATTTAGAGTTTATTCCTGTGATAACACATAGTAGCTACATGGATATAAGAAAAAAAAATCCACAGGTCATATCTGTGTGAATGTTCCTATGAAAGCCTTGGTTATATCATTATAGTGATTTATTCTTGTAATTTCCTCTAGAAAGTAAGCTACTAGTATTGCGCAGATTCCTCATGGCCTGATCATTCTCTGAGAAATGGCAAATTCTTAATTTATAAATAAGTTTAACATTAGTTATGCCTTTTTTCAAAGGAAAGATATTTTCCTTGAAAATCACTGGCTAAAATAAATTTCATCATCTAATGGGCTATGTATGATAAATTCTACAGTTACTTTATTTCCAAATATCTCTAAAACGTGGAGATTTATATATATTATTGTTCAGTATTCTCTTTAGCAAATTAAGTATCTAAGAAATAATATTCTTGTAATAGTATATATATATTTTAGAGTTCTGGTTAACTATAAGAACTGAAGGATAACGTATTAAAGAGATCCATTTTCAGCATATATGTGGATTAATTTGTCACAATAGGACAATCAACTGATCACAAGTATTGAATCTGGTAGATACCATGAAAGCATGTTTTTACATGGGGATATATTGTCTTTCAAATGAAATTACTGCCATCATTAAGTATTAAACTTACAAGTCAAACTTCAGGAATGAATTTAAGATATAAGAGAATTTTCATTTCCGTGTTCCTAAAATGCTAAGTAAATGTTCCCTATTTTGGTAAAAACAGCTTAAATATTAAGAAGGAAACCCAATGATAGTATCAACTTTTTTCTTTCTTACTAAAAGTTGGTCTCTGATTAAAAACATGAATAGAATAACAAGTTAAAGATTGACAGGTTATCCAAAACTGGTATTTTGGGCATTCTATCTTCATAATTGTGAACCAACTATGTTTTCTTAATACAGAAGCATGAAAGAACTTACCATAGCTTCTAAAATCTGGAATTTAGCATTGTAAAGCAGGCGTATTAGGCATGCAAAACACCTAGCATGCTATAAGTAATAAAAAAATCCTCAAAGGATGATGCATATTGTGCTATAGAAAGGAGGCCTTCCAAACACAATGTGATTCACAGTAAGGCTTAAGTTGTGTTTTTATTTTCCTTAAGAATTTTTATTGCAGACCTTATTGTGTTAGTGAACACTCTGGATGACTGAATCATTGGGGAAAAAGTCTAAATGAAACATGTGCACGATCTTTTAGGTCCTATTTTCTTCACTAGACATACCCAATATACACAATCTATTTCTTTGGGCCCAGAATACAAGAAGGATTTAACCGTACACTAATTATTTATGTAATACAGTTTTGTGTGAGATAAAAACTTGTAGCAAATTATGCCACAGGGAATGTTATTTGCACAGTTTTTCTCTCAGATATTTTTTCAGTGCAGCATTGTGAGGGGTGGCAATGATGATATCACAATTTTTTTTTAAAAGTGCAAATTCTTTTTATTATGGGGATAACTGCCAATCAGTACACACTTAAAACAAAAGGTACTTAATGCATTAAGAAAGAGGCAGCTTCTGATCTGATGCATAAGTTGCTCTTTCCTTACTGTATTTTTCAGACCACTTGCGAGTCAGTTCTAGATAAAGACTTGGTTTATGAGGCCGGTAATCCAAGTACACGGTATTACTCGTTCTTTTGGGAATGGCTTTTTCAATCTGAGTTCCTTCATGCCACTCATTGAAAGAGGTGATAGAAATCACACTGGGGTGAGCATGGAGTGCAGCCCCCAGAGCAGTTTCATAGTACTTCCCGCTGATTCGGTTTCGAGTGTTTTGAGCATTCCATGGGCGGATGCTGGTATCTATATATCCTGGGCCCACACTTGGGATAAACAGTAGGTTGAACTGGTCACAGAAAAATTTTAGCCTCGCCCAGTTCTCATACGATGAGCCATAAGTAAAGCCATTTGTAGCAAAATATGTGTAAATTCCATCAAAACCTCCTTGAAGAATATCATATCTATGTTTGCTTTCTACTAGAAGTGCAATAAACAGTCCATCATAAGGAGAATTGCGGATGCTCCGAGACCCTGTGATGGTTAACAAATTGGCCCATTTTTCAGGCTTTGTGATATAGGAATCATAGATATAAAACATAGGAAGAGCACTGCCAGTCTTAGTCTTGTACCTATAAAAGGCCGGATGATTTCCATATCTAGAATACAAAAATATGTAAAAGTGAAGTGAATATCTGTAACTCATTTTCCACAGACAATAACTGTTTCTATATTGAAAATGAAGGTAATCAGCACAGCATATTGTTCACTTTCTTTGGGGAATCAGTCATATTAAGGATAATCATTAAAAATGCATTTTCAATTTTGCAGATAGGTAATGTCTTGATGTATCCAGTATCTCATTTTTTCTAACAAGAAATTATCTTATATTGAGGTTTACAAATGATGACCAACACCATAAAAAGCCCATTTTCTATATGAATATGTCAACTGCTATTCCTGCTGACAAGTTTCCTTTTATGAGTATTGTATCTGTCACAGGTTCTTATCAGTAAAATCCTTGAACAAAATGAAGCTGTATTAATTTTTTCCTTATAATCAGAATAAATAAAAATGAAAATATTGGATGTGGGTCCATAGATATAAAGCAGTTAACATTTCATAATTTGAACCTTCTTTTAAAAAGATAATCTGTATTCGTGATTTATAGAATACCAATTTAAAATGTCAGACAGCAAATCATAAATAGCTTAATAAACATATAAACAGTAAATAATCTATACAGAAAGTGAATTATAAGGAATTTCAGAAATGTTCCTCAAAATGAGTATTTATTTACTACAAAATTTAATTTTAATATATGAGACCATAAGTCATTCAAATCTCAAATATAATTTAAATGTACTCGCTATCATTGGATCATAAAACAGTAATTATAAACACATAAGAAACTCACTTGTCTATAATATATTTGACATTTTTGTACATGTTTTGATCATCTCGATTGCTGTATGGTTCAATGTGAAAAGTGACCTAAAACAAAACAAAAAAAGAGATTAGAAAAAATTATCTATGATGTAAAAATAAAAATGAAAGTGTACTTCATATTTTTAATAAATTAAGATGAATACTTATTGAATATAAACATTATTAACAGGGAATTCTAGCAGAGAAAGCTCACAGTAACATTGTTACTGTGAAAAAAATATGCCTATTAGTTTATATTCTCACAACCCAACATAGTTACTAAGTGAGGCAGACTGCTGGAGGCAAAATAAGCAATCAGAATTCAGAACTCAAAAGTTTGAAGGCCATGCAATACTTCTTCCTGTATGTTTATTTTTTATAAAATAGGGATATATTCTACATCCAGACATGTTTCTGTGAAAAGAACATGGTCCAGAAAAATCTGGATTCTTTTCCCAGGTGTGACCAATCACAATTTTTTTAAAAAGATTTATTTAAGAGAGAATGAGCATGTACCAGTGTGGGGAGGGGCAGAGAAAGAGAATCTCAAGCAGACTCCTTGCCAAACCAGGAGGATGCTTGGGGGCTAGATCCCACCAACCATGATCATGAGATCATGACCTGAGCAGAAACTGAGAGTCGGATAGCAAAGTCCTCTACCATTAAAACACCAGTTCACAAAATAATCTATGTTTAATGTGTACTATTACTCGAAGAATTTATCACAAAATTACTGGAAAAATATCCACTAGTACTATGAATGCTTGTTATTGATATGGTTTATACATCTCTACCATGATTGCAGAAAGCAGTAACCAAAGTATTTACTAACTACTGTGCAAAGAAGATTCATTTTTAGTTTAAAAAAAAGTTATCTATAAATCAAGAAAAACTATTTATGGCTAGTAAAACCATTTTGTATGATACTAACTAATAGTGTAGATTGTCAGATGTGTAAATCAAATAGGAGATTTTTCACTTTTATTACTAACTTTAACTGAATTACCAGTAGTTATTAAACGTCTTTATGACAATCTAATAAACAACTTGATGTTACTCTAATTTTAGGGTTTAGTCTCTCTGAAACATGTACGGAATTAAAAACTTCTATGCTACTGCAATATAAAATGCCTTTGTTTTGGGGCCACTGGGTGGCACAGCTGACTCGACTGAACATCCCACTCGTGGTTTTAGCTCAGTTGTGATCTCAACACGGTGGCATCAGGCTTGGGCTGCTGCTCAGCACAGTCTGCTTGGGATTCTCTCTCGCTCTCCCTGTGCCCCTCCCTCTCATGCTCTCTTTCTAAAACAAATCAATCTTTGAAATGCTTTTGTTGTCAATTACCCAATTAAAGTAAAATGAATAAATAACAAGAATACTATGAATAATGAATAATAAAATGGATTTTACTAGCCACAGAATTTTAAAGTTAGAGAGCATTTAGTGAAAATATTCCCTACTTGGTATATTATTGAAATCTCATTTTATTTTTTTTAAAGATTTTATTTATTTATTTGACAGAGAGGTAAATCACAAGTAGGCAGAGACGCAGACAGAGAGGGGGAAGCAGGCTCCCTGCTGAGCAGAGAGCTGATGCAATGCGGGGCTCAATCCCAAGACTCTGAGATCATGACCTGAGCAGAGGCTTTAACCACCCAGGTGCCCCGAAATCTCATTTTTTTAAAAGGAAGTTTTATCAGTAACAAAATAAGGTCAAATTCAATACTGTATATTTAAGATTGTTAGGACAGTCACAGTTTTCAGTAACTCTAGTATTTGCTTCTTAACATCAAGTGAAAGCAGAATGGCAAGGGTATAGGTATTTTCATGCTCTTATATAATGTTACCTTGGGTAATTCTCCCTTTAGAGGGGATGTTATATTTTCTAAGCTTCCATTTTATATATATAAAGGGTGTTGTATGTCAAAATATAAATGGCATCCTTTCCTTCTTTTGTAAAGTACAGATAAGAAAAAGCCATTTTTTTTTTTTTATTTGTTTATTTGACAGAGAGATCACAAGTAGGCAGAGACGTAGGCAGAGAGAGAGGGAGAAGCAGGCTCTCCGCCAAGGAGAGAGCCCGATGTGGGGCTTGATCCCAGGATCCTGGGATCATGACCTGGGCCGAAGGCAGAGGCTTAACCCACTGAGCCACCCAGGCACCCCAAGAAAAAGCCATTATTGATAAATATACAATATCTTCATTTTCTCTCCTATTTCAAACTTCTTATTTATATATTTTGTAAGTTTAATTATGATATAGTCTAGTTAATGTTTCTCTTAGACCCACATTAAAGTAACTTCATAAGAGTCATAAATGTTCCCCCATTTCATACTTCTACACTTTTGACCTTTCCAGCTCTTCTCCATCCTGAGTATACTTTCTAAAATGAACATCTGATGATCCTGGAGAGTGGGTTCAGCAACATGCTGGCATAAAATGTTCCTTCTTTAATCCACTCCCAAAATCAAAAGATTAGACATTTAAACATGAACAAAACCATCCCCATGGATGTTTTTAGACCTATCACCTTAATCCAGGGAAATTGGCAGGAGTCTCACCCACCAGAGCAGCCACTAAGGGACCTTGAATGGCCTGGGCAACCAGAGGAACCAGCCAAAATGCCTGTACCTCTCTTAAACAAAAAGGGTGAGTAGAGACTGGAATAGCATTAGAGAGAGAAACTTCCTGAGTCTAGCCTTCCCTAAAGCAGACTCCAGCTTACCACTGTAATGGGAAAAAAATAGGAGTTTGGCCGCCTAAGAGATTGTAAGATAAATTTACCTGGCACTACCCATCTGCGAAATGAAACACTGAAGAGCTCGGATTTATCTGGAACCATGACCATGGTTGGCCAATGGCCATGACCTCTCCTAGGAGCACAGGAAAAGGAAAGCAGTGAGTGCCTAGTTATGGCAACTGAAGAAAACCTTTCTCTCCCTCAGCACGTAGAGTACTGTGGTGGGAGATCTATAACTGGAGGTTGGGAGGATACTGGGAAAGCAAGGGGTAAGAATTTCAAACGGTGGAAAAGGAATTGTGCTTAGCAGGGGGTACTACTCCCAGGATCATCCTACTGGGTCTGTGAGCGCACCCACAGTGCTAAACCCATACCTTCCCTCATGCTGTTAGTTCCTTGCGCAGGATGCCATGTGCCACTGTGAGAGCAGTCTCTGGTGGACAGAGAGCATGCTCAGAAACCACGCCATGCTAAAAAACAAAAGAAAGGCTTCTGACTTGGTAAATTATAAGAACCAGAGGAGACACAAAAGCTTTAAAAAACAAAACTACCCCAAAGAAGGGACAAGACTAGAGTAGATGCACCTTCATAAACACAGAGGAAAAGGTAACAATACTATGGGACATAATACCCTATCTGCTGAAGCAATAAGCAGAATAAAGAGGTATGTACTACTTCCAAAGTACTGGTAAATATCTATAAAGGTTATGAAATATCAAGGAAATATGGCTTCACTAAAAAAGAATTTAAAACAGCTATAATGAGGAAACTCAGTAAGTTACAAGAAAATTCAGAAAGTTCAATCAAATCAGGAATTTAAAATACAAACAAAATGAGTTCTTTCCAAATTCTGGGGCTGAAATTCAGTAAATGAGATCAAGAATATAACAGAGAACATATAAAGACCACATAAAAGAAAGAATAATTGACATGGAGGATAAGAACTTTGACATAACATGGTAGAAGAAACTTAGAATTTAAATAATGAAGAAAGCCTACATGAGTGGTGATTATCCATAAAGAAACCCAAATATCAGAATAATCAGGATTTCAGAAGAAGAGAGATAGAAAAGGGGGCAGAGAGTTTATTTTAAAAAGAATAAAACCGGGGCGCCTGGGTGGCTCAGTGGGTTAAAGCCTCTGCTTTCGGCTCTGGTCATGATCCCAGGGTCCTGGGATGGAGTCCCACATCGGGCTCTCTGCTCAGCAGGGAGCCTGCTTCCCCCTCTCTCTCTGCCTGCCTCTCTGCCCTACTTGTGATCTCTCTCTGTCAAATAAATAAATAAAATCTTAAAAAAAAAAAAAAGAATAAAACCAAAAACAAGGCTGAGAATTTCCCTAACCAGAGGAAAGACCTGTCTACTGAACTCATAGAGTACCCGTTGGAAAAAAATAAATAAATAAAATAGGGGTGCCTAATTAAGCATTTGCCTGACTCAGGTCATGATCTCAGGATCCTGGGATCAAGCCCCTGATCAGGATCCCTGCTCAGATAGAAGCCTGCTTCTTCCTCTCCTACTCCCTCTGTATTTCCTCTCTCACTATGTCTCTCTGTGTCAAATAAATAAATACAGAAAGAATCTTTAAAAAAAAAAAAATTATTAAAGAAAGAGGTGGGGGGCTGGGTGGCTCAGTGGGTTAGGCCTCTGCCTTTGGCTCAGGTCATGGTCTCAGGGTCCTGTGATCAAGCCCCAAATCAGGCTCTCTGCTCAGCAGGGAGCCTGCTTCCCCCCTGTCCCTATGCCTACCTCTCTGCCTACTTGTGATCTGTCTCTTTGCATCAAATAAATAATAAATAAAATCTTTAAAAAATTATTTATTAAAGCACAAGTAGAGAGAGAGCAGGAGAGGGAGAAGCAGGCTCCCAGTTGTGCAAGAAGCCCAACATGGGACTATCCTAGGACCCTGGGATCATGACCTGAGCTGAAGGCAGATGCTTAACCAGCTGGGCCACCCAAGCACCCCATAGATTACCCTTTTATCTCAAAACAAAATGACCTTTTTAAGACATAAATTGTCATAAATCCATAATAAAAAGTTTTAAAGGCATCCAGGTTAAAAAAGAAAAAAAAAATGTAACCTCCCCAGAAATTCCCATTACACTATCAGACTACAAGACAAAAACCTACAGCAGATTGACCAAGAAGGGGGAAACAGAGCATACCACCAGGAAGAATAACAATTTACAAAGTCTCCTGCCTAGAAAGTGAGGGGAAAAAGAAATAATGGAAATACAAAACGAGAAAGCAATTAAGATGGCATTATTAAGTCTTTACATTATTAGTAACTACTCTAAATGGAAGTGGAATGAATTCTCCAATCAAAAGGCATACCGCCTGGCTGGGCAAAAAGAAAGACCCAACTACTGGGTGCCAATGGGAGATATACTTCAGTTTTAAAGCTACATATGAGACCTGCAGTGATGGGAAAGATACTCTATGCAAGTGGAAACTGCAATAAGACATCAAATTTCAGAATATAAATTCAAAGAGGGCTGAAAAATTAAGTATTCAAATGAAAATCTTTAATTTTTATGGGAATGTTTTCATATGCTGTGGCAATGATGCAGTATTTCAGTGTTTCTTCTGGTAATAGTTTCCCCCCAAATATCACCAGATGTAATTTTCAATTAATGCTAAACTTCCTCTCTACAAAATTGTGACTCTGTGTAAATATTTTTCTTTGTAGTCTTACTTGATAATTTTGTTGAAATAAATATAACTCTAATATAAAACAAAAGACAAAAATCAAAAACCAACCAACCAAACAAACAAACAAACAAAGAAACAGTTCCAATTCAAAATAGTGACAGAAGAAGATCCTTCAACTTACCTCACATAGCACACTGAATCTATACCTATCTATGGAACGATTTCCTCCAGAAAAAAACCCCTAAAACTTGGCAGAGTGAGCTCTTCACGTCTGGTAAACAAGAGGCAAAGCAGATCAAAGTGGGTAGGAAAGACTGAGACAATCTCACCACAAACCCCCACCAAAGACCCATAATCAGAGGGGGAGTCAGCAGTTGGAGTCTCTCCCTGAGAAACAAATTGTTTGATCCCACACTGGGCACCCTAACATTTAAGACTGGCACCTGAAAGATTAGACCCCAGAACATTTGGCTTTGAAGACCTACAGGGTTTACACCTATTAGATTGACTGGGGATATAGGAAACTGAAAAATGACTCTTAAAAGGCTCATGTGCAGACTCATGTGCATGGAAGCCATCCATTGCAGGTGCCAGGTTTCATGTGAAAGAGACTTACTTGCTAATGTTAGAGCATTGGTCTGAAAGGCAGGGGCCTAGAGGAAGAGTCTCTGGGGAAGAAAGCAGGTGGGTACCATCTTCCTAATCTCTCTTGGTTATGCTCTAGAGCACCAGTATCTCCTAGAGAAGAGATTTTATCTATACCTGGTGTCCCGGTTTTTGTGCCAAGTGACCCAGTTTTTGTAGCTGCCTTTCAGAAAACATCCTTGATTAGCTGGCTCTCTCTAGAGAATGAGAGCTTGTGTTCCTGGGTCTCACAGAACTGGAACAATCAAAGAGGTAGTTTGACAGACTAACACTACTATGGCAGAGTACAGCTTGCAGACCAAAACCCACTCCCAATCTAAGAGAGAGGCCTATTTTCTTGTCCAGGGGCTCCGACCTGAGGCTTCTAGTTTGGCACATTTATAGATATCCACAGAATTGCTCTCACTGAACAGAAGCCAGTGGATGCAATATTTTACATTCTCCATCTCCCTTGCTGGAGCTTGCCATTATCCTAAGAAAGGAACTTATTATATTCTTGGCTGATGCCTTGATTTTTCATAGCTGCTTCTGGAGGATACCTCTATATCACTTGGCTCTGGTGTCCAGTGGAGTTTATGCTCATAAATCCCAAAGGTCTGTAACCAACAGAGAAAGAGTTCTTAAATAGCTACCAAGCTACCACCCCTAGGGCACAACAAGAGGTAAAGTGAACTAGGAGCTCAGTCTTTTGTGAAAGAGGCCTATTGGTTTATATGAGAGCTGCATTCTGAGGCAGGCTTCTAATTAAATACACATTTGAGATGCTTGGGTGGCTCAGTCAGTTATGCATCTGCCTTTGGCTCAGGCATGATTCCAGAGTCCTGGGATTGAGTCCTGTGTCAGGCTCCTTGCTCAGCAGGGAGCGTGCTTCTCCATCTACCTGCCACTCTCCCTGCTTATGCTCTAACAAATAAATAAAATCTAAAACAAAATAAAACAAAAAATAGTAACCAACCAAACTGGTGCCCTAATTTTCATAACTGCCATGCAGACAACACCTCTGGCTCTCATGGCCAGTGAGTCTTATCTACAGTCTGGTGGGACCACAAACATATCTGCATTCTTAAAGTTACTGCCCAAGGGTCTGGCCTCTAATCAGCCTGAATCTAGGTGCTGATTGAGACCCTCTCCCAGTGTGGGTAACTAACTAGTTATTGGAACACACCAACTACAGGGATCTGTTAGAAATAATATAGGATGCTTGGAAAAACACAAAAATCGAGAGATGACCAAAAGCTAGGACAGGGTTGAATGTTAATGTTCTTCTCCTGCACAAAGCTAGCCATTGAAGACTGGTTAGCCACTAAAGACTGGGAGAGGTGGTTGTTGCATCTAATGCGTAGAAACCAATACAGAATCAAGTGACATAGTTAACAGAGATTGTAACTTACCTGATAAGAAGTTGAAAGTAATGATCATGACTATGTCCCTCAAACTCTGAAGAATGGATTTAAAGAGTGAGAACTTCAACAAAGGGGTAGGAAATATAAGAAAGTGCCAAACAGAAGTCAGTAGTAAAGAATAAAATAGCTGAACTGGAAAATACATTAGATGGGTTTGATAGAAAGAAAAGAGAGGCTCAAACACAGGTCATACCAATCAGAGCAGCAAAAACCAAACCAAACAAACAAACAAAAAAATACCCAAACAAAGAAACCAGGAATAAACAGTAAAGCTAGAGTAAGAGACTTATAGAATAACATTAAGCAAACTAACATTTGCATGGTATAGGTCCCAGAAGGAAAAGAGAGAGAGAAGGGGGCAGAAAACTCACCTGAAGAAATAATAACTGAAAATTACCCTAACCTGAGGGAGGAAAACACCTCCAGATCCAGGAAACTCAGAGAATTCCTAAAAAGATGAACCCAGAAAGACTCACAATTAGAGATTATTAAATGTATTAAAATGTAATTAAAGTGTCAAAAGTTAAGGATGGGGAGAGAATCTTAAAAACAGCAAGAGAAAAACACTTGTTTTTCTCCATACAAGGGAACACCATACAAGGGAACCTCCATAAGACTAACAGCAAATTTTTCAGCAAAAACTAAGCTAACCAGAAGAAAGTGTCACTAGCAAGAACACTGATCCTGGGCAAAGTTATTCAGAATTCAGAAGAGATAAAGAGTTTTCCACACAAGCAAAAGCCAAAGGAGTTCATCACCACAAACTGCCTTACAAGAAATGTTAAAGGGGCTGTTTTAATTAGGAAAGAAAGGGTGCTTAATAACAACTTGTAAAAGTAAAAATTTCACTGGTAAATAGGGTAGTGAATTAATCACAAAGCTAGCATGAAGGTTAACAAATAAAAAAGTAAAAATAACTACAATAATTAAAGTATATATACAACAAAAAGATGTAAATTGTGACACCAAAAACATAAAAGAGGTGTAAGGAAAGTAAAATTGTATAGCTTTAGAATGCATTCAAACTTAACGACTTAAAACATACTATTACAAATATAACTTGTTAAATGTAAACGTCATGGTAATCACAAAGCAAAAACCTACAGTGGATAAGTGCACACACAAAATAATGAGAAATGAACCTAGGTACACCACTAGAAAGCCATCAAATCAAAAAGGAAGAGAACAAAAGAAGACCTAAGAAACAGGAACCCCCAAACAGCCAGAAAACAATAAAACAGCAAGAAATATGTAACTATTAAATTACTTTAAATGTAAATGGACTAAATTCTCTAATCAAAAGGCAGACTAAATGGATTAAAATAAACAAAAACAAGACCCATCCATATGGTACCTATACAAGAGTATTCAGATATAAGAACATGGGTATTAAGGAGGGCATGTATTGCATGCAGTACTGGGTGTGATGCATAAACAATGAATCTTGGAACACTAAAAAAGTAAAATAAAGTTAAGGAAAAACTATAGATTCTAAAAAAAAAAAATGCAGTCTGAAAGTTAAGGGATGGAAAAAGTTATTCCATACAAATGCAAATAGAAATCAAGAGAAAGCTGGGGTAGCTATATGTATGTCCCACAAAATAGGCCTTGAAAACAAAGATTATCAAAGATAAAAAAGGGGGTTATATAATGATAAAAGGGTCAATCCAATAAGAAAATATAGCATTTGTAAATATTTATGCACTTAAAACTGGAGCATCTAAATATATAAAGCAAATGTTAAAACACCTAAAGGGAGGAAAAGCAATACAATAATAGTAGAGGATTTAAATACCCACATAAGTCAATGGATAAATCATTCAGAGAGTAAAAGGAATTATAGGCCTTAACATGTCAGAACAGATGAACTTAACAGATATTTACAGGAAATTTCATTCAAAGCAACAAACTGCACTTTTTTTTTTTTTAAGGGTTTTATTTATTCATTTGAGACAGAAACAGAGAGAGAGTATAAGCATGGCGAAAGGCAGAGGCAGAGGGAGAAGCAGACACCCCAGTGAGCAAGAAGCCTGACGTGAGGCTCAATCCCAGGACCTGGAGATTATGACCTGAGCTGAAGGCAGAGGCTCAACCATCTGAGGTACCCAGGCATCCTTCTTAAAGTGCACAGTCATTCTCCACGATAGGTCATAGATTAGGCCACAAAACAAGTCTTAACAAATATAGTTAGATTAAAATCATATACCATGTCAGAAAAGATGCTTGGATGAAACCAGAATATAATTATAAGAAAACTGGGAAATTTATGAACATGAGGAGATTAAACAACATGATACTGAACAACCAATATATCAAAGAAGAAATTAAAAGAGAAATTTAAAAATTTCTCAGCCACAGCAACTTCTTTCAAGTCACATCTCCAAAGGCAAGGGAAACAAAAACAGAAATGAACTTTTGGGACTTCATCAGATAAAAAGCTTCTGTACAACAAAGGGAAGTCAACAAAACTAAGAGGGAACCCATGGCATGGGCAAAGATATTTGCAAATGACATTACAAATAAAGGGCTGATATTTGTAAATCAAGTATCTATAGCAGTCTGAGAAATCCAAAATCTATAAAGAACTTCTCAAAGTCAACACCCAAAAAACAAATAATCAAGGGGTGCCAGGGTGGCTCTGTGGGTTAAACCTCTGCCTTCAGCTCATGTAATGATCTCAGGGTCCTGGGATCGAACCCCCCATCAGGTGCTCTGCTCAGCAGGGAGCTGCTTCCCTCCTGCCCTCTGCCTGCTTCTCTTCCTACTTGTGATCTCTGTCAAATAAATAAATACAATCTTAAAAAAAGAAAATACAGAACAGAACAAAATAATCAACTCAAAAAATGGCCAGAAGACATGAACAGACACTTGTCCAAAGAAGACATACAAATGGCTAACAGACACATAAAAAAATGTTCAACATCACTACCATTAGGAAAATACATATCAAAATCACAATGAAATACCACCTCCCATCAGTCAGAATAGCTAAAATGAACAAAACAGGAACAACAATGTAGGCAACGATGTGGGAACCCTCTTACATGTTGGTGGGAATGCAAGCTGGTATAGCCACTCTGGAAAACAGTATGGAGGTTCCTCAAGATGTTAAAAATAGAGCTACCCTATGACCCAGCAATTGTACTATTAGGTATTTACCCTAACGATACAGATGTAGTGAAAAGAAGAGGTCATTCACCCCAATGTTCATAACAGCAACGTCCACAATAGGCAAACTGTGGAAAGAGTTGAGATGCCTTTCAACAGACAGATGTATAAATAAGATGTGGTCCACATATACAATGGAATATTACACAGACATCAGAAAGGATGAATACCCATTATTTGCACTGATATTGATGGAACTGGATGGGGATTATGTTAAGTGAAGTAAGTCAAGCAGAGAAAAACAATTATCATATGGTTTCACTCATATGTGGAACACAAGCAATAGCATGGAGGACCATAGGGAAGGGAGGGAAATCTGAAGTGGGTGCAATCAGAGAGGGACACGAACCATGACAGACTATGGAGAAACAAACCAAGGGTTTCAGAGGGGAGGGTGGTGGAGGGATGTGGTAACAGGGTGATGGGTATTAAGGAGGGCAAATATTGTAATGAGTACTGGGAGTTACATGAACCTAATGAGTCACTGAACACTATATCAAAAACTAATAATATATATTATACAGTGGCTAACTGAACATAAAAAAAATGAGACAATGAAAATAGAAATAAAAAATACAAAAACTTAAGAGAGGAGTTCATAGTAATAAATGCCTACCTTCAGAAATAAGAACAACCTAACTTTATGTGTAAAGGAACTAGGGGGGAAAAGTTCAGAGCTATAAATGAAAATATATATATAACAAAGTTTGGAGTTTTATATAGGAAATAGAGATTAAAATGACAATAGAAAAAAATAGAAAAAGTGACAATAGAAAAGCAAACAATAGCTGTTTCTTTGAAAATATAAACAAAATTGAGAAACCTTTAAACCTTTAGATTCCCCAAGGGGGGAAAAAAAATCAGAAATGAAAGAGATGTTACAAATAAACCACAGAAATAAAAAGGATCATAAAAACTACAATGAACAATTATATGCTGACAAACTGAACAACCTAGAAAAATGGATAAGTTTCTAGAAACATACAACCTCCTCAGACTGCATCATGATGAAAGAGAGAATCTGAACAAATCAGTAACTGGAATGAGATTGAGTCAGTAATCGAAAACTTCCAATAAACAAAGTCCAGGACAGAATGCGTCATTGGTGAATTCCACCAAGTATCCAAGGAATTTACAGAAATTTCTACTCTTCCAAAATATAGAAGAAGGGAGAACTCTTCCAAACTAATTTTACAAGGTTAGCATTACCCTGATATCCAAACCAGACAAGGATGCCACAAGAAAAGAAAATTACAGGCCAACATCCATGATGAACACAGATGCAAAAATCATCAACAAAAGATTACTAAGCTGCATTATTTACAAAAGTCAAGATAACAGAACAATCTAAATGTCCAGTGAAGGATGAATAAGTAAAGAAGTAGCAGTATGTAAGTGTGTACACACACACACACACACACACACAAAACGGAATATTATTCAGCCATAATAAAAGAATTAAGAAGTAAAACTTTGCTATTTGTGACAACATGGATAAACCTTCAGGTAATTATGCTAAGTAAAATAAGTCAGAAAAAGAAAGGCTGTTTGATCTCAAATGTGGAGCAAACCAAGCTCACAGATACAAAGGCAAAGGGTGGGAGTTGAGGGATATAAGCAAAGGTATTCAAAATGTACAAATTTCCAATTATAAAAAAATGTCAGTCATGGAGATGTAATGTACAACATGGTGACTACAGTTCCTAATACTATACTGTACATCTGAAATTTGCTAAGAGAGTAGTTCTTTAAAGTTTTTAATCACAAGAAAACTTTATTATTACATATGGTGGCAGATGTTAACTAAACTTATTGTGGTAATCATTCCACAATATATATAAATTTAAAATCTTTATATTATGCATCTGAAACTAATGCAATGTCACATGTCAATTACACCCAATTTAAAAAAAAAGGAAATCAAAGAATATCTCAAATGAAAATGGAAACACACCATATAAAAACCAATAGAGGGGGGCACCTGGGTGGCTCAGTGGGTTATGCCTCTGCCTTTGGCTCAGATCATGATCTCAGGGTCCTGGGATCAAGTCCCGCATTGGGCTCTCTGCTCGGCAGGGAGCCTGGCTTCCTCCTCTCTCTCTCTCTGACTACTTGTGATCTCTCTGTCAAAAAAATAAATAAATAAAATCTAAAAAAAAAAAAAAAAAAAAAAAACCAACGGAGGGGTACCTGGGTGCTCAGTAGGTTAAGCCTCTGCCTTCAGCTCAGGTCATGATCTCAAGGTCTTGGGATCGAGCCCTGCATCAGGCTCTCTGTTCAGCGGGGAGCCTGCTTCCCGCCCCCCCTGCCTGCCTCTCTGCCAACTTGTGATCTCTCTCTGTCAAATAAATAAATAAAATATTAAAAAACAACACAAAACAAAACAAACAAAAACCAATGGAATGCTCCAAAACTAGTTCTGAGACAAAAGTTTATAGTGATGAATGCACATATTAAGAAATAAGAAAATCATAAACAGCCATAACTTTATACCTCAAGGAACTAGAAAAAGAACAAACTAAGCCCAGAATTAGCATAAGGAGGGAAAGAATAAAGATCAGAGCAAAGGTAAATGGAAACCAGAAAAGCAATAGAAAAGATCAATGAAATTAAGATCCTGCTTTTTTTTTTAAAGATTAACAAAATTTACAACTCTTAAGTGGGACAGAGTATGAGACAGAAAATTCAAAATGAAATTACAACAGACACTACCAAAATAAATAGGATCATAAGATACTACTATGAATAATTAAATGCTAACAAATTAGATAACCTAAAAGAAATGGATAATTTCCTAGAGATATAGAAATAGGAAGTCTGAACAGTAACAAGTAAGGTGATTTGAATCATTATCAAAAACTTCCTGACAACTGAAACCCCATGACCACAGAGGTTTCATTTAACTGGGCAATTCTGTCAAATATTTAAAGAAGAATTAGTACGAGTACTTTCCAATTTTTCCTAAAAACAACAAGAGGAGGGAACACTTCTAAACTAATTCTATGAGGCCAGAATTATTCTGATGCCAAAGCTAGATAATGATGCTATAGAGATGAATGGAAAACTATAGATCCTATGAAAAGAGAGGCAAAAGAACATATCTAATGATAATAAAGGCAAAATACAACAGAGCCATAGCTAACATTATACTCAGGGAAACAGGAACAAGACAAGTATGCTCATCTTACCACTCTTATTCAAAATAGCCATGCAAGTCTTAGCTAGAGCAGTCAGGCAAAACAAACATATATAAAGTATCCAAATAGGAGAGAAATAAGTAAAATTGTCATTATTTGCAGATGATGGGACCTTATATAATGCTAATCCCAAAGACTCAAAGTATAGGATCTAATCAGTGAATTCAGTAAAGTGCACAAATTAAAACCAATACACAGAAATCAGTTGCATTCTATACACTAACATACATCTGAAAAGGAAAAACAAACAAACAACAAAAAAAACCTGTCTCATTCACAAATGTACCAAAACAATACTAAATACAGAGGAATAAACTTAACCAAGGGAGTAAAAGATCTGTATAATAAAAACTACAAAATTTTGCTAAAAGAAATTGAAGACAACATAACCAAATGGAAAAACATCTTCTGTTCATAGCTGCAAGAAATAATATTGTTAAAATGTTCATGCTACCCAAAGAAGTCTGTAGATTCAATGCAACCCCTCTCCAAATCGAATATAATTTTTCACAGAAACAGAAAAAACAATCCTCAAATTTGTTTGGAACCACGGAAGATCCCTAATAGATAAAACAACATGGGAAAGGACAATAAAACTAGAGGTATCACACTTCCTAATTTCAAACTATACTACAAAGCTATGGTAATTAAACTTCGGTACTGACATAAGATGGACATATGGACCCATGGGACAAATAAAGAGCCCAGAAATAAGCCCCTGTATATAAGGTCAACTAGTATTTGATAAGGGGGTCAGGAACAACCCGTGAGGAAAGGATAGTCTCTTCCAACAAATCATGCTGGGAAAACTGTATAACCACATGTAGAAAAAGAAAATTGGACCACTAACTTATACAGCTTACAAAAATTGCCTTGTGAGAGACGTGAAGACTTAAACCTAAGAGCTGAAATGGCAAAACTCTTAGGAAAAAAACATGGGTAAGAACCTCCTTGACACTGGTCTGACATGATATTTTGTATATGACACCAAAAGTACAAATGACAAAAGAAAAAAAAAATCAGTAAGTGGGACTAAGTAAAACTTAAAATCTCCTACACTGAAAAAGATAAAAAATAAATGAAAAGAAAGCTATGGAATGGTAGGAAATACTTGCAAACCATGTATTGGATAAGGATTTAATATGCAAAATTTATAAAGAATTCATACAAGTCAATTAAAAAATATGATTAAAAAATGTAGAGAGGAAGAATAGACATTTTTTCCAAATAAGATATCCAAATGGCTAACAGGTACATGAAAAGGTGTTCAGTATCATTAATCATCAGGGAAATGCAAATAAATATTACATACTATATATGGTATAGTATATATGTAATATATCCTGGTTCCCTGAATATTGAAAGATATTCTTCAGAATTTAACAGTGGATATCTCTATATAGTGGAAACTCCAATGACTTTTACATTATTTTTCATACTTTTCTAAATTTTTTGAAGTTTTTACAAGCGTGTACTACTATTATAATAAAAGAAGAAAATGAAAAAAAATAAGATAGCCATGATAACAGATGTGAAGTGCTAGCATCAAAAAAAAAAGTGTTGATTAGGCTATGGAGAAAAAGAAACCTTCTTATGTACTGTTAGTGGGAATGTAAACTGATGCAGCTACTGTAGAAAGCAGTATGAAGGTTTTCAAACAATTCAAGATAGCAGTATTATAATACAGAACTCTCACTTCAGAGTATTTATACAAAGGAAATGAACTCATTATCCCCAGAAGATACCTTCACTGTCCTGTTCCTTCTAGCATTATTTACAATAGACTATATATGGAAACAATGTAAGTGTCCAATGGGATGAATGGATAAGGAAAATGTGGTATATATACACAATGGAATTCTATTCAGCTATGAGAATAAAAGAAATCCTGCTGTGTGAAAACATGGGTGGACCTTGAGGTCATTAAGATAAGTGAGATAGGTCAGAAACAGACAATTTAGGATATCTCTTATATGTAGAATCTAAAAGAAAATGAGTGCAAAAACAAGACAAAACAGAACAAAACCTGTGATTTTTAGTTGTAACAACCTGAGAATTCAGAATAAATAGTGTCTAAGTGAAAAGATACTCTGATTCCCATTTTCATTAAGATTTGTTAACACACTACCTTAAAAAACAGGAATAAACGTGAAGAAAAGTGCACAGTATAAGAGTTATTAGACATGAAAATTTTTGCTTAAGGACAAGAACAGTAGAACAGATAATGCAAAAAGCTAAATCAGTATCATAAAGACAAGGTTATTAATAAACATTCCTTTTACACTTCATTCTAAATGATTCCTGAATTATATAATCGAATCTCATATAAAGTGCTTTATTTTGGGGCTATTATGTTTCATTGATCTCTTTCTGTATACTAATGGTAATACCATACTCTTAATACCTGACATTTGACAGTACATTCATTATTTGGAAAAACAAGTTTTCCCTTCATTAATTAACATTTTTAAAGCCTTTTTTTTTTTAAGATTTTGTTTTAAATAAATAAAATCTTTAAAAAAAATTTTTAAAAGGGCGCCTGGGTGGCTCAGTTGGTTAAGATTCTGTCTTCTGCTCAGGTCATGGTCCTGAGGTCCTGGGATCAGGTCCCATATCAAGCCCCTGCTCAGCAAGGAGTCTGTATATCCCTCTCTCTCTGCTACTCTCTCTCTAAGAAAATATTTTTTTAAAAAAAGTGTTTTTTAGAGAGAGAGTGCCTTGTGGTCAAGCACGAGCAGGGGAGGGGCAAAGGGACAGGAAGAGGGAACGGCAGACTCCTGCTGAGCCCAGAGTCCAACTGGGGGCTAATCTCAGGATGACCCTGAGATCATGACCTGAGCTGAAGTCAGATGCTTAATGGACTGAGCGACACAGGCACCCCAAAGTTTTATTTTTTTTTTTCAATTTATTTATAAACTTTAGAATTAGGTGGTTAAATTCTGTATTTAAAATCCCATCAGAATTTTTCATTAGGATTACATTAGATTTATAAATTATATTAAAATATAAAATACAGGGGAAGCCTAGGACTCAGTTGGTTAAACATCTGCTTTCAGTTCAGGTCATGATCTTGCGAGGGAGCCCTAAATCGGGCTTCCTGCTCAGGGGGAGCCTGCTTCTCCCTCTCCCTTTGCCACTCCCCACCACTCATGCGCCTATGCACACTCTCTTTCAAATGAGTGGATAAATAGCAGGAAAAAAAATATATATATATATATATTTTTTAATACAAATGAACAAAAGAATGGCTACTTGGCAATTCTGAATCTTCACGTTAAATTCATGTTTCTCTGTTTATGCAAGTCCTTTATATCCTTTCATAAAATGCCAAATATTTTTTCATAAGTCCTATTTTCAGTGTATATTTTTTCCATTTTTTCCCCCTGTTAATATAGGAATCCTATTGACTCATATATTCTTTGATTTCAACCACCTTACTGGACTCATTACAAACAAGTTTTTAGATACTTTTCATGAGTTTGATAGGTATTTTCCATTTGCAAAGAATAGTAATTTTACTTAGAACATTTTCTCTTTTTGTATTTTTTAGTTAAAATGATTTGTTCAGAAACTCTGAAACAGGAGTACCTGAGTGGCTCAGTCAGTTAAGAGTCTGCCTTTGGCTGGGGTCATGATCCTGGGACCCTTTGGGGATCCAGCCCGGCACTGGGCTCCTTGCTCAGTGGGGAGTCTGCTTCTACCCCTGCCTTTCTCCCTGCTTGTGCTCTCTCTGTCAAATAAATATATAAAATTAAAAAAAAAAAAAAATCTCTGTAACAGTATTAAGTAATACTGATGACAGAAGACATTCTTTACTGATTTTGGTTTAATGAGCATGATACCACTGTTTTTCCATTAAGGATGGTGTTTGAGGGGCACCTGGGTGACTCAGTGGGTTTAGCATCTGCCTTTGGCTCAGGTCATGATCTCAGGGTCCTGGGATCTAGCCAGAGGGCTCCCTGATCAGCTTCTCCCTCTGCAACCACTGCCCTGCTTATACTCTCTCTCTCTCGAATAAATAAATCTAAAAAAAAAAAAAAAAAAAAAAAAAAAAAAAAGATAGTGTTTGATATAGGTTAGTAAAAGACCTCATCTATCAAGTTAAAGAACTCAAAACAGATTTATTAATGAGTTTTTATTTCCTTGAAATTTCAGTACCTGTTATCTCCAGCAAATAATTAAATTTAATTTACTTAACAATATAGTGCTAACTGTGTGCCAGACACTGAGTACTTTTCATGTATTACCTCATATAATGTTTATAAACACTTTGTAAAGTATATTTTCTTACTTCTTCCACTTGAGAAATGAGAAAACTGAGGCACAAGAGTCACAAAGTTCTAATAAGTGGTTAAGCCAGGACTGAATACAGAGATTTGTATTCAGATTTTATATTCTTGAAACCATTCTTAGGTTCTTATGAATGAACATTTATCTAAGTTTACTTTAGAAATTTTGTACATATTTTCATTAGTAAGATCAGTCTATAATTTTTTTTTAAAGGATTATTTACTTATTTGAGAGAGAGGGAGTGTGCACAAGTGGGGGATAAGGGTAGACATACCCCCCGCCCCCGGAACAGGGAGCCTGACTTGGGGCTTGATCCCAGGACTCAGAGATCATGAACCGTGCTGACAGCAGATGCTTAACCGACTGAGCCACCCAGGTGCCCAGTCTATAAATCTTCCTCATGCTATACTTGTTTGATTGGTTTATCCAATAGGTAAAACAAGAGAATATGGCAAAAGTGATAGTCACATCTAAGATTAGGTCAAGAAAACACTGCAGCGTCTCCACTGGACTCTCTCGAATCATTCACTATGGGGAAAGTAGCTGCCATGTCTTAAGGAGACTCAGGTAGCTCTATGCAGAGGCTTAAAAGAACCAAAACTCCCATTCCAATAGCTGAAAGGAACTGAGGGCCTATGAACTGGTACATGAGTAAGCTTGGAAGGATCCTACAGCCTTTAGATAACTGTAGTTCCAGTAAACAGATTTGACTATAACCTCTTGGGAAAGTCTGACCAGACCCACCAGGTTAAGACACTTTCAGACAATGGATGAGATAATACAGGTTTGTTGCTTTAAACTGCAGAATTTTAGGATAATTTGTTATACAACAATAAATAATGCATAAACTTGCCATTGTATTTCAGTACCATAAGAATCTGCTGTTTCTTCAAAGGTTGACTAGAAGTGCCAGGTGAAATTTGATGCTCTGGAAAGACATGTTCAATAAACTTAAAAATTTTTTTTCTAGGATACAAGTCAATTCAGATTATTTAAACTTCTTTCTGTTCATATATTTATTTTTTTGTATTTTTTTGTATTTTCTAAGAAAATGGCCCATTTCTTATAGATTTTAAATATGGTGATATAAAATCTAAACTCTCTTCTGCATGGTATATATCTATTTTTTTTTCTTTTTTAATCTCACCAATGACTTTGCTATTTTGTAAGTGAAAAAATGATAGATTTACACAGGCTATTGATTTGAAGGTTTTGTATTCTATTTAATAGCTTACTTCATCCTTATTAATTTCTCCTTCCCCTTTTAGCTTATTATCACTATCCCACTATAGTATTAATAATGCAGTAATTTTGTCAGTGATTTTTTTTTTAAAGATTTTATTTATTTATTTGACAGAGAGAGATCACAAGTAGGCAGAGAGGCAGACAGAGAGAGAGAGAGGGAAGCAGGCTCCCTGCTGAGCAGAGAGCCCGATGTGGGACTCGATCCCAGGACCCTGAGATCATGACCTGAGCTGAAGGCAGCGGCTTAACCCACTGAGCCACCCAGGCTCCCTATTTTTTATCATCTTAAATTTCACTCTTGATTTTTCTTTTTAAGTGTTATTTTAATTAGAATCCTACAATTTTTAAAAAATTTTTTAAAATTTTATGTCTTTTAGATGTTTCATATGGCCTTAAATATTTAGTTATACTGAATATGGCCAAGGAATGCAGAATCTATGGTTATATTATAGTTCTTGTGAATTTATTATGATTAATGTTGCTACCCTCTACATAACCAGTTTTTGAAAAGTGTGAATAAAAACAATGCTTATTCTCTTGCTATTTAGTATAAAATTTTCCTTGGGAGTGCCACTGCAATCCTTTTAATCATCATTTCTATTTGTTTCCATGATCCATTAATTTCCAAAAGAAATAAAATCTTACTGTGAAAATATTTCCCCCATTTGTAACACATTTTAATATATGGGTAGAATATAGTTGGTCTGGGACACCTGGGTGGCGCAGTCAGTTAAGCATCTGCTCAGGTCATGATGCCAGGGTCCTGGGATTAAGTTCTTATATCAGGCTCCTTCCTCAGCAGGAAGCCTACTTCTCCCTCTGCCTGCTGCTCCCCCTGCTTGCATACTCTCTCCCTTTACCTGACAAATAAAGAAAATTTAAATAAATAAATAAATAAATAAATAAATAAATAAATAAAAGGATATACTTGGTCTTACAGATGTTTTCAGAATTTCACCAGTATCTTTCTTTTATGTACATAAATAGATGTGTATACGTGTATGTGTTGGGGCGGAGGTGTATGTGTTAAATACAGCTTGAGTAAATATCAGATTTTGACAAATTTTTAGAGTGGCAGTTTCTTTTTCAATTACTTTATAGATACTTAAATTCACACGGTTAACAACTCTTGTTTTCAATACATACTTGATATCTAAGATATTTAAAAATCTAATCACTATATATCTTCATAAAAGAACACTTCAATTATTTTCCACTAAGCAAACAATAAGTAAATGAGTGTAATATATGTATATAAAATAGTAAGAGATCTTTAATAAATTATAATGCACACAAGTTTGGAATTCATGACAGAAATTTTTTATGGAAAAATAGAGTATTAGAAAAGATTCTCATTCACATTTGCAAATATTTTAATAAAAGTATCTATTCCAAAAACTAATATCCTCATGTCCAAAAGAATTAACTTATAAGTAGCTTGATAATGAAATTAAATATCTTCAGAGGGTCCAGTTCAAGATGGTGACATAGGAGTATCCTTAACTCACCTCCTCCCATGGATATATCGAATCTACAACTATGTGCAAAACAATTTCCTCTGTAAGAAATCCAAAAAGTAGCTGAATTACTTCTGTACTTTAGGCTAACAAGGAAAAGAAAAAAAAAAAAGTTGAAATGGATAGGACAGGCTGAGACACAATCTAACCATAAACCCCACTATCAATGCAGCAGTCCACAATCATGATGGACACAGAAGCAAAAACCTTCAACAAAATATTAATAAACTGAATTCAATACATTAAAAAGATCATACACCATGATTAAATGGGATTTATTCCAGGAACACAAGAATGGTTTAACATCAGCAAATCAGTCAATGTGAAACACAACATTAAGAATAAAAAGCATATCATCTCAATAGATTAAAAAAAAGCATTCAACAAGATTCAATATCCATTTATGATAAAATTATCAACAAAGTGGGTCTGGAGTAAATGTATCTCAAAATAGTAAAGGCTATATATAACAAGCCTCCAGCTAACATCACAGCCAAAGGAGAAATACTGAATGTATTTTCCTGTAAGATCACAAACAAGACAAGGATGCCTATTCTCACCACTTTTTTTTAGCATACTGTTCAAATTCCCAGCCAGAGCAACAACACAAGGAAAAGAAACAAAAGGAATGCAAATTAGAAAGGAAGAAACAAAACTGTCATTATTTGCAGATGATATAAAAAGTCTAAAACTTCATCAAAAAGCCATTAGAATATAGAATTTACTATTTATACAATACAAATGCAAAATTTAGTAAAGTCGCAGAATACAACAAAACCAGTATATAAAAATGTTGGTATTTCTATTCACTAATAATGAGCTAAAAGAGAAATTAAGAAAACCCCACTTATAACTGCATCAAAAACAATAAAATACCAAAGAATAAATTTTACTAAGAAGGGACAGATCTTGGGGCGCCTGGGTGGTTCAGTGGGTTAAGCCTCTACCTTTGGCTCAGGTCATGATCCCAGAGTTCTGGGATGGAGCCCTGCATTGGGCTCTCTGCTCAGCGGGAAGCCTGCTTCCCCAACCTCTCTCTGCCTGCCTCTCTGCCTACTTGTGATCTCTCTCTCTCTCTACTTGTGATCTCTCTCTCTGTCAAATAAATAAAATTGGAAAAAAAAAAAAAAAAAGGAACAAATCTTGACACTGACAAGTATAAGACATTAATGAAAACAAAGTGAAGAAAACACAAATGGAAAGATACTCCATACTCATAAACTAAAAGAACTAATATTGTTAAAATATCCATACTACACAAAGCAACATACAGATTCAATACAATCCCTATGACTATTCCAGTGACATTTTCAACAGAAATGGAAAAAATGTTCCTAAAACTTGTATGGAACCATGAGAACCAAAGCAATCTTTTTTTTTTTTTTTTTTAAAGATTTTATTTATTTATTTGTCAGAGAGAGAGGGGGGCAGAGAGCAAGCACAGGCAGACAGAGTGGAAGGAAGAGTCAGAGGGAGAAGCAGGCTCCCTGCGGAGCAAGGAGCCCGATGTGGGACTCGATCCCTGGACGCTGGGATCATGACCTGAGCCGAAGGCAGCTGCTTAACCAACTGAGCCACCCAGGCGTCCCGAACCAAAGCAATCTTGAGAAAGAAAAAAGAAACCTGGAAGTATCAAGGTCCCTAACTTCAAATTGTATAACAAAGGTACAGTAATCAAAACAGTATGGTACTTGCAAAAACACAAAAAAACAAAACCAGAACCAGATCAATGGAACATACAGAATAGAAAGCCTCACTGCCCCCAACCAAAAAAACAAAACAAAACAAAACAAAAAACAACTCCTGCAGATATCAATTAATCCTCAACGACAGAGCCAAGAATATACACAATGGGGAAAGGCCAGTCTCTTCAACAAATTGTGTTTCGAAAACTGGACAGCTACATGCAAAAAAATGAAACTGAACCACTAAATTATACCATATAGAAAATTAACTTAAATGGATTAAAATCTTAAACATAAGTCTAGAAATTATAAAACTTTTGGAATACAACATTGGTGATAAACTCCTTGACAAATGTATTAGTGATGATTTTTTGGATTTGACACCAAAAGGCAAAGTCTACAAAAGCAAAAATAAACAAGTGGGACTATGTCAAACTAAAATGCTTCTGCACAACAATGTGAAAGGCAACCTAGGAAATAGGAGAAAATATCTGCATATCATATATCTGATACGGAGTTAATATCCAAAATCAATTTTAAAAAGCATACGATCTAATTTAAAAAGGGGCAGAAGTTCAGAATATTTTTTCTAAGAAGATATCTGGATGGTCAACAGGTACTTGAAGATGTGCTCATCCTCACTGATTATCAGGGAAATGCAAATCAAACCACAATGAGATACACCTCACACCTACTAGTAAAGCTATTATCAAAAAGACAAGAAATAACCAGTATTGGGAGCAACCGGGTTGCTCAATCAGTTGCACATCCAGCTCTTAGTTTCTGTCCAGTCATGATTTCAGGATCAGGGGATCAAGTCCCCCAAAAGGATCTATGCTCCACGTGGAGTTGAGATGCTCCTTCTCGATCTCTGACCCTAGCCCCACCCATGGACACACAGGCCCTCCCTTTCTCCCCCAAATAAAACAATCCTTAAGAAATAACAAGTGTTGGAGAGGATGGGGAGAAAAGAGAACCCTTGTGCACTGTTGGTGGGAATATAAATTGATGCAGCCACTATGGAAAACACTATGGAAGTACTTTAAAGAACTAAAAATAAAACTACATAGGGGGAGACAAACAATGAGACTGTGGACTCTGAGAAACAAACTGAAGGTTTTGGAGGAGACAGGCGTGGGGGTTTGGGTGAGCCTCGTGGTGGGTATTACAGAGGGCATGTATTGCATGGATCACTGGGTGTGGTGCATAAGCAATGATTTTTGGAACACTGAAAAACAAAACAAAACAAAAACAAACAAAAAACTACAAATGATCCAGCAGTTCCCCTTTGGTTATTTAACCAAAGGAAATAAAACAAGTTAAAAAAAATACTGATGTTTACTTCACAATTACAAGCGTACCTCAGACATTACAGGTTCGGTTCCAGACCACACAATAAAGTGAATATTGCAAAAAAGTGAGTCAAATGAATTTTTTGGCTTCCCAGTGCATAACAAAGTTCATCTTACACTATGCTATAGTCTGTTAAGTTTGTAATAGCATTATGTCTAAAACACTATGTATCGTAATTAAAAGACACTTTATTTCTAAAAAATGCTAGCCATCATTGATCTTTCAGCAAGTCATAATCACTCATCACAGATCGCCTTAACATACATAACGAAAATGTTTGAAATATTTTAAGAATTACTAAAATGTGACACAGAACATGAAGCAAATGCTGTTGGAAAAATGCTGGTATATTTGCTATATGAAGGTTTGTCACAAAACTTCAATTTTTTAAAAATGTAGTATCTGCAAAGCACAAAATCTAAATGCAACAAAATGAGGTGTGCCTCATTCACAATAGCCAAGAACTGGAAATAACCTAAAATGTCCATTAATGGATGGAAAAATAAAATGGGGCCTATACACAAGGCAAATATTATTGTGCCACAAAAAGAAGGAAATCTCGCCATTTGCTACAACATAGATGGACCTTGAGGACCATCTATGGTCCTATACTATGTGAAATAAGCCAGGCAAAGACAAATATCCTATGACCTCACTTACATGTGGGATTGAAAAAAAAAAATACAAAACCTCATGGTTGTCTGAGGTAGGAGTGGGGAGGGGGTGAAATGCGTGAAGATGGTTAAAAGGTACAACTTCCAGTCATAAAATTAAAAAATAAAAACCAAAAACTAGGTATATAATGTACAGCATAGTAACTATAGTTAATATTGTATGATGCATTTGAAAGCCACTAAGAGAACAGATCTTAAAAATTCTTAACATAGGAAAAAATTTGTAATTGTATAATGAATATTAACTAGACTTATTGTATGATCACTTCACAAAATAAACACACCAAATCATTATGTTGAACACCTGAAACTAATGTAATATGTCTATGATATCTCAAAAAAATAAAATGAAATACCTTCAAATTATATTTATGAGCTTTATCCAAAATAGTTGGTACCAAGTCATCAGTATTTTCTCCATTCTCATCATTTGTACCAGGTGGGTACCAAGACAGGGCTAGTACACCTAAAAGAAAACACCAAAAAGAAAAATAAATACAGAAGTGGGAGTAATTGGAGATATTCTTTAAAAAAGAAAAAAAAAAAAAAAGAAAAAATTAAGGAGGCAGAATAAAGACCAAATTGTTAACAGCAAAAAAGAAAGACATCCTCATAAGTTGTTGTTTTGTTACTTTACTAGATAGGATCTATGGTTATTTGATTACTTTATATTGTTATATTTATGAATTCTTTATCAAGTATGAATATATTTAAGTCAATAGATTTTACTTTCCAGATTAGGTTTATAGAAAAATTGCACAGAAAGTACAGTTTCCATATATGCTCCTCTTACATACCTGCTCCCCACATACAGTTCTTGTTATTAATATCTTGCATTTATACAAGATACACACACACACACACATAATTTGTTACATGTGATGAACAAATACTGGCACATCAATATTATGTATATACATATATGCATACATATATATATACATTTATACATATATATATATATGTATTTGTTACATGTGATGAACCAATATTGATGCATCATTATTAACCAAAGCCCACAATTTAGATGAGGGCTTACTCTTTCTGATGTACAGCTCTATGGCTTCTGACAAAAGCATATGTGCCCACCATTAAGTATCATGCAGAATAGTTTTACAGACCTCAGAACCCACTGAAATCCACCTATTTATCCCTCCTCTCTTACTCCTCCCTCAACCCCCTGGATAATAATTGATCTTTTCAGTATCTCTATTGTTTTGTCTTTTCCACAATGCTACATAGGTGGAATCCTACCACTAACTTTTTCAGACTGGCTTGTTACACTTAGCAATACATAATAAAGGTTCATTTATATCTTTTTGTATATTTATAGATCATTCTTTTTACGCTGCATGAGAACTCATTGCATAGATGTATGACAATTTATCCATTCACTTACTGGAACATACCATGGATGCTCCTAATTTGGGGCAATTATGAAGATTCAAGAAAAAAAAAATAGTTTCTCCTTGTAGTACTTACTTTTGAAATGATACATCACAAAATAAGTTTTAGAAACATAAGCCCACAGGGGGGGAAAAATTACTTTGAAGGAATATTTGAAATCAACCATCAAAGCCTCACTTATATATGAAGAAATGAGAGACCATTAGAAAAAGCTGCTTATTTCTATATCAACCAACACACTTTTTAAGGCATGGACAAAATACAATGGTACAAAAACAGAAGCATGTGGAAATATAGGAACTGCAAGGTTAGAAACTGGCAGAGAACTAAATTATAATATTTAAACTTTATAGTCAACCTGCCATATACAGAATAGCCCAATCTAGAGAAACAAAGCAGAACTTTCATTAAAGTTTACAGGAAAAAAGATGTCCATGTCCTCTATCCACTCTGAAAATAAGATAGCAATAAGAACATAAGAAGTAGAAAAATCATCTATAATACATAAAGTGCTTTAGAGAAGCTTATGATTAGCCATGAAGGGAGTCTATTATATAGAGAAAAATGCCGGTAAGAAAAGTGGAAACAGTTGATCAAACATCTAAGCTGCCTAAGAGTCTAGCTTGTAAAAAGAACAGTACCAATGGAGAGTCACAGTAAAAAACAAACAAACAAAAAAAACAAAACAAAACAAAAAACCCCTCAATATAACTTATGTAAAAATCCTACAAAAAAATAAATTGAGACAAAATAGTAAAGAAAGGACATATAAAAGAAAGATTATGCCATGAAGCCTAGTAAAATTGTAAGCATAGCATTCTTCCATGAAATTCAAAACAAAAGATTCCTGTTCCTAGCAATAGATTAGGTTACACACACCAACATTTCCATGAAAAAAAAAAATTAAATAAAATATGGGTTACAAAAAACTTCTTAGCCAAAGAGCTGAAAAGTAAGGGATTACCTGTCCAAACTGAGGCAAAAACATGAAATGAGCAAGGAATTCAGTCTTCCCAAAACATAATTGGCAGAAGTAAACCAAATATCAAAACCAGTGGATAAAGCCCCAGGTTAACAGCACTTGGGAAATTCTCTGGCTTTAAAGTGAGTAGTGTTTTCTACTGTATTGAACAACACAGATAAAGAACATTTTCATTATCACACTAAGTTCTACTGGACAGTATTGCTAAACTGCTGATTCTCATAATACCCTAATCATTTCATTTTTATCTACTGATTTTCTTCCTCCTTATTCTCACTGAAGTTATACTCTAAGCCTTGAGGAAAATGCTCTTTGTTCTTCATTATTACTTTCAGCTTTTTATTATATCAAATTATCATTTCCAAATGTCTAATTCTATCTCCATACTGTGCTCCACAATCTAATTTTTCCTTGTACAGTATCTTTTGGACTATATCACTCTTGAGTTCTGAATAAGTAATGGTCTGGGAAATAAGTCAGTGATGGTCCTCCTCAGGAAGAGGACTGGACCACTTACAATGGTTATGAATCATCACAACAACCAGAGGTTTCTCTAACACAAACTAAGTATCATTTATAAATAAGATTACTGCATATTGCTACTATCTCACTTGTGTAGTGAAAAGGGATATTCTTTGAGGTCTTTTCTCAGAATATTAGCATTTCATTTTATTATTTTTAAAAATATTTATTTATTTACTTTAGAGAGCACAAGACAGTGTGCAAAAGTTAGAGGGAAGGGCAGAGGGAGTGAATCTTCAAGCAGACTCCTCACTAAGCTCAGAGCCCAACAAGGGACTCGATCTCATGACTCATGAGAGTACTACCTGAACTGAAACCAAGATCAAGCATGTAAATGACTGAGCCATCTAGGCATCCCTAACATTTTATTAAATGCAGATGTCGCATCAATCATGTTGTTTCTCCACAGCACACATCATAGGGCCTTCAATATAAGTGATACTCACTTTTGTGTGTGTGTGTGTGTGTGTGTGTGTGTGTGTGGTTACATGATAAATCTAAACAGGACAATAGTTAAGAACATAAGATATGAAATCAGACAGACCTAGAGACTCAAGTTTCCATTTTATTATTTGATAGTTGGTTATCTTTAATTTAAATTTCCATTTGTAAATTGGGGATAAGTTCAGTTCATTCCCTAAAAGTGTGTTTTAAAAAGTATAGAGAATGACTTACATAGAATAAGACCCCCAAAAGTAATTACAAAGATGATAATAAAAAGATAATGGCAAATAAATTAGGATACATTTAACTCCACAGAACTTATGATAGCTTCCCCTATATTCAGGTATGTAACTTACTGTTTCCTTTAAACATACCAAACATTACTTCAAACTAAAGATTTAGCAGAAAGGCAAGCCCAGTTCCAGATATAAACAATATTATCACTACACAAGATAACCCATGTTCAACAAAAAATATAAGGCATATAAAAAAGCAAGAAAAAAAGTAAAAAAACTGTCAAGAGGCAAAACAGGCAACAGAAGCAGACTCTGATATGAATCAGATGCTGAAATAATTAGACAAGGAATATAAAATCACTGTGCTTAAAACACTAAAGGATCTAATGGTAAAAGATAGCCATTATATGTCAATCATCAGGTGGGATGTTTCAGCAGAGATGAAAACTCTAAGAATCAAAGAGTTCAGGGAAGATAAAGTAGGGTGACCACAAGCTCACCTCCTCTCATGGACACACCTGTGAGATAATAGCTACATTTATGTAACTAGCTCTGAAAATGATCTGAAGACTGACAGAAAAGACCTTCTGCAGTTAATCATACCCAGGGAGTCACATCAAAAAGGTAGGAGTGGTGGAATCACAGTTGGGAATCAAAACACTGGGTGAGATTAACCACAACCAGTACTCAGACTAGCAAAGAGAAGGAGAGGATTAAACCTCACACCAGGCAAACAGAACACTGGGAAATGCCCTGGGAAGATGAGTCGCCATAACATCTGGCCTTGAAAATCAATGGGGCTTAACTTCAGGAGCTTTTAGTATCAGCAAAAATTAACTCCACTTATTTTGAAAATCAGCTAGGCTTAACTTCAGGAGAGTCAGACAATGATAGGAAACAGTCCTGCCTTTAAAAAGACAGAATAATAAAAAAAACTCAACCAGAACCGAAGCATAATAGTAGCAGTTTGAAAAGTGCCTGGGGTATACATTAAGGAGAGTTACTTAATAATCTCAGAACATATGTTTGAGGGGTAGGCATCATCAAAAGTACTGGTGGGTGCCATTTCTCTTCCCCTCCCCAGTGCTAGATAGCCAGACACTTGCAGGAGCCAGCAAAACACTACCTATCTTGCTATCACTATTTACCTGTAGACCTACTGATCCAACCCTCCTGCATTGGAAAGCATCCCACCAAAGTGGTTCCTACCCCCCCACCAAGAACCTGCAAGTAGCTCCACTAGGAACTAGCACCACTCAAAAATGGTGCCTACCCTGGGGAGGGGGAAGATAATCCCATACACCAGAATGCCCACAGTTCCTGCATCAAAGACTCTTCACTGGCTGAGCAAAAAGTAAGGTTTGCTATTTGGTATACCACAGCTATGGCAGGCTAAGTTCAGAGAGCCTGACTGCTGATTCCACCCACCTATGAGACTGCTGAGGCCTCAAACAGACTTCTCAATTGTACAAATTCTGCCTTGTTTGCCCAAAGTAGGCAAAGCAGGTCACTGCAGTTGGCTGGGCTGAAGGCAAACGCAGTTCAGTCACAACATTAGGGCACACGTAGCATGCAGAGGAGACACCCCAGGAGTACCTGTTTCTGGTGACCAAGGGGGTACTGACAGGGTACCACAGGGCTTCTACAGAAAGCACAATTTTAAAGACCAAGAGACATAGCTGACCTCCCTAATATATGGACACAGAGAGTTAGACAAAACGAGAAGATGGAGAAATATGTTCCAAGTGAAAGAACAAGACAAATCACATCAAAAGAGCTCAATGAAACTAAGATAAGCAAATATGCCTGACAGAGAATTCAATTCAAAGTAATGGGCATAAGGATAATAACTGGATTTTACAATAGAGTAGATGAACTCAGAACTTCCAACAAAGAAATGTGTAAAAAAGAACCAGTAAGGGATGTTAGCTGAGCATCTGCCTTTGGCTCAGGTCAGGATCACAGGGTCCTAGGATTGAGTCCCACATCAGGCTTCTTGCTTCGTGCGGAGCCTGCTTCTTCCTCTCCCACTCTCTCTACTTGTGTGCACTCTTTCTCTGTCAAGTAAGTAAGTAAATAAATAAAATCTTAAAAAAAAAAAAAAAAACAGATAAAGAACTCAACAGCGGAGATTAAAAAAAATACATTAGAGGGAATCAACAGATTAGAGGATGCAGAATAGATCAGTAATCTGGAAGACAGGACAATGGAAAGCAAACTAAGCTGAACAAAAAAGAGAAAAGAGATTAATAAAACAGTAAGAATAGGTTAAGGAAACTCATTACCAAGTGAAATAACATTCCCTTTGTAGAAGTAATAGTAACAGGAAAGAGAGAAGGGAGGAGAATATTTGAGAAAAATAAAGCTGAACACTTCCATAATGTGGGGAAGGAAACAGATACCACATCCAAAAAGTCCACACAGCCCCCAACAAGATAAACCCAAGGTCCACACCAAGACACATAAGTAAAAGGCAAAGAGTAATGACAGATAATTTTAACATCAACAAAAGAAAACAGTTACATACAAAGGAAACTCCATAAGGCTATCAGTTGATTGCTCAGCAGAAACTGTGCTGGCCAGAAACAAGTGGCATGATATATTTAAATGGATGAAAGGGAAAAACATACTCGCAACCAAGAAGATCCAAAAAGGTTATTCAGAATAGAACAAGAGGTAGTTTTCCAAACGAAAGTTAAAGGAGTGCATCACCACTAAACCAGGCTTAAATGATAAATAGAATTATTCAAATCAGAAGAAGAGAAAATAATTTCAGGTAGGATAATTATAAAGAAAAACATTTTACAGGTAAAAGCACACATACAGTAAAGGTATTAGATGGGGACGCCTGGGTGGCTCAGTGGGTTAAGCCTCTATCTTCGGCTCAGGTCATGATCTCAGGGTCCTGGCCATGCATCGGGCTCTCTGCTCAGTGGGGAGCCTGCTTTTCCCTCTCTCTCTGCCTGCCTCTCTGCCTACTTGTAATCTCTGTCAAATAAATAAATAAAATCTTAAAAAAAAAAAAAAAAGGTAATAGATGGATCACTTATAAAGCCAGTATGGAGGTTAAGACACAGAAGCAGGGGCACCTGGGTGGCTCAGTTGGTTAAGCGACTGCCTTCGGCTCAGGTCATGATCCCGGAGTCCCAGGATCGAGTCCCGCATAGGGCTCCCAGCTCCATGGGGAGTCTGCTTGTCCCTCTGACCTTCTCCCCTCTCATGTTCGCTCTCTCTCTCACTCTCTCTCTCAAATAAATAAATAAAAATCTTTAAAAAATATAAAAAAAAAAGACACAGAAGCAGTAAAGTCAATGATATTTATAAAAATCATTCAATACATATACAAAATAAAAATATATATGACAAAATATATATAAAACAAAGGGGGAGTAAAACTTTAGTGCTTTCAGAATGTGTTTGAATTTAACCAACCATTAATATAGACTGATATGCATGTTATATACAAACTAATGGAAACCAAATCAAAAACCTGTAACATACACACACACACAATCCAAGACTAACACTATGAAAGGCCATCAAACTAAATTAAGAAAGGATACAGAGAAAAACTAAAACAACAACAAAATATTAACAAAATGGTAATAAGTATATGCCTATCAATAATTTAAATGTCAACTGGACTAAATAAAAAACAGGGCTACTGAATGGATAACAGAACAAGACCCATCAATATTCTGCCCACAACAGATTCACTTCAGACCTAAATATATGCACACACTGAAAGTGAAGGAGAGCTGGAAAAACATACATCATGAAAAAAAAAAAAAAGAGAGAGAGAGAGAGAGAGAGAAGAATAAAAGAAAGCTGTGGTAGCAATATTACTGTAAGACAAAAAATCCTTAAAACAAAGACTGTAGCAAGAGACAAAGAAGGGAATTACATAATGATAAAGAGATCAACTTAACAAGAAGATATAATGACTATAAATATCTATGCATCCAAAATAGAAGCACCTAAATATATAAGGCAAACATTAATAGACAGAAATGGAGAAACTGACAGCCTTACAATAATAGTAGAGATCTTTAACATTTCACTTATATCAATGGATAGATAATCAAGACAGAAAATCAATGAGGAAAAAGTAGCTCTGGATGACACATTATAGCAGATGGGAATTAACAGATATATAAAGAACATGCATTCTATACAAAACAAGAATATGTTCTTTTCAAATGCACATGAAACATTCTCCAAGACATATCACACAAAACAAGTCTCAATAAATTTAAAACATTAAAATCACATACAGCATCTTTTGATCATAATAGTATGAAACTAGAAATCAATTACCAGAGAAAAATCTGGAAAAAACATAAACACATGGAAGCTAAACAACATGCTACAAAACAGTGAATGAGTCAACAATGAAATCAAAGGGGAAATCAAAAAGTACACAGAGAAAAGTGAAAATGAAAATATACCAGTACAAAATATTTGGGATACAACAAAAGCAGTTCTGAGAAGTTTATGGCAATACAGGCCTATCTCAAGAAACAAACAAAAAAATCTCAAATAAATAACCAAACACACACCTAACAGAGCTAGAAAAAGAACAAACATAGGCAAAAAAACAGCAGAAGGAAGGAAATTATAAGTTTAGAGCAGAAATAGGTAAAATAGAGACTAAAAGAAAAACTGAAAAAAGATCAAAGAAACCAGAAACTTGTTCTTTTAACAGACAAACAAAATTGATAAACTTTTAGCCAGACTCACCAAGAAAGAGAGGACTCAAAGAAATGAAATCAGAAATGAGGGAGAAATAACCACCAACCCCACAGAGCTGTGAAGATTTATAAGAGAATATAATGGAAAATTACATACCAACAAACTGGGACAAGGAGTGCATAGGTGGCTCAGTCAGTTAAGCACCCAACTTGATTTTGGCAGAAGTCATGATCTCAGGATCAAGAGATCAAACCTACATTGGGTTCTTCTCTGGGCATGGAGCCTGCTTAACCTTCTTCCTCTATCTCTGCCCCTCCCACCATTAGCACTCTACTTAAAAAAAAAAAAAAAAAAAAAAAAAAAATGTCCATACCCAATGGATTCACATGTGAATTCTACCAGACATTTAAAGAAGAGTTAATATTTATTTTTCTCAAAGTATTCCCCAAAACAGAAGATGTAAAACTTCCAGATTCATTCTATGAGGCCAGCATTATCTTGATACCAAAACTGGAAAAAGACAATACACAGAAATAAAACTGGAGGCCAATATCTCTAATGACCATAGATGCAAAATCCTCAACAAAATACCAGCAAACAGAATTCAGCAATGTATTAAAAGGATCATTCACCACAATCAAGTAGGATTTATTCTAGGGATGCAAGGGTGTTTCAATATGCACAAAACAATCAATGTGATACATCACACTAAGAGAAAGGATTAAAATCATATGGTCAGCTCAATGCATGCAGAAATAGCAACTGACAATAATATACTCATTCACGATAAACTCTCAACAAAGTGGGTTTAGAGGTAATATAACCTAATAATGGCTACATATTAAAACCCGCAGTTAATATCCCACTCAATGGTGAAAAACTGAAGTCTTTCCTCTATCAAGAATGAAATAGGGGGCGCCTGGGTGGCTCAGTGGGTTAAGCCGCTGCTTTCAGCTCAGGTCATGATCTCAGGGTCCTGGGATCGAGTCCCGCATCGGGCTCTCTGCTCAGCAGAGAGCCTGCTTCCTCCTCTCTCTGCCTGCCTCTCTCCCTACTTGTGATCTCTCTCTGTCAAATAAATAAATAAAATCTTTAAAAAAAAAAGAATGAAATAGGGACGCCTGGGTGGCTCAGTTGGTTAAGCGGCTGCCTTCAGCTCAGGTCATGATCCCAGAGTCCTGGGATCGAGTCCCACATCGGGCTCTTTGCTCGGAAGGGAGTCTGCTTCTCCCTCTGCCTCTAGCCTGCCACTCTGTCTGCCTGTGCTTGCACTCTGTATCTCTCTCTCTCTCTCTAACAAAAAAGAATGAAATAAAGATGTCCACCCTCACAATTTTTATTCAGAATACTACTGAAGTCCTAGGTGCAATAACCAGAGAAGAAATAAAAGGTATTAAAATTGACAAGGAAGAAGTAAAACAGTCACTATTTGCATATGATGCAAAAATATGCATAAATAAAATATGAATTTGCATATGATTATATGATGTGATTACTAAGAATAAATAATTCAGTAAAGTTGCAAGATAGAAGAATAATATATAGAAACCCGTTGCATTATCTATATATTGATGACAATGTAGCAGAAAGAAATTAAGAAAATAATTTTGTTTCCAATAACACCAAAAATAATTTAAAAATCTAAGAATAAACTTAACTAAGGAGGTGAAAAACCTGTACTCTGAAACTATAAAATACGGATGAAAAAAATTAAAGAGGACACAAAAAAATGGACAGGTATTCCATATTCATGGTTTGGAAGAATTAATATTGTTGAAATGTCCAGGATCATCTAGGTGGCTCAGTCAGTTAAGTGTCTGTCTTCAGCTTGGGTCATGATCTCAGGGTCCTGGGATCGAGCCATGCATCAGGCTCCCTATTCAGTGGGGAGCCTGCTTCTCCCTCTCCCCTCCCTTGCTTGTGTTTTCTCTTTTGCTGCATCTCTCTCTGTCAAATAAATAAAATCTTTTAAAAAAAAGAAAAAGAAAGTGAAAAGTCCATATTAACTAAAGCAATCTACAGACTTAATGCAAACTCTATCAAAATACCAACAGCATTTTCACAGAACTGAACCAAGTAATCCTAAAATTTGTATAGAACCATAAGGCCTCAAAAGAGCCAAAGCAATCTTGTGAAAGTAGAATTAAGCTGAAGGTATCACAATCCCAGATTTCAAAGTATACTACACAAAGCTGTGGTAATCGAAACAGTATGGTATTGGCCAAAAATGGACACATAAATCAATGGAATTGAATAGAGAGCCCAGAACTAAACCCCTGTTTATATGGTCAATTAGTCTATAACAAAGGTGGCAAGGACATATAATTGTAAAAATAAAGACTCTTCAATAAATGGTGCTGGTAAAGCTAGACAGCTACATGTAAAGTAATGAAATTGGACACTTTCTCACATTATACAAAATTAAACTCAAAAGGATTAAAGACCTATATGTGAGACCTGCAACTATATCTCTCCCTAAAAGAAAATAGCAATCTCTTTGACATTGTCCCTAGCAAAATTTTTCTAGTAACGTTTCCCTTTGCAAGGGAAACAAAAGCAAAAATAAACTACTGGGACTATATCAAAATAAAAAGCTTTTGCACAGCCTAGGAAACCATAAAAAAAACGAAAAGGCAACCTACTGAACAGAAGGTATCTGTAAATCACAAACACAACACCAGCACCACCAAAAACAAAACAAAACCTGAAAAAATATTTTTTTTTAAAACTGCACAGAAGACTTGAATATTTTTTCCAAAGAAGACACACAGATGACCATTAGACACATGAAAAGATGTTCAACTCACTAAGCATCAGGGAAATGCCAGTCAAGACACCTTACATCTGACAGTATGGCTAGAATCAAAACAACAAGATATAAGTCTTGGCAAGGATGTGGGAAAAAAGGAACCCTTGTGCACACTGATGAGACTGTAAATTGGTACAGACACTGTGGAAAAAAGTATGGAGGTTCCTTAAAAAATTAAAAATAGAGATACGATATGGTCAGGGTGCCTGGGTGGTTCAGTCTGTTAAGCCTCTGCCTTCAGCTCAGGTCACAATCTCAGGGTCCTTGGACTGAGCCCCACATTAGCTCCCTACTCAGTCAGGAGTCTGTTCTTCCTTCTAAATCTTAAAAAATATCCAGAAATGACCCAGAAATCCTACTACTGGGTATTTATGCACAGAAAACAAAAACACTAATTTAAGAAGATATATGCACCCCTATGTTTATTGCAGCATTATTTACAATAGCCAAAATACAGAGGCAGACCAAGTGTCCATGAGCAGATAAACTGCTAAAAAGATATGGTGTGTGTATATATGTATAACACAAAATGGAATATTACCCAGTCATAAAAAGAATGAGATCTCATCATTTGCAACCATATGGATGGACCTAGAGCATATAAAGTAAAATAAGTCAGGCAGTCAAATACCATGGGACTTCAGTTATATGTGGAACCTAAAAAAATAAAAGAACAACAAACAAAGCAGAAACAGACCCATAAATACAGGTCGTTGCCTGATGGGAGGAAGGTGGGGGAATAGGTGAAATGGATGAGAGGTATTAAGAAGTGCAAACTTAAAGGAGTAAGTCATAGAGATAGAAGATATAGCATAGGGAATGTCAATAATATTCTAATAACATTTCATAGTGACAGATGGTGACCACACTTATGCTAGCACTAAGTAATATATAGGATACACTGAACCAATATTTTGTACATCTTAAACAAATACAACACTGTATATTAATTATACTTCAATACAAAGAATCAAGTAGAAATACTGGAAATGAAAAATGTTAAAAGATGAAGAATACCTTCAACAGACTCATGAACAGACTGAACAGAACTGAGGAAAAGCGGTATCTTCAAGCAAGTCACAAAAAATTACAAAAATTAAAATAGAATAAGATTAAAACAAAGTATCCAACATCCAACAGCTCTAGGATAAACATCAATATTCTATCATACATGTAATTAAAAACTCAGAAGAGATAGAAGGAATATGTGTCAAAATAATTGCAGGAGGGAGGAGTCAAGATGGCAGAGAAGTAGCAGGCTGAGACAACATCAGGTAGCAGGAGATCCGCTAGACAGCTTATCAAACCATTCCAAACACCTACAAATCCAACAGGAGATCAAAGAGAAGAAGAGCAACAATTCTAGAAACAGAAAATCAACCACTTTCTGAAAGGTAGGACTGGCAGAGAAGTGAATCCAAAGTGACAGGAAGATAGATGTCAGGGGAGGGGCCGGCTCCCGGCAAGCAGCAGAGAAACGGAGCACAAAATCAGGACTTTTAAAAGTCTGCTCTACTGAGGGACAACGCTCGAGAGGCTAAACCAGGGGGACGCGCAGGCGAGAACAATGTGGCCCCTGGTACTGTGGGTTCACAGGAGGATTGGGGGTATCTGAGTGTCACAGAGCTCGCAGGTATTAGATCAGAGAAGCCAGCTACAGAGACAGAGCCAAGGAGTGAGCTCTCAAGTCGGGGTTACCTTGAACCCTAATCCATGGCACAGGACACTGCTCTGTGAGGGGAGTCCCCACAATGAGGGGAGACCCTCCCTGTAAGAGCTCAGGCATCTGCAGGGTTTGGAGACTCTAGGCATAGCTGTGTGCCAGAGACAGAGATGCTTGGTCACAGGCTGGGTGAGCTCGGAGTACAGCCAGAGGCCAGGGAGATGGAGTGATTGAGCACTTTTCTCTGAGCACGGCCAGGGTCAGGGAGACAAGAGTGACAGAATGCTTTTCTCTGAGGATGAACTGAGGAGTGTGGCCCCGAGCTCTCGGCTCCTCTGGGCCAGAGACTGACTGGGAGGCTGCCATTTTCATTCCCGTCCTCCAGAACTCTACGGAAAGTATTCAGGCAACAAAAGCTCCTGAAAGCAAACCTGAGCAGATTACTTAGCCTGGTGCCTGGTAAGGGCAATGCAATTCCACCTGGGGCAAAGACACTTGAGATTCACTACAACAGGCTCCTTCCCCAGAAGATCAACAAGAAATCCAGCCAAGACCAAGTTCACTTACGAAGGAGAACAGTGAAATTCCAGAGGAGGAGAAAGCAAAGCATGGAATTCATGGCTTTCTCCACATGAATCATTAGTCTTGCAAAGTAAATTAATTTTTTTTTATTTATTTATTTTCTTCTGCTAATTTTTTTAACTTCTACCCTTTCCTCTTTTAGTATTTTTTAACTAGTTTATCTTAATACCTTTCATTAAAAAAATCTTTTTTGAACTTTCATTATTATAGTCACATTTTATCATTCATTGTATCTAGCTTTATTTTTGTATACACATAGGGTGTTTTCCTATAAAAAAATTTGGGGTACAACTTCTTCTAATAGATCAAAATACACCCTAAATCTAGCACCAGGCTTGTTCAAGTCTCCAGCCTGGGCAAATTCTCTCTACTTCCTTTTTCTTTATTCTCCCAACCAACTTACTTTATCAACTCCTTTTTTAGAAATTTAAAACAAAACAAACAAAAAACACTTTTCATCTTTATACTGATATTCCATCCCTCCATTGTGTTTACCCTTATATATGTTTTTCATTCTTTAAAAATTTGGGAGGTAGTTTCTCCTAAGAGACGAAAATACTCCCCAAATTAAGTGGGTGACCCTGTTCTAGTCACCAGTCTGATATATATATTTTTTGTATTTTTTCTTTATTTTGTTTTCTTTTTAAGATTTTTTTTCCTGAAATTTTAACCCCTATCTCCCCACCCCACGATTTGGGATCTCTTCTGATTTGGTTAAACCACATTTCTCTGGGGTCTTTGCCATCCTTTTAGTATTTTATTTGCTCCTTCATATATTCTTAGCTGGACAAAATGACGAGGCAGAAAAATTTGCCACAAAAAAAAGAACAAGAGGAAGTACCGAAGGCTAAAGACCTAATCAATATAGACATTGGTAATATGTCAGATATAGAGTTGAGAATAACGATTCTCAAGGTTCTAGCCAGGCTCGAAAAAGCATGGAAGAAACTAGAGAAACCTTGCTCAGAGAAATAAAAGCCCTTTCTGGAGAAATAAAATAACTAAAATCTAACCAAGTTGAAATAAAAAAAGCTATTAATGAATTGCAATAAAAAATGGAGATTCTTACTGCTGGAATAAATGAGGCAGATGAAAGAATTAGTGATAGGGAATACCAAATGATAGAGAATAAAGAAGGTGAGCAAAAGAGAGACAAACAACTACTGCACCACGAGGGGATAATCTGAGAGATAAGTGATACCATAAGATGAAACAACATTAGAATAATTGGGATTCCAGAAAAAGAAGAAAGAGAGAGGGGAGCAAAAGGTATATTGGAGCAAATTATTGTAGAGAATTTCCCTAATATGGCAAAGGGAACAAGCATCAAAATCCAGGAGGGGCAGAGTACCCCCCCTCATAATCAATAGGAATAGTTCCATACCCCGACATCTAATAGTAAAATTTACAAGTCTTAGCAACAAAGAGAAAATCCTGAAAGCAGCCCAGGACAAAAAGTCTATAACATACAATGGTAAAAATATTAGATGGGCAGCAGACTTATCTACAGAGACCTGGCAGGCCAGAAAGAACGGGCATGATATATTCAGAGCACTGAACGAGAGAACATGCAGCCAAGAATACTATATCCAGCCAGGCTATCACTGAAAATAGAAGGAGAGATTAAAAGCTTCCAGGACAAACAAAACCTGAAAGAATTTGCAAACACCAAACGAGCTCTACAGGACATATTGAAAGGGGTCCTCCAAGCAAAGAGAGAGCCTAAAAGTAGTAGATCAGAACAGAGGCAATATACAGTAACAGTCACCTTACAGGCAATACAATGGCACTAAATTAATATCTCTCAATAGTTACCCTGATGCAAATGGGCTAAATACCCCAATCAAAAGACACAGGGTATCAGAATGGATGAAAAAAACAAAACCCATCAATATACTGCCAGTAAGAAACTCATTTTAGACCCAAAGACACCTCCAGTTTTAAGTGAGGGGGTGGAAAACAATTTACCATACTAATGGACATCAAAAGAAAGCTGGGATGGCAATCCTTATATCAGATCAATTAGATTTTTAGCCAAAGACTATAATAAGAGATGAGAAAGGACACTATATCATACTCAAAGAATCTGCCCAACAAGAAGATCTAACAATTTTAAATGTCTATGCCCCTAACATGGGAGCAGCCAACTATATAAACCAATTAATAACAAAATCAAAGAAACACATCAACAATAATACAATAATAGTAGGGGACTTTAACACTCCCCTCACTGAGATGGACATATCATCCAAGCAAAAGATCAACAAGGAAATAAAGGCCTTAAATGACACACTGGACCAGATGGACATCACAGATATATTCAGAACACTCCATCCCAAAGCAACAGAATAAACATTCTTCTCTAGTGCACATGGAACATTCTCCAGAATAGATCACATCCTGCGTCCTAAATGAGGTCTCAACCGGTATCAAAAGACTAGGTCCATTCCCTGCATATTTTCAGACCACAATGCTCTGAAGCTAGACTCAATCACAAGAGGAAATTTGGAAAGAACCCAAATACATGGAGACTAAACAGCAGCCTTTTCAAGAATGAATGGGTCAACCAGGACATTAGAGAAGAATTAAAAAAATTGATGGAAGCAAATGATAATGAAAACACAATGGTTCAAAATCTGTGGGACAAAGCAAAGGCAGTCCGAAAGGAAAATATATAGCAATACAAGCCTTTCTCAAGAAACAAGAAAGGTCTCAAATACACAACCTAACCCTACACCTAAAGGAGTTGCAGAAAGAACGACAAAGAAAGCCTAAGCCCAGCAGAAGAAGAAAAATCATAAAGATCAGAGCAGAAATCAATGAAATAGAAGCCAAAGAAACAATAGAACAAATCAACGAAATTAGGAGATGGTTCTTTGAAAGAATTAATAAGATTGATAAATCCCTGGCCAGACTTATCAAAAAGAAAAGAGAAAGGACCCAAATAAATAAAGTCATGAATGAAAGAAGAGAGACCACAAGCAACACCAAAGAAATACAAACAATTATAAGAACATTTTATGAGCATCTCTATGACAACAAATTTGACAATCTGAAAGAAATGGATGCATTCCTAGAGACATGTAAACTACCACAACTGAACCAGGAAGAAATAGAAAAGACCCATAGCCAGTAAGGAGATTGAAACAGTCATCAAAAATCTCCAAACAAACAAAAGCCCAGGGCCAGACAGCTTCCCAGGAGAATTCTACCAAACATTTAAAGAAGAACTAATTCCTATTCTCCTGAAACTGTTCCAAAAAATAAAAATAGAAGGAAAACTTCCAAACTCATTTTATGAGGCTAGCATTACTTGATCCCAAAACCAGACAAGGATCCCATCAAAAAAGAGAATTACAGACCAATATCCTTGACGAACACAGATGCAAAATTTCTCACCAAAATACTAGCCAATAGGATCCAAAAGGATTATTCACCATGACCAAGTGGGATTTATTCCAGGGCTGCAAGGTTGGTTCAACATCCACAAATCAATCAATGTGATACAATACATTAATAAAAGAAAAAACAAGAACCATATGATACTCTCAATAGATGCTGAAAAAGCATTTGACAAAGTACAGCATCCTTTCTTGATCAAAACTCTTCAAAGTATAGGGACAGAGCATACATACCTCAATATTATCAAAACCACCTATGAAAAACCCCCTGCAAATATCATTCTCAATGGAGAGAAACTGAAATCTTTCCCGCTAAGGTCGGGAACACGGCATGGATGTCCATTATCACCACTGCTATTCAACATAGTACTAGAAGTCCTAGCCTCAGCAATCAGACAACAAAAAGAAATTAAAGGCATCTAAATTGGCAAAGAAGAAGTCAAACTATCACTCTTGGCAGATGATATAATACTATATGTGGAAAACCCAAAAGACACCACTCCAAATCTGCTAGAACTTGTAGAGAAAACCAGTAAAATGTCAGGATATAAAATCAATGCAAAAAAATCAGTTGCATTTCTTTACACCAACAACAAGACAGAAGAAAGAGAAATTAAGGAGTCAATCCCATTTATAATTGCACCCCAAACCATAAGATACCCAGGAATAAACCTAACCAAAGAGGCAAAGAATCAATACTCAGAAAACTATAAAGTAGTCATGAAAGAAATTGAGGAAGACATAAAGAAATGGAAAAATGGGGGCACCTGGGTAACTCAGTGGGTTAAAGCCTCTGCCTCCTCTCAGGTCAGGATCCCAGAATCCTGGGATCGAGGTCCGCATAGGGCTCTCTGCTAAGCAGGGAGCCTGCTTTCCCTTCTCTCTCTGCCTGCCTCTCTATCTGTCAAAATAAATAAATAACATCTTTAAAAAAAATAAAAAATAAAAGGAAATGGAAAAATGTTCCATGCTCATGGCTTGCAAGAACAAATACTATGAAAATGTCTATGCTACCTAGAGCAATCTACACATTTAATGCAATCCTTATCAAAATTCCATTCATTTTTTTCAAAGAAATGGAACAAATAATCCTAAAATTTATATGGAACCAGAAAAGACCTTGGATAGCCATAGGAATATTGAAAAAGAAAGCCAAAGTTGGTGGTATCATAATTCTGGACTTTAAGCTCTATTACAAAGCTGTCATCATCAAGACAGCAGGTACTGGCACAAAAACAGACACATAGATCAATGGAACAGAATAGAGAGCCCAGAAATAGACCCTCAACTCTATGATCAACTAATCTTCGACCAAGCAGGAAAGAATGTCCAATGGAAAAAAGACAGCCTCTTCAACAAATGGTGTTGGGAAAATTGGACAGCCACATGCAGAAAAATGAAATTGGACCATTTCCTTACACCACACACGAAAATAGACTCAAAATGGATGAAGGACCTCAATGTGAGAAAGGAATCCATCAAAATCCTTGAGGAGAACACCTCTTCGACCTTAGCTGCAGTAACTTCTTCCTAGGAACATGGCCAAAGACAAGGGAAGCAAGGGCAAAATTGATGCACAAACCAAAAGACAACTGACAGAATGGGAGAAGATATTTGCAAATGACACATTAGATAAAGGGCTAGTATCCAAAATCTATAAAGAACTTATCAAACTCAACACCCAAAGGACAAATAATCCAATCAAGAAAAGGGCAGAGGACATGAACAGACATTTCTGCAAAGAAGACATCCAGGTGGCCAACAGACACATGAAAATGTGCTCCACATCACTCGGCATCAGGGAAATACAAATCAAAACCACAATGAGATACCACCCTACACCAGTCAGAATGGCTAAAATTAACAAGTCAGGAAATGACAGATGCTGGCGAGGATGTGGAGAAAGGGGAACCCTCCTACACTGTTGGTGGGAATGCAAGCTTGTGCAACTACTCTGGAAAACAGCATGGAGGTTCCTCAAAAAGTTGAAAATAGAGCTACCCTATGGTGCAGCAATTGCACTACTGGGTGTTTACCCTAAAGATACAAACGTAGTGATCTGAAGGGGCATGTGCACCTGAATTTTTATAGCAGCAATGTCCACAATAGCCAAAAGATGAAAAGAGCCTAGATATCCATCAACAGATGAATGGATAAAGAAGATGTGGTATATATATACCATGGAATACTATTCAGCCTTCAAAAGAAATGAAATCTTGCCATTTGTGATGCCATGGATGGAACTAGAGGGTATTATGCTTAGTGAAATAAGTCAATTGGAGAAAGACAACTATCATATGATCTCCCTGATATGAGGAAGTGGAGATGCAATGTGGGGAGTTTGGGGGGTAGGAAAAGAATAAATGAAACAAGATATGATTGGGAGGGAGACAAACCATAAGAGACTCTCAATCTCACAAAAAACCTGAGGGGGGCCAGAGGGAGGGGAGGAAGGGAGAGGGTGGTGTGGTTATGGTCATTGGGGAGAGTATGCGCTATCGTGAGTGCTGTTAAGTGTGTAAACCTGGCGATTCACAGACCTGTACCCCTGGGGCTAATAATACATTATATGTTAAAAAAATTTTTTTTCTAAGAATTATCTAAAGTTGATGACAGACACAAAACAACAAATTCAAGAAGCTCAGAGCATTCCAAGAAAGATAAATACCAAAATTAACACATACACATGTTTAAACTGATAAAAATCAAAAACAGAGAAAACAGTTTAAAATCAGTGCAAAATGACAGAAACATACAGGAAAGTAAAGTTATGGGGTGCCTGGGTGGCTCAGTGGGTTAAATCCTCTGCCTTCGGCTCAGGTCATGATCCCAGGGTCCTGGGATCAAGTCCCGCATTGGGATCTCTGCTCAGCAGGGAGCCTGCTTCCTCCTCTCTCTCTGCCTGCCTCTTTGCCTACTTGTGATCTCTGTCTGTAAAATAAATAAATAAATAAAATCTTTAAAAAAAAAAAAGTAAAGTTATGAAAAGATTTGTAAAAGTTACCGTACACTTCTCATCATAAACCATGATAGAAGATAATGGGGTAACATTTTTAAATTCCCAAAAGGAAACTAAAACCTCCAAAATCTGCCCACTGAGAATTCTACTATAGCAGAGGAAGCATCTTTTAAAACAAAGAATATAAACTATATTTGAAAGAATTCATTGCAAGCAGACCAGCATTACGGAACATTGAAAATGTAATAAAAAGAAAATTAATTTTTGTCTTTTCAATACTTTATAAGATGAATGATTGTTTAAAGCTGTCATCAACAAACTATGGCCCATAAGTCAAAACTTTCCTTTTATGTCTTCTATACATTTGCTTATATATAGCTACTTTTACACTATAATGGCACATTTGAGTGGTTGCAGAGTCCATGTGGTCCATAAAACCAAAAATATTGCTGGTTCTTTAAAGACAATGTTAGCCAACCTCTGATCTACAAGAAAAAGAATAGTAATAATGTACAGGATCTTTTGCGACAATTATAACAACAGCAAAAGATATAGTAGGGAAAAATTGGGAATATATTGTGGTAAGGTCTTTATATTACATACAAAGTATGTATTATTTGCAAGTGGACTGACGATAAAAAGGAATATTTGGTAAGTCTTATGTAAGCAATTAAAAAAAGAAAAAAAAATAAGTGAATAGTGGAGAGCAAATGAATCACAAAAATTATTCAATTAATCCAAAAGAACACAGGGGGGCGGAAAAAGGAACAAAGAAATGGAATAAATAGCAAGTGGCTAAAAAAGACAGATTTCAATCAATATAAACATATTACTAGTTACACAGAGTACAAACAGTCTAAGCATATCATTTTAAGGACAGAATTTTCAAAATGGATTTTTATAAAAGCAATACCTGACCACAGAATGATTTCCTTGAACACGACTTAAGTATGAAGACAGGTCAAAAAGAATGGGAAAAGATTTACCAAACACTAATAAAAAAAATTCTGGAATTGTTATATTAATGTCAAACAAAGTAGACTTTAGAAAATGAATATTCCCAGCACTAAAAAAGGAGTATTTCATAATAATAAAGGACTCTATACAAATGATATAACAGTCCTAAATGCTTATGTACTTAACAAAAGGCCTTTAAAATACAGAAAAATGGCAGACCTGAAAGGGGAAATAGATAAATCCAAAATTATACATCAACATTGCTTTATCAATAAGTGATAGACAAGATAATTGGCAAGCATACAGAAGACCTGAACAATACTATCAAGAACTTTAACTCACATTTATAAGATAATCCCAGAGCAGCATAAAAAACCACCTTTTTCCAGATTATGAAACCAAGTGTTGATTTCTTGAAAGGGTAAAAAATTTTAATTAAATATATTGACCAAGAAAAAAAAATCTATCATAAAAAGAAACTATCAAAAGCATGGATAAAGAGGTAAAACATACAGAATATACAGACCCAATTTCTTTCAAAGCTTAATAAAGGGATAACACAAACAACTCTTCATACATAAAACTGAAAAATATGATATTGATCAGTTCTTTAAAAAATAGAAAAGGACCAAACTCATTCAAGAAGAAATAGATAACCTAAATAGTCCTATTAATGAGCTTGAATTTATAATTAAACAATGAAAGCACCAGGCCAAGATGGTTTAAATGGTGATTTCTATCAAATGCATGATAGGTAATACTACCATCTCTACCAAACCTTTTCCAGAAAAAAAGTAGTAAGTTTTCTTAGCTAGTTTTATGAGGACAAACAGCCCCACTTTATTTTTATATTTTTATTTTTTAAGATTTTATTTATTTATTAGGAGAAGAGAGAAAAGAGAGCAGTTGTACACATGAGCAAGGAAAAGGGCCTTGATAAATGGAGAATCTCAAGCAGACTCTGCACTAACCATGGACCCTACTGTGGGGCTTGACCTCACAACCCCATGATGAGGACCTGAACTGAAATCAAGAGTTGAATGCCTAACTGACTGAGTTACCTACTGCCCTGCCACACTACTTTAATAACAGAAAAACAAATATATTTCACGGAAAAAAACACTATAGAATGATGCACCAGCTGAACATGAACACAATCTTTTTAAAAAATTAGCAAACAGGATTTTATACTATATAAACAACAAGTCAGCAACAAATGGAGTTTATTCCAAGAATGAATAAAATTCAACACTTGAAAATAAATCCTCCTAAGTCACTATATTAAGGCCAAAAGGATTAAATAACCAATAGATTAAAGAAGAAATCATAAGCTAAGTGTTTTCTAAATGCTTAGAAATGAATAAAACAAAAACATGACATATAAAATCTGGGATATGAACAAGATGGTGCTATAGGGATAAACTGACAGCTATAAATACTTACATTTAAAAGATGAGAATGGGGCTCCTGGGTGGCTCAGTGGTTAAGCCTCTACATCGGCTAGGGTCATGATCTCAGGGTCCTGGGATCGAGTCCCACATCAGACTCTGCTCCGTGAGGAGCCTGCTTCCCCCTTCTCTCTGCCTGCCTCTCTGCCTACTTGTGATCCCTCTCTTTCTGTCAAATAAATAAATAAAATCTTAAAAAATAAATAAATAAAAGATGAGAATGATCTCAAAACCACCACATACCTTTACAACTTAAAGAACTAGAATTATAAACAAAACAAAACAAAAACCAAAAACCAAAACCCAAAAAACTAATCCTAAGACTTGTAGAAGGAAGGAAACAAAGATTAGAGGTGAGATAAATGAAGGAGGAAATTAAAAAACAGAAAAGCAGTGTAAACAAAAGTTGGTTCTTTGATGAAATCATCAAAATAAACAAACCTTTAGCAAGATGAGCTGAGAAAACAGGAGAAAAGATACAAATTACTAAAATCAGAAACAAAAATCTAAAAACAGAAATAACAATTATCAATGAGTACTATGAACAAATATATGGCAAAAAAAATTGGATAGCCACATTACAATGTACAAATTTCTAGAAGCCCAAAAGCTACCAAGACTCAACCATCAAGAAATAAACAGCATACACTTATATCTTATACTTATATATATTAGTAAGGAAAGTGAATCAATAATCAAAAATCTCCCAACAAAGAAAAAAGCCCTGGACCCAGTGGCTTCATAGGTGAATTCTATGAAATACCTAAAGAAGAAGTAAATTCCTCTCAAACTATTCCAAAAAATTAAAGAGGAGGGAGTACTTTCTAATTCATTTTATGAGGTCAGCATTACCTTACTACAAAAGCAAAGACAAAAGAAAACTAGACTACTATCCCAAATGAACACTGATGAAAAATTCCTCAACAAAATACAGATGCCAGATGTAATATGGTTCAACTTGAGATTTTTCAACTTTATGACAGTGTGAAAGTGACAGGCATTCAGTAGAAACCATATTTTGTATTTTTATCTTTTCCTGGCCTAGCAATCCATGGTACAATGCGTCCTCTTGATGATGGGCAGCAGCAGGAAACACAGCTCCTGGTCAACCATGAGATCATGAAGGTGAACAACCAAAACACTTAGAATCATTTTGTACCCATACAACTACTTTGTTTTTCACTTTCAATATAGTATTCAGTAAATTACATGAGGTTTTTAACACTTAAATATAAAAGAGGCTTCATTTTAGATGGTTTTACCCAGCTGCTGGCAGTAGGGTCCTAAACAGGCTAGATAAAGCTATGATATCTGTTAAGTTAGGCACATCAAATGTATTTTTGACTTCTGATATTTTTAACTAACTATGGGTTAGTCAGGACACCAACCCATAACATAAGAAAGAACTGTTATTACTAAAACAAATTCAGCAGTATAATAAAAGGATTACACCAGGAATGCAAGGATTCATTGCATTTCACAATATGTGGAAATCAATAAATGTAATGTAACACATTAAAAGCATGAAGGGGGAAAAATTGTCTCAATTGATGCAGAAAAAGCATATGACAAAATTCAACTCTTCCATGATAAAAATACTCAAACACAAAGAATAGAAGGGCACTACCACAACAAAAGCTATATATTAAAAACACCACCATCACCACCACCAACAAAAAACCACAGTGAATAGCCAACAACAACAACAACAAAACCCACAGTGAATAGCCAACAGTGAGATTCAAAGTTTTTCCTAGAGAATCAAGACCAAGACAGGATGGCTACTTTTACCACTTCCATTTAACATAGCACTGAAACTACTGAGCTATCAAAAAAAGGGGGAGGAGGGGGAACCTTGCCATTTGCAATGATGTAGATGAAGCTAGACTGTATTAAGCTAAGTGAAATAAATGTGTCAGAAAAAGACAAATACCATATAATTTCACTCCCATGTGGAATTTCAAGAAACGAAACAGATGAACATATGGGAAGGGGGGGAAAACTTAATTTTAGAGAATTATAGAGATTCATTTTTTTTTTTTAAGATTTTATTTATTTATCAGAGAGAGAGGGAGAGAGAGCGAGCACAGGCAGACAGAATGGCAGGCAGAGGCAGAGGGAGAAGCAGGCTCCCCGCCGAGCAAGGAGCCCGATGCGGGACTCGATCCCAGGACGCTGGGATCATGACCTGAGCTGAAGGCAGCTGCTTAACCAACTGAGCCACCCAGGCGTCCCTAGAGATTCTTAATTATAGAGAAAAAATAGGGTTGATGGAGGAAGCGAGGCAGGGGATGGACTAAATGGTTGATATGTATTAAGGTCATCACATGTTGTGATGAACATGGGATGTTGTATTTAAGTGATAAATTGCAAAATTCTTCTCCTGAATCCAATATTACAGTATATGTCAAATAACTAGAACTTAAACAAAAATTTGGAGGAAAAGAAAAGCATAACATAAAAACAAAAACAAAAAACAAAACACATAGTGCTGAAGGATCTAGCCAGAACAATAAGGAAGGGAAAAGACACCCAAGGTGTAAAGAAAGTAGTAAAATTATCTGTGTGCAAGTGAAATGATTTTATATATGGAAGACTCTCAAGCCCCCCTCAAAATAAATAAATAAATAAATAGATAAATAAATAAAATGAATAAATAACTTCAGTAAAGTAGCAGGATACAAAGAGAACATGGAAAAATCAGTTGCATTTCTATACTACCAATGAATGTTCTGAAAAGGATATTGCAAAAATAATTCCAATATGATAGCATCAAAAGGAGTAAAATACTTGGGAATTAACCAAGGATTTGACAGGCTTGTACAATGGAAAGTACAAAACACTGCTAAAAGAAATTAAGGTCAACAAGAAAAGACACAGAAAAAAAAAATAATGTAACCTACAATAGAAAAACCATTAGGGTATCAGTGGATTTCTTTGAAGAATTCTACATGCCAGTGGAGTGGAATGACATATTCAAAGAACTGAAGGACAAAAATGGCCAGCTAAGAATACTTTATCCAAGAGTTAACCCTCAGATATGAAGGACAAGTAAAAGCCTTCTCAAACACACAAAATGTGAAAGAGCTCACTATTACTAGATCTGTCTTGCAAGAAATACTGAAAGAAGTTCTTTAAGCTGAAATGAAAACAGGCTTATCAGACTCATAAAAACATATGAAAGTACACAACACAGTGGTAAAAGTGAAAATAATACAGTCACACATAGAAAACTCTAACTCTATATTAGTAATGATGTATTTATTAACTAAACTATAGTACAAAGGTTAACAGAAAGTTGGGAAAATAACTACAGCTATTATAAATTATACAACAAAATGTAGATAAACTCTAATGTCAGTTGTATAAAAAGAGGAAGTAAAATGGTGAAGACTTTATAGGCAATCAAAGATAAGCTGTTCTCAGCCTAAAATGGATGTTTTTATACAGTGTTTTACGTAAGCCCAATAGTAGCCACAAGACCAAAACCTAGAGCAGATCTACAAAAGACCAAAAAAAAAAAAAAAAAAAAAAAAAAGGTGGGGTGGGGGGGGGGTTGCTGACTGACATACCATCATGGAAAATAACAAATTTATAAAGGTTGCAGAAACAGGGTAAAATAAAACCAGAAAGCAATTAATAAGATGACATTAGTAAGTCCTTACATATTAATAATTGCCCTAAATATAAATGAATTGAATTCACCAATCAAAAAACACACAGTGGCAAAGTGAATAAAGAACAAGATCCAGCTATGTGGTACCAATAAAAGATCAATTTCAGGTTTAAGAATGCACAGAACACTCAAAGTGAAGGAATAAAAACAAAATATATGCAAATAGAAACCAAAAGGAAGTAGGGATAGCTATCCTTACATCAAAAAAATAGCTAGAAAATCTACAAATACATAACTCTTTAACAACCAATAAGTGAAACAACAGATTAAAAAGGGAATCAGTATCTTCAAATGAAAACGGAAACACAACATACCAAAACAAATGGGATGCTACACAACATTTCTAGAAGTTTATAGCAATAAATGCATATATTAAGAAATGAGAAAGACTGCAAATAAACATAACTTTAAACATAATTTATACCTCAAAGAAGTAAAAGAACAAAGAAAGCTCAGAGTTAGCAGGAGGGAAATAATAAATATCAGAGTTGGGGGAAAAAAATGTGTAAGAGACCAGAAAAACAATAGAAAAAGTCAACGCAAAGTTGTTTTTTTTGAAAGATAAATTTGATAACACTTTATCAAGAGTACTAAGTAAGAGAGAAAACTCAAACAAATAAAATCAAATGGATGAGAGGAAATTATAATTGGCTATAGAAATAGGCTAAGAGACTACTATAAACAAGTATATGTGAGCAAATTACAGAACATAGAAGAAATGAATAATTTCCTACAATCCTATAATCTTCTGAGACTGAACCAAGAATAAATACAGAATCTGAACAAAATGATAACATGTAAAGAGAATAAGTCAATAATCAAAAACCTCCCATCACTGAAGTATGCAGACCAGATCCCTTCCCTGGTGAAGTATATCAATGTTAAAGGAAGAATTACAGCCAATTATCAAATTTTTCCAAAAAGATGGAGAGAAGGAAACACTTCCAAAGTTTCTATATGAAGTAAGCAATACTCTGCTACCAAAACAAGATAACGACCCTACAAGAATAGAAACCTAGAGACCAATATCCTTGATGGATACAGATGTAATAATTCTAAACAAAACATTAGCAAACCAAATTCAAGAATTCACTGAAAGAGGGCGCCTGGGTGGCTCAGTGGGTTGGGCCGCTGCCTTCGGCTCAGGTCATGATCTCAGGGTCCTGGGATCGAGTCCCGCATCGGGCTCTCTGCTCAGCAGGGAGCCTGCTTCCTCCTCTCTCTGCCTGCCTCTCTGCTTACTTGTAATTTCTCTCTGTCAAATAAATAAATAAAATCTTTAAAAAAAAAAAAAAAAAAAAAAAAAAAAAAGAATTCACTGAAAGAATTATACACCAAGTGGGACTTATTCCTATTCCTAGGGTTCAAGGATGGTTCAACATATATAAATCAATAATTGTGATACGCCAGCTTAGTAGAAGGAAAAATAAAAAATGTATCATCTCAAAAGATGTTAAAAAAAAAGACATTTGATAAAATACATTCTTTCATGATAAAATCCCTCGACAGATTGAGTATAGAAAGAACATACCTCAACATAATGAAAGTAATATACAACAAACCCACAGTAACATCATATTCAATGAAGAGAAACAGAAAGCTCTTCCTCTAAGATCAAATATAATACAAAGGTGCCCACTGTCACCAGTCTTATTCAACATAGTACTGGAAGTCCTAGCTAATACAATCAGGCAGGACAAAGAAAAATCAACCAAATAGGAAAGGAAGAATTAAAACTGTTGTTCTTTACAGATGATATGTTCTTCTATGTTGAAAATCCCAAAGACTGAAATAAAAAACTATTGGGTCTAGTCAATGAATACAATAAAGTTGCAGGGTATAAAATTAAAACACAGAAATCAGTTGTTTTCTATACATTAACCATAAAGCATCTGGAAAAAAAAAAAAAAAAACTAAAGAAAACTACCATTCACAATAGCATCAAAAATAATAAGATACCTAATAATAAATTTAACCAAGTTAAAGACCTATGAAAACTACAAGACTCTGCTAAAAGAAACTGAAGATGACATAAATAAATGGAAAGACATCCCATGTCAAGGATGTGAAGAGTTAATATTGTTAAAATGTCCATGTTATCAGAGTGCTTGGTGGCTCAGTTAGTAAAGCATCTGCCTTCATCTCAGGTCATGATCTCAGGGTCCTGGGGTCGAGCCCTGAGTCAGGCTCCCCACTCAGGAGGGAGTCTGCTTCTCCCTCTCCCCTCTTGTTCTCACTCTCTCTCATATAAAATTTTTAAATGTCCATGTTATCAAAGCCATTTATATATTCAACACAATCAGTATGAAAATTCCTATAGCAGATGGTGGGGAACTAGGGAAGACAGCAAAGGAGTAGGGGACCCTCATTTCATCTGGTCCCTGGAATTCAGCTAGAGAGCTATCAAATCATTCTGAACACTGGCAAATTCAACCGGAGGCCCAAGAAAAGAATTGCTGCAATTCTACAAATAGAAATGTGTTCAATTTTGGCAAGGTAGGAGGTGTGGAGAAGTGACTCTTGAGGCGATATGTTGGAAGATAAACCATGGGAGAGGGACACTCTGAAAGCCGACTACCAGAAAGTGATATAGCAGCAGAGTGTAAAACTGGAACTTTCAGAAGTCTTCTGAAAGTGAGGAACATCCCTGCCTGAAAGGCGGTTAGGTGGCAAAGCAGACAGAATCCTAGCTGGGATAGTATGGTCTCAGAATCTCCAAGGTCACAGAAAGAAGGAGTGTGCATGAATGTATGAATGTAGCAGAGCTCACAGGCATTTGAGCAGGGATGCCAGCTGCAATCAGTGAGCCCAGGAGTGGGCTTTCAGCTAGGTGTTCCCATAAGCCACAGCACAGTTGATAAGGCAACCACTCTCCAATCAAGGCCCAGCAAGTGGCAGAAGCAAGACCCTTTTGCATCCCCTGGGAGAAGCAGCACAGGTGCAAACTGTACTGCAGGGTTTGGAGACTCCACACCAGGAGGCAGGTGTGCCTGAGATCAAAGCACTTGGTTACAGGCTGGGCGAGCAGAGTGCTGAGAGAAAACAGTGAGATCAAAGTGACTAACTGCTTTTTCCAGAGAATGCACTGAGGAGTGGGGGTCCAGGATCTTTCAACTCCAGAGATCAGGACACTGCCACTTCTATTTTTATCCTCTAAAGGCAGAAAGCCTTCAGGGAACAAAAGCTACATAGAGAAATCCAAAGCCACCTACAGTGAGCCCAGCCCCCTGGCAACAGCAATGCAGTTACACCAGGGGCAAAGACACCTGAGAATCAGTGTAAGAGGCCCCTCCCCCAGAAGATCAGCAAGAATATCTGGCTAAGAGCAAGTTTACTGATCACGCAGAAATGCAAAATTCCAACACTAGGAGAAAATAGTATGTAAAATTTGGGGTATTTTTCTCATGATTCTTTAGTCTTTCAATTTTAATTCATTTTCCTTTTCAATAATTTCTTTTATCAAGTCTTTTAAGTCTTTTTTAAATTTTTGTTTTTAGTTCCATTTTATTCTTTCAAGTCTTTTAAGTCTTTTTTAAATTTTTGTTTTTAGTTCCATTTTATTCTTTCATTATATTTTGTTTTTGTATGTATGTTTTTCTTGCTCTACAATTTTGAGATGTAATTTCTTCTAAAAAAGAGACCAAAATACACCCAGAATCAAGTGTATTGCTCTGTTCTGTTCACCTGATTATATTTTTAACTCTCTTTTAATTTTTATTTTTGCAGTTACATTCTATCTTTCCAATAATATTCATTTTTGTATATATACATAGGTTTTTCTTTCTATACAGTTTTGGTACCTAGTTTTCTAAAAGACCAAAATACAATCAGGATTTAGTGTATCTAGAGTATTGCTTGGTTTTGTTCAAGTGTCTGATTACATATATATATATTTTTTTCCTTGTTGGTTTCTGGTCTCTGAGTTTAGTATAATTCTCTGAGGTCATTGTTGCTTTTTTATGATTTTGTTCTCTCACCTATTCTTCTCTGGACAAAATGACAGGATGGAAAAACCCCTGAAAAAAGAGAATAAGAGGCAATACTGACTTCCAAGGACCTAATCAGTTTGGATGTAAATGATGGAATTATCAGAATCATTATTCTGATTATAAAGATACAATATGGACTTTAAAAAGCATAGGAAACACTAGAGAATCCCTTTCTGGAGAAATAAAAGAAATAAAATCTAATGAGGTTGAAATTTAAAAAAAAAGGCTACTAATGAGATATGATTAAAAAAAAAAAAAAATGAGACTGCATGCCTGGGTGGCTCAGTTGGTTAATTATCTGCCTTCAGCTCAGGTCATGATCCCAGTGTCCTAGGATCGAGTGCTGCATGTGGCTCCCTGATCAGTAGGGAGCCTGATTCTCATTCTCCCTCTGCCCCTCCCCATGCTTGTGTTTTCTCTCTCAAATAAATAAAATCTTCAGAAAAAAAATTGAGGCTCTAACTTCTGGGAGAAATGAGGAAGAAGAGAAAATTAGTGATATAGAACACCAAATGATGGAAAATAAAGAAGCTGAGAAAAAGATAAACTACCAGATCATGAAGGGGAGAATTCAAGATAGAAGTGATACCATAAGACAAAACACTTAGAATAATTGGGATTCCAGAAGAAGAGGAAAGAGGGAGGGGTGGAAGAAGGAAATTATAGCTGAGAACATCCCTAATCTGAGGAAGGAAACAGGCATTCAAGTCTAGGAGGCACAGAGGAGTCCCCCATCCCCCCCCCGCCAAAAAAAAATAGGTCAACACCCTGACATATAATAGTGAAACTTGTACAACTCAGAGACAAAGAGAAAATGCTGAAAGCAGCTCAGGACAAGAGGTCAGTAATGTTCGAGGATAGAAACATTAGACAGGCAGCAGACCTACCCACATAAACCTGGAAGGCAAGAAAGGTATGGTGTAATACTATTAAGGGTGCTAAATGAGAAAAAAAAAAAATACAGTCAAGAATACTTTATCCAGAAAGGTTGTCATTCAGAATAGGAGGAGACATAAAGAGCTTCCAGGACAAACAGAAACAGAGTTTGTGATCACTAAACCAGCCCTGCAGGAAATATTAAAGGGGATCCTTAAGCAAACAGAGAACTCAAAGGTAACACAGACCAGAAAGAAACAGAGATTATACACAAAACTGAATTCACAGGTACTACGATGGCATTAAATTCATATCTTTCAATAGTTACTCTGAATTAAAATGACCTAAATACCCCAATCAAAAGACACTGGGCATCAGACTGGATAAAAAAGCAAGACCCATCAATATGCTGTCTGCAAATGACTCATTTTGAACCCAAAGACAATACCAGATTGAAATAAAGGGGGTGAAAAATCATTTATTGTGCTAATGGATATCAAAATAAAGGTGGGGTGGCAATCCTTATAGCACACAAATTAGATTTTAAGCTAAACACTCTAATAAGAGATGAGGAAGAATACTATATCATGATTAAAGGGTCTATTCAACAAGATCTAACAAATGTAAATATTTATGCCCCTAACTGGGGAACAGCCAATTACATAAACAAATAACAACAATAACAACAACAAAAAACCCAACTAATAACAAAATTACATAAATGAATTAGTAACAAAAACAAAAATGACAAGAGATGTCTTTAACACCCCACTCAATGCAATGGACAGATCACCTAAGCAGAAGATCAACAAGGAAACAAGGGTTTTGAATGACACACGGGACAAGATAGACTTCACAGATGTATTCGGAATATTCCACCTTAAAGGAACAGAATACATATTTTTCACAAATGTATATGGAACATTCTCCAGAATAGATCACATACTAGGCCACATATCAGGTCTCAACTGGTACTAAATTACTGGGATCATTAACTGCATATTCTCAGATTACAATGCTTTCAAAGTTGATGTCAAATTACAAGAGGAAATTTGGAAAGAGCTCAAATACATGGAGGGCTAAAGAGCATCCTACTAAAGAATGAATGGGTCAACCAGAAAATTAAAGTAGTTAAAAAAAAAAAAAAATCATGGATACAAATGAGAATAAAAACACAACTGTTCAAAATCTTTGGGATGCAGCAAAACCGGTCCTAAGAGCGAAGTACATAGCAATATAAGCCTTTCAACTACACAACCTAACCTTACACCTGAAGGAACTGGAGAAAGAGCAGCAAATAAAGCCTAAACCCAGTAGAAGTGAATTAAGAGTAGAGCAGAAATCAATGAAATAAAAAACAAAAGAACAGTACAGATCGACAAAACTAGGAGCTGGTTTTTTTTTAAGAATAAGATTGATAAATCCCTGGCCAGACTTATCAAAAAGAAAAGAGAAAAGACCCAAATAAATAAAGGATCCAAATAAAAATCATGAATGAAAGAAAAGAGGATCACAACCAACATCAAAGAAATACTAGGAATTATAAAAACATTCTGGGCAACTATACACAAACGAATTAGGCAATCTGAAAGAAACGGATGCATGCCTAGAGACATACAAACTACCAAAACTGAACCAAGAAGAAACAGAAAACCTGAGCAGACCCATAACCAGCAAGGAAATTGAAGCAGTAATCAAAAATCTCCCAATAAAAAGAGCCCAGGGCCAGATGGCTTTCCTAGGGAATTCTACCAAACATTTAAAGAATAACTATAATTCTGAAAATGTTTCAAAAAACAGAAATGGAAGGCAACTTTCCAATCTCATTCTATGAGGCTAGCATTATCTTGATCCCAAAACCAGACAAAGACCCCATCAAAAAAAGAGAATTACAGACCAATAACCCTAATGAACATGTATGCAAAAATTCTCAAGAAGATACTAGCCAATAGGATCCAACAGTACATTAAAAAGAGTATTCACCACAACCAAGTGGGATTTATTTCTGAGCAGCAAAGGTGGTTCAACATCCTCAAATCAACGAATAAAGTGCATTAATAAAAGGCCAAGAACCACATGATCCCCTCAATAGATGCAGAAGAAGCATTGGACAAAGTACAGCTTTTTTTTTTTTTTTTTTTTTTTTTAAGATTTTATTTGAAAGAGAGAAGAGGGAGAACAAGCAGGGGCAGAGGGAAAGGGAGAAGCATACTCCCTGCTAGGCAGAGAGTGACACCAGGCTTAATTCTAGGAATGTGAGATCATGAACTGAGCCCCAGGCAGATGCTTAACTGACTGAACCACATAGGTGCCCCAGCATCCTTTTTTGATTAAAACTCTTTGTAGTGTATAGATAGGGGTAATATACCTCAATATCATAAAAGCAGTATACAAAAAGCCCACTGTAAATATTCTCAATGGGGAAAAACTGTGAGGTTCTCCCCAAAGTCAGGAACACAACAGGTATGCACTCTCACCACTGTTGCCCAACATAGTACCAGACAGACAACAATCAGACAACAAAAAGAAATAAAAGGCATCCACACTAGCAAAGAAGTCAAACTCTCACTCTTCTCAGATGACATGATACTCTATGTGGCAAGCCCAAGAGACTGTGTCCCAAAATTGTTAGAACACATACAAGAATTCCGTAAAGTGGCAGACATAAAATCAATGCACCGAAATCAGTTGCGTTTTTATACACCAAAAGCAAGACAGAAGAAACAGAAATTAAAGAACTGATCCCATTTACAATTGCACCCAAAACCATAAGATACCTAGAAATGAGCCGAACCAAAGAGGCAAAGGATCTGTACTCAGAACACTATAGAACAGAACACTATATATAAACAAAACCGAGGAAGACATAAATGGAAAAACGTTCATGCTCCTGGATTGGAAGAACAAATATTGTTAAAAAAGTCTACGCTACCTAGAGCAATCTGCACATTTAATGCAATCCCTATCAAAATACCATCAACTTTTTTTCAGAGAGCTGGAACAAATAATCCTAAAATTTGTATGGAAACAGAAAAGCCAAAGGAATGTTCAAAAAGGAAACCAAAGCTGGTGGCATCACAATTCCAGGCTTCAAGTTCTATTACAAAACTGTAATCATCAAGTTGATAGGGTACTGGCACAAAAACAGACACATAGATCCATGGAACAACAGAACACGGAAACCAGAAATGGACCATCAACTTTATGATCAACTAATCTTCAACAAAGCAGGAAATAATTTCCAAAGGAAAAAAGACAGTCTTTTCAACAAATGGTGTTGGGAAAATTGGACAGCTACATGGAAGAATGAAATTGGACCATTTCCTTATCTCGTTCACAAAAACAGACTCAAAATAGATGAAAGACCTCAATGTGAGAGGAATCCATCAACATCCTAGAAGAGAACACAGGAACCAACCACTCTGACCTTGGCCACAGCAACTTCTTGCCAGATGCATCTCCAAAGTCAAGGGAAACAGGCAAAAATGAACTATTGGGACTTCACCTAAATAAAAAGCTTTTGCACAGCAAAGGAAACAGTCAACAAAGCCAAAAGACAACTGACAGAAAAGATATTTGCAAATGCCTTATGAAAGGGTTAGTATCCAAAATCTATAAAGAACTTCTCAATCTCAACACCCAAAGAATAATTAATCCAATCAAGAAATGGGCAGAAGACATGAACAGACATTTCTGCAAAGAAGACATCCAAATGGCCACAGACACGTGGAAAAATGCTCAACATCACTTGGCAACAGGGAAATACAAATCAAGACCACAATGGTGTGAAGTGAGATACCACCTCACACCACTCAGAATGACTAAAATTAACATGTCAGGAAATGACAGGCATTGGCAAGGATATGGAGAAAGGGGATCCCTTGCATACTTTTGGTGAAAATACAAGCTGCTATAGTCATTCTGGAAAACAGTATGGAGGTTCCTCAAAAAGTTGAAAATAGAGCTACCGTATGGACCCATCAATTGCACTACTAGGTATTTACCCCAACAATACAAATGTATTGATCCAAAGGGACACCCACACCCCACAGTTTATAGCAGCAATATCCACAACAGGCAAACTGTAGAACGAGGTGAGATGTCCATAGACAGATGAATGGATAAAGATAGTGAGTGTGTGTGTGTGTATTTTAAGGTTTTGTTTATTTGACAGAGAGAAACACAGCGGTAGAGGGAACATAGCAGGAGGGAGTGGGAGAAAAAGAAGGAGGCCTCCCACCAAGCAGGGTGCCTGATGCGGGGCTCGATCCCAGGACCCTGGGATCATGATCTGAGCCGAAGGCAGATGCTTAACGACTAAGCCACCCAGGTGTCCCAGGAAGATTGGTATATATTTTTATACAATGGAATATTAGTCATCAGAAAGGATGAATACTTATCATTTACATCGACATGGATGGAACTGGAGGGTATTATGCTGAGTGAAATAAGTGAATCAGAGAAAGACAATTACTATATGATTTCACTCATATGTGGTATTTAAAAAAGCAAAATAGAGGAACATAAGTGAAGGAAGGGTAAAATAAAACAAGATGATATCACAGAGCGTGGGATACCTGGGTGGCTCAGTTGGTTCAGTGTCTTCCTTTGGCTTAGGTCATGATTCTAGAGTCCTGGGATCAAAGCCCATGTCAGGCTGCATGCTCAGTGAGAAGCCTGCTTCTCCGCCTGCTGCTCCCCCTGCTTGTGCGTGTGCTCGCTGACAAATAAATAAAATGAAAGAGAGAAAGAGAGAAAGAAAGAAAGAAAGAAAGAAAGGAAGAAAGAACTCCACAGAGCAAGGTAATCTATAAGAGACTCTTAATCATAGGAGAAAAACTGAAGATTGCTGGAGGGGAGAGGGCTGGGGGGATGGGGTAACTCAGTGATGGACATTAAGGAGGTGACAGGATGTAATGAACACCAGGTGCTATATAAGATTCATGAATCACTGAACTCCACCTCTGAAACTAATAATACCCTATGTTAATTAATTGAATGAAAATAAAAATATATTTTTAAAACCCTCCATTATTTAAGCCAAAAAAAAAAAAAAAGAAAGAAATTCCTATAGCATTTTTCATAGTAATATAAAGAAAAAAATCCTCAAATTTGTATGGAGCCACAAAAAAACCCTGTATAGACAAAGCAATGATAACAAAGAAAAACAAAACTGGAGCCATATTTACTGATTTCAAATTATACTATGATGCCATACTAATTATACAGTAGTATGAAAATAGGTATAAAATAGGCATTTAGATCAACAGAATAAAATAGAGTACTTAGAATTAAACCCCCACATATATAGTCAACTAATAAAGAATAAGGAAGCAAAGAATATTAATATTCAATGGAGAAAGAATATCTCTTCAACAAATGATGCCAGAAACACAGGATAACCAAATGCAGGAAAAGAAAATTGGACTATCTTACACCACACACAAAAATCACCTAGAAATGGATCAGACTTAAACATTTAGATAGGACAGCCAAAGCCCAAGTAAGAAAAAATTAACAAGTGGGACTACATCAAACTTGAAAGCTTATACAATGAGAAAGGAACAATTAAGAAACTAAAAGGCAAATAAATTATTTGTAAATCATTTAACAGATAATGGGTTAATACCCAAAATATACATAGAATTCCTGTAACTCAATAATGAACAAATCCCCACAAATTATCCACTTAAAAAATGAGCAGAAGAACTTAAGAGGCACTTTTCCAAAGACTTGCCACTGTTGGCATGAAAGGTGTTCAACATCATTAGCCACCAAGGAAATACAAATCAAAACTATAGTGAAATAGCCCTTCATACATGTTATAACAGATATTATCAAGAAAACAAGATAGTAAGTGTTGGCAAGGATGTATAGAAAAGGTAACTCTTGTGCACTGTTGGTGGGAATGTAAATTGGTTCAGCCACTATGGAGAAGAGTATAGAGGTCCCCCCCGCAAATTAAAAATAGAACTACTTTATAATCTGGCAGTTGCAACTCTGGGTATAAATCCAAAAGAAATTAACACTTTATCAAAGAGATATGTGGATGCCTGTGTAACTGCAGCATTACACGACAGCCAAAATGTGTCCATCAATGAGTAAATGGATGAAGACATGGTGATAAAAACAGATAGATGGACAAAGATAGATGCATACGTGCACATGTGTGCACACACACGCACATATATATATAAATGTGTATAAAGTGTGAACATATACATATATAAAATGGAATACTCTTCGACCAGAAAAAGTAGTGAAATCCTGCCAGTTGCAACAACATGGATGTATCTTGAGAACATTATGCTAATTTAGACATAGACAAATACTGTCCGATAGCTTGTATGAAATGCAAACAAAACAAAGAGTGAAATGGTGGTTACCACAGGCTCAGTAGTGGGGATATGGGAGAGAGGTTGTTTAAGGTACACATATGATACTAATACATAAATAAGATGTGGAAATCTCATACATAGTACAGTGATTATAGACAACAAAACTGTATTAAAAACATTCACTTGCTAGGAGACTAGATCTTCATTTTTTCCACCACTATTAGAAAATAATAATTAGGAGATGTGATAGAAGGACTCACTAATGGCTACAATGGTAATCAAATGGAACAATATATATCAAATTACTACACTATATACCTTTAACTTACAGAATGTTAAATGTCAATATTTCAATAAAAATTAGTATAATTCAATACTTCACTGATAAGGAAATAACATACAGATTGATTAAAATGTCACTTTTATTTCTATCAAAGGGTTTATTTTTCCCATGACACCTACCAAAAGAAATATTTGATCAATAGTGAAACAGTCAACATTTAAAATTAAAATAATTATGTTGTTGACAATGTTTTCAAATAATTCATGTTCACACATATTATGTCATAGTAAAATAATATAAGGGGAAAAGGTCTTCATAAACATAAGATAGGCATAAAACTACATATGAACTGGAAGTTTTCTTCCTAATCACAAATAATAACATACCAAAGATGTCATTTTCATATTATTTCTTCAGATAAACCATACCTGGGGGCCAGGGGGTTGGGGTGGGGTGAATACTCATTGCATAAAGCTCAGTTTGCTTTAAAAAAAAAAAATCTGAAACTACCATGGATATCCATTTTTTGTCAAGCACAGCAGTCACAAACAAGCCAACCTTGTAATAAAAAAGCCTTAAATGTGATAGAAATTCTTTGTACAAAATAGTAAAGTCATTTGAAAGGTCCTCTACCCAAAAGTAAATTGTAAACTGAGACTGTAGTCAATGCTCTCTGAATTTAGCAATCCTATTTCATGTCATATTTTATATCATAGAACATAGAAACTGGAGCTATAAGTATATACTATAAATTAAATTTTCTTAAATAATTGGAAAAAATAATTACAGAAGAAAAACAAGTCATCTTGCATACCTGATGTAGATTCACAGAATTCTACATTGTTTTGTTCATGAAATGCCTTGCATACCTCTATATACCTATCAGCTCAATAATGAGTTTGGCCCTTTTTACAGCTATAAAAATATGGGAACACCCAATTTATTTTTGTGGCCCTAGTATTAGGGACACTAATAAGAGAGGAAACACAGCAGAGACATTTTTTATTTTAAAGCGTAGGTTAATTTGAAGAATTCTCAGGCACCCAATTATATATTTTTTTATTAATTACCTGTGGGATAATGTATGTAAATCTATGTTAATGTGTGCAGCTGGAGTGCCAGAAGTTAGAGAGAAGACAAAGTTGAGAGAAAAAGGGAACAAAAATAACCAGAGATTTGTGACCAGTTAAGTTAAAGTGCATACTGTAAAGTTTAGAGCAATCATAAAATAAAATAAAATAAAAGTCAGAAGAAAAAAAATGGGATAAACATATCCTATAAAAAAAGGCAGAAAAGAAGAAAAGAGAATAGGATAGTATAAATAGAAAACAGCAAACAAAACATTTAAAATAAACCATATCATTATTCTATTACATATAAATAAGCATAGATTTAAAAAGCAGAGATTAGACAAGTTTTAAAAAACAGAAAAACAAGACCAAATGATATACTACATGCCAAAAATTTGAAACAGTCCAAATATTCATCAGATGAATGCGGAAACAAATGGCTATAATCATACAATGGGGGATTACTACCCAGCAATAATTATAACTCAATTACTGACATAGTTAACAACATGGGTAAACTTAAGAATGATGTGCCGAGCAAAAGCCCCCCCCTGCCCACCTACACACACACTAGATGATTCTACTTTCACACAGTATTAGAACATTAACAGCTATTCTACTACAGTGAGAGAAATTAGATTCACAGTTTCCTGGGGAAGAATATGAAGGTGCAAGAGGGAAGCACGACGAAAGTTTCTGGGCTATAGAATATTTTACTTCATGTTGGGCTAATGATTAAACAGGTGTATACTTTACAGAAACATCACTGAGCTGTATACTTGAAGTGGGAGAATCCAATGTATCTTATGTAGGTGACAATTCAATTCTAAGTCTATTTCTATTTCAATTCTACTCTAATTGAATTTCTAATTCCATTCTATTTCTAATTTCTAATTCAATTCTTAAATTTCTAATATTAAATTAGAAATCAATAAAAATATATCTAGAAATGTTCCAAAAATTATAAATTATACAATGCATTTTAAAGTACTATTAAAAAGTGATTTCCTGGATGTTTAAGAACATACATGCAGCTTAATTTAGAGTTTATAAATTTAAGATTATAATTAATAACAATGTGAAGAGTAATTAGTAACTTAAATGTTCTACATTTACACACAGACACACACACACAGATCACATATCTAAACACACACACATAAAAATAATTACCAATTGAAGCTGAGTACATTTGTTTCATGTGAGTTTCAATGACAGAAGGATCCCGAGAGCTGTAAATTCCCAACTCAGGGTAAAAGCTGGAGCCAATGTCATCCGGGGGACTGTGCTTCCCTTGTGGATAATTCTTGGTTAATCTAGGGTCCCAATGCTTCAGGACTGGATGGTTCCAATGTATATATTTACCATCAAATTGTGGATTTCCATACCAACTGTAATAAAATACATGTAAATAATAATTCAGAGGTTGCAGCTCTTCCAGGTAAGGTTCAGAGGCTTTGGAAGGTTTCATAGTGATTTCAACACTTTTTAAATTCTTGTTACTTGTTTCACGGTTGATTTTGTCATTGTTTTGGGAATCGAAGCTTTTCCCTAAGCGAGTTTGTTGATGAAGTAGTGGAAGAAGTTCAAGTCCAAAAGGATCTCCAAAAGTAGCTTTATTTGGTCTCAGCATTTTTAAACCCATCATCAGGGAGAAAATAAATAGAATAAAAAGTGACAAAATGATGCAAGTCCTTCTTCGAAACTTTGCCATGATGACATACTTTAAACTCCAAAATGGTAAATATTTAGCTGTAATTTATTGAAAAATGGTAATTAGTAAATGGTATTGACAATGTTTCCCAATGTATTTGAATGAAAACTAAAATCCCTAAAGTTCATTACATTGAAAAGTTTTAAAAGCGCAATACATTAGTTGTATCATCAAATACTGATGTCTACAAATCTATACACGGCTAGACTAAATGGTGGTATTTATTTGGAAGTATCACAATTATATTTTGTCAGATAAACATCTTAGAAATTTTATTTAAGAAAGTATTTTGCATCACTTGAACAGATTTTGTGTATGTTGAATATAGGGAAGAATATTCTATGCAAGTGGACTAAAATTTTCCAAATATAAAATTAAAGGCTCATAGTTTAAAAAAGGAAATACTTATGAATAGATTAAAAGCCTAGTCATTAAATGGATTTTCAACAAACTTTTAACTAAAATAATGACTGCACAAGAAGAGAGTAATCACATTTTATGACATTTCTGAAATGAAAAGAAAGATAAAGACTGATCACAAGTAAGGGATTCCTAATTTAAAAATACACTGCTTTGGGCACCTGAGTGGCTCAGTGGGTTAAGCTGCTGCCTTCGGCTCAGGTCATGATCTCCTGGGATCCAGTCCCGCATCAGGCTAGCTGCTCAGCAGGGGGCCTGCTTCCCTTCCCCTCTCTCTGCCTGCCTCTCTCTGCCTACTTGTGACCTCTGTCAAATAAATAAATAAAATCTTTTCAAAATAAATAAATAAATAAATAATAAAAATGCACTGCTTTATAACTATGAACACCTTACTGATCAAAAGTATAAACATGGACTTAAAACTTTTAAAATGGTATGGTGTTTGTATTTCTATGTTTCAATAACTATATATACACATGTGTGTGTAATGTGTGTATATGTACATAGGTATATACATATAAAAATGTCTTTATGTACAAATTTCTTACTAGAAAAGTATTTGGGGAAAAACTGACATTAACTTTATTTATAAAATATGACTTTTTATAATAAACCATGCTGTTGTTATTCTAGAGAATTGTTACAATAAACTAGTCCTAATAGAAAAGACAGAAAAATACTTAATCTAACCCGTAAGTAATTCTGTCTCACACTCACACACACACACACACACACACACACACAGACTTTCTACAAATTGCTACATCATTATGCATACAAGCAAGAAATACTAAGATGAGCAAGCATATTTCTTTTTAAGACTAAAATTATAGATTCCTCTCAAAGTTAACCGTGTTTAATTGCAAAAGACATTACACCTAAAGATTAATATGAAAGACATGTCTAGGTTGAAACACATAAATATTCAAAAAGGAAATTGCCAGAGTAAATGCCCATTTCCATCTCTTGTGCCCCTTGCCAATCACCAGCCCTGTCCCTTTACCTTAAGGAGAACTTGACTTTTGTATTTACCATCCTCTTACCTTTCTTCATAGTTTTCCAAAACATAAACAATCTAACCAATTTTAATTTTGTTTTACCAGCTTCAACATTTTATTTAAATAGATATGGTACATCCATATAAACATACATATATATATATGCATAGGTACACACACATTATTAAAATGCATATTAGCCTTCTACATGATTATATAAGTTTTACATATAGATATGCTATAAATATGTATAATTAGATATAATTAGATATACATAAAATATATAAAAATATTGTGGAACAACATTAAACCTTCTCTGACACTTACTTGATGTCTCACCTCTTTCCCAAACCTGCATTCCAAAACATCAGTTCTTTCACTCTCATTAAAAAAACCATGAAAATGGAAAGGGATAGGTATATAGGTCTGGAGAATTTTGTCTTAAAACTGTATTAATCCACTGATTTGATGAAAATGTTTTCATGCCAAGTATTCTCCTTACGCTTTGGAAATACAAAGTGACCCTTTCTCTATTGCTCCTAAGACTCTAGTTTAGGGAGTCCCTCCAAAAGTTATTATATTTTATTATTAAATGGATACATTGTGACCACACCAACAAACTAAATTCATTTAAGTATCTCATGCAACCAATCAATACCATTACACATAAACTAAAGCAAGCATTATGAAAATAGACATAGCTGACTCTAAGATGAGAAACAGTTAAGTCCTTACTGTTGTTTTTGAACAAAAATTTCATTTGGTTGAAATATCAACAAAAGTCTAGAAAACTAAAAAGATGTATAACTCAACTTAACTGAGAAACTCAACTGTGGAAAAACTAGTATGCTAAGCGCCACATGAAACAGACTGATTAGATAGATTTAGTTAGACATAGTTCTTATGTTCAAGGTGCTTAGAGTCCATAAGGAAAGCAAAAGACACATGCAAGTAACTGTAATTCAAAGAAAGGTGCCAGCAGAGAAGTGAAAGGCATATATAAAGCAATAAAATGCCTTACATAAGTTGAAGAAGATGCTTTAGGAAAAAAATAGTAAGATCTTAAAAGAATGAGTATAATATGCAAAAGGCTGATGGAAAAGGAAAGGAAAAAGATGGCCATAGTGTTAGAGAAAGTGTGCCCAAAGATATATTTACTGGACGTGAAAGACACATCATGAAACAAAAAAAAAACCTCTCTAGGCTGCAGCTAAGAAAACAAGATGAGGAGGAAAAATAAAGCTATCATGCCGTGCTAGAATCATCCTATACCAGAGAAAGAGGAGTTTTCTGCTAAATAGGAGACCACTGAAGACTTGTTACAAAATACTGCCATAAGAGCACTTATAAAAAATATTCAAGACATCAAACTTTACCATTTTCTCAATCTAATAATCTTCTATTCATAATATTTTTAACATACTCTCTTCCTACATCACTATTTCTAATGACTCTACAAACATGGATGATCCATACAGCAGTTTAGCCTCCCAATTCTTTGCCTCATTTCTAGAGATTGTTCTTCCACCCCCACTTCACCAACTCAGGTATCATACTCCTCTCTGGATCCAGTGTTTTATACCACTCCAAAATCTTTACTTCTCCCCCCCCCATTTTCCAAACATAACCTTTTGTGCTTTGAACCCCTCTAGTTTAATAGAATCCATTCTGGCAACTTCTTGACCTTATTGAGATGTCTTATCCACTGAGTCCACTGTTTCTGCTATTTCTCCTGTTCTTCATGTTTTGTCTCTAGTGACACAGTTTATCATCCAACATTTTAATTCCTCACTTCTCTCCTTTCTTGATACATACCTGGTAAAACTTCAAATAAATACGTGTGTCTTGACTTTGATTCAGAACTACAGAACTATATATTGGACAAAAACATGCAACCATGCTAACTTTTCACACTGAATTCATGACCACAAATTTCAAGTAAACACTCAAGACCACTTAACTTCCTGTTACCATACTCTAATATGTTCACTTTTCTAACCTCAGAATTTCATTTTCATTTTTCATCATACCCACTGAATTTCCTTTATTATCTTCAAATAGCTGGGTCTTACACAGTTGACCCTTCAACAATGTGGGTTTGAACCATGCAGATTCATTTATATGTGGATTTTTTTTTCCTGATAAACATGATACAGTACTAAAAATGTATTTTCTCTTTCTTATTATTTTAATACCATTTCTTTTCTTTATGTATGTAGGACATACAAAGCATATGTTAATGAACTATTTGTTACCAGTAAGGCTTCCAGTCAACAGTGGGTAATTGATTGTTAAATTTTTCCAGAGTCAAAAGTTATATGCAGATTTCTAACTGCACAGGAGTCAGCACCCCTAACCTCCAGCACTCAAGAGTCAATAGTACTTCATAGAGAAAAAAGAAACAATCATACAGGAACTCCCTTATGTTCCCAATAAGAAATTAACTAACCTACTGGCATCAACTTTAGTTAGCAAATGTTTGCAATTATAATATTTGTTCTGTTTCACTCCTTTTTCTTCTATAGAAAATCTTAATTTTTTGAATTTTGCTCAATTTTTTAAACTGCATTTTCTAAGTTTCTTTACCCTCTTATAAGGCCTGATCTGTTGTGTTTATCTTGTAGTCATTTATGAAATAATTAGCTCATTTCTGATCTTTCTTAGTTGTAATGTGCTTATTCATATCTTATAACTATTTTATTTCTATCTAAATACTAGTTTACAGTTGTCATATTTTATAAACATGCCTCTCTGGCACGCCTTCAGTGTTTACAAGTATGTTCAAACTTTTTGCCTATAAGGACTTTGTATGAGATTTGACTGATCTTTTTCTGTTACTGAATATTACATGAAATAATTTTCTCTCAATTTTTAGGAGTGTTTTATCATGGTAGTTTTCCCAACCCAACGCTCTAGAGAACTTATACTGTTTTTGTGAAATTTTTCTATGGCCTTGAGTTTTATCTGAGATCAGCTGGGTTTTCTTCCATTCCCACATTTTTCTGGATTTTTTTTTTCTTGGCTTCTATTTTGTTATTCTGCTCAATTTGAAAGTTATTTCAGGAAGTTACTCTTGCATGTGGGGGTTTTGTCCTGAATACCAAGATGCTCTAGCCTCTTTAGATAGAAGATTTCAAAGTTCCCCTCCCCCACTTGCAGCTATTATTCAGACTGGGCTATTGTCCTTTCAAATTAATATCTATATTATATTTAATATCCCCCTTGCAGCTTTTATTCTCAGACTGGGCTATCCTCCTTTCAAATTAATATCTATATATTTAATATATTCCATAAATAGAACATCTGTATCCGTGTTATCAATTGAAGCAGATGCACTATTGCTTTCTTCTCCTTCTTCCAGCACAAACCGAGTTAGAAGTCTTATAGCTGTGAGTGAGCTGTCCCCTTCTACTCTTACCTTGGGGTCTATGGGGATAATCTGTTATTTCAGTTTTGTTACAGGTATTTGTTTTGGTTTTACTATTTAATGGTCTGTTTAAGGATCTCAGAATGATTCAAACACTATACCACTGCTGTTGCCATCGCATCTTTAGCAGTATCTTTTGAGTTTTGTACCCTGTATTTTTATGACCACTTAGCTCAAAATATATTGAAATTTCCATTATTGTTCATCTCATGACTATAAGTGTGTTATATCTGTGAGACTTTCTAGATTTTTTTCTTGCTGATTTATAGTGTGAATCCACTGAAAACATCCCCTATATGATTTCAGTCCTTTGAAATGTGTTGAGACTTGCTTTAAGGCTTAATCAATGACTACTTCTATTAAGTGTCCCATATACACTTCAAAAGGATACATATTCCATAGATAGTGGTTACAGGCATCTACTTGTGTCTACCAAACCAAATATGCTAACCATTTTTTTTTAAGATTTAAGAGAGATAGAGAGAGATCACAAGTAGGCAGAGAGGCAGGCAGAGAGGCAGGCAGAGAGAGAGAAGGGGAAGCAGGCTCCCTGCTGAGCAGAGAGCCTGATGTGGGTCTCCATCCTAGAACCCTGAGATCATGACCTGAGCTGAAGGCAGAGGCTTAACCCACTGAGCCACCCAGGCACCCCAAATATGCTAACTGTTTTGTTTGTATTTTTTATATCCTCACTCATCTTCTGTGTTAAAAATCCCCCATGACTGTATTTATATCTATAGTTTACATAATTTTAATGTCATGTAGATACAAATTTGCAGACTGTTTTCCTAAAGTACTGAATCTTATTTTACAATGAAATGTCCTTTCCTTCTCCACTGATGGGTTTTGTCTTACATTCGACTCCAATATTAATTTAGCTACAATGGATTTCATTTGGTTCATGCTGGACCAGAGTATCATTTTCATCATTTTTTGTCACCTTAGTTAGCTTTTTTTCAAATAGGACATCACTTTATTATTGTTGCTGTTTTTAATCTAACCTGACAGACTCTGTCCAGTAATTGTAGTATGCAGTACATTTACAATTCTGCAAATACAGATATTTAAATCTACTTCTTACACCCTTGCTTTTCCTTTTGGCCTCCTTTCAAGTTCCATTTTTTCTCTTACCTTTTTATTTCTCCCTATTTGCTAATTTTACATTTACATTCTTTGCTTTTATTTTTATCTTTGATTACAGCATACATTCTCGTCAAAATCCAGGATGAATTAGAACTCTACTATGCCTCAACAATAAAAGCGCACTTAGAAGACTTTATTTCCTTTATCCCTCCCCCAATTTTGTGCTCCTGTTTGGTGTACTTTACTTTTCACACACATCTTAAACCCCACCAGATGGAATATTGTTTTACACAGTCAACGTTCATTACATTTACTCTTCCCTTTGCTCTTCACTTCCTCCTGCATCCCCCTACTTCCATTCAAAACAATCTTATCATGAAGAAATTACTCACTTTAATAAGGCTTTTAGTATCAGCCCGCTGCTAATAAATTCCATGTTAATTTGTTTAAAAATATATTTTGCCTTCACTGTAATATGGATCTATAGACTTCTATATTGGCAATTTTCTTTCAGCACAACCCATTATCTTCTGCCTTTGTTTCTGTTGAAAACAACTATTGTTTTCTGGTTCTTTCCCTTAATTTTTTAAAGACTTTAAGGATAATTTCTTTTTCACTGGCTCCTTTTATTATTTTTCTCATTTTTGGCTTTTAGCAGGTTCGCTATGGAATATGGTTTTCTTAGTATTTATCCTGCTTATGGGCCCAACATGCTTCTTCAATCTGTGGGTTGATATCTTTCCTTAGCTTTGTAAAATTCTTGACCACAATCTCTTCAAATACTGCTTTTGCCCATTATTGCTTTCTAATTCATTTCTCATGTTGGAATACATTACTCCTGTTAGAATGTTACAGTTTTTTAAACATTTTAAAATTTCCCTCATCTCTCCATGTCTCAGTCTGAGTACTTCTGAACTCTTCCAGTTTCCTAATTCTCTTTAGCTGTGATCTAATGTTATTTTACTCTTAGAATTTTCATTTAACTCTTTTAAAGCCATCGGTTATCTGCTAAAATTTTCCAATTTCTAATTCTCTGAACATGTTAATTCCACTTATTTAAAGTCCACCTCTATTAACCTGAACTGGATTCTGCTTCTATTGCCTGTTTTTGTTCTCTCTCAACATCTGGTCACTTTTTTTGCAAGCTGGGCATTTTTTTTAATTGAATGTCAGCCATTGTAATGAAAATTTTTAGAGACAATTTTTCTCCAGAGAAAACCTGTGTTTGCTTCTTGAGGACTGTTAGGGTAGAGGAAGATTATCTTAATCCAATCAGTAAAATCTTCAAACCTGGTTTTAGGTCCTTGTAAATATCTGAACTATTTCTGATTAATCTTAACTCACTTACATGCATGGATACTGAATTTAAAGTCATGAGTTTTAACAAGATCCTGCCACTTTCTATTTTCTACTTATGTTCTTAGCTTCTCTGCTCCTTTTAAATCAGGAGTTTGTTTTTTTTTTTTCTTTTAAAAAGATTTTATTTATTTATTTGTCAGAGAGAGAGAGAGAGAGCGAGCACACAAGCAGGCATTGTGGTAGGCAGAGGCAGAGAGAGAAGCAGGCTCCCCCCTGAGCAAGGAGCCCGATGTGGGACTCGATCCCAGGACCCTGGGATCATGACCTGAGCTGAGGCAGTGGCTTAACCAACTGAGCCACCCAGGCGTCCCTAAATCAGGAGTTTTAAACAATCCTCCCCTATTTCCTCCACAGTCTCCCAAAAAATAATGCATGTTGTAGGGCTCAAAGCCATTGAAATGACTAAGAAATTCCATCTGAATTCCCTTATAACCTGAGTTTAATGGAAGACTATAACAATGACTCAAAATTCATATGCAATAAAGGAAAAGGCAAATTAATTACATAAATTTAAAGATAGGCATATCTGAAAACACTATTAACAAAACATTATTAACAGTGAAAATACTGGCAAGTTCTTCTACCTCACTCAGAATTTTTAAAAACGCAAATTAAAGCTGTTCCTGGGTGGCTCAGTCAGCTAAGTATTCAACTCTTGATTTTGGCTCCAGTGGACAGCCTCAGGGTTGTGAGATGGAGCTTATTTGAGATTCTCTCTGCCCCTTCCCCCTCTAAAATAAATCTTTAAAATAATGCAGAATAAAACTACATAAAGATATCATTCCTTATCCAGGAGACTAAGAAAACAAAAACAAAAATACATCTTGTTGGTAAGAAGACGAGAAAAAAAGCACTTCCAAACTAGCTGAATGTAAATTGGTGTAGTCTTTTTGTGAATCTGGCAATAGCTAACAAAATTACACATCCATTTATCTTTGGACTCAGAAGTCCTACTTCATGGAAATTACCTTAAAAATAAAAAGCACATAAATAGCACATAAATCCATATATAGCACTTTAATTATAAAATACTGGGATGTTAAGCTAAATAAAAGGAGGAACAGCTCTTTGAAATGACATAAATTGATTTTCTGGATATACTGATATGTGATGTGAAAGAAGGCAAGTGCAAATAAAATATACATTGTCTCAAAAAAATATTTTCTCAAGTGCACAAAAGAAACACAGGAAGAATAAACAAGAATCTTAAGGAGGTTGATTATGTATGGGGGTAAAAACAAAGAGGACAGAGAATGTAGGAGGAGAAGTATGGGTAGAAGGGTTGGAGAATAGAAGGGAGTCTACTTTTTTGTACAGCTTTGGCTTTTTGAGCCATGTCATATTTCACATACTCAAAAAACAAGCATTAAATGCTAAATTCCAGTCAGTAAACTGTTTTTGCAATGGTACATGTTAGCAGATTTTTTTAAGATTTTATTTGTCAGAGAGAGAGAGCACAAGCAGGGAGAGTGGCTGGCTGAAGGAGAAGCAGACTCGCCGCTGAGCAAGGAGACCAATGTGGGACTAGATCACAGGACCCTAGGATCATGACCTGGGCCAAAGGCAAATGACGCTTAACTGACTGAGCCACCCAGGAGTCCTGTAATTCTTTAATGTGTATTCTACACGTAAGCAAATGTATGCTGGAAACTGGGGCTCATGATTTTCACAGACAAAAAGCTATGTAAAAAGTGGGAGGTTAGAATGAAACTCGTGTTGTCAGATTGTTAATTAGTATCTGCATGAATGTGTGGCTTTTATTAGTAAAAAGGGGTGTGTTTGTGTGTATACACATTAATATATTCATATTATTTCCTAGTTCTGTACACTAAGAGTATAGAATCAAAGAAACTAAGAGTATAGAATCAAAGGAACACATCTGGTCCAAGATGCTGTTTTTTAAATATCCTTTGCTGCTTAGAAGAACCAAGTTCCTTGGAGAAATGTTGATTCCCAGACTGTGACTGGGAAAGTACAAAATGAGCCTTGATTATCTTATCAGAAAGTAAGAAGTTTTCAGAAAGTGTCAGGGACATGTCTACTGGATATAAGAGCCAGGCTGAAGGGGCAACCACTGGCTAAATCCTGAACAATTTCAGCAATAACATAAGGAGTCATAAATAACAGGTATTAAAATAAGAATTAATGAATCCATACAGTTATTTTTTCATACTTTTTTTTAATGCAAAAATAAAAGGAATAAAGAAGACTCATATTAGAATGCCAACTAATAAATTTAGATGGACTAATGGAATATCACTATTCGGAAACTACCATAACAACCATAGTAGGCAAAAATCATCTACGGATATTAAATGAGGAAGTAAAAGTTTGATGAGAAACAGGATACCCATATATTACCAAACAATCTCCCCAAAAGACACCTAATTAATACAAAGGAAACAATAGTAACTCAGTGCAAAACCTAGCAGACAACACTTTAAACAAGTGATCAAAATGAACTTTGAAGATAACCCAAGAAGGAAACAGAATCACTGCTATAGTATGTCAAAATTTAACTTGGATCTAAACATGAGGAAACATCAGACAATGTATTAGACACTCACACATATGCACATACATATTACATGTAATGTATATAACTATATATAATGTAAAAGGTGTGTACATGTATACAATGATAAAGCAAATATAGTAAAATATTACCATTTGGTGAATATACAAGAAAAATAAACAGTAACTGAGTTGTTTGCACTGTTTTTGGAACATTTCTAGAAGTACCAATTTGAAAACTTAAGAAAGAAAGAAAGAAAAAATCCCAATCCCACCAGCAAATTGGAGGACATAAACTGGTAACCTAATGCTCATTTCCGGGAAGCGCCAATTAATACCATCCTTCAAGCTCTGCAATACAGGACTGCAGGGAGTAAAATTCTAAGAGTGTGGCAGCCCTACAGAGAAGAAAAGAGATGATACAACAATTTTGGCCTGCCTCTATCATTTCTAGTCCTGAAAATTCCAAAATATCAAGATATCAAGATGAAAACAAATCCTTCCCTTAAGGACTGTAAGAAATTTGACAAGCCATGAAGTTAAAAAAAAAAAAAAAAGGAATCCTGGATATAACAAGATCTCAACTACATTAAAAATACACAAAGAAAAGCACTAAGACATGTAAAATGATTACCTCTGGGTGATAAAATATAGTGATTATTTTCCTACTTTACCTTCTAAAATTAGAACATAACATTTCATAAGGAAAGATTAGGAAATAACAGTAATGAACATTTGCAAGACAGAGAACAGGAGCAATGATTATAGGATATAAAAAGTAGAAAGACCTTGCTTTTTGAGAGCCTGAGTGCTAAAATGTGTGGAAGAGTCAGATTGGCCTTGCAATCTAAAAACCAAAGTCCCAAATCAGCCATGTCTACCTCTTTAAAAAACAAAACAAAACAAAAGAACATATTACCTACTGTGTTTTCTGACAAAGCTGTTCTGTGAATCATGCAAGATAATGTACATGAAAGTGTAAAAGGATAGTATTTTAATCATACGGTAAATATCAATTAGATTTAAAAATAAAGGTGAAGAAATATAAAAGACAAATAGCTCTGAAACTTTTTTATATTTTTTAGATTCATTTCTCAGATCTACACAAGAACACAAAATGTCCATTTAAGGAAGAAGCTGCCTTGCCCCGCCACCCCACCTTTGCTTTTTTTTTTTTTTTTTCTTTAAAGATTTTAATTTATTTGAGAGAGGGACAGTAAGAGAGAGCATGAGAGGGGGGAAGGTCAGAGGGAGAAGCAGACTCCCCGTGGGGCTAGGAGCCTGATAAGGGACTCATCCAAAATCCCAGGATCATGACCTGAGCCAAAGGCAGTTGCTTAACCAATTGAGTCACCCAAGTGCCCCACCACCCTACTCTTACCTATAAATGTAGTTTAAGTTGGTCCTTCTTTTTTAATTACTTAATTCACTCACTTAGAATGTTCATTTATTACATCATTATAGATGATTCACTGGTTCTATCCCAACCTCCACATCTCTATTAACAGTAAGTCACAGCAACTTAAAGCCTGAGCACTGTGGTTAAAGGCGGATAACCTCCACCTGTGCCTTTTAAAGCTATTTTGCCTATTCAAATGACCTCATCTTTCTCTGCTTTTCTCATCTATACAATGAGTTATTACCGGATTCACAGATATTTGAGCATAAATTATAATAAAACTTTTAGAATCATTTCCTGTTTAGAGTAACACTGAGTATTATGATGATTATTAAAGATGGGCATTTGGCAAGCAATTAATAACATAGTTAATTCTACCTAAAAATCTATTCTCTACATGGCTAACTTTTAAAATGCTACTCATCCCTCAAGACAAAGCTGGAATGTTGCTTCTTTTTGATAACCTTCCCTAATGTTCCAGGGTGAAAAGTACTCATTTTCTCATACATTCTATTGTTACAGCTTTGCCTACTTACTAAAGTGGCATTTCTTTACATACTGCATTATGCTATTTAATTACATGCATTAGATCCACTACTGGATTGCTCCTTGGGGTCAAAAAATGGGAGTTCTCGTATCTACACTGCAGAAGTGCTCCACACATCTTATACATAGTGGCCATTACGTGTTCGGCTTGAACAATTTAATTTCAGGCCCTTTTGTTTTTGACATTAGTATATATTTGGGCAGTATGTGTATGTATAGATTCTACTGACTATACAGATGGTTGACCTTTTTACAATCTATACTGAACATATTATATAGCAAGAGACATCCAATAATTTTAAAAATTCATTTTAATAAAAATTATCTTCAAGATAGCAAAACCATAATGATTGTTGAGAAGCTAGCAATTCTAATGATCTAAGAAGAAAGGAATGGAGGAACTATTTGTCTTCGACAAAAGATGATTCAGAAATTACCTGAGAAAATAAAATTACAAGTTAACTGCAGATGTATGGATTCCCAAAATAGGAATCGACTCAAGGTATTGGCTATTGAAGACCTGTTTTCTTCAAAGGGCAGCTGACATTACATAATACACAGAAGTTATACCTAATAGGTTCTCTTGAAACTCTATGGTTTCTACTTTTGTGTTTTATGCTTTTAATCTTCGAAATGCTAGTTTTTGACTTAAGAGGTCTGAAAGATCCAGAGCATTGTGACATCAACTTATTTCAGAAAGTATCTGCTGTCAATCCAGTTAGAAACATCAAAAGATTTAACCTTTTAAAGACCTATTGTGACCTATTGCTAAATTATACAGACTTGCAGTGTTTTTTAGTATTGTTCTCTAATTTTATTTCCTAAGAAGCCATTTTAGATAAACAACTCTTAATAGAAGATACACCTGGAACTTTCAAAATCAGTTTCTATACCAAGGTTTCCTTGCCCAGGTGGTTTTAGTGTAAACATGTACACGCTCTGGCTAATGGAAATTCAGTTCCCATAATCTTATCCGACCGTTTTAGTCTTCATAACAACTTAATAAGTAAAACTTCTTTTTAACACCATTTTACAGATGACAGATGTAACAGAGGTACAGTTTTCAGAGGGCTTAGTGAAAGGCTAAGTAACACTCTGAGGTTAAGCACCAGCAAGAAGCAAATCAAGTTTGGCTCTAAAACTCAAGCTCTTGCTTTCTATTCCACCATCTTACAACCTACCACACAAATTAGGTTTAGAGACTTTTTTTTTTAAGCAGATGAACACTGCTAACAGGTGTCATGTTTTCATTTAAATAGAATGGACTTAGAAAACAATCTGTTACCTACTCATAAGCTGCAACTTAACTTTACTCTGGGGACAGTTTGTTTTCTGATCTTACACATAGTATTTAATCATATGACTAGCAGAAATGAATCTGTTTATGTTTTATGCACAGAGCCTGAAAGTCTACAAGAGTGACTGCGTCCCATTGTTTTTTCTAAGTTTACACATATCCCCAAAATTAGAAAAATCACACATTGTCATGAAAATACTCTGTAATGCGACAGTATTAACCAACCTGGATTTTATTTTCTATTTTTCTCTCAAACTACTATAGAAAATTCTTTAACATAAACAACTCATTCCAGTCCTATTTGTCTTTTTTGAAGTCCTATATCATCCTCCCTTGTTTTACTCCTCTTTAAATAGTTCCACGTTTTCTCTTAACATTCATCCATAGGGTCTTAACAATACATAAAACGAAAACCATCACGAATGCCTGAATTTCAGTCTGCTCCGGTGGCATGGGAAAAAGAAATTCGTCCGGCACAGCTGCATCCTGAAACTTAGCAAAAGATAAATGTCGATGCTGATAGAGCCAAACACGTTGACAAATGAATGGGAAAAACCACCTCTGGGGTGGCTTCGCCAACCCTACTCTCCTCGCCGGAGGCCCAAAGGCGCCAGGAGGCAGGCGGCCGCGACTCTCCTGCGACAACCCAAGCGCGGGCGGCCTCGATCCTCCCGCCTCTCCCCGCAGAGGAGAGGCATATAACCAACAAGAGAGAAGTACTTAAACTTTAAAAATATATAAAGATTACCTATAAATTAATATCCAAAAACAACAAAGCCTATAAGAGAGAGCTAACAGTGACGGGGGTGGGGGCGGGGGTATCCCGGGTCCCCAAAACGCAGCTCGCCGCCTCTCGCCCGCCTAAGGGGCGCGGGGTCAAAGGCCATCTGCAGAAGCTGCAAGCACATTGGCTAGGGGACGGGCGCGCAGGCGCTGGGAGGTGGGTCCCGAATTCGCCGCGGCCGCGTCTGCGGTGCCCTGACTTCTCCGGCTACTCACCAGGGTCTGGGAATCCGGCCACAGGCGGACGCTTCAGCCAGAGCCGTGGGGGTTGAAAGCAGAGGGAGAGCGGAAGCCGACACCCTGCGGCCTCACCGCGGCGAACCCATCCAGCCCCGCCTCCCAAAAGGCGCGCGCAGAGCGTTCCGGCAGCCCCCCGGTGGGCGGGGCCTGACGCCGGGCTCTGGAAGGGGGCAGGGCGCTGGCTTTACGGGCACGGGCTCCCCTTCTCTGCGAGCGTGAAGAGGGGCGTGAATGAAGGAGGGGAGAGCTTTTCCGGGTGTCCCGCGCAGAGAAAAGGAGCGGAGCCGACTCTGGCGGGACTCCCAGGCTCGCTCTCCGATTAGAGGTGACCCACCCCTCTCTTAAAAACTGTTCTGAAGTTGCTCTGGGAAGCTCTTACTAAAAAGGACCCCTGGTTTTGATGGGAGGCTTTCCAAAGTTGCTTTAACTCGAGTACGCAGGTTGTTTACAAACTAAGGGCGAGTTTTATCGTTTTTGAAAAAACTGGAACTTTTTGTGAAGGCCCTAATAGATAAAGATGACGTTGAATTAGCAAATCTATAAAATCACCTTTGTAGTGGATTATAGAAATAATTGAGAACAATGAGACAGGTATAAAGAACAAGAACTTTCGAAATAGAGGTTTCGGCTGAAGGGTTCCATTTTACATCAGCGGGAGAAGCCAAGAGAATTCTCTGTTTTGTTTGGTTACATAGTAACAAGGAAATCCTGGCTCACAGTCTAGAACTTGCTGACGTGAACAATTTGGTAAAGGCGTCCTTAAAATCACACTAGATTTTTAGTAGAAATTTTAGTTGTGAAATATGCATATATGAATGTATCCTGTATGTGCACATTTTAAAGAATAATAAAAAGAATACCCTCGTACTCACTACGGAGCTGAGCTGAAGATGCAGAATACCAGTATTTTTGAAGCCTTCTCAAAAGTTTTCTCCATCCCCCCTCCCAGACAGAAATAACCATTATGCTAAATTTTGTATTACTTATTTTGCATTTTGAACATAGTTATATATGTATGATTCCCTAAAAATATGTTATCCTTATTTTTTTATAATGAATCACACAGCATTTTCCCCTCCAATTTCTTTTTTTCACTACACATTTGTGTTTTGAGATTCATCTATACACGGATACATTTCACATAGGCTGGCACATCACCATAACACCTGTTATTGTTAGATTTTAAAATTTTTGTCTGCCAATAGCATCTCTTAATTTGCGCCTTTAATTTACATTAATCCCCTTGCCAATGAGCTTGTGTATATTTATAAATGCTTCGTGGCTATTTGGTTTTCTGTGCAATGCCTGTTCTCAATTTTAACTCACTTTTTATAGGCTTGTTGCTTTTGGTAATTAATTTGTAGATGATCTTTATATATTTTTAAAGCTTAAATACTTCTCTTCTTGTTGGTTATGTGTTTCAAATAGCTTTTCTCAGTTTATGGATTGTCCTTTAACTTTCTATGGTATCTTTTGATAACCAAAAGCTGTATATTTTAAGTACTGCTAGTTGTAACAAATTTTTACATTATAATTTCATCCATTTTGCTTTCTTATTTGTAACAGTCTTCAAACGTGAAACTATAGGATATTCTCGTTTATTTTCTAAAAGTTTTAAAGTTTAATTATGAAATATTTTTAGACATAGAAAAGTATAAATAAAATAATGAGTATGTTATAGGCTTTGTTGTTTTTGGATATTAATTTATAGGTAATCTTTATATATTTTTAAAGTTTAAGTACTTCTCTCTTGTTGGTTATATGCACTCAACTCTGCATATTGAAAAATTCAGCAAGACCTTCTTTCTTATGATTCTTTTTTTTTTTTAAGATTTTATTTATTTATTTGACAGAGAGTGAGATCACAAGTAGGCAGAGAGGCAGGCAGAGAGAGAGGGGGAAGCAGGCTCCCTGCTGACCAGAGAGCCCAGTTCGGGACTCGATCCCAGGACCCTGAGATCATGACCTGAGCCAAAGGCAGAGGCTTAACCTACTGAGCCACCCAGGCGCCCCTCTTCTGATTCTTCTCTAAAATTACCTTAATTAGAGGCGCCTGGGTGGCTCAGTGGGTTAAAGCTTCTGCCTTTCCGCTGGGATCAAGCCCCAAATAGGGCTCTCTGCTCAGCGTGAAGCCTGCTTCCCCCTCTTTCTCCCTGCCTGCCTCTCTGCCTACTTGTGATCTCTGTCTGTCAAATAAACAAATAAAAATCTTTATTTAAAAAATTGCCTTAATTAGTCCTGGCTGTTTGTTCTTTCATATAAACTTTAGGATGATTCAGCCAAGATCCATAAAAAATCCTATTTGGATATTGAGTGGAATGAGTTTGACTTTATTGATTATTTTACCCACAGGCCTGGGAAATAAGGAGAAGGATCTTTATTGCTAATGCCAAAAAAGAAGTGGAAACTGTTTTGCTAGTAGCAAGACAAAATCAACCCCAAGGATCTTGTGGGGTAGAGACTATTATAATAATAATAAGTAATTAGGAGAAGACAAAGGCACCTATTAGTTTAATACATTAGAACAGTTCTCAACAAGAATTCGATGAACAAAATTTTTATTTTTTCCCTGTTTGGATATTTTTTTCTCTCCCCTTTGGGAGCTCAGTGACCACCCTGATGTAACATATTTGAAATGTCCATTTACTACATAAAATCAATTTATATGCAGCTCCCACTTTTTTCCTTCTGGGAATCCCTCTATTGGATGAATGGCATATTCCTTCAATGCTAGTTTTTAGTTGAAATACATGTAAAAAATAGCCAATTGAATTTGCCACAAATTATAGCCATCCTATATTTGAAAAAATTGTCAGGATTTAGTATGTAAAAATATTTGTGATCATTACAACAAAACATTGTTCCCATACCTCCCAATAATCAAGAAATCCACACGAAAACACTTTGAACAATGATGACATTGTCTCTATTAGTGATATTTCAACATTTTTTGCCATTAGGAAGGGACCAACAGAACAGTCAGAGTTTTAGGATGGGGCATTAGATGCAATCCCAATCCAATTTATAAATACCATTTTGCATTGAATCTGATGGTTAGAAAAAAATCATTCAATGAGAATCTATTTACCCTAATTTATTTATGCTGTCAGGCATAATCAAACAGTTTGTAAGAAGTAGGCATACACTGATATAAAATAAAACATGCTTTCTTTCATTCAACATCAGAATATTTATTAATATAATAACTTCCATAAACATATTAGAGTCAGGAATAATGATTATTTCAAAAAATGCAGGAAAAAAACTAGGCCCTCAGGACTGGTACTCTTTTACTTTGATTTATTAGGATTCTATACTACTGAAATCTTACTTTAGAATTTCTATTTCTGTCAATTTTAAAATTGGTAAATTGGTGACAATAATTGTCACGAGAGAGAAAGTTATCTAAATGTTTAAATTAAAGCAAAAAAGGAATTTGCATCCTGAAATTCCCTACTGCACTGTAAAAGATTAGTGTCTCCTTGATGGCATGGATTTTGCCCTTTTTATATGTTCAGAGTCAGCAAAAGTTGTTGACATAACAAGAATGCAACAAATAATTTATTCAGGGGATAAAAGAATTAAAGACTAAGAGGTTACTTACTCATTATTATTTAATCCTACTTTCTGATATGTATTGTTTGCTCTAGTCCTAGAACTGTCCTCACTGTCATCTGAATACTTCGTGTTTTCTTCCATCCAGTCCCTGCAGTTTCATTAGAATCTTCTAGACATATTATGTCATCTCATATCTTTGTTCATCACTCCACTTACCTGACATGTCTTCTCACTTCCTGTCTATTTCCTCTCCATTCAAGTTAGAGTTCTTTTTTGCAAGATATAGAAACTGAGTTTGGCACATGAAGCATAAATAGAACTTATGTGAAAGGTTACAGAGAAGAGCAGAAAGGTGAAGTCTAGTAAATAAATCAATGGGCGGGAACACAGAAGGGCAGGACAACTGGGATGACAGCTTCCTGCAATGGTACAGATTAAGACACTGATAATTTCAAGTGTGCACTGAGCTCTCAATGTTTGTGACACCACCATGAAGAATCTCTCCATTCTGCCTGTATTGTTTGCCTTAGTTCTTCAAGATTCAAATCTTTGGTTGGAAAAATTTGATGAGCTAAGCCTAAGTTATATGTCTGTATCTCCTTAGCATCCTTAAAATGGAAGTCAGTCCTTTTGGCTTCCTTAATGAGAAGTCATGTACAAGACACACACTATGGTTTTCCTCTAAAACCAGGATTTTTGGATTCTAGAGCCAACAAACAAACAAATACAGTAAATCTCAAAAGTTCAATTATCTACTACATTATGCTTCAATGTCCATATCAAGTCTGCCTTCTTTAATGCTATTGTACTATGTACAATGTAATTATTACTACATACCTACATTAATAACTATTACATTATAGGCAGTATTATAGAACAGCAATAATTTCTTCATTAATTAAATTGTCATACCATTCTTTATATTTTCCTATATAATGATGTAACTAGGCTATCTCTTGACATCACTTGGGATGCAAAGACTATAACTCCCAAGAAATCCCCTGAATATAACGCCAAAGCCTCTACCAGCTGATAGCAGCAGATAATTCAGAAATACAAACTCTTACCCATCACCCTACTGCTCTAATTTTTCACCATGTGTACCCAGCGTTCTTGAGTATCTACCAGTCTTGACAACAAAGAATCCAGTCTAACTCTACCTTACATAAATTCATGACTTGTGATATGAGTCAAAGAAGAAACTGGTGTTGGCAGTTCATGTCTCTAACTTAGAGCTGTGTAAATTCTCTGACCTTGTAGTGACCATAGGGGCTAAGGTGCCTTCTTTACTAATTAGTAGAGACTGATTTAGGATTTACTCACACCCTAGTATTAAACTCAATGTAGGTAATTCTCAACTGCTACAGTCTCAATGTTTGCATCCCTTCAAAATATGTTGAAATAAAACTACTCGGGTGATGGTACCAGGAGGTGGAGACTTTTAGAGGTGGGGACTTTTGAGGTGATTAGGTCATGAAAGCAGAACCCTCATGAATGGTATAGTGCCTTTAGAAAAGAGGTGCCAGAGAGACCCTGTTTCTCTTCTAACATCTGAGGATAAAATAAGAAACCTATGACCCAAAAGAGGGCTTTCACCTGACCATGCTAGCACCCTAATCTTGAACTTCCAGCCTTCAGAACTGGGAGAAATAAATGCTTCATGTTTATAAATCATCTGGTTAACATATTTTGTTAAAATATTTTGTTATAGTCCTTAAGCAGACTGAGAAACCAACTAAACAGGCCAAGTCCCTTTGACCAAAGCTCTTTTCATTTCTGATTGAAGCACTGGGCCAGGTCATGGCACTGCAAGTGATGGAGAGGGGGGAGAACTCCAGTGTCATTACTGTTCCACATAGAGGTGGCAGAGCATTAAACTCTGGCTGATTGGTGCTGGTAGACTAAATGCACTGTTGACTGGATATGGGCCATCTCTCCTGGCAAGACCCTGTTCCATGGGGCCATGAGACAGACGCTTGTCTTTAATTGAAACCTGGGCCAGCAGAAAGATATGGCACTTCCTGCGTGGGGCAACTACTCCACAGGTTGATACATAGCCTATCAGTGTTTTGAGGGAAGGAAGTTTCATGTACTAGGATCAAGTACATTAATTTTATGCCGAATTAGCCAACCCCCAAATTTTGTACTACCTGAAGTCCAGATTTTATAGTTATCTTCTAAGGCATTGGGTTTTGTTTTATTTTGTTTTTTCCTTTCCTGAACGAAACATAGATTCCTTAACCAAACTGACCTAACCTTTCTTCTGCCACAAAACCATCATCTCCTAACATTAAAAAAAAAAAAAAGAGCAGTTTGCAAAGTTACTAAAAAAACAAAAACAAAAAAAGTCTGTTATTGCTTAAGATAGATGAGCCTACTCATCCTCTATTTATGTAAGACAGAACACAAGTAATTTTTCTCAACAGCGTGCTGCAAGGTGATTTTCTGTGCCTGCTTATTCTAAGAAGTAGCTGGCAATTTCTCTTGCTAAAAGTGTAAAGGAAAGAACATGTACTTATTCTCTGATAAAATATCCCTCTATTAGAGAACCCAATTAAAAAGGAGGTCTGTGCCTTGTACATCTTTTTTACCTCACATAATGTCAAGATCCATGAGCACAGACACAAAGATGTCTAATTCACTGCTGGGTCTCCTATATCCAGCATGAAGTAGGTGCATGTGGTAGGATGAGCGATGGTCCCCTAAGAGAACTCCAAATCTTCTGAAAATGTGAATGTTACTTTACATGGCAAAAGAGACTTTGCAGATATGATTAAGTATCTTGAGATGAAGACTGTCTGCATGGGCCCTAACTATCATCACAAATGTCCTGATCAAAGGCAGGGAAAGGGAAATTTGAAGAGAAGGAAACGTGGCAGCTGAAGCAAAATGATATGTTGCCAACTTTAAAGATTGGGGAAGGGGCTGCAAGAAAAGGAAGGAAAGGAATGCAGCTCTAGAAGCTAGAAAAGGCAAAACAACAGATTCTCCCTTAAGCCTCAAAAGGGAGAGCTACCAACAAAGCTAACACCTTGATTTCAGCCCAGTGAAATTAACTTCAGCCTTCGGAATTCCGGAACTGCAAGAAAATAAATGAATGCTTTTTTAACCAACCAAGTCTATACTAATTGCTTCCAGCAACTAAAGGAAACTAACATGGCGCTCAAAAAATGTGTTGAATAAATAAAGCAATGAACAGCAGGGCTTCAGTAAATGTTACATTAATTACGAGACAGCAGGTTGGTCTAAAAATAGTGTGTGGAAAGAAAAACGGTAGATGTACCATTTACTCTTCTTTTTATTGTGGACATTAAAATGTTTTTTTTGGATGTGAGAGAATCATCACTAATTGTCACTAACCTGAACTGGGGTTTTCATTCATCAAATATTATTCTGGTTGTTTTGGAAGTTTTGTTTTGTTGAGATTGCTCAATACGTTAATTTTATAATTGGTTTTGATTATGCATTTATAAACAATTTTGGGGGGCTGCCTACTGTCAGAATACATCAGCTCAGAAGAAACATCTGCCTTCTAGGAGCTTGGTATCTAGAAAATACAGAGACACACGTTGTGTGGTTTATATTAATTATCCATTTACCACTGAATGGGCTACTTCAATTATATTTGTAGATGTCTATATTTTCAAGAGTTTGTGTTCCCGTAAGATGGGCTTTCCTTCATTCATCCTTATATTTTTATAGCACCTGGCCCAATGACTTTCGCATAGCAAGTCTTCAAATATGTTTCTTTAACTGAATGTGTTTAATGGCCAGAAATTCATTCTTTATTGACTAAATAAGGAATAAAGTACTATGCATCTATGTGTGTATGCATGTTCACTCCTGTATGTGATACTTGGTGGTAATATTTTTATGTTCCTGCTTCTTTCAAAATAAATCTTTGAGTAGGATGCTTAATCATCTTTTAGAATAACAAAATGCAACAATAAAAGCAGAACTTACCAAATTACCATTTTTTATTTTATAGCAAAGAAACACACATATATTTTCTAAATACTCTCTTAATATTTTATGATTCATTAGAAAAATATAATGTGCTCCCAGAAAGATTAGAAATAGTTTTATGCATATATTTTAACTGCTTTTATATATTTAGAACTTGTTCTAGGTATGAAATATCTTTATTTTGCAATATTAATTTTTCTATTTTATACAACGTGTTCAGGAAAAGTATAAAAGAAAATATCAAAAGAATGAGAAAATATTGACTTTAAAAAATATTTTCCAGGTGAGTGTCAATGATACTTAGTCCATTTAAGAAAACAAGATAAGGAGATTTTAGATTGGGTTTACCAAGAAACAGAATATATTGTCCTCTCCCAAATTTTTCTCCAACATTTCTGGTTCAATTTTGATTCTCTCCTATATGTGTCCAAGCTCCCTAGATGATTGTTATCTTCCTCATTCTCCCTGGGGGTATTTTTGTCTCCAAGTCTGAGATTTCTTTTCCCTTGAGCTCTTACTGTAGGCAGGTTTGTAGTTCTGAAAATTCTGACTGGAGGTACCTGTTTGGGTTCATTGGCTCCCCTTAGATTAATTCAGGCTTGCATCTACTGGGGCTTTGTTGGAGTTATGGCAACTCATAGAATTTTAGAGTGTGACAGGATATTAATGTTCAGCAGGACAGCATTTCTCTTTGTAGAACAATCTCTTCTACAACACTCCAAACACATGGTTACTATAGTTTGCTTGGCAACAACCAAAAATAGGCAACTGATGCCCACAAAGTCAGAATAACTTGCTGCAAAGTTTCCCTCAAACTAAGCCAAAACTAAGCTTATCCCTTCCATACATTGATCCTAGCTCTTAGGAGCTACAGAAAATACTACAATCCTTCTTCTACAAGAAAGCCCTAAAAATATACAAATATACTTCTAATTTTCTTTGCAAGTTTTTTTAGAGAGAAGTATTTGACTTCTTTAAAAATTCTCTGTGACTTTGTAGCCAGTGCAGAATATACTCTATTTAGTCTGAGAAGTCCGTATCAAGAGGAAAAGGAAAGCTCTAATTTCTCATATGAGCTTACTTTAAATATCAAGTTTCTGATGAACACAATACTGGGTAAACCAACCAATGTTCATAGCCCCCTTCCCAAATACATAAAAATGCTGAGCAAAATGTAATTCTGAACTATTTGGTTTTAATATATAACAGAGTAGAGAAAGAGAGAGAGAGAGAGAATACTTTCAAGTGTCTAAAACAGAATTTGAAGCCAAACAACAAAGGCAACAATACAATTAATAATAGCAACAACCCATTAGACACAGGCAGTTTTAGAAGAACCACTGAAAACTGTTCAAAGAAACAAGAAGATTTTTACAACCTTCTTGAGGATAGTTGCTGGATATGTGCTGAGCAACCTGAACCAGTTCAAGATGTAGAGCAGTTGTAATGTGCCACAAGCTTTCAGAAAAAGTGAAATGAACAAAAGTGCTTAGTTGAGTTAATGACACAACCATTGTGGGTACTGAGTTTCATGACCATATGTTTATGGTAAACATTTTGTACTTTTTTAGTACTGTGCATTATACAAAAGTGAGTTTATATAGTCATTTAAAATGTTAAATAAAGTTGAAACACTTCAAAACACAACAAAAATCTAAGGAGAACTCCACACTTAATTTTGGGGCACCTGGGTGGCTCAATCGATTAAGCATCTGCCTTTGGCTCAGGTCATGATCCCAGAGTCCCAGGATCCAGCCCTCTGTGGCTAGGCTCCCTGCTCAGCCAGGAGTCTGCTTCTGCCCCTCCCCCTGCCCTCTCTCTTTCTTCCTCACTCACTCTCTCAAATAAATAAACAAAATCTTAAAAAATAATAATACAAGGAGAATCTTGGAGGAGTCTGGGGAAACTTGGTAAGCAGCTGAAGCAGGTGTAATTTTGGCTTTTTAGATATTTTATTATTTTTTATTTTAAAATCTATTATAGTTAATAGTGTTATATTAGTTTCAGATGTACAATATAGTAAGTCAACAATTCTATACATTACTCAGCACTCATCATGATAAATATACTCTTAATCTACACCTTAAATATATATATATATTTATTATTTGATATATATATATATATATCTTAAAATATACTCTTAATTTATACTCTTAATTATACCTTCACCTAGTTTACCCATCCCTACTCTGGTAACCATCAGTTCTGTAGTTAAGTCTGTCTCCTGATTTCTCTTCTTTTATTCTCTTTTGCTCATTTGTTTCTTAAATCCCACATATTAGTGAAATTATGTGGTATATGTTTCTCTCTAACTTATTTCACTTAGCATTACACTCTTTAGCTCCAAGTATGTTGTTGCAGGTGGCAAGATTTCATTTTTTATGACTGAATAATATTCTATTGTACACACACACACACACACACACACACACACACACACTTTCTTTATCCATCCCTCTATCAATGAACACTTGGGCTGCTTCCATCAGTTAAATGGGATTGTTTTCTTAATTTCTTCCTGCTGATCCATAATCAATATACTGAAATGTGATAGATTTCTGCACATTATTTTTATATCCTGAAACATTACTGAATTCATTTATTAGTTGCAGTAGTCTTTTGGTGTTTAGGGCTTTCTATACATAGTAAATTGTCATGTGCAGATAGTTACAGTTTTACTACTACCTTACTAATTTGAATGCCTTTTTATTTCTTTTTGTCTGAATGCTGTGGCTTGGACTTCCAGTACTATGTTAAATAAAAGTTGTAAGAGTGAGCATCCTTGCCTTGTTCCCACCTTAGGGGAAAACTGCAAGTTGGGAAAAGCTGAGGATATCCACTGAGGATAATGCTAGCTATGGGTTTTTCGTATATGGCCTTTATTATTTGAGATATGTTCCCTGTAAACCTACTTTGTTGAGGGTTTTTTGTCAAATGCTTTTTCCGCATCTATTGAAATAATGATATGGTTTTTATCCTTTTTCCTATTGATGTGACACATTATATTGATTGATTTATGAAGATTAAATCACCTTTGCATCACAGGAATAAATCCCACTTGATTGTAGTGAATGATTTTTTTAAATGTATTGTTGGATTTTTCTGCTAGTCTTCTATTGAGGATTTTCACATCTATGTTTATCAAACATATTGGCATGTATTTCTCTCTCTCTCTTTTTTTTTTTTTTTTTTTTTTTTTTGGTGGTGTCTTTAACTGGCTTTGTTATCAGGGTAATACTGACCTCAAAGAATGAATTTGGAAGTTTTCTTTTTATTTTCTTACAGTAGTATGAGAAGAATAGGTAGTAACTCTTTAAATGTTTGGTAGAATTCACCTGTGAAGTCCTCTGGCCCTGGACTTTTGTTTGTTGGGAGTTTTTTGATTATTGATTCAATTTCATTGCTGTTAATCGTTCTTTTCAAATTTTCTATTTCTTCAGTTTTGGTATATGATATGCTAGGAATTTTGGTAGATGATATGCTAGATATTTATGCATTTCTTCTAGGTTGTCCAATTTGTTGGCATATAGTTTTTTACAATATTCTCTTACAATTGTTTGTATTTCTGTGGTGGAGTAGTCATTTCTCCTCTTTCATTTGTGACTTTGTTTGAATCCTGTCTCTCTCTCTCTCTCTCTCTCTGTCTCATGTGTCTGGCTAGACGTTTATCAATTTTGTTGATCTTTTTAAAGAACAAGCTCCTGGTTTCATTGATCTGTTCTTTTTGTTTGTTTGTTTCTATATCGTTTATTTCTGCTTTAATCTTTATTATCTCCTCCCTTTTGCTGCATTTTGGTTTGTTTGCTCTTTTTCTAGCTCCTACAGGTGTAAGGTTAGGTTTTTTATTTGAGATTTTTCTTGCTTTCTGAGGTAGGCCTACATTGCTATAAACTCTCCTCTTACAAATGCTTTTGTAATTTCAAAGATTTTGGATTGTTGTGTTTTCATTTTCATTTGTTTCCATGTATTTTATTTTATTTCTTCTTTGATTTCTTGTTTGACCCATTCATTGTTTGATAGCATGTTATTTAACCTCCTTATATTTATGCTCTTTCCAGATTTTTCTCTCGGTGGATGATGTCTAGTTTCATGTCACCGTGGTCAAAAAAGATGTATGGCATGAGTTATATCTTTCTTAATTTGTTGAGACTTGTTTTGTGGCCTAATATGTTGTCTATTCTGGAGAATGCACCATGTGCAGTTGAAAAGAACGTGTATTCTACTGTTTAAGGATGGAATGTTCTGAATATATACCTGTTAAGTGTATCTGATCCAGTATGTCATTCAAAGTCACCGATACTTTGTTGATCTTCTGTTTGGATGATTTTTCCATTGATATTATTTGGGTGTTAAAGTCCCCTACTATTATTGTATTACTATAGATTACCCCCTTTATATTTGTTATTAACCATTTTATGTATTTGGTGCTTCCATGTTGGGTGCATAAATATTTGCAGTTGTTATAACCTCTTGTTGCATTGTCCCCTGAATGACTAGTGTACTTCTTTGTCTCTAATTACAAACTTTGTTTTAAAGTCTATTTTCCCTGATATAAGTATTGCCACTCTAGCTTTCTTTTGCAATTCATTTGCATGATAAATGTCTCTCTATTCCCTCATTTTCAATCTGCACACGGTTTTAGGTCTGAAATGAATCTCTTGTAGGCAACATATAGATGAGTCTTGTTTTTTTATTCACTCTGTCACCCTATGATTTTTGATTGGCGCATTTAGTCCATTTATATTCATAGTAATTATTGATAAATACGTATTTATTGCCATTTTTTACTTGTTTTATGGTTGTTTTTAGTTTTCCTCTGATTCTTTCTTCTCTTTCTCTCTTTCATGGTTTGTTGGCTTTCTTTAGTGGTAGGCCTGAATACTTTTCTCTTTATTCTTTGCGTATGTGTTACTGGTTTTTGTTTTGAGGTTACAATTAGGTTTGTATATAACATCTTCTAAATATAGCAGTCTATATGAAGTTGATGGTCACTTAAATTTGAATTCATTCTTAACTCCTCCACCTCCCACGTTTTAGGTACATGGTGTCATATTTTACATTTTTTAAAGAATTTTCTGAATCCCTTGACTAATTTTTACAGATACACTTACTTTTACTGATTTTGTGCTTCCAAATTTTTATACTCTCACTTATGATCTTTCCTTTCCACTTAAAGAGTCCCCTTTAACATTTCTTGTAGGGCTACATTAGTGGTCATGAACTCCTTTTGTTTTTGTTTGAAAAACTGTTTCTCTTTTTATTTTAAATAATACTCTTGATGTATAGATGTATTGAAAAACTCTTTGTTTCTCTTTTTATTTTAAATAATACTCTTGATGTATAGAGTATTCTTGGATACAGTTTTTTTCCTTTCAGCACTTCAATCATATCATACCATTCTCTTCTTGCCTGTAAAGTTCCTGCCAAAACTCTCTGATAGCTTTATGGGATTTTCTTATATATAACTATCTTCTTTTCTCTTGTTGCTTTATAGGTTTTTTTTTTTTCCTTTATCACTACTTTTTGCCATTTTAATTACTATGTGTTTTGGTGTGGATCTCCTGGGGTTGATTGTGTTGGTGGATTTCTCTGCCTCCTGAATCTTGATGTCTGTTTCCTTTTCTAGATTAGGGAATTTTTCAGCTATTTTTCTTTAAATAAATTATCCCCTTTTTTCTCTTTTCATCTTCATGGATCCCTATAATGCAAATGTAATTATGCTTGGTGGAATTGCTGAGTTCTGTAAGTCCATTCTCATTTTGCATAATTCTTTCTTCTCCTTATGCTCAGCTTGATTACTTCCCATTATTCTGTCTTCCAGGTCACAAATCCATTCTTCTGCTTCTTCTTACCTATTTATTCTATGAAGTGTATTTCTAAATTAATTTATTTTGTCTCATCTCTGATTGGCTCTTTTTTTTTTATCTCATTGTTAAGGGTCTCATTGAGGTCTTCCACTCTTTTCTCAAGCCGAGTGAGTATCCTCATGATCATAACTTTAAATTCTCTATCTGGCATATTACTTATCTCTGTTTCCTGTAGGTCTCTTCCTGTGGTTGTTTCTGTTCTTTCATTTGCAAGACATTCCTCTTTCTCCTCATTTTGTCTAACTCTATGTATCTGTTTATGCATGTTAGGAAACTCAATTACATCTCCTGCTCTTAAAAATAATAACCTTATGAAGAAGAGTTCCCCTAGTGCCCTGAAGCACAGTGTCGCCTGTTCACCAGAGCCTGTGCTTCCAGAAGTGTCTCCTCCATATGTTACATGTGCCCTACTATTGAGTTCTGGCCACTTTTTCCTTCAGTCCGATTGTCCAATTGTCTGCAGAGGCTGTCTCTGCCTGTTATGGGCAGTGCTTGGTCCCTGGCTGGGTAGGGTGCATTTTAAGAAGGTGTACACTGGCCAGCTTACAAAATGAGACCTGCCCTGCTGCCTCTACTGTTACTGGAACTGAGGTCCCATGAACGGCACAGGTTGGGAGGTGAGGTATTGGTGAGGGTGCACCAGTCTTCTAGGGAAGGGGGAACCATATCGCCACAATTGAGGCAAGCATGGCTTGGAAGGATGGACCCCCTGAAGCAAGATTTGGGTGGGGGTTAGTATAAGCAAGTTATGTAAAAAGTGTGGAATCTACACTGGTTCTCGCAGGTAGCTATGTATTCATGATGGGTGGCTGGGGTAGGAAAAGACATCTGCCAGCTCCTTTGTTCCTGCAAGGTCTTCCCATGATCCCTGCCTCTCTAGGCCAAGCTCTAGGATGGGTACTTCCCTCCCCTCTGGCCCTGGCATTTTTCCAAATGCTGTTTCCAGGCTATATCCCTGCAGGCTATTTGTCATGCTGTCTCTTTAAAGTTGAGGACTCCGCTTTTTAAAAAAATTAATTAACTTTCATTTTTTAGATTTAAATTCAATTAGCCAAGGTATAGTACATCATTAGTTTTTGATATAATGTTCAATGATTTATAAGTTGAGTATAACACCTAATGCTTATCATTCTAATACCCTTGGGACTTTCTCAGAGCCAGAACCCCTGATTTTTTAAATTCTAGACTTTAAGTCCCATTAGTTGTAAGAACTCACAAGATTAGGTCCCCTCGCTTTCAAAGCCAAATATTATAGGGATTTGTTTTCCCTATGTGGACTCCTGAGTATGATAGTCTGTTTTCCTGCTCTTCTCCTAATCCTTTGGGGTAGCTCCCTACCCTTCACAGACAGCCATGGTTCTTTTTACTCCCAAACAGTGTCTGCAACGTTCCTATTTTCTCTGATATGGCTTCTTCTCTTCCTTCAGTTGTATAGTTTGTTCTGCCATTGTTGGATCAATTTCTGATTACTTACACTGATGTGAGAGTTATCTAGTTGTATCCATGGGACAAGGTGAACTTAGGGTCCTCCTACTCTGTCATCTTCCCAACCTCCCAAAGCAAGTATAATTTGAAATAGGTTTCTTATGAAACTCTTCTCTGATAAAGCATGTCTACTCTTTGTCTGAGCTATTCTATTTTCTTATGAATCCCCACTGATTAAATATTTACCTTAATATCACTGCATATAAGCTGTTGTGCCTTCAGAAAATATCCCAAGACACCTCCTATGTTTATATTTAAGTTATTTAGGAACTAATACTCTCAGAAGTTGGGGTGAAAAGGGTTGTGGTGGTAAGAAGAGATTGGAGAGTGACATTGGAATCTGGGAAGTGCTGATAACATCATGAACTGAGGTACAAAAAGTATCTGATTGAATGTAGACAGTTAGGTACCTTTCAGTTAAGTCCAAACACAAAGCTTTGGGAGTCAGGGGGTATAGACATTTTATTCAAAGTTGCCTAAATATTTTCTGAGTTAATAATGAATTTTATCCTGCTAATCCCTCATAGACACTAAGAAAATATATTAGGTGAAGAGGCTAGTCTTATAAAATCATGTGTGGCCTTCTAATATGTCACACTAGAATCCATGTGAGATTCAGACAAAGAAAAAATAATAGCACTCAATGGTCACAAAAGCAATTTTCATTTCTGCAAAGGACAAAGGACATGGCATTAAAATGACTGATAATATCCAGTTCAGGCAAGGACATAGAATATGGACACTCTTAAATATTATTGGTGAAAATATTAGTTGAGAGAAGCTTTCCAAAAGACAATTTGGGTACACCTGGTAAAGATTATTCTTTGTGTGAGCTATTTGTAGCAGTCTCTCCTACAAATTACACCTATATTGGGCGAGCTATACATGTAAGTAAATGACAGGAAAGATATCCACGTATATTTTTTAAGAAAAATGATGTTGCCAAGCTATGTAGATGGCTATAGAAATAACATTTATGTCTGTATAGTTTTCTATCACTATCCTATGAAATTACCACAAATTAGTGGTTTAAACAACACAGCATTATTATTTCACAGTTCTTTAGGTGAGAAGTCAGACTTGGGTCTCCTTAGGGTAAAGTGAAGGTGTCAGCAAGGCTGCCTTCCTTACTGAAGGTTCTAGGGGTGATTTCATTTCCTTGCTTATTCAATCGTTGGCAGAATACAGTGTCTCACCATTAAATGAGTTGAGGTCTGCAGTTTTCTGCTGGCTGTAAACTGAAGACAGATTCTGGTTTCTCATTCCATTGCATTTTTTGGCTCGACCCCTTTCCTTCATTTTCAAAGCCAGCAAAGACATGTCAAGTCCTTCTCATGTCATAGTCATCTGACTCACTCTTCTGCTTTTCTCCTCCACTTTAAGGACTCATGAGATTGTTGTAGGCCCAAGTTAAGAATCAGGATAATCTCCCCACCTCAAGATCCTTAACCTTAATCACATATACACTTTTGTCACAAAAGGTAACATAGTCATAATATGCATATATATATATATATATGTATATATATATATATATATATATACACACACACACACACACACACATACACACACATATACATACACACACACACACACACACAGAGGTGAGGAAAGGGAGAGACAGAAGGAGAACAACATTGACAAAAACAAAAAATAAATATGTATTCATATAGAACAAGTTTCTAGAAATAAATATACCAAACACTTTTAACTGGTTATTTCTGGGAATTGGGTTTTCAGTTTCTATATATACATTTTTTAAATTTTTTAAAAAATTTCAGTGTTCCAGAATTCTTTGTTTATGCACCACACCCAGTGCTCCATGCCCTCCATAATGTGCCCTCCATAATACCCACTACCAGGCTCAAAAGTAGTTTGTTTATATACAAAAAGCATACATTAATTTTTGCACTGAAAAAAGTAAAAAAGTAATAAATTGACCAATTGGCCTCAAGACCCTTGATATAAATCACTTACTACATCTCCTAATATAAACACCTAGGGAAAGAAACAGTCTCTAAGTAAAATCAATGCTCCTTGAATTATTCATCAAAGTAAATTGGCAGACACTTCACCACAGGTGTTATAAGCTCTGAACTGAAGAAATTAACCTTTAAACTAGTAATTGGCTGATTTGTGGCATATCTAAATATGCTTAGTATAAAATGACTATATTAGTATTACTACTAATAACACTAAATACTCCTGCAATGGTAATTACAAGGAAAATATTAAATTGTTTTATATTATAGTGACTTATAAAGCTATATAGTTTCAAATACTTTTAAAATTCAGAAAACTATTTTATAATGTGAAGTAGGGAGAACAGATAATATTATCATCATTTTTTGGCAGGGAAAATATTCATAAGGCCTAGGTAAAACTTCATGAAGTTCTAATAACTCAAAATTATGCAGAACAAAAATAAGTTCTTGGGTGTTCTATTTTGGGAACTATGTATAATGTAAAAATAAATACAATTTCTTCCTTAATGAAATTAACAGTGTAGAAAGGTGTTAAGACATGCATGTGGGTGGTCACACAATGCAGAAAGTTATTAGCATTATAAAAAGTATCAGTGAAGTATTAGAAGAGTTCGAGATAAGTAGATTGCTTGAGTATGAGATCATTAGGGAAATGTAATCAAACAAGCAATATTTGGATTGGGCCTGAAGTAATACATATTGTGTGATTTTCCATAAACAGGAACTGAAGCAGGGTGTGAGAATATAAGCCAAGGACTGAACGAGAATGGTCCTATTAAAAGCAATGACAAGGAGAAGCAAGAAAGAAGCAAGAGTCATTATGTTTAGAATTAACAACAGAAGACACATGAGAGAAAAGAATCCAAGATGACTCCAATTTTCTATTCTGGATACATAGAATAGTGGAACTGTTAGCAATACTCACTGGAAACATTTCCTCTCCTTCCATTACTTCCTGAACCTTCTGTGAGATGGTTACTACTCCAAACACTCCTTAGGAATTGCTTTTTCGAGGTCTCTAGTGATCTTGCACCTCCAGTGATCTCCTTGCACTAAATATAATAAAAAAAAAAAAGTCACTATCATATTTGATTTCTTGGCCGCATTCAGCTCTAGAGTCACCTCCATCTGTCTTGAACACTTTCTTCTTCCTTCTTAACTCCACAGTCTGCAGCTTTACAAAAGACAATTCATGCAAAGGGCACCGCCCTTAACACTCATGCACACATGTGCTCAAAATATATTAGCTTAGTCCTGTGATTATTCCTATTACTTAAAAAAAAAAAAATACTTTATTTATTTGACAGAGAGAAATCACAACTAGCAGAAAGGCAGGAGGAAGTAGGCTCCCCGCAGAGCAGAGAGCCTGACGCAGGGCTTGATCCTGGGACCCTGGGATCACGACCTGAGCTGAAGGCAGAGGCCCCAACCCAGTGAGCCACCCAGGCGCCCCTCCTATTACTTTTTTTATGACCCCACAATCTCCTTTGTATGCTTCTTTTTCTTGGTTGTGCCCTTAAGTAGACTCTCTTCTGCCTGGGTCTTCTCTCTTCTCATGCGATGTACTCACTGTTGGCAACCTCCATTTAGTTTCCTGGCTCTCATAATCATCAGTATCCTAAGAATCCCAAAGTCAGCTTTCTAGTTCAGATTTTTCTTCTAAACTCCAGACCCATTAACTTCTTTTTGACTATTTATGCTTATAAATACTTTGGGAAGCTCAAATGTAAGATGTTCAAGATTGAACAAGTTTTCCTGCTTAACTTGCTCCTCTCTTTCTGCTTCATTTCTCCATAGAAGTTTACAGTATAATAAAAAAAAAAAAATTGGTATTTATTCCCAGATCCCAGCATACATCTCCCAGAACCTTAGAAATTGTCTCAGTGATAAGAGTTATAAGAGCACCATTTGTTCTATGAGATAACTTGGATGAGACCCCCATAAAAACCTCTAATCCCCTGTTTGGGAGCTACTGGGTTGAGGTGCTGAGAGGAAGGTCCACTCAAAGAGGGCATGGCAGCTCTATGTCCCCTCCTCTATCCCTTGTTTTATGCATCTCTTCCATTTGCTGTTCTGAGTTGTATCCATTATAATAAAACAGTAATAGCAAGTAAGGTATTTTTCTGAGCCTTGTGAGTTATTCTAATTATCAGAAGTGAACAATGGTGGGGGTGGGGATTGTAGGAACACTACCAGCTTAGCAGGACTTTTTAGCTTAGTGGAACTGAACTGAAGATAACCTTGTGATTCCAAACTTGCAACTGGCATCTGAAATGACAGAAGTCTTGTCAACTGAGAGCCTTTAAAACTGGAAGCTGATGCTACCTGCAGGGTAGTTAGTGTCAGCATTTAACTGAATTATAGGACACCCTATTAGTGTCAGAATTAATTAGTGTCATGACAAAAAAGAAAAAATTACCTGTAAAGATATCTTTATCCAACCTATTACTCAAACCAGAAATCTTTGTCTTTTTTTTTTTCCCCCCTCTTGGTCCCAAATAAATAAATCACCAAGTCTTTCAAAATATATTTTAAACTTCTCAGCTTTCTTCAACTCTAATGTCACTACTTTAATCAAAAATTTCATCACCTTTCATTTGATTCTAATTGATCTTTCCCCTGGTTTTGACCTTTCAATGCACCTCCACACTGTAGTCAAAATGTTCTTTCTAAAACTCAAATTTGATCATGTAACTCCCTTCCTTATAAACTTCAATATTTTCTTTGTTTCTCAAGAAATAACACAGCTTAAAGGGCCCTAAAGAATTTGGCTGTTGATTGCCTTTCCTGTCTCAAAACTTACTACTCTATACCACCTGTACTCTAACTATAATAAATTATTTTCTATTCCTAGGCTTGATGTGTGTCATGACCTTTCTTATTTTCATACTTACTGTTATTTCTACCTGTAATATTCTCTTCTTCTCCCCTTTACAGGGATAAATTGCTACTCAAGCTCTAGCATTCAGCTTAGATGTTATTTCCTTTAAAAAAGCTTTTTCTGATACCAAGTCAAGATTAGGTGACCTCTTTGTTTGTTTTTTTTTTTTTTCATCTTATCACAAGCTCATCATAACTTGGCACTTATCATGCCATCTCATACTTTTCTGCTAACTTGTGTGCATGCATGTCCCTTAATTCTGTGTAAACATCCTCATAGAAGAGACCTTATCTACCATCTTCTTCAATATACACTCAGCAATAGAACCTGAAAAGAAAATATTCAATAAGTACAATGATGAACGTATATAAATAAGCAGATGAATGAACAGGTAGTAAAACAGATTTGGGAGGTAGAAAATGATGCACTCAGATTTGGACATGTTGCTTTGACTTGAAGTCATCATCATAATATCTAAGGCCTTTATCATCTGCATGGTTAAACCAGAGTTTACATAAAATGCAAATGTAGGTAGTAAGATCTGGGAGTGATCCACAAAGTAGAGATCACTAAAGCCACAAAACTTGACGGAATTGTATATAGAAAATATAGAGAAAAAGAAGCATTAGGAAATATCTATATTTATTTTTAGCTAAAATCTCCATACACCTGAGATCAGGTGAGTAAAAGCTCCATTAATGATTCTAGACCAACACAATTTGATGAGGATTTAAGTTTGTGAATGAGAAGCTACTGATGATGACTTCTAGACAAGTAATTGTCTTGTGAATAGGTATATCTAGCATCTTTGCCAACCCAACATTCTCAGTTACCTAGTAATCAATAACAAAATGCCCAAAGAAACATAAAAAATGGTGAAAATCCTGTATAGTCTTAGGAACCATGACTAATCAATATGCCTCAAACTGAGTTAATTTATCTGGAAACACATCAATGACTCATTGCTTCTTCTTCCTGAGATTGTAAGCCATACATTAACATTACAGAAAATAAATTTAGGAGACTCTGGCACTCATAATTTCGAGAAAAAAAAAAAGGATAAAGGCAATGTCACAACATATAATATGCAGGGAACACCTTTCTAACATCCATTCACTTGCTCTCATCAGCAGGGTTCTGAATTACCTGCAGTGGGAGACACATGAGAACGTAAGTTACTCAAGGAGGAAGCCAGTAGGTGGTGGTTTCTCCCTGATCTACTATGATTCTTCCCAATGATTGGGCAGTAACACAGGAGAGGCAACAAGATACACCACATCTGTAAATTTAAAACTGAGGCAAATGGAAAGTGAGACACAGAAAGCTGGTCCCTGGAATAGCAGGCTCATAAATTGTAGAGAGGAAATTATGCACAGATTAAATTATTTCACTCAGCTTGCCCATGTCTTAGCATCCTTCCAATTCTTTTTAGAATGCAGGATTACTAAATTTTTGCTGTCTTTCTAGTTTAAAATGGTAAAAAAATATATTCTGAAAAATACGTTAAGTGTACAATAAAGATATCAAAATGTGTCCTCCCATGTGCTACTTAGACAAATCCAGGCCATAAAAGACCTCTCTACATTAAAGAATAAGAAAACAGAGTGAAGAAAAATGGAAAATAATAGTTTGTTTTCATAAAAGGAGTAAAATCCAACACTAAAAATTATTCTTGAAAAAAAAAAAAAAAGCCTTCCCTAAGAAACAAAATTTGTTTTAAAAGTGCCTATCTCAGAAACAGATGAATGGATCAAGAAGATGTGGTATATATACACAATGGAATACTATGCAGCCATCAAAAGAAATGAAATCTTGCCATTTGCAACAACATGGATGGAACTAGAGCGTATCATGCTTAGCGAAATAAGTCAAGCAGAGAAAGACAACTATCATATGATCTCCCTGATATGAGGAAGTGGTGATGCAACATGGAGGCTTAAGTGGGTAGAAGAATAAATGAAACAAGATGGGATTGGGAGGGAGACAAACCATAAGTGACTCTTAATCTCACAAAACAAACTGAGGGTTGCCGGGGGGAGGGGGTTGGGGAGAAGGGGGTGGGATTATGGACATTGGGGAGGGTATGTGATTTGGTGAGTGCTGTGAAGTGTGTAAACCTGGTGATTCACAGACCTGGGGATAAAAATATATGTATATAAAAAATATATGTTTATAAAAAATAAAAAATAAAAAAAAAAAAAAAAAAGTGCCTATCTCAGAAAAAGATATATACCATACGATCTCACTTATATGTGGAATCTAAACAAACAAAAAATAAAAACAAAAACCAAAACACAAAACCTGAGCTTATGGAAACAGAACAAAGAGTGGTAGTTGCCTGAGGTGGGTGGGGAAAAGGGGTTCAAGGGGTCGAAAGGTACAAATTTAAGTTATAAAATGAGTAAGTCATAGGGATATAATGTAGAGCATGGTGACTATAGTTAGTAATACTGTACTGCATATTTTAAAGTAGCTAGGAGAATTGATCTTGAACAGTCTCATCACAACACAAAAATGAATAATTAAGTATGGTGATGGATGTTAACTAGACTTTCTGTGGTGATCATTTTGGAATATACACAAACATCAAACTATTATGTTGTGCACCTGACAGTAATATATGTCAATTATACTTTATATAAATAAATTACTTTTCAAAAAGAAATTAGTAGTGCATTAAGAAATAATATATCACAACACATTTAACTTATCTCCACAGTAAAATTATAGTTCAACATCTGGAAATTCACTAAAATAGCACGTCTTAATAATTGGTCAAATGATATTAAAAAAATACAAGTGTTTGTCATATACTATCGAAAGAATTCACATGGGTTCTTGAAGCAAGAAAATAAGATGAAATAATAAACAAAATACTAAGTTCAAATCTTGTAACAATCATTAATATTACTTTCAAGGAATTTGGACTGAAGATGTGTGCTGTAATTGAGGCCTCACTTCCTGCCACATGTCAATTATAAGAGACTGTTGACCTCTGACAGTTAAAGGTAGCTAGAGAAAAAAGTACCCAGAGGGAAAATTTTTGTCATGTTTTTCTATTCTGAAAGTTAGCAAGGTATTTCATTAGATGATGGATATGTAAAGCCTTGATGTGAGGGTACATATAAATTGCTTAAAATACCAAATTCTATTAACGGAGGCCTACGGGTGAAAAAGTGCAGAGAAAATATGCATCCAGTCAATAAAGACAAAGCTTTTAGAGAGGTTTTTGTTTTTGTTTTTTATCTCTTCTAAATTCATACCAGCGGTAGTTTCATATCACAGTAGAAGAACAATCTGTATTACACATTCTTGCAATAGGTGGTGGATACAGTACCTGATTTAAAAAACAAAAAAAAGAATAAAAATTCTTTAGTGATCCGAGGGTTTAGCTCTTACTCTCTTCCGGCAGCTAAATGTTTGAATATGTAATAAAACCTTATACTTTGTCAATCCCTTAAATCTAAGTTCTGTGTAGCTCTGCACCAGATCTGACCCAGCAGGTTCAGGACCTGGAGTGTCAATGGGAGTGTGAGTGTGAGCAGGGGTGAGTGTGGCAAGAGTGCAGCTTCTCCTCCATACCCAGACTGCAATGCTTCCAATAAAGCCCAGCTGGTATCCACGAAAAAAAAAAAATTAAGTTCTGTGTAAATGATCAAATGAGGCCCAGTAAGTGGAAGAAGCGTAAGAAGAATTCAACCGAATTCTTGTAGCACATCAAGTTACTTAACTGCAAATTATAAATGCTATTCTCTCTAGGCTAACAAAATATTAAAAGATATCCTTTCCTTATGTTTTCAACTGAAAGCCAGAATAGAATTCAAGGAACCTAAATCATTTAGTACACAGTGGACTTTGTTCTCTGACATACCACAGTGTAGGGGAAAAGATAGGTCATAAGAAGCAAACAGCATGGTGACCACTAGCAAAATTAATATACAAAAATAACAGCTTTTTATTTTCCTTTGAAAGGATAAAATATAAAAGCAGAATAAATAAGAATGTGTGAGACCTATATGAGGAAAGCTATATTTTACTGAGATACATGAACAAAGACAGATAAATGGAGGTTCATACCTTATTTTTAGGTGTGAAAGTTAATATTTAGAGACATCAGTTTTTCCAACTGGATCAAGCGATTCATTGTTTTGGCAATCAAAATCTCAAGAATTTTCTCAACTTGATGAAATAATTCAAAAACATAGGTTAGAAAATTAACCAGTATGTAAATCACCAGGAAAATTCTGAAGGAAGAAGAATGAATAGAATCATAAAACTATAGTAATTAAAATAGAGTAGATATGGGGAAAGATTACTCAGATCAATGAACTAAAGAATCTAGAAGAATCAAAGAATAAAGAATCTAGAAACTGGTCCTACATTCTTACTGACACATGAAAAATGTGGCATTTCTAATCACTGGGGGGAATATAGATTACAAGAAAAATGATATTAGGTCAACTGAATAACTAGTTTGGTTAAAAGAAAATGCACTTAAGATCTGATCTCGAGTAAAAATCATTATAAGATTAAATACATAAACATAATATAAAAATAAAAAAACTCATAAAACATAAGAAAAAATAGATAATGTTTTAGTAATTCCAGTATAAGGTATATAAAAAGTTTACACAAATCAATAAAAAGATATAGTAGAGTTTTTAAAACAGGGTGAAAACCACTCATAAACAAAAGTCACAAATTAAATAAAAAGGGTTAATGTGCATTTGAAAAGCTAAACCTCGGGTTAGTTTCCTGAGTGTAAAATTTTTAGAGTCAGTAGAGCCCCAAGCTTCTAAAGGCCCAATGCTCAGTGTAATACTGTGTTGTCATACTCTTGAAATTTTAGTAATTTGGAAAAAGAGCCTGGACTTTCATTTTGTATGGGATCCTGAAATTTATGTAGCCAGTCCTGATTTATCTTCACATAAAATCCATGAAATACAAATTAACACTCAATTTAAAAAATTGTTTTCAGTTTTAAAAAGATGAAAATGTTGATGATATCATATAATAGTAAGAACTTAGATAAGGGGGTGTGGGTGCCTGGATGGCTCTGTCCGTTAAGCTTCCAGCTCTTGATTTCAGCTCTGGTCATAATCTCAGGGTCCAGGGATTGAGCCCTGTGTCCAGCTCCATTTTCAACAGGGAGTCTCCTTGAGGATTCTCTTCTCTCTCTCCCTCTCTCTCTGCTCATCTTCCTGCTAATTCTCTCTCTCAAATAAATAAGTTTTTAAAAAGAAAAGGGTATAGATAATGCAGAACTCTTACACACTTTTAGTACAGCCAATTGCAAACACTCTAGAATCATATGACAAAACTTAAAGTGATCCAGCCTTTTTTTTCCTCCAGAAAAAGATCTACAGAAACTAACTGAACCAATATGTAAAAAGGATATTCATCACAGTATTGTTTATAATAGCAATCTAAATGTCCACAAAATCATTGATTATAAATTGAAAGATACATTTATATATCTGTACATTATACTTTAACCTGAAATGTTATACAATTTTTATATTCACATAAACACATCCATATGACATATAAAGACATACAGTGATATGGAAAGATATCCATGATCTACTGTCAAGTGAAAAGCAGGCTGTGTAACAAGGAGAGTGAAATGCTATAGGAACTTATAGAAAACTTTTGGTGTATATGTATAAAAAAATGTCTGAAAAGAAGAACACAAAGATATTTTTGCTTGGATTACAGAAAATTTTCATCTTGTTGTTATAGTTTTTGGTAATCTTCTTTTAAACAATGACCTTTTTATTACTATTAAAATTAAGAAAAACATTTCATTTTAAATGAATAACAATCAGCCTATTTAATTGTATCTGTGATTATTAAAATACTGAAATACAGGTCTTCCTTGACTTAAGATGGGGTTGCATTCCAATAAACACATCATAAGATGAAAGCGTCATGAATTGAAAATGCATAATATACTTAACCTACCAAACATCATTGCTTAGTCGAGCCTAATTTAACTGTTCTCAGAACATTTACATTAGTTTATAGTTGGGTAAAATCATCAAACACAGCTTGTTTTATAAAGTGTTGAATATCTCATGTAACTTACTGAATACAGTACTGAAAGGGAGAAACAGAATGGTTGTATGGGTACAAAATGGCTGTAAGTGTATTGGCTGTTTACCCTCATGATCATGTGGCTGACTGGGTTCTGTGACTTGTGGCTACCATCCAGCATCAGGAGAGAGTCATACAGCGCTAGCCTGGAAAAAGATCAAGATTCAAAATTCAAAATACAGTTTCTACTGAATGCATATCATTTTTGCACCACTGTAAATTTGAAAAATTGTAGGTTGAATCATTGTAACTTGGGGGTCGCCTGTATGTAGTTGCAAAAATAACATTAATTTGATATCAAATAGGGCATATGACATTAAAAAGTTCTGAAAGAAAAAAATCAACAATATTTAAAAGTTATGGTAAATCGTTTCAAACATGCAGATTATACGACAAAAATTGCAGATTATACGAAGGTAGAAGGACAAGTATACCGATTTCTTCACCTTAAAAGGAAGCAAATATATATGCACTAGTTCAGTTCTGACATAGACAATTAAAGAAGTATAGGTTTAATTTTGTTTTTGCAAGGCATAATTGTAGTAGAATTTATAAGGATTTTTAGAAGCATGAAAAATTATACCAGACAGCAGAGGATCATGAGGTAGAACATAAGTCAGTATATCTTGAGTTGGGGTGAAGAATAGTACTTAATGTGAAAAATAATAATGGATTTGGATTCAAATTTAATTAAAAAGAGAGGAAACCATACTGCACTTAATGAACCAAAGAAAATTTCAGTCTTTCATCTAAAAAAGAAAGCACACAGAGTATAGTTGAATCCAGATGATGTATTACAGCGATTGAGTTAATTCTCTCTGTTGATTAAAATAAATACATAATCTCCAATAAATTGCTTCCTGATATTCCTTTAAGTTGTTTTATTTGAAAGAGACTTCAAATGGAGGAAAATAGCAGACATCTAAAATAAATTCAGGACCACCTGCAGTTTGACTCTTAGAAGTCTGATGAGTAGAGATATTTTAGTCAAGTGTCTGATGTAAAACATCACATTTCTATCATCATTTTTGATTGGAAAGGGGATACTTGGAAGTAATCCAGCACAGTGTGGTAGTCAAACTGAAGGTAACATAATGCTAATTTTATCTGTATAGCTGGGCTGTTAAGACTTAATTTTAAAGAACTCAATTAATGGATGTTTAGTTTTCTTGCGAAATTCACTTAAAGTTTATTAAGTCGTTTCTCTTTTCACTTTTTTTTATATATATAATTTTTTATTTTTTATAAACATATATTTTTATCCCCAGGGGTACAGGTCTGTGAATCACCAGGTTTACACACTTCACAGCACTCACCAAAGCACATACCCTCCCCAATGTCCATAATCCCACCCCCTTCTCCAAAACCCCCTCCCCCCAGCAACCCTCAGTTTGTTTTGTGAGATTAAGAGTCACTTATGGTTTGTCTCCCTCCCAATCCCATTTTCTTTCATTTATTCTTCTCGTACCCACTTAAGCCCCATGTTGCATCACCACTTCCTCATATCAGGGAGATCATATGATAGTTGCCTTTCTCCGCTTGACTTATTTCGCTAAGCATGATACGCTTTAGTTCCATCCATGTTGTCGCAAATGGCAAGATTTCATTTCTTTTGATGGCTGCATAGTATTCCATTGTGTATATATACCACAACTTCTTGATCCATTCATCTGTTGATGGACATCTAGGTTCTTTCCATAGTTTGGCTATTGTGGACATTGCTGCTATAAACATTCGGGTACACGTGCCCCTTTGGATCACTACGTTTGTATCTTTAGGGTAAATACCCAATAGTGCAATTGCTGGGTCATAGGGCAGTTCTATTTTCAACATTTTGAGGAACCTCCATGCTGTTTTCCAGAGAGGTTGCACCAGCTTGCATTCCCACCAACAGTGTAGGAGGGTTCCCCTTTCTCCGCATCCTCGCCAGCATCTGTCATTTCCTGACTTGTTGATTTTAGCCATTCTGACTGGTGTGAGGTGATATCGCATTGTGGTTTTGATTTGTATTTCCCTGATGCCGAGTGATATGGAGCACTTTTTCATGTGTCTGTTGGCCATCTGGATGTCTTCTTTGCAGAAATGTCTGTTCATGTCCTCTGCCCATTTCTTGATTGGATTATTTGTTCTTTGGGTGTTGAGATTGCTAAGTTCTTTATAGATTCTGGACACTAGTCCTTTATCTGATATGTCATTTGCAAATATCTTCTCCCATTCTGTCAGTTGTCTTTTGATTTTGTTAACTGTTTCCTTTGCTGTGCAAAAGCTTTTGATCTTGATGAAATCCCAATAGTTCATTTTTGCCCTTGCTTCCCTTGCCTTTGGTGTTGTTCCTAGGAAGATGTTGCTGCGGCTGAGGTCGAAGAGGTTGCTGCCTGTGTTCTCCTCAAGGATTTTGATTCCTTTCTTACATTGAGGTCCTTCATCCATTTTGAGTCTATTTTTGTGTGTGGTGTAAGGAAATGGTCCAATTTCATTTTTCTGCATGTGGCTGTCCAATTTTCCCAACACCATTTCTTGAAAAGGCTGTCCTTTTTCCATTGGACATTCTTTCCTGCTTTGTCGAAGATGAGTTGACCATAGAGTTGAGGGTCTATTTCTGGGCTCTCTATTCTGTTCCATTGATCTATGTGTCTGTTTTTGTGCCAATACCATGCTGTCTTGATGATGACAGCTTTGTAATAGAGCTTGAAGTCCAGAATTATGATGCCACCAACGCTGGCTTTCTTTTTCAATATCCCTTTGGCTATTCGAGGTCTTTTCTGGTTCCATATAAATTTTAGAATTATTTGTTCCATTTCTTTGAAAAAGATGGATGGTACTTTGATAGAAATTGCATTAAATGTGTAGATTGCTTTAGGTAGCATAGACATTTTCACAATATTTATTCTTCCAATCCAGGAACATGGAACATTTTTCCATTTCTTTGTGTCTTCCTCAATTTCTTTCATGAGTACTTTACAGTTTTCTGAGTATAGATTCTGTGTTTCTTTGGTTAGGTTTATTCCTAGGTATCTTATGGTTTTGGGTGCAATTGTAAATGGGATTGACTCCTTAATTTCCCTTTCTTCTGTCTTGCTGTTGGTGTAGAGAAATGCAACTGATTTCTGTGCATTGATTTTATATCCTGACACTTTACTGAATTCCTGTATAAGTTCTAGCAGTTTTGGAGTGGAGTCTTTTGGGTTTTCCACATATAGTATCATATCATCTGCGAAGAGTGATAATTTGACTTCTTCTTTGCCGATTTGGATGCCTTTAATTTCCTTTTGTTGTCTGATTGCTGAGGCTAGGACCTCTAGTTACTATGTTGAATAGCAGTGGTGATAATGGACATCCCTGCCGTGTTCCTGACCTTAGCGGAAAAGCTTTCAGTTTTTCTCCATTGAGAATGATATTTGTGGTGGGTTTTTCATAGATGGCTTTGATGATATTGAGGTATGTGCCCTCTATCCCTACACTTTGAAGAGTTTTGATCAGGAAGGGATGCTGTACTTTGTCAAATGCATTTTCAGCATCTATTGAGAGTATCATATGGTTCTTGTTCTTTCTTTTATTGATGTGTTGTATCACATTGACTGATTTGCAGATGTTGAACCAACCTTGCAGCCCTGGAATAAATCCCACTTGGTCGTGGTGAATAATCTTTTTAATGTACTGTTGAATCCTATTGGCTAGTATTTTGTTGAGTATTTTCGCATCTGTGTTCATCAAGGATATTGGTCTATAGCTCTCTTTTTTGGTGGGATCCTTGCCTGGTTTTGGGATCAAGGTGAGGTTGGCCTCATAAAATGAGTTTGGAAGTTTTCCTTCCATTTCTATTTTTTAGAACAGTTTTAGGAGAATCGGAATTAGTTCTTCTTTAAATGTTTGGTAGAATTCCCCCGGGAAGCCGTCTGGCCCTGGGCTTTTGTTTGTTTGGAGATTTTTAATGACTGTTTCAATCTCCTTACTGGTTATGGGTCTGTTCAGGCTTTCTATTTCTTCCTGGTTCAGTTGTGGTAGTTTATATGTTTCTAGGAATGCATCCATTTCTTCCAGATTGTCAAATTCATTGCCGTAGAGTTACTCATAGTATGTTCTTATAATAGTTTGTATTTCTTTGGTGTTAGTTGTGATCTCTCCTCTTTCATTCATGATTTTATTTGGGTCCTTTCTCTTTTCTTTTTGATAAGTCGGGCCAGGGGTTTATCGATTTTATTAATTCTTTCAAAGAACCAGCTCCTACTTTCGTTGATTTGTTCTATTGTTTTTTTGGTTTCTATTTCATTGATTTCTGCTCTGATCTTTATGATTTCTCTTCTGCTGGGCTTAGGGTTTCCTTCTTGTTCTTTCTCCAGCTCCTTTAGGTGTAGGGTTAGGTTGTGTACCTGAGACGTTTCTTGTTTCTTGAGAAAGGCTTGTAGCGCTATATATTTTCCTCTCAGGACTGCCTTTGTTGTGTCCCACAGATTTTGAACCGTTGTATTTTCATTATCATTTGTTTCCATGATTTTTTTCAATTCTTCTTTAATTTCCCGGTTGACTCATTCATTCTTTAGAAGGATGCTGTTTAGTCTCCATGTATTTTGGTTCTTTTCAAACTTCCTTTTGTGGTTGAGTTCTAGCTTTAGAGCATTGTGGTCTGAAAATATTAAGGGAATGATCCCAATCTTTTGATACCAGTTGAGTCCTGATTTAGGACCGAGGACGTGATCTATTCTGGAGAATGTTCCATGTGCACTAGAGAAGAATGTGTATTCTGTAGCTTTGGGATGAAATGTTCTGAATATATCTGTGATGTCCATCTGGTCCAGTGTGTCGTTTAAGGCCTTTATTTCCTTGTTGATCTTTTGCTTGGATGATCTGTCCATTTCAGTGAGGGGAGTGTTAAAGTCCCCTACTATTATTGTATTATTGTTGATGTGTTTCTTTGATTTTGTTATTAATTGGTTTATATAGTTGGCTGCTCCCACGTTGGGGGCATAGATATTTAAAATTGTTAAATCTTCTTGTTGGACAGACCCTTTGAGTATGATATAGTGTCCTTCCTCATTTCTTATTATAGTCTTTGGCTTAAAATCTAATTGATCTGATATAAGGATTCCCACTCCTGCTTTCTTCTGATGTCCATTAGCATGGTAAATTCTTTTCCACCCCCTCACTTTAAATCTGGAGGTGTCTTCGGGCTTAAAATGTGTTTCTTGGAGGCAACATATAGATGGGTTTTGTTTTTTTATCCATTCTGATACCCTGTGTCTTTTTACAGGGGCATTTAGCCCATTAACATTCAGGGTAACTATTGAGAGATATGAATTTAGGGCCATTGTATTGCCTGTAAGGTGGCTGTTACTGTATATGGTCTCTGTTCCTTTCTGATCTACCACTTGTAGGCTCTCTCTTTGCTTAGAGGACCCCTTTCAAGATTTCCTGTAGAGCTGGTTTGGTGTTTGCAAATTCTTTCAGTTGTTGTTTGTCCTGGAAGCTTTGAATCTCTCCTTCTATTTTCAATGATAGCCTAGCTGGATATAGTATTCTTGGCTGCATGTTTTTCTCATTTAGTGCTCTGAAAATATCATGCCAGCTCTTTCTGGCCTGCCAGGTCTCTGTGGATAAGTCAGCTGCCAATCTAATATTTTTACCATTGTATGTTACAGACTTCTTTTCCCGGGCTGCTTTCAGGATTTTCTCTTTGTCATTGAGACTTGTAAATTTTACTATTAGGTGATGGGGTGTGGGCCTATTCTTATTGATTTTGAGGGGCGTTCTCTGAACCTCCTGAATTTTGATGCTCGTTCCCTTTGCCATATTGGGGAAATTCTCCCCAATAATTCTCTCTAGTATACCTTCTGCTCCCCTCTCTCTTTCTTCTTCTTCTGGAATCCCAATTATTCTAATGTTGTTTCGTCTTATGGTGTCACTTATCTCTCGAATTCTCCCCTCGTGGTCCAGTAGCTGTTTGTCCCTCTTTTGCTCAGCTTCTTTATTCTCTGTCATTTGGTCTTCTATATCACTAATTCTTTCTTCTGCCTCATTTATCCTAGCAGTGAGAGCCTCCATTTTTGATTGCACCTCATTAATAGCTTTTTTGATTTCAACTTGGTTAGATTTTAGTTCTTTTATTTCTCCAGAAAGGACTTTTATATCTCCCGAGAGGGTTTCTCTAATATCTTCCATGCCTTTTTCGAGCCCGGCTAGAACCTTGAGAATTGTCATTTGAACTCTAGATCTGACATATTACCAATGTCTGTATTGATTAGGTCCCTAGCCTTTGGTACTGCCTCTTGTTCTTTTTTTTGTGTTGAATTTTTCCGTCTTGTCATTTTGTCCAGATAAGAGTATATGAAGGGGCAAGTAAAATACTAAAAGGGTGGCAACAACCCCAGGAAAATATGCTTTAACCAAATTAGGAGAGATCCAAAATCGTGAGGGGGGAGAAAGGGGATAAAAAGAGGTTCAAAAAGGAAGAGAGAAAAAAAAAAGAAAAAAGAGAAAAAAAAAAGAAAAGAATTTTAAAAAAACGAAAACACCTAAGAAAAATATAAAAAAGAAAAAAATATATATATTAGATAAACTAGTAAAAAATCGTTAAAAAAGAAAAAGGTAACAGTCAAAAAAAAAAATTTACCCGAAGGCGAGAAAATAAAAAACAAAAAATGAGAAAGAAAAAAATTAAATTAACTGCAAGACTAAAAAAAATCACAGGGAAAAAGCCATGAGTTCCGTGCTTTGCTTTCTCCTCTTCTAGAATTCTGCTGCTCTCCTTGGTATTGAAACCAAACTCCTTGGTAGGTGAACTTGGTCTCGGCTGGATTTCTTGTTGATCTTCTGGGGGAGGGGCCTGTTGTAGTGATTCTCAAGTGTCTGCCCCAGGCAGAATTACACCGCCCTTACCCGGGGCCAGGGTGAGTAATCCACTCGGGTTTGCTTTCAGGAGCTTTTGTTCCCTGAGCGCTTTCCGTAGAGTTCCGGAGGATGGGAATACAAATGGCGGCCTCCTGGTCTCCGGCCTGGAGGAGCCGAGAGCCCAGGGCCGCAGTCCTCAGTGCGCGCTCAGCGAACCGCGCGAAGTTACTCCCATCTGCCTGACCTCCGGCCGCGCTCCGAGCTCACCCAGTCTGCGACCGGTTCAAGATCACCCCGAGCTGCGAGCTTACTGTCGGCTCTGTCTCTGTAGCCGGCTTTCCCGTTCCAATACCCGCAAGCTCTGCGACACTCAGACACCCCCGATCCTTCTGTGACCCTGCAGGACCTGAGGCCACGCTGACCCGGTGTGGGCTTTGCCCCGGGTAGCCTCTGGAGCGATGTCCCTCAGCGGAACAGACTTTTAAAGGTCCTGATTTTGTGCGCCGTTGCTCCGCCGCTTGCCGTGAGCCGGCCCCTCCCCCCCGGGGTCTATCTTCCCGTCGCTTTGGATTCACTTCTCCGCCGGTCCTACCTTTCAGAAAGTGGTTGTTTTTCTGTTTCCAGAATTGCTGTTCTTCTTCTCTTCGATCTGCCGATGGATTTTCAGGTGTTTGCAATCTTTAGATAAGCTATCTAGCTGATCTCCGGCTAGCTGAAGCAGTCTCAGCTTGCTACTTCTCCGCCATCTTGACTCCTCCCTCCTCTCTTTTCACTTTTTAAAAAAACACTGAAACCTATGCTATCAAAATGGTAGAATAAGAAAAATTACATAGATTTAAAAATTTGAATCCATATTGCCTATATTCATTATATTGAGTGCTGGATAAAATAGAAGAATTGAAGAGTTTAAGCCTTTTGAAACATTAACTAAAAAAATGCATATGTCATGAGTTGCCAAAAGTAATACTAAATTAAGGAATGCCAATTTACAAACTTCTTTTTTTTTTTTTTTTAACTTAGGCAGAAGAAATTTATTTTCTCAGAGGTATAGGATCTGGAAATATGAGATTAGAGTGCCAGCACAGAAAACACTTTTTAAATAAGTCTGACCCTACACAAAGGTTAATGCGTTAGTGGCAAAATTTGGCCACCTTAAACAACAGAATGTCTGTTCCCACTTCAGAAAATAGGTAACCAGATAAAAATCTATGAAATAGCCACTTGTTGTTTTTCAACTTATTCTCTGTAGACTATCAGCATAAAGATTATCTGCTATGCTTTTAAAGAATTCAGATACTTGGCCCTGGTTTAAAATGACTAAATCCAAATTTCTGAGATAAAACTCAGGAATATTCCTTTTTTGCCAAAATCATACTAACATAAAAACATGCTAACATACATTAATTTCTCTTAAGTCCCTGCTTATAGGGCAAATTCAAGAATCTGGAAAGGAGAAGCATGGGGAGCTGCACAAGGGCCATTGGTTGGTTCTCTGAGACCAGCTGACTTCATAGTTCTTATGTGCTGCTAAGCAAAATTCTACAGGTTCTTTGGAGTCTGCATTAGGACGACAGATGTCAGGAGAGTTACGTGCAGAGAACAGATGATTGTGGAGGGTACAGGAACCTGCTGTATCAGCAATTCTGCAGATAAAACTTAGGAATGAAAGTTAAGAAATGTGTATGAATTTTGGGAAAAAACATATATTTTTACAACTCTTTTGCCATCAGGTATAAAAAAATAAAAATAATGTATGACCCCTTCCAGCCTCAGATAAATATTTATGTGAACAATTAAATGTTTCCAAGAGCTTTGCCCTGTCCATAGAACTGGTGCTCTCTCAGCCAGGCTCACTACTTGTCACTAAATCATTTTATTCTTCCCTCTCACTGAACTATATTCCCCTCCCTCTCATCCCCTCTTTTTTTCTGTATATGAAGAAAATATTGATAGACTTCCTTGTAGACTAATATTTTAATAAAATACCTAGCATTGTCACCAGGCATATGTTAGTATGGAATAGTTAGTATTGTTGGTAAATTGCTAATGTTTAATTTTTGTTTCACATTCACTTTTTTTTTTTTTAATTCACTGATCAAATATTTTTGCATCTCTACTTGCACAAGTCACTGCTAGGTCCTATTCAAGAAGTGATATACCCACTAGACACCATTATAAAGTCCGCAGGGTAACAGAGAAAACAATATCAGACAAGTATTCAAACGAATAAAAAGTTGTTAATACTACCGACAAAAAGTATAGGGTACTCTCAGAGAAAATAATACGGTAATGAACACAGTAATTTAATTAATTAATGCAGCAATCTAATAGGGAAGTCAGTAAGTGCCTCTTGGAGGGTGTCCTATTTGAGGAGGTGCTGGGGCCTGAAAGAAAAAATTGTTAGCATTTGTTCACAAGAGTGAGGGTGAAAGGGTTTCAGACAGCAGAGAGGATAAATAGTATCTTCAAAATTCACAAACCAGTGTAGTGTGGCTAGAGCACAGTGAAAGGGGAAGGAGCTGGATAAGAAGCTAAAGGTGGAGGATGAGTCAAAGTAAAAACTTAAAAGCTTGTGTTAAAGCAATTGAAGCATTTGGAGAAAGGGAGTGACTGGATCCTCTTGGCTGCCTCCATGGAAAAGAGACGTAAATATTAAGCACGGGAAGAACAGTAGAGGCTAGTTTATTCTGGGTTAAAAGATAACAGTGACTTGTTTAAAGTCACCTAGTGAAGTTGGTGAGAATTGTCTAATTCATCCCTCACTTTGTTACAGGAGTAAGCAAACCCAGAGCATCTAAAGTACTGGCTAGGTAACCAAAAGAGGGATTTGGACTCACAGAGGAAAAGGCAGAGCTCAGTCTTCAAAACTCATATATAAGAATGAAACCAAGGCAAAATTTTCAAAACTATAGCAAGACCAGTGGCACAGGTGACAATGCTTTGTGTCAGAAGGTTGGGCTAGGAGACAATAGGCCAGGTTTGGCCTAGAACCTACAGTGCCGTGGATGAAGCTTAGGAAATTCCAGCTACGGTAGATCAGGAAACAGAGGCTGGTAGATACCACCAGGTAAAAAAATACTTTGTGTTTTAAATCACTGGATGATATTCTGCAATGCGCATAATGGAATAAATGTGACTACAGAAAGCTAAAATGTACTAAGGATGTGTGTTGCACATTTAAAGTGATGAGAACAAGCATCAGAATCACCTCGGTTATCAGTGCTTGATCAAGTCTTTCCCAACTTCCAGCTATAATATTTATTAAAAGATATTAAAACATAAACATTCATAACTCTTCAAATCAATACAGCCAATATTATGTACACAAATTACAAGTTTCTTTGCATGGAATGAAAAATTATAATTAATGTCTGATGCTGACACGTACTTTGATTTTTTGAGGAATATATTCTCCAGGGAAACAGAACCAATAGCTTAGATAGAAGCACATGGGTAAGTTATAGCTGATATATAGATATGGATTTATTGTGAGGAATTGGCCTATGTGGTGATGGAGTCTGAGAAATCTCACAATCTGCTATCTGCAAGGTGGAGACCCAGAAATGTTGGTGGTATAATTCAGTCTAAGTCTGACTGCCTGAGAGCCAGGGGGCTAATGCTATTAAATCCCAGTCCAGGAGTAGAAGAAGATGAGAAGACATGTTCCAGCTCCAGCAGTGAAGCAGAAAAAGGTGCATATTTCTCTTTCCTCTTTTTGTACCACTCAGGCCTCCAATAGATTGGATAATGCACGCTTGGGAAAGGCCATCCACTTGACTGAGTTTGCAGATTCAAATGCTAATCACATCTGGAAACAACTTGACAAACATATCCAGAAGTAATGTTGGTAACCAGAAATCTGGATATCTCCTGTTGGGTTGACACATAAAATTTACTATCATAAGAGATAACAAATGTGTAAACCTAAAGATCATCTTCACCGTTTTGCCACAGGTACTCTACTCTTGGCCTCAGAGCTCAATGTCTGGATCAATCACAGCATGAAACTTGTTTTCCACTAATATGGAGGAAAGACCTGCTTTCTAAAACATACAAGACCATGCAATCTTCCAGTTTCTCCATTTGTAGTTCTCTCTGTTCATTCTGGAAATAAAATGACTATTCTATTTTAGCCAGAGGCAGGCACGAGTGTTGGTGCTCTTCAGGGATGTGGAAATACCAGTAGGGAGGGACTGTGATGGGGAGCGATGAAGCAGTGTGTACTGTGCCTTGTTATCATCACTGTCCAGCAAAAGAAGATTGAAATAATATTTTCAATCATTAAGACACAAATGATGCTTTTCAAAAGACAGCCAGATAGCTACAAAAGATAAATGTTTTCTGAACATAAGAAATTTTGATGGAGGTTCTACACATAAACTCTGTGACTCAAAATCCATCTGAGGGAGGTTAGAATAGAGTAAGATGGCCCATGAATTCACCCACAATGTTTATGAACAATACCATGTTTGGATATACATTCTTCTTTACCATAAAAAGCAGATATAAAAGCAGGTAGGTATTTTAGCAAATCGACATAAAAGAAGTATAATGGTATATAAACTGAGAGGACATATTTTTGGGAAATGTTCACTATTAGAAATATAAAACACTTTTTCTTAAAGCATCTGCTTTAGGTCCTTAATACAATTTAAGAAAACATGGACTCAGATTTAAAAGATACAAATATGATGTGAAATGCAATAGATTGACAAGAAAAGGACATTAATTGAGGGGAAGGTAGAAATTAAAAACAAAATTGCCATAACACAGACTCTCCATGGAAAAATAAATAAATATTGTGCATAAAGGGGTACCTGGGTGGCTCAGTTTGTTAAGTGTCTGCCTTCAGCTCAGGTGATGATCCTAGGGTCCTGGGACTGAGGACCGTGTCAGGCTCACTGCCTGGAACAAAATAAAACAATTCTAGTATCCGAACTACATCAGGTAGTATCAAAGCACTATTTTATTTGTTAAACTGATTATTATAATGCATTTTTAACATGTATGTATCTATTACATTTTTAAAAAAGATATATGCTTTACAGAGCCTAGCAAAAATTATAGTAAAATCACAGTCCATGGAGAATTAGACAAGAAAAATAAAGATATATTTTTATTTTTTATTTTTTTTTTTTTTTTTTTTTTATTTATTTATCAGAGAGAGAGAGGGGGAGAGAGCGAACACAGGCAGACAGAATGGCAGGCAGAGGCAGAGGGAGAAGCAGGCTCCCTGCTGAGCAAGGAGCCCGATGTGGGACTCGATCCCAGGACGCTGGGATCATGACCTGAGCCGAAGGCAGCTGCTTAACCAACTGAGCCACCCAGGCGTCCCAAGATATATTTTTAAAAGCTCAAAATGAGAGGGCAAATAAATGAGATTTTCAGGGGTATAACAAACATGCTTATAGGAGGAGTCAAATTCTTCTACTAAAGACAAAGTCCAATCATATGTTATTCCTAAGAGACATAGCTATGGGGGGGAATATGACATAGAAAAGTGAAAAAAAAAAAAGAACTGCCAGAGATGTTGGGTAAAGCAAACAAAAGAAAGAATATAATATTAAAACCAGTTATATTAGATTTTGTGGCAAATAAGTCATCAATCAGAAAAAATGGCTCTCATTTTATAATAAAAATTAAAGATTTTAAATCTATAATTATAGGAGATATTAAAAAAAATACATTTGTATGACAAATAACATAGCTACAAAATATTTAAGGTAAATCTACCCTATGAAATTTTACAAGGAAAACTTGAAAAAGAAGAAAAATGGTAGATTTGAAGACACATCTCCCAAATTTTAAAGAGCCATGTAGAAAAAAGTAAAAATATAAAAGTTATGTAATACTTTAATTTATAATTTATTTAAAAGAGAGTCCAAATATGTTTCAAATATGCAGGACATACACTTTCTTCTAAAAGCCAGTGGATCATTTATAAAAACTGAACTTCTAATAGGCCACAAAGAAAAGCATTTTAAATTAATTACAGAAAAGCTGAAATTGTGTATGTCATGATATTAGATCAGAAAGTAATAATAGCCATTAATAACAAAAGTTGAAAATTAATTATTTGGAAATAAACAACGCATGGCTCATTAACATGGATCAAGTGAGATGGATTACTGATTGTTTATAAAGCAATACAAATGAGAATGCTTTAATAAATATTTGATAGAAATTTTGTGTCCGCAAACCCTTTGGCTTAAAATCAGAAGATGGGATGAATTAGCAACTAGGTAGATAGTGATTAATGCTAGGGCAATTCACCTATGTCTATGATCAACTACCATATATAAATATTCTTTTATCATGGAAAATAAGCCTACTTTTTTTTTTTTTTTTTAAGATTTTACTCATTTACTTGAGAAAGAGAGAGAACACACACAAGTGGAAGGGGGGTAGTGGAGGGAGAGGAAGTAGACTCTTCACTGAAAATGGAGCCCTACAAGGGGCTTGATCCCAGGACCCTATGGCTCTATTTAAGGACTCTGGGATTGGGATCTGAGTTGAAGGCAGAGGCTTAACAAGCTGAGACACCAAGGCGCTCCAAAAATAAGCAGATTTTTTAAAAAGGAAAAATATGCATGGGTGTAGTTAAAAATGTAGCAATCATCCTGCAGCCAAAACAAAGTTATTTTTAAATTATTTTAAAGTTTAAAAATGAACAGAGCCAAATTACTTTTAAAGGCTTTCAATACAAAAAAGCAAACAAACAAAACCCCAAAACCAAAACCAAAAGCCAAAAAATAAATAAATAAATAAATAAAAAGAAAAGAAATAAGAAATTAAATTGAACATAAAATCATTCAAATCAACGGCTTGTTTTAAAAGGTTGGTTTGATTATTCAGTATCATGAGCCAAACAGAAAGAGATGAGCACCATGGAAAAGATAGGCTTTTACAGTTCCCAGGATGGGGTCACGCCATGCCATACTGAACCACACAGGAAAGTACCAGGGTTGGTCAGGAAAACAAAGGTTACAAGGGAAAAACATAGGTAAGGTAAGAGACTTTTGCGTGATTTCCCCGGGAAGGAACAGACATGGCAGGATAAGCAGGTTTAGGATTGACTGGTCTGAATAATTTCAGTAGGCTATGGGGTGCAGGGGCTCTCCCAAACTGTCTAGCACCTTACTCTGGGGTGGTTAGAGCAGGGAGATAATGACCCTGAGAGTGAAAGAAGTGGGTGGGGTGGGAGGATTTGGGATTGCTTGGTTTACACAGGAAAGGTGTTCTCCTGGCCTAATTATTTACTAGCTCTAGGAACTGGCTAGGATTTGCAGGGTCAGTAAGCCTTCAAGATGTCAAAACACTGAAATTAAATAAAATAAAAAGGTGTGACTGATAAACTGTGGATCCCAGCAGGTGGTCAAAAGCAGGCTTCCTTATCTCCCTTCCGCAGCCAGGGCAGATGCTGTGATGCATTGCCTCAGTGCATTCTTAGGTAGAGAGATGAATGACTAATCCCAGCTGCTGGAAGTGCCATCAGCAAAAACCTCTCTGCCCCATCACTCTCCTTTCCTAGATGGGCTCACATCCAGTGACTGGTGCAGAACAGAGTTTCTTAACTTTGGTATTATTGGTACTTTAGACAGAATAATTCTTTGTTTTGGGGGTCTGTTCTGTTTACTGTGGAATGTTTAGTGGCATCTCTGGCCTCTACCCACTTAGATACCAGTAGTACCCGCACTCAGAATGTCCCCAGACATGGCCAAACATCCCCGAGGGAGCAAAATCACTTCCAACCGAGAACCACTGATGTAAGGGTATAAAAGCCCACCCACTTCTAATTCTGGACAGCTGTAATGTGTCATTCTTTCCTCCTCACATCCCACGGAGTTCCATATGAAGCTCATGACTCTGGTCACACTACCCACTCCTTCAGGGCTAATTCATCCATTTCAGTGCATCCATTGTCATGTATATACTGACAGCTTTTAGATCCATATTTCCAGCCCAGACCTCTTGCCTAACCATCAAATCTGTTTAATTGTCTATTGGCTGTGTCTTTTTATCAAAAGACATTATATTTTTGTGCTTAAGAACGTGAGCTCTAAAGTAAGAAGAAAGGAGAAAGAAAAAAACCAAAAAAAAGAACACAAGCTTTAGAAGCAGTTGCTCATGTAAGTACCTTGACACACCTACTGGTTTTATAACTTTAAGATACCACTGAGCCTCTCTTTGCTGCTTCTTCATCTATAAAATGGACCCAAGAATATGATGTACCTTACAGGCTTGTGGGGGAATCAAATGAGTTAACATAGAGAATTTAAAACAATTTCTGGTAAATTGTAAGTTTTTAGTAAATATTAGCTCTTACTATTAATCACTAAATTGTCTTGCCAGTATCAAAGGGAGTATGTGCAAGTCCAAACTATATCCTCCATTTCCCAGCTTGGTCTTCTGTATTTCTTCCCATACGTGACATCACCAACTATCCATTCAAGCCAGATGCTTGCTCAGTGATGTTATTATTGATTGTTCCATCTCCTGCAGTGACTACTTCAAGTTAATCACCAAATCATAGTGAACCTACATTCTTAGAATTGGTTGAATCTGAGCATTTTTTTCATCTCAATTGCCACTATCTTAGTGTAATCCCATATCTCTTATTGGAAGAGCCTAGTGAAGAAGTCATAGCTGGGTTAAAGCCCAGTTCTAGCAGTTAAACGATATTGGGTAAATTATACTTCCTCTCTCTATCCATCTTTTTCTTTGTCTGAAAAACAAAGACAATCATGCTTACCTTTAGAGGATTGTAAAAATATTACAAGGGAAGCATTGTTTGTATTACCCTCAACTTAAAATAACACAAATGACCATTAATAAAAGACTGGATTAAATAAATTATAATATTTTCATAGAATACATAGCAATAAAACTAAGGAAAGTAACATTGCACAGGACAACATGGTTAAATCTTAGAAATGTAATATTGATTTCCCTTACCCCCAAAAAAAGGCAAGACACAAAATAATACATACAGAATTTGTATAAACTTTAAAACAGGAAAATCATAACTGCATGGTTTAGTGATATATACCTAGTGGTAAGACTTGGTAAAACTGTAGCAGAACACATGGTTGTAATTACCATAAAAGTCAAACACATGAATGGGGCAAGGAAATACTGAGGAGGGTTGATTAGGGAAGTTACAGTCTAGACTGGTGGCTTTTGTGGTGGTTAGATAATGTTCATTTTCTCAACCCAGGAGGTGGTTGCTTGAATATTTATATATATATTATTTATTATATTGTGGCTTAAGATATTATGTTCTTTTTTGTATGATAGTTATATTTCACAAATTAGAAGAGGTTAAATAAAAGGAATATAATAAATGAAAATTAAGTATAAGCACAGAAATATAAAAATGTAACACCTTGACACACACATACATACATATATATGTATATGTATATATATGTATATGTACAAATATATGTGTGTATGCATATATATGTATATGTATATATAATTTTGAAAATAAAGGGTTACTATCAGGTCTGAATTTCAGACCTGTTTCAGGAAGATCTCCAGTTCTTATAACACTGTTTCCTAGGAAACAGTAAAGATAAATGAAGAATATTTTATTTGCCTCATTGGTGTGTGGAACAGTCATCTGCCTTGGGTTAGGGAGCTGTGAGCTGGCCTATGTGGTAAGTATGGTATAAAATCTTGGTATAAAAGCTTGATGTGAAATAAAGGCTGAGGGTTCCATATGTCCACATGACCCACATGCACCCAGGCTCTCATCTGTGGCAGTCATAGGTGTCTATGTAGGTGAGGTTGCAAATGAAGCCTCTCCTTTTGTGTATTTAAGTAGCTGCTGAGAAGAGATGAGGAGATGAAGATGCCTAACCTACCTCATGTATGGTTTTCTTTTCTTCTATAATGCCAAGTAAACAGAGCTTTATGTTAAATCCTGCCTATGTCTCTTGAATGTGATTGCCAATTCACACCCATTACCTCAGTCATGGGTGCCAGACATTGGTGTCAGAAATAGGCTTGGTTTTCAGACCTTTGAGTCAAAACACTATGATGCAGGAAGCAGAACTAAGTAGGGGTAGGGAGGAGACTCTGATGAGGATTTGATGCCAGGGTGGCTGGCTACATCCTATAGATTTATCTCCTGGGTTACTGATAAAACAGATAGTAAGGAAAGGCAAAGTGAGGTGGGGGTCAACTGAAGAAATAAGGAGATGGTGAATCAGTTAGATTCATTATCAGATTGCAGTTAAGACAAGAGATGAAAAAAGAAGAAATTTGATGGATTATTTCAAAAGATTTACTAGAACATTATCAGTAGTTGGAAAATCTGTTCCATATCAGGCAGAGTCTTCCCTTAATGAATCCCGTGAGACATGCTCCCTTTAACCCAGCCTGGATGAATTTAAATCCAAAGATGCTGTTAAGGAACAATAATAACAGGTGATAACTAAGGCTACTAAATGTACTTGGTACGTTGAGATAGTAGAAGCCAAAGAGGATTAACCTAAAGTTTGGAATATTTTGCCCTACCCCTTGTGGAAGCTATAAGGTCATGTGCTTTGGTTAAAGTAGAATATCCTATGGTTGGTGAAACTTTTGGGTTAAGTGGATACTGGTACATAATGCACTATAAATGTTCAGGAAGCAAGATAATATTAAGAAGCCAAAAAGGAAGCTAAAGGGAATGGAGATATGTGATAGGATGTGTCATGGTCCCAATAAAACTCTAGCTAGAAACATGATAAAGGAGGAGCTATCCAGTAGTGGTATTCCCTTTGCTTGAATATATAACTGGAAAGGATGTGATACATGAATGGAAGGTCTTGCCCTTCCTAGTCTGTAGCTGAATGTTAGGGACATCTGTGCTTTGTCAGGGCTCAACTGGATCAGCTAAGTGGGAGACCTAACAATTGACCTAAGCTTCTTCTATAGGAAAGACTAAACTGTATTACCTTCCAGGAATGCAACAGGCAATCTTAGTTCTGATTAAAGAATTCATGGAACAAGTTGTCCTTCTCAAATATCTATTCTTTCCACCTTTGCTCTGTCTGGTCTGGAAGAAAGTCCAAAGCTTCTACTGCTTCAGACATGGTAAAAACTATCAGAAAGTTCAGATGACAATGTTGATGGTATGCTGTCATAGACTCAGAATCTTGAAAATGTCAAGCACAGGAGAGACTCCATTAAAAATACTTCTACTGTTGTCCTTCAAGGTTACTCATGTTCTCCAGGATTCAGTTTACTGCCCTGTGTGTTGATTCATAAAGTTGATAACATAATGATACATCCCCTCTTGGATAGGAAGCTGGGACTGGAGGGAGGACAAATTTAAAAAGATGTAGTTGCAGTAGGACTAGCCAAGGATGCCTAGATAATGTGGCTAAGGAGTCAGGACCCAGTTCAGTCGGACCTTTTTCCAGGAATAATCTAGGCTAAGGCCAATAGAGGATTTTATGAACAACAAAGAGAAAACTGTCTCTCTTCAGGTCTTTATTAATAATATGAAGGAACAAAACCTCAAAAAGCTGTTTGGATTCTAGAGGACACCACATTCAGGAATCCTGTTAGCTCTAATATACAAAAAGACTAGAAAAAGAAATGGGTTTGAATGCAGTCCAGAGCAGAGGATAACCCAAGCTGTCCCTCTGAGATTTTATAGTTCTGACATAACCAGTGTATTTAGAGAAGTCTACTGCTAAAACACATAGACTCAGTCCCTGGCAAAAGCCTTCCAATGCTACTTATAGGCAACTGTTAGGTTTCTGGACTAAAATTTCCCTGATACTTTTTCTAAGAACAGCCCACATGAAAAACAAGTGCTGGCACATACTCTGGCTCTATTAAAAATAACATTCATACTTAAGAGTATCAGATTATATTGAGGCTTATCTATAACATCATGGGTGATATCTGAAGGAGACTCCAGTAAAGAAGAAGCTATACAAGTTCCCTGATAAAATATAAATAGTATATTTTAGAGCATGGAGATCAGCTCTGAGGGAATGCACTGTGTCCTTAAGAAGATAGCAACTCTGCCTCTATAGTGGAACTCCTGAGCTACCCATTCTTATTGCCCAAAGATCTGAAATCTGTTGAGGCAAAACATCTCCCTGATTTGCTGATGGGAGTTCTTACAGTGAATGGTGGGACTCTATGGGAAGGCTGCTGCATCATACAGTAGTCTGTAGAAAGCAATAGGTATACACAGTGAGCTAAATTGAGAACAATATATTTGGCAGTGTATGAAGAACTTGGTTCTTAGCATCAGGGAAATTACTGAATATATAGAGACTCCTTGGCTGTGTTGCATGGATAGGTAGACAAATGGTTCCTTAATGAATAGATACAGAAGAAAAGCCTGTTATGAAAGGGTAAAATTGTGGATGTTCCTACAGAAACTCCTAGGGAGAACTGCATTCATGGATATGCACTAAGAACATTTTTCTAGCTCAGAGGGACAGGGACTATCCAAGGCCATTTCCCTGGTCTGCCCCTGGGTAAAAACAGTTGGGTGTATGAGATGAGCTGGCAAAGTGATGCACAAATAATGTCATAGTGGTTGAAAGATTGGCATATACTAGTATCACTCTGAACAGCCAATAATATGGTGAAAAACTGTACTGAATGTTATCAAGAGAAAAAAATGTCCAAAAATGGCATTAAGGGAATTACATGAGGTCAAGAATCAGCATATCATAGACAAGTGGATTACATAGAAAACTGCTCATGGCTCCCGGAGTATTCCAATGGGTCTTTTCAGGAATAGACAAGTGTTTGGGGTCTCCTTTATATGGCTTGTAGGAAACATATTTCACCATAGCCAGTTCACTAAATGGGACAAAAAGCACAACCCGGAATAGACATATGTTCCTACCAGAGAGAAGGGAGGGACTTCACTGAAAATTGGAATGGGCAATTAAAACATTCATTTTTGAGTGACAGGATGCTAAGGATGATAAGTATGAGAGAGTCTGGATAGTAAGTTAAGTGCGTGTATGCTTCATTTGAATATGATCAGTATTGAGAGAAGAATAGCCTTAGGGAAGTTTTCTGTGTACCAGGAATAAGAGGGTCATAAATGATGCTGTGGCACTAATCTTTGTCTTCTGCAATTCACAAACTTTTCTTTGGGGTGTTCTGATATAATGGTTTAGATTAAGATAAAATTTGTCCTCTTTTCAGCTGAAGGGAACATTACTGCTTAAAATACTGTATTCCTTTGATGTTGACATTAATTCCTAAGGTAATCCTAGAGCAGATGGTCACTTTGAGAGAAAAATCTCCTCCTACCTTTTATCTTTGCAAACCTACCATCTATTTTTAAGAATGGAGAAAGGAGGACTTGTTGATGTTCTATTGTTACCTGAAGGGGAAAAAAAAAAGTCATTTGAGATGGTATGCCCTGCAACACCTCTGTATCTTCACCCAAGAAGGGTTCTCTATTGCAGATGATTGCTACTGTGTTTAAGAAACACAACATCCCTGGGTATTTTAGAAACCCAAGCCAGGGAGACAAGCCTATTGAAATGTTAAGAACCATCTAAATTATAGCAGAATGTCAATGGAACATGTGGCCCTTATCATCATTTTCCTTATTGCATATGTGCCAAGAATTTAAAAGGAGGTGTCATTTTTTGCTATATAGTTAGTGGGTACTGAGCAGATAAAAGACCAACAATATATTCTCTTTATAGGGTAAATGGGTTATACTCTACATTAATTGTGGGAATCAGTATCAATAAAAAGCTACTTTTTCCTAGCTGGGCATGATTAGACAAGCCAGAAGGAATCCTGATTTACTGAACATTCATTCTAGTGACTACCTCTGTCACTGAAAATACATTATAAAGGTAAGAGATGATTCTGTTGGGAAGGATGGAGAAATTACACTGTAATAAAAACAAATATTTGGTATGCTAAGTATTACTGTAATAGTTACTGTTATATGGTATAATATTAGCAAGTAATTTATATGCTAAGTATTATTTTAATGTCTCATTTACTGTTATTTGATATATTTTATAGGCTTATATATAAAAATTAAAGACAAATAAATATATACTGATGGTGACCACCCAGGATGAAAAGATATTTTGGGAAATTGGTTTAAAATCCCCACTTGTTATTAACCCCATGGAAACTGATTGTCCAGACAAAATGGTAAATTTGGTCTTAGAGAAACTAAACACAAATATAAATGTCTCTAATAATTTTTAAAATATACAAGTGATATTGAGTGAGAGGGAGACCTGAACAACTGATAAGAAAGTAAGAAAAGATTTACAAGTCAAGATGAACATGTTTTAGGAAGAGGATACCAATACTTTTTGTTAAATAGTACAAACCTTGGTGGTTGCAGGCGCATTCCCTTGTTTTTTCCTCTATATAAAATTTTAGAGATATGCTTCTCAGAAAAAATGTCACAGAACATTTAAAGAATTTGTTTCATGAAAATATTGACTCAAGGGCGCCTGGGTGGCTCAGTGGGTTAAGCCGCTGCCTTCGGCTCAGGTCATGATCTCAGGGTCCTGGGATCGAGTCCCGCATCGGGCTCTCTGCTCAGCAGGGAGTCTGCTTCCTCCTCTCTCTCTCTCTGCCTGCCTCTCTGCCTACTTGTGATCTTTCTCTGTCAAATAAATAAATAAAATCTTTAAAAAAAAAAAAAAAGAAAATATTGACTCAAGATCATGGGGGTGAAACTGTGAGAAAGAATCAGTCTGGTCCAGTTCAGCCTCTCAGAGGATGACCTTAGTTTCCCTCAGCACTTTTTCCTTGGAAGGAGTGGAGCTAAGAAAAATGAGAAATAGTGTTTCTATTTGTTGGATGAAATCAGCACTAGGTTGGGAGAGCTACAAGTTGGCAAGTTTATTTGGGGCCTATGGGCTTAAGCGGTATAAAAGATTGGTAGAAAATAGAGCTCATAGTTTTTATGTGTCAAAATGGCCCTCTCACAATTGCTCATGGAATCCTAACATCCAACCGGTGGGATAGACAAAAGAACCTATGTAATTGGGAGCTGCTGAGGGAGTGGAGGATGCTGCAGCTGTTGTGTTTACTGATTTGTATCCTGTCATAAAACTAAATGAATGTAAAACCTATTGATATCTTCAGGAAAACATCCAGACTCTTTAGTGCAGTTTCCATCCACTAGATGGCCAAGCTTCAGCCTCTCTTGTTCTCATTCATAATGTCTGCATACCTATCTTGTCATCTATATGTAGATAATTTAAAATACTTGTATTTCCAAAAAATAATTTTCTCTTATCTCTGATTATTTGCAAATTTTCTCCTTTGTTTACAATCACCAATGCAGACTGTAAACCATATCCCATTCCTACTCACTTCAGTCTCAAAGGGTATACTTTGATACAAGACAATAGTAATTATTCAGGCTTTATCATGGCATAAATGAATGACACCCCATGACCCACTACTTCTCTTAGATCTGATTTCATGGTCATGGGGAAATCTTCTAATTATCTTTGATTAAATTTTCTTTTCTTTTCTTTTTTTTTTTTTTTTCTAAGCAGCTTGATGTAATATAGGAAGAACCCAGGAAGTGGGCACTATAATGTGGTGACTAGGCTGATACTTCAGTTTCCATGTATTAACATTCCAAGTTAACCATCAGTGTTTCAGGACTTTATTAATGCCAATCAGTGCCTGAGGAATTTCTAAATATAAAAGCACGCAGAAATGTAAGGTTCTTACATCCACAAACCTAAGTACTATGCTACTGACACTGAAGCTCTTAGGCTAGAGAGACTGCCTATTTACTGGTCTCTCTGTCTCACTGTAATAATGAATCTTATGTTTAGATTAATGTATCACTCCATAATCACAATAATAGTTTTTGCTTAAATAAAATTAATAATATTTTTTATCCGGTTAACGTAGGTCAAATAGAGCTTTGCAAATAGGTATACATAACTTGATGATAAAAATAAATAATTACTCAAGAGAATGAGAAGATAAGTTACAGACGAGGAGAAAACACGTGCAAAAGACGTATCTTACAAAGGAGTATAAATTTTTAAAACTCAAGAATTTTTAAAACTCAAGAGTAAGAATACAAAAAAAGCACCATTTAAAAATGGTTCCAAAGACCTTAACATACATCTCACCAAAGAAGATACACAGATGCGAAGTAAGCAAATGAAAAGATTCTCCTCTTCACATGTCATTAGGGAAATGCAAAGTAAAACAAAAATGAGATACCATTACACATCTATTAGAGTTGTCAAACCGGAACACTGACAACTCCAAATGTTGATGAGGATGTGAAACAACAGAACTCTTATACGTTGCTGGTGAATATGAAAAATGGTACAGCTTTGGAAGATGGTTTAATAGTTTTTTACAAAACTAAAGATACTCTAACTATACAATCCAGCAATTGTGCTCCTTGGTATTTACCCAAAGGTACTAAAAATTTATGTCCACACAAAAACCCACACACAGATATTTATGTTTTCTTTATTCATAATTGCTACAACTTGGAATTAACTAGGATGTCCTTCAGGAGGGAAGGATAAATAAACCGTGGTGTACCCAGACAATGGAATATTATTCAGCATTAAAAAGAAATGAAAAGACATGGAAGAAACTTAAATACATGTTATTAAGTGAAAAAAATGCCAATTTTAAAAAGCTACATACTGTATACTGTATAATTCAACTATATGACATTCTGGAAAAGGCAAAACTATGGACACAGTAAGTCAGTGGTTGTCAGAGCCTAATGGTTGTCAGGACCTACAGGAATTATGATAATTTCATAATTCCAAGAGTGTTGTCAAAGACTTCAAGCATTTCATAAAAAAAGTAAGCAACTTAAGAGCCACTTGTCTAAGTAATAGCAGTATTCCTTCAGTTGCAGAGTCCATCATTCACGACATCTCTTGTCAAATTAAAGTAATATCTAAATCATTTCTGTGCCTCCAAAATGGCAACTCTCTAACAATTTCTCCCCACTGCTGTCAGAATGAGCTTTCCCAAATACAAGTTTGCCCATTTTGTATTCTTCCTTCAACTTCTGGTTTACCCTGTTTCTCACACAATAAAGTTAAAACTTGTTTTGGCTGTCACCGAAAACTTCTTGGCTTTTGGAACCTTTCATGTCTAAGTTATTTTCTTCCAAAACACTCCTCCGGTAAAATAGTATCCAATAGTTTAATTTCTTAAATAGGTAAGTTCCAACAACTCAATAGCAGTAAACTGCATGGTATTCCACAGATGTTGCTGTACTTCCTCCTGAAATTTAAGGTGTCCCGAGGCACTCCAGTGAATGTTCTGTGCATCATGGGATGCTCTGCTGTACAGTTTGGGTATGATTACATGATGATATATTTTTCCTCCATCTATTTATTTCTTTCTTCCCTTCCCTTCCTTTGAATGTCCAACCCATTCATAGACTCTGCTCTTCTACATCCATTTCTCAGATATGCTGGATAATTTTATATATATGAAGTCTTGTTCATTCGAATTCTTCTCCCTGCACTGCATTTTTCTGTCCTTGTTTAACTAAAAACAAAAACAAAACAAAACAAACAAACAAACAAAAACCAAAAAACTACCTCATCGTTGAAGTTCACCTCCAATATCGCCTCCTTTATTAATATTCATCATTCTCTTTCTCTGCCAAGGAGAGTTTAACTTCTCATCTTTTGTGCTTTACTGTACCTTTATTGACTTCTACCATGGCAGCTATGGTATTTTGTTTTAAATATATTTTTTTTTGGTAGGCTATTTTTTTAAAATTTTTAATTAAATTTATTTATTTTCAGCATAACAGTATTCATTATTCTTGCACCACACCCAGTGCTCCATGCAATCTGTGCCCTCTATAATACCCACCACCTGGTACCCCAACCTCCCACCCCCCCACCACTTCATTCCCCTCAGATTGTTCTTCAGAGTCCATAGTCTCTCATGGTTCACCTCCCCTTCCAATTTCCCCCAACTCCTTTCTCCTCTCCAACTCCCCATGTCCTCCATGATATTTGTTATGCTCCACAAGTAAGTGAAACCATATGATAATTGACTCTCTCTGCTTGACTTATTTCACTCAGCATAATCTTTTCCAGTCCCATCCATGTTGCTACAAAAGTTGGATATTCATCCTTTCTGATGGAGGCATAATACTCCATAGTGTATATGGACCACATTTTCCTTATCCATTCATCTGTTGAAGGGCAGAAAGATTCCCTTCTTCTTTTTTTTTTTTTTTTATAAACATATATTTTTATCCCCAGGGGTACAGGTCTGTGAATCACCAGGTTTACACACTTCACAGCACTCACCAAAGCACATGAAACAAGATGGGATGGGAGGGAGACAAACCATAAGTGACTCTTAATCTCACAAAACAAACTGAGGGTTGCTGGGGGGAGGGGGTTTGGGAGAAGGGGGTGGGATTATGGACATTGGGGAGGGTATGTTTTAAATATTTTTTATGACTTTTATTCTCATCTAGACTGTCAGACCCTTGATCAAGAGGCAAAATCACCTCAAATCTACCTTTATATTTTATGGAGGACTTAATCACTTAATAAATACCTGATAAAAGAATGAAGGAACTTATGCCATTCTGTGCCAAATCATCATCTGTTAGAAGAGTTTAGAGATGGACAGCATATGGCTATAATTCCAATTTAAGGTTTTCCATTGACAAAGATTCTCTCCTTGAAACTTTAGCCAGGCTCCTATAAGCCCACTTCTCATCTAGGCCTCAACCTTGGCCCTCAACCTTCAACAAACACTAACATAGTTTATAAAAGCTCAACATTGTATCCCTAGGATGACTCTCACGCCCCTTAAAGTGTCTGCCTGAGGAAACTCAAGGTTACCAAAAGAATTTAACTATTTTTTTTCCAGCCAGCATCTGAAGATAGGGCCCCGTCTCCCAATTTCTGTGGAGAATAGGAGCCTAACTTTGATAAATGTCAGTTTGCAAACCCAGATAGGTTTCAAATGGGCCAATCCCCCTTCCTATTTTTGGTAATTTTTCACTTACCTAAGTCTATTGAGTTTCTGTTTAGCCCCCTCTTTATTCCCTCTTTATTCCTTCTCCAGTAAGTAAAACTGGAGATTTTCTAATTTTCTAAAGATGTTTCTAAGTTTCTAAAGTTGTTTTTCTAATTTTCTAATTAAAGTTGTTCCATATCAGACAAAAAATTCATCCCTCTCAAGATAACAAAGGTAGCCCTGTAAATGTTAAGGAGACTTTTACTCAATATTAATTTGATAATTTGTATATTTTAAGACATATTTTAAAGATTTATTTATTCATTTGAGAGAGAGTGTGTGTGTGTGCTTAAGCAGGGGGGATGGCTGAGGAAGAGAGCGAATTCCAAGCAGACTCCCAGCTGAGTGCAGAGCCCCAGTGCAAGGCTTGATTCCATGACCAATGAGATCATAACCAGAGCTGAAACCAAGAATTGGACACTTAACTAATTGAGCCACCCAGGCACCCCCTATATTTTAAAACATTTATTGGTTGCCTAAGTTATCAATATATACAATATGCATGTGATGAATTAATTCGTATGTGTTAATTTCTTACTGTGGGTAAAGCTCTTTACTTTCTAAACACTATTTTTTTTTAATATATATACTTTGCTAATGTGCTGCTCTATAAAAGGACATATCTTGGCTATGTCCCTGTGAAACACTTGGCCTTTATAGATATAACCAAGAAATTAGACCATACCAAACTTCCCTTCCAGTGTTATAGATATTTCACTGAAGTGTAGCATAATAACTTCTTCTTTTTCCATAGGGGTACTGACTTTTCTCAATGATTCTTTTCAACTTAACAGGTAAATCAACTGCCATTACACAGTTTCTTCTGGCCAGCACTCTCAGGAGAGTCTTTGCTTCCAAAAGCTACTGACTCTTACAACATCACAGACTATGTATTATAAACAATTCATCACATATTTAATGACAACAGTACTTTCATCTTGTGTACTTTAAAATTATTCTTTTTTCTTCAGTAATGTTAAAAGAACCCTTGTGTGAGAGAGATGTTTTTCCTTATTTTATCTATTTAACAAATGGAAAATCTCTGGCCCAGAGGTTCAATTAAGCTCACAGAAGTCCTTGGTGCACTAAGGCATGGAATTACCAAACTGATGACTTCAAGACTCTTGCTCTAAACATTCAGTCATAAAGGATATAATTATATGTGCTTGAGCGTAAAAAGAGGGGAGAATACTGCTGTTTTCCCTCTATCAGAAAACTGTTACATTTTCGGGGTGCCTGGGTGGCTCAGTGGGTTAAGCCACTGCCTTCGGCTCAGGTCATGATCTCAGGGTCCTGGAATCGAGTCCCACCTCGGGCTCTCTGCTCAGCAAGGAGCCTGCTTCCCTCTCTCTCTCTCTCATTCTCTGCCTGCCTCTCTGTCTACTTGTGATCTCTCTCTGTCAAATAAATAAATAAAATCTTTAAAAAAAAGAAAACTGTTACATTTTCTAATCGAAGTTTTATTTACAACAGTTTATGGGTATTAAAAGAAGGGGACCAGTATCTGATGGCAGTGTTCTATGTGCTCATGACTGTGTTGGGCATTTTACAATAGCGACTTATCAGATCTAGCTAAATACAAGGTGACTATTTTTTATCTCTATTTTATAAGAAAGAGCTAAGTTATTCACTTAAAGTCACACAGCTATTAAATGTCAGATTTAGGTTACAAACAGGCTGAGCTTTGAAGCTCATTCATCCCTTATTAGTAGATACTTCCTTCTGAATATAACTATATAAGAACTGAGAAGTATATAGAATTATGAGATACATCTAATTTTAAGTAAAGTATGTGCCAAAACCTAACATTATACAGCTATAATATATTAAATATAAAATATTTTCAAATCATAACTTTAATTAAGTTGCTTAATCTGATTCACGTTACAGTCGACAAAGACAGTCTTAATGTTCCCCTCAGTTTCTCTAAACTTTAGACAGGTTTCTCTCTGACTATAAGCCCTACACTTCAATCTTCCTTAAAGAATTGACTTCATAAATTTGGCAACTGTAAACTCCTTCTTTCACTCTTAAAAGTATATAAAACTACTGGCTGCTTGTTGCCAGTGTTATTACTCAGGAATATCTTCCTCAAGGACCTAGGAGCCATTCCTTTGAAATGTAATAATCAAGGAGGAGAGTCCCTACCTTCTAGCTTCTGTGAGAGGGGAAGAAGCATAACTTCCATTAGTACCAATTACCAAACACAGATGGACTAATCCCAAAGAAAAATATTTGCAAACTCAAGAATAACTCAAAGTACTCCTTAACATATCCTATTGATCTACCCCCACTCCTCCATCTGACTGTTCACTAGTACTTTTCTCCTGGCTCACCTTAGTGCTTAAAAACCCTCCAGCCCCTTGTTTTGGGGGGACAAAGCTAGTTTTCCACATTTGACTGTGTCCTCTCTCCTATTGATGTCAATGTATTGAAATAAAATAAATTTTGGTCTGCCCACTTTGTCCATTGTGATTTTATTTTCTTTAAAAGATTAATTTCAATTACATGCAATTTTTGAGAAATTTGCCTACTGATGAAAGCTCATATTAAAAAAAATCAATTTGTATTTTGCATTTCTTCATACCTATTAAATATGTTTGTAAACAAACTATTTCCATAGAAATGGTATTAAAAAGTTTAGATGAAATAACCTTTTTAAAAAATTGTCCATATTTGGAGGAGGGGCAAGATGGCAGAGAAGTAGGAGACCCTGTCCCCTATAGTGAGCTAATTATCTACCAGAACACTCTAAACACCCATGAAATCAGCCTGAGATGTAGGATTATACACTTCTGGATCTCTATGGGGACAAATACACCAGTGGAGAGGTAAAGCAGAATAGAATGATTGGACTGATATTGGAGGATAAACAGAAGGGGGAGGGAGCCACCAGAATTGACTCACTGGAAAGTAATACCCCAAAACAAAATTGCCCTGTGATTGGGGACTAGCATTAACTTGGAGTCTGGTTAAAAACACTCAAAAAGAGCAAAAGATCTTAAGGGGCAATGGGTGGAATCAGGCAGGTATGGACACAGGCCCAAGCCCAGGGACCCAGGACAGCCATCACCAGTGACCTGTGCCAGAAAGAATGCAGCAAAGATCCAAGCAGTGGTCCCTGATCCCCCGGATTTCTGCTGCTAACACCACTGCTCAGCTAGATGTACTCCTGTCAGCACACGTGAGGGAGTCTGCTATATGAGCCAGCTGGTGCTCTCTAGAACCACAGCCATTTGCACACTGCATACACTGCATGACAGGGGTCTGAACCATGCTCCCCACCAATGCCTGAGAGAGCACCTGAGAGAGCTCCGTATGGGCACTAGCCCGTGGTCTCTAGGACCAGCTGAGAGTCTGAACACTCCAGCCCAGACTTGAAAAACTGCATGCTATCTCTGGTTCAGATCTCTCAGACAGGCAGTGACATGTGAAACCTTGAGGTATGGACCCCAGACAGTAGTCCCAGCAAAGGCAACCACTGGAGGTAGGCTCCCTGGACAAATATCGCTCACAGATTAAGTGGCACGACAGTGCAGAGACAAGCTGGAGCTTTGGGTGACCCCTGAGATGGTGGCTGGGGACATGCACTGCTTGTGGGAGGTTGCATAGCTCAGCAGAGTGTGCAGAGGTGGAGTCTATGTGTTTTGGACCATCCAGAGGGGAGCAGACCAAGGCTTCTCTCTGAGACAGAGATCTGGGTGCAGTTTACTTTACACTAAACCAGAAAAAGCCTCAAAAAGCCACCAAAGAACAAAAACCTCCAGAGAAAAAGAGCCTGAAAAATTGGTTTCCACAGAGCCCAGCCCCCGATAGGGATCAGGAGGACTCAACCCAAACAAGACTGCCTAAAAAAAAAACAAGGCAGGCCCCTCCCTCAGAAAGCCCGACAAAAGAGTGAGAGGACAGACACCACAGGATCCCCATAAAACTGTAAGACCCCAATATCAGGGGAAAACAAGATATTAAGCTCCCAGTATTACCCTAAAACCTACATATTTCACAGGTACAACTTTTGTTTTTAACTCATTCTCACTATTCTTGCTCTTTTTAATTTTTTAAACCTACTTACTATTACAACTAGAGGTTCAGTACTACATAATCCATAAGAACCTTTTAACTTGATCTTTTTTTTATACATATTCCTGTGTTTTTCTTTTACTTTTCTATTTTTTAAAATATATATATAGATATAAACTTCAAGGTAATCCTCTTTCCCTAATCATTTCCCTAATATTACCCCTATATATAAACCAGTTTAAATCTCTTTTTATCTCTGGAAAGTTGAGTCCTTTAATAAAGATATTAAGATACACCCAGGGAGAACCAAAATAACCTTCCTCACCCACATCGAGAATTTATAAGCATCCTCTCATCTTTTTCTTCTGTCAATGTTTCTGCGTATTTGTTTTCATTCTGGTATTATATAAATCTTATCCTTGGGGTTCATTTTGGCTGAGTTCTTTTGTTTTTTTGTCATTTATTTTTTTGGTCATTTTTTTGTCCATTTTTGTTTGTGTACCTTATAAATCTTACTTTTGGGGCCCGTTATGGCTGGGTCTTCTCTCTCTCTCTCTCTCTCTCTCTTTCTCTCTCTCTCTCTCTCTCTCTCTCTTTTTCTTTTTAGTGGTGTCTTGATTGCTCAGAACATTTCAGGGTGCACCTTTCCTGGATTACTGTTGATATATTCAGCTTTTACATCCCCTCAACCACCTCTCACCAAAATGATTAGGAGGAGGAACACCCAACAGAGGAAAAATTCAGAGACTGTGCCCATTCCATCAGAACTATTGGATATGGGCATAAACAGAATGTTGGAAAGGGAATTCAGAGTAACACTTATCCAGGCAATGGCTGGGTTGGAGAAAACCATTAGTGACAACATGGAATCTCTAAGGGCAGAAGTGAAAGCTGCTGAGGAAGAAGTTAAAAATGCTATCGGTGAGATCAAATCTAATCTAAATGTTCTAACAGCTAGGGTAACAGAGGCAGAAGATAGAACTAGTGATCTAGAGTACAAACTGATAGAGAAAAAGGATCAGGAGGATGCATGGAAGAAACAGCTTAGAAGCCATGAAAACAGAACTAGGGAAATAAATGATGCCAAGAAATGTTCCAATGTCAGAATTATTGGTATCCCTGAAAGGGAGGAGAAGGAAAGAAGCCTAGAAGATAGTGTTGAAAAAATTCTTTATGAAAATTTTCCCAATCTGGGGAATAGAACCATGTCCTAAAAGCAGAAAGATCAGCCCCCAAGATCAGCAAATCTAGAAAAACCTCAAGACACTTAATTGTGAGACTGATGAATCATAGTTTTAGACAAGAGCTCCTGGGGTCAGTTAGGAGGAAGAGATTCCTTACGTACAGAGGGAAGTCCATCAGAGTAACATTAGACCTGTCCAAAAAAACCTGGCAAGCCAGAAAGAGCTGGCAACATATTTTCAGGGCACTAAATGAGAAGAACATGCAGCCAAGAACATTTTATCCAGCAAGGTTGACATTCAAAATGGATGGTGCAATAAAGAGCTTTCAAGACTGGCAAGGTTTAAAAGAGTATGTGACCATAAAGCTGGCACTACAGGAAATATTAAGGGGGGTTCTATAAAGGAAAATGACCCAAGAGTGACATAGAACAGATATTTAAGAGGCAATCTATAGAAACAAGGACTTCACAGGCAACATGATGTCAATAAAAACGTATCTTTCAATAATTATTCTCAACGTGAAAGGCCTAAATGCTCCCATAAAATGACACAGGGTTGCAGATTGGATAAAATGACAGGACCCATCCATATGCCATCTACAAGACCCATTTGGAACCTAAAGATACATCCAGACTGAAAGTGAAGGGATGAAGAACCATCTTTCATGACAATGGGCCTCAAAAGAAATGAGGGTGGTGATTCTCATATCACATAAATTAGATTTTGAACTAAAGACTATAGTCAGAGATAAAGAAGAATATTATATCATCTTAAAGGGTCTATCCACAAAGAATATCTAAAGATTGTAAATATTTACACCCCCAATATGAGAGGAGCCAACTGTATAAGACAAATGTTAATCAAGATAAAGTCATATTGATATGAATACATCAATAGTCGGGGTTCCTAACAGGCCACAGATCATTCAAGCAGAAAATCAATTAAAGAAAAAAAAAAAAAAGAGCACTGAATAACACATTGGACGAGTTGGACCTAATAGATATATACAGAACATTCCACCCTAAAACAACAGAATACTCATTCTTACCAAGGATACATGGAACTTTCTCCAGAATAGACCTCATACTGGGTCACAAATCAGGGTTCAACTGACACCTAAAGACTGAGATTATTCCATACATATTCTCAGACCACAATGCTTTGAAACTGAAACTCAACCACAAGAAAAAGTATGGAAGGAATTTAAATACTTGGAAGCTAAAGATCACCCTGCTTAAGAATGTTTGGATCAACCAGGAAATAAAAGAACTTAAACATCTCATAGAAACCAATGAGAATGAAGACAGATTTTCCAAAACCTTTGGGATATGGCAAAGGCAGTCCTAAAGGTGAAATACATAGCCATCCAGCCTCACTCAAAAAAATTGAACAATCCAGAACACACCAGCTCTCTTTACACATTAAAGAACTGGAGTATCAACAACAAATTAAGTCAACCTCACACACAAGAAAGGAAATAATCAAGATTAGAGCAGAGATCAATGAGATAGAAACTAGAGATACAGTAGAATACATCAATGGAACTAGAAGCTGGTTGTTGTTGTTGTTGAAAGAATCAATAAGATCAATAAACCACTGGCCAAACTAATCTAAAAGAAATGACAGAGGACCCAAATTAATACAATTATGAATGAAAAGGTAGAGATCACCTCTAACACCAAGGAAATATTCTCAACGTGAAAGGCCTAAACGGTCATCAGAAACTATTATCAACAGTTATGTGCCAATAAGTTAAGTAAATTAGAAGAAATGTATGCATTCCTGCAAACCTGTGAACTTCCAGAACTAAATCAGGAAGAAACTGGCAACCTGAATAGACCAATATCTAGAAACGAGATTGAAGCAGTGATCAAAACCTTCCAAAAAACAAGAGCCCAGGACCTGCCAGATTCCCTGGAGAATTCTACCAAACGTTCAAAGAAGAAATAACACCTATTCTCCTGAAGCCGTTTCAAAAAGTAGAAACAGAAGGGAAGCTTCCAAACTCTTTTTATGAAGCCAGCATTACCCTGACCCCCAAACCAGGGGATCCTGGTTTGGGGATCAGACCCCACCAAAAAGGAGAATTTCAGACCAATATCCCTAATGAATATGGATGCTAAGATTCTCAACAAGATCCTAGCTAATAGTATTCAACACTACATTAAAAAGGCTCACACAATTACATAAGGCTGAGATTACGTGGGCTGTGTAATCTACAAATGATGTCTGCAAACTGGAGGTCCAGGAAATTTGGTGGTTTTGTTCCAGTCCAAAATAGTGTTGTAGTTTCAGTCTATACTTGATCTTAACCAGAAGTCCAAGAAGCAATTGTAATTTCAGTCTGAAGGCCAGGGAACCTGGTGAGCCAATAGTGCAAGTCCCAGTCTGAGTCTGAAAGCACAAGAGTCAAGAGTGCTAATGTCTGAGGGTAGGAGATGAATGTCCCAATCAAGCGAAGAAAGCAAATTTGTCCCTCCTCCATATTTTTGTTTTATTCAGGCCCTTAGTGGATTGGATGATACCCAATCACATTGGTAAGCTTGATCTTTTTGTTATTTAGTCTATGCATCCAAATGCTGATCTCTTCATGGACATGTGCAGAAATAATGTTTTACCAGCTATCTGGGCATTTATTAGTGAGTTGACACACAAAACAAACCATCACAGTATTTAATGCATTTTTTATGAAAGAATGGATCTCTTCTGGGTGTGCATGAAATTCTATGTAGGGCTAAGACAACCTAAAAATGTAGACAGAGAAGGAAAGGGTAGTCCTAGATGGGCAGGGTCTAGAAGACTCAAATCAAGTCACGTGGTGAACAAGCTTCATTTATTCAATCATTCAAGAACAATGAGCTAGAATTATCATGACTCCTTAGGATTTAGGAGACCCAAAGTTTTCTTTGGTGAGAATTGCCATTATCAAGACAATCATTTTACTTTCAGCAAAGCACATATCTCTATAAATTTAAAACTCTAGGTCAGACTATAAAAATTACATTTTCTTATTTTATCAAATTTTTTTTTTTAAAGATTTTTATTTTTTTGACAGAGAGAGAGAGAGAGATCACAAGGAGGCAAAGAGGCAGGCAGAGAGAGAGGGAAGAACCAGGCTCCCTGCCGAGCAGAGAACCTGATGCAGGACTCGATCCCAGGACACTGAGATCATGACCTGAGCCGAAGGCAGCGGCTTAACCCACTGAGCCACCCAGGCGCCCTATTAAATCTTTAAGAAAAAGAACATATCACACAATTTTTGAAAATGTACATTCATATATTGGGTTTGTTCTATGATTGATTTGATTTCTAAAGGTTGTAAAGCAGGTAAATTTGGAAACCTAATTATTAATAACTAAGGGCTGATTTACTCTTGACAAGGAGTTTAAGGTTGATTGATTTAATTACTATAAAATTCAAGATTTAGGTAGTAATTTCATAAAATCTAGAGTACAGGATGGCAGATTTACAGCATACTGTCTCCTCACCAAAATACTTTTCTTAGTTCAGCATATTTTCTGCTGTTTCTATTAAGTGTTTTTGAAAATTCAGACACTCAAAATACTGAAGACTATGATTCATATTTTTAAAACATGAAATATTTTTTTCACGTTTTTAGAATGTCATTTCCCTGCAGGTAGAAAGCTCTATTCTTCATAATAAGAGAACATAATTGCTGGCTGATAAAATTATCAAAACACAAGTAAAAAGAATAGGATATGTTCAATACAACAGAGAAAGGATAACAACATGATAAGAACTTCTTAGTCAGGGTAACTGTTTCTCAGTATGCCGAAGATTGGATGGGCAGATTTTACATGAAAGAAGATACTTGAGAATAAGAAACAGTTTGGAAAATTTTAGAAATAAGATACCAGAAATTTAATAAATTTAATAATTTTTAATCAAAAATTTAATATATAGAAAATTTAATAAATTTTCTCAGAAAATTTATCTAAGAAGTATGGTGCTATACACTAGTTACACACACACACACACACACACACACACACATACCTCTTAAAAAAAGACCTCCTTTGGGAAACCTGGGTGGCTTAGTGGGTTAAGCCTCTGCTTCTGGCTCAGGTCATGATCCCAGAGTCCTGGGATTAAGTCCTACATCAGGCTCCTTGCTCAGCAGGGAGCCTGCCTCTCTCTCCGCCTCTTTCTCCGCCTCTGCCTGCCTCTCTGCCTGCTGTGTGCTTTCTCTCTCTCTCTTTCTGACAAATAAATAAATAAATAAAGTCTTAAAAAAAAAAAAAGACCTCTATTAGAAGCCATTGTTAAAGAATATTGTATCTTAGTATAATAAAGTTAGTATGATCAGAAAACAAAAAGTTTTATGTAAATTTTGTCTCCATGTACCCACACAAATGTTCTTTGGTTCCAAATAAAAGACCAACAAACTTGGACAAAAATGCTTAGGATCAGAGTAGGAGCCTCCTTGGTCATGGATGATTTTTTTTAGCTTCTCAGAAAGCAAGGTAAGTAAAGTGAGTAAAGTGAGTGGTTTTAATGCTGCAGTGCCCTTATTTTCAAAGTAGAGATTTTTTTGTTTACAAAACACCAGAAATGATTCTCAAGATTCAGTCCTGTCATCATGTTGTTTTTTCAGATAGCTTTTTGAGATATAGTTCACATATTACACACATCTCAAGATAAAGTTCACTCATTTACAGAATATGATTCAATGGATTTTACAGTATTCACAGATACGTTCAAATGTCACTATAGTCAATTTCAGAACATTTTCATCACTTCAAAAAGAAACCCATTTGATTTTAATGTTTTAATTGTTTATTTAATTAATGATTGGGACGCCTGGGTGGCTCAGTTGGTTAAGCAGCTGCCTTCAGCTCAGGTCATGATCCCAGCATCCTGGGATCGAGTCCCACATCGGGCTCCTTGCTTGGCAGGGAGCCTGCTTCTCCGTCTGACCCTGCCTGCCACTCTGTCTGCCTGTGCTCGCTCTCATTCTCTCTCTCTCTGACAAATAAATAAAATAAATAAAATCTTTAAAAAAAAATAAAATAAAATAATTAATGATTAATCAAATAAGTGATTAACAACTTAAATAATGATTCATTAATGTAATGATGAATTAAACAATTTAAATGTTTGAATGATACCTCAGCCTTTCTGCAACTATCATAAAGGAGGAAAAAGGCTTATTGACTTACCTTCTCCCCAATCTGAGACAAAGTGAGTTTATAATTAACACAGAAACAAAAGAATAAATTAATTCTGGGTCATTATTACAATATGAATGTATGATTGCCAAATAATGAGTTGAATTCAGTCTATTTACACTCACTTCCAGAACACATGGCTCTCTGCATGTACTTAAATATGAAATGCCTTAAGTCTTCTCCCCTGGAGGGAACTAAATCATGTTGAACTTTATTCATCTTGGTGCTAAAAAAATATCAAGTTGTTTTCATTATAGTTTACTTAAGTCCTTAGTGAAATTCAAATATGTTCTATATTTGAAGGAATAAAAATAGTTAATATGTCAGAATCAGGGAAACACATGTCTACCATTACCTAGCTGATGCATGGATGGATCTATATCACCTTCTCTCCCTTGCACACATACATGTACACACACATACAAAAAATATTACAAGTTTAGGTTCATTTAGTATTTTCTAGCCATTTCCAGAAGTAAGGTTATATCTGAAATTATTTTGAGTAATTAACTTAATTTTATATTAAAATTAGTAATAAAAGATCTTTTAATTTATTTTTATTTATTGCTTTCTTTTGGATAGTTTTGTGAACATACTGCAGAAAATTTGAAAATGATATTTTCGTGGCAAAATTTCTTTGCCATTTATCTAAACAACATTCCTGTTCTTTTAGTATTTATCTCTTTACTACTTTTTAATATCCTTTTTTTAATATAAAATTAATTATAAGCAATTTCCACAGAATTAGTTACTCCTCATATATATCATCTTTTAATGCCCCAAGGATAAGATTTTTTTTTTTAAGATTTTATTTATTTATTTGACAGAGATCACAATTAGGCAGAGAGGCAGGCAGAGAAAGAGGAAGGGAAGCAGGCTCCCTACTGAGCAGAGAGCCAGATGCAGAGCTTGATCCCAGAACTCCAGGATCAGGACCTGAGCCAAAGGCAGAGGCTTTAACCCACTGAGCCACCCACGCACCCCACCCCCCCAAGGATAAGATTTTTGAGGAAATGCCTTTCTTGGGAACTGGATAATGCACATTAGAATTAAATGTTCTAAGAGAAGGAGAAGGCTGAGAGTGAAGTTTTCCTCACAAAAGAATCCATTATGACTCTTCCCTCAAGAAAGGGAAGATAGTGGAGTAGGAGAACCATAAACTCACCTCCTCCCAAGGAAATAACTTGATAACAACACATATCAGTGTAAATAATCCAGGAAACAATCTGAAGACTAGTAGAATAAACTCTACAACTCAATATAGAGAAGAGGCCACATCAAAGAGGATAGAAAGGGTGGAGTTATAATCTGGAACCAAATGAATTTGTAGTTCATCTGCAGGAGGGAGGGATGCCATGGGCGTGGAGAAGGGAGAGAAAAACAAACAAGCAAGCAAACAAACAACAACAACAATAACAAAAGCCCTTCACACTAGGGAACCTGCCTAGGGAAGACAAATCCTATTAACATTTGACTTTGAAAAGCTGAAGGCCCACATTTTGTGAATTCTTACAACCAGGAGGACTTAAAACCTGGAATTTAAAAAAAAAAAACTAGTGGGCTTGGCTCTAGCTGGTGTGCTAGAGGAGACTGAGTTCCTGCCCTTTAAGAGACAATGCAAAAAACGGCCCATGGAGATATAGCATAAAGAAACACTTTGAAAGGTGCCTGCCATATATAAGAGGAAGTTATTTACGAATCTCAGAGTTGTCCCAGAGGGAAAGGAATCCCTGGGGAATTCCTTCAGGAACAAAAGAATTGGCAAGTGCCATTTCCCTCTCCCACCCCAAATACCCTGGCCACTTACTGGACTCCTTATCTAACTTGCTAGCACTTTTACCCCACCCTGCTGTGCTATACTTCTGCTAATCTAGTTGGCCTTAGTCCTGGCACTGCAGGGCCCATTCTGCAGAAAACTAATGGCACAAAAGTCTTGCCAGCCTCCTTCCCTGGCTATACCACACCCTTGAACTATGCTTCAGTGGATCTGTCTTCTCCAATATTCTTTTGGCCAGAGCCCATAAAGGATGGTGCCACAGGCCTGACAGTGTGTAAATAGTCCCAACAGTGGCCAACTACCACCCCAAACTAACTCCTGCCACAGAAAAAGGGATGGATAAATATAGAACCCAGTCAAACAGAGGCCCCAGCAGTAGGTTGGAGGCAGACAACTGGTCTAACTGCAGGCCCTACTCACCAATGAAAGCTTTTCAGAGAACAACACAGGGACACTGTCCTGCAGTTTGGTGCTACTGCATCTCTGGCAATCACCTGGTTTGACTCAACTCAAGCCCAATATGTCCCCAGACTGATCCACTAACACCACAAGGACCAACACTGTCCACAACAGGGAAACAGAGCCATTGCTGATGACTAGACTGAAGGAAAAAGCAACTCAGCCACAGTAGCTGACATACAAAACAAGCATATGAGGCATACTGAAGTACCAAGTTCTGGCAAGCAGGGGACACTGCACTGAAGGGCACTATAGGACTTCATAAGACCATTATCTTCAAGTGAAGGAGACATAGCTGACTTTCCTAACACACAGAAACAGACACAGGGAAGTAGACAAAATGAGGAGACAGAGGAATATATTTCAAATGAAAGAACAGGACAATGTCACAGCAAGAGATGTAATTGGGAGGGAAATAAGTACTATGCCTGATAGAAAATTTAACGGAATGATCATAAAGATACTCACTGGATATGAGAAAAGAATGGAAGACATCAGTGAGACACTTAACCATGAGATAAAAAATGAATCAGTCAGAGATAAAGAACATAATAAGTGAAATTAAAAATATACCTCATGGAATAAGTAGTAGATGAGATGAAACAGGTGGATGAATCAGCAACCTGGAGGATAGAGTAAGGGAAAGTAATCAAGTTGAGAAGGTAGGAGCAAAAAATAAACAAATAAACAAATACATAAAGCAAAACAAGAATAGAATTAGGAAATTCCGTGACAGAATCAACCATAACATTTGCACTATAAGAATCCCAGGAGGAGATGAAAATGAAAAGGGGCAGAAAGTTGATTTGAAGACCTAATAGCTAAAAACTTCCCAAATCTGGGAAAAAGAAACAGAAATCCAGATCCAGAAGACACAGAGATCTCTAAACAAAACCAAGCCAAGGAAGGCCATAAGCAAGACATAGAGTAATTAAAATGACAAAATGTCATGATAGAGAGAGAACTTTAAAAGCAGTAAAAAAGGAGTGGCCAGTTGGTTAAATGTCTGAGTTCAGCTCAGGTCGTGATCTCAGGGTCATGTGATTGAGCCCTGCATTGGGTTTCCCATGCAGTGGAGAATCTGCTTTCCCCCTCCCTCTCCCTTTGTCCTTCCCCCCACTCATGTTCTATCTCACTCTGCAATAAATAAATAAATAGATAATCTTTTAAAAAAGGCAGCTAGAGAAAAGAAAGCAGTTACCTACAAGGGAAACCCCATGAAGCTATGCACAGATTTTCAGCAGAAGCATTGTAGGCCAGAGAAGTGATATGATATATTCAAAGTACTGAAAGAAAAAATTTGCATCCAATAATACTCTATCCAGAAAGGCTATCATTCAGAATAGAAGAAGATAGAGTGTTTCCCAGACAAACAAAAGTTAAAAGAGTTCATGACCACTAAACCAGCTCCACAGGAAATGTTAAAGGGAACTTGCTACAAGGGAGCATGAGGAAGCACAAAAGCAATAAAAATACGTATATTGGTATAAATCTGTCAAAGGGCTCAAAAAATGTAAAGTATGTTACCATATATCTAAAATGTGTGGGGGAGAGGAGTAAGGAATGGGTTCAAACTTAAGTGACCATTAACTTACTATAGACCACTATATACAGAAGATGTTATATACAAACCTAATGGTAAACACAAATAAAAAACTGTAACAAATATGCAAAAATTAAAGGGAAAGGAATTCAAATATATCACTAAAGAAAACCAACTAATTGTAAGAGAAGAGAGCAAGAGAGGAAAGGATCAGAGAAAAACTATAAAAACAACCATAAAACAAGTAACATTATAGCAATAAATATATACCTATCAATAATTATTTTGAAGATAAATGGACTAAATGTTCCAATCAAAGGACATAGAGTGGATTAAAAAAACACAAGACAAATAAAAAATGAAATAAAAAATACATGGAGACAAATGAAAATGAAAACACAATGGTCCAAAATCTTTGGGATACAGAAAAAGCAGTTCTAAAATAAAAGTAATGTTTATAGCAATAAAACCACCACCAACAACAATAATAAAAAACTCAAAAAAAAGAAAATATAACCTCATACCTAGAAAGATCTAAAAAAAGAACAACAAAAAACCCAAACCATTAGAAGGAAGGAAATAATAAAGATTAAAGCAGACATAAATGAAATAGAAACTAAGAACAAGAACAATAGAACAGATCAATGAAACCAGGAGTCAGTTCTTTGAAAGGATCAATAAAATGATAAAACTTTAGCCACTTGTCAAAGTAAAGAAAGAGAGAACTCAAATAAAAATATCAGAAATGAAAAAGAGAAATGACAACCAACATCACAGAAATACAAAGGAATACAAGAGAATATTATGAAAAATTATATACCAACAAACTTGACAACCTAGAAGAAATGGATAAATTTCTAATAACATATAACCTGCCAAATGGTTCAGGAAGAAATAGAAAATTTGAACAGATTGATTACCGGTAATGAAATTGGTCAATAATCAAACAACTCCCAACAAATAAAAGTCCAGGACAGAGGACTTCATAGGTGAAGCCTGTGTGTTTTACTAAACATCTAAAAAAGAGTTGATACCAATTCTCCTCAAACTATTCCAAAAAATGAAGAAGAAGAAGAAGAAGAGGAGGAGGGGGAGAGGGAGGGAGAGGGGGAAGGGGAGGGGGAGGAGGAGGGGGAGGAGGAACAGTGGGAGGAGGAGGAGGGGAAGGAGGAAACTTCCAATTTCATTTTGTGAGGCCTGCATTACCCTGATAACAAAACCCAAAAAAGAGAACTATAGGCCAAATCTCTAATGAACATAGATGCAAAAATCCTTAACAAAGGATTAATAACAAATCAGCAATATATTTAAGAAAAATCATTCATTACAATAAAGTGGAATTTATTCCCAGTATACAAGAGTGGTTCAATATTTGCAAATCAGTAAACATGATACTTTCTCTTTCATCAAGAGAAAGAATAAAAACCATATGATCATTTCAGTAGATGTAGAAAAAAGCATTAGATAAACTACAACATCCATTCATGATAAAAACTCTCAACAAGAGGATTTTATAGAGAACAAACCCTAACATAATATAGGTCTTACATGAAAAACCCAGAGCTAACATCACACTCAATGAGGAAAAATGGAAAGCTTTCTGCTTAAGATCAGGAACAAGGCAAGGATGTACATCCTCACCAATTTTATTCAACATAGTATTGGAAGTCCCAGCCACAGCAATCAGACAAGAAAAGGGAATAAGAAACATCCAAATTGCTAAGGAAGAAGGAAAACTTTCATTATCTGCAGATGACATGATATTACATATAGAAAACCCTAAAACACAAAAAAATGATTAGACTTGATAAATGAATTCAGTAAGGCCACAGCATACAAAATCAATGTAAAGAAATCTGTTGCATTTCTATACACTATGAAGCTACAGAAAGAGAAATTCAGAAAACAATCATATTTACAATTACACTAAAAATAATAAAATACCTAAGAATATACATAGCCAAAGAGGTGAAAGAACTGTACTCTGCAAACTATAAAACAGTAATGAAAGAAATTGAAGATGACACACAAAAAAATGGAAAGACATTCCATAAGCAATCTCAAAAAAGAAGAGTAAAGCTGGAGATACCACAATTCCAGATTTCAAATAATACTATAAATCTGTAGCAATTGAAATAGCATGGTACTGACAAAAATAGACACATAGATCAACAGATCAGGATAAAACATCCAGAAACAAAACCACAGTTATATGGTCAATTAATCTTTAATAAAGGAAGTAAGAACATGCAATGGGAAATAGTCTCTTCAACAAATGGTTTTAGGAAAACTGGATGGTTACAAGAAAAGAATGAAACTGGACCACTTTCTTGCATCATACACAAAATAAACTAAAAATGGGTTTAAAGTCTTAAATGTGACACCTGAAACCATAAAAAATTTAGAAGAAAGCAGAGGCTATAATTTCTTTGGCATTGGCTGTAACAATCTTTCTAGATACGCTTCCTGAGGCAAGGGAGATAAAAGCAAAAATCCTTTTTTTCTTTTTTTTTTTTTAAACTATCGGATGGGGTGCCTGGGTGGCTCAGTTGGTCAAGTGTCTGACTTTGGCTCTGATCATAATCTCAGGGTCCTGGAATCAAGACCTGCATTGGGCTCCAAGTTCAGTGGGGAGTCTGCTTCTCCCTCTGCCCCCCCCCCCACATATGGTGCTCTCTCTCTCTCTCTCTCACTCAGATAAATACAATCTTAAAACAAAAGAAAACAAAAAAAGCTGGGGTGCCTGGGTGGCTCAGTGGGTTAAGCCTCTACCTTTGGCTTGGGTCATGATCTCCTGGGGTCCTGAGATCGAGCCCCACATCGGGCTCTCTGCTTGGTGGGGAGCCTGCTTCTCCTTCTCTCTCTGCCTGCTGCTCTGTCTACTTGTTATCTCTCTCTCTTTCTGTCAAATAAATAAATAAAATCTTTAAAAAAAAAGCTATCAGGACTACATCAAAATAATTAGCTTATGCATGGTGAAGGAACCAATAAAAAAACTAAAAAACAACCTACTGAATGGGAGAAAATATTTGCAAATGACATATACAATAAAGGGTTAGTATCCAAAATATATAAAGAACTTATACAACTCAATACCCAAAAAATAATCCAATTAAAAGATGGGCAGAAGACATGAACAGATATTTCTCTAAAGAAGATGTATAGATGGCCAACAGAAAATGAAAAGATGTCCAATATCATTTATCATTAGGAAAATGCAAATCAAAACCATAATGAAATATCACCTCATACTTGTCAGAATGGCTAAAATCAGAAACATAAGAAACAACTATTATTGGTGAGGATGTGGAGAAAAAAGAACCCTCGTGCTCTTTTGGTGGAAACACAACTTGGTGCAGCCAATGAGGAAAACCATATGGAAGTCTCTCAAAAAATCAAAAATAGAACTATCACACAATCTAGCAATTGCATTATAGATATTTGCCCGAAGAATATAAAAACAGAATTTGAAAGGATATACATTTATTGCTGTATTATTTACAATAACCAAACTATAGAAGCAGCCCAAATGTCCATGGATAGATGAGTAGATAAAGAAGGTGTGGTGTATATACATACAATGGAATATTATTCAGTTATAAAAAGAAATAATATCTTGTCATTTGCAACAACATGGATGGAGCTAGAGATTATAATGCTAAGTAAAATAAGTCAGTCGGAAAAAAACAAATACCATAGAATTTCACTCATATGTGGAACTTAAGAACAAAGCAAATGAACAAAGGGAAAAAAAAGAAAGAAAGATTGAAAACATGAAACAGGTTCTTAACTATACAAATGGTGCTTACCAAAAATGAGGTAGTGGGAGGATGGGTGAAATAGGTGGTGGGGATTAAAGAATACAGCTGTGATGAGCACTGAGTTATGCATAGAATTGTTGAATCACTATATTGTACACCTGAAACAGATATAACTATATATATATATATATATATATATATATATATATATATGTTTTGGAATTAAATTAAATTAAATTTTGGAATAAAATTTAAATTAAATTAAATTTTGGAATTAAATTTTATTTTATTAAATTAAATTAAATTTTATGATATGTTACATATAACATATTATATATTGGAATTAAAATTTTAAAAGTTAATAAAATAAAAAAAGAAGAATCTGTTATATACCCCTAGTTATATACTCCTATATTTTCCTGTTATATACTCTTAATCTGTTATATACTCCTATATACAAAACCCTTTATTCAAATAACATGAAGTATCATACTATGGAACCCACTTTGGGAAGAGATTGGTTAATTGTTCTCCAATTTATGATCTTTATACTATTTATGGGATGAATATACTTGGGATTACCAGGTTTTTCTATAATTTTAGCTATATTCTTAAAATAGATTTCTTAAATTGAAATAAGGAGTTGAAATTATAGATACTTTTAGAAGATATATATGGCTATTGCTTATATTTCCGAAAGTGTTCTGCTGATTACAATGTATTTGAGGCTGTGTCTTTCCTTGTACATTTCCCTGCATTTGTATTGTCATATTTTAAATCCTTGCTAATAGGAAAATACATATATAATTTGATTTCCATCTATTCTATGAAATATCTGAGATGTCTGAAAAAACTATATAATTCATTTTATTAATCTTAACATAATTATATTTTCATACATTTTTATTCAATTTGAAACTATTTTAACATCTGTTTAAGGCTTAATTACTGTGGCCTAACAACTGTCAATATTTAGTTGTGCTATATTGAAGACAAAAATATTATATTACTTTCTTTTTTTTCCTTCCTAATAAAGTTCAATGTCATTCTCAAGGGTCAAAATTTTCAAGGGTCAAAAACAATTCAACTGAGAATTTTGTGTGAACTTGGTATTAGCAGTCCCATTTGTTTCAAGGAGCAAAAACTGACATGAGCTACTTTAAGGAAAACAGAAATTTTTAAGGAAACAACAAAGTATTAATAATTTGGTAGTTTGCTAGAGTATCTCTCAGAATTCTAAGTTTTTGAACAATCAAACCACAGAGAGGCCGAGGCTAAGTAAAGCTCACTATATTCAGACTTGCCATTCTAAGTCAGTTTTATTTTATTTTATTTTATATTTTTTCAGTGTTCCAAGATTCATTGTTTATGCACCAAACCCAGTGCTCCATGCAATACGCACCTTAATACCCACCACCAGTCTTACCTAACACCTATGTTCCTCCCTTCCAAAACTCTCTGTTTCTCAGAGTCCACAGTCTCTCATGATTTGCCTCTCCCTATGATTTCCCCCAATTCACTTTTCCTTTCCTTCTCCTCATATCCTCCATGTTATTCCTTATGCTCCACAAGTAAGTGAAACCACATGATAACTGATTCTCTCTGCTTGACTTATTTCACTCAGCATAATCTCCTCCAGTCCCATCCATGTTGATAAAAATGTTGGGTATTCATCTTTTCTGATGGAGGCATAATATTCCATTGTATACATAAATCATATCTTCTCTATCCATTCACCGGATGGAGGGCATCTCAGCTCTTTCCACAATTTGGCGACTGTGGCCATTGCTGCTATGCACATTGGGATACAGATGGCCCTTCTTTTCACTACATCTGTATCTTTGGGGTAAATAAGCAGTAACGCAATTGCAGGTTATAGGGTAGCTCTATTTTTAATTTCTTAAGTAATCTCCACTCTGTTTTCCAAAGTGGCTGCACCAACTTGCATTCCCACCAACAGTGTTAAGAGGGTTTCCCTTTCTCCACAGCCTCTCCAACACTTGTTGTTTACAGTCTTGTTGATTTTGGCCATTCTAACCGGTGTAAAGTGATATCTCAATGTGGTTTTGATTTGAATCTCCCTGATGGCTAATGAAGTTTTAATAAGACTTTGCCTCGACCACTTTATACTTGCGACTCATTCCAAATTTCAGATTTGTAGATTAGATAAACTGATTAGTTGGGAAGGATGTAGCTGACAGTAGATGGAATATTAGTGATACCTTTCTGACTATAACGTTTTGGGTTTCCCATGAAAACTCCCAGCCCCAAAAGTCAACAAATCAGGCCTCAGGTCATCAGATAAAGCAGAAGGAAGTGATGTGTTAACTACAGCAGCCCTACTTTGTGGTCAGAGTCCCATCTTCTTCTTGTGTTTTTTTTTTGTTGTTGTTGTTTGTTTGTTGTTTTTTCCCCATGCCTTCACACTCTGAACCTATCAATAGAAGTTGGAGCCTTTAGTTGGAGCCAAATCAGTTAGGATGTGATTTGAATTAGTTTAAAGAGCTTCATTAGAGATCTGATAATATTAGATAGTCATTTTTTATAAATGCTTATTGACTATCTTAAAAAGCAAATCTTCTATAAACATTCCATATATTTGGTATATGACAATTTGGTTCTTTATGCCTTCATTCATTCTTTCATTGTTTAATCTTCTACAGAAAATCAGTTGCATGTTAAATCTTTTACTACAATTCTGTTTCTAAAAAGACATACCCTAGACCAAATCCAACCTGCACAAGTGTTTTGTTAGGCACATACAGAGCTTTGTGTTTGCTGGTTTTTAAAGGTAAATAAAATACACATAACAACATAAAGTTTACCATTTTAATCATTTAAAAAATGTACTATTCAGTTCTATTAAGTACATTCACATTGTTGTAAAACTAGCAACACTATCCATCTCCCAAAATTTTTTATCATCCCAAACTGAATCTACCCATTAAATAATAATTCCTCCAAATCTCCATCCCAGCTCCTAAAGACCACCATTGTACTTTCTGACTCTCAAATATGACTATTCTAGGTATCTCATATAAGTGAAATTATCCAACATGTGTCTCTTCATATTTGGATTATTTCATTTAACATAAAGTTTTCATGGTTCATGCATGTGATAGCATGTATAGGATTTCTTTCCTTTTTAAGACTGAATAATATATTATGGTATGTATACTCCACATTCTGTTTATCCATTCATCTGTTGATGAAGATTTCAGTTTTTCTTCCTTTTGTGTATTGTAAATAATGCCAGTATGAACAGTGGTGTACAAATATTTGAATCCCTGTTTTCAATTCTTATGGGTATATACCTAGATGTGGCATTGCTGGATCATGTGGTAAATTTATGTTAATTTTTGGGGGGAACTGCCAAACTGTCTTCCACAGCAGCTGTACCATTTTATGTTTTTATTAGCAATGTGCAATGGTTCCAATTTCTCCACATCCTTGTTAACACTATTTTTTTTATAATAGTTATCCTAGTAAGTGTGAAGTACTATCTAATTGTGGTATTGATTTGCATTGCCATGTAATGTTTTGAAGTATTTTTAAAAAGTAGCCAATACAGAAAAATCTACAGATTTTATGTAGAAACTTAGAATTGCAGCTACTTTTGAAAAACCAGTAGGTGTGATAACATACAGTTCCACCTGGCAGCCATGATCTGGACCCAAGAAGTGGCAACCCTCTTTAGATAGAACATATGCTTTCTTACACTAGGTAGACATTTGTTTCAGACCACCCTCCAAGGCCCATTCATTTGTATTATATCTAAATACAAATTCATAAATTCAAAACTAGTAAGTTCATAGTCCTTGTATTAGACAATATATGCTCTCATCTGGATTTGGTCCATAAATATTCTGATGACCAGCTGTTATGGGGTTGAGATACCAATAATTGACTCAGAAAGAGGAATTTAGTAGGCTGAGCGAAATGACTATATCTCAGTTGTCATGACCATCTTAGCTCTACAAACATGTAGCCTATGGGTTTTAATTAAGAATATGTCATAAATTAAAATGATTAAATTAAAATGATTTTCAAAAGTGTTGCTATTTTGAGTGTTCTAAAAATTTAATTAAATTCAAGAAAGATTTGGAAATTGCCTTAAGGTACTTAAGCAAGTAGTTTGTAAAAACAAGGAAAAGTAAATAGCTATTTTAATGGGAAAAACACCCAACCACGAAGATTATTTTTCTAACTTTTAACTGTAACAAGGCACTTTTGGCTGGGGTCTATTCATGGCTACTACATCTCCAGCATCAACACCCTAACCCTCCATATGGTGTTTGCTTGAAATATTTCCTTTTTTAATAGGGAAAGGAGAAAGGTTAGAGTATGACAATAGCGATGTATTGCATTTATTCCCTTATATGGCTTGCTTTTGAATCCTAATTAAGGGAGTAGATAAAGGCAGAAACACACAGAAAAATTTTGGGCAGAATCAGAACGGCCCAATGAGGAAACCAAATATGGTACAAAATTGAAGAGAATGAATTTTGCTTCTGTATAAAATGCTGCAATGCAGCTGGAGGACAGAAAACTTGGCAATGTTCCAATATGGCAACCTTTGCAATTGTTGATTTCCTGATGAACAGCATCAATGTTGATTCTTCTCTGGGCAGTTTAGTGCAGTTTCTGGACAAGCAGAAACAAAACCTGAATAAGAGCCTGTGTGGTGACTATAGTTGAAAGACTGGCATATTGATTTATTATGTGAAAAACCTAGTTGGCAGCAACCACAAAAAAATAAGGACACTTTAAGGTGTTCTAATTTTCCAAAATCAGTTTCCTGGAAACTCTTGCCATTATAATTTGAAAAAGAAAAATATGTGCAAATTTACTGTATAGATTAGGAATTATTGGGTTATGAATTTATATTAGTTAAAATGCCCTCTGCTCAGACAGAATCACTTTTTTCAAAATGATCTAATAGTGAGAAGAATGGTCTTTTGTATAACATTAATGCAGAGGAAGTGTAGTATGCAAGCATGATGGTTCAAATTTCTGCTGTCCTCATGGGGTTGCTCTTCTCCAAAGAGTAACTATGCCCAGGCTGGCTGGTAGGAGGAAATTTGCTGCCACTGCAGTGTTATATCCAAGTATGTGTCTAGGGAGAAAAATAGGGGGAGCTATTCCCAGAGTCCCTCATGGACTTTCCATTGCATGTCATACAGAACTTGGTAAAATACCCCCACTGTGAGAGTATAATGTTTAAGGGAATGAGATTTCTATGATTAGCTTCAATTTATCAAAATGTCTTCCTGAGGTTAGGAATGGGTATGGGTATCACCTTCTCATTATCACATGAGATAGAGATTGAACTGCAACAGAAAAAGGAATTCAAATATTGCTGATTGATAAAATAGATGTCACATAGACAGTCAGCAGTGTCTCTCTTTAAAATACCTGAAGCACAGCTGAATCAATGCATATTCCCATCTCCCACAGGACACCAGTGTTTGGTCTCAAAGGAACTTGATCTTATCCACTCAGCTAGGAACCACACAGAAGGAAGCTGAAACCATGGGGACAACCTAAAGAAAGTAATTCATGTAATGATCATGTAAACAGAATTAGCTTCTAAAAGAAAACTTACAAACAACCTTGTCTCCAGACCAGGAAGGAATAATGAAACATAAGCAAAAGAAAAAGAAGACAAAGGTTTTAGGAACTCAAAGGGGCCTCATTATGGCTGAAGATTAATTTTAAAAAGTTTTTCATTTGTTGGTTTGTTTCAATGTTATGTTTTCTTCTCTGCATCTTTTCCATGCAACCTCTCACAGTCCTTCTGTATTTTATTATTTTGATGAATCTATCATTTCCTCTGTATTACCTCTATGTATAATTACTTGCTATTAAAATGTGTGGTGTGGATACATATGCCAAAGTACATAAAGGGCAAAAATATGAATGAAACAAGAATTTGGCGGGGGAGTTGAAGAGTATGAAGAGTATGAACTTCCTGGTGTAGTTTAGTACAATTATGCCATAGAATATTATTTTACATACTGGATTAGATTAAGTGAAGAATCAAATTACTATCATTACTTTCATGCTTTATTTTTTCAATTCAGTGCTTTTATATGTATAGCACAAATACGCTATTGAAAACATTATATATCATCTACCATCCCTTTGTATAACTTCATATAAGAATACAAATTCAATTAATTCATTGTCAATGTCATTTAAAGGAAACATCACTTTTATATTTCCCCTAATTTCATGTGTTTCATTATTTAGTCAGTCTACATTTATTAAAAATTTACAAAAGATTACAAGATATAATGTTTGTGCTCTAATCTGAAAATACTGGCCTACATAAGCATAAGTGCAAATAGAATTAGGAATATATATGAGGTGATTTTTTAAACTTTCTACCACAGTGTGTTTAAAAAAATATTTGGACATAGCCACAGAGTAATACAGTTTAAATAGTAAATGACTCCAGAGGAAATCGATTTTGAGACCAGCATTAAAGCATGTGTCTGGCCAGTACTGAAGTTAAAAGAGAAGTTGAGGGAAGTCCTTCAAATGTAGAAAGTGGTGGCTTGCAATTAAATGAAGGTAAGGATGATGATTTTTACTGTTGAGAGGAATGTAAGGGAATTTATTTGGTGCATTATAGGAATTGTGGTCCTTGAGATGATAAGAAGACTTCAAAAAGATATGTACTAAATGCTTCAGAATCCTAGGAGCATGTGTTCAGAGGAAATGTACAAAAATAATTAAATCTAAACTACTATAAAAATGTGTATAAAGTAACAAGTATCTATGTTAACGGATACTGATTGGATAAGATCATGGACTTATGAATTTTATAACTAATTCATGATATTGTGGGTGATCCCTTAACTTTGAGGAGGCTTGACTACACTTCACAGGAGTACTTGAAAAAAAAAATTCTGCAAATTAGTTGAGTTACACAGTATAGTGTTTTCAATTAACTAGGCTTTGTTGATTTCTAAAGTTCTTTAATCATTAATGCTTACTTTCATAACTTTATATTAAGTGTATTTCTAATTAGCTTATAGACCCATATAGTTCCTTGATAAGATGATAAACTTGTTTAAAATACTGAGGGTGTATTCAACTAAGTCATATCTTCATCATGACTGAAAAGCTACAATTTTATCTGATAATATTTTAAATATTAGCTGAAAATAAACTATTTAGATTTTCCTCACAACATTTTAAAATGGTCATTAATTTGTGCACTTAATTTTTTCCCTTGTAATCTGTAATTATCCCACCCAGCCCGTAAATACACACATATAATTCTTCCCATGCATAGTGAACTACTTAGTTTTTAGTAGCTGAACTTGAAATTTGAATTCCAAGTGGCAACACTCTCATTGGAAATATTTTTAGTACTTTCATCACATTTAAAAATTCTTTAAGTTTAAAATATGCTTGGCCATAAATATATGATCATTATGAGAAGTTCTACATAGAAATACTAGTGGTCAATAAATGCCTTCACATTTTCTATGCTAATGTGGTGCTACTATAAAAATGAAAGTATACTATAACAATTTTTATCCAATTTGTAGTTCACTGCCTTTAACACTGGTAACACATTGAATGCACATAAGGCTCCCTTGCTCATCTGATTAAACATCATCATATTCTGGTCCCAAACTTCGCAATTCAAATGTATGCCCTAGCATTTAATAGTAAAGTTGTCTTTTAGACTAAGAGGCACAGAAAATAATAGGAAACTGCTTTTTAAAAACTCATAACCAAAGTTACACATTTCAAATTCATTTATTATTAACTCAACAAATATTTACTTCCACCCACTATATGACAGATGCTCTTGTACTGGTCGAAGAGGGAAATAAGACATGAATCCTAAAATTAAATTTGCATATAAATGAAAGAAGTGTACCCCTATTTTTTTTTAATTTTCCTAAAATGTGACTAATGATTTTCCTCTCTAGTCTCCCAAAAACTATTTTTGAAAAAGGTTTTGTGTATCCTATAAATTGCCAACAATAGGATGGTCCTTGTGGTAGACTACAGCATGGTCAGAATATTTTGTCATTTGTCCCATCAAGAGGTGGACTCTATTCTCCTACCCACTGAACTGCAGTTGGACTTTGGAAATTGATTTTACATATAAAATAAGGTGGAAGTGACAGTTGTATGAGTCCTGCAGTTTGGGCTTTAAGAACACTCTGCAATTTGGGATCTCTTCTGGTTCCATACAAATTTTTGGATTGTTTGTTCCAGCTCTTTGAAAAATGCCAGTGGAATTTTGATTGGGATGGCATTGAAAGTATACATTGCTCTAGGCAGTATAGACATTATAAAAATGTTTATTCTGATCCATGAGCATGGAATGCTCTTCCATCTTTCCCATCTTCTTCAGCTTCTTTCATGAGTGTTCTATAGTTCCTCGAGTACAGATCCTTTACCTCTTTGGTTAGGTTTATACCCAGGTATCTTATGGTTCTTGGTGCTATAGTAAGTGGAATTGATTCTCTCATTTCCCTTTCTATTTGTTAGTTATATTGTATATTCTATTGTTAGTGTATAAGAAAGCAACTGATTTCTGTACATTGATTTTGTATCCTGCCACATTACTGAATTGCTGTATGAGTCCTAGTAGTTTGGGAGTGGAGTCTTTTGGGTTTTCCATGCAAAGTATCATGTCGTCTGCAAAGAGAGAGAGTTTGACTTCTTCCTTGCCAATTTGAACACTTTTTATTTCTTTTTGTTGTCTGATTGCTGTTGCTGGCACTTCTAGTACTATGTTGAACAACAGTGGCGAGAGTGGGCATCCTTGTTATGTTCCTGATCTCAAAGGGAAGGCTGTCAGCTTTACCCCAAGGAGGATGATATTTGCTGTGGGCTTTTCATAGATAGATTTTTATGAAGTCAAGGTATGTTTCCTCTACCCCTATACTTTGAAGGGCTTAAATCAGTAATGGATACTGTATCTTGTCAAATGCTTTTGCTGCATCAATTGAGAGGACCCTGTGGTTTTTCTCTCTTCTCTTACTGATTCTATCACAATGATTGATTTGCAAATGTTGAACCACCTTGCATCCCCTGGGTAAACCCCACCTGGTCATGGTGGATAATCTTTTTAATGTACTGTTGAATACTATTAGCTAGGATCTTGTTGAGAATCTTGGCATCCATATTCATTAGGGATATTGGTCTGAAATTCTCCTTTTTGGTGGGGTCTGATCCCCAAACCAGGATCCCCTGGTTTGGGGGTCAGGGTAATGCTGGCTTCATAAAAAGAGTTTGGAAGCTTTCCTTCTGTTTCTACTTTTTGAAACAGCTTCAGGAGAATAGGTATTATTTCTTCTTTGAACGTTTGGTAGAATTCTCCAGGGAATTTGGCAGGTCCTGGGATCTTGTTTTTTGGGAGGTTTTTGATCACTGCTTCAATCTCGTTCCTAGATATTGGTCTATTCAGGTTGCCAGTTTCTTCCTGATTCAGTTCTGGAAGTTCATAGGTTTGCAGGAATGCATCCATTTCATCTAGTTTGCTTAACTTATTGGCACATAACTGTTGATAATAGTTTCTGATGACCGTTTCTATTTCCTTGGTGTTAGAGGTGATCTCTACCTTTTCACTCATAATTGTATTAATTTGGGTCCTCTGTCATTTCTTTTAGATTAGTTTGCCCTGTGGTTTATTGATCTTACTGATTCTTCTGAAAACAACAACCAGCTTCTAGTTCCGTTGATGTATTCTACTGTATCTCTAATTTCTATCTCATTGATCTCTGCTCTAATCTTGATTATTCCATCCCTTGCTCATGGAACCAGAAGAGAGCTTGAATTGCTAAGGAAATGTTGAAAAAGAAAAACAAAACTTGTGGTATCATCTTGCCTATTTTCAAGCTTTACTCCAAAGCTATGATCATCAGGAAAGCATGGTACTGACACAAAAACAGACACATAGATCAATGGACCAGTATAAAGAGCACAGATGTGGACCCTCAACTCTATAGTCAAGTAATCTTCGACAAAGCAGGAAAAAATATGCAGTGGAAAAAGTTTCTTCAATAATTGGTGCTGGAAAGATTAGATAGCTATGTAGAAAACAATGAAACTTGACCACTGTTTTACACCATACACAAAGATAAACTAAAAATGGATAAAAGACCTCAATGAGAGGCAGGAATCTATCAAAATCCTAGAGGAGAACATAGGTAATAGCCTCTTCAACATCAGCCACAGCAACTTGTCTCCAAAGCAAAGGAAACAAAAGAGAAAATGAACTTTTGGGATATCATCAAGATCAAAAGTTTCTGCACAGCAAAGGAAGCAGTCAACAAAACAAAGAGTACCCCACGGAATGGGAGAAGATATTCGCAAATAACCCTACAGACAAAGATATGATGTCCAAGATCTATAAAGAACTCAAATTCAACACACACAAAACAGATAATCAAATCAAAAAATGGGCAGAAGACATGTACAGACGCTTCTCCATGAAAGACATACAAATGTCTAATAGACACATGAAAAAAACGTTCATCATCCTCAGACATCAGGGAGATTCAAATCAAAACCACATTGAGATATCACTTTACACCGGTTAGAATGGCCAAAATCAACAAGACTGTAAACAACAAGTGTTGGAGAGGATGTGGAGAAAAGGAAACCCTCTTAACACTGTTGGTGGGAATGCAAGTTGGTGCAGCCACTTTGGAAAACAGAGTGGAGATTACTTAAGAAATTAAAAATAGAGTAACAGTATGACCCTGTAATTTCACTACTGGGTATTTACCCCAAAGATACAGATGTAGTGAAAAGAAGGGCCATCTGTATCCCAATGTTCATAGCAGCAATGGCCACAGTTGCTAAACTGTGGAAAGAGCTGAGATGCCCTTCAACCAGTGAATGGATAAAGAAGATATGGTCCATATATACAATGGGATATTATGCGTCCATCACAAAGGATGAATACCCAACTTTTTTATCAACATGGATGGGACTGGAGGAGATCATGCTGAGTGACTAAGAGAGTCAATAATCATATGGTTTCACTTACTTGTGGAGCATAAGGAATAACATGGAGGATATGAGGAGAAGGAAAGGAAAAGTGAATTGGGGGAAATCATAGGGAGAGGCAAACCATGAGAGACTGTGGACTCTGAGAAACAAACTGAGGGTCTTGGAGGGAAGGGGTGTGGGGGGTTGGGTGAGCCTGGTGGTGGGTATTAAGGAGGGCACGTATTGGATGGAGCATGGAGTGTGATGTATAAAGAGTGAATTTTGGAACACACACACATACAAATTAAATTAAATTAAGAACAACCACCACCACCACCACAACAACAACACAACAAAAGGAACACTCTGCAGTTTCTGCATTAGCTCTTTTGGAACAACTTTCCTAAGAATGGCATGTTAGAAATCTAATTTGACTAACAAGAGGTTAAGAAGGCATATAGAGGAAAACTGAAATGCCCAAGCTTCTAGCACACACTGTGAATTGCATTAGTGAGGTTATCTTGCCCCATTCAATCCAATGTGGAAACAACCAGGTAAGTATAGGCACATCTTAGATCTTAGGTAATCTTAGCTGAGATTATAACCACTAGCTATCTGAGTCCAGATTAAGTTGTTATTCCATAGAATTTCTAGCCTAAATGGTTGTTTTAATCTACCAACGTCTCAGGTAGCTTGATCTTTAGCACTGAATTGCTAAAACTGGCACACACACTTGCGAGTGGATTCATCAGTCTCCACTGCCTCCATATATCAGGGTTTATTCAGAGTCCCTCTGTTTTAGTCCTATCAGCCCTGCCTGTAAAAATATTCAATAGCTCCTTTCTGCCATAGAATGTCTCTGTACCCACACATGGACATTACTTTTTGTCTTGCTTATGAAAATAATCCTTGAAAATTCATTATATCTCCAACCCTCTGTATCTCTCACTAAACTTCATAAAGGAAGATACTGGAATCTTTAAAAAAGTAGATATTAGAAAAATAAACACACACACACAGTATATGTGTCACAAATTCCTCTCTGTCACTCAGAGCTGATATCACTAATATACCGTAGTATTCTTTACCATGGAAAAATGACATAGATTAAGAATCTTCCACCTAGCTCCCTGGATAAGCATTACCAACTAATCTACGCAGGCACATGGGAAACCAGGTTTTTCCTATATTTAGCCATTTCTAATAGCATGCCCTCTGCCATACCCAGAGTGTTCTAAATTCCTAGGCAAATGCTCTAGTAGGAAGTGATGAAACCTGGAAAGAGCAACATAATTTATCTTGTTTATACCACATTAACACAATTTTAACTTCTTAACTCTCATTTGAAGACAGCATTGTATTTAATACATATTCATCATACTAGTAACATTTCTGAATTTCACTTCTCTTGCAAAGTGTTAAAGTGTTTTTGCTTAATAACTTTGTTGAATCAAGAATTGACCAAGATTTCCAGTTAACACAAAAAATTGAGACTACTAAATATTAGATCAATGTTTTACAAATATTCCTCTGAAATAATCAAATTTAGTCTTAAAATTTTGATTTATTTTTTTGCTTCATTCCTTTGAGAATGTAGTAAAACTTGTAAAAATAATCATCTAAGTAAAATGTAACAATTCCTGTGAATAAAGGTAAATACCATAGATAACTGATAAAAAAAAAAAAGCACACTTTTAATAACCTGGAAACTCAATTTGGAGTATTAGTTACCTCCAGCCCATATTCTGTAATCTCATATTTATTTTAGTGGCAGATTTATTTATCAACCATTAAATTTATCTGAATTATTGCCAGAAATTGATAACATCAACTGCCACTTTCTTTCTTTTTATTTTTTTTTTAAAGATTTTAGTTATTTATCTGACAAACGAGAGATCACAAGCAGGCAGAGAGAGAGGAGAAAGCAGGATCCCCAAGGAGAGAGCCTGACGCGGGGCCCGGGACCATGACCCAAGCCGAAAGGCAGAGGCCTTAACCCACTGAGCCACCCAGGCACCCCCAACAGCAAGTTTCTTAATTAAAAGGGCCATAATTTGTATTTTATTTTGATTAGTTATTTTAATATTATTTTATGTTAAAGGTTAATCAATTAATTTTATTAGAGATTAATTGAGAATTTTCTAAATATGCCTGTTTTATCATATTGCAGCATACCAGAAGTAGTACAAAGTAGTCAATACTACCATCAAGTATTTGAAAACTTTATGTTGAACTTATTACATTAATTCATTAAATAAAAATAATATAACATATATTATTTACACACACACATACACACACATATGTATATAAATATAACTATATTTCAAGCACCATAACTCAAAGAAAAGAAAATACCCACATCTTATCAAATTATTTTAATGGAATATTTTTATTTGCTAATATTATAGTAATTCTTCTTTCTACTAAATCGCACAGCAAAGTGTTACTGGTTACACACAGAAATCAAATATGAGAATCTATGATATAAAATTATTTTTCTGTAAAATGTGATAACTACTACCAGTCAGGGTCCTGACCTGAGCCAAAGGCAGATGCTTAACCGGTTGAACCACACTAGTGCCCCTCCTCAGTCCTTCTAAATGGTAAGGATTAGTTTACAATGGAAACTTTCAAAGAGAATAGAAAAAAAAAAAAAAAGGAAGTAAACATCTAAAATGATGGAAAGTGAAAGGGAGAAATATAGAGGAAAAGCACAATGAAAAGAATAGGAAAATATTTGAACTCCTTTTAGAATTACAGTTGTTATAGACACTTCAGGGTGGGATAATTTTGGTTTAAGATATACTTTAGAAGAAAAGATAGACCGTAAGTATAAATTCAAAAACAATAAGTTCAAGAGACATGTTTATATTAATTCAGATGACTAAAAACAAGAGATTAAATATGAGAAATTGTATTTATTTTGGAAAAGTTTAATCAGTCAAAGAGGAACAGGATGCCTAGAAAATTTCAATGACATTGTCATTTAAGAGGAAAAGTCTCAAGAATTAATTTTCTTTCTTTTCTTTCCTTTTTTCTTTTTTTACAAATTAAATGTTATATAGAAGAGATATTTTGTCAGTGATTTTCTAATTCTACAAAAAGTTGCATTCAGGTTGTTTTTTATATTCTAAATAAGCATGAAATAAGACAGTGATAAAGAAAAGTTGAATTTATAAACCATCTTATCCTAATGTGTGACTAAAAAAGTGTTTTAAGTATAGAAAATAACACTGTAATGCTTTCTATAGAAATAGAGTCTTCTTATAATATTGTTTTAAGGAAAAGAAAGGCTTATATTTTAAGACAAGTCTGTATCATAAGAGAAATAAACTTAAAGGGGATAGCTTCTGACATGCTAAATTTAAAAAGATAGTTTTTTGGTTAAATCTAAATTTTTCATGCAAGTTATTTCTCACTATCCTACTCATTGACTGCATGAGAAAAGAAAAATAGTAAAAGCAGCTCTTGGAGAAAAATGAGCAAAAATGAAGATTTAGAATTAAAATAGTAGAGGTGGGAGGAGATGAAGTAGCAAAAATGACCCCAAATTATAACAAGGAGAAGGAGGTAAAAGTTTTTCCTGCTGAGAGACATTTAAGTAAGAACAGCAAGCTCTTCATGAACTTGATGAAGACAGGTAGACATCTTGTAATTTGTGCCTCACAATGCTTTCAAATTTAAGGTGTACCTTTTACCTTTTTGACTCCCAATTTAGAACTGGCATTTCATTTTTGTCAGTAGTACCATCAATGTCCAGTTATTTATATATTCCAGACAGAGATTGTATGTGACTTGGACAAGGATGGTAGCTGCAGAGAAAATAGAAAATAGAATTTAAAGATACACACACACACACACACACACACACACACACACAATTTATTTTATGCTTAATAAAACTCACTCTTTTTAGTACAAATTTCAGGAGTTTTGATGAATGCACAGAGATGTAACTATCTGCACAATGATTTTTCACCTCACTGCTGAAATTCATGCATGTTACGCAGGTTTTCCATGTTTTCCTGAACTTTTAACATACTGAGTAACTAATTTAATTTTCCTGTCTGATGTTCTCAAAAGACCATCATATCTGAGTTGGGTTCTGTTGCTTTCTTTCTCTTGAAAGTTGCCCCCCACCACATCCTCTTCTTTTTGGCATGTCTTGTAATTTGCTATGGGAGGTTTGTCATTGTGTGTAAGACAGTAGAAATTGAAACAGAAGTTGTACTTATTTTTAGAAATAATCATGTCACTTCTATGAAACAATTATTATAGGAATTAAATCAATCTAATAGAAATTAATTTTAGTTTGGTTTTTGTTGTGCCATATCTTCAAATTCTTGTCAGTTTACTTTGTGCGTAGGGTGTGACGTGGATTCCTGGAGGATTTTTCTCATGATTTGTATTCCACTTTCAGCTTTCATCTTTCCCTGTTGATCTGTCCTCTGGAGATAAACTGCTAGTACTTGCTAGTCTCTTCCTTCTGGCTTTGTGGTTAGGAATGTGGGCCATTCTCTTTGTCCTGGTTCACTCTCAATTTTAGGCAGACTCTGTGTTGAAAGGGGCTGTTTCTTTTTCCCTCTCTAGTGTTAGGAAATAGTTACTAGGCCCAGTGCCTTTCCCTGCTTTTTCCTGAGAGAGTTCTTAGGGTTTTTTTGTTCCCTTACTCCAAATATAATGACTCTTTATCTGTGCCCTAAGGGTGACAGATTTTGCTGCCTTTCCTCCAGAGGATTAATTTTGTTCTATATAAAAGAGAAATACAGTCAAAACTCCCTGTCTTTCCTCAGCAGAAAAGGGGGCTTTCTCTAGTTTTCTGCCTTCTTCCCTCCAAAACCACTTTTTGGGGGGCACACTATGAGATCCATGAGGTAGAACATGAAAATAGGTGCAGTCTTTCTTTATGTCTGAAGCACTCAGGGATTTTATATTCTCATGTTAGCCCACACTTGGCTGGAGAGTTTAGTTTGGCAGTTTTTGTTTGTTTGTTTGTTTGTTTGTTTTGTTCTCTATCTCAAATAAGCCAGTGTCTTGTCATTCCATGAAGACATTCAACTTCTCTTAGATTTCACTAGTTGATTACTCTGTGATCTCAGCAATCTGATAGACTCAACAAAAATTATAGTGTTTTTATTACCTTATTTTCTTATTTTATGGTGAAAGTAATGCTCATTTCAATTTTCTGCATCCTAAGCAGAGGTTAAAAGTCTGACTCCAGAAAGATCAAGCCAAAAGAATTTGTTGGTAGATCAGATAAAGCTTGAGAGAAATAGAAAAGTTAAGAATGTATATATATCACTAATAGATGTCAAGGAATTTATTATAGGATTAAATGTATTTGACATTTTAGTGTAGAGAAAGAATTAGGAAGGTAGTAATGTGAGAAGGATGATAAGAAATTTAAAATATATATAATGGAGGATAGATGAAAAATAAAATACGTTATATTCTCCATACTGGACTTCCTAAGTTATAAGGCAGCTACAAATGGATATCATCCATTATTTCAATGTTTTTAGAAAGAGTTTGTAAAATAGAGAAATAGCTAATGTTTTTTAAATGAGAAGACAAGACAGAAATGTATATATGATCACAATTCCATAAAAAGATATTTAGCAAGAGACACAAAGAAAATATGAAAAAAAAGTTAAGTGATTATATATGTGTGATTTGTCTTCCTCTTTTTATTGTTATATTGTTTCCAGACATTCCATGATAAAAATATTACTTTGTAATAACTAAAAGTAATTTTACAGAATTAGATTGCATTGAAGGAGAATGTGGTTGATAAAAGATTTTCTTGTATAAGCATTTCAGGAGACAGAAAATGAATAGGGAATGATTGAAGATGTAATTCAATGCAAGGGTATAATTAAGGGGAGGAAAAAAACAGGATGGCAAATGTCCCAGTTCAAGAAGTAAACAGCATGTTCAAAAAATGAATTTCATTCATCTTCTTGTTTCTCTGGTTATCCCAGATTTAACCCAGATTTGTCCTCAGGCCAACCTTGTGCTCTCCTTACACAGTCCTTCATTTCCTAATTGCCACATGGATTGGTGGTCATACTAATATGCTTGCCAACTGAATTTAACTTCTGCATTCAGCTTTTTACCCTTACTAAAGCTATGGCCATCCAGAATATCCTGCTAGATAAATTACTTTCTAAATGCCAGATACACACTTACGGTATACTAACTAGAAGATTAAAAACTACTTAATTATTTTGAGAATGTTAAGAACTTTCTACCTCTCAGCAGAGGTATTGAGTGCCCTAACTTGACAGAAAAGTAAAAGAAAATGTAGAAGAGAGGAAACAAAACCAAAATCTTAAAGCATGTTTTTGAATGAACTATTTATATGAATATACCCCAGAACAGTTTTAGATATTTTTTTATTCTTCAGCTAAAAGTAAAGACTATTTAGTTTTTTAAATCAAGTTTAAAATCAAAGATTACATAGCTTTACTCTCCACTTGTCACATGCATTATTAGTAGTAATAATGATAAGAGAATAAAATTCCAGTGTTTTAAAATACTTTTATAATATCTTTGAGAAAAAGAAGGACCTGCATTCTTCACATTTGCAAAGGGGCTGATAAAATTTAATAAAAATTATAAAGGAGGGACGCCTGGGTGGCTCAGTTGGTTAAGCAGCTGCCTTCGGCTCGGGTCATGATCCCAGGGTCCTGGGATCGAGTCCCACATCGGGCTCCTTGCTCGGCAGGGAGCCTGCTTCTCTCTCTGCCTCTGCCTGCCTCTCTGTCTGCCTGTGCTCGCTCGCTCTCTCTCCCTCTGTCTCTGACAAATAAATAAAATCTTTAAAAAAATTATAAAGGAAAATTAAAAATAGAAATTTCTTCCACATGGTGCATTCACAGAAATTATATAATAATCGCCATCTATGCATTATCAACATATTGTGATATTTTGCAAAGTATCAATGTCAACTTTATGATTGTTTTTCTAAATATCTTTATACTTTTTTAAGAAAACATGCACATTCTTATCACTGAATTAAAAAGTACTGGTGATTTTCCTGAAAGAAAACAAAATCAGAGAATAAATGTAAAACAAACCTGGACAAGAATCCAGCTCACTTCTCTAACTACTGAATACATAAAAATGCTGCCATAAACATTTTTAACAAGAAAAGATACTAAAGATTATAAGGAAAAAGTCCACCAGGAGGTCTGGTCTGATTTTAAATTTCTTAGGTAATTTAGCTAGAAGCTGACCCTTTTATCCATTTTGATAAACAAAGTGGGACTTACAGGTGAGTTTTTTTTTTGTTGTTGTTTTTGTTTTTTTTTAATTTTGCAATTTCATTTTAGCCTTCAGAGATAAAAGAAAGTATTAGGGGGCACGTGGGTGGCTCAGTGGGTTAAAGCCTCTGCCTTCCGCTCAGGTCACGATCTCAGGGTCCTGGGATCTAGCCCAGCTGGACAATCTGCTCAGCAGGGATCCTGCTTCTCTTCCTCTCTCTCTGCCTGCCTCTATGTGTACTTGTGATCTCTGTCAAATGAATAAATAAAATCTTAAAAAAAAAAAAAAAACAAAGAAAAAGAAAGTATTAGGCAGTGTCCAAAAAGCAAGTTACATGTTTTCATAAGAGAACAACAGATGCCAGGCTTTTGGGCTTATTGATTCATTCAGTTATCTAACAACTTTGATTGATGCTGTCAGAGACTTATTAATATTAGAACTCTTCCATCTTAGTAGTTCAAAACATATTGATACATATAAGAAATAAAAATTTATTTTCAAAACATTTGAGATATAGCAATTGAAGATGATAATACATGGTATAAGTCAATCATTAATTTCTATCTCTTTTTCTCTCTCAAATAAATAAAGTCTTTAAAAATAATATTGGCATGATTATTGCTACTTTAATAATAATTATTCTGGAAGTATTTTCATTGAGAAGAATTTTATTTTTAATGTGACAATGTTGGAAAATTTTACTCATATGATATTGCAATACCTAATGTAAACTTGAGCGTTTGTGCAAGAGAAAATTAAGATGAAAATATATAAGCAAGTGTAATAGAACATTAAGATGAAAGATTTAACTGAAGCATATTGCAAAGTGGGGTGTTAGGCAAAATGCAAAATTTTCAAAGTAGGCTAACTCAAAACAATTTGAAAGAACTTTTTATCTCTCACCTTTTTGGGGACATATAACTAATAGTCTGTGATGCTACTCATAATCAAACTCTTTGCACATTTTAAAATGTATGCTGCTTGTTTTATTCAATTATTCAGTAGACTGCAGTATAATAAATGGAAAATTATTATAAAGCTAAATGAATGTTGAAACATACTATAACAGTGCAAATCTTTTAAAAGAACAAATGTAAACAAACAAGAAATAAAGGAGATCAATAGAACCTACTGAAAGCTTAAAAAAAAAGATTCTAGGACAATTAAGAGTTAGTTTATGATAAATATGGCAATTTTAACCTTGTGCAAATGGAGAATTAGGGAATAACTGTTTATATGTTTTTAAAAAACAAGCAATATTATTACACTATATAAGAAAATAAGCTCCCAATCAATTAAAAATAAAGCAAAAACCAGAAAATAGCTAGGAAAACAGTGAATTATTTATATTTTTCTGTTGTTTTGAATCATGACATAGTGTTTAATATTGGTGAAATACTGCTGAATAGATGTTAGATTCAAGAAGAAGGGCCTTATGGGGCACCTGGGTGGCTCAGTGGGTTAACGCCTCTGCCTTCGGCTCAGGTCATGGTCCCAGGGTCTTGGGATCGAGTCCTGCATCAGGCTCTCTGCTCCGTGGGGAGCCTGCTTCCTCCTCTCTCTCTGCCTGCCTCTCTGCCTACTTGTGATCTCTGTCTGTCAAATAAATAAATAAATCTTAAAAAAAAAAAAAGAAGAAGAAGAAGAAGGGCCTTTTCTGTGTTTATCTTTTATTGTCTTCTTCACATCTAGAACAGTTTCTGGCAGGAAGTAGAGACTTAGTGTATGTTCTTCAAATGCTAGGAAAATACTGAACTCACAAAAGACTGAGAATATGAACATTACAATAAAAGGCTACACTATATAACAGAACAAATTAAAAGTTAAATGAGAAAATGAGAAGATTATTTTACATGATAATTAATATAATAAATAAAAATCACTGAAAAATACCGTCACATTACAGAAAAAGAGGATAGACTATGAACAAATCATTAAAAATGCAAGTTATGGTGAATAAACAATTAAAAAGAGCTACTTACATTCTATTAATTCTTAATGGTATGACTGTGAGAAACAAATTTTTACTTCTTACATAACCAAAGATTGAAAAATTACTTTCTTAGTACTAATGATGGTATGTAGGGAAAATATATACTTTCATGTTTTCAGGTGAAAGTATAAAATGTTGCAACATTTTGTAGGGGCAATTTAGCAATTTTGTATAAAGCATCTTAAAATTTTTCATGATTATGTACTATATTTTTTTAGAATTTAAAGAAAGAATTCTTATACAAATATTTGGTTACAGAAACTGTTTATTTTGGCATTAGTTAAAACTGTGAAGTGTCAAGGGCAGTTTAAGAACCCCAAATAAATAATTGGTTAAATAAATTACATCAACATGAAGAAAAACTGCAGTAAATGCATGTTGTTGTAAACAATTATTTGATTACACACACCCACACACAAGTCTTTCAGATATTTACACATAGAATTAAATTCAATTTTTACCTACATAATCTATGTTTTCAAATAATCCCATAAAGCTAATATAGCTATAGTTAATATATCTACATATTTATGATGTACTGTCATCTAACCCGAAGTTTTTCTTCTGTTATCTTGGTTTAAGATAAACAGAGAAATGCAAAAATGACACACTAATAATAAAATATTTTAATAATTACTCTCTCAATATTTAAGAGACAAACCAAAGTGAAATAAAGCTATAGAATACTTATATAGGGGCGCCTGGGTGGCTCAGTGGTTTGGGCTGCTGCCTTTGGCTCTGGTCATGATCTCAGGGTCCTGGGATCGAGCCCCGCATCGGGCTCTCTGCTCCGCAGGAAGCCTGCTTCCCTCTCTCTCTCTCTGCCTGCCTCTCTGCCTGCTTGTGATCTCTGTCAAATAAATAAATAAATAAAATCTTTAAAAAAAAAAAAGAATACTTATATAATGCCGCTAATAATGGTGGTTAACATTGATTGAATGATGCATATTAGGATTTAGTTAACAGAAATACAAAAGTTGAACCAAAAAATTAGGCAGTGCACATTATTTTCATGCTTTCTATTTTATCAGCTTCTGCTCTTTTCTTCATTATTTCCCTTTGCTACTTTCTCAAGTTTTTGATGACATATATTCTCTAAATTTTTTTTTTTTAGATTATCATCCTCTAAATTCTTGAATTGGATGTTTCCTTAATTATTTTTGATGATATTTTTTGTTAAAAAGTAGAACTTACATACCAATGACAGAATTATAAACTGATACAACCACTTTGGAAAACAATTTGCAATATCAAATAACATTTTAGCTGCACATGTAACAGGAAGTAATCCTTAGAAGTAAGAGAAGCTCACACATGTACACAGGACATTATGTATGAGGATGTTTATTACAGTTTTATTTTTAATAGGGAAAGATGAAAAAAACTCAAATGCACATCAAATAGGAAATGACTAAATATGTTGTGTATTAATGATCTATTAGAATACCATATAGCAATAGAAAGTATTGAGCTAGATCTTTATGTCTAGTTATAGACATCGATAAAGATTAAACAAAATGTTAAGTGGAATAGCGAGTTGTAGAAAGATATATACTGTGATTGCATGTAATGCAGTTTATAAATATATACATACCATTATATATGTAATATGCATGTAAATGTACATATAGTATATATCATACATTGTGTGTGTACATGAGCATGCATGCATTGTGTATACATACCTATATAACAGAACTTTAAAAACATGATTTGGGATAATGCACACAAAATTTAGGGTAATTTTGTCATTTCTTTCTCTTTTTTTAAAATATTGAATTTATTGGGGAACCTGGGTGGCTCAGTGGGTTAAAGCCCCTGCCTTCAGCTCAGGTCATGATCCCAGGGTCCTGGGATCAAGCCCCGCATTGGGCTCTCTGCTTGGCAGGGAGCCTGGTTCCTCCTCTCTCTCTGCCTGCCTCTCTGCCTTCTTGTGATCTCTGCCTGTCAAATAAAATCTTAAAAAAAAAAAAAAAAAATATATATATATATATATATATATATATATATATATATATATATAATTTATTTATTTTAAAGATAGGGAGAGAGAGTAGGTGCTCCCAAGCAGGGAGAGGGAAAGGGAAAAAGTATACCCTGCCCAGTGCTAAGCTGGATGCTAGGCTTGATCTCAGGACCTTGAGATTATCACTTGAGGTTAACACTTAACTGGCTAAGCCATCCGGGTGCCCTAGTTGTTACTTCTAAGTAAGGAAAAGTGGTTGGTGACACCAGAAGAATGAACTCAATGTGGATTTGTAATATTGCATTCTGATTTTGAGTGATCTAAATTTAAGAGACGAGAAGTTAAGAATTAACAAAATTAAAATGAAGCAACATAGGCTTTTGTTTTATTATTCTCTCTGCATGAAGTTAGACCCAATATATGTAATATATATATTTTTAAAACAAACAAGGGACCACTGAATCCTCTTATATTCTCCTTGTGTTCTAACAACCCTCTTGTGTACCCTTCTTATCACCACCATGGTCCTCATTATTGTCTGTTGTCTTCCAAGTTAGACTAAAAACCCTCTGAGTTCAGGAGCAATGATAAATAAGTTTTGTGTCCTAAAGAAAACAAAAACATTTCTGGAGAAATGTAAAATAAAAATACTGCTTTCTTAGCAGTTATAATTTGTGTTGTTGAACTACCAACTGTAGTTCCTTGCACAAGAAATGAAAATAACTAATAAAAAGCTACCATAATCATAAAAGGACTAAGACACACGAAAGTATTTATTATGGAGCCAAGTACATTTTGCGTGCAATTGTCACACAGAGTTTGTAAACATAGTCCGCCCTGTTTGTTTTTGTAAAATCCAGTCTCTCTAGAAGACTTTTCTGTATATTTTAGTAAGGTGCAGACATAAAAACATCTATAAATATAACGTCCACTTAGAAACAAAAAACTAGATTGTTCTAGTTTTCTAGATGGGGCCCTGGGAGGCCTTTGTAAGTGAGTCTCAAAATGAGAATAAGGACAAATGCAAACTGAAGCCATTATGAGCACTGCCCTAACACTTCCTTAGCAATAGGAGAGAAATGTGAAGCAAACAGAATAAAAATGTGGTGTCAAAGACTATGAATCAGTTTCTCTTTGTCTCCATTCTTTCAAGTGCTTTCTTACTCGGCCAGGGAACGAAAAGGGTAAACTGTTTTCATATTAAAGAGAAAAATCCTACTTATTCAAACTAGTCAGTATTCCTCTGGGTATTACTTTTTACTTCTTTCTGCTGATGGATTTTTTGGTTTGCTTTTAAAAGAGCTTTAATGTTTTCTGAGAATACTTTTTGTTATTTTTTTAAATTATTGAGCAAAACTCTTTTTTCCCCTTCTTTCTCTTTAATCACTTTTCTCTCTCACTTTGAGTTATGCGTTTGATCACTTGATATTTCCTGCCTGGGACTTCCCAGAGCTTTAATCTAAATCAAAAGATGGTAGTTATTCAGAAACACAACTTTCAATGAGCTTTGAGTCTTAAGGGAATTATGTTCTTTTAATTCTGCTTTACAAACAATAAAAGGAAATGGTTTTGCAATTTTATGCCTTAAAATATGTCTAATTGAGATTTGCAAACTTTTAAAACCTATTTCACCAATGGGAAAACACTTTGATATATATTTTCATATCAATGCTTTCTTATCAATGCTTATGAGGTGTGTTTATTTTTGAATTTTGAAAATTCACAAAGAATTCTCTAGAAACTATGTTTTTCTTTAAAGAACTGAAAATATTTATTTTAGGGAATCCTGTTTGTCAAATATGAATGTAAATTCTAATATATTAAATTTATTTCATGTAGTTAAATATTTTTGAAACTGTTATTTGTATTTGAGAAATATCAGAAGTCTTAAAAATGTTCCTATTATCTCAGAAAAAAAAATTATGACATCTACTAGAGTTGTGTAATTCAATACAGTAGGTAATTTTTTTAAGTTTTTATATAAATTCCAGTTAGCTAACATACAGTGTAATAGCTTCAGGTGTACAACTTAGTGATTCAACAGTTCCATACGACACACAGTGCTCATTACAACAAGGGCCCTCCTTAATACCCATGACCTATTTCACCCATCCCTCACACGTGCCTCCCCTCTGGTAACCATCAGTTTGTTCTCTATAGTTATGAGTGTGTTTCTTGATTTGTTCCCTTTTCTACCCGCCCCCGACAACATTTGCTCTGCTTCTTAAATATCATATATTAGTGAAATCTTTTGATATTTGTCTTTCTGTGACTGACTTGGCACAATACTCTCTAGCTCCATCCATGTTACTGCAAATGACAAGATTTCACTCTTTAGAGCTGAGTGGTAATCAATTACATATATACCACTTCTTTATCCATTCATCAGTCGATGGACACGGGCTATTTCCATAATTTGGCTATTGTAGGTAATGCTGCTATAAACATTAGGGTCCATGTATCCCTTTGGATTGGTACTTTTGTATTCTTTGGGTAAATTTCTAGCAGTGCAATTGCTGGATTTTAGGGTAATTCTATTTTTTAACTTCTTGAGAAACTTCCATACTGTTTTCCAGAGTGGCTGAACCAGTTTGCATTCCCAACAACAGTGCAAGAGGGTTTCCCTTTCTCCATATCCTCACCAGCATTATTCTGATACCAAAACCAGGTAAAGATACCACAAAAAGAAGTCCTGGCCAATATCCCTAATGAACACAGATGCAAAAATTCTCAACAAAATACTAGCAAACCAGTTCGAACAATACACTAAAAAATCATCCACTACAATCAAGTGGGATTTATTCCTGGGTTACAAAAGTGGTTCAATATTCACAAATGAATCAACATGATACATCACATTAATAAAAGAAAGGATAAGTACCATATGATCAGTGCCGTAGATACAGAAAAAGCATTTGGCATAATACAACATCTATTCATGATAAAGGAAAAAAAAAAAAAAACCCTCAACTAAGGTTTAGAGGGAACATACTTCAACATAATAAAGACCATATATGAAAAACTCACAGCTAATATCATCCTCAATGGGGAAAACAGAGCTTTTCTTCTATAATCAGAAAACAAGATAGGGATGTCCACTTTCACCACTGTTATTTAATATAGTACTAGAAGGCCTAGCATCAGCAATTAGACAACAAAAATAATAAAAGACATCAAGAAGTCAAACTTTGACTACTCATAGATAACATGATACCCTATGTAGAAACCTGAAGGACTCCACCTAAATACTGTTGAAACTGATACACAAATTCAGTGAAGTCACAGGATACAAAACCAATGTATACAAATTTGTTGCATTTCTATATACCAAGGATGAAGCAACCAAAAGAGAAATGAAGGAATCGACCCCACTTACAATTGCACCAAAAACAAAGATACATAGGAATGAACATAACCAAAGAGGTGAAAGAGGTGTACTCTGAAAACTATAGAACACTTTTGAAATAAACTGTAGATGAAACGAAGAAATGGAAAGACAGTCCATGCTCATGGATTGGAATAACAAATATTGTTAAAATGTCTATTTTTTTTTTTGCTATGTACCCAAAGCAATCTACACATTTAATGCAATTTCTATGAAAATACCACCAGCATTTTTCATATAACTAGAACAAACAATCCTAAAATTTGTAGAGAACCATAAAGACATCAAAGTCTTCAAATAGTCATCAAAGCAACCTTGAAAAAGAAAAGGAAAGCTGATGACATCACAATTCTGAACTTCAAGTTATATAATAATTTTTAAATAGGAAATGGGATAATTTCATATTTGAGAATTCATTGTGCCAAAATGTAAATTAGCCTTATCCAAACAACAGCCTTTCTGAAATAATGTGAATTAATTGTATTAGGATGAAACTCTGATGCAAGCTAGTTTAAACACTATTTTCTTGATAATTTATAAATCTAATGCAAGTTAGCTTAAACACCATTTTCTTGATAAATTATAAATCCAAACATAGGGTAAGCTCCAAGGGTAATATCTACATCAACCTGCATTAATGTTACCTTGGTCAGTTTCCCCACAATTATAAGAAATTATTTTTTCACGTTGTCATGAAGAAGGTAAAGACATGTGTTTCCAACACATGTAAAACAGCACTTTTCTTCACTCTGATTGCAGGGTAGAGAGTGGGGTATCTACCTGAACCTGGGCCAGATCCAATCACCAGAGACAAAAATGGATCTCATGTTAAGATAATGAAGCATTAGACTCATTAATTGTATGAACTTTTCCTTAACCCCAGAGAGAGGCTCTAGCTATGTGTTTATCTGTTCATATTTTCTTTTTTTGGTAAAATTTACAAAATAAAGTATTTTAGACTTTGTTAGTTAAGACTCCTGTGTTTTTGAACTTTGACGTATTCTCTCTTACACTACCTTTTATTTCCGATGATGTTGAAGTTTTAAATACTTGGGGCGTTATGTTAAGGAGTTTTTGAGCTGGTAGTTTACAGTTTGGGGTTAGTAGTATATATTTATGTGGTCTGCAGTTGTCCTCACTTTTACTTGGTGTAGTTACTGTTTGCTTTCTAGCTTACTACCAATTATGCTCAGGTTGAATCATAATATGGACATATCTTAAAGTGTCTGGAGCTGGCAGGGTGTGGATAGTGGTAGAAAATAAAAAGGTTTGAAATATAGAAAGTAAGAAACAGCCGACGGATTATCCTTCTAATATCCGAACAGTAAAATTGTTAGCTGAGGATTCAGTTCTTCTCTACAGCTTTTTAAAACAGAAGAATATCCGGGCGCCTGGGTGGCTCAGTGGGTTAAGCCTCTGCCTTCGGCTCAGGTCATGATCCCAGGGGACTGGGATCGAGTCCCGCATGGGACTCTCTGCTCAGCAGGGAGCCTGCTTCTCCTCATCTCTCTCTCTGTCTGTCTCTCTGCCTATTTGTGATCTCTCTCTCTGTCAAATAAATAAATAAAAAATCTAAAAAAAAAAAAAAAAAACAGAAGAATATCCTTATTTGGAACACAATTCATATGGTACAGTATACAAATGTCAATAAATCATACCTTTTTCATCCTTTTGAGGGAATTACATGAAACAGAACTCATCAGAATTTCTCTATTTGTAGGGTACATGCTAGTAGCAAAACTAAAAACAGCATGTGATTATCAATAACAAAAGCAAAGTGTGATTTTAACTTTGCTGGATCAAAGACTGAAGTATATTTTTAGTAACTCTATAGGACATTAGACTATAAAATTATTTTTAAGAAGTGGTGATCGAGGACTCTGTATTTTGAAAAGGAAGGAGAATGTAGAGTCAAACAGTTAAAGTTATATTATTTTTTAGATTTTGTTATGCTTATAGTATTTTAGTCAGCTTGCAAATTTTTATATTTGTTAATTTTTATTGTAACAAATATTTAATCATTCATATTTTATATTCATAAATTGTATTATTTTTCTTAAAGACAGGCCCCAGCTTTAGGGTTTTCAGAGCCCTCAAAATCTTGATATGCCTGACTAAGGGAATCCTATGCATGACTTGACTACATAGAATCAGAATTCTACTTTGGAGTGACAAATAGGGTAGATTACTAAATATAAGTTCGGTTCTTCTAGGACAAGGAAGATAGAGATTGGGTGGGCCACCAAGAGGTGCCAAGTCAGGATAAGTTATGTAAATAGGTTAATATAAATCTTAATTTGAAGTTTTAAAAATATTAATAAAATATTAAGAAGAGAAGAATAATCTGTGTGTATACAACAGTAGAACAGGTCCTGTGGATTTGCTTGCCATATACATGGCTCTTTTTTTATCCAGATAAAAATACTGTGTCTGAATCTTTAATTTTATAAAATAATAAAGAGAAACATTAATCATGTATGTATTTTGCTTTAAAGAATATATATCAAAGATGTTTCACAGAGATATCCACTTTCTGTATTAATTTCAAGTCAACAGAAAATATATGGAATACTGAAAATAGAATAATTTATATGTGTTTATTGACATCAAAATGGTGGGTACAGGAAGACCACAGGCTACTGCAAGAACCTGGCTTCAGCAGCTACTGAGCTGGTACCCTCTCTAGGTCTATGGAGATCAAGAGAAGTCATTAGAACCCAGAGGGAGAGAGTACAATGCCATCTCCTGCTGCTAGAGTCTTTTGGGTGACTTTTGTTCAAGGATTAGCCAGTTTGGAGCCACTTTAAAAGAGAAGGAGAAGCTGGGAAAATAAACAACCTGACCTCACTCTCTTCTTTCCATTTAAACTCTTGCTAGATTTCTCTACTGCCTAAATTCAATGGAAGTAAGACAAAAAAGAAAAAATGGAAAGAATCTTTCTCAAAGAAACAAAATAATATTGCTATTTTGTTTATTAATTATCACTGGATTACTTTTGCATACAGATTTTTCTTCAGCATTATTTCAGATAGGTTAAATTGTTTTAAGGATATTTTTGTTTTCAGATTAAAAAAAAAAAAGTCTAGCAAACAAAATAAGCCATTATGAGATGTTTCCTAGCTTTGCCATGAAAAAAGCTATAAAAGCTAAATTCAAGATGGTATAAGGAAAAGTGCTTGAAGTGCCCTCATGGACTAACCTAACACCCCTCACTTTGTGCCACAGCTGAGTCTAGGGTCACACGGCACTTTTTTTTTTTTTAAGTTTTGTTTTGTGTTAAATATGTTATTTATTTGTTTGAAAGAGAGAGAGATCACAAGTAGGCAAAGAGGCAAGCAGAGAGAGAGGAGGAGGCAGTCTCCCTGATGAGCAGAGAGCCTGATGTGGGCTTGATCCCAGGACCCTGAGATCATGAACTAAGCCAAAGGCAGATGATCTGAGCCACCCAGGTACCCCAACATGCCACCTTGTTTTTGTGATTTCTGGCAGCTTTGTCATTGTTGAAATGAAGGAGGTACTGCTCATCAATCTTTCTGCCTTCATTTCTATTTTCCCCTCCTCCTTTCTGTCTCTACTTTCCTTTCACAAATATTTGAGCACAGACCCAGGGATGGTTCTGGTGACATGACTGTCAGCAAGACATGAATTATTTTTAGCTTCAAAGAGTTTCTATGCAGTAATGATATGAACAAGCAAAGAGGCAGTGTTATAAAATGTGGCAAATAGTGTGATATAGGAAGTTCAGATACAATTCAGCACAAATGGTGGTAGGCTCCTAACCTAGCTCTGTCTTCCTGGAATAAGTAATATGCAAGCTGAAGTTTGAGTAATACACAAGTAATAATCATCCAGAAAGAAAACTCAAAAGATCAGGAAAGCAGTTCCAGGCAAGAATCAGTATGAGCAAAAAGCAGAGAAGTAGGGGAGAAAAGAGGTCATAAACTAATGGAATGATATTTTTAATTTCCTTATTTTATTTTACAATATCCAAGATAGCTCATTTGATGCTTCTGTTCCTGGAAACAGGTTGTGCTGCATCCTCTGAAATCTGTTCCAGAATCTTTTGAACATTTTATGTTCAATAGAAAGAGAATGCTCTTGTAAATCTTCAGTCTATAATAAGTCAATTCCTGATCTTTGAGGTGACTGATTATGATTTTCCATTTTATAATGCTCAACATTATTCAAAAAGTCAGAGTAAAAGCATTTACTATTAACTTACTTTTCAACTGGATGTGGATGCTACTGTTGTTCTGTGTCTTTCCTTTAATCAGGGATGGGGCAATATCTTCAAGAGCTAGCATCTTCCAAGGCTCACGTCTCTAGGAAGTGGTTTTCCTCCTAACTGGAACTTTATGAGCACTAGCCCACATGGACTGCAATAAAGGAGCTAGATTTAATGGAAAAGTTTTCCTCAAGGAAAAGACATGTACAAGTAATATGTACTAAACTTCAGCTTAGAGGTTAAGTGACAATCTGAAGTTGAAGAACAGAGAACATGAATATACATAGAGAAATGCATATTTACAGTGACATCTATGGTGCTTCCTATGAGATATTCTATGCTCATGTTAATAATAATTACCTAAAAATTATGTATATAAAAAATATATGATTATAAAAAATAAAAAATTAAAAATCGGTTCTCCAAATTTATTATTTATTTATTGTTATCAATATTTTTATTATAAAATCAATAGCTTATACTTATATAGCACATTCTGCATGTCAGGCATTGTGTCTTCTCATCTTAAAAAAATAAAACAAAAACAAAACAAAATGAAAACAACAGAGACTTCCAGTGAAGATGGTAGAGTAAGAGGATCCTAGGTTCACTTCATTCCATGGTTACACCTAGATGACACCCTGTCAGAGTAAATAATCCAGAAAATGACCTGAAGCCTGGCAGAGCAGACTCTCCACAGAAAAATGTAGAGAAGAGTCCACATTACAAAGGGAAGGAAGGGCAGACATGTGCTCAGGAGCCAAATTGACCTGCAGGACTGTCCACAGGAGGGAGGGATGCAGGGAGCATGGAAATGGGAGAAGAGGATTCCTTACCCCTGGCACCCCAGACATGGGGAACCTGCACTGGGAGGACAAATTCTCATAACATTTGGTTTTGAAAATGGGAGGAGTTTGAATTAGCAAATTTTTAAAATCAATGGACTTAACACTGGGAACTTTGAAATCAGTGGCCCCAGTCTGGGATTGCCTGAGAGTGATAGGAAACTGAGTCCTCACCCTTAAAGAGACAGTATAAAAAATAGCCCCATTGAGATATAACATAAAAGCAGCAGTTAAAAAACACCAGGGGAATATGAGGTGGAGAGGTTTGTTTATAAGTTTCAGAACATGTGCTGGAGGGGCAAGGATCTTTAGGAGATTTCTCCAGTAACAAAAAGCTGGCAGGCATGATTTCCCTCCCTAGCCTCCCAGTCTAGATATATGGATACCTGAGGAAAACAGTACAGACTGCTAACAGTGCCCCCCACGACAACATTTTTCTACAGACTGTCCCCACAGCCTGCCCTCAGCAGCTCTCCAAAGCTACTTCAGGACCCCTCCCACAGCAGACCCTCATAAACTTTGCTGACAATGTGCATTCTGCCCTTAACACTTCCTCAGCAGGAGTCCGTCCAAAGTAGTGTCATTAAGTGGCAGTGTGCAAGGAGCCTTGACATGGGTCAGCACCTCTCCAAAGTGACTCTTGCCCTAGAAAAGAGAACCAGACATACCAGTGTGACTGTGGCCCTGACAATGGGCTGAGGAAGACATTGGGTCTGGTTATAGGCCCTGCCCACAAATTAAAGCATCTCAGGGGATAACATAGGAGGATCACCCTGCAGTTTGGTGCAACTGCAGCCCTGGCAAATGTCTGGCCTGATATAATTCAGGACCAAGGTGACTGTATTCTGTTCCAAAGAGGACCACTGAAAAAGACTAAACTAAAGGCAAATGTGGCTCAGCCACAACAGTAGGACACATGTAACATACATGAGACACCCTTGAAGCACCAGGTTCTGATGAATAGGGGACAGTGCACTGCAGAGCACTACTGGGCCTCTTCTTTATAAGGTCACTATTTACAAGAGCAAGAGACATAGCCAACTTTCCTAAAACATAGAAACAGATACAGAGAGTTAAAATGACAATGCAGAGGAATATATCTCAAATGAAAGAACAGGACAAAATCATAGCAAGAGAGCTAAATGAAACAGAGACAACTAATATGCCTGATAGCTAATTTAAAGTAATGGTCATAAAGATATTTGATGGACTTGAGAAAAGGGTGGAGGATATTAGTGAGAACTTCAACAAAGAGATAGAAACTACAAAAAAGAACTCATCAAAGATGAAGAACTCAATAACAAATCAAAAATACACTAGAGGGAATAAATAGCAGAATAGAGGAAGGAGATGAGATCAGTGACCTGGAGGAGAGAGTAATGGAAAGCAATCAAGCTGAACAGGAGAGAGAAAAAAAATTAATAAATAATGAGAATAGATTAAGGGAACTCAGCAACACCATCAAGCATAATAGCATTCACATTATAGGGGTCTTAGAAGGAGAAGAGAGAAAAGGAGGCAGAAAATGTATTTGAAGAAATAATAGCTGAAAACTTCCTGAATCTGGGGAAGGAAACAGAAATCCTGATCCAGGAAGCACAGAGAGCCCCTAACTTAATCAACCTAAAGAGGTCCATACTAAGACACATAGTAATGGCAGAGTCATGATAAAGAGAGAATTTTAAAACCAGCAAGAAAAAGAAAACAAACTGACAAAGGAAACCCCATAAGGCTGTCAGAAGCCTTTATAGCGGAAACATTGTGGGGCAGAAGGGAGTGGAATAATATTCAAAGTGCTGAAAGAACAACAACAACAATAACACTGAAGCCAAGAACACTACTCTTGCTTATTCATTCAGAATAAGAGAGTTAAAGTTTACCAGACAAACAAAAGTTAAAAGAATTCATGATGACTAAACTAGCCCTAAAAGAAATGTTAAAGGAGACTCCTGAATGGAACAGAAAGACCATGAGGAAGAACAAGGAAAACAGGAAGCACAAAACAGTAAAACAAATTCGATAAATCTGATCTACAAAAATCAGTCAAGAGATTCACAAAATAAAAGGGTAAATTATGACACCACATACATAAACAGGGTGGGTGTGGGGTAAAAATTTAGTGCATTTAGAATAAGCTAAATCATAAGTGACCATCAATTTAATTAGACAGCTATATGTATGACATGTTGAATATAAACCTAGTGGTAAACATAAATCAAAAACTGGTAATAGAAATGCAAAAAATAAAGAAAAAGGAATCTAAGTATAACACTGAAGAAAGTGAGAAAATAATGAGAGAAGAAAACAAGAAAGGAACAAACAGAGAAGAACTACAAACACAGTCATAAAATAAGTAACAAAATGATAATGCATATGTACCTATCAATAATTACTTTGAATGTAAGTGGACTAAATGCTCTAATCAAAAGACATAGTGTGATGGAATGGATAAAAAAAGCAAGACCTATCTATATACTGTCTACAAGAGACTCATTTCAGACCTAAACAACACATGCAGATTGAAAGTGATGGAACAGAAAAGCACCTATCATGCAAATGGAAATGAAAGGAAACCAGGGTAGCAATACTTATATCAGAAAAAATAGACTCTAAGACAAAGACTGTAACAAGAGACAAAGAAGGATACTATGTAAGCATAAAGGGAATTATCCACTAAGGATTTATCATTTGAAACATTTGTGGACCCAATGTGGAAGCACCCTAATGCATAACAAAGCAAATAACAAACATAAATGAAGTAGTCAGTAGTAACACAATAAATTAGGGAACTTTAACATCCTACTTACACCTTTGGATGATCATTCAAACAGAAAATCAAGAAGGAAACAGTTCCTTTGAATGACACATTGGGTCAGATAGATCTAACAGATATAGTCAGAATATTCCATTCAAAAACCATGAAACCCACATTCTTTTCAAATGTACATGGAATATTCTCCAGAATAGATCACATAGTAGGGCCCTAAACAAGTCTCAACAAATTAACAAAGATTGAAGTCATACCTTGCATCTCTTCTGATCACAATGCCATGAAACTAGTAGTCAACCACAAGACAAACTCTGAAAAGAACATAAAAACATAGGGGTTAAATAACATGCTAGAAACATTAAATTTGTCAACCAAGAAATCAAAGAAGAAATTAAAAAAAAAATACATGGAGACAAATAAAAATGAAAACAAAATGGTCCAAAATCTTTAGTATTTTAGGAAAGCTGTTCTATGAGGAGAAGTTTATAGAAATACAGGCCTACCTCAAGAAATAAGAAAAAAAATCTAAAAACAAACAAAAACAAAAAGCACAAAACAAATAACCAACATAGCCTTATGGATAAGGGAGCTAGAAAAAGAACAAACAGAATTCCAAAACAATAGAAAGAACTAAATAATAAAAATTAGAGAAGAAATAAACAAAACAGAAAACTAAACAAACACCCCCCCAAAACAAGCAATCAAACAAAAAAAAACAAAAAACAATCAATGATACCAGGAACTGGTTCTTCAAAAAGATCAACTGAATTTATCAGTTTTTAGCTACACTCATCCAAAAAAAAAAAGGAAGAAAAAAAGAAAAAAAAATAGAGGGCTCAAATAAACAAAATCAGAAATGAAAGGAAAAATATCAACTGATGCCAGAGAAATACAAAAGATTATAAAAGAATATTACAAAAAATTATATGCCAACAAATAGAACAACCTTGAAGAAATAGATGAATTCCTAGAAACATGAACCTTCCAAAAACTGAGATAGGTAGAAATAGAAAATTTGAATAGACCTATTGCTGGTAATCAACAATTTCTCAGCAAAAATTGAGGACTAGATAGTTTCACAGGTGAATTCTACCAAACATTTGAAGAAAGGTTAATACCTACTCTTCTCAAAGTAGTCAAAAAAATAGAAGAGAAAGCAAAGCTTCCAAATACCTAGAGACCAGGCTTACACACATACCAAAACCAGATAAAGACACCACTGAAAAAGAGAACTATATGCCAATATCTATGATAAATATGGATGCAAAAATCTTGAACAAAATATTAGAAAATTTAATCCAACAATACACTAAAAAAATAATTTAGCAGAATCAACTAGGATTTATTCCTGGGATGTAAGGATGGTCCAATATTCACAAATTATTGTGATATATCACATCAACAGAAGAAAGGATAAAGATCATATGATTTCAATAGACACAAAAAAGACATTTGATGAAGTACAACATCCACTCATGATTAAAACCCTCAACAATGTAGGTTTAGGGTCCACATACCTCAACATAATATGTCTTGTATGAAAAACCCACAGCTAACATTGTATTCAATAGGGAAAATGAGAGCTTTACTCCTATAAGATCAGGAATAAGAGAAAAATGTGCACTCTCACCACTTTTATTCAGAAATCCTAGCCATAGCAATCAGAAAAGAAAAAAAGGAAAAAAAGGCATCCAAATTGGTAAGGAAGAAGCAAAACATTCACTATTTGCAGATGACATGATACTATGTATAGAAAACCTTAAAGACTCCACCAAAAAATCTATTAGAACTGATTAATGAATTCAGCAATGCCACATCATATAAGATCAATATATAGAAATCTGTTGTATTTTTATAAACTGAAAATGAAGTAGCAGAAAAATAATTTAAGAAAACAATTCTATTTGCAATTGCACCAAAAGTAAGATACCTGGGAACAAACTTTACCAAAGAGGTGAAAGACCTATGCTCTGAAAACCATAAAACGCTGATGAAAGAAATTAAAGATGACACAAACAGAAAGATATCCCTCCTTATGGATTGGGAGAACAAATATTGCTTGAGTGTCCACACTACCAAGAGCAATCTACATGTTTAATGAATATTTAATGAAATCCCTATCAAAATACCAACAGCACTTTTCATAGAAGTAGAACAAATAATTCTAAAATTTGTAAGGAACCACAAAAGACCCAGAATAGCTAAAGTGATCTTTAAAAAGAAGCACAAAATGAGATCCCAGATTTCAAGATATACTACAAAATGTAGTAATCAAAACAGTATGGTATTGGCATACAAATAGACATAAAGTTCAATAGAACAGAATAGAATCCAGAAATAAATCTATACTTTTACGGTCAATTAAAGTTTTGACAAAGGAGACAAGAATATCCAGTGGGAAAAAGTCTCTTCAACAAATGATGTTGGGAAAACTGGACAGCTACCAGCAAAAGAATGAAATTGGACCACTTTGATACACCATACACAAAAATAAACTCAAAATGGATTAAAGGCTTACATGTGAGGCCTGATACCATAAAATTCCTAGAAGAGAACACAGGCAATAATTTTTCTAATATCAGCTACAGCAACATTTTGCTAAGTATGTCTGCTGAGGCAGGGGAAACAAAAGCAAAGAAAAAAAGATAAAAATAAAAAGTTCTGTGCAGGAAAGATAACTATCAATAAAACTAAAAGACAGCCTACCAAGTAGGTGGAGATATTTGCAAATGGTCTATGTGGTAAGGGGTTAGTATCCAAAATTTATAAAGAATTTATACAACTCAACACTCAAAGAAATAATCCAATTAAAAAATGGGTAGTTGACATGAACAGACATGAACACATGAAAAGATGTTCAACTACACTCATCATCAGGGACATGCAAACAAAACTACAGTGAGATATCATCTTAAACCAATTGAAATTGCTAAAATCAAACACACAATGAACAATAATTGTTGGTGAGGACGTGGAGAAATAGAGTCTTGTGTACCATTGATGGATATGCAAACTGGTGCAGCCACTGTGGGAAAGAGTAGGGAGGTTCCTCAAAAAATTAAGAATAGAATTGCCATATGATTCAGTAATGCCACTACTGGATATTAATCCAAAGAATAAAAAAAAAAAAACCCCACTAATTTGAAAAGATTCATGCACTGCTATACTTATTACAGCATTATTTACAGTAGCCAAATTATGGAAGCAGCCCAAGTGTCCACTGGTAGATGAACCAATAAAAAAATGTGTTATATATATTTACAATGGAATATTAGTTATCCATTAAAAAGAATGCAATCTTGCCATTTGAAACAATATGGAAGTATGGAGAAAGTATAATACTAAGAGAAATGTCAGTCTGAGAAACACAAATACCATATGATTTTATTCATATATGGTATTTAAGAAACAAAACAAATGAACAAAGAAAATAAAAGACAAACCAAGAAACTCTCTTAACTCTAGAGAACAAACTGATAATTACCATAGTGGAGGTGGGTGGGGGTATGGGGGAACTAGACAAAGGGGATTGAGTAAAATTACAATTATGAACGCTGAGAAATGTACAGAATTGTTGAATCACTGAATTGTACACCCCGAAGTAATATAACACTCTATGTTAATTATACTGGAATTAAAAAATTTTAAAAATTCACCTATTTTCATTTTACAGATGTTAAAACTGAGACCCAAGAAGTTAAGTACCATGTGTAAAGTCACAAATCCAGACTATCAATGAGGCAATATGACTCCAGAATCTATACTCTAACCTTTGGTGGTATTGCCTCTCAAAGAGGAAAGAAACAGCATGAAGTAAGTGAATCTGATAACAAACAAATTGCAATCATGGTGTAGATGAAGAATTTTTAGGCTATAATGACGGAGAGTGGCTTACATGAAATTAAGCATGATGAATAATTAAAACATTAATTTGCCTTCTGTGTATTGGTATCATTGTAAGGTGTCTTTGAATATGTTTCTGAATACGTGAGGTTTTTGTCTTTCTTATCAACAGAGTTTTGGGCATTGGTGACTCCACCTTTAAACTATTCAGGAAGCTTGAGTGGCATCTTAAATATAATCATGTGGTAAATGATTTTCCTGGAATCCACTCATAGAATCAATTTAGAACTGTGCACACTATAATTTTGAAGTGTTTTCATTCCTGGAAAATGATAATTTTATTTTCGATATTTATGTATGAAATACTTTATGATTGTATGATTCCATTAGTAAATGTAGTGCTTCCATCTTGGCAACACTTATCATAAAGATGCCTATCTTTTTGGCATTTTTTATTACACTGTATTTGTTATGAATATTGCTATTGATTTTATTAATGCAGTAGATTCTATTTTTAAATAATTTTTGAAACACCCAGAAATTTCAAATTAAAAATATAAGTGAATAAAATGTACAACCCTTTTAAGTGCTTCATTTACTAGAGCAATATACATTTACTTTTTATGGGGGAGATAGTAATGCATTTGATGCTTTGTACATAATTAGAATACAGAAAATTAGTTCAGGCAAATGTAGAGGTGTAACTTTTATTATTCTTACATCTTGTTTTCTAAGGCTTTCAGAAGTTGCCCTGCCTAAAGCAAATTATTGGTCTCTTGTTGATTTTTGGAATCTAGCTCTGCATCTGAAAGGCTGACTCTCTTTGTGATTAAGAGGATTCCTTCTCTTCTGCTCCATATTAAAGCTTAGCTCTTTTCTCCCAACCCCAACCAATTAGTTTTCATATAAGAAAATTCCACATATTTCACATAATACAAGAAGCTAGTGTTTTAATGAATTATCTGCTCCTTTGCCTTGTATCTCTCTATTTTAACACATTCTCTTGGAAATAAGAATACTTTTAACTATAAGTACAAATATATAAATGAGCTATAATAACTAACATCTGAGTGGCATAGAAGCTTTGGCTATAGGTGTTTCTATAGTATCCCTTTTTTGTATCAGTATTCCTAATTCTATGATTATCACTATCCTTTAATGAAAATATCATATAATCAAGAGCTTTGAGGACCTTATCAAGCAGGGTTGGAACAAGATTAAAGCAGTGAGGTACTTCCTTGGGCACAAAATTTAAAGGGACACCAAAATACTCAGTAATGAAGATACAAAAATATTCAATGCAATATTTTTAAAAGTCAATATTAATACAAGAACATCCATGATGTACAGAACATCAAACTTTTAAATAAAGACTGGATGAATATTACTGAATTTTTCTTCTGCTTCAGGCTCCACGTGGCACTGATGTCAAACACTCACTACATGAACTTAATATTCCTAAAATGTAAATATTTAATATTAAGTATTCATTATCAATTAAAAACCCAAACAGAACACTAAAAATGACTTAACCTTTTTTCTTGAGCTACTGTATAATTAAAAAATAAAAACCCGAAATATCAAAACAGTTGATTGAGCATAGGCATTTACCTTATAGGGCTATTAGGGACATTGAAATGGAGAAGATGAATTGTAATGGAAGAGTCTAAGAGGGTTTCAGAGGATAGTGCCTTTCTGAAAGGAGAAGGATGATGAAAATGTCTCACAAGTGTTGAAATAGGGTGGAGGAAGCAGGTATGCAGGAGCTCCGGGGAATCCCCAAAACTAGAAATTCGTTTTAGAGTAGCCTGGAGTGAGAACAAGGGCCCAAACCAGATATCTCTGGGACAACTTTGGCTCCTTCCCAACTCCACCATTCTGATCCCAAACAAGTGCATAGCAAAAGACCATCAGACATTTATTCTAAGACCTAAAAACTCAGGGCACTCCCCCCAAGAAAGTGATTCCAGTTTACATGATTATGCTTCTAAATTCTGGCCAGCTGAGGGAGCTCAAAACCTCATGGACTCTTGCTCAGTAAAAGGAAGCTATTCTTCAACCAACTCTGCATAGACAGACATTCCAATATTTAGGTGTCTCCAGTCTGGAACAGGGTGCCTAGGTTTCAGTGGGGTTTATGAAAGTAGAATGTTTCTTACTGATAAGTGCTCAATTAAATTAGTTATTGATATTGTTATTGTTATGAATTCCCACTGAGGGAAGATGTCTAAAGGGAAATAGCCCTAACTGTACAACTATATAGAAAGCACACTACCTTTCTACAACAAGATTCAGCAAACTTTTTTGTACAAGATCAGATAGTAATAAGTGTTACTAGCTTTGTATGCCATTACTCAACTCTGTCTATGACATAAAAGTAGCCATAGGTAAAAATAAATGGAAATGGTTCTGTTTGAGTATATTTTTATAACAAAATACAACAGGCCAGATTTGGCCATTGGATCATATTTTGATGAATCCCCTTGCCGAAAGAAGTGAATGGCTTTTATATATAAGAGTAAAACAAAGGACCACTAGACACATAGGATGTAGAAGACATTGTGAAGAATTTCCCAGGCATTCCTCTTTCAGTGCTTATGGTCTCAGATTCTGGGAGCATCGTGGGCAGATGGACTTTAGCTGCCAATCTCTTCAGCTGTGGAGGGCCTCAGCCTAAATTACAACCCTTCCTGGGGAGACCTATATCCAAGAATGGATTGATGTGATGGTATATATCTGACCATCTAGGTTCATCTGAGTATATTCTAAGGAATCATTCTAGATTGAGAATTGTCTGTGAGGTCAGTGGAGGCTGACTTTGAGTCTGCACTGCAAATCAGCTTCTTTGACTGCTCAGTTCTGCTTTCTTCCCCTTTCTTTTTTGGGTTTTGATCTCAAAGGGCACTCCTTAATAAATACTTTGTGTGCTAAACTCTGTTTTATAATCTGCTTTCCCCAAAACCCAACCAATAATTGGAGGAAAACAAGAATTCTGAAAAAGACCCACATGAATCCACAGAAAATTTGAACATGCAAGAAAAAGAGAATTGAGAGAAGAGATGGGTAAGAAAAATAAATTAAATAATAAAGCAATGTGCTCATATTTTAGATGATATTACAGCCATGAAATTACAAGAGATCTGTTAAAAAGAAAACCACAGGCCCAAAATGGGTTAGATTAAGCCTCTAGTCTGTAAACTAAGACTCAATACCTAACCTAATTGCAGTTTCAACTGCTCAGGAATGTAACCTTTATCAGCATGGAATTTCCTGGTCAATTCTAGGAAATTTATGGATTCACGTTTTCTCTTCCCCTTAGGAGGAAGACCTTATCTAAACAATGCATTCCTTGCTAATTAATTTGTTTCTTCCTAATTGTTTTTTTTAAATGCTCCCTCTTTGTCTTTAAAAACCTTTTTTGGTTTAGCTCAGTGGTACTCCTCTCTAATTTGTGGGATGCTGCCTGACTCCTGAATCATTTAAAAAAGCCAATTAGATTTTCAAATATGTTCAGTTGCATTTTGTTTTTTAACAGATCTAAAAGTAAATGAACTTCATAGAATAAAGAACATAAAAAATAGAATATAATAAAATATCTGAGGATATAGGAAAAGTCAGAGAGGACCTATGTAACAAGACAACATTTTTTTCAAGAGGAGTTTTGAAAAACAAAAGAGAAAATGGAGGACACTAAGATATTAAAGAAATATTATCATGCATGTAAACCAAACCAGCAAACTAAACAGTAGGTAATATTTAATTTTCAGTAACAACTTAAATTTCCTTTTAAGCTTCACTTTGTGGAAAACCTTAATTTGGTATAAAATGGAAAATTCTTGTGGTTTCAATTAGTATTTCCTGATTTCTAATGAGATTGAGCCCTTTATCATTGGCCACTTAGAAATCTCTTCTAAATTGTCAAGTACCTGTCTTCTATTTATTGATATTTATATCTTGGATATAAATTCTTTGTTGGTTATGTGTATTGCAAATAACTTATGTCCCTCTGTGGTTTACCCTATCATTTTTAGTAATTTATTTTGATGAAGGATCCAATTTAAAAACCTTTTTCTTCATAGTTAGTGCTTTTTTTTTCATATTATACTCAAGAAATTTACCTTCTCCAAGTCTTGAAAACATTCTTACATTCTTTTCTAGAAGATTTTTGTTTTGCTTTTTATATCATCTAGAATTGATACTGTGTACGGTATGAATTAGAGATTATATGTGTATGTAAATATGTGTATGTAAAGCCATTTATTTATTTATAAGTCTGTTTATTCTCCCTTTGTGCTCTAGTACCAGTTTTGTCATAAATCAAGTGTTCAAACATATGTGAGTCTCTTTCTGGACGTCGTATTATATGTAATTGAAATATTTACATGTCATTGTGTCTATACCATACTACTATGGTCTCTGAACTTCTTTCTTTTTTTTTTTCAAGATTATCCTGGTTATTTTTAATCTTTGGAATAGGTTTGAAATATGCACACATACACACACATATACAAAACTATAGGAATTTTGATTGATATTCCTTTAAATAATAGGTCAATTTGGAAAGATTTGGTATCTACAATTCTGAGACTTTGGTTTATAACTATGGCATATCCCTCCATTTATTTAATTTCTCTCAGTAATAATTTACATCTTTTTTTTTTTTTTTTCCTACAAGGGTACTGCATATCTTTTGTATATTTAATTCTAGGAATTTTATGTTACTTGATACTATTACAAGTGATACCTTTTTAAAAAATTCATTTTCCAATTTTAATTGTTAATATACTGAACTACATCTTATTTTTCATATTAAACATATACAAAATGACCTTGTTAAATCCACCATTGTATTAAGATTCTGTATATTCTTCTGTATGTCTGTGTACAAAATTATTACTTCCATGACTAATTTTAGTTTTTGTTTTCTTCCTTTATAGTCCTTGCACCTTTGTCTTTCTCTGCACAAAGTGCTCTTCAGAACAATGTTGAATAGAAATGGTGGTAAAGATTACCTTTATCTTATTCTCATTTCAGGGGAAATTTGTTCAGTATTTTACTATTTCACCATCTATCATGATTTTAACTGATTTCTGGGTTTTTTTTTGTTTGTTTGTTTGGTTGGTTGGTTGGATGATTGGTTTGGATTTGTTTGTTTTGTCTTTAAGTACATCAGATTAAGGATGATTCCTTATTTCCTAATCTATTATCAAATTGCTTCCCTGCATCTGCTGAGATCATATTTTTCTCTATTATTCTTTTACTATGTTGAATTACATTGAGTTTTAAATAATAGATGCCCTTGAATATTTAAATGAAATGTTATTTGTTTACTATATATTATCTTTTGTATATACAGGTGATTTCATTTCCTTTTCCTTTTTTTTTTTTTTTTAAAGATTTTTATTTATTTGACAGATCAGAAGTAGTCAGAAAGGCAGGCAGAGAGAGAGAGAGGAGCAAGCAGGCTCCGCACGGAGCAGAGAGCCTGATGAGGGGCTCGATCCCAGGACCCTGAGACCATGACCTGAGCAGAAGGCAGAGACTTTAACCCACTGAGCAACCCAGGCGCCCCTCCTTTTCTTTTTTAATTTAGGATTTTCATACTATATACAAGACAGGAGTATGGTATTTTAACTCACCTCATTTCCTGTTAGGATTCTATAATGTTTAGGTTATTCTTTGATTTCTATCCTGAATAGAATCCAATAGAATCCAAATGTTCTATCAATATTTGTTTTCCTAATATTTGGTCCATTTTTATCCCTTTGCATGCCTAGTGACTTTTGTTTGATGCCAGACATTGTAAAAATTTTTAGAAAAAAATTTGAAGTACCAGATTATATAATATTTTTCCAGGAAAGAAATGCATTTTACTTTATAGCAGCAGTTACAGTAATGCCAGAATGCTTTAATCCCATCATGTGCTGAGCTTTAATTGAAGTTTAGTTTTCTGAGAACTGGTCTCATTGTCTTATTCTTACTTTGGTCATATATAGCCCTTTTAAGCCTAGTTTGTTTACCAGAAACTCTCCTTATCATTGGGCTTTGACCTTTGATTTCTGTCCTATTGCTCCAATAAGATTGCTGAAAGCCTGACAGTGGTTTGCTCTTTCCTTGCAGCCACAATTTCAGTATCATAGATTCCTTGCAGAGAAAAGGTAGTGCCAAATATATGCTTACTTCTGTGAATTTCACATCTTTCTGGGGTCTTGGCGCATCAAGTCTACACAGACTTGGTAGCTTCCTTACACCTTCAAATTAATATTTTAAATCTCTTCGAGTTTCTTTAGTTGTTGTTGTTGTTGTTGTTTTCTATGTGTGGCTTGTTTTGAAACAAGTAGTCCTCCATTTTTCAAAATAAAAATTCAGTTGTTATATTCATTGTAATAAAATTAATAAATGGTTTCCTTAGTACTTTGGTACTAATTTCAGTTTATTTAAAGGTAAGAATAATAGTTTCATTTATTTTTGGTAAGTCTTAAACATTTACTTTCCATATTGAAGTGTCAACCTATTTATAATTAATTTTTGTGATCACTGTTAAATAGAGATCCAAGTGTGTTTTTCTCCTAAATAAAAACTGATAGTCTCAGTACCACACTATGCTAGTCCATCCATTCAACACTAATCCAAAATATTATCTCTGTTCTGTATCAAATTAGCATACAAATAACTGTTATCACAAATTGCTTTATATTCTCTTGCTATATTTTTCTATCTTTGAGTCTGTACAACATCCTCTTAATTATATAATTTAAGATGAGATATTTGCAGATGCTTGTATCATTATGGGAATCATTCTAAGAAATAAAAATTTAATGATTCAGGAGAGCTGTAGAGTACTTCAAGAGCAATGCTTTCGAATAGAGGCAGCCCCCTTTTGATAAAATGATAGGCTGAATATGTGGGTACAGGTACCTACAGGTTGCTTGACAGATTTGGTGGTAAATATATGCTAGGTTGTATTTTCTTAGTAAAATTAAAAGAAAGATCACCAGATGTTAAAGATCAAAGAGGTATAAATATTTGAGAAGACAGAACAAGATATAAGTGTGGGTAGTGGAAGATGGTGGGCTTAGGGCAATGCAGTAGGCCTTTTGATTTCTCAAAGCTCATTTAAAATTAGCCATCATGACTTCAGAGGGTGACCGGTCAGCATAGTTGTGAGTTTTCTCTAGCCACAGTCAGATTCTTGGTGGTAGCATAGTGTATAGATGGAGGGTTGGATTTAACCAAGGATGTGGTGGTAGAGATGATATAAAGGAGAGAAAGCCAGGAGTTGGAAACAGAAAGAAAGAGTGACCTGAGAGGGCAGTTTTTGGTTTATAGATGTTACAAAATAGTCTGATTGTAAAGACAGATAAATATAAGAATATGATAAACACGTGCTAAACTTATACCCATAGACTCACAGCATATGCACAAAATAATAATAAATTCCAAGAAAAATAAAATCCAACATAAAGCCAAAAGCAAACATTCTAGTTAAGAAGACCATGTTCTACATATGGAGTAAATTCAGGTTTGTTTCATCATTATAAACAATAAATGGAATGCTACAGATAGGAATTGCAATGATCTTTATGCTAAGAGTATATCCCTTATAATAGTCCAGTGTTATGATAGAATACTAAAACAACATTTGGCTTTGCAATAAATAATACCTATATGGTTTTACTCATTTACATTGTTCATGAGTTTTCAACTTTAAGAACCAAGGGGAAACATAGAAGACTTCATTGTGATTTCTTATTTAAATACACACACACTACCTTTTTATAAAAGTGATCACTGAATAAGATTCAAGGCAGAATGGAAGATGAAAGGGCTGATTCAAGATATAGAATGCAGAACCTTCATCAATAATTAAAAACATATTATTTAGTGTTAAAAAAGTAACCATAGTGTAAGTGGATATTGTCTAGCAATATTCTGGATCTGTCCTGTCCTGAATTGCTAGAGCTAACTATTAAATTTTCAGGAATTTTTTCAACTCAGTTCTCCAGTAGCTTAAAATTAGCCACAGAAGTTAGCAAATCCTACAAATTGGGGTCTGTCTTCACTTCAGTAATCCATTGTTAAAATGTTACATCAATGATATAACCATGGAACAATTGTAAAGTGGAGGGAAGTCGCTTAGATTTAAGTAAATTAAATCTCCCACTTTGAATTCTCATGAGGAAGTAATTTGACATTTTGAAATTGATAAATCAAGAAGTACAACCTAAACTGTTAGAAAACAGGAAAAGAAGTAAAAACAGAAATGTTTAAAAGTCAGTGATTAAGGATTTACAACTAGGATTAGGAAGATTGGAGTGAGAGATTAATATTTTTTTAGGACATTTTCTTTTCTAGAGCCTGTTCCTGGAAGTGCTGCTATTTGTAGCAGGTGTTAAGGCTTCACAGTTACTTTGCGGAGTTGGACCACTGGCTGAGCAGACCCTCAGGGCTGGTGGTCCCAATGAGGTGTGCTCCATGGCATCTGGAGGTGGTGTTCCTACCAATGATGAGCAGGTAATTGGGTTGGAGAGGGAGGTCATGATGGTTGCATGGAAGGGACTGGACCCATACAATATGCTAGCGCCAAAGCAGTTTCAGGCACCAAGGAGGACCCTAAATTAGCAGAGTAGACTGCATCTGTGGAAAGGATAATAGTGCTGACATCTGGTTCTGACTGCACAAAAATGAGACCCAGCCATGTTCTAGCTGTGAAATCCATTACAAGCTCATGCCCCACCAGTTGACCCACTAAGTCTTTACACTAACTTACTCAAAATATGTTGTAAAGTTTCTTCTTTTCAATAAAGACTAGCCATTGCATTAGCTTCTTCTCAAAACAAAACAAAACAAAATGCCAAAAACCAAAAACAAAAGGCATTTTCTGTTCACTTATTAACACCAATTTCTTTAACATTTTAAATATATTTATTGTGTGATAAAATTATAGATTTATCAATTAAATATAAAGCCATTTCCTAGATCTATAAAGCATTCCATGCATCTGATGTTGCTTTCTCATTATTACTGCCAGTTATGATTTAGACATCAAAATTGAGAAATGCATATAAATATGATATACAATAGCAAATGATGTCTACCTTTACAGTTACCTAAATCATTTCAATGGGTTAAGTGCCTTTAGTCCACTCTATAGCCACTTACCAGGCACAAGAATGATCCTGACATTCTCTGGGGAATTCTAATCTTCTCTTCTCCCTTTGAAAGTTCCCATTTGTCTTCCTATATGCGGAAGGTAAGCTGTTGTTTAAGTACTGTTGTCTTGAGGCCAGCAGAACAAAACAAAAGCAATGAAGAAATCACAACCTTTTTACAGGTATGTTTCTGTAGGGGGGAAAACAGATCTTGAAGTTCTAGCTAAAATTTAGTGTAGAATTGTATGAAAACTTCACTGATCTCCCTGGTGTTCAATCTGGATAATTATTTCATTGCTTCCTTCACAAATTACCTGTCCTCTGCCCTTTGTTTTTATTTTTATTAATATGAGATTGTAGAACCTGTTTCTTACAAGGTTCTTTCCAGGAAGAAATGCATTTACATGTTTTTCTCATTTTCAGGTTAATTCTTATGCAAGTTTCAGTGCGAACTAGAGGACACAGCAGAGTTTTAGAGAGAGACTCTTGCTGGGGAAACAAAATATTTGGTTCAGATATGAGTTTTGATATGTCAAAATCGTATGAAAAGGAAAAACATTTTTTGTGCCTTTTACAGTTATAAAAATTGTAATGTGCAATTTTGCTTATATGTGACTTGGAAGAAATGTTAGTACTTGAAAAAGGAATTATCATAGGTAATTTTTAAAAGATTTATTGTTTATTTTAGAGAAAGAGAGAGCTCAGAGAGAGAGGGAGAGAGAATCCTCAAGCAGATTCCCTTCTGACCAGGGAGCCCAACATGGAGCCTGATCCCAAGATTCTGAGATTATGGCCTGAGTGAAATCAAGAGTTGGTTGCTTAACCTACTGAGCTTCCCAGGCCTCAGTTGGAAATATATATATATATATTTTTATAGGGAATATTTTTTAAGTAGACTTAAAAGCTTATCTCTTGGGGGAAGAAAACCTTTATATTTAAAACAACTTAAAAATTTGAAAATTACCTATTTCAATAAATTTCCCTAAAAAGAAATATAAGTGTCATAACTGACTTTTCAAATCTGTGTCCTAAAAAAATAATTTTGAATCTGTGTTCACAGTAAACAGAAACCTGTCACATTCAGTAGAAAAAATTGGGTTTTATATCTGGTTGTCAAAACAGGTAAGTGGCAACTGTGAGGCAAGACTGAATTTTATCTTTCTTTGGTGTACAATAACACAGCCAAAATATATAGGCTAGGACTAGGATGGAGGTATTATCTATCAGTTCTTAGAGTTTAAAATATGATTGTATAACTGAAACAGAATATTAAAGATAGAGGTTTCTTAATCATAATTTAATCACTTTCCTCCAATTTAGATGTAATAAAATTGACATAAACACAAAATTGCAGTGTGTGATTTATTCTGTATTGTTGTACTACAGAAACGGAGGCAAAAAGCATTTAACTTAGAGTGAGGTCATTTGAGGAAAAAAATCTCAAATGTGTTGGTTGTGGTAGTCACCCAGGTGAATAATAAAGGAAATACATTCCAGGTAGAAGAAAAATACATGAATAGTTATTGAGGGTGTACAGTCTATATCATTTATGTAACTGGTAACAGAAATTCAAAAGACAACTGGTTTTGACAATAAAGTCATACTTTATGTCACTGAACAAAATGTTACAAAATTTGGTGGTCTCCACTGTGATAGGAATTAGTCTCTGGCTCTATAACTGTTTCTAAGCTTTGTGTGTTGGTTTCTTTCCTCAACTGACAACATCTGGCTGCCCACAGCAGCTGGAAAATATGCTTCTGTGTTGAAATCTAGTTTAAACAAAACAAAACAAAACAAAACTTCTCATACAATATTGGAATGTAAGTCCATCAGATTAATTGGGTTCAAACCTGATGTAAGTCCATCAGATTAATGTGTTCAAACCTGGATTTGCCAGGGGAGTGTTATGAGTTCATTGTATTTTACCTTTAGCAAGGAGATTGACCTATACAAATAAGTGTCACCTTGAATCAAGGGATGGGATTATCTCCCCATGAATCGGAGAAATTTAGTGGAAAAGGATGGATGCCTTGGTACTGCAGATACCACAGGAAGTTTCTACAGCTACTCAGTACACTTCTCACCCCCTCTTTGGTTTTATTTTGTTCTTATATCACTATTTATAAGAAGTTATATATTATTTTTCTATTTGTTTTTTGTCTTTCCACAATGAAATGTGGACTCTGTAAAAGCACAGATGTTTTTATCAGTTTTCTAATTGATAAATCTCTAGTTGATAGTCAATAAATATGGTGAATAAATGAAAGAATAAATATGAGAACAGGAATCTAGGGCTGCTTTCATAAAATGCATGACTGGATTTTGTGACCTCTAAAGAGTCAGGAGCTGGGCTGAAGATCATATAATCAAGGTTGGACATGTCAAGGGTTACCAACTGTCCCAAGAAACTAAGCTAAAAAGTTTCCCAGGATGCAGACATTTTGGTGATAAAATTGGTACAGGATCTGGAAAACTGGGATGATTGGTCTCTCTACTATTGAGCTGCATGAGAGAAACATGTTCAGAGAGTCAACAGGCTACTGGGTTATACAGTTCAAAAGATCTAGCCTGTAAATATGTATTGTTGAGTTATGAACTTTTAAGTATTATGTGATTTTAAGAAAGCAGATGAGTTTTCCTGAGATTGTGCAGATGTGGAAGAAAAAATTCTGTTTCTGCCTAGTGCCCAGAGTATAGGCTTAAAGGTTTACTGTACATTTTGCTTTGCAGATGAAAGCAAAGCTCTAGAAGAATGGTCTAAAGATTACATAGGTCTGTCTTAGCTCTTGTTTTAAGTCCAAGAATTCAATACGGTGTTAGAAGCTTCTACTCTCTCAAGATCAGCTAGCTAAGAAGGATTCTAGGCAGAAGTCTTTGTATGAAAGGGAATAAAATATGATGGAAGGGATATCTTAGGACACAAGAGAAGTAGTTAAAAAGCAGATTTGGTTTCTTGGAAGGGTTAGCAGACTTTTTAACATGAAGAAACTCTAAGTTGCCCTCAGCTCAAAACTCAGAATAAGCCACATGAAAAGCAAATTTTCTTTGTTCTGCTGGCAGCAGAGCTAGTTGCGGTTGATTCCCAGTTCTGCAAGTTGCATTGTAGGTTTGCAAATAATGTGAGCATTTAATACTAGAGTTTGAGATCTTGGAGTCTATGAAATACTGTCAATGACATTAAAAGGCCAATGGATATATGGATCTCAATTATATAATAAAACAGTCTGGAAATCTGCTGGAAGGCATTAGTGAGAATTGCTTTATTTTTGAAAATTTGTTCTTGTCTACCTTACAGCATTTCTGAAAATTATCTGATAAGTCTTGTATGTATTTTGTATAATCCTGTTTGATTTTGGACTCTATTTAAATATATCAGATTTGGCCATTTTCAGATACATATCTTTTCTTCCAGTTTTAGCACTAGAAAGATTCTTTTTTCCTAGAATATATGAGATTTGGGAGAGCAACTTGAAATCCCCAGTGGAATTTCTTTCTGAACTACAGAAGAAATAGGGATTGAAGCCGAAGATGCTATGATTATTTGAAGTAGTTCACATCTATATCTTTCTTCAGAGAAAATTTTTTTTGTAACTTGTATTGTCCAAGTTGGCAGTTACTAGCTATAGGTGGCTATTGAACATAGCATCTGGGCTAATTCAATTTGAAATGGGCTCTAAGTATAAAATACACACATTTTAAAGACTTAGTGTAAAACAAAGAATATAAAATACCTCATTAGTTGTATTTCATATTCATTTAATAAATTTTAAAAATTAGTGTAATACATTAATTTAAATTTAATTGATATTTCAATACTAAATCATTTAATATTGCAAAATTCATTAAATTTGCTTAAATGTGGAAATGATATTTTCCATTTATTGTGTTATAACAGAATATTAAAATATATTTCACAAGATCTTCTTGCTTATTTAATGTATCTACTAGAAAATGTAAAAATGTATGATTTGTATTTGTGGCTCACATTTAATTTCTATTTGTCCATGTTCTACACTTTATTTCTTATTCTCTCTCAATTCAACTACAAACACAAAATGAGAGACTATGTATGTTAGTAGTATGATTAGAGTTATTAATAAGTTAGTAATCATGTTGTTTTCCCTCATCCATCTAAAGCTTTTATCTGACCCTAAATTTAAAATACTAAATACCACCAATATATCATGAAAGCACTTTTTGCATCTTTTTTTTTTAAAGGATATATTTTTTTTTTTTTTTTTAAGATTTTATTTATTTATTTGACAGAGAGAGATCACAAGTAGGCAGAGAGGCAGGCAGAGAGAGATAGGAGGAAGCAGGCTCCCCACTGAGCAGAGAGCCCGATGCGGGGCTCGATCCCAGGACCCTGAGATCATGACCTGAGCCGAAGGCAGTGGCTTAACCCACTGAGCCACCCAGGCGCCCCACTTTTTGCATCTTTATATATATAAAATGAATATTAAATGAAGAACATTATGAAGTGGAATTGCTGTTTCATCTCTAAATAGAGAAAATGTTTGTGGAAAGTATAGAATAAATCTTAGGGCATTATATCCCTAATCTTTATACAGCATGCTCTTGAGATAAGAAAGCAATTTGAAGTATACATTACACATATTCTAAGTATTATTATTTTTATAGTTTTAATGTTTTAGCTGACTTATTTTATTTTATTTATTTTATTTTACCATGATATGTACTCTTTAATCCCCATCACCTATTTCACCCATTCCCCCCACAAACCCCTCCTCTAGTAACCCTCAGCTTGTTCTCTATATTTAAGAATCTGTTCCTTGGTTTGCCTCTCTCTTTTTTTTTCTTTGCTCATTTGTTTTGCTTCTTAAATTCCACATGTGAGCAAGATCATACAGAATTTGTCTTTCCTGACTGCCTGACTGACTTACTTCACTCAGGAATATACTTTCTAGCTCTATCCTTGTTGCAAATGGCAAGATTTCATTCTGTTTTATGACTGAATAATATTCCATTGTACATATATACACCACTTCCTCTTTATTGATCCATCTATTAATGGATGCTTAAGTTGCTTCCATAGTTTGGCTATTAGAAATAATGCTGCTATAAACATAAGGGTGCATGTATCCTTTTGAATTAGTCTGTTTGTATTTTGGGGGAGGGGGTAAATACCCAATAGTGCAACTCCTGGATCCTAGGGCAGTTCTGTTTTTAATTTCTGAGGCTCTCCCATATTTCCATACTTCCATCTTTCATCTACAATGACTGCACCAATTTGCTTTCCAACCAATAGTGCAAGAGGGTTCTTTTTACTCCACATCCTTACCAACACTTCCTACTTCTTATATTTTTTATTTTAGCCATTCTGATGGGTGTAAGGTGGTATCTCATTGTGGTTTTGATTTGCATTTCCCCTTTGATGAGTGATGATGGGCATCTTTTAATGTGTCTATTTGACTTGTATCTGTATATCTTCTTTGGAGAAATGTCTGTTCAGGGTTCCTGTTCATTTTTAATTGGATTGTTTGTATTTTGGGTGCTGACTTGTATAAGTTTTTTTTAATATATTTTAAGTACTAACCCTTTATGAAAATGCCATTTGTAAATACCTTCTTCCATTCAGTAGGTTGCCTTCCAGTTTTGCTGATTATTTCCTTCAGTGTGCAGAAACTATTTTGATGAAGTTCTGATACTTTATTTTTGCTTTTACTTCCCTTGCCTGAGGAGACTTATCTAGGAAAATGTTGCTATGGCCAATTATAGAGAGATTATCTCCTGGGATCTCTTCAAGGATTTTTATGGCTTTAGGTTTCACATTTAGATCTTTAGTCCATTTTCAGTTTATTTTTTGTGTATGGTGAAAGAAAGTTGTCCAGCTTCATTATTTTGCACATCATTGTTCAGTTTTCTTAACATGCTTTGTTGAAGAGACTGTCTTTTCCCCATTGTATATTCATTCTTCCTTTGTCAAAGACTGACCATATAATTGTGGTTTTCTCTCTGTTTTCTGTTATATTCCATTGACCTGTCTATTTTTATGCCAGTACCATACTGTTTTATTACCACTTTGTAATAGAACTTGAAATCTGGAATTGTGATACCTTCAGTTTTGTTTTTCTCTTTCAAGACTGCTTTGGCTATTCAAGGTCTTTTGTGGTTCCATTCTAAGAAGGAAGTTTATAGCAACACAGGCCTACCTCCAGGAGCAAGAAAAATCTCAAATTAACAACCTAACCTACCCTTAGAGGAGCTAGAAAAAAAGAATGAACAAAACCCAAACCTAGCAAAAAGAAGAAAATAATAGGGATTAAAGCAGAAATAAGATAGAAACTAAAACAATAGAACAGATTAATGAAACCAGGAGCTGATTCTTTGAAAAGATCAAAAAAATTAAAAAGCCTCTAACAAGACTCATTTTTAAAAGAGAGAACCCAAATTACTACTGAAAGAGGAGAAATAATCACAACATCACAGAAATACAAATAATTTAACAAAATATTATAAATGCCACTATATGTCACCAAACTGGACAAATTAGAAGAAATGGAAAAATTCCTAGAAACATATAACCTACCAAAATTGAAGCTGGAAGAAATAGAAAATTTGAACAGACCAATCACGGACAATGAAATGGAATCAGTAATCAAAAAAATTTCCAAGAACCAAAAGTCCAGAACCAGACAGCTTCACAGGCAAATTCTACTAAACACTTAAGGAAGAATTGGTACCCATTCTTCTTAAACTATTTAAAAAAATACAAGAGAAAAGAAATCTTCCAAAATTTTATTTTATAAGACCACCATCACTCTGATAAAGACATAAAAAAGAGAACTACAAGCCAATATCTCTCATGAATACAGATGCAAAAATCCTCAGCAAAATATTCGCAGACTGAGGGGCACCTGGGTGACTCAGTGGGTTAAGCCTCTGCCTTCGATGGTTTCAGGGTCCTGGGATCGAGCCCCATATCGGGCTCTCTGCTCAGCAGGGAGCCTACTTCCCCCTCTCTGCCTGCTGCTCTGCCTAGTGCTCTGCTCTCTCTCTGTCAAATAAATAAATAAAATTGTTAAAAAATAGTATTAGCAAACTGATTCCTAAAATACATTAAAATATTGCAGGGCACCTTGGTGGCTCAGGTTAAGCATCTACATTCAGCTCTGTCATGATCCCAGGTTCCTGGGATCAAGCCCCAAGTTGGGCTCCCTGCTCAGCAGGATGTCTGCTTCTCCCTCTCCCTCTACCCCGACCCCCTGCTCATGCACTTTCTCTCTCTCTCAAATAAATAAAATCATTCACCGGAATCAAGTAGGATTTATTCCCAGCATGTAAGTGTAGTTTAATATTCACAAAACAATCAATGTGGTATGTCACATCAGTTAGAGAAAGGATAAAAGCTACAGATCATTTCAATAAGATGCAAAAAAAACATTTGACAAGGTACAACATCCATTCATGATGAAAACTCTCTGCAAGGTAGGTCTAGAGGGAATGTATCTCAACAAAATAAAGGCCATATATGAAAATCCTACAACTAACATCATATTCAGTGGGAAAAACTGACAGCTTTTCCACTGAGGTCAGGAACAAGACAAGGATGCCCCTTCTTACTGCTTTTATTCAATGTAGTGCTGGAAGTCCTGGCCATAGCAATTAGACAACATAAAGAATCAAAACCATACAAATTGGAAAGGAAAAAGCAAAACTCTCACTATGAGATGACATGATGCTATATATAGAAAAATTTAAACACTCCACCAAAAAACTACTAGAAATGATAAATGAATTCAGTAAAGTTGCAGAATACAAAATCAATGTACAGAAATCCATTCCATTTCTATATACTAATAATGAAATAGCAGAAAGTGAAATTAAGATAATGCTGAAATTCTGTTAAATGATATCATTACAGTGTTTAAGTTTAAATGTGGTATTTGCTGAGTATTATATTCTAAATTAGAAAATTTTGTACCTTGTCAAATGTTTGTTTTGCATCTTATCTTCAATTTTATAATGATTATAAGTATTTACATTATTCTTTCCATGAAAGGAATTATTTGAAATAATTATTAAATACTTATGTGCTAAGTACTTTTCTAAGTTAAACACAAACCCATGGATTATTTACTATATATACTCTTTTTTACAGATCAGGCAACTGATACAGATAGAGGCTAACTATGTTGTATGAGATTTCCCAGCTAGTCAGAGAGTAGATTGGGAAAATGTTTATTCAAGTCTTTAGCCCACTTTAAAATCAGGTTGTTTGTTTTTCAATGTTAAGCTGTATAAGTTCTTTATATATTTTGAATATTAACCCCTTATTTGATGTATAATTTGTAAATCTGCCATTCAGTAGGTTGTCTTTTCATTTTGTCAATGGTCTCTTTCACTGTGCAAAGAACTCTTTAGTTTCATGTAATCCCATTTATTTTAGCTTTTGTTGCCCTTGCCTAAGGAGACTCATCCAAAAGAAGTATTACAAAAATTGATGTCAAAGAGTTTACTGCCCATGTTTTCTCTTAAGGGTTTTAAGGCTTCACATCTTACATTCAGGTCTTAAATCCACTTTGAATTGATTTTTGTTGTAAGATAGTGGTCTAGCTTCATTCTTTTACATGTAACTGCCCAGTTTTCTTTTTTCTTTTTATTTTTTTTTATTTATTTGTCAGAGAGAGCGAGCGAGAGCGAGCACAGGCAGACAGAGTGGAAGGCAGAGTCAGAGGGAGAAGCAGGCTCCCTGCGGAGCAAGGAGCCCGATGTGGGACTCGATCCCAGAACGCTGGGATCATGACCTGAGCTGAAGGCAGCTGCTTAACCAACTGAGCCACCCAGGCGTCCCTGCCCAGTTTTCTTAATACCACTTACTGAAAGGACAATTTTTCCCATTGTACATCCTTTTTTAAAAAATATTTTATTTATTTATTTGATAGACAAAGATTACAAGTAGGGAGAGAGGCAGGCAGAGTAAAAGGGGGTGGGGCAGGCTCCTTGTTGAGCAGAGAGCCTGATGCCAGGCTGGATCCCAGGACCACGGGATCATGACCTGAGTGGAAGGCAGAGGCTTAACCCACTGAGCCACCCAGGTGCCCCACCCATTGTACATTCTTATCTCCTGTCATTTGGCTATTTAGAAAAAGACAAAAAACAAAACAAAAACTGTTTCAAGTATGTGGAGGAAAACAATACTTGTGCGCTATTGGTGGGAATATAGATTAGTGAAGCCACTATGGAAAACAGGATAGAGGTTCCTCAAAAATTAAAAATAGAACTACTATGGGGTCCAGCAATTCTAGGTTTGGGTATTTATCTGAATAAAGATAAAAATACTCCAATTCAAAAAGATTTGTACATTCTTATTGGTACAACATTATTTATAATAGGAAAGATATGGAAGCAACCCAAGTGCTCATTGATGAATAAAGATGTTATTTATACACATACATGCATGCACACTTGCGCGTGTGCCCGCGCGTGCACACACACACACACACACACACAATGGAGTATTATTCAGCCATAAAAAAGGAAATTTTGATATTTGTAATAACATGAATGGACCTAGAGGTATAATGTTAAGTGAAATAAGTCAGATAGAGGAAGATAAGTATGTCTAATTTTACTTTTATGTGGAATCTCAAAAAAAAATCCCAAATAAATAAATAGAACAAAACAGAAACAGACTCAGAAACATAGAAACTAAAATGGATAGTGTTAGGTCCATTATTAAATGAAATGGGACTGAGACAAAGTAAAAGTTATTTAAAGCTTTATTTTATGCCAAGTATTAGAAATCAGACTGATCGGCCAGGGGAAATGAGACTGAAACAAAGTTAAAGTTATGCAAAACTCTATTCTATGCTAAGCATTGGAAGTTAGACTGACTGGCCAGGGCCGTCTCCTAAGAGAGCGACCACTCCCACCCTTACAGGCTCAAGAATTGACCGACTGACCAGTCAGGGCCGTCTCCGAAGAGAGTGACCCCTCCCAGTCTTACAGGCTACCTTTTATTGGGTGAAACTGTAACCCATATCTTGGTATCTCAACCCACTGAGTTTGTGTGTCTCTTGTTGATTGGCTAATTTCATCTGGTCTGGTGACGTGTTATTCAAGATTACTCCATACTAGGACATATACAAACAGTACTTTCTGGGAAGGCTTAGTCAGTTAAGATATTCAGTGTGAATAATAAGACCGTCGTCCTTCCCAAAATTGAGTCATTTAGGTTTGGGCAAGACCTTCTCACTGTTACAAACAGTACTTCCTACTGATTAGATGTCTCCATCTGGCCTGACTCATCTTTGTATTCTGGGCTCTGTTATCAGGAACTAGCTGACTACATATTACTGGTTTCCCAGACTTGTTTCTAAGTAAGTTTCTCTTGGGAGGGGGAGAGTCAATTTAAGTTTACTGCACAAACAGCAAAGTGGCTGTTTGCCCAAGATGGAGTCGCTCTGACTAAATAGGTCCTTACAGGGAGGATTTGGAGAACAGGCAAAATAGAAGAAAGGGAATAAAGAGGTACAAAGTTCCAGTTACAAAATAAATAAGCCATGGGAATATAAGATAGGGTATATGGAACATATTCAATAATATTGTAATAATTTTGCATGGTGACTGGTGGTAACTAGACTTAGAATGGAGATCATTTTGCAATATATAAAAATACTGAATCATTATGATGTATACCTGAAACTAATAGGATACTGTATTTCAATTACACTTCAATATATTAAAAAAAAAAAAAAAGAATAGACTGGGGATTCAACCCTGGAATCAAAGCCTACTTAATCATCATGATATACTGTCTCTCTTAACAATGATATTTTAGTATATCATATCTAAACTATCTTGACATTGATATAATATAGCCCACTATAATTAGGTTAAACTTTATAGACACACACACACACACACACACACACAATCTAAAATGGGCCAAAATTTGAGTACTGACCATGTGCCAGAGACGGTAATAAGAACTTCACTTTTATCATCTTGTTAAACCTTTCGACAATCATTATGAGAATTGTGATTCCTGTTGAAGGATGACGAAGTTGACAACGCCATAGGCTGAGAGCACAGGTGGGTCTCAAGACCTGATCGTGCCTGAGGCCAAAGTCATGCTCTTTACTGCTATAAAAGAAGACATGCTGCAAGATAAAATCTTGGATCCTTGGAGACAAGCAAAGATAGAGTGGTTATGTGAAGTTAAAGTAGAGGCCTGGTTGCAAAATTTAATATGAAGTAAAGAAAGGACAAACCACTGGGTATAGAAAGAGAATAAGATGGGAAAAATGATTGAAAAGGAGCAAATAGGAGATAAGCTACTTATTATTATTATTTTTTAATTTAACCACACCAGCTTGGGGGGGGTGTTATACTTTTGTTATCTTTCTGTGGTTTTAATTTGTAGGTTGGAACAACCTTATTCTAAAAGAAGATCCAGTGCATTTGGCAATTAGTGAGATAGGGACTTTGGAAGTTAGGAGAGCAGGCATTAAAGATACTCCTAGATTGTACAGTATAGGTGGTTATAAAACCACAGATCAGATCTCTTCACTTCATCATTTTTGTGGGTGGTCTTTAGGACATTGTGAAGTGAACTAACCACTCTGTAACATAGAGGGTAAAGGCAGATTATAAGTGGCCTCGAGCACGTGTGTGTTGCTATGTGTTTATACTTATCAAAGGTTCATAATGTCAGAGAAATAAAACAAAGTTATCTAAGAGGACCTTGTTGGGTTTAGATGCTGACCATGTTACAACATGGTCATAACTATGGAGAATCTATGAAGTAGGTACTAGTCACTTTTTACATTTGGAAAACTAAGGCACAACAGATTATGTAATTTGTCAAATATCACATAGCAAATAATTGATGAAGTTCAGCTCAAACACAAGTATTTTCCATTTCAAAACTCAATTTTTGCCAAGCAATGTTTCCCCAGGGGAGTAAACTTTAGCAGGAGACTTGCTGATTCTCATGCATATATTCTTGAGTCTTCAGAAAATTCATGGTTTCAAGATTATGGCTGACTCCATTCTTGATATATAATGGATTAAAAGCTGCTCGTATGGGGCCTCATTAAGAACATTATCATCATAACCAAAAGGTATTTATTTGGATCTTGTTTCAGAATGATTAACCAACAAAAATTGCCAGACACATCAAAGATGAATAGCATAGTGGCAGACGCAGGCCACAGAACCAAATGTTTTATGCTGAGTACTGTTTTGCGTATTTTTGCATATTGAGCATATTTTCTGATAATGCTGTCTTGTCTTTATATTTGAGTAACTGTTAGGAGGAAAGCTTCTCCAACTCTGATATGTTTTTCCAGTGGAAATTCATATCAGCTTGACACTCCTTCCAATGACTCTGTCCCTGAGGCCTGGGGAGGAGGGAAGTGACCAAACAGGCAGTGAGTTCAGGAAGAGTAATCTATGCATGCTTGATTTGGCACTGTCCTTTCCTCTTAGGGAGCCAGTCAGCCTGCAGAAAGCACACTTTCTCTTATTCTTCCCCAGGGTGCAGCCTCCTGAATGAGGCCACCCCTGCTGTGACTGAAGGATTATGATTGCCCATTTCTGGGCTCAGCTGCCAGGTGCATTTCATCTCCTGTGAACTTCTGCCTCTCAAACTAAACTCAATCAACAAGAAAGGTGATGTTTTAGTCTCTACAGTGTTGGACTTTTTCTTTTTCTCTCTTGGTTCAGAAATTTGAAAGGATAATGTAGGTGGTATTTATCTTATCATTCAAAGCCCCCCATATTTGGTGTACTTTCTGAGAAAACCAAGGGATGAAAGAGGCAGTGAAATTTACAGACTTGGCATGAGGAGAGGTTTTGTTGTGTGTGGCTTTGGGCTTCCCTGTATGAAGAGGAAACTGTGATTTTTAGCAGCCTTCAACACTGATCACATGCTTGGTATGATTTTGTAGTTGGGAGGGTTAATATGACCACCGGATATTTAATTTTGGTGGGTGATTGTACTTATGTTGAGTCTGTCCATAGATCCAAAGCTTTTTTCATGGGGACCTCCATTGTTATAAAACAAATATAAAATCTCATCCCCTGAGAGCAAACGTTAAATAATATAGGATCTGTCTAATCTAAAGATGGAGTCGGGGTGAGAGCCCTGAACAAGATTTCCAGCTGGCTGGCTGTGCCTCCGGTTGTAACCTGAGCTGAAACACAACTTTTCTAAGAATCACTGATTTAGGCTGAGGCTCTACTGAAGGGGAAAATCTTTAGGATAAACATGAGGGGGTTTTTAATGAGTTCCTTAGAGAGGTCTAGGAGTATAGGAATTAAATGGCCAGGGGCTGTTTTCTTGGTTACTACAAAGCAGTGAGGCTCTCCCTTTTATTTTGTTAGCCCCAGAGCCTAGCCTGATTATGTGTATAAGATTAGGAGCCCCAAATTCTGTTCTGCACTGGGGTCCAGGAAGAAAACTTTGGAGAGGCCAATCTTAAATTCAAGGGCATAATTAGTGTGGTGGTACAGGTACTCTCTGCTCCATGAGGGAACATGCCTGAGAAATTTTTTAAAAAATGAACAAATAGTTGAAGACCATGACCTCTGGAGCACACAGCAGGCTTATTGGCTCTCACAGCATCTGTAAAGAGATTTCAGAAGTATCAGTAGCAGCTTCCATTCAGAAATCTGCTGAAGGTGATTTTGCATCTGAAGCAAATGTAAGACAGAGGGAAAGCCTTCCCCAGGAGCCATATATTTTAGGCTTAAATGATTCCCTAACAAGAGACAATTGCAGACATTTTTGTGGGGCACATATTAAAAATTTTTTTTCACAAGGTATTTTAAGGGCGATATTATTAGACAGAGCTAAACTTCAATACAGACTAAAAATTATGAAACCATAGCTCACAGGAGATTTAAATACACTGAATCAAAAGTGTTTTTGTGTCCTATTGCTATTGTAACAAATTACCACATATCTAGTGGCTTAACACAACACCAGTTTATTATCTTACAGTTCTAAAGGTCAGAGACTGAAATAAGTCTTATTTGTTAATATAAAGGGTTAACACAGTGGCTTTCCTTATGGAGTCTCTAAAGCGGAGTCTGTTTCTCTGTCTTATCCAGATTCTAGAGGCTGCCTGCTTTTCTTGACTCATAGACTCTTCCTTCATCTTCAGGGCACATCATTCCAACCTTTATACTTTCATTATCATAGCTCTTTTCTATTTTGAACCTCCTGCCTCCCTCTTATATGGACCCTTCTGATTATACCTGGTCTATCTTGATAGTCCAGGATCATCTCCCCATCTCGAGACCCTTAATCAATTCTCCAAAGTCTCTTTTGCCATATAATTAATACATTCATTAGTCCAGAAGTTAGGATGTGGTCACCTTTATGGGGAGGGGGAGAGTGTCATTATTTAGCCTACCACAGGAATAAAAGGTATCTCAAATAAAATCCTGTGATGGTCCTATCTACAAAGCTACTCTTCAAGAAGAGATGGATGTATTTATGCATTTTGAGATTAGACATTTTCAACTGTCATTTAATCTAGTTGATGGAATTCTGATATATTAGTAAATAGAGTTGGATAAAATTTGGGTTAAAAAATAGAATAAGAAAACATTTTTCATTCTGGATTGAATGATGGCTTTGGATTTAATGTGTTGTTATGAGTCAGTTCTGAAGTTTGAAAGCCAATATGCAAACAGTCAAATGTGGAAACCAGAGGGGCTCCAAAGAATCAGTGACCTCATGGTTAATGTAACATGGATTCCCTATCCCAAAGGGCCTCAGTATACACCAGATGATCTAGGAGCAAAGATTATTCTAATAGGTTCAGAGAACTAAAAGCTGAGTTCTGATATTTACTTCTTTGCGTAAGATAGCCCAATTTGTATAACATATGGTCTCTCTCTACCTACTTACTCAATCCACCTCCTCTGGAAAGCTGGAGTAATTTTTCTGGATGAATTATTGTGGAAGAAAAACTGGGTGGGCTGGTTCAACTTCAGCCTTCCAAATACTTTGGAAGCTCACCTGCTTACACAGAGTGGTGGTCTTCATTTTCCTTCCAGGGTCAGTTCTCTGAATGTGGTGAGAAGCCTGCCTTGGTCTGGCACTTGTAATTTGGCATATATGTCTACTAAATTCTAGGATTCAGTTACTGTACCCATTTGTCTTATTTCCCAATTTCTTAAAGCATCCAGCGAGGATGGAGGATTTTATTTATTTGATCAGTGTAGAGATTATGGAAATGGTAAACACCAGGAAGAGAAATGGTCATTGAATTAGCCCAGTATTTTCTAAACTATGGTCTATGAAGCACTCTGTTATAGCAAACAACAGAGGTGTTTCTCAGAAAAACTGTTCTATACTCAGATATATTGGGAAACACTGCATTAAACCAATATGAATAAGCATTTTATTTGATTTTATTTCATTTAGCCTACAATAGGAATTCTCAGTGCTTTTGATATGATAATTTGCATTGTGAATCTCTGAAGCATATGGAGTTTTTGAAATGTATTTTTCCATAGATCATTTTTTGTTTTTCAATAAATAATATTTGTTCTCTTAGGGTTTTTAAAAAAATACTGATCTACAATATTTGGAATCTTGACTATTTGGGTTAAACATGATTTCCAAATATATTAAATTTTATTTACATTGAAATGAAACTTCCTCAGTGACCTTGCAAAAATCATATCAACTTTCAATCCCATAATCCAAATGATTTTTTAAAAATAATATGGGTATACAGAATATAATAATTAATGAAACTGCCACTATGGGAAAAATACAGACTTGTAAGTTTTTGCATTAGTGAAAACACTAAAAAACAGATTTAAAAAAACTGCATATTAAGTTTATAAAATATGATGAAAACTTGGCTAATAAATTACCCAGTACATTTAATCTCACACGTCACAAAACTCCAAATGAGAAAATGCACACTACATTTAACCTCATGAGCTAAAAAACTCCAAATGAGTTTCTGTGCATTGGCAATGACACGAGGAAAAAATGCTTTGTTGTGCATTTGCTAACTGTGGGATATTACTTTTTGTTTCATAATGAAGTCAGCTGATATAGTCTTTTCTCCTTTGCATTTTGGATTTCTTAAAAAAGTGTCAACTTAAAAAGCTACAAAAAAATATCTTGGATGAAGCTAAAAAAGGAAGCATCCAAACAGAATAAAGATAATAATAGAATTCAACAGAAAAAATTATCAAAAAAGACCATCAAACAGACAAAAATTATCAAAACCCAAAGCTGGTTCTACAAAAGACCACTAAAGTCAACAAATTTCATTCAATATTAGTCAAAAGAAAGGGAAGTCACAAACAGAATTTTTTTTTTTTAAAAAAAAGGGAAGCAGAGGTACCTGCATGTCTCAATGAGTCAAGCTTCCAACTCTTGATTTTGGCTCAGGTCATAATCTCCAGGTCATAATCTCCAGTCCTTGGGAAAGAGCTCCATGTGGGGCTTCCAGTTGAACATAGAAGGATTCTGTTTAGGATTCTCTCTCTCACTCATAAATATAGGAAAAAACAAAAAAACAAAAAACAACTGAGGGTTGCTGGAGATAAGGTAGGTGGGAAGATGGGTAATTGGGTGATTAAGGAAGGCATGTGATGTAATGAGCACGGAGTGTTATACGTAACTGATAAATCACTGAACTCTACTTCTGAAACTAAGACACTACTGTTGATTAGTTGAATTTAAATAAAATCAAATTAAAAATAAATATTCTCTCTCTCTCTCTTTCTCTGCCCCTGCCCCCTGCTCTCTCTCTCTCTCTCAAAAATAAATAAGTAAATAAAAAGATAAAGGGACGCCTGGGTGGCTCAGTTGGTTAAGCAGCTGCCTTCGGCTCAGGTCATGATCCCAGCGTCCTGGGATCGAGTCCCACATCGGGCTCCTTGCTCAGCAGGGAGCCTGCTTCTCCCTCAGCCTCTGCCTGCCATTCTGTCTGCCTGTGCTCGCTCTCTCTCCCTCTCTCTCTGAAGAATAAATAAAATCTTTAAAAAAAAGATAAAGAGGAAGTAAGACTACACAGAAAATAAAATTGAAAATTACAAGTGAATGCAATAAACAACTTTGTGCCACTAAACCTGAAAGATTAGTTGAAGAGATTAATTTCCTTGAAAATATTACCTCAAAGTCCCATTTTAAGAAAAATTAAAAAATGAGCAAAGGGATTCCTGAGTTCAAATTTCCCCTAGCCAAAATTCAAAACACAGTTGTTTTTATTGGCACTCTCATATCAAGGAAGATATGCCCTAACTTTTATAAGCTCTCTAGATAATCGATAAGATGGAAGATTCAAAAATCCATTTACTGGGTATGATATAACATTGAAACAAGAAAGAGATTAAACTGGGAAAGTTTATAGGCTTATATCACTCTAGATATAAATGCAAAATCTTTTAACATATTGACAAAAGGAATTTAGTAATAGCTCAAAAAAAGACACAAGGCTAGATTTACTTGTAAGCAACAGAAAACCTATTAATATAAATCTCAATATTAAAGGAAAAAAATCTCATATTCAATTGGATTACAATGATTAGACAGTTGCTAAAAACAGTTGGTAATCTTCAAATCTCATTGGTGATTAACAAAATAAAAAACAAAACTTTTTGTAAACCCAAATGTAAGGTTTAACATCCTTAACCTATCACAAAGTAAGTCTCTCTTCCCCCTTCAACTATTCTCTGTATTTCTACTTTTTCAATTATTTTAATTCAATTCATTAACATATAATGTATTATTGGTTTCAGAGATACAGGTCTGTGATTCATCAGTCTTATGTAACACCCAGTGCTCATTACATCATGTGCCCTCCTTAATGTCCATCACCCAGTTATCCCTTCCCTCACCCCCACCCCTCCAGTAACCCTCAGTTTATTTCCTATGATTAAGAGTCTCTTACGGTTTGTCTTACCCTCTGGTGTCAGCATATTTTCTTCTTTCCTCTCTTCCCCAAAGATCCTCTGTTTTGTGGCTTATACTTCATGTACCAGTTAGATCATATGATAATTGCTTTCTCAACATCATACTTAATGGAAGGAATTGATGTTAGGAGTGATTGTTTTAATTTAGTAACATGGCAAAAATTCTTGCCAATACCACTTTTTCCAGCATAGTACTGGATGTAATGAGTGAAATAAATCAAGAGAAATAAATAAAATATTATCGACTAAATAATAAATTGATAAATTTAGTCATTGATAAAAATGACTAAAAAAGAAAAAAAACCTCTATTTGAAGAATCCTCTTCAAATACTGCCACACTACTACATAATAAACTCAAAAGGTCTGATGGATGAAAGATCAATACTTAAAAATAAATTATATTTTGTAAATTGGGGATAAGTTGTTAAATATAAACTTCTTAAAAGACAAAACTCATAATAGCAAAAATTTTTGTAAAACTGGATACACTGGGCAGCAAAAACCCAAGTTTTAATTTTTTTCTATATAATTAACCATTTTATGTACAATTTATTCAAAAATAAATGACACTATTTAGAGATAATTTATAATCAATACAAAAATTCATTTTGAAATTATATACATCAGCTTCAGAACAGCAGTTATTTCTAGAGTAGTAATACATAGGATAGAGCTTTAGGTGACAGTATAAATTTATTTTTGCCATGTTTAAAATTTAAATTCAATTAGCCAATCTATAATACACCATTGGTTTTTGATGTAATGTTCAACAATTCATTAGTTGTGTATAACACCAGTGCTCATTATAACATGTGCCCTCCTTAACGTACATCACCCAGTTCCCCCATCTCCCCACCACCTCCCTTTCTGCAACCCTCAGTTTGTTTCCTGTGGTCAAGAGTCTCTCATGGTTTGTCTCCCTCTTTGATTTCTTCCCATTCATGTTTCCCTTACTATCCCTAAGATCCTCTGCACAGTTCCTTATGTTCCATATATGAGTGAAACTGTATGATAATTGTCTTTCTCTTTTTGGCTTATCACCCTCTAGCTCCATCCATGTCGATGACAATATAAGTTTTAAAAAACTTTTAAAAGAGATCAATTTATTTTTAAAAGGATTTATTAGAGATATCTTGAAGAGATCTGCACTTCCTTATGGCACCAGGAGCAATTGGATCTGTTTCAGATATCTTTCTGTACAGCATGAATTCATCACATGAAGAAAAACAGTGTTTTTCTTTATATTATCATTGGCAAGGCACAACTGTGAACTAGTTTTTAAATTTTCTCCATAAATTTAACTAATCACACTGCATAGTCCCCTCAATATCTTCCTAGGCAGAATTAGGCAAGGTGACATTTGTAATTGTGAAACAAAAAATAGCTAACTAATCTATTGGGGTCAATTCATTGATCTTTGTCCTCCAATTACTGTATTCAGATCAATATGGACAGTAAACTTTAGTTCTGTGATAGACCCTTCTTCTACAACTTAGGCTCCAGAAAATATTTTAAGTATTTTAAATATATTATCAGCCGAGTAATAAACCCTGAGTGCAGATGTCTATGCCCATTTGGGGATACTTTAGTCAGTGCTATCTAAATGTGCATCACAATGAAAGACGTGTACATTTGATATGAGGCATGATTTCAGTTATTCTCACATGAACTGCATGAAGCTTATTTCCATTTCACAACTAAATAACAATCAGTTTAATAAAGGTTAAGTAACTTTCTAAAATGTGCACAGGCAGATCTTAAAAAAGAGTTCATAAATTGTAGCAGGGAGTTAAGCCAGCTTTGTCTGATTCTAAATTCTGGGGTGGTTCCACTGTATATTATAAAATGCTAAAACACACCAGTGTTAGGTTATGGTGTCTTAGGTTGGAGGGTCATTATGCAGAACAACTGATGAGTGACAAAGTATATTTCAACTTAAGCTGGGAAGTTGCCATAGTTTCCTGCTGCTTTATTTCCTGCTCGTTGCCTTTGATCCATCAAATTCTGCTGGAGAAATGATTCTGGCCATAAAACCTGAAATGCACTACTTGGGCTGATATACTCTGACCCATAACAGGTGGAGGTACTGCTCTATCCACCTAATGCTGAATTGCTTCTTCATGTCGTCTTCTTTAATTTGAATGCAGTCCCAGCTTTGCTTCACTTTCTTAGTTTCTACAGCTCTAGCTTTCACTTTTCTTTCTTTTTCATCCATTTTCTATGATACATGGTCTCTCTCATGATAAATTTTGATGGAATATACACTTTTGTAATTGATTTTCCAGAAAATTCAATCTATCTGCAGTGATGCTTTAAACATCTCAAAAACTGTCAAGAATAAGGAGGTCACTATAGGTTTCAATATTATTTTTAAAAAGTCATTGTTAGCATTTTTTTAAAAATCATGGCTTATTTTGATTTCTATTTGTGGTTTCAGAATTATCTTAGATTTGATTCATGTAATTACCATTTTAGATCTGGCATTAAAAAATGAAGGACTTATTTTCATAAGATTGTATATATTTATGAAGTCTTATATATAAATTTATCTCCAAATTTTATATATTAGGCTCAATATTAAGAGGTTCTAATATCATATGAAAATGATCATGACCAAGAATACACCACTATAAATTCTCCTGTCTTCTCTTAATTCTAAAAGATAGTTTGTCATGTTGATTAAATATACTTTGAAGATGTGCTGGGTCTAGTGCTAAGGGAAACTATGACATCTCCTTCTCTTCTCCTTTGTTACCAATCCCTCTTACTGCTTTATTTTTTTTTTTAAAGGAGAAAGGGTAACATTAAAAATAATCTCTAGATGAGTCATTTATCTTCTTTTTTATTAAAGCATGCCCTAAGAAGTTAAAAGAAAGTGAGATGAAATTAATGAAGTATACATAATTTTTTTCCTAAAGTAGACTAGGAGAATTCAGGCAAGTCATCATATTCAATGTAAGTGATGGGAATCCTTTATTGTGGACTTCTTATGTGATTAGCACTCTCATTTAAGTACATAGTCTTCCCAAACCACATCTTCATAGTTCACTATGATTGCCATCACCATTTTTCAGGAAACTATAGAAGTTGTTGCTTGCCCAACGCCAGGTGGCTAGCAAATGTGCAGTGAGGATACAAACCCAGTCATCTTGGACTGTGAGCCTACACTTGTAATTATGCCATAATGTCATAGTGAGATTTAGAAAGCCAGTTGCTAAACCAGATTAGCATTTCATATATATGATAAGCACAGTTTTTCAGTTTGTAAGACATGTGAGACAACAGCAAACATGCCACTCAGATAGAAACCATGGAGTCTTGGTACACTCTTGAAAAGTAAGTTAGAAGGTAATTCGGGAGATACACAATCATTTGTCATCTTGACTTAAATATAAAAATAATGAAATACTTGAATTTGAGTAATATCTATGTAATACAAATGAAATTATTATTAAATCAGTATACTTATGGTTTGTAGGTTAACTGGTACAGAAAGTTATACAATATAGGTTTTTTTTTTTTTTTAAAGATTTTATTTGTTTATTTGAGAAAGAGAGCAATAGAGGGGGTGGTGGAGCAGAGGGAGGAGAAGCAGACTCCGTGCTTGCAGGGAGCCTGACATGGGGTTCTATCCCAAGACTCTGGGATCATAACTTGAGTTAAAGGCAGATGCTTAACCAATTGAGCCACCCAGATGTCCCTGCATTCTTTTGAGAAGCATGTTTTTCATATTTAAATTTATATGATATCTTTTATTAGTGTCCCAAAAACATTATTTTAAAAGCTGATACTTTCACCAAACTTATCCCAATTTTTCAAAAAACAACTTATTTTTAATATGGAAGAAAGATATACTTGACCTGGCATGATTTCTCCTGGTTGACAGCTGTTAGTTTACCTTCATCTCAAATCCAGAAATACAATGGATATGACTCAACAGTATGGATGTAATCACCCAACCGTTTAAAGGGTTAGGCTTTCTTATTGTGTTGTCAGCCCTTCTTTTTCATTAAGACAGCAACCGTAGAAGAAAAAGTAATTTACAATCCCAAACTGAAGGAAAATAGAGGTCACAGACTTGTTTGAATGAAAGAAAAACCTGGAAAAAGAAGATAACAAATTTACCTCTAAGTTTCTGAATTATTCCTTAAGGTGGAGAACTTGAGATGTTTAGTCCTAGTTAGGGAGCTGACCAAAGCAGGCTGCTGTTAATATTCAGATCCTGAGGCTTCCAGGATTGGAATGAGCCCAACAGAATATATGTGAGCCAGAAATATTCATGGATTGAGTAACTGGACAGAAGTGAATGGAAGAAAGGCCTGGCTCTATAGTGCATTTGGCCCACAGTGCTGGGGTTGGGTATTTTCACTTAAAAAAAGAAAGGGTCAAAGTACATAGGAAAGTATGCTGGTAAATATAAAGAAGTTACTTATTTCTAAGCAATAAATTTAAAAAAATGTAAGCAGGCAATAAGAGTATTAAAATGAGAGTCTAGAATTTAAAATTAGACAGATTTTATAAAATGTATTCAATGAATTCTTGTATTTATCCATGCATGCAACAATCCATTCAACAAAAGCCCTTTGTGAAATAGTAAGATGCCAGGGGTTCTGATGAATAAAATAAGATAAGGTTCCTGTCTTCATTATTAATTTTAGAGTCTGCAGAAGAATAAATTAGACAAATAATCTTATGCAACTAAATAGTTATAATTGAGATACATGCTATAAATGTCAAAGACAGAATGCCATGACAAAGAATTAGCAGTGCAGTTTAATATACTGAGGTGTGGGTCATGAGTGAAAAATAGCCCAGAGCACATGTCACTTAAACTGAAAAAGAAAGAGATAGCCAGGAGATGAAACACAGAAAGCGAACTTCCCTGTAAACATCCTGATTATATAAACAAGAGAGACAAGATCATTTTGCTGGACTAACACCAGAGGGAGTAGAGTGACATGAAATGATTTTGAAAAGGTAAGCAGTAGTCAGGCCACTCAGGGAATTTTAAAACATTTTAGACTTATTGAAGTTTGTTGGCAAAAAATTTCCAAAAGGAGGACAGACCCCAATCTGTATATAAAAAATAACAAAGTGTTTCAGGAAAATAAGATTCATAATGCTCAACTTTGATAAATATTCTAACTAAATTAATAATTATCAAGCTAGGAAACAAATCTGTAAACTTCCAGGTAGAAAGAAAACATTCCCCTCCAATTACAAATGGAGACAACCAACCCAGATTTAGACTTCCAAAACATTCAATGCTAGAAGGCAAAATAGCAATCTGCACATAGGAGATATTAACCAGTAATATTAACCTAGTCTTGAAGTGATTCAAGGTAAAGGACAAAAAATGATATATTCAAACAATCTGTGAGCTCTTAAAAAAAAAAATCCATTGGGTGAGAAAATGTACCCAACTATTACACTGAAAGACATTTGGGTTGTTTCCAATCTCTTTCTATCTCTTATAATGCTACAAACCTAATTTTGCAAGTCCACAATTAAATATGTAGGATGAATCTTTTTGGGTAGAATTAGTTCCAGCATTTTGTTTTTAAAATTTAATGTCTACATTTTAAGCTTCATATAAATTTTAGCATCATAGTGACATTAATTAGTCCAATATATTTTTAAGCCAGATTTCAAACTTGTTCCATACGATGGAATCTGCTTTCTTATTCCTTATATTTGCATTTTTATATTGCAGAGGAACCTAGAGTACTATAGTCAAGACTGAAATTTTTGATTTTACACCATATGATTAACATAGTGGTGATAAGAGATATTGTTAGCACGTAAGTCCTATATTTAATACATATCCCTTCCTAGTCTCTTGAGTGTTTTGGTTATAAATGTTTGTTTTTCCTTTTAAATTTAAAAAGGAAAAACTCTGCAGTGCATATGTGTTTGACTTTTAGATTAAGAAATAAATATACCTCTGCAAGAGAAAAACCGGTTAGAATACTGCTACTACTCTATATTAAGCATTAATTTTAAACTTTATGATAATGTTAGTATATGATCATTTTTAAATAAACAAAATGGCTATTGAATATTGTTCAGTCTGATACATGAACAGAAAGGTCTTTTGGAACAAGTTTAACTGTTTCTTAACACAGGAATTACTTAATATTCTAAAAATTATCAGCTCTAATGTTATCTCTTTTCTGAGGGGTTTCTCATCTGATGCAAAAAGATTTTCATTTATACAAATGGACTTTTATGACATTTTAATATGGTTGTGCTAATATCTTTTTGTTTGTTTAGAAAATATTTTTCTACTTGCAGACAAATTTTTATCATTTTACCTTTTATTTATTTATTTTTAAAGATTTTATTTATTTATTTGACAGACAGAGATCGCAGGTAGGCAGAAAAGGCAGGCAGAGAGAGAGGAGGAAGCAGGCTCCCTGCTGAGCAGAGAGCCCCCTGTGGGGCTCAATCCCAGGACCCCGAGATCATGACCTCAGCCGAAGGCAGAGGCTTTAACCCACTGAGCCACTCAGGCGCCCTCATTTTACCTTTTAATTATCAGCATTTAGATTTGTGTTTCTCATATAGCATATATATAAATGAATGCATTGGCACATGCATGGAAGGACATAAGTAAAACTAGCTTTATGTGTTGGTCTACATAACTAATGTTATTAAAAGCTTTCTTGCTCCTAAATAATTTCTGCATCTGATTTATTAACAAATTAAATAATTAGAGTATCTGTTCTTTGGCTTAAATGAACAAATCTTTTTTTTAACAAATGCAACTATAAATAAATCTTTTTTCCACTAACTAGTAAGAATTGCTTTTGTTGATCCTTTGCTAAGAACAGGTTTTAATTTGTATAAAAATGTATTAGTTTGTTGGAAAATTTAATATTAGAAATAGAAGACTAAGGGAAAATGAAAAAGAATTCACTTGCTAGTTTTTGGTAAATTTGGTAGATTTGCTAGTTTGATGGTAAATTTAATAATTTTAGAAATTGGAGACTAAGGGATGATGAAAAAATAATTCATTAGATTTGCTTCTGGTAGGCCATGAAGATAGATAAGCAAACCAGAGGGTTTTACTAGTGATGTTATACAATAATAAATATAGGTAATCCTTGTCTACTATAAGTATGTCCTCAGTTTATGTACTCCTTCATTTACTTCTAATACTGTCTCATAAGATAACTCATGCAATTGCTTGCTCTTATGAATAGGATAAATGAGATAGGGAAATTAGGACATTCTCCCAAGGTCATGGAGACAATTAGTAGATTCACACCAAGACTCTACTCCATAACTTCTTGATTTACTAGTAGTCAGAGCTGCTCTTCTGAGCTAAATATCTGCTGTTTGACCTCTAGAGCTATCTTTATCCTTCTCTATTCTAAATAGGTGGTTATCAATAAGCTCAATTTGGGTCTAGGGCTTGGTCAATAACGGACACCAACAGGATACAGGAGAGAAAAGAGTGAGGTCAGTGCTCAAATTAAGGCATAAAATTTTATTTTAAATGTGACTATTAACTTTTAAAGAATAATAATGTTGAAACCTACAGTGACCTCCTAATCTTGACAAATTTGGTATGTTTAAAGTTTTATTGTACATAACTGAAGTCTGAAAGGTATATTTCTTTGAAAATTCAATTATAAAATCGATCATGATGGTTCTCTCTTTGCACATTACTGTGAGTTGGCTTTGCAAAGATCAGGGTTCCTTTAGGTGACCTCTCCATGCTGTTACCTGCTCATATTCCAATGATAATTCCCTCCCCTCTTCCTTTAGGTTTAGGGATGGTGAGATCTTCAATTAACATTACTAACCTCAGGGGTTCCACATTGCCCATTTTTGGTTTATTTGAGCATTGTACACACTTTGTAAGTAGTTTTTTATTAGACTCTTACCAATTTATCCAGTTTGGCTATTCTTCCTTCTTATCAGAATAATCATTACTGAGAAATCCTTTAATAAAATTTTCAATTATATTTTAAGAAAGGTTATGCCATCATGTCAAATGATTATGCATTTTTTTTGCCAACTATATAGCAAGCATATTAATGCTTAGCATATGATGAAGTGCTTAATTAGTTAAGTGCTTATTGACAGTCTGTGGAACTTTGAGGCTTTTAATTTAATTAAGATGTTAAAATAATGTGTAATTATTTTTAGAGTTTATCATATTATTTCTGTGATGCTGGAAGAAAAATATGAACCTTTCAAAAGGCATGCTGGAAGAAACATTCTTCAAAGCATAATCACTCACTTCATTCGTAAAGTTTGATTTCCTTGAGTGTTGAAAGTCAAAATAGTCTGTGTAAGGCAGGTATTTGCATTTTCCCAAATATAAAAAACAATATTATTAGTAATTGCTTTTAAGAATAGCTTACCTTTACCTCACATTCTGGAAAACCCTATTATAAATCTATGATGAAAAACTCATCATTGTGAAAAAAATAAACTTTCATCTAACAAGAGATTGAAGGAATTAGATATTATTTACTTAGAGATAATTTAATCTCAAACTTAGGCTTTGAAGTCCTGAGAAGTAGAATAAGCACACAGTTTTCAGACTCTAAAATTATTCTTTCCCATGTGTCCCACCACTCTAATGGACAAAATGCCAATGGGTATGCATGCTTCTACAGAACTGCTATAAATGGTATTTTTAAAAGTTGTATACACTGGGGCATCTGGGTGGCTCAGTGGGTTAAAGCCTCTGCCTTTGGCACAGGTCATGATCTCAGGGTCTTGGGATCAAGCCCCACGTCGGGCTCTCTGCGGAGCAGAGATAAATGAAATATATTTTTTTAAAGATTTTATTTATTTATTTGACAGAGAGAGATCACAAGTAGGCAGAGAGGCAGACAGAGAGAGGAGGAAGCAGGCTCCCCACTGAGCAGAAAGCCCGATGCCGGACTCGATCCCAGGACCCTGGGATCATGACCTGAGCTGAAGGCAGTGGCTTAACCCACTGAGCCACCCAGGCGCCCTAAATAAATAAAATCTTAAGAAAAAAAAAAAGTTGTATACCTTTACATTGTAGACAGTTGCTAAGCTACAATGAGAGATGTTTGCTTTAAGAGAAAGTCCCTCACACTGATAAGGGGCCATGTAAGTGTATGGTCTCCTGACCAATGGATGTCATGAATGCCACTTCTAGGCAAGGCTGTAAAACCTCCCAGGGGATATCTATATTTTCCCTCTTCTTGCTTGGTGTCTGTCAGGCAAATACAATAGTCCCCCCTTCCCTTTTTCTCAGTTTTGTTTTTTGTGGTTTCAGTTACCCATAGCCAACTGCAGTCTGGAAGCAAATGATTCTCCTTCTATGTATTGTCAGAAAATCAATAATAACCTAATGTTATGTCATAATACCTATGTCATTCACTTCACTTCATCTCATCATGTAGGCATTTTATCATTTCACATCTTCACAAGAAGAAGGGTGAGTATAGTACAGTAAGGAATTTTGAAAGGCCACACTCACATAACTTTAATTACAGCATATTATTATAATCATTTTATTACTACTACTGTTGTTAATCTCTTATTGTACCTAATTTATAAAATAAACTTTATTATACATATCAAAAAAACATAGTATCTGTAGGGTTTGATACTATCTGTGGTTTCAAGTACCCATTAGCATCTGGGAACATAACCCCTGCAGAGAAGAGGGGATTACTATATAGAGAATGCAGCAAAGAACTCCCAAGACCTAAGGAATGGAAGAACCACTAGATAAAAGGATCCTAGATCATTGAATGGACACATGAAGAAGAGCATCTTATACCAACCTGCTCTGAACTATGATATAACCAAAAATTTATTATGCTTAAGACACTGGGATTTGAGTATTGTGGTATTATATTTTGACTTTTCAGATACAAAAATTTAAGGTAAATTTTTTTTAAAGATTTTTTTTATTTGACAGAAAGAGATGCAGCGAGAGAAGGAACACAAGCAGTGGGAGTGGGAGAGGGAGAAGCAGGCTTCCTGCCAAGCAGGAAGCCCAATGTGGGGCTTGATCCCAGGACCCTGGGATAATGACCTGAACCAAAGACAGACACTTAATGACTAAGCCACCCAGGTGCCCTAAGGTAACTTTCTTAACTTGATATAAATGCTCTATAAAATAATACTAAAAATGAAAACAATAAATAAGAGTTTATTGTTATTATGAAATATTATGAAATTATGAAATATTTTTATGAATTATGAATTTATGAAATGGTTATGAAATATTTAAAGTATCCTCATTAAAACCTAATTCAAAATTTTACTAATAGACCTCAATAATGCATTTAGTTAAGAAAAATAATAGATTTAAACAAGCAAGAGCAAAATAAAAATTGTCATTAACAAATGTGAAAAATTAACAGAATTACTATAAAGGAAAATTGCTAGGTAATAAGCTCAATACATATGTAATTCTATACCATAGAAACAAAGATAATGTTTGTTTTTTTACCCCAAATAGTGACATATGGAAGATTTAAATCTACCAAAAAGAACAAAAGGAGGACTAAATTTAATAAGAGCATATAAGACTTTTAAGTTGAAAAAAATATACAGTAAAAGAATTTAAAAGTGCCTAATAGAGTTATGCAATGCTTGTGGAAAAAAAATAAATTCTTAGTATCCTAAATGTGTCATTTAGTCCCATATTGATTTCTGGATTCACTGAATTTTCAATAAAATATCAATACAGCTTTAGAGGATCTAATCAAGCTGATTCTCAAATTTATGCTGAAGAACAAAAGCCAGATATTGTCAATAATCCTAAAAAAGAAATTATCTATTTAGAGGAGAGAATTATGTCCAACTAGTTACTGATTATAAATTGATACTCATTAAGAAAATTTGGTAAAGATATTAGCATAGGGATATGGAATTAGGCTAGTAAAACAGAATAGAGACCCCAGAAACATAAGCTATGACATAGCCAACTTTACAGGTTTGTTGGGAAAATTCACTCTTCTATAAGTTTTACTAGAACATTTGGTAAACCATGTGGAAAAAAATGTATAAAATAATTTTGGAAAAATATTTTAAAAGATAGAAGAATATTTTTATACTCCTAGAGTAGAGTTTCTTAATATTCAAAGAATAAAACCCACAAAAAAGGCCATAAAATATTGAAATATTTAAGAGTTTTAAAAGCTAAAACTTCTATTGATGAAAATACATTATAAAAAGGTGAAAAAGAAAAAAAAGTGAAAAGGTAAGACCTAATCTGGGAACTGGCATTTGTAATACAAATTACTCAAAATGGAATAGCACACATGATATATAGAAAACTCCTAATCTTTTAAGCCTAATAATTTAATAAAAAATGAGCAAAAGTCATGAACTGATATTTAACCAGAAAGGAAACATGAATGATCAATAAAAATATGAAAAGATACTCAAATATATTAACACTGAGAGAAATGCAAATTAAAATTGTAATGAAACATTTCACACCCAAAAGTTTTGCAAAAAATGTAATAAGTCTTATGATACTAAATGTTAGCAATTATGTGAAACAATAGGAATTATGATACCCTGTTGTTGCAGAGTGTAAATTGATCCAGCCACTATGAAAAACACCCTGGTATTACCTAGTAAAGGTTAACACACACACACACACATACACACAATAGCCCTGAAATTTCATTTTTATGTGCAAAGTCCAGAGAATAGGCACTCTTCTACATGAACTTCTGAGACATATACAAGAATATACATAATGATAGCAGTAGTAGTAGCAAAAATATCCTGAAAGCAACTTAAAACTTCACCATAGTAGAATGAATAAAAACATTTTTTTAAGGCTAATCAAGGGAAGCAGTGGGAGGGCAGAAGGAACAAAGAAGTCTATAACTGACTGTCATCAATTAATTGTGAATAGCACTACACTTGGATCAGCCTAAAGCAATATTTTAAAGATATCCAACAATAGAACAAATATGCAAATAATAGAGAAACATAGCTATGATATGATTCCATTTATAAATGAGTCCAGCATAAACAAGAAAAAATGCTTTTAGGGGGAATAGGTATCTTTGTATAAACTACATAGTTGTAAAACTACAAAGAAATGGCAAAGAGATGATTACCTCAAATTTTTTTAAAAAAGTAGCTTCCTATAAGGTTAGGTAGAGAAGCATATGTATTCTGTAATTTTTATTTCATAAATGTCTAATTTTTGCTTTAATAAAGCAATGCTATGTACTATAAAGTGATGCTTATATACTATGAAGAACTTCTATATAATTAAGTCTGTTTGGAGGTTTTCACAATTGTTTCATTATCTATTTGTACATTTTTGTACCAGGATCACAATTACAGGGGCACCTGGGTGGCTCAATGGGATAAAACCTCTGCCTTCCGCTCTGGTCATGATCCCAGGGTCCTGGGATCGAGCCCCGCATCGGGCTCTCTGCTCTACAGGGAGCCTGCTTCCTCCTCTTTCTCTGCCTGCCTCTCTGCCTACTGTGATCTCTGTCAAATAAATAAATAAAATATTTTAAAAAAGAAAAGATCAGTTACATTTTTGTTTATCTATGATAAATTTTTATATTTTGATAAAACAAGCCCCTCATCATCATTTGTATTTTACACTGTATATTAGTTTCTTGTTAGTTATGGTTTAATAAGTCATCTAGAACTAATTTTTAAAAAAATTCACAGATTTAAATTGGGGTAGTCAGTATATAAATGCACTAACTATTTTCATTTTACTTGTTGACATCTTAATTTATACTTATCAGTTAAGTTTAATGTTAAAGTTTCTTGTTAGGTTAATTCATTCAAAGTTGACATTTATTGCTGCCATTAAAAAGTCTTAAGGTCACATAAATTGTACCTAATTTGTGTTCAATCATTATTAGACTTCACTAATTTTTTTTTTAATTTTAGTTATTTATTTGACAGACAGAGATCACAAGTAGGCAGAGAGGCAGGCAGAGAAAGAAGGGAAAACAAGCTCCTCACTGAGCAGAGGGCCCAATGGGGAGCTTAATCCCGGGACCCTGGGATCAAGACCTGAGCTGAAAACAGAAGCTTAACCCACTGAGCCACCCAGGCGCCCCTTGACTAAATTTTTAACACTTCCTTTATTGGTCAGTTCTTCTGGGTTTGTTAGTAAATGTCATATCATCTGTTAGTATTAATGGTGTTTTTTTCCAAGAATCTTCTTGGCTAATACATGAAAAATAATGTTAACTAATGATAAATAAGATTATTTGTTGTCTTGTCCCTGACTTAAATGAACATGTGTTACATGATTCAGCTATGCATCATATTGATTTTGATTCACTGCAGAATTTTAACATGTTTTTAATCATGTCAATAGATTTCTTCATATTAAACAGCCTTCCATTTCTGGAGGAAATAATACTTTTTCTCGATGTACTTAATATACTCCTGCATTGTACTTACTAATATTTTAAAGAATAACTTTTTCACCTTTGTTCTTGGGATTGCTCAGTATGTTTTTAAACTCATACTTCCTTTTTTGTCTTTAGTATCAGGGATATTTTGATGTCACAAAAACAGTTCAACATGGACTTTGGGATTATCTGTTCACTATGAAATGTCATATATATTAAAAATGTATGAGAAATGTGATGGACTCTGTTGAGACTGGCCAGAAAAACAAGTTTATAGGAACTGGGGCAGGTCAACTGTAGAAGAAGGGCTGGATAACAGAGGAACAGGAAATGGTTCACATTCAGTTCTGGGACTGAGATGAACCAGAAATGGCAGTTTACATGATCATCACATATCGAGGTTTAGGTCTAGCTGGATGAGAGGCAGTACAACAACGAAAGACCACAAAGCAGCGGAGCACTGTTAGGAAAATATGTAACATTAAAAGTAGATTTGAAGAGCACCAGTTACTCAGAAAATTCCAAAATGAGTAAGATATATAAAGTAACATAGTAAACAGTTGACACTTAAAAAAATACTTAATTGAGGTATATTTGACATTAAAAATTGTAATATGTTTAATGTACACAACTTAAATGGGTTTGGAGATAAGTATACACCTATTAAACTATCATTACACTCTATCCCATAAACTAACTCATTACCTCTGTAAGTTTTCTCCCTCCCTCCCTCATTTCCTTCCTTCTTCCTTTCTTCCTATCATATATTATATTGTATAGATCCTTATATATTTTTATTATTGTTAGTATATAATACAGTAGTGTCGACTACAGGCATTATACTGTACTGACCCATCTTATTCACCTCTAGATCATCTGTAACTGAAACTTCGAGTAATTCCTCCTTCTCTATCCTCTCAGCCCTTAGCAACCACTCTTTCTCTCCCTCTCTCTCCGTCCAAATTTGTTTATTAATCAAAAGTGACAAGTATTCTTTAAGTCATGTGCAAAATATTTAAAGATTTATGTTTTAAAAATCATTAATTTGGGGAAAAAGGACAAAACACATTTACAATTGTGAATATATCTTAGGTCTTGCTATAATTTTTAAAATCCAATTATGAGACCAATTTTCCTCATTAAACATACGTCAGTTCTACCTAGGTGTCTGTTATATCCCACAGATCATGATTGCCATCTTCTAAAGCAGTCTGTGGTCACTTGCACTGTATGCAGTTTTATAGAAGATGCGATTTTCATTTTCCTGGAGAGTGCTGCCTCACTGTGGACAGACTAGAAATCGTTAGAGTTTGAGTATGATTAGTTTGGGCAAATAGGTCTTCATCAAATTTTACATATTAATTTTTCTCACATATAATATGAAGACTCATCCTCCTATCTTACAACATCTTACAATGTTGTAAAAGATGGTATCATTTCCTGGGAGAACTACTTAAAATAACAAAAAATATCTCTCTTCTGAATTACAGTATCTTATGGATTTTGCTTCATAAGGTGTTTCTAAGATGTCAAGATGGAGTAATAGAGAGATAAATTGTCATACCCATAATCTCTTCTCAAACAATTTAGCACATTTAATCTCTACTCTTGAACACTCAGAATGTTGCCTACCATTATCACAAACTCATATCTTCACATTCAATTTTGTTTTTTCACATTATCTTGATTGATTTTAAAGCTGCCAGTATTTAATGTGAATCGTGAAGATGATGAATTAAATTACATGATCACGGCTGATTTCATCAGGGTGGTTCTACAAAAAGTTGACACTAGTAATAGAAATGGTGATAATAATTCAAAAAATGACAATGAGGCCATTACCTATTTCCCTTTTTATTTTAGTTCATTTATATCTTCATTCATAGCATTCAAATAATTCTGATTATAAAAGCAAGTCACAGTGGACGGTCTAAGCCACTTTTTCTTTGAAAATCAGAAACATGTTATGGAACCATGACTTTAGGTAGTGCACTTAGCAATCCATTCTCCAACATAACTTTGCAATCTTTATTTTTAGATGGAAAAATTATCTTCATTCTTGTCCCCTTCTTATTGTCTTTTAGAGTTATAGATCACAGAGTTTTTATATAGTGTTGCATTCTGGAAGTAAAGCTGGGCAGGAAATTAGAAAACTAGGACCTCATCCCATGTGAGCCATTCATGAGTTGCACATTCTCTTGGGTTTCATTTTGATGTGCACTGGATTCACCTTTCATCAGAGGACATTAAATTAGGCAATTTTCCAAACTCTTTTGAAAATTATCTGAAATAGAAATAGTTTTTCCAGCAGTTCAGAGTCTGTTTAATTTGATTCAAATCAATTCAATTCACATCCATTCAATTCAATTGTGTCCAAACCCTAGAGCATTTATCACTGCTCTCCATAGACCCGTCCTTTGATAAGCACTGGGCTGCCAGAGACCAGCTGTGAGAAGGAACAAGAAAAGATTTATAATGACCAGTTCATGACTTCAGAATCCCCACTTCTCTTCCATTTAAGTTTTATCCCCATAAACGTGCAAATTCAGGAAAGGCAAACTTTGCACGTGTTCCTCCTCTTCACCAGGTCCCTGAGAGCTAATTGTGCCCTCATTCTGCACCTGAGTCTCCGAGGACCCATTTATTCTAGGCAAATTTCCTTCTTCACGCTCTAATTTTCTTCACTTTCTCTTATATATCAGCCACATCTTCCATTTCCTCTGTGCCTTTTTCTCAACTAACTTTGCTGTTGGATTTGGAGCTAATAAAACTCTAAGTGAATGCTAATTAAGACAACCTCTTACCGTCTGTTATTTACATTTTGGATGCTACATTCAGTTTGACAGGTTTAGAATCCCACCTCCTGCACTATAAGGATAGCTTTCCTCCCCCAGTAAAATGTGAATAATTGTGCCAACCTACCAGTTTTATTGTGATGACTAAATTAGCAAATGAAGAAATTTGTAAATTGCTCAGAACTTGGCACTAACAATCACTTACTAAGTATGCTAATTGTTATGTTTATAATTACTACTATTATTTCAAGTTAAGCCATTTGAGAAATAAGAAAGTTGGAGTTTTAGGGACTTCCAAAATTCCTCTCAAGGCATGATCCTCAGGTGTATTCCTTTGTTACACTGCTTTTTTTCTACATAAAAATATATTTTAGTTCTGTGTATTACCATGTTTCAACTCTAGCCCCATGAGAGACTAGTCTGAGATCAGAAAAAAAAAAAAAAAAAAGAAATGATAAAACCATGATAGAGTAAGTCTGGGAAAACTTTGTGTTCAGTAGCCTTATCCTGAAGGTTTGGGTTTCTATTAGCATGTTAAAAACACTGAGAAATCCTTTAGTAAAGAAACTATATAAATTATTACACAACAAATCTTAATAATGTGTTACATCAAATAATGTTTGGGAAAGGGTAGCATACAAATTATATAAAGGCCACTGTGAAGTCATAATCTCTTATTGAGACCCTTAAATGAATCAACATATTATTTATTATTATAGAGATCATAGTCTTATATAACAGAAGTCTGTATTTCTTTTATAAATTTAGGCAATGTTTATTTTGAAATATTTACTTATTATCAGGATACTCATTGTTTAGGATTATAGTGATTTGGGATATAACTAAATAGTTGCAATGATTTTATGGAAAATATTTTAAATAAGTATATTTGTAATCTATATGTAATCAAAGAGTAAAAATATTACTTAGTAGAGATTACTTGAGTGTGTAATATTTTGTAAGCAAGAAATAGCATTCAATTTGATCTAGTTTGACCCATTGCTGGAATATTTGTGTAAGGGAGTCAAGGAAGAGATAAACACTTAAGATTTAAGAACAGCAGGGAGAATGATGGACCTACGGATACCTAGAATGACTGGCTTTCATGACAAGGTGTCGTTCTTTTCCTGCTTATTTTAAGACTAGTTTTATTTCACTGCAGTATGTAGAGTCTCGCTCTATGGGCCAGAATATGCCTCCTCACTGAGAGCTCATGAGCTCTACAGTTTAAATTTTAGCGAAGAAAAGAAGCTCTCACAAATTCAGTTCTTGAAAACTTGGGAAAGGCCTTCAGGGTTAAGGTTTGGTAAGGTGTTCACCACTAGGCTGGAAATCAGAGAACAAGTTTACTCTGTGTTAATGTGTTTATGCCCACAAAACTCATCATAAATAGTGCCCCAAAGAGAAGGGTTAAGGGGGAGAGACTTTATAGATGTTTACCATACCATCTAATAATGATATTAGATATCATTATTCACTAAGAAAGGGGAGTAAGCTTTTTAATTTTTTTAAAGATTTATTTATTTATTTGGGAGAAAAAGAGAGAGAGAGAGCAGGGGGGTGGGAAGAGGGAAAGGGAGAGAGAATCTCAGGCAGACTTCCGGCTGAACACAGAACTTGATGAGGGGCTCTCTCTCACTACCCATGAGATCATGACCTGAGCCAAAATCACGAGTTGGATGCTCAACCAACTGAGTCACCCACAGGCCCCTGAACTTAAAAATTAAAAAAATATATATATAATAATAAAGCCAATATCACCTATATAGTCTCTCTGTGCAAATTTAGATTGCTTTACTGCATCTGCTGTTTTTTTTTTTTTAATTGGTCAAAATTCAGACAGTTTCCATAATTTCTCTATATTCCTGGTAGTTTATATACTTCTGCTTCTCTCTACCTCTGCCTTTGGGCTCTCTTATCCATCCATTCTTTCAGCAAGCCCAGACTCTTTACTTCTTAGGCAGAGGATGGGTCCACTGGCATAAAGCTGTGTGTGTGTTGACAGGAGGTGGGGACTGAGTTTTTCCAAAACTTTAAAAAAAAATTTTATTCATTTATTTGACAGACAGAGATCACAAGTAGGCAGAGAGGCAGGCAGAGAGAGAGAGAAGCAGATTCCCTGCTGAGCGGAGAGTCCAATGTGGGGCTTGATCCCAGGACCCCAGGATCATGACCTGAGCTGAAGGCAGAGGCTTTAACACACTGAGCCACCCAGGTGTCCCTGAATTTTTCCAAAACTTATAGTGTGACTGGAAGGAGCTAAACTGCTGAGTGTAAGTACTGTTTTTACATCCATCCTCCTAATTATATCTCTCCTCTCCCTTCAGTCGTTTATGAGGAAATCCTCTTTTGTGCACCTGCAGAACATCCTATCTGTGTTCACTAACCCTCCCACAGCCCTACTTGTAGGGTCTCATTTTTTACAATAAGTTTACTTTTTTTCAGAAAGGAATGCTGATTACTCGAGTGTTCTCATTATCTATACCCTTGTAGCCTTCTGTTTTAGTAGCTTCTGAAATATTGCTTTACTAATCTTGATTCTAAGCTGAGCTTTCCAATCCATTTGATGTATTAGTTATATACATAGTTATTAAATATCTACTGTGAATAAGGCTCCATGATAGTTGTTTTGAAGGTAGTGGAGGTGGGTAAGGTGGAGGTTTAGGAGATTGCAATTTTATACTCAAGAGTTAGTACAATAATAATACCATAATATTAATAGCTGGCACTTACATAGCCTTACTGTTAGTTCAACTCTGTTCTGAGTTTCTTTTACATATGTTAATTATCCTAGTTTCTACAATCACCCTGTATTGTGTAGTATCTACTATTATTGTCTCTATTTCACAGATATAGGAAATGAAAAACAGAGAGTATAAATAATTTTATGAGGCCAGCATCACCTTGATCCCAAAACCGGACAAAAAAGAGAGCTATAGACCAATATCCTTGATGAACACAGATGCGAAAATACTCAACAAAATATTAGCCAATAGGATTCAACAGTACATTAAAAAAATTATTCACCACGACCAAGTGGGATTTATTCCAGGGCTGCAAGGTTGGTTCAACATCCGTAAATCAGTCAATGTGATACAACACATCAATAAAAGAAAGAACAAGAACCACATGATACTCTCAATAGATGCTGAAAAAGCATTTGACAAAGTACAGCATCCCTTCCTGATCAAAACTCTTCAAAGTGTAGGGATAGAGGGCACATACCTCAATATCATCAAAGCCATCTATGAAAAACCCACCGCAAATATCATTCTCAATGGAGAAAAACTGAAAGCTTTTCCGCTAAGGTCAGGAACACGGCCGGGATGTCCATTATCACCACTGCTATTCAACATAGTACTAGGGGTCCTAGCCTCAGCAATCAGACAACAAAAGGAAATTAAAGGCATCCAAATCGGCAAAGAAGAAGTCAAATTATCACTCTTCGCAGATGATATGATACTATATGTGGAAAACCCAAAAGACTCCACTCCAAAACTGCTAGAACTTATACAGGAATTCAGTAAAGTGTCAGGATATAAAATCAATGCACAGAAATCAGTTGCATTTCTCTACACCAACAGCAAGACAGAAGAAAGAGAAATTAAGGAGTCAATCCCATTTACAATTGCATCCAAAACCACAAGATACCTAGGAATAAACCTAACCAAGGAGACACAGAATCTATACTCAGAAAACTATAAAGTACTCATGAAAGAAATTGAGGAATACACAAAGAAATGGAAAAATGTTCCATGCTCCTGGATTGGAAGAATAAATATTGTGAAAATGTCTATGCTACCTAAAGCAATCTACACATTTAATGCAATTCCTATCAAAGTACCATCCATCTTTTTCAAAGAAATGGAACAAATAATTCTAAAATTTATATGGAACCAGAAAAGACCTCGAATAGACAAAGGGATATTGAAAAAGAAAGCCAACGTTGGTGGCATCACAATTCCAGACTTCAAGCTCTATTACAAAGCTGTCATCATCAAGACAGCATGGTACTGGCACAAAAACAGACACATAGATCAATGGAACAGAATAGAGAGCCCAGAAATAGACCCTCAACTCTATGGCCAACTAATCTTCGACAAAGCAGGAAAGAATGTCCAATGGAAAAAAGACAGCCTCTTCAATAAATGGTGCTGAGAAAATTGGACAGCCACATGCAGAAAAATGAAATTGGACCATTTCCTTACACCACACACAAAAATAGACTCAAAATGGATCAAGGACCTCAATGTGCAAAAGGAATCCATCAAAATCCTTGAGGAGAACACAGGCAGCAACCTCTTCGACCTTTGCCGCAGCAACATCTTCCTAGGAACAACGCAAAAGGCAAGGGAAGCAAGGGCAAAAATGAACTATTGGGATTTCATCAAGATCAAAAGCTTTTGCACAGCAAAGGAAACAGTTAACAAAATCAAAAGACAACTGACAGAATGGGAGAAGATATTTGCAAAAGACATATCAGATAAAGGACTAGTGTCCAGAATTTATAAAGAACTTAGCAAACTCAACACCCAAAGAACAAATAATCCAATCAAGAAATGGGCAGAGGACATAAACAGACATTTCTGCAAAGAAGACATCCAGATGGCCAACAGACCCATGAAAAAGTGCTCCATATCACTCGGCATCAGGGAAATACAAATCAAAACCACAATGAGATATCACCTCACACCAGTCCGAATGGCTAAAATCAACAAGTCAGGAAATGACAGATGCTGGCGAGGATGCGGAGAAAGGGGAACCCTCCTACACTGTTGGTGGGAATGCAAGCTGGTGCAGCCACTCTGGAAAACAGCATGGAGGTTCCTCAAAATGTTGAAAATAGAACTGCCCTATGACCCAGCAATTGCACTATTGGGTATTTACCCTAAAGATACAAACGTAGTGATCCAAAGGGGCACGTGCACCTGAATGTTTATAGCAGCAATGTCCACAATAGCCAAACTATGGAAAGAACCTAGATGTCCATCAACAGATGAATGGATTAAGAAGTTGTGGTATATATACACAATGGAATACTATGCAGCCGTCAAAAGAAATGAAATCTTGCCATTTGCGACAACATGGATGGAACTAGAGCATATCATGCTTAGCGAAATAAGTCAAGCAGCGAAAGACAACTATCATATGATCTCCCTGATATGAGGAAGTGGTGATACAACATGGGGGCTTAAGTTGGTAGGGGAAGAATAAATGAAACAAGATGGGATTGGGAGGGAGACAAACCATAAGTGACTCTTAATCTCACAAAACAAACTGAGGGTTGCTGGGGGGAGGGGGTATGGGAGAAGGGGGTGGGATTATGGACATTGGGGAGGGTATGTGCTTTGGTGAGTGCTGTGAAGTGTGTAAACCTGGTGATTCACAGACCTGTACCCCTGGGGATAAAAATATATGTTTATAAAAAATAAAAAATTAATAAAAAAAATAATAATTTGTTCTGACCACACAGTACATAAGTGGGATTTTATTTTTAAGAGTTTATTTATTTATTTCAGAGAGAGAGTGTGAGCATGAGTTGGAGGAGGCGGGAGGGAGAAGCAGACTCCCTGCTGAGCAGGGAACCCAATGCTGGGCTCCATCCCAGGATGCTAAGATCATGACCTGAGCCAAAGGCAGACACTTAACCTACTGAGCCACCCAGGCACCTCACATAGGTGGGATTTAAATTAAGTAATCTAATTCCAAGTCTCTGTTCTTTAAACAATAGAAATTAGCATAAATATAAGATGATGCTGAACAATGTTAATTTCTGGAGTCCTTAGATGATAAAGGCAGGTGACCTATTAGGTCTGCTCACTGCAAATGAGATGCTATCCCAGGAAGCAGGGCTGCATTTCTTAGGGTAGTGACTGTGGTTGAGATCATATGTCAGGACTGGGGTTTGGGGAAGGGTCACAGAGCATGATGAGTAGATGAAAATGATAAAGGACCCTGAGTAGTGCAAGATATGTTCTTTCCCACAGTTCTTCAGTACTTCAATACAGGTATAAAAGACATATCTTTAAAAGAATGATTAGTAATTTCTTGTGGAAAGTAGCCACAGTTAACAGAATGGCCAGTATAAGACCAAAAAATAGAATTCACTTGTATTAAGTGAGGGTACAGAGGAAACCATGATGAAATAAATTTAGGAACTCAGATATTTTAGGTATTTGAATATATATAAATCAAAATGTTGGAAACAAGTATATACATCAAAAGAAGGACAAAATGTTCCTATGTACATGTTAAAAACTGAGAATTTTGTTCAAGAATTCATGCCGGATAATCTTATGAAAAAGTTTGTACATCAAATCTAAAAGGAGTAAGTAAATGTACAACTGATTTACTGTGGAACCTCACTAAAAAACCTTAGACTTTATGAAGGATCAGAGAATCCCCTTGGATTCATGCTGTTAGTTAAAACAAATTTGGAATGAAGGGGGGAATTAGACAACATGTGGAGGAATCTGTTTGCATTTGGAAAGCTGTATTTGCCATGGATACTACTGAGTGTTCAGAAGTGAAATCCGAGTAAGTAGGGATAATGGGTGTGGCCCAAACCAGATCCTTCCTTTTTAGTCAGAGGTCTCCCTAAGAGAAGCCATGGCTCTGAGAAGAGACCCTGATTTGCTTCTGCTTGGTGAGGCTCAGACATAAATCAAACACATGAGATTACCTGTAAGGTTCAAGTAATAGCTGGCTACACAGCTGTAGCATGATTTATGAAGTACAGAGGAATTCATAGGAAGGAGTGACATCACTTCAGTGTCAAGAAAGACTTCATAGAAGAAGTTGTATTTCACTTGAGTTAAAAAAAAATGGGTATGATTTCTACAGACAGGTATGTAGAATTTCTCCATTCAAGGGTACAACCAGAAATTAAGTGAGAAGGAAAGGAAATTGGTAGTGATATAGAGAACAGTGAAGTGGGGACTTAGCTAAAACATGGGCTACAAGTCAGGAGGAAACAGGTGAGTAATAAAAAGGAAGAGATATATCTAGATGATAGTATGGAGAATTTAAATGTTAGGGTGTTAAATAATGTTGGTGTCTTACTAATTATGAAGTATTAACAAACATTTTGTACAGGAGAATAGATAGCATGACTGCACTATAATAATTATATCAAAGTCAGCTTGTTCCTAGAATGGTTCATTAAATGCTGAAAATGATAGTTATAAAATATTTTAAGAACTCACATCATGGCTTAGGAATTAGCTGACTACAGGCATTTTTCAAATCCTCTTATTAGGTTGAATAAAAGATTTATTTTTTTAGAACAGTGAAGTATCAAGAGGCTATACACACACCCGCACACATATATATGCACGATACTTTCATGATAATCTCATTTACCATTTTTTAATTAATCTTTTCCCTTGCTTAATATCAGATACCTTTAGTTGGGATCATTAAGTCTGTGTTTTGAAAACTGTATATGTTTTCCTCCATTATGAGTTTATGATTCATAATAAAAATTGCCAGCCATCTTGTATTTTCCCTCATAAGAACAAAGGAACTTTGTTACATATACACACTTATGCACAAATATGTCAGCCTATAAAATTTGCTTGATTATATTTAGTATAATTTTTATTATCTCATAAGATACATATAGCATAAAATACCTATGGTAAGATACCTAGTTTATTATACATAAACTACCAGTAGAATGTATACTTACAAGACATGAAGTATACATCTTGGAGAATTTTTTTGGGAAGAGAATAGAGCTCTGTAACCACCACCCAGATCAAGATATAGATACTACCAGAACCCCAATGATTCCTAGTTTCTCTCCTAGCTAGTCATTACCCTGCCTTTCAAAGGTAACCATTATTCTCATTTTATCATCACAGATTTTTTCTTTCTGTTTTTGAGCTGCATATACAAATGGAATCACGTAGTATGAATTTTCTCTTTGGTATATTCGATGCAACATAAGTCTATAAATCTCAACCAAGTTGTTGCATGTAGCAATGGTTCATTGTGTCTCTTTTTGATCTTTTTTTTTTTCAGTATGTTATGACAGCATAGGAATATATCAATGTCTACTTAACTATGATACCTTTAATTGTCCTTGATTTTATTTCCAGATTTTTATTATTATGCATAAAACTGCTAAGAACAGTCTTACATGTGTCACTTCATGCACTGATGCACTCATTTGTCTTTGGTATTGCAGAGAACGGAATTACTGTAATATAGAGTATGCATATGTTCAGCCTTACTCTAACCTGATTCTTTTTCATCTCTCCTGTACAGGGGTAATTAAAGGGTGCAATAATTGCTATAATTCTGGTAGGAAAAATAAAAAGACTGTAGTGGTTGCTGAGCCAACATCACTAGAACTGCTGTATTTACTACTTTTTAGGACCCTACAGAAATTTCATACACACATAGGGAAATAAAGCCAGAAAATTATAACAATTTCATTGAAAGCATGTATAAAGGAAGAGATTTGGAACTATAATGTGGAATATACAAACCCTCGAGTCATTATAAAATTCAACTTAAAAAATGGAGTTAAAAGGCGAAGTATTCTTGTGGAATGAGTGTGGTTTAAAGTGTCAAAGGAACTAGCCAAATTCCCAGATTGGTCACTTAATGTTAAAAACTTTGAACAGTTGAGATTTTACCTTCTTTTGAAGATAACAATTTAGCTTTCCCAAGCTGAATGGATAGACATTCTCTGGTAGAAATCAGAGACAAAGATAGTTTATGATTCACAGAATCACTATTAGCTAAAGTATAAGCATATAGGCTAGTTCCTCAAACCTTGATCCCCACAGAATGACGTAAATAGCAAGAAGATAGCTTCACACACAGTTGCATTTGTCTGAGCTTAGGGAACCCACTCTTTCATAGTGGATAATAAGTATGCCCTCTCTTTGCTCCAGATAGATACAATAACTGTATCTCCCACGGCTGTGAAAAAACCTTCCTTTCACGCCAAATAGATACACTACTTCTATCTTTAAAAACTTTTACCTTACAAATGTCTAGAAAAAATAATTTTGGGGAAAGGTCAGGCAGTGATTTGCTAACAAGATAGGCAAAAATGCATTAGACATAAGGGAGAAATGCCTCCCAATACTTTCCACTCTTTGTTTTTAAGTAACTTTATTTTTTAAAGATTTTATTTATTTATTTAACAGAGAGAGAGAGAGATCACAAGTAGGCAGGCTGAGAGAGAGAGAAGCAGGTTTCTTGCTGAGCAGACAGCCCGATGGAGGGCTCAATCCCAGGAACCTGAGATCATGGTCTGAGCTGAAGGCAGAGGCTTAATCCACTGAGCTACCCAGGTGCCCTCTCCACTCTGCTTTTAATACCATCTTGGCTTTTGACAAATGTTCCCACACATATAGTACTCTGTTGGTCACTCTGATTCATCTGACTGGCAGAAGTTATGACAAATTCCTCTTCCGTTTATCTTCTGTAGCATTTACAATCTATATGATACCAAGGAGCAGAATGAGGCCAACTTACAGAACTGAACTTACTTGTGCCTCCCAGGAATCTGATCCCAACCAGCTCTAAAACAGTATGCCAACCAGGCTGCCCTAGGGTTGCCATTAGAAGAAAGAAATAAGCATTATTTCCAGAAATAAGGTAGGATCCCAGAGATTCAAAATAGGTCTATATAACTTCCCATCCCTTTTCTCTTAATAATTAATCAGCCAGCAGCCAAGACAAGATAGTCTCTTTCTGCAAACATTCATGTTCAATGATCAGATACCTTACAAAGGAGTGTGGACCAAGAAGTGATAAGTATAGCAGAGAATAAGAAGGTTTTCTGTCTGCTGTGGAGGCTGTTCCAGTGCTCAACAGCACTAGATCCTATGTTATTAGGGAGTATGGAAGGTCCACTAAATACCCTGAATAGCATCTCGCTGTTGCCTAGAGTCTGCAATAAACAGAATATCTTTGTGAGTCCATAAAAGTTTATAAAAGCTAAAAACATGACACAGATTAGTTTTAAAAACTACAATGGTATGGCCAGAGTCAGTTGTTCTCATTGGAGTAGGAACATTTTAATTTGAAAAAAGTATCAGCCGTGCTTTGGATACGTGCGTATCTTGGAGGAGGTCAAAGGTCCAACATAGGGAATCTTGTTGGAGTGGGTGGGAGTGACAGACACATCATACAGTGCAATCTTTCTCAGCACCAGAAAAATGGGTCAACTTTTGGCAAGTATTATAGACTCTGCTCAGAAGTGGAGTCCTTTACTTTGTGTCCAGGCTGTGATGGTGGATGCGTTGCCCATCAAGGTGGCAGTCTATAGTCTTCACTGGCTAGTGAAGACACAATCAGCAGCTTCATTTCAATTGGTTTCATCAGAGGCTGGGCTACATGAATGATCTATATGGTTCATTTGGAATCAGCAATTTGTTTTATAGTTTCTAGCCTGATAGAAATTGTGTTTAATCTTTCAATTGTTTTTCAAGTAGGGAAAAAAAAATAACTTGGCTATTGGCAATATCCCAAGAGCCAGGAAAAAATTAACAAATTTCATGACTGAGAGTCCAGGCCAGAGCTATGAGAACATCCTGAGTTTTGTCCACTGAACAGAATGACCATGTCCATTTTCATGAGGTGGGCCCAACCCCAGCAGTCTACTTTCATATTTCAGCATTATTAGTTCATAAGTGAATCAGACCCAGATATTTAGGGGAGCTTTTCTATTAAAATAGTGGTTGTGCTTAAGACGATGGAGTGAAGAATAAAGTTTCCTTCTAAGATATAGCTAACAAGCTGTTACTTTTCATATGAAGCTGGGGGCCACTGGGATCAGGACTAGCTACATTAAATATACCATTCAATTTGACAAACAGAGCCTGTTGGGTCTTTCCTATATTGTGATTGAATTTGAGTTGACCTATTCCAGAATGGGAACCTCAAACTGGTGAGTCATAGGGGTCTCATGAGTCGAACACTCAGTTTTGACAAGAAGCCAGTAGCAAGCTAATAGCTGTTTATCTAAAGTGTTGTGTGTAGTCACTGTCTGGATGGTGTCAAGTGCCAGAGGGGCACTTATCTATGGAAGTTCTCTCTTTGCCAGAGTCTCCAATCAGCACTAACATCAATCACAGACTATAGCTCAAAGGGGTCATTGGAGTGTGGGCTCAATGGCAGGAAGAATACCCAGCTTGCTGGACAACTTTCAACTTAGACTAATTCTAAGATACTGGTTTTCAAGGTGGTTGATATAAAGGCCCAAGTAAAATTCCTAAGTAAGGTATATCTGTCTCCAATATCTAGATCCAATCAGGTGATTGGCCTCCTTTTTCTTGGTTGGAGGTGGAACAGACAGCAGGTTTTCACTGATTATAGAAGCACAGGAGATTGGTAGAGAACTGTCTTCCCATACCCAGAGATTATAAAATTTAAGAAAGCTTTCATACATTTCTGGTTTTCAACATCCTTCTACAGAAAATAGGGATGTAAAATTTGGAGCAGATTTGTATTTAATTCTTATCATAGTATTTGTATAATAAGTTTAGCATAAAAATTGTGCAGAAAATTTGCATGGATACATATAACAATACGATATCTACATGAATTAAATATTATAACTTTCAGTTAGAGTTCAGTATTGCTATTTAAGTAACTGATCAATCATTTCTACCAATGTGAATTTATTACTAAGTCGTCATTCATGACTTAGTGCTGATTGTGAAAACATCTCTCCTTTAAGTCCCAAATTCTAAGACTTTCTCTTAAATAATAATGCATATTGGCCTGCTTGTATGTCTTCTTTTCTTTTCTTTTATTTTTTTAAAGTAATTTTTAAAAAATTTTTGGCATAACAGTATTCATTATTTTTTCACCACACCCAGTGCTCCATACAATCCGTGCTCTCTATAATACCCACCACCTGGTACCCCAACTTCCTACCCACCCTCCAATTCAAACCCCTCAGATTGTTTTTTAGAGTCCATAGTCTCTCATGGTTCACCTCCCCTTCCAATTTCCCCCAACTCCCTTCTCCTCTCTAACCCTCCATGTCCTCCATGCTATTTGTTATGCTCCACAAATAAGTGAAACCATATGATAATTGACTCTCTCTGCTTGACTTATTTCACTCAGCATAATCTCTTCCAGTCCCATCCATGTTGCTACAAAAGTTGGGTATTCATCCTTTCTGATGGAGACATAATACTCCATAGTGTATATGGACCACATCTTCCTTATCCATTCGTCCGTTAAAGGGCATCTTGGTTCTTTCGACAGTTTGGTGACCGTGGCCATTGCTGCTATAAGCATTGGGGTACAGATGGCCCTTCTTTTCATTACATCTGTATCTTTGGGGTAAATACCCAGGAGTGCAATTGCAGGGTTATAGGGAAATTCTATTTTTAATTTCTTGAGGAATCTCCACACTGTTCTCCAAAGAGGCTGCACCAACTTGCATTCCCACCAACAGTGTAAGAGGGTTCCCCTTTCTCCACATCCCCTCCAACTCATGTTGTTTCCTGTCTTGCTAATTTTGGCCATTCTAACTGGTGTAAGGTGATATCTCAATGTGGTTTTAATTTGAATCTCCCTGATGACTAGTGATGATGAACATTTTTTCATGTGTCTGATAGCCATTTGTATGTCTTCATTGGAGAAATCTCTGTTCATATCTTCTGCCCATTTTTTAATATGCTTGTCTGTTTTGTGTGTGCTGAGTTTGAGGAGTTCATTTGCTTGTATGTATTCTTTAGTTAAAATGTGCATACACCAAATAAAACCAGATAGTATTCAAGATGAATAAAAATAGAAAATCAGGTCTATGTTTTCTAAGTTCACTTGGTATGCTGGGAAATATATGTGCCTCTCTGCTTCTTATTTTATTAAAATTAGCATGCTGCTTAGAAACAATTTTGTAGATTCTTGTTTTAATTGTTAAGCTATTTTCACTTCTTTGTATTAGTTTATGTAATTCATTAACTCATGCATTCATCAAGCATATAAATGCATCACTTTTTAACCATTTCTGGATACCATCTACTCTATCAGGAATTTGAACAGATCATAGAGAAATATAAGAAATAATATTCACTGATGAGATATTAGCAACATAATTATGGAGACCAATACAAGGTGGTGCAGGTAAAAATGTTAAGTGTAAAATGATGTTAAAAAGAGGAAGAATGAGTTAATGTGAGCTACAGAGGTTAGAGAATGCTACAAAGAAAAGTTAAGTTTAAAGAAAAGCAAAATATATAAAAGACAGCAAAGTGGAATTTTCAGAGCATTCCAAGGAAAACATACTATAGCTCAAAGGGTATTATCATTTGAAAAGTTCTGTGATCTCTGAAGAGAACAGCATGGCTTTAGGAAAGCCACTGCCATAATACTGGCCTAGCTAATACACCCTTGGATCATAGGTAAAACCTCATGGTTGATCCAGATATGAATTTAGGAAAACTGCGGAACACATATTTAATAAATATTTCCACATAAAATTGACTACCAGTTACTGCAGTAATTACTACCAAAATTTGTGTTCCTCTTCCTAGTTTGGCTCTAGGATGTGGCTTCTTATCTCTCACCACCACCACACCTTTATATCTAAGTGGGGACATGTGATTAGTTCCTGCCAATGGAAGGTAAGCACTAGTGATGTTTATTACTTTCAGACCATCTACACATGGGTAAGATATAAGGATGTCTGTACATGTTTCCCACAGTCTCTTTCCTCATCCATTAGCTAAACAGATGATAACAAACCCCTAGAAAAGGCAGAGGCACCAGGCTGAACCCTAGGTTCCTGAATGATCACATAAGAATAAATATATACTATTGAGTTAAACCACTGAGATTCTAGAGTTTATCTTTATAGCAGCTAGTTAATACATCAGTGCGTTTGTCCCCGTTTACCAGATAACTAAATTTGAATCACAGTAATATCAAAGCACCATATTTTTATGCTACCTTAGAAAGAGAGCAACTAAAGTTTGACTTAATAAAACTTAATAATGTAAAATTCTTTTTAAATATTCCATTCTTTGAAAGTCAATGTTCTAAAGCAGTAGAACAGACTTTTTGTAAATAACTTTATGTATAGTGGCAAAAAAAAAAAATTGTGTAGCTTAGGAAAGCTAAAAACTAGCCTTAGGCTGAAGAATGGTGTGCTGAAATTTTAAGAGTAGACAATGCAGGGGAACTTTGCCAAAAATGCTTATTTCAAACTCTACTGCAAGGTGATTTAGGATGCATTTCCTTTTTATAGCCTCATTTTAGGCAATGTCCAGTGTCTCTTAGCAGACAATTTAGCTGCTTCAGTAGATTTTATTGCTTCTTTCTAAATTTGTCAAGTTGTCCTTTGCCTATAGCATCAACTAGAATGGATGGCAAGAGAATTGCCTCCAGTTGTGATCGCTCTGTTTCCCTATGACCCCCAAGCCCTCGGTGTTAAAGCTTTTCCCAAGTGCTGTATCAACACTGAGATTCAAAGATTGCTGTGTTTTGTCATTCTTTGGCGAGGGTATCATACCCTGCGCTCATCATTTCAGGCAGCTGATCATTTATCATAGTGTCCGTATGTCCTGAACACTCAGTGTATTAATTATATTACTAACAAACAGAGCTGATTTTAAAATGTGGCACTCTGCTTTACTCTCTCCTTTTGCCACTTAACTAGTGATAGGTACAACTTTTCAGTATCTGCGAAGGTATGAGTATTTTTAACTCAATGTGGCACATTCAACATAGACTTGTAAATTTAAAATCTGTGATATTTTCTTCAATTTGAAAATGTAATAATGCATGTATTTAAGACTGAATATATGTTTTCATTAAGTCCAAAATTAAATACATTACAAATTAGTGTGTAGGTATAAAGAGCAAATTTTAAAAAGTATGATTTTTTATGGACATTTTATAAATAATGACCACTTATTGATTAATGAAAACAATCTAGGCTTGGCTAGACTAAATCCTGGGTGACCCATGTAAAACTGTTGCGAGACATCATGTTCTTGCTATAAACTCTTCTTAAATTCCAAACATATCTGTAGGATTTTACAAAAACTGTGTGTGTGTGTGTGTGTAGTATGCACCTTTTTAATAATAGATCTGAAGAAACTTTTTAAAAAAGACCTATTTAACAAAACAACTAAATGGAAATACAAAGAGAAATTAAGATCAAGGAAAGGTAAGCAAGTATTTGTGGCTAATTCTAAGGTTTGTGTCTAGGCTCCCACAAAGCCAAGCCAAACTTAGCCATGTTATGACAGAAGCACCTATGAAAATCGGTAGCTCATTTCCACATGACGTCTTCAAGCCTTGGTTTTCTCACATGGAAAATTATGGGTTAAAACTAGGTCAATTCTTAGGTATCTTCTAGATTGAAAATCGGTTACTGAGTTTGCTAACAGAAGACCATAACTTTCTTAGAAATGAACTCATGAGAATGCTAGTTCAGGAATTTTGCTCTTTGTCTCTCTAGCAGTTAGGTTTATGACCCCACCCTTCTCCTGCTACCATGTAATGGTTCATAAGTTTCAGAATATTGGAACTCATTATGTAAAGCAGTATTTTATTTGAATTGATGTCTCTTTTGTGAATAGAGCATATTTGAATGAACTTAGGAAAAACAAACTTGGTTGAATCGGCAATAAAAGAAAATGAGGAATAACCCTACATGTGGTTTAGGAAAAACATGAAGATTGTTATGTATATGAAAGGAGATCTCATTTAACTAGTCCCCATCAATCAGATATGGAAGAAGCATTGGAGGATATTTTTTTCCCTTTGTCCTACTTTTGTATAAAAAAGACTATCTGAAAAAATAATTTTTAAAAATTCAGTATTTATTTCTTAAAACAATGTACAGAAAAATGTTTTTGACATCTTAGAAACTGATTATTTTTACCTACAAATAAATGATACCAAATACAAATGTCACCAGACTTATAAATAAGCTTTTCCTAAAATGCTGCTTAAATAAAAACAAAGTAATTGTTTCCACACCCTTAGATAGGTCAACAAAATTCTGTTTTACCTTGTTTTTTAATTTATTATTTTTTAAAGATTTATTTATTTAGCAAGAGAGAGAGTGCATGCAGGAATGGGGGCAGAGGGAAAGAAAGCATACGCCCTGCTGAGCACAGAGCTTGACATGGTGGCTCAAGGCGGGGCTGAACACCAGGACCCTGAGATCATGACCTGAGCTGAAATCAAGTCAGGCACCTAATCAACTGAGCCACCCAGGTACTCCAACTACTACTACTACTACTACTACTACTACTACTACTACTACTTCTCCTTCTTCTTCTTCCTTCTTCCTTCTTTCTTCTTTCTTCTTTTCCTTCTATTTCTTCCTTCTCCTTCTTCCTTCTTCTTCTTCTTCTTTTTCTTACAGCCACTTTAATAGAGTGTGAGTTTGACTTTCATGAATATTTAATCCAACTACCATTCCATCTCCAATGGTAGTAGCCTCCTTTTGTTTATATGCACTTTTTTCTGTCTATAGGTTGCTCTACGCTCACTATTTATTTAGTGGCCTTTTTTTCATTAGTACCTGTTTCTTCTTGTGTTCTCTGAAAAAGGTGAATGGACAATTTTTAATGCCATGACAATACCGTTTTACTGTGTTGTGGAGCTTTCTGGTCTCTTAACTCTAATTGATAAACATATTTAATCATGGTTTAGATGCCTTTGTTAGAGAGTAAATATGCTGAATTATATTCTATTTTGGTAGCATTGATAATTTCAACAATTACCATCAAAGTAATATTGCATGTATTAGGAGTTAAATTGCAGGAAGACTTGCATTTCTAAGGATTTTATCTGTTTGGAATGTTTTGGTTATGTGTAATAAAAATCCAATTAATAGCAGCTGGAAAAAGTGAGGAATTTATGCAATTCTTGCACCAAAATCTCTAAGTGGTGTTGTGAGGTTCCATAGAGACATCAAATCCCCACATACCTTCTAATTCTCTCCTCATCTTTCCTAAGTGGAGGGCTCGTATACTCATAGTAACAATCAGCATGATGGTTTATCTTCAGGTAAGAAGAAAGCTGAAAAGGGGAAAGAGCCAAGAAGCATATTGGCCAAAAAACTTCATATATTATTGGGGAGAACTGGATTCTATGCCAACTCTATTTAGAAAAGGTGAATGTTTCAATATTCTGTGCTCTGTAGATGAGAAAGACAAGGGAGAAAAATGTTTCTGAATACCGTTTTGGGTAGCCAAGTTGCTGCATTTTCTCAGAAGATATTTATTCTAGAGCACAGCCATTTTATAAAAACACTGGATGCCCACAGTATCTCTTCCCCTCTCCCCCTTATTTTAAACAGTTGAGGGACAGCTCAAGTTCCTTAACTCCCAGGTAGTGGGGAGGTCAATTTCTTTACCACAACTTGTGGCTGCAATTAGTAGGTTCCACTAGAGTAGGTATTGAGGGGATTGATGTTATCATTGACTGTGAAGGTAGAATAAAGGATTTGAAAACAAGGAAATCAATGTCTTGACAAAATTTGAAAGATAAAATTAAGGGCTTCTGGGAAGAGTAGCTAATCCAAATTAAATACTTGAAATCTTTGGAAATACGTAACTCAAAAATTGTCATTAAGAACAGCATAAGGGGGGCACCTGGGTGGCTCAGTGGGTTAAGCCGCTGCCTTCAGCTCAGGTCATGATCTCAGGTTCCTGGGATCGAGTCCCGCATCAGGCTCTCTGCTCAGCGGGGAGCCTGCTTCCTCCTCTCCCTCTCTCTGCCTGCCTCTCTGCCTACTAGTGATCTCTCTCTGTCAAATAAATAAATAAAATCTTTAAAAAAAAAAAAAAGAACAGCATAAGGAGGGGATAGTATTACCTGGCCTGTGGATATATCTTACACTAAGCAGTGTTGCAAGGTGACACCAATAAACATTGATCTGTCCTCGCACATGGGGAAGGAAGACCTTCCCTGAACATTCAGGGATGCTTGATAGGTTGGATTCCCTTTCCTTTTCAACAGTCAGACCCAAAATCAAAAAATTCAATGTCAGTTTATTAATGCACTTTCTTAGGAGGCTCATCAGGTTTTGTGGAAATATAAGTCTGTGGGGTTTCACCAGCTTTGTAAGGATGCTCATGGTGAGTGTACTCCTCAGGTCTCTTGTGATGTACTTACTAAATAAAATTGTATAATTATCTTTCTTCTTGTACTATGGGCGGACTTTCTCATAATCAATTGAAATTATGCATTTGTCATAAATATTTTGAATGCTCTAATATCTTACAAGAATTCATATTTTTATTTAGAATACTCGATTTTATAAATATTAGTGAAGTAGTGTGAAACTCACACTGACTAGATTTTAAAAATAATATTGAGATGATACATTTAAATTTTTTTTAGAAATTTTCGACTATAATAACTAACAAACTATCTGTACATGATATAAATGATATATCCCAAATGGATAATGCTTAAGTTTGTGGTTGGCCTGGAAGCAAACTTTGATATTTTGGTAATTTAATACCCCTTGGTCATACATATTTAATGTTTGTTTCCTTTCTGTGTAAGTACTCAATGCAGTATTTTTTGCTTTCAAATTCCATTGTTGTACAATATCTTGGGACATATTTGACTTACATTAAACATTTTGTGAGCATAACCATACCAATGTAGGCTTATATTATTACTGGTAGTGTCAAGAATAAAACCCATTGCCTTGAAAATATGGTCTCATGACCTTGAGGAGAGATCTGAAAGAGGAAACAATTGTTTCTAAACATTATTAACTATTTTAAAAGGCAACTTATCTTGATTCCCAAACATACCAACATAATTGCTAATTCCAATCCCTCTTTGTTAGATGAAGAGAAAAGGATATATCACTGAATAACTTTAAATGTGTGTTGTTTGGAGGCGCCTGGGTGGCTCAGTGGGTTAAGCCTCTGCCTTCAGCTCAGGTCATGATCTCAGGGTCCTGGATGCATGGGGCTCTCTGCTCAGTGGGGAGCCTGCTTCCCCCTCTTTCTGTGCCTGCCTTTCTGCCTACTCTCTCTGTCAAATAAATAAATAAAATCTTTTAAAAAAGTATGTGATTTTTAAAGTCAGAATATGAAGGTCTTGAAGACCAGTATGTATGACCATAATTATCAAAACATTCCAGAGAAAATAAAACAGAATTCTCATTTTTTTCTTACATAATCCAGAAAATTATTTTTGAAAGTGTTTCAGTACATAAATCTCTTGGCAGTGGTCAGTTCTCTGATGCATTTCTAGTTATAGAGACCTGATGTTCAATGAAAATTGTCACAACTAGAAATGAAAGGTATGTTCCCTGTACTCCAGTGTTTATAGCAACATCACCAACAATTCTAAAATTATGGAAAGATCCCAAATATCCATCAACTGATGAATGGATAAATAAGATTTGGTATGTATAGATATATACAATGGAATATTATTCAGCCATAAAAAGAGTGAAATCTTGTCATTTGCAACAACATGGGTGGAGCTAGAAGTATTGTGTTAAATGAAATAAGTCAGTTAGAGATACAGGTATATGTGATTTTGTTCATATGTGGAATTTAGAAACCAAACACATGAACATAGGGGGTAAAAAAAGAGAGGCAAACCATAAAACACAGAGAACAAACTGAGAGTTACTATAAGGGAGGTGGGTGGGAGGAAATAGTTTAAATGGGTGATGGGTATTAAGAAGGGCATTTGTGACGAGCACTTACTGTATGTAAGTGAAGAATCACTAAATTCTATACCTGAAACTAATACTATGTGCATCTCAGAATTTAAATAAATTTTAAATTTATTTAAATTTAGAATTTAAATAAAAACATGAAAAAGAAGAAAAGGGACTAAAATTGGGAAAAAAAGGTATGTTCACTACTATTACTAATCAATAGCCCATAAATACCAATGAATGCTTAGATATTAAATTTATACAAAACACTTTCAATCATTTAATGCCATGGGATATTCACAACTCACTAAGAGATATCAGTTCTTTTTTTTTTAGCAGTTTAGAGAGTTAAAGAAATTTAGCTAATTTGATATGTATAGGAGATAACAACACATACCCTCTCTTATTCTCCACATTCATTTTGCTCCATTTTTCTGTATCTCCAGATTACAGGGATTTCAGGCTTACATAGAAAGATTTAGGCCCTTAATGTGATGTAAGTCTTATAATAGACAGTATTTGTCATGAATTCTTTTTTTTTTTTTTTTAAGATTTTATTTATTTGACAGATAGAGATCACAAGTAGACAGAGAGGCAGGCAGAGAGAGAGAGAGGAGGAAGCAGGCTCCCTGCTGAGCAGAGAGCCCGATGCGGGGCTCTATCCCAGGACCCTGGGATCATGACCTGAGCTGAAGGCAGAGGCTTTAACCTACTGAGCCACCCAGGTGCCCCTTGTCATGAATTCTAATTGCATATGTTATTTAAAGAAAATAGAGCCGTGGTGATAAGAGTAACCAAAACTCTTTGTTCTTCTTGTTGTGTGTGTATATGTGTTTTCTTATAATGTGTTTCTGTAGAAATATTTTATTGTGGTTGATTCTGATATTCTGGGGAGCAGGCACACCTTGAATAAAATAATTAAATCACAATGTAGAACTGTTTTCAGAGGAATCCAGAAAACTCTTAATTATTTTTCACTACCTCTCTTGTTTAGTTATGACTCAATCTCCACTGTCATAGAATAGCATTGACTTTCAGCAATAATTTAAAGACCCTCCCTCAGAGAAACCTGCAGTTTCCCTGTAGAAGGAAATTCCTTGTAGATCCCTAAGTGTAATATCACTCCTCACTTTGGATAGACTCAACTCTTCTGGGTAGCAGAAAAATTTAGCAGTAAGCTAATACAATTTCTCCAGCCCTGACCCAGTTTATACAAAGATTAAGAGAATGATCTTCAGCCATCCTTAGAACTTACCTGCAGACAGTAGATAGATTGAATACAACAACTTGGGTATGCAAATCTATATTTTAATACCTACCCTGACATGACCATTCAGCAGGAGAAATGGCATATTGATGGTATCTAAAAGTTATTTTTAATTTGAAGCCTTGAGTTAATTCTTTCAACCTACATTAAAATTTATGTTCTGTCCTTGATCTTTTGGAATGTTTGACTGCCATCTAAATTTCTCCCCAGATTACTCCAAGGTGAAGACAGCTCTACATAAGAAGGTTCAGTTTTCAACTATGTTCACTTCACTTCCATGTTTGTTATTTTACAGTATTATTATAATAGTGTTCTTAGTATAAGGAGGAAAATCATGTTTGTAAGTAGCTAGGAGGAAACTTACGAACAACTTCCACTGGTCATAATATTTCATTGTAATCTCTCACTGTCAGGTCAAATAAAGGTAAAACATTTCAGTCTGACATCTTTAAGATTTTTCTTCCTTTCTGCTCATTTTTCTTCTTATCAACTAACACCAATGACCTTCCTTTTCCATGTATAATGGATTTCTAATTCCACTTTTGATTATCCCTCTGATTAACTCTCTGATAATTAGGTTGAACACATACTTCCTTATAAAAAACAACTTGCTAGTGATATATAAAGCAAGTTATTAGGGCTTACTAAATTTTATACTTATTTATTCTCATTAGTGCTTACATCTTCTGAGAAGCATAAATCAATATTATATCATGCTATGTGACTTTAAGACAACACTATAAAACTTCTATAGTTTACATACCCAGAAAGGAATCAGAACTTTTAGAGGAGAGTGCTTTGCCAATACTACATTAATTGTGTGCCTCAAACAGGATGATTTCTGACTGCTGCTCTTCTTTCTTTTAAAGTATGGGATGCTGTAATTTTAACTTCATCTTTATTAGTTTAATTAGTTTGGGATTATTTAGTGACCTTTCCAACTTGTAGTAAATATATGAATTTTGATTTGCAATTTTCCAATTAATTTTAAGATGTGAATACTGAAATTCAAAGATAAATCATGCATATTTTTATTACTAAAACAGGTACACACATATTCACCAATATATTAGCAGTTTCATTGATTATATTCTTCCTATGCATTTATGCTACTTGCAATAGATTATTAAATAAATGTAATGCATTTGCTAAATTATTTTTATATCATAGCATAATGATTCATTATAAAATTCATCTCTTAAATCATTAATAAGCAATTTATATCTATAGCTAGCAATACATTTATTTCAATGGTCTTACTTTGTTAATCTTCAATTCTCTTGTTATCATCAAGCTGTTTTTCCTTGGAAAGAAAGAAATTATGGGTAGGACAAGGGAAATTGGCTTTCAGTCTTCTGACTCATTCTATCTAAAAGTGGTAGATTCTTCAGTATCACTAATAAATTGAATATTATTGGGATTTAAATATTTCAGAGATAGCCTGAAATTTTATCTTAGTCACTTAATAGGAATTGTACGTGTGTGAAAATTAGAAATGCAACCTTTGTGTCATATGACTATATTAAGAATGTGAGACATAATATATGCAAATCATTTTCCTCTATTCCTTTTAGTTCTTAACACTGATCTAAACTTCAACTTCCTAAAATTCTGTCTATGGCTCTAGTTCATGCCTTTAATTTGAAACTGAGTAGGATTTAATCCAGTTTATGTCTAACAGGTATTCAACTGTTCAAAATAGTTTTTTATGTTCTCTTTCTTTCTAAGGACCTGGGAAGAAAAGGGTTGTTGCAATCGGGTCAAAAGTGGCTCTGAACATCACAGCAATGAAAAGAAATCTTCATTGGTGGTGTTTTTCAGACATGAAGAGAAAAAGGTTTGTTAATTTTGATTCATTTTCCAGTAGAGGAAAATCTTAAGAGCAAGCTTGGTTTAAGCCTTTGACACTGTGATGATCCCATACTTTGCCCAGGAATTTCTTTCATTTAAGTCCTTTATCCAGTAAAAGTTTTCCACTGGAATGTTTTGGGAAGCCTGGAAATACCTTTGGGTTAGCCTGGCTATATAATTTAGGCAGGCCACTTGTATCTTCAGATCTTTGCTCATCACTAGTGGAAAAATCACTGTGATCTCTTCTACCCAAAACTCGTCATGATTCTCAGGTGATACCCCTGTATAAAATATGTCATCTAGCTTCAATATATGGATTAGAATAATGTTATTTAACGTAATATCAGAAATAGTGATCCTATATTTTTATGAATGCAAACCAAAAAAAACCCCAAAAAACAAAAACAAAAACCCAGAAAATTGACTTTATTTATTAGAGTAAGAGTTGAAAATATGACATGATTGTATCTCAGGACTAGCAAAATGATCAATAAATGTGTATACAATCAAATTTTCATAGGAAACCCCATTTTCCTTTAACACACACATATAAACACACAGGTAACATCTAAATAGCCATTTTCACATTGCCCTAATAATCTATTTTTATATGTGTATATAAATGTGTGTATATATATATGTGCGTGTATATATACATAAAGATATACTATTTGCATATGAATGTATATGTATATGCATATATATGTCTGTATGTACATATACATGTACATATGCATATATATGTATATGTATGTCTGTATACAATATGAACATTTCATATTGTTCATACATCCATATTCCTGTCAGCTTTGTTCTGTTCGTAGGTTGCTGTAGAATATCAATACTAAACTAATGATGGCACTATTTCTCTTAGGCTTAGCCACAGCTGTGGAATGAGCATAGTTAGTGTCCAGTTTGATCCTCTTTTCCTGATCTGTAGCATTTTGTTTCCTTTTGGTATCTTTTAAACAATCTGAGCCAAATACTTTTAAGTACTGTCACAGGGGAAAATAGATTACTGAAATTATATACAATGAGGTATTAATAAGAAAGAGTAAGAAATTTATTAAATCAAAACATAAAGGCTAAGTCTCTAATGAATGAATTTCAAACATCAAGAGTAAGGAGTGAATTCACCAGCCTCTTCAAAACTTACAACTCACTTAGGTGTCCAATATTTCATTCATTTATGAGGCTCACCCCAAAAAGAACAATAGAAATATAAAAATAAAAATAAATTGATGTTTAAAAGTAGCCACACTAGGGGTGCCTGAGTGACTGTCAGTTAAAAGTCAGACTCTTGGGGCACCTGGGTGGCTCAGTCAGTTTAGTGTCTGCCTTTGGCTTAGGTAGTGATCCTGGGGTCTTGAGATCCAGTCCTGCATTGGGCTCCCTGATCCATGGGAAGCCTGCTTCTCCCTCTACCTCTCCCCCCTTTCTGTCTCTCATGAATAAATAAATAAAGTCTTTAAGAGAAAAAAAAAAAAAAGGTCAGACTTCTGATTTTAGCTCAGGTCATGATCTCAGGGTCATGAGGTCAAGCCTTTCATCAGGCTCACCACACAACATAGAGTCTGTCTGAGATCCTCTCTATCTTCCTCAGTCCCTTCCCCTGCCCAAGCTCTATCTCTAAATAAATAAATAAAAATATCTTTCTTTAAAAATAAAAACAACCACACTTTATAGATTTTAAATATTTGATGTAGAAAACATCTTAATGTTATGAAAGAAGAAATATACATCAATTTGAAAAATAACATAAGAAGCTACTAACAAAACAATCCATGTTTTCTTCCTTATTTTCTTTTACTTTTGGGGCAATTCCCTTGTTCCTTTTACATTTGAAATCTGAGCCTGGGCAGGCAGGGTGTGTGGTATGGAGCCCATATAAACTCTGTTAGGTTTATTTACTCTACCTTAAAAGGTAGTCCCAAACTCAAAATTTCTTAACTCACTGAAATTCTTTGATAATATAAACTGCCTACATTTATCCCCTAAAGCCTATTAGACCTTGACTATCATGAAGCTCATCAATCTTTGACTCTCTTCTAATGATATTGCATCGCAAATGGCAGTGCTGTGCTATATATAACCTGCTTTGAATATCTAAGAAACTCTGAGTAATTCTGACAGGAAATTACCAAAATAGACAAAAATTAGAGTCTCATGTACTATACACTGAATTCACAGCAGGAAACTTTAAGCATTGGTTGAAATTTGGTATTGCGTTATGAGTTGGTAGTAACTTAATATGTGGGAAAGTTACTGTATCTGGATTGCAGCATTTAAAAACTATAATTGGGGTGCCTGAGTGTCTTAGTCAGTTAAGTGTCTGCCTTTGGCTCAGGTCACAATCCCAGTGTCCTGGGATCAAGTCCAACGTCAGGCTCCCTGGTCAGTGGGGAGTCTGCTTCTCCCTCTCCCACTACACCCCTCCACCACTTGTGGTGCTCTCTCTCTTAAATAAATAAAAATCTTTTAAAAATTTTAAAAATTAAAAAAATAAAACACTGTAATTGGATGAAATAAAAACTATAAATGCTATTTGTGTATGTATGTATGTTTTTGTGTCTGTGTGAGTCATGTCATAAGATCTTAATTCCCTGAACATCTTAATAGCTTTATTTAAGAAAAGACAGTTCACTATGTATATATTTATCATTTATTATAATACTAAGTTTATATTTTGGGGGTCTACATATTTGTATTTATAACCAAGGCAAGCACTTAAAATATCCTTACTTGTCATATTAACATTCTTAGTCACCTTCACCATTTATATGTTTGTCAAATTTCAAAAGTATGTTCATTTATTTCTAGCAGTAATGGCTATTTGTTCCAATTTAACCAGGGCCACCTAACCCTAATGTCCTAAAAGGTACTTGGATTCTTTCTGACCAAAGAGAAAAGAACATTTGAAATTTTGAAATAAACCATTACTAAATATATTTCTTACATATATCATTTAACTTTTGATAGTTAACTTGTCCTTGATTTCTGTAAAAAGAAAAAAAGGGCTTTATGTCTAAAACTACAAAATCAAAGGTGACTTGAGACAAGGGAAACAAAAGCAAAAATAAACTATTGGGACTTTGTCAAAATAAAAAGCATCTGCACAGGGGCACCTGAGTGGCTCAGTGAGTTAAAGCCTCTGCCTTCTGCTAAGGTCATGATCCCAGGGTCCTGGGATCGAGCCCCACATCGGGCTCTCTGTTCTGCGGGGAGCCTGCTTCCTTCCCCCTCTCTCTCTGCTTGCCTCTCTGCCTACTTGTGATCTCTCTCTCTCTGTCAAATAAATAAAATCTTTAAAGAGAAAAAAAAAAGCATCTGCACAGTGAAGGAAACCATCAGCAAAACTAAAAGGCAACCTACTAAGTGGGAGAAGATATTTGCAAATGACATATCTGATAAAGGGTCAGTATACTAAAAGTTAGAGAACTTTTCAACTTCAACACCCCCAAACAAGTAACCCTATTAATAAATGGGCAGAAGATATGAATAGATGTTGCACCAAAGAGGACATACAGATTGTCAACAGGCAAGTAAAAAGATGCTCGACGTCATTCATCATCAGGGAAATTCAAATCAGAACTACGATGAGATATCACCTCATACCTCATACCTCAGAATGGCTAAAATCAGAAACGAGAAACAACAAGTGTTACGAGGATGTGGAGAAAAAGGAACCCTTGTGCACTGTTGGTAGGAATACAAGCTGGTGCAGCCACTGTGGAAAACAATATGGAGGTTTCTCAAAAAGTTAAAAAAAATGAACTGCCATAGGATCCGGCAATTGTACTACTGGGTATTACCCAAGGAATGCAAACAGACAAATTCAAAGGGATACATGCACCTCTATGTTTATAGAACCATCATTTACAATAGCCAAGATATGAAAGAAGCACAAGAGTCCATCGACTGATGAATGGATAAAGAAGATGTGGTATGTATATACAATGGGATATTACTCAGACATAAAACAGAATGAAATCATGTCATTTGCAACAACATGGATGGAGCTAGATGAAAGAAGTCAGAGGAAGACAAATACCATACGGTTTCAGTCATATGTGGAATTTAAGAAAACAATGATTGTAGGGGAAAATAGAGAGAGAGAGACAAACCAAGAAACAAACTCTTAACTATAGAGAACAAACTGATGCTTACCAGAAAGGAGGTGGGTAAGGGGATGGATTAAACAGGTGATAGGGATTAAGGAGGGCATTTGCTGTGATGAGCCCCCAGAGTTGTGGAATGACTAGATCCTACATCTGAAACTAATATTACCCTGATGTTAACTAACTGGAATTTAAATAAAAACGTAAAAAAAAAAAAATTCAAGTGTGATGCTATTTATTGACTGATCTTTCTCCTTTCATAATCTAACCAAGGAAAACTAAGACATGATAACAATTCCATGCTTTTGCTAATAAGTTATAAAAGAGGAAAACAAGAAATGTGATGGATCTTTCTCTCTCTCCTTTAAACAGGATATCTTAAAACCAGAATGTGAGATGGAGAACTCTCTAGAGACCCTAGTCATTTTTAGATTTTAACTTCTTCAAGCACTTCATATTTTTATTAATTTTCATGAGACAAAGTAAACACTAGAAGTAGTCATACTTCTTATACCCAGGAAATAGTTGACTACATTTTCTCATTGACCCTTTCTTTCATCATCAATTCTCATCCATTTTATCAAATGGCAGGAGTAGTCCTTAGTTCAGTTCTGGAGGGAGGCCCTTCCTTGAACATTGCAGTGATAAACATAGAAAGTAAATTTCTCCATGTAACACATGGTAGAAGAGAATTAGTCACAACAGGAAAACAAGAGTGATTCAATAAATTCAAGGTTCTTTTGAAGCATGGACAGAGGTGATATCAGAAGCTTCGGAGCAAGTGTAACTGCTGCTATTTTCCAGAATACATATGCATGATGTGAGACTTACTTTCTCTTTATAATATCACCGACTCAAGGCACAGACTTTATACACCACTGTTTCCTGTCATATGCATTTCAAATATATATCATTGCATTTTTTAATTCTCACTTTTATTTTTTTAATTTTTATTTATTTATTTTTAATTTATTTTCAGTGTTCCAGAATTCATTGTTTATGCACCACACCCAGTGCTCCATGTCATACGTGCCTTCCATAATACCCATCAATAGGCTCACCCAACCTCCTACCATTCTTCCCTCCAAAACTCTCAGTTTATTTCTCAGAGTCCACAGTCTCTCATGGTTCATCTCCCCCTCCAATTTTTCCCAACTCACTTCTCCTCTCCATCTCCCCATGTCCTCTATGTTATTCCTTATGCTCCACAAATAAGGGAAACCATATAATTGAATCTCTCTGCTTGACTTATTTCACTCAGCATAATCTCTTTCAGTCCTGTCCATGTTGATACAAAAGTTGGGCATTCATCCTTTCTGATGGAGGCATAATACTCCATAGTATATATGGACCACATCTTCTTTATTCACTCATCTGTTGAAGGGCATCTTGGTTCTTTCCACAGTTTGGTGACTGTTGCCATTGCTGCTATGAGCTTTGGGGTACAGATTGCCCTTCTTTTCACTACATCAGTATCTTTGGGGTAAATACCCAGTAGTGCAATTAATTACAGAGTCATAGGGTAGCCCAATTTTTAATTTCTTAAGGAATCTCCACATTGTTCTCCAAAGTAGCTATACCAACTTACATTCCCACCAACAGTGTAAGAAGGTTCACCTTTCTCCACATCCTCTCCAACACACATTGTTTACTGTCTTGTTAATTTTGGCCATTCTAACTGGTGTAAGGTGGTATCTCAATGTAGTTTTGATTTGAATCTCCCTGATAGCTAGTGATGATGAACATTTTTTCATGTGTCTGTTAGCCATTTGTATGTCTTCTTTGGAGAAGTGTCTGTTCATGTCTTCTGCCCATCTTTTGATGTGATTATCTGTTTTTTGTGTGTTGAGTTTGAGGAGTTCTTTATAGATCTTAGGTATCAGCCCTTTGTCTGTAGTGTCATTTGCGAGTATCTTCTCCCATTCCATGGGTTGCTTCTTTTGTTGACTGTTTCCTTTGCTGTGCAGTTTTGGATCTTGATAAGTCTCAAAAGTTCATTTTCATTTTTGTTTCCTTTGCCTTTGGAGACATATCTTGAAAGAAGTTGCTGTGGCTGATGTCGAAGAAGAAGTTACTGCCTATGTTCTCCTCTAGGATTCTGATGGATTCCTGCTTGACCTTGAGGTCTTTTATCCATTTCGAGTTTATCTTTGTTTATAGTGTATCTTTGTTTATAGTGTAAGAGAATGGTCGAGTTTCATTCTTCTACACATAGCTGTCCAGTTTTCCCAGGACCATTTATTGAAGAGATTGTCTTTTTTCCACTGTATATTTTTTCCTGCTTTCTACTCTCTTCCACTGGTCTATGTGTCTGTTTTTATGCCAGTACCATGCTGTCTTGGTGATCATAGCTTTGTAGTAAAGATTGAAATCCGGCCACGTGATGCCCCCAGTTTTGTTTTTCTTTTTCAACATTTCCTTCGCAATTTGGGGTCTCTTCTGGTTGTTTGTTTTTCGGATTGTTTGTTCCAGCTCTTTGAAAAATACTGGTGGAATTTTGATTGGGACGGCATTGAAAGAATAAATTGCTCTAGGTAGTATAGACATTTTAACAATATTTATTCTTCCGATCCATGAGCATGGAATGCTTTTCCATCTTTTTTGTGTCTTCTTCAAGTTCTTTCATGAGTGTTCTGTAGTTCCTTGAGTACAGATCCTTAACCTCTTTAGTTAGGTTTATTCCCAGGTATGTTATAGCAACAAGGTTCTTGGTGCTATAGTAAATGGAATCATTTCTCTAATTTCTCTTTCTGTATTTTAATTGTTAGTTTTTAAGAGAGCAACTGATTTCTGTACATTGATTTTGTATCCTGGCACATTACTGAATTGCTGTAATTCAGTAAAATTTGAATTACAGACTTTACAGATTAAAATCTCACTTTTAAAACAGATTTTTAGCATTCCTAGATCAAGGCTACTAAATGTTTAGATCATGAATTCTTAGTAATCTAATGAAAAATATTTCCTCTCTCTCTAAAAATATGAATATATCCCCACACTTTTGTATGCAATTTTTAAGAGTTTACTGAATCCGGAGAGCTCATGGACCTCAGATTATAGACTGGAGTCTTAGATGAAAATATTTGAACTTTGATTTAAGTTTTAAGCAATTACAATTAAGTAATAATCTTGTGTGTAGTGAAAACAACACATTTCAATAAGTCAGCATTTTCAAAGTGTAGTTCCGCAAATAGTTTTGTTGAGTGTTAAAATATGTTACACTGAAAGTATTTCTTTGGCTCCATAGTCAAAGAAAGCTTTTAAGAAATGCTGAGTTAAACAAAAGTTAACAATTATGAAAAGCTTTCTCTTGCACAGGGATTTCTCAGAGTTTTAAATATTCTTTTTTTTTTTTATACTTTTTTTAGTTTTAAATATTCTAATGCAAGTTTTGATTCTCCAATAAGAGAAATAAGCCCTGAACGTTTGTGGAATATATTTATACATTCAACATATATACACACTTTCTTCTTTTATGGAACAACTCACAGAAATGTTGTTTCTCTGAATCTCAAGAATTTAAAAAATGTTGTAGTGATGTGACTAACCTTTTTCAAATCAGACAACAAAGAATTTTTTGGAGATGCAACTACTTCTGGTAGCTCTTATAAATTGTTTGAATACAACTGAATCACGTCGACACAAGCATCTGACACAATTGAATTGATATATCTTGAAGCCCTCACAAATTAATTTAGTGGATATTTCAAATTTTAACCAGCACTGATATGCAAACTGATTAGTAGGGTATTTCTCTAATAACTATAGATTCATTGTATTTAAGAGAATACAGAACCTGAAATAAATGAGTGTGAGACAGTTTGAATACATTTATCAAATAGGTATATTTAACAAGTGAAACTGTGAATCCATTTCTTAGGAAATAGAGCCAATATATTTAGTGTCTAGGTGGAGAGGCCTGTACTCAGGGGTCTGAGAACCAAATTCTAACCACACTATGATTTTGACACTGGGTTTAAAAGCTAACCATTCTGTGTGTCAGATTATCGTCTACAATTATGCATTTTAAATTCTACTTAATTTGAGATTATGTTATATGACATGGAAAGACAGAAAAAATTCATGAATCAAGAAAAACATCTCAAGATGGTAGAACAATAGTCTTACCCAGCATCCAGAATATTAAATACATATATATTTAATGTATAGTATAATATATATATATAAATAATTTAGGTTATCTATAATTTAGATCAGAATCAATTTGTTACACTATAACCTGTTCCAATGGTATATGGACTGATTCAATTTTGCTTCTAATGGAATAACTTGATCATTTTTAAAGCAATAAATTAATTCATGGCATTTAAATTCATTACTTTAGTGACATGATAAATATAATGATGCTGCCAAAGTACTTTAGTTGTCTTCATTTAACAACTAACTAGGAGAATTGAGGCCAGCATATGTGAAAGTTTTCAGAAATCTTTAAATATGAGTTGCTCTATCACCAGCTTGGTTTCTATTTCTGTGTCGGTTCCTACATCCTTCTCTATCACATCTACCTCTACATCCATACCTAGAGATGCCTGTATATCAGTGTATACCATCCTTTCCCAGCTGGGATCTTGGAAGATATAGTTACTTTCCTCTCATCGATTTTTTTTTTTAACAAATAACTCGTTCATATTTACATATTTACAAACGTATTTTCAACTAGAAATTATTCCTCACTTCTAACGTGAAAATGTGATTTTAATATCTCAGTTCCCTTATTTCCCAGGAGATTACATTCAACCAAAGATTAGGTACAAGCATATTCTATCAGGACCCATAATTAGAAATGAAATTGCTCCAGAATGGTTTTATCTGTGGTGGAACCATCTTACCTTTAGTTATGTGCTTGAATGGATGCAGCCTAATTATCAACTCTCAACTGAAAATGAGCCCTGCAAACTCCAGCTGCTCTGGAGCCTGCATTTCATTTGTTTTATTTTTCTCATCAATGAGGCAAGTGTAGCATAAATCTGTGAGACACAAAACTGAGACCGGAGATTCAACACTTTCTACAGCTATATTAGGCAGAAAGTTGTAAAAGCAAACACACTGGTGTCTGCAAAGTTAAGGGAATGGAGTTTATAAAAGTCCAATACTCTGGTCAAAACAAAGTCAGTATATCACACAGGCATAAAATTAGAAATTTCTAAAGGCTTAGAATGCAGTGAAAAACACAACTGCAAATGGATAACAAAAATATGATTCTTCTTTGGGTTTCAGAATCATTATTAATAACTGCCATTATTGTAAGAATAGATACAGAGGTAAATAAACAGACATTTTAACATTTGTGATTAACATAGTACTAGAAAAATAAGGTTTGATGCATTTTATTTATTTTTCAATAAAATGTGCTTTAGAAACAGAATTTACTTTGGATTCAAAGACACACATAGACATGTGAATAGGTGGAAAACAATAGTCCATGCAATTGGTTTTATTTAAGGTTTTTCACAATGTATGATTTCAGTTGGGGAATAGTATTTGAACATTTCCAGTTTCTATTCTCTTCCTTTAATTGGCTGATATAGGAGGGATAAACAAGAGTAATTTGTTTGGATTTCCATATGTAGATTTATGCCCCTGGCTCTGTCAAACTCTGAGGTCCTAAAATTCTAAGCAAGTGGAACCGAATGAGAACTGTGCCCTGAAAATTTGGAGAATGAGGATTATTGAGCCTAAAATTCTGTAGTATTTCCCCGTATTTTTTTTCTCCTGCTTGAGGGAGTCACCATGGAGTGTTTTGAGTAGGGAGAAGAAGAAAGTCTGTGTAATTTGACTTTGTGGATTGAAGTTTCCTTATGTATATGTAAGTTATATATACCAGATACCTGCTAATCACCGTATAGCTCTGGGTTGACTTGTTTTGGAAGTGAAAGTGAGAATTTAGACAGTGGAAGAGTTTCACTAATACTAATTTAATGCTTTCACAGAGCAGAAATCAAACATTAATTTTAGCTGCCTTGTTTAATATTTGCCTTCTTTATTTCTATATAAAATTATTGTAGATTCTCTCTAATAAATTTTCCTTCAGCAAGTTATTGATTCAATTTTTAACCTTTTGGAACCAGATTCCTATTTTAGCATAATGTATCTCAGCTGAACTATATATTAATGTCATCACTGATCTTCTGCAAAGTTCTCCACGGAGAATTTACATTTATGCTAGAGGGGTTGGTAGGGTAATTTATTGGAAAGAAAATCCATAGTATAATTATGAAACAACATGGGTGACCTATTTTTCTCAGTTTACATTTTTCTCTATTGATTCCAGTTAAATGTATCTTTGTTTTGCTGATTAAACTCCAAAGTGGCTCTGTATCTACTTCAACTGAAAGTATGATAAAGAATCACCAGCATGAATATGAGAGAAAGGCACTTCTGAATAAATTTTATCCTAGAGGTTGATTTCAGCTTGCAGGGGTTGGGGTAGATAGGGATACTCATATTTGTCATGTAGTAGTAAGCTAGACAGCTGAGGACAACTTCCTTAAAGCATTCATTCAGTTGTACAGAGTATAATTCCTAGTTAAAGAGAGTAATATAAATATAAATTAAATATTAATTTATATAATAAATATAAAATAATCAAAATACATTAAATAATGTACATATTTAATATGCATATTAATAGATATGTATATATGTATTCATATATACATACATAAACTATATATTTGAAGAGAAAGAAAGTCTTTCTCAATCACTAAAGCCAATCATTATTCTCTGAATATTTTTTAGACCAGTAGCACATAAGATTAGGCAAGAACCATCTTAAGATAAAAATTTTTTATCTAAATCTAGCATGTAAGTAAACCAGAAACCTTATCATGTTGCTTCAGTTCAAATTAACTATTTCCTGAGCACATGTAATTTGGAACAGCAAAGTGCTTGCTAGGCAATGGGGAAGGTTACTCTTGATTGACCCTCTTTCTCTTACTGGTGAAAAGGGTGTATATGGATCTTCAGGCCATTTTATTTCAGGTATCTAAAATAGAAACATAAAAAAAAAATTGAAGCATGGATTATAGTAGGTAAATGAGACATCTGAATGAGAGTCATTTTGGAGGATGCTAGCGTACAGATCAATTTAGTGTAAATGAACAAAGGACGGCTCTTTCTCACATGGGGTGCTAATTATTTCAGCCCTAAAAACTGTGAGCTACAATAATTTTAACAGGAAATGAAAACTGGATGATAGGTATATAGGCAATAAGGATCTCTGAATTAAAAAGGCACTGTCTAGAAAATCTACTAAGGAGAAAACAGAGCAGGCAGCCTTTTGATAGGCTACACAGCCTATTAGTACAGGAGGACTGAAAACCTTAGACAGAACAACGCAAATATCCACTGAAAGCTAATGGTATATGAAAACTAAGATGCAAAGGGCAGAGAGAAACAAAAAAAGTGAAGAGAAAAAGTGTGACTCTAAGGAAAGATTGAGAAATTGCTACTGGCAAGGGCTGATGCTCATGTTAGATTGATTGATTGATTGATCGTACAAATTTTATTTGAGAGAGAGAGAGAGAGAGAGAGAGAGAGTATGAGAGCAGGGGAAGTTCAGAGGCAGAAGCAGGCTTTGGGATCATGACCTGAGCTGAAGGCAGACAATTAAGTGACTGAGTCACACAGGCACCCTAAGGCTAGCTTTAGAAATGGAAATATATTCTCCATCAAAGCAAAACAAAGCATCTGAATGTTTTCTTGCATCATGCAATGAGGCTTTTGGATATAATCTGATAAATAAGGTAGTACTCTAGATTGCAAAGTATACCAACAATAACTTTACAAGGCTTCCTGGTCCATTTTAAATTCCCTATTTCATTATGTGTGTTATTCTTCCTTTCTTCAGATGGAGGATCTTCAAAACTACTAAAACAAGAATGAATTTTAAAAAATGATTCAGTGGCTGAAAAGGACACTTTTATGTTCTTCTCCATAGTTTATACATGGAGGAAAATGACATCCCAAAATGGGGAAGAAAGCAAATTGTTGTAAAAAGGATAGAATAGTCGGCTGAGTGCCTCAGAGTCTGCAACATGAAAAAGAGGGTTCCACAGGATAGAAGCTTGGAAATTTCTAGTACCTACTCCTTGGGAGACTAACATTAGTGGAGGACATGCCCCCAGAAGTGGTCATTTGTCATATTGACTGGATGGTCTCCAGATACCTTGCTTATTTCAGGGGATTTATAAGACAATGTATAATAGGCCCCCTATCAATATACTTCCAGGTGCTAGGAGCTAAAGCATGGGCATAACCAAAATGCTTGGCTGCTACTGTTCTGGACTTTGACTCTGGAGTCAGCAATGCCAAGAAGTGTGACAGAGCTTAGAATTCATTCTGGAGAGAACAGAAGCAGCATCTGGTGCTGTGAAGGCTATGACAGTGATATGTTTGTGTCTAATGCCAGCCATTGTGAAGGCATCAGCAGGCAATGTGGTAGCTTATCGGCTATTCCAAAATATTCCTATTTTGGCTGCAGTTCTTTATCCCAGACAATTTAAGTTTTTTCTAGCTTTCCAAGTCTGGATTTTTACTCTTGGAGTGATTCTATGAAATACCACCATCTTTTCAATAATTTATTTTCATCTTCTATTAGCTAGAGTAGGGCTTCTTATATTTGCAACTAGGAATTTTGATTGATAAACAAATTTATCAATTTGTTGTATCCAATTGCTATAATAGTGGGAGGAAATCCTACCTTGGGAACTAAGATACAGAAATGATGAGTTACGTGTAAGGAGTCAGACATAGCTTATTAGGACATGGCCCAGGTATGGGCTTTAGGCTTCAAATATTTTCTCTACCATGTAGTTGCTGTTTGCAATTTAACTCATCTCTTTAGACTTCTTCTTCCTTTATTATATAGGGAGGGTAATACCCTGTTAAGATGATTAAATGACTTATTATTTATAAGATGTTTAGAAAGGCCCCTGGGACATGGCTAATACTTAATATTTGTAATTATTATCATTACTTACTTGAAATTATTTTCATATTTCTTATAGGATTATAATTATGCATATGATATATGCCAGACATTGGTTTTGGCAGACAGAGGAGTGAACATGAGAGATCAAGGTCTTCACGAAACTCACATCCTAATAAAATCAGAGTATTTCTATCTACTTAGAGATGGTGAGTGGAACAGAAGATTAAAATGATTCCAGGCTGGGTAAGGAAGCTTGGAAGACTACAGTGACACTTCCTTTATGGGGAATGGTAATAGGTATGTGTGGCTTCTCTCACATAGATGCATATGGGAGAAGGCATATGAGGGAAAATGTGCTAAGGCAAAGGAAGGGAACTATCACTAACATATGGATGTTTGCAAACTTTCCCCTTCACTGCCCACTGAGAGGTCTCTGACATCATGTAATTCTTTTCCCTCTTTCAGAAATTCTAAAGTGAGTTCTCCTCTGACTGGTAAAAGGTGAAGAGATTTTATAATAAAAAGTAAAGTGATAAAGAAAAAGAAAAGTAGAGTGATGTAAAGAGAGATTAGGAGTAAAATTCTCAAGGTCAGAGGATGAGTTTTTATGGATTTGAGAAGAGCAGAAGCTGTTAGGAAGTAGTAACAAGGTGCAGGTGTATAGCTATCCAGTAGTGAAAATGTTATACAATAAAGACCTGTGCGGAGATGAATTGCATATATGTCATCCTGACCATATGACATAATGTGCATTGATATGCTTTTAGTTGGTAAGTCAGAAGTCTTGCGTGGGTTCCCTGGTGATCCTTCTGATGTATGGCCCACTGTAGGAACTCTTTTGGAGGGATTGAGAGAAACAGCTTTCATGGGAAAACATGAGTATACCAAAACCCTACTGTTGTTTTCTTTAACCACCATTATATGTCTTCTGTCAAACAAACCATGTTCTATGAAGATCTTTGGAGGTATGTTTTTGTCTTGTTACATCTGAAATATTTTGGTTAAATTCACTACTTGTATAGATCAACAAAGATGCTATTTCAGATTAAATAAAAAGGTTTTATGAGTTCTAAACAAAATTATGAAAGGGAGTGCCAGAAGAAGGATTTGAACTTCAATCTGTATAAAGGAGGTGACCTAGTGAAGTGTTAAAAGCATGAAATTTGAAGTTAGATAAATCTATGTTCAAATAAATTTTTGCACTATCTAGTTACAGAATTGGGCAAGCTGTAAGGATCTCTATAAAAGAGAATAGTAAACATTAATTCAGGATTAGGATCAAGTGGGATAACATATATGGAGTACATTGTAATATCTGGCATCCAAATGTATTGTTTATCAGGACTGAAATGTGGGGTTAGAGATGAGGAAGAATAAGACAGGGCTACAGATATATATTTGAAGAAATGATGGTTAAAGCTATGAATAAGAATAGGGATCAACATGTGGTCACTTGTTTTGGTGAAGAAAATTTCATTAGAATACAACTATGCTCATTCCTTTAAGTATCCCTGATGGCTGCTGTCATGCTACAATAGCAGAATTGAATAGTTGTGACATAAATCACATGACTCAGAAAATCTATAAAATTTGCTACCTGGCTCCTAACAGAAAATGTTTGCTGAACTCTAGACTACAAGAGGCCTGAGACTACATATAAGAATGTCTACATGTAAGGATTTTTTTTCTCTCATCTTTGGGATATCATTAGTATTTCCACTTTATAGAGAGAGACTAGCAGGATCATGATAGCATTCTACTAAAAGGAGAGTAAAGACCAAAGTGTATCCTTTCACCAAGTCCAAGTCTTGTTTCCTTTGTATCAACGAAACAAGCAGAGGCAGAAAACTCACCTTTCTTCAGCATTCAGCTTTTCTAAGGAGTCTAAGAATTTTCTAGTCATAAGAAGATTCACAAATGTAAAATTCCAGAAATTTCCTGCAACTGAGGCCAAACTAAAACCATTAGGGGTTTATTTGTCAAAAACCCATGCGCATAGATTCCAAAACTGTCACAATACACACACTGTTTTAATAAAAATATATGAAAAGACAGTGATAGAGTTCAACACTGTACTGTAAATCTCAAGCTTCACTGAAGATGTGAAATGATAAACAGATTGGTTTATGTGATAGTGTTTTTAATCCACTTCTTTAGAGTCCAGCTTAATCCTATTATCTCCAGCCTAGAAGACAGAAACTTAAATTGCAAAAGGAAATTTGCTGAATTTCAAGCAACTGAACTAACTATTCCAACACATGGATGGTCCCCTAATGTTTGTATATCTAATATGGTCTCTACAACTCTCCCATTAAATTCAGTGAATGGGTAGCTAAAGAGACATCTTCCCTAATTCTGTGATATGTTCACTAGAAGACACCCTTGAGGATGGCATTTTTGGCTTCAAGTTCTCATAGATTTAATGTTTGTACACAAACTTTAGATCTCATTGCCACATCCTGACTGAGAATGCTGCTTCTTGATAATACATAACCATTTGGACATCTGTTCCTACACAAATATTACTCTGATTCAAAAAGATTTACCAAAGCATACTTAATAAAAATCATCTTAGAGTTGAAGCATCAAATAAAAAAGGTAGTTTAAAGAAACAAAACTGCTATCTGATTTGGTGATTTCCTACTGAATTAGTTTCATGGCCATCTCATATTTAGATTTTATTTGAAAGTGTTTTCATTTGAAAGATTTTCATTTAAAAGCCTATAATACTTGAAAATAACTGAGATAAGTTAGAAATACCTTATCCATTTTATTGATATGGAAAGACCTGGCATGACTTGAGCAAGTCATTTTTGTTTTTATTTTCTTAAATCCTTTGACCATAAAATATATAAATCCTTTTCCCAGAATACTCAAGCATTATGCTTTCATCTATGCATCTTGATGTGTCCAAAATGAAGATTTGTTTTGATTTTTGCCTACTTGCTTAAGACCACAGATGAAAGTGAAAGAAAGTATGTGTCTCTGAGAGTTTATAGGAATACGTTAATGATGATTTTACATACAGTTCATTCCAGATTTTTCTGAAGTCTAATCACAGATGAATTTCAAGATGCAATTCTAGTTGAAGTTATAAAACATAAAAATAAAAAAAAACCCTCAATAAATCTTGTTTAAAAAATCCAGGAAGAACATTTATCATGCATGCTGTTCATACTCTCCAATCACCACCTTTGGAATCCCCAAGCAATAATATGAACTAACCACCTTCATTTGATTAAACAAAGGTTACCTATTAACTGCCAAGACCAACTAAATAAAAATCACATCGTCCTAATGTCTCTCTCTCAGCAAGGAGTTGTATAAATTCTAAAGCCAAATTGATTCTGGTACATTTGTAGGAGAAAACTGCTAGTAAACAGTGGGAAAAATCAGAATGTATTATAATTTTGTAAATATATATTTTTTAAAATAACTATTTCCCAAACTTTACAAATCATCTAGTTTCAGCTTCACAGGGCACTGCTCTGCAGTTCTCCCCAATATTCTTTTTTTCTTAGGAATGGCCACACTATGTCATATGAAGTGTCCAAAGACATATTTGGGAAGCTGAACACACCATTTTCTGCAGTAGCAACATGATAGAAATACATTTCAGACCCGATACAGGTAGTTTAGTTTATCCTATTTTTATTTGCCTATGTATACCAGCTGCTGCAGCTTAGATTTCTCTAAGGAGAGAATGAAATAAGAAATATAACTTAAAAGTGTAAGCTGTGAGCAGTTGAGGTTTAATTCAGAAATTTATAGATTCACTGCTGCAATAAGCTCTAAGGAGTACATCTAATATAGTGCATTTTGGCAGCATCACTCAATGTGCTGTAGTTAAGGGCTTGTCAGCATTTCTATTTTAAACCCCTCTTTTCTGGTGTTTATGATTTGACCATTAAGAATCACTGGGGCTTGAAAAAACAGTTTGTGAAGATTAAGTTCAGCAGCAAATTGTACCATGTTCCATTCTGAGCAGTAGAATGAACAGCAAAGTTCTGTGAAAGGACTGAAAGGAGTCGACTAAGTTAGGACATCACCTTGTTAAAGGAGGGGAGGGAGAACTCTCCAGCTTCGGTTCTTATGTAGATTGTGTATGAGATGTTCCAATTATGTGGTTATAAGTGGGAGTACATAACAAGAAGTTGAGTTTGGAATTAGGAAGAAAAGTCAATTGAAAAATGAAGAAAATCGTTCTTTTTTTTTTTTAAGATTTTATTTATTTATTTGAGAGAGAGACAGTGAGAGAGAGCATGAAAGGGGAGAAGGTCAGAGGGAGAGGCAGACTCCCCGTGGAGCTGGGAGCCCGATGCAGGATTAGATCCTAGGACTCCGGGATCATGATCTGAGCCGAAGGCAGTTGCTTAACCAATTGAACCACCCAGATGCCCAGAAAATCATTCTTTTTCAAAGCTTTATTGTTATAGGTGATACATATTTATCGAAATAAGTGATATAAGTGATACACATTTGATAAGGTATCCCTTACTTAATAGGGGAATGCTACGGCGTGAACTATAGTGTTAAGCTTTTGGGGCATGGGTTATATAGAAATGAGATATATTAGTATGTGTCATCTTATTTTTTCTAGGAGTAGGAGCTTTGTGCTCCTCTGTAGTGTCTGTCCATAAACTACATAGAGATTTACATGCCATCTCAGAGTGTCAGCTCTGAGTTTATATTCCAGCATTAGACCAGAAAAACACACAGATGACATAAAATAAACAAATACCTTTGTGTGTCTTTACTTCTCTGACTACAGTGGCAAGAGAGGAAAGCTCATATTGGGAGAAGTAAGAGCCAACAATTAGATATCAGAGTACAGAAAGGGGCAGAAAAAAAAAATCCCCTAACTGTAGTAGTATTGTCCATGGTTCCTGCAATAAACTGTTTTTATCCAATTGTCATGGACACCAGTTGGGTTGAATTCACTCCCCTTTTTCAGTAAAGTACCATGACACCAGGTCCTTAAATTTCCAGTATATATACATAAAGCATGATTCTATTCTTTGGCATCCACTAATCAGTCCAGGTGGAACCTCAGGCCTGAGGGGGGTCAACTCAAATCCTTCTCCTGGGGATTTGGAATTAGGAACAACAGAGAGGCAGAGGATATTTTGTAGAGAGAAAGAAGGGAGTAGGGAGATGGAAAGATAATAACAGCAGAATCCCAATAGGTTCCTGCTTCTGGTTTGTTCCTGAGGACCAGCTGCCTCTCTGTTCTTGGATTCTCCTGATAGCCCAATGTCTATGAAATAAATCCCCTTCTTTTATTAAAGCTTTTTAGGGCACATTACTTAAACTGAGATCCTAACAAATTCACAAGTTAACAAGGTGATACTAATATCCAGGCAGTTATTCCATTTTTTAACATCTTAAGACTTGACTCATTTCTGATTTCTCATATTCTCAACTTTTCTACACTGGGTATCATATTGATGAACTATTCTTGATTTTCATGTTTCATTCAAATGTAGTTCAAATATAGTGAAGTTTATTTTTATCATGATTTTTCTCATTTCTCTGATTGTCTATTAGTTTAATTTTTTCCTACTTTGCATGTTTTCCTTTGAGATTTGAACCCAAAAGACTTTGGGGTGCCTCAGATGGTTAAGCATCCAACTCTTGACTTCAATTCTGGTCATGATCTCAGGGTTGTAAGAATGGAGCCCAGCCTTGGGCTCCACACTGGGCTTAACACCTGCTTAAGATTCTCTCTCTCCATCTCTCTCTGATCTATATCCCAATCCCTACACACTTTCTTTCTCTCTTTAAAAAAAAAAAATTAAAAAAAAAAAAACAACTTAAAAAAAGACTTAATAGTTACTTGGGATATCAAATCTCCAGTTTAATTGTAGTCTAGGTTTGGATTCTTTTTTTTTTTTAAGTATTTATTTATTTATTTATTTGAGAGTGAGAGAGAACATGCAAGCCTGCACCAGCGGGGGAGGTAGCAGAGGGAGGAAGAAGCAGATTTCCCACTGAGCAGGGAGCCCCATGCAGGGCTCAATTCCAGGACCCTGAGATCATGACCAAAGGAAGATGATTAACCTACTAAGATTCCCCATTTGGATTCTTTTGACAATAAAAGACAAAAGTAATACATAAATAATAAAAACCTCAACTAGAATATAAATAAGCAAATAAATATTAATTAATTAATTAATTGAATTTTCAAGCCTAGGCAAAAAAAAAAAAAAAATAGTGTGACTACTGGGCCAACCAGATCTAGCTACATTTTTTTTTTTCTTTTTAAGAGAGAGAGAGAGCATGAAAAGGGAGAAGCACAGAGGAAGAAGGGGGAGAGAGAGAATCTTAAGCAGGCTCTATACCCAGTGCAGAGCTCAACATGGGTCTTGATCCTATGATACTTGAGATCACTACCTGGGCCGAAATCAAGAGTCACTTAACCAACTGAACCACCCGGAAACCCCAAGATCTAGCTCAAATTTAAGCCCCCTCTTTGGCAGCCCTCAAATGCTCTAGTTGCTTTGAACAAGGTAGCAAAATGACTGAAGTAATTTCAGCATTCCTACAACACAGTATTTCACCTAAAAGAAAACAGAATCATTTCCAGTAGTTTCTGAAAAAGGCATGGGACCCTGGCACACTGCTGATGAGAATGTAAACTGGTACAGCCACTGTAGAAAACAGTATAGCGGTTCCTCAAAAAATTAAAAAGAAAATTACCCCCATATGATCTAGTAATTCTGCAACTGAGTATTTACCCAGAGTTTGAAAACACTAATTCAAAAGGATGTATATACATACCCCTGTGTTTATTACAGCAGTATTTATAATAGCCAAATTATGGAAGCAGCCCAAAAGTAGACAGATAGATGAATGGGTAAAGAATGACTGTGTGTGTATGTGTGTGTGTGTGTGTGTGTGTGTGTGTTGGAATATTACTTGGCCATAAAAAAGAATGAAATTTTGCCATTTGCAACAACATGGATGTAGCTAAAGAATATAAATGCTGAGAGAATTAAGTCAGTCAGAGAAAGACAAATACCAGAAAGACAAATACCATATGATCACACTGTTATGTGGACTTTAAGAAAAAAAAACTTTTTTGAAAAAAAAAAAAAAGAGAGAGAGAGAGAGACAAACCAAACAACAGATTCTTGACTATAGAATGAAAACGGATGGTTACCAAAAGGGAAGGGAGGAAGGATGAGTCAACTAAGTGATGAAGATCAAGAGTACACCTATCTTGATGAGCACTGACTAATGTATAGGATTGTTGTATTACCATATTGTACACCTGAAACTAATTTAGTAATACATGTTAACTAAAATAGAACTAATTTTTTAAAAATGGCATAGGTGGGGTACCTGGGTGACTAAGTCAGTTAAGTGTTTACCTTTGGCTTAGATCGTGATCCTGGGGTCCTACAATCGAGACCCTCCCCTCTGCCTTTCCCCCCTGCTTGTGCTTTCTTTTGCTCTCTCTTCCACTTGCTGTCAAATAAATAAATAAAATCTTAAAAAAAAAAAAAGTCATGAGGTTCCTTTTTATGATTTGCCCCACACTAAGTCAGGTGACTATTCATGCCAAAAAGGATGAGATGTGCAAAATTGGCCTAAATCAGTAATGGACCTGGCTTTTAAAGTTAGGAAAAGGATAATTTCACCCTATATGCCTTTCTGATGATAGAAGAGAGACAACTTCTTAAAGAATAATCAAAACGTACTTGATGATATAAAGAGGGAAATGGTGTTGGAAGACAACCAGCAAATGTCTATAACACCATATGTATGCATTGTTTCCCCAAAGTGAAGTTAGTTTAGAGTACTTGGATCAACTGGTATGAGTTTTCCATTTGTGAGAAGACGAATCCTGGCCAGCCCACAGAAGGAGGAAGATGCAGGATATGGGAGCTCCTGTGGCAACATAGGTAGTAATTAAACAAGCAGAGAAGAGTGAGAATACAGATCACTAAAACCAAGGCTGGAGAGGCAGAGTTCTGCTAAAGCAGAACACAGCAACAGCCACAGTTCTGGGAGAACAGGAGAAATCCAAATATGGATCTGAGCTTTCCTGACCTCAGGAGACTGAAAAAGATCAATGCCCAAAGGGGAGAGACTCTGAGAAGGTTTCACTTATTAATACGCAGAATATTATAATTTATAAGAGTGAAGGACTGGTACATACTTAAGAATGTAAGTTAAATTATACGAGATGACAGATGTCTTTACTCATGTCTTCAGTCACCTATTTTCACTGTGTGTTTGTTTACTCTTTACACTTTACTGTGCCAGGTCTCAAGCTGGCTCCAGAAGACACAAATATAAAACATACAGGAGCCTGACCTCATGATGCTATAGGCTAGGGAGCTTATAATTACTTTGTAAAAAGTACCCTAATAAATATCTGCCCAGGTGACTCTGAGATCAAACAAGAAGAGCAGCTAATTCCTGGATATTTTAGAAAGCTTTTGGCAATAGGGATGCTGAGCAGAATCCTGAGAAATTCGTAAGAGGCAGGTAAGTCTGGAGAGTTGGGAAAAGTGTTCTAGACAGAGGGACTGTCTTTGTGCAGATCTTTACATATAGAGCAGTTCAATCATGTTCCCATTTCTCCTACTGGGGACAGAAAGTAATAGCGTGTATTCAGAGCCTCCAAGAAAAGAAATAGGTCTGATCTTCATGAGTTGGGATCTGAGAATTCATAAGTATTCCACAGTGGTCCTCAAGGGGTCTGTGAACTACACCCAAAGTGTATTCAAAAATGTATTTATATGTAGGAATCTTTTATCTGAACAAAAGTTTTAGCATAATTATATAACTCTAGAGGGGTCTATGGCATACAAAAAGTTTAAAAAGAGAAAACTTTAAAAAAGAATAGAAAATCTCTGGCAGGTCTTCTAGAGGAAAAAGGAGAAGATAGATGATTAGCGCTTTTAATGACTGCCAAGTATCAGGCAACACGTACCCTGCACAGGATGGGGAGGGGGTGTCAAGAGTCAAGAGTGTACATTCCAGCTTGAGGCTCATTAAAGGCCCTTGGTAGTAACTAATGTAACCCACCAAAAGGGTCCCAACTCTAGCTCCTTAGATGTTACTTTACTTTTTACGCCCTTTAAAAAATTATTTAAATTCAATTTAGTTAACATACAGTGTATTATTAGTTTCAGGGGTAGAATTTACTGATTCACCAGTTGCATATAACACTCAGTGATCATTCCATCAAGTGCCCTCCTTAATGTTGGCCACCCAATTACCCCACCCTGCCACCACGCTCCCCTCCGGCAACCCTCAGTTTGTTTCTCACACTTAAGAGTCTTTTATGGTTTGCCTCCCTCTCTGCTTTTATCATATTTTTTCTTCCCTTCCCTTCCCTTATGTTCATCGATGCTTTGGTTCTTAAATTCCACATATGAGTGAAATCATACATTACTTGTCTTTCTCTGACTTATTTCACTTAGTATAATACCCTTTAGTTCCAACCATGTCATTGCAAATGGCAAGATTTCATTCTTTTTGATGGTTAAGATTCCATTGTGTGTGTGTGTGTGTGTGTGTGTGTGTGTGTGTGTCTATGTATGTGTATATCCATTCATTCTTTATGCATTCATCTGTCGATGGACATCTGGGCTCTTTCCATAGTTTGGCTATTTGGACATTGCTGCTATAAACATTGTGGTGGTGCATGTGACCCTCCAGATCACTATCTTTTTACCTTTTAAAAACTTTGATTCTCGATTTAAGACACATTTTTTCTATAAACTGCCTCCAGGTTCTTCATTCACTTCCTAGATTGTCTTGTCTCTTTGGAACGAGTTTCCCCGGTGTTTTGTTTTAGGAGACAGGAAGAAAATTACAAGCAACCCTTCTTGGTTGACTTCAACTGCTGTTATAGTTCAATGAGTTTGGACATAGAATGAGGATGGCTCCAGTGTGTCCCACTGGTGACTGACTTGTTCCCATGAAGGTCTTCTAGGAGCTCTGAGGAGACTGGTTACCTCTCCCTACTGAACACCAAGCAGTGACACCATGACCCCTCCCTGTTTACCACGCAGTGTAGTCCTGGCATTTTTCTTCTGTTCTCTATGGAGACATAATAGATCCACATTCTAGACTCCCTGGGAGCCGGAAAGTGTGGTTCTAATTCTCTTTCCATCTGGCAGTTCCCTACCAGACCAGCCGATTTCAACTTTCTTTTCTTCTGCACGAAGTGTGAAAAAAGACTTTGCCAATTCTGATGCCTAACCAGACACCTAAATAAGGAATGAAATTCTTATCTTTCCTTCTCGAAGAAAATCCCAATATCTATGAGGGTTTTCTGTTTTTCTTTAAATCTCCTTCCAACCTCCATTTAAATAGGAGAAAGGGAACATTCTGCCTCCTGCTTCTTATAGAAGAAAGGACGGAGCATTTGTCCACCAATAATGCAGTCCTCACAAGGTTGAGGTGATGATCTGATGGACATCAATTCTGGCATCTCTCAACCAAGGCAGTGGAGGTTGCTGATTTCAAATGCTGATTACTCCTACAGAATACGGCATGCTTTGTTACTTTCAGCATACTTTTAAAATTGCCTTGCCTTCTCAAAGTGCTCACAGTTGGGCTTTCTGTTTATCTTACCTACAGGTTCAACCTTGCACAAATTCACTGGACAGTACAGAAGGAGAGAAAACACCAGTGTATTTTAGACATGATGGAGTGGGGGAGATTTAAGAATTAAGCCTCTTTCTCTCTTTTTGAAGTTATATATAAAGCCTTAACATAGATCCATGTGTCATTATTTCTGAGATGTAGACTTTTCCTAGTTGTTATAATAGAGCTTTGAAGCAGTAGAGAAATTAAATTGATGTTTCAGACACATTGCCTTAGGACACACAGTCTACAGAGGGTCCTTGTGAGCCAGGAACTAGGGATGGGTAGCTAAAGAACATTATCACTGTGGTAAAGTGATAGGAGTCAATGTGGAAAACATTGAGTCTCTCTTGAGTTGGCATAAGGAATGGGTTGAACCATGGTCACCAATAGACCCAGGTCTGTTTTTCTTTTTATCTGAGTATACTGCAGACTACCAGGAGCCAAACATTCTATTTACCACCAGATTTGTAAATGTGCATTACTAGGGTTTCATTTTGTCCTCTTGCAAAGACCGAAATGCTGGCTTACTCTTCTTAGTCTGCCCCCGAGTAGTGAGGAGTTGCCAAGAAATCACAGACTAAAGGCAGACTGCTGCTTGTTTTCCCTTCTAAAATGGCTGTTCTGCAATCAATTCGTAAACTACCTCATTTTGGATTCCAGTGGAAAATTGCCATTTGCCACTTGCTGTCCCTAACTTGCTCCCCATTTCTCATTTCTACTGTGGGAGAAAATCACCTTAAGTCTGGGTGAAAAGCAGAACTTGCTACCCACACTCAAGGCTGAAAGCACTGCATGCTCACTTTTCTCAGTGCCTCTTGGAAACCAGAGCACAAACACAACCAGCCTTGGCTATTCAGATGCACTTGCGCTGAACTTTGATAGAAAGAAGCAAGGTGGTAGGGGGTGATGGCTAAGCCAGTGGCAATACTGAATCTCCAGGGCCAGCAGCTTCTGATTTTTCAGTGGGGCTTTAAGTGTCCAGAAGCAATGACAGTGGAATCAGATGTGCTCAGCCTCCAAGCCACAACAGCTGTGGCATCATGTCCTCCCAGGCCCCTTCCTTTTTTTTTTTTTTTTTTGGTAAAGTATTTTTTCAGTGGACTTAGCTACTGTTTGTCTCCCTGGTCCCAACCAATTTCTGAGCCTGGTTCTCCAGCATTCCGGGTGATTCTGAAAACTATCCAAAATCCTATATTGATTGTATCAGCCACAGACAATTTTTGACTCTTGCCACTGAAATTTTTCTTAACTTGGCTTAAAAGGAGCACTAGATTCTGGCTGGCTGGGTAAATTTTTACTATCAGCTCATGGGGTTGACTTCTCTCTCCAGTGATTTTCATATGCAGGGCTATATTCCTTCTAGTCCATCTTGTTAAAGAAATATTAAACCCAAGAAATTACAGAAATAGAAGATAGAAGAATAAAATGAATAGAGTAATAATTATTAGCTAAATACTTTTTTGTTAAGGAAATATTTTAAAAATTTGATTAGGTTTATGTGGGTGATGAGCATATTATATTATTTGTAGAGATTATTTTACAAATATATACATGTCAAAACTTATAATGAAACATTTAAATATGTACCAATTGTTGTATGCCAATTATACCTCAATAAAGCCATTAATGCTTTTTATAACTTGCAAATGCATTATTAGTAAAATTTATATTTAACATTTGTAAATATTTATGCTATATAAATCATAGAAAGAAAAGTTTTGCAGAAGAATTTGAAAAGCATACCAGATAATTGAGAAATTTTAAGTGATCATTTTGACATCTTTAGTTGCCCAAAGATATCACTTGAAGAGTTTAAGAGTCTTCTCAATAAAGCAATTTTCTTCTGAGCAAGAAAAACTGCAAATCCTGCCTGGCAATCACAGCTAGAGGGTGACTTTTTCTTGTTTAACATTAACAATTCCACTAAAGAAAGCTACAATATTTTCATGATAAATCAAAGCAAACATGTTATCAATGTGTAATTATATATGAACACAAATGAAAATCTAAACACCAGCTAGCCCCTACAAATGACCATAGATTCCCTGTCCTGGCTAATATAAGTAACTTCTGGCTCTTTGCCAATCACAGCACAAGCGTCACTCCATTCTTCTCAATTTCTAGAAGACAGTTATTATCCCTGCTTCTTTACAACATCCACTCCAGAGCAAACCCCTGCTAGTAACCTGAATAATGGCCAGTATCACTTTTCACAAGGTCCCATCCTAGAGCAAGTCCTCCTTAACACCCTCTCACTGAGACATTCCCCAGCTCCTATAGAGTGCTTTCTCCATAGCAATAAGCCAATCAGTACAAACTTGTTCAATTACAGGTATGTTTCTGATGATCTTTGGTTGAAGGACATTATCACTTGAATATAAATTCTGCTTAGCTTTAAAGTGTATGAATGAAAAGTACATCTGCCCTTATCATTAATACTTACTTTTCAGGGATATTTTTTCTACCAAGATAACATACAATGAGGACTATGCTCCACAAAATTTTCTCAAAATTACAAAACTTAACATTACATAATAGGTAATTATTTTTCTAGTCAGCCCACTAGAAATCAGGATTTTAAAACCTCACATTTTGCCAAGGGCTTTTTATAAAAGAGATATTTTTCCCTGCTGCCCTCTTGTTACAGTATTAATTTCAGAACCATAAAAGAAAATTATACTTGTCAGGAGGCAGCTGCTATTCTGTTGCTTGAATGTCATGTTGCTATTTAGATTTAACTTTAACTGTAATTTTTAAGTTGCAAAGGGAACCCAGACCGTTTTTCTTTTATATCCCCCTAAAAATTGCTATTGAATCTTTTGGTCTAAAGAGAATTTATTTATACAAAAGATAAGCTTATGTTTTTACCATAAAGAATCTGAAGAAAATAATTCTGCTGGCCTAAAAAAAAAAAAACTGAATTTGGTAAATATCACATTAATATTACTATAATTTTTAGATATTTCTGGGTTGGAATGTAAATATATAGCAACAATTTTCTTTGGTAATCTTTAAAAGTAAATACCCAGGTAAGAATAGGTATAGATTTCTCACTGAAGTTAAATTTTAAGCTGAAGAAACATGCTTTAGTCTTTCATCAATCATTCTGCCAGCAGCTATCAGCTTTGTACCAATCCTAATAAATTTTACAGAACCACAGAGGTCCCCAGCCTGAAAGTAAGAAGGTTGGAGTGTCCCTGGGCATGGCTCAAATAGAGTGACTTATGATACTCAACAGAAGAAAAGGCACACTTTTTTTTTTTTTTTGAGTTTTCTTTATGTCAAAGCTGGATTCTGAAAACTTCTCAGGAGGTCTTTAAGATACACAAAGTATTTGCAAATGAGTTCAGGTAGAGAATTGGAAACATTAGTTTTTTTTGGTAAGAAACTATTTTCTAAATGTAGGTATGCTATGCATTCTCACAGATAAAGTTGAAAGAGGTTTATAAAGGCAGAAAAAAAATTAGAATATAGTCTATGTTCACAGAGAATGCAATTTAAGTAATCCAGATATATTAAAGTGCTTTGATTCTTAGCAAATATAATTTTCCTGAGTTATTAATCAAGGAGAGAGAGGAGTTTTTTGAATAAGGAGAAATGTCAAAGGTCATTTCTTATGGAGTACAAATGGTTTGATCATTAAAAGCTTCCATTAGTGACTCTTAAAGTAACTCAGCTACTGATTCACAATTCTTAGTGCACATTAATTAATATTTTCTTCTCTATAAATATTACATCAGTAGTCTAGCTCATAATACATCTTAAAAGGAGCTAGCAAAATAATTTTGCATTGGTCTATAAAGCTATCTAAAATACTTTCTCAATGAAGATTGATAGACACTTAACATCTTTTAAATTTAAAACTGTCTCCCTGATCCTGTGCACTTTGCCCCAACTTCCTTTTGGTTTCTGCTACATTAACTCATTAAGTCTCCAGACCTCTTTTCAGTGTTTCTCAGTTGTTTTTCTTTTTGTGTTCCTTCAACTGCGAGGGCCCTTCTGGCCTCTACTTTTACCACAGTCTCTTTAGCTGATATCCTACTTTCATATAAGTTGTCAGTATTATCTGACTTCCAGGTAGGTGATAGGAGTGGGCTGAAAAGATACTTCTTGTGTGATACATATTCTATTAGAGAATATGTAGATAAATATGTAGATTTAGGTGACTGCCATTATCACATCGGAACCATAATTTGTTTACTTCTTTGTTTACTTCTTTTTAACCATAACCCAAAGACTGAATAAATAAAAAAAAGGAATAAAGATAAACCAAAATGCGAACAATTCAAGGTTTATTCTTCTTGCAACAGATATTTCCCCAAAAACAGTGCCTACCCCAAGGTAAAGGTCAATAAATATTTATTAAATGTTAAGCAAATGCTAAAGGAAAAAAAAAGGTTCATCAGATTTATATTCTCATAAACATTTTCATATTAAGCTAAATGTGTAAAAGTCGCGTAATATTTAAGGGAAACATAAATACCAAATCGCAACTCTAAAACCCCAGAGTTTCCTCTATCCTTCCCAAAAAAGAGTAAAGAGAGACTGTAAAAGGAGACATATACCATAAATGTCAAGTGTTTCTCAGAAAACCTCTTCTTGAAAAATAAATATTTTTGCCATTAAAATTTTTTAAATTCCTCCAAAATACTCTTTTTATTGTAAGTATAAAGTTTCAGTGATAATCAATATAGAAATTTCTCATGATATTCAGTCTAAAACAAACTTAGTGACTTTATTAATAAACATTTTGCAATCTATATGCAATCTATGTGCAATATTGACACCCACGGTAGGTCTATAGTATTTTATATTAGCTATGTGTTTCTCGTTACTATAAAGGTTAAAAGGAATATACTAGATATATATATATATATATATACCTTTTTTAAAATAATATACATGTAATTTGTTCCTTTCTAAAAAAAAATCTCTGTAAGTCTTTTAGACATTTCTGTGAAAGTACTGCTAAACTGGGAAGATGAATCAATTCTAATGAGTCAATTTTCATTTTATTTTTATCCAGTTCCTTTTGAGAAAGAGATCTCTAATCATCACCATAAAAATTACTAATAAAAGAAAGAGAAATATATTTTGAAATGAAATAATTATAAATCCATAAGAATAATATTCTAACAATTAGAGTTAACATATCAGTTATCTGCTTGTCTACTCTGCTTTTAGGCATGGAAACTAATATTAGTTGATTTGTTAATGGAGAACATTGACAATAATAAATAACCAAGATCTTATCGGATTCACACTGAAATATCATTTATATAATTTATAAAGTTGGGGGGTACATATATTTTTAATTCAGAAGTTCATCAAAGACAGACATGCTTGTCTGCATGCCATTCCAAGTTCCTTAGGGTATTATTTTGAAATGCTGTTTTTGGTTTTGTTTTCTTTTTGCTTTTTGTTTTGTTTTGGTTTTTATCTGACAGAGAGAAAGAGAGCACAAGTAAGGGGAAGGACAGGCAGAGGGAGAGACAGAAGCAAGCTCCCTGCTGAGCAGGGATCAACACAGGGTTCAATTCTAGGACCCCAGGATCGTGACCTGAGCCAAAGGCAGATGCTTAACTGACTAAGCCACCCAGGTGCCTCAATTTGAAATGCTGTTGATTTATTCATGTTGCTTCAATAAACCTAAAATAATGATTATGGTCAAACATTTTCAATTATTTTAAAACTACTACAGCTTAGTGATAGATTTTTTTTCTGTGTTCTCTCTTTTGTACCTTTTACACTGAGCTATAACTTGACTACTTTCTCAAGTTACTAATCTTATGTCAAGAATAAAAAGGAAAAACTAGGGTGCCTGGGTGGCTCAGTGGGTTAAGGCCTCTGCCTTCAGCTCAGGTCATGATCTCAGTGTCCTGGGATCAATCCCTGCATCAGGCTCTCTGCTCAGCAGGGAGCCTCCTTCCCCCTCTCTCTCTGTCTGCTTCTCTGCCTACTTGTGATCTCTGTCTGTCCAGTAAATAAATAAAATCTTAAAAAAATAATAATAAAAAATAAAATAAAAAGAAAAAACTAACACCAATGACAAAAATTCTCTCCCCCTGACAAAAACTGATGCACTTTGCCTCTTCTAAGATATTATGCACATGAATATAGTTAATACTATAAACAAAATTAAACTATGATAAAAAATAATTTAATGTCCTAGTTTTTTCAGCTGTTATACATCTGATATATTTCTGGCTTCATGACCTTAGCATGAATAGCAAAATTTTAACTTTTCTCATCTTCAAAACTCCTTCAAGTAAATATTTATGCACTATGTTTAGAAAATGACTTGCCCATTCACATGGCCTATGGGGTATAAGGTTTTCATTTATTTACAATATTTATGTTTTCAGGGAGTCTTTATTAAACAATTAAAAGATATATGATCAGGGCCGCCTGGATGGCTCAGTTTGTTAAGTTTCTGACTCTTGACTTTGGCTCAGGTCATGATCTCAGGGTCCTGAGATTGAGCCCTGCATCAGGATCCATTCTCAGCATGGAGTCTATTTGAGATTCTCCCTTTCTCCTTGCCCCTCCCCCCACTGATGCTCTCTGTGTATCTCTCTTTAAAATAAATCTTTAAAAAACTGTAAACTTTGTGCAGCAAAGGAAACAAAACAAATAAACAAAAGCAAACAAACAAAAAACTAGCCTCCTGAATGGGAGAGGATATTTACAAATGATATATCTGATAAGGGGTTAATGTCCAAAATATATAAAGAACCTATACAATTCAAAACCAAAGAATAAATAATCTAATTTAAAATGGGCAGAAAATATGAATAGACATTTTTATAAAGGAGATATTCATGGCCAATGGACACATGAAAAGATGCTCAATATCACTAATAATAAGGGAGATGCAAATCAAAGCCACAATGAGCTAACACCTCATACCTGTCAGAATGGCCCAAACTAAAAATATAAGAAATAAGAAGTGTTGGTGAGGATGAAGACAAAAAGGAATCCTCCTACACTGTTGGTGGGAATACAAGCTGGTGTAGCCCCGTGGAAAACAGTATGGTGCTTCCTCAAAAATTAAAAATAGAAGTACCATATGATCCAATATTCCACTCCTGGGTATTTACCCAAAGAACGCACAAACACTAATTTGAAAAGATATATACACCCCTACCTACGTTTAATGCAGCATTATTTATAATAGCCAAGATATGGAAGTAACCCAAGTGTCCATGGATAGATGAATGGACAAAGAAGATGTGGTATTCACACACACAGTGGAATATTACTTAGCCATAAAAACAAATGAAATCTTGCCATTTGCAACCCTGATGGATCTAGAGTGTGTAATGGTAAATGTAATAAGTCAGTCAGAAAAAGAGAAATGCCATGATTTCACTCATATGTGGGATTTTTTTTAAAGATTTTATTTATATATTTATTTATTTGTAAGAGAGAGAGAGAGAGACTGAGAGCATGCGCACAAACAGGCAGAGTCCAAGAGAGAAGCAGGCAGAGTCTGAGAAAGAAGCAGGCTCCCAAGGAGCCCGATGCGGAACTCAGTCCCAGGACCCTGGGATCATGACCGACTGAGCCACCCAGGTGTCCCTCATATGTGAGATTTAAGAAACAAACAACAACAAAGAAACAAAAAGCACTCTTAAATGTAAAGAACATACCAGTGGTTGCCAGAGGGAAGGGGAGGGGAGCGAAACAGATGAAGGGGATTAAGAATACACTTATTGAGCACTGAATAATATGTAGAATTGTTGAGTCATTGCATTATACACCTGAAACTAATACAATACTGTATGTTAACTATACCGAAATTCAAAGAAAAAATAACAACATAGCTGACAAAGCAATATACTAACTACATTATTAATAACCATGAAAATAAATTTTTAATCCATTGTCAAGCTTCTTTAAAAACTACTCAATGAATAGACAGAAGTAGCTACAGACAGTGTTATATTTGGGGACAATAACACCCACCATTGGCAGTGCAATTCCAAGTTACTGTTTAGTTCAACCCTTGTTGTTGGCTGAGAAGAAAACCAAGCAAGCACACCTGTCCTCTGGTGCCTTCTCTGAAAATCCCCGGGCCAGGAAAAAATGGCAAGGATTCCCAGGAAATCCTTCAATGTCACAAGCATCCTTAACATTTAAGGTACATTTGAATGTTTCTCCCTCTTGGTAGAATTACAGCAATAGCACATTTTTATTGTATTAAATATAGCTTTTAAATAAGTTCAAATAAGTTCTATGTATCATCTTAAGCCAGATAAATTTTACATTCCAGAACAAGAGGAACTTGCAATTTTTTATCAGTTCTGAGAAAAGTAAATTTTAAAATTGGTCTTTGAAATGTAATAAGAGAGAACTAACTGTGTATTTAACCTGACCAAACTACGTTAAGACAGTTACGACTGTATGTCATTACTGTCAATCATACTGCTGTCAAAGAGAGTGATATAAGGGCCAAGAATATACCTCCTTCCCTTGAAGTAACATCTAATTATAGACAAATGAGTTGAAAAAAAAAGTTGTTATTGCTCTAAAACTATAAGTGGATTTCAGTTAGTTTTAAGCAAATGAAAAGAAAGACTAAATTTTATAAAAGAGCTGAAACTGGAATGGTGCTACCTAAAATAAGGTATTATTGTCTCTAGTGGAGAATTTTGTTAGAAGAATACCATCTGGTGCGTTTCTAGACCACATTTTGACCTGGTATTTTTGCCTAATTGCTTTATTTTACACAATTGATTCTTATACTTGGGCCAAGAGAAGGAATTCATCACTGATGTTTGGCAAGTAATAAATAGAAGGAGTTAAAAGTGTCTGCCATTGGATTAGGAGGGAACATTATAACACAATAGAGAATAAATAAGTTATAGCAGGGAAGGAAAGCAAGAGGGCTAGGCCTGGGTATTCAAAAAGCAGATGAGAAAAATAGAAGAATAAAGACATGATGAGCTCTATATATGTGATAGAAAGTTCGAATGATAGATTAGAGACAAATTCAAAATACTTTTCTCGTTAAGCTATAATTTGGCTCTTTCAAGTTAGCAGCCCTATATCATGTATAAAATTGACCAAAACACATTTCTTTAAGATTATCACAATTGTACACAGCTAAGAATTGATAAAGTAGTTACTTCTAAAAGATCATATAACCCCAAATCACTAATTTCACAGTAAAATACAGCTGTCATTGAAAAAAAAAAAAAAAGAGGAAGTTTTAGTGTTCAAGCAGACATAACTTTGCTGGGCAGGAAGCTTGCAGATGTGTGTTCGAGCAATAAATACACAGTAGTATTAACCAGTGGCACTGTTGTGGACTTAATGGTATCCCCTCAAATTTATATGTTGAAGCCCTTAATCTCAATGTGACTGTATTTGGAGATAGGGCCTTAAGGAGGTATTCAAGGTAAAATGATGTTATAAGGGCAGAGCCCTAATCCAGTAGGGCCAGTGTTCTTATAAAAGCAAGAGACAGGGGTGCCTGGGTGGTTCAGTGGGTTAAGCCTCTGCCTTCACCCCAGGTCGTGATTTCAGGGTCCTGGGATCGAGCCCCGCATGGGGCTCCCTGCTCAGCGGGGAGCCTGCTTCCCCCTCTCTCTCTGCCTGCCTCTCTGCCTACTTGTGATCTTCCTCTGTCAAATAAATAAAATCTTAAAAAAAAAAAAAAAAAAAAGCAGGAGACAATAGAGAATCCAGTGCATTTTCACAGAGAAGCAGCCTGATGAAGACAAGAAAAGTCAGGTGTTAAAAAGCCAGGTGAGATGTTTCATCAGAAACCAACTCTGATAGAACCTTGATCGTGGGCTTCGATTCTCTAGAACTGTGAGAAAATAAATTTTTGTTGTTTAAGACATTCAATGTATGGTATTTTGGGGGGGCATCCTAAGCCAACTAGTAGAGATACAGAATTTCAAGAGAGATTAACTAGAATTGGGAATGTCACTTGGGGTCATGGAAGGATTATAGAACTAAGGCGCATTTAAGGATAAGACTCCACACTTTGGGCTCATTAGCACCATATTATAATCAGTAAAACCAATAATTATTTGGGACTCTGCAAGATTCTTTATACATAGAAATTGTTTTATTTAATTTATTAATGATTTTATGAAGTATGTATTATTTACCTCATCAAAGACCAAGGCTCAGAAAGAAAGAAAATTAACTTGGTCATGTTTCACTGGCATTAAGTTAGAGTCTAATCTTAAATCAAAGTCTCTAGGACTCTATAATCCGAATGTTCTGAAGAAACATTCTATTGAATTCTGAGAAAACATCTATTAAAGAGGCAAATACTTTGCCTGGGGCTCTGTAATCTGAATGTTCTGAAGAAATCTGAATGTTCTGAAGAATGAGGAAAACAACATTAGTTGTGTTTATGAAATATCATCATTCCAATTAAGAGGCCATATATTTTCAACAGTGAGAACTGGATGAAATTTTCTCTTTTGGCACTCTACATTTTACCTTGGTATTTGTCCTTTCATGATTGGAATTGATATATTTTTTTAAGATTTTGTTTATTTATTTGACAGAGATCACATGTAGGCAGAGAGGCAGGCAGAGAGAGAGAGGGGGAAGCAGGCTTCCTGCTAAGCAGAGAGCCTGATTCAGGGCTCCATCCCAAGACCGTGGGATCATGGCCTGAGCCGAAGGCAGAGGCTTAACCCACTGAGCCACCCAGGCGCCCCTGGAATTGATACTTTTGATGAAAACAGCTTTAGGAAAGATTTGAAGAATATCATTAGCTCTAAAATCCTTAGCAAAGTTATTAAAATCAGATTTTTTTTTTGCTATAACATTAAATTTTTCAAACACTCTTCATATTGTTTTTGTATATGTATTCAAAGCAAAACTAATATAATATTTTTCTGTTTCTGCTACTGCATGATAATTGCATTATTTCTGATAGAGGCAAGCTTTCACCTGAAAACACACTCTGATAAAGTATAGAATTTCATATAAATCTTTTTGGTCACAAATTTTATATAACACCAGACACTGACTATAAAAACTCTTAGTTTTATAATATAAAAGTCATATTATAGTATTTTTTATTAGTGCTACGATTCAGAAAGTTTTAAGAGGGGGCTAATTAATAGAACTTGATAGAATTATTATCAATAGAACTTATTATTATTAGAACTTGTACCTAGTTTGAAGTGCTCTCACTTCCAGCTGTAGAACTTATATTATGTCTGTGTTTTAGTTGTTTTTAAAATGCCACATTAAGGGGCACCTGGGTGGCTCAGTGGGTTAAGCCACTGCCTTCGGCCCCTGGATCGAGTCCCGCATCGGGCTCTCTGCTCAGCAGGGAGCCTGATTCCCCTTCTCTCTCTCTCTGCCTGCCTCTCTGCCTACTTGTGATCTCTCTCTGTCAAATAAATAAATAAAATTTAAAAAAATGCCACATTAAGAATATTTACTGTGGTTCTTTATGAATTAAATGAGATAGAATGTACATCTTGAAAAAGAACTTTGGCAAAGCTAAATGTGGGTAATACAATTCTCCTCTTTCTTGCCTTACTCATTTGCTTATCCTGTACATTTTCAGTATTTGGTCCTTACTTTTTTTAAATAGTTGGGGCATATAAAAATATACAAAAGAGTATATCAGCTAGAAATTGGGTAATAAAAAAAAAAACCCTACCACTTAAAATTGAAATCAAAATTGGTTATTTAACTCATGAATTTACAGGTCATACTTGAGGCTTAGAGTACTTGTTCTCTACTGCTGCTATAACAAACTACCATAAATTTAATGGCTTCAAACAGTAAAATATGTTCTTTTATAGTTTTGGTGGTTAGAAGTCAGAAATGGATCTAACTGGGCTCAACCGAAGGTGTCATCAGGACTCTCTTCCTCCTGGAAACTCAAAAGGAAAATTCATCTCTTTCCCTTCTCCAGTTTCTATAGCCGTGTGCATTCTTGGGTTCATGGCCCCCTCTTCTATCTTAAACGCAGTGAGTAGCATTATCAAAATCTCTTTCTCTCCTTCCCTGACCTTTGTGCCGTTCTCTCTTAAGAACCCTTGTGATTACACTGGACTCACCCAGACTATCCAGGATAATCTTCCCATTTTAAGATTCACAATTTTTAATCACAACTGCTATGTCACCTTTGTCATTTAGGTATTATTTACCTATGTGCAGGTTCCAGGAATTACAACATGCATATCTTTGGGGGATCGTTATTCTTCCTGCCATAGCTAAACCCTCTTATGGTTCTTAGTGGGTTCAGAGTCAGATAGCTCTGCTCGTGGGGTTTATTGCTGTCTTTTTTCCAAATGTCTCATCCCTCATGAGTTTATCACAAACCTGTAAGCACAAGGCAAACACTGTCATATTCACATGGTACTAGCAAAGTGAAATTGTCCATGATATGGATTCAGGGAAGCCATTAACTGGGACCTTTGATACAACCAGTCTACCACAGTGGGTCACCAGTATTTAAGTTTAATAAAAGAAAATATAATGATTTGCACAAAATATATTCATGATGCTGAATTTGTATCTGTTTTATCTACCTAGCTCCTATACCATAATGGCATTTTTTTTTTAAATTAAAAGGTACTTATACTTAGATAGGCATATCTGATATCTCTCAAGTTACCCAGGGGTCTATAGGTGGTGGTTGCTCTAGGGTTCAAATTTTAACTTGATTGTAGCTGGGCCCCTTCTTAGACTGAGGCAATCCCTCTTCAGACTACAATCTAATGATTCAAATACCTTGCACTTCTTTGTTAGTATTTGGATCCTGGACATTTACTTGAAAAAAAAAAATCTCTTTTGAAAGATGACAAGTGTCTATGGTAACTAAGTTTAACCAGTCACCAACTGTGTGCTTTTGAGCAAGTCACACAGTTTAACATGCTAAATGCCACCAGTGATCAGTTACAGTCTATACAGTGTGAATGTCTAAGGATCCATTTCTCCAGAGCAGCAGAACACACCCAAAAAAACTAAGAAGGAACTGCAGGATATATGTTAATATAGATTACTATTTACATCTTGGTGCAAAGATTATAGCAACTTTCAATTTAGCTAACTATAAGATTTTTTAACGGAATTTTATGTCATACATAACACACACACACATTTTATGATGGGACCTATGAATAAGTTGTATTTTTAAAGCTTATTATTTTTTTGATGACTGAGGAACTTCATGCCATATACAAAGATTTTGACTTAGCCCTAGCTGCTGAAGTTTCATGCTGAATTCCTTTTGCCTTATCTAGAAGACAGGACTAAGCGGACACACAGATCAGTTCAATCACTAATTTAATTGTGAACAAAACATTAGGAAACAGTATTTATTTGATATTGAACCTAATTTTATGAAGATGTGGAATTGCATATGATCCCTCTAACACTGATTCTAAAAACAACAACAAAAACAAAACAGTCAATTCAAAAATTTTAAAATTACTGCACTTGAGTAGCTAAATTAAAGAATATAGGTAAGATATGATTTAGCCTAATTCACCTTCCAAAATGAAGTTAGTTATACAGTGACAAATTTCTACTCTTAGGACAGTCATTTTAAAACATTTTAAGTATGTACTGTTGAAATAGATGTGAAAGTTAATTCTTGTTTCATTTGAATGTAAAGCCTGCCCTCTAGTGGCTCCAGACTAGTTAGTTTTAAATTTAGGAAAAAAACTAATGGAAGATTTTAAACATGGGTTTAGCTTTTTATTTTCTTTCAGGAGTAGCATGCGAAGAATATAAATCTTATAAACAAAATGTGTCCACTCCTCTGAAATGTATATATTATAAAGTATCTCTATTGTAAATACCCTTCCCAATTTTTTTAACCAAATATATTTTAAATGAACACAGATCATTCAAAGTTAAATTACAGCAAAATTTTGTGTTCATTTTCCACTTTACTTGTTAATAGCTCTACTAGTATTGTGGTTACTTAAAGTGAATAGGAAGTCATCCTTAGTATCATATGTTACCAGTTGTTTTGTCAAATTATGAAGAAATCTCTATTAATAAGATTGAGTCTCTTTTTTTTTTTTAATTTTTTATTTTTTATAAACATATATTTTTATCCCTCTTTTAATAAATTTTTAAGGTCCAAGTCACCACAGAGGAATTTAAAAATGTAATGGAAAGATAAAAAGTCTGGCTAGGGGCACCTGGGTGGCTCAGTGGGTTAAAGCCTCTGCCTTCGGCTTGAGTCATGGTCTCAGGGTCCTGGTATCAAGACCCGCCTTGGGCTCTCTGCTCAGCGAGGAGTCTGCTTCCCCCTCTCTTTCGGCCTGCCTCTCTGCCTACTTGTGATCTCTGTCTGTCAAATAAATAAATAAAATCAAAGAAAAAATATCTGGTTAAAAGATACCTGTTTAAAAAATAAAATAACAAAGGAAAATATTTAAAAATAAAGTAGTAGTTTGAAGTTCCAAAGTGCATTAAGCACATTGATTTATAATATTCAAATTTGTTTCTGCTGCACATTATGGGCTCAGTTTATTTGAAAAATTGTTTTCAAAGGATGTCTGAAAAATTTGTGTATGTTTCCTTTTCTTTGTTGAAATACATATCAAATGTTCCTTTAGGAAGGAACAATCATTTTTGTGACCCTGTGCTTAGAATAATGATATCTGTTAATAAACGCATATTTTCCTTGAAGTCACATGGCCAGTGTAACAAAAAATAAATAAATGAAGCTTTGGTCCATAATGGAGTTTCTCAGAGTTCTTTTTTTAAGTTTTTTTAGAATAAAAACTAAACAAGTTACCTGAATTTAGTCTGCAGAAACTATTATAAGTAATTTTTTGACAGTTTCTTTTATGCTTTATTCTTATTAAATTTATCTGGGTATAATTCAGAAATAAATACTGTATCTATCGAAAGAGCAAAATTACACTAAATAAAATAAGCTAGTCACAAGAAGAGCAAAATATGATTCCACTTACATGAAGTATCTAAAATAGTCAAACTCATTGAAGCAGAGTAGAATGGGGTTTACCAGGGTTACAGGGATGCAAAATGGAGAGTTGTTCAATAGCTATAAAGTTTTGGTTATGCAAGACTAATATTTTCAAGAGATCTGTTGTACAACATAGTGCCTATAATTAACAATACTGTGTGTGCAATTAAAAAATTTGTTAGGAAGGTAGATTTCTTAAAACGTTCTTAACACAAAACAAAACAAAACTAAAGGTGATTGATACATTACCTTGATTGTGTTGATGGTTTCACAGGTGTATGCTTAGGTTCGAACTCACAAAAATTGTATACATTAAATATGTGGGGTATTTTGTGTATCAACTATACCTTAATATGGCTGTTAAAGTCAATGGATCAATTGTACAACAATTCTAGAAATCAGAATCCTCTTCCAGAGGCTTCCAGATGTTGTTGCTGTTCACTTCGTGATTTTCCTGGATTGATTATCTACTGTTTGTATTCTTTGACCTGTGTGGCCACTGAAATCTAAGCTTGATTTGCTTAGTGGTCATCTAATGAATGAACAGAAATTTCCTTAAATGCTTAGATCAAATAGGTCTCTCGTTCTTTGAAGAGCTTTGCCTGCGGCTTAATTTCAATGCGAAGGCAGGCAGTTCTTCACTGTATTAGCTTTCACTGTCTGCTGGCAGAGTCTCGGTCAGTCAGAGGGAAGGTTTGGGGCCCTTCCAGTTCTTTTCTGGACATGTACATAGCCCTGGAAGTGGGTTTTTAGATTTCTTTTTAAATTTCTGGAATATGCCTTAGCTTTTTAAGCTCCATATAAAGATCTCAGTTTCCAATTTTTCCCTTTTATGTATTTTGGTCAGCTTTTGTTAACCCCAATGAATAATGCCACCTGAGACAGATGTGAAGTTATACAACGGCTGCTGATTGTCTCACATGCCGGGAGGGTTGACTCAGATGGAGAATTGTGACTAAGACCAAATAAAGACAAATCCTGAGAATGGTGCTTTTCAACATGCTGCCACATAGGTAAATTAGTGACAAAGCTCTGGGGATGCGACTTTGTGGGCACTCCTAACTCATTCTGCCTCAAACTGGTGGTTTGAACAGCTGTTATGTAGCAATTTTTAAAAAAATTATATATTTATTTATTTATTTGACACAGAGAGAGAGATCACAAGTAGGCAAAGAGGCAGGCAGGGGGGGGGACACAGGCTCCCCAGTGAGCAGAGAGCCTGATGTGGGGCTCAATCTCAGGACCCTGAGATCATGACCTGAGCTAAAGGCAGAGGCTTAACCCATTGAGCCACCCAGGTGCCCAGCAAATTTTTTTTGATAATTTTATTTATTTATTTATATTTATTTGAGAGAGAGACAGTGAAAGAGAGCATGAGAGGGGAGAAGGTCAGAGGGAGAAGCAGACTCCCCATAGAGCAGGAGCCTGATACAGGACTCGATCCCCTGACTCCGGGATCATGACCTGAGCTGAACGCAGTCGCTTAACAAACTGAGCCACCCAGGCGCCCTACAGCAATTTTTAATGTTATAAAAACATCAACCTCCCCCCCCCCCCCGCCCGGAAAATTGGTTTTGACATTTTTGCCAGTGTTCTGGCTGCTTTAGTGAAGAAGTGGATTTTCAGAAGTCTAATCTGCCATTCTGAAATCAAATTTCTTCAAGGGCTGAAAGTCCCACTGGTCCTTTTTGCCATTACCCTATACCTGTGAGTTAATTCAACAACATAAATTTATAGCATTCTCTTTTCCAGCATGCAATGATGCTTCCTTTATTCTGTCCAGATATTAAACATCTAAGTTTTGTCATATTCTATTTTTCTGCTAATATTACACAACTACTTTGTGCTGATCTCAAGAAAGGCTACTGGTTTCTGTATTTTTCACATGGCTACTATAATGAACCCTCTTACTAATTCTAATAGCTTTCAGCTTATTCTCTTGGGTGTCCAGTGGGATTCTGAACTTCCATAGGCAATCTCATACCTAATGTTTGCTCTCTATACATATTTTGCCATTAATTAAACTCACGCTTGAAATGAATTTAAGAGTTACTGTGATTTTGAATGCTGAGACATTTACCAGTGATTACAAGGACCTACCCTCCCATATCTGTCCTAAGTATGAGTCCAAATTTTGTGGCGAGAGCAGAAAAATCCTGGTGAGTAAGCTAGATAGTTCTAGTTTTGCCGAGTGGACTAGTCTAAGCAAATAAAAAGATCTGAAAAGTATCGTGATACAACTAACGTTGATCTATTCCCTTGAAGTAGAGCTTGTGTGAAACAGACCCAGGCTGACAGTGAGGAAAGTGAGGCACTTGCCTTAGGTATAAAATTTAAGAAGTTACCAAAATATCAATAATGAAGGTAAATATTTAATAAAATATTTAAGAAATAAATACAAATATTTATGATGAATAAAGCATCTTTTATTTATTTATTTATTTTTTTTTTTAAGTACAGACTTCCAAGCCTTATTGGAGCCTGAGCTAAAAGGAAAAATCAGTAACTGTCCTAATTACACGATCCTAGGCCAACCCCCCAAATAACAGTTATACCAGTAATTCTAGTGATGCATTGTTGTGATTTGGTTATATTTTTTAATTAGAAAAAATTCAGTATCATGAATGTGGCCCATTATATTAAAAATAATCATATATAGTTTTTCATAATTTCACTGTTAGAGAAGTATCTATTTATGGCATCCAATGGCACTTGGTGTGGGACAGAAATATTTCAAGACTTTTAGAAACATTATAGTGAGAAAAATTTCCAGGTGTTGCTCTCAAAGTCTAGAGTATATCACTTGTTTATGTATGGTCTCTGTGAAAACTGAGCAGATTACAATGAATAAGTATCTAAAACTGTGCCACTGAATACAATACATAAAAAAAAGTTTTGAATAACAACTTCATAATTTTAATTAAAATTAATTAACTGAGCTCTTATGATTCAAGCACCATTTCAACATTGGATATATGGTGCTGGACCATATACTCAAAACTTTCTGCTCTTATGGATCTTATATTTTTGCAGAGGAAAGAGGTATAAATAACATACGTGAAATACCTAGTGAATTAATGGTAATAATTATTAAAGAGAAAAAGTAAAGCAAGAATGTTGAATATGAAAGAGGTTCCCATTTCAAGTAAGGCCAAAGAAGATCTTACTGAGAACTAATATTTGTGTAAAACCTCAAAGGAAGCAAAGGAGAAAATCATAAGGATATCAGCAAGAAAAAATATTTTTACAAAGAGAAGAGCTAGTGCAGAAGTGTGAGAAGAATTGTGCCCAGCATGTTCAGGAGGCAACACAAAACCAATGCAACTAGAGTCAAGAGAACAGTGTGAAGGAAAGCTGGGCATGAGGCTATGGAGAGACTAGGGGTGTGGGTGGAGGGGGAGGGCATATAGATATTGAAGACATTTGAGGACTTTAAGCAGAAAACCAATAGGAGTTGGTAGCAATCATTTTTTTTTTCCTAATAAAACTTCTTTTTACAAAAAGAGGTCCCAAAGGATTTGGCCATTAAGCCATCGTTTGCCAATACCAGTTCTAGATCATATGCCAGGAATGTAGGAAGTACTTAAATACGCATGTATGATTTCCAAGCTATTTTAGTTAGAATATTATCAGGAAAGATACAGCAAAATTACATGACAGTAAGTTAGTTTTACTTTCTTTTGCCATAGCTCTTCGTTCAAGGGTGTCTTGTTTGATAGACATATTGTGGTGCCTACTGCTCTACTAGTTACTATAAAAGAAGTTTATGATACACAGTTCTGGTCTCAAGGATCAATATAAGGACAGGAATATTAATGTGTGATTTTCATGTATCTGTACAGACATCACACCTAACTCTCAAAATACAATAATCCCTAGGAGCCACAAAAACACAAAATGCTAATGAAAAGCACCAAAAATACAGGTTTTTGAGCCCTACTTTCATAGGGGTATTAAAAAATAATAGATGCCCAAAATGGTTTCAGGATATTCCAGTTGTTGATTTCTCTTTTTTAGTTAAAAGTAATACTTAGGGAGAGAGATAACAAATATATCATGGAAAAAGGCATAACTATAAATCATTGCAAAACAACTATATATATATACATAGGGACAACTTAATATGTAGCATGGTATGGTGAAAGAAAAAATAACTGACTTAATCTTTTTTTTTTTAAATTAACATATAATATATTATTTGCTTCAGGGGTACCGGTCTGTGAATCATCAGTCTGACACAATTTACAGCATTCAAAGCACATACCCTCCCCAGTGAGAACTGACTTAATCTTAAAGCTGGTTCTGGTCCTGCCACTTTCAACTTAGATAAATGGTCAGCCTCAGTTTCCTCATATTAAAATTTAGAGTGAGGGACCCTTGGGAGGCTCAGTCAGTTAAAGGCCTGCCTTGGGCTCAGGTCACAATCCCAGGGTCCTAGGATTGAGTCCCACATTGGGATTCCTTGCTCAGTAGGGAGCTTGCTTCTCCCTCTGCCTGCTGCTCCCCTGCTTGTGCCCTTGCCTTTCTCTCTGACAAATAAATAAATGAAATTATAAAAAAAAATTAGAGTGATACCTGTCATTTCTACTTCATAGGATTTAGGAAGGATCAAGTGAGAGAGGAATTATAAGATACCTTACAACCCATAAACAGCATTATAAAGCCCAGAATTGGGTGGCTTTTTAAAGTCAAACATCTGCAGTACCTAATGAGAGAGATTTGCAAAGTATTAGGTATTTAATAGTAGCTGCAGTCAAAAGCCCAAGACTCTTTATTCATGCACAATTAACAAACAGCAGGTACATATGTCTAGCCACATAGACATGTGTGTGATTGCCTGTTAGATGTCTGGATATACTGCACTTCCTATTGAGATGATACATTTTTTTAAAATTACAAATGTGAGAGAATAGTTTCTAACACACTGCTCTCAAAAGTTTAAAAAGGATACATCGGTTATTTTGGATATCTACCAACAGAATAACTTACTACATGCCTACTTTTAGTATTTATAATCATGGGGGAAGGATAAAAGCTAGAATGTGTTTTTTTCAGGGCAGAGAATCCTAGAATACAGAATGGTTCAAAATGACCCTAGAAACAGAGTAAGGACATATCATTAAGGCTTTGTATCCATGCTAAGGAATCTGAATTTAAATCTATAGGCAATGGGGTATCTCATCACCCTAGAAGAGAAAGGGGAGTTAATAAGTGTTGTTTACTGAACACTTTACTACTATTATTATATACTTCATGTTGTTCTGAAAAGGATTTAAGATGACTTTCAAAAGACTAAAAATGCTTGATGTAAGTAAGTTAACATGCTCTCTGCATGTCCTCTATTTTTGGACATTTTGTCAAAGGAGTATTTTTTAATTAATTAATTTATTTGAGAGATAGAGAGGTTGGGCATGAGCAGGAGGGTCAGAGGGAGAGGGAGAGAGAAATTCGAGCAGACTCCATGTTGAGTGTGGAGCCTGATGCTCAGCTCAATCTCATGACTGAGATTCATTCACTACTTGAGCCAAAACCAAGAGGTGGAGGCTTTACCAACCACATCACCCAGGCACCCATCAAAGGAGTATTAAGACAGATTTTGTGCAATGGAATTATAGAAAAAGAGTAATATAATTATAGTTTTTGAAAGCATTATGTTTTATGCTCTGCTAGGCTACCAAAGAGAGATAATTTGGCACATCGAGTGCTTTGTAATCTATATTAATATTAATTAATGCTATAGAGTTGATAGTTCTCATATTTATGTTATTCTAAAAACATGTAATTCTCATATTAAAAGCTATATTTACCTTTATGAATATTAAAAAAGTCATTATTCAAAGTGCATCTTTGATTAGGTTGTCTACAGAAAATTTTTAAAATCATGCATTTATTAAAAACACATTATAATCAAATGTAATTACTTCTCAAATTTATTATTTTCCATACATATTGACCATAAAGAAGTTAAAAGAAACAGATTATATATACATATATGCAAATAGCATGAATTAAAGGTACTGGTTCAAGTGTGATGCAATGTTACTGGGCCCTGATTTTGAATTTCCTTCATGGAAACTGAATATTCTATCATTTTGATTTTGTCTGTTTTAATCTTAACTATAACCAACATGTGTTTGGTTAGCATTTGCACTGAGTCAGGAATCTACACTTCAGAGTGCTCAAATAATTCAATATAGTTTTTAAAATATATATGGGCAAGGGTTATTTTTATTAGAGATGTTTGCAATGTTTTTCATCAATGAGATGAGTGGTGTTAAAAGACCATGATTAGACTAGAAAGATTTTACTGGTTCCCATCTTTGCATGAATAACATTTAAGAAACTAGTAAGTCTAACATTCGCATACATGGGGAGCCCTCACTAAATAGTCTTCCGACCAATCTGACTAAAGTTTTGGCTGATGCTACCTTCCATTATTTTCCTTCTACCTCTGAATGAAACATCCTATCAAGGAGCTCCCTAGAATGTATCAGGACAGAGAGTGAGATCTTCATTAAGCCTATATGAACAAACTCTTTGGCTGTTTTATGTTGGCTTTCTATTCAAAGTTTGTAGCTTTATCAGAATTTGGAATAAGACTTGCAGTTATTATAACATACTAGCTGGCATTGAGATGTGGGATAAAAGATGCATTGCTCCTGCTTACCTCTAAACACCAGGGGTTACCAATATTTACTTAAAATACCCCCAAATTGCTAAACAGCCAAATTTGCTTGGGTCCTCAACACAATCAGAACAAAATCTTGAAGGTGCTATGCAAATCACTAAAGTTTTGGAAGCACAGACAACCCCTCCAGAAAAATCTTCTGGAACCAAGAAAGTCACAATTTTTTGGGGGGATAATCTCATGAGCATGAATTCTAATAGACTTAGATAAGAGATCAACTAATAACTAAAATGGAATATATTTTAAAATCATTGAAAAATTTCCAATCACTACTTATTTTCTCTGGGCTGGAACTCAACTGATGAAAGACAGAGTCCAATATTTTTATCAGAGTTGCATACAGTGTTCCAGCTAGAGGGACAGAGTGTTTTATGTGAATTCCCTAAGTTCACAGATGTGGAGAGGCCATGATCCCAGAAAGATATTTGTCAAAGGAGGCACTGATCTTGGTTTGCTCTTATATTCCTAATCTCAGATGTGTTCTTGGTATAAGCCAGGAATCATATTACTCTTCCATGTGACGAATGCATGCAATCTCCTCTCTTCAATCACTGTTGATCTACTCTTACTCACTGATAACATAGATGCAGTTGGAGGAGAAATTCCCCATGTTATCCATCACATCTACCTGTATCTGTGCAAATATTCATCCAGAGGAATTCTCAGTGATCCTAGCCATGGTTATGGCCTCTACTTGTGCACTAAAACCCATCCTATCTTACCCACTTAATCCCATAACGCTAGCAATTTTCTCTTTTCCCCAAATCATGTTTTTTTCCCATTCTCCGGGATTCTTCACACTCACTCACTCATTTCTCCAATACTAAAAGCAAATTTCTCTCAATTCTGGTATTTAATGCAGAGGTTAAATCTCAGTTTTCATTTATTTGACTCATTAGCAACACTTAATATAATTGTTTTCTTCATCTTTCTTGGAGCTTGTCTTTCAGTTGGCTTATTGAAAAAACAAGCTTGCTCTTTCTTTCCTTCCTTCACTTTAAAGTCCTCCAGTTTTTAAGACATTTCAATAACTTAAATAATTAGAAACAACAAAACAGAATTCCTTCTTTTCACTTCTAAACTTGTTCTTCCCTCAGTCTTTTCCATATAAGCTATGGCAACTTCATTCTTCCAAATACACAAGCAAATCTTAATGTAGTCTTCAATTGTTCTCTTTCTCTCATACCGAATAATTAATCTCTCAGAAAATTCCATTGGCTCCATCTTCAAACTATACTTGGAACGTGACAATAGTATCAATACCACCTTCCCCGAAAAAGACATTTTCTAATATTTACACTCCTTCATTTGCTTTGCACGTTCTATTCTCCACACAACAGCCGGCTACAATGTTTCATAAAACTGCATAGGATTGTATTTCATAGACTTTTGACTCCATATATTAACAGGTAAAGTTTTTGTAGTGGTCTACAAGAACTTCCATCATCTGGTCACTCAATTTCTCTCTGCCCATATCTTCTGTTCTTTTAGTTGTTCATTCTGAGTCTCTTAGGTCTCTTCTTTCTTAATAACATTAGCTTATACACCTGACTTAAGGATCCTTCATTTGCTATTTCCTTCACCTGGCAAAATCTTCCCCCTATTTATACATATGGCTCACTTCCTTGACACTTTCAAGTCTTTGCTCAAATATCACCTACTCTGTAAGACTCTCTCTGGATAATCTTTCAAAATTTGCTTACATGCTCTCAGCCTCTAAAACTATTATCCCTCTTCCTTTTTAAAAATTTTATTCCTAGCATTTAAAACCTTTTTGCATACTTAGTATTTTATCATTTTCTTCAAACTTAGGAATTTGAGATTCATGAGGTCTGCCTGCCTTCCTTCCTTCCAGTACACTCATTTAATTAATCTTCATATCTGCCTTTTAGTATGGATATTATTATCCTCCTCGTTTTCTAGATAAGAAACTGAGACACTGAGGTTAACTAAATTACTCCAGATCCTAGAGTTTGTAAGGTGTGAAGTTGAGATTCAAATCTAGAAAGATTGCAAACCACAATCCATGATCATAATTTGTACTGTATTCATTCACTGATGAAGTGACAAAACAGGTGTTCTAATATTTATTGACTAAGTTATCCTGAATCATCTGGGTAGCATGTCCTACATTGTCTGGAAGCATAAGCTGTTATTATACTGTTTTCTGCCGTGCCTAAATGGGGTGTCTCTCAATTGATGGGGGCCCCCAAATGTGGGACAATGATGTCTCAGGAGATGAAAGGATTCACCCAAGGCAGAACAAAGGAGATGGGAGTTTGTTGAATACACCATAAGCGGGCGGCAAATAGGATAGCAGAAGAGAGACTGCCTGCAACAAGGTAGTGGGTGGGAGCTGCTTTTAAAAGGAAAAGAGGAGGTGTATCTATGGGATTTCTTCCTCTATTGGTAACTGTGCCTAGTTGTAAGTAGTCCATTAGTCAGTTAGGACCTATGGGTATTTTGAGGTGGGTCAACTGGTGAGCCTATCTGTATTCCATTTTTCAAGCTTTTTTGCCTGAAAGTGGCCTTTCATTTCCCCCAACAGATCAACAACGACAAATCTTTTGCATTTGGGTGGAGTCTCACCATCACTAGCTTCTTCTTGCTGAATGAGGGGCACAGAGATATCCCTACTTATACTTAATATTACATCTGGGATTCTGTCCAGTTGTAGACCAAAGCATGGTATTATATTAATGTGCTAATAGGTGATTTGAGGGAAATTCCTTGGTGGTCAGGTCCATGGGATTTGTGGAGAGGATTCTCCAATGGTAGGCGCTGGAATCCCAGTTGAACCATCATTCATATATAGAATTGTTGGATTCTAGAAGAGGCAGATTTTTAAAATGATTTTATTTACTTATTTGTCAGAGAGAGAGAGAGAGAGCACGCACAAGCAGGCAGAGAGAGAAACAGGATCCCTGCTGAGCAAGGAGCCTGATGCAGTACTGATCCCAGGATCCTAGGATCATGACCAGAGCCAAAGGCAGCTGCTTAACCAACTGAGCCACCCAGGCATCCCTAGAAGAGGCAAATTTAACAAAGAAACTAAAGAGAGGGGTCTAATAATTAGGAGTATAAGTATTGAGGCCAGGGATCCTAAGAAGGGAAGGAGTCAGGATAGCCATCAATAGGTTTCATTCCAGGAAATCCATCCTTGTGCTGTATGGTCCCAGAAGGAGGAAACCAATAAAAGGTTACAATGAGAAAGTTGAGATAAAAAAAAAACAAAACAAAATAATATAAACAAAACAAAATAAAACAAAACAAAAAACATTGGCCTGAAAAAGTGTGATGACTGTACTGTGAAAGTAAAACATGAAGGGGACAGCTCCATGTAAGTTACGATTTCTGACCAAGTAAATTTGGAGAAGTCACCCTGAAGGAAAAGGTCTACAATGAAGTCTTGAAATTGGGAAGGAGAAATTGTGAGAGTTTTGGTAGGAAAGTATTCAGGGAGTCTTTCTAAGACAATATCATAGAATGATTGTGTGTGAGAGAATAAGAATCGGCAATGGGCTGGATTCATGGACCTCTAGGCCTCTGGGTATCACCCGAGTCTCATTTGAATAACAGGCATAGATCTCCAACCAGCTAGCAGTTGTACTGGGCAGAGGGCTTATTATCAGGGGCTAAAATCATCTTGATTTTGGAAAAAAAATCAAGACAGGAGAGAAACTGTAAGAGACTGGGGAGAAACTGTGAAGTTTTACCACTGGAGTGGTCAGAATGTGATGGGCCCAATCCAGATAGGTTACAGTAAATTTGGTCCTGCAAAGAGTCTTTTTTTAAAGATTTTATTTATTTATTTGACAGAGAGAGATCACAAGTAGGCAGAGAGTCAGGCAGAGAGAAAGGAAGGGAAGCAGGCCCTCCTCTGAGCAGAAAGCCTGATGTAGAGCTCGATCCCAGGACCCTGAGATCATGACCTGAGCCAAAGGCAGTGGCTTAACCCACTGAGCCACCCAGGCGCCCGGTCCTGTAAAGAGTCTTAAGGTATACCTGATCCCTGGACTTAAGTTTTGGATATATATTAACTAAGGAAGAGGGGTCAGGTTTTAAATTGTACTAGTTTTGGTGGTCATTAATGGCAGAGACCGCTTGCTTTAGGGATATTTTTCGATAGTTGACAAAAATCTTCCTCTAGTTCAGGAGTTTAACCAATAAAAGAAAGAGGGATTGGTTAAAGTGTCAGTTTGAGTAGTCATGTCTTCTAGTAACCCTGTCACATTTTTGTGATAATCTGAGTATATACATAACACTCTTTTAATAAAACATAGGTACCATCTTGAGCTACAGTCAGGATATCAAGGGCCATTCCATTTTGAAGGAATCTTTTGAATCATGTTTTGAATTTGTGGGTAAATACATGTTGAGTTTAGTTAAAGGTGGTTGTTGTATGTTTGACTGAAGTCTGTATTTGAGATTTTATATCAATAGAGGTAGCTCCTGGGACAAGTATGGCTAAAGGATAGAACCATCAGGGAGCCCTCATTGTTTGTTTCATGTCTAGCCTTAATAATATCTTAATTATGAGGAAATCACTGGCAAGTGGGAGAAGACTTGCCTCAGGAGACGGGGTATTCCAAGTGTATCACCTAATCTAATTATAGGGGAAATGGGGCCATCCATTATCTCCACAAGTCCACAGTTAACTATAGAGTGGGATACACTCTGGCTTTTAAGGAATGATTTTGTCATTCCAGCCACATGGAATTAATCAAGGTGTTAGTTGAGTTGTACAACTGTTGGGGAATTAATCCCATTTTCCAGCTGCTAAACTAATCAAATGCCTATGGAGTCCTGTTATTATCCTCACAGAGTAACAAATAACAATTGTCTATGAGCTATAGACAATTTCTATATTGTAGCAATTTCTCTGAAGTTTACCTTGACTTGTGTTTCTTAGGCAAAGAACATTCAAAGACAAACAGAGCTAGAATTTAACAACCACAAAGATATGTTATTGAAACATATAACTTTCTCTCTAAAATCACCCTTATTTCCAGAGATAGCCAAATTAAGATTAATTCATCTGTAAAACAAGTTCAATTATAACAAACTTGGTCTAATTATTTACATAAGCTTAGCAAGTACAGCAATTAGTCATATAAATCTTTTAAAATCTGCTTTGCTGGAACTTTTAAAAGGAATCTATATTGAACGTTCAGTAGCCTCTCTAGGCCAGAAGCCAAGCCAAGTACTTGGCATCAGACATTCCTGCAATACCTAAACATTTTGGTGAATTCTTCTTCACAATGTCCCCAAAATATCCTGATATTCCTGCACCTGCCAGGAGGTGACATTCTTTATTCATCTGGCAAGGCTGCTGGGAACTCTGTAAGCAAGGTATTAGGTCAATATTCCCAAGGGGCTTTATGGCTCCATGTTTCATAAAATCAACCTCAATTCCTTCAAGCTGTCCAGTCATATCTGAGTCTATACATGTCTCTCTCAAATAGGACATTACAGTCAAAGACTTGGTAAAATAACCAGTGTTTTTAAAGATTTATTTATTTGAGAGATGGAGAGAAAGCAGACATGTGCCCGAGATGGGGGAGGGGCAGAGGGAGCCTAAAGAGAGTCACAAACAGATTCCCTACTAAGCTCAGAGCCCCATGTAGGGCTCCATTTCAGGACCCTGAGATCATGACCTGAGCTGAAATCAGGAGTTGGCTGTTCTACTGAGCCCCCCAGGTGCCCCAATAACCAGTGTTTTTAGTGATGTCCTGTTAGAAGGAAAACAGATTCTTATTGAACTTATGCAAATGACTATGATTCCCACAAAAGAAAGAATACTTATTAAGACCTTTTGAATTTCAGAGGGTTCAGGTAGAGAGAAAAGTTAAAAGCTTCAATTTGTTCAAAAATGAATAAATACTTTATTAAGTCCTAGGTATCTTAAGAGAAAACTTCCTTAATCTAGAAAAGCAAACATTAGAGAGCCAGCAATATTTTAAATAAGAGTCATGAAACTATAATAATTTTTCTCAATTCATTTAGTGTTATGTTACTAATTCTTGGTCAGTTTGAATACAGCTTTAGTTAGTTCTGGAAATTCTCATCCATTTTGGTTTTTTTTGATCTTAAAGATATTGAATACCTGTATTTGTCCTACAAGTCCTTTTTATGAATCTCTATGAAGATCAAACTCATTTTGCGAGAGAATAAGAACAATTACAACTGACAAAAACTAAAAAAAAATGGATATTGTTGGGGCACCTGGGTGGCTCAGTGGGTTAAAGCCTCTGCCTTCGGCTCAGGTCATGATCCCAGGGTCCTGGGATCGAGCCCCGCAGCAGGCTCTCTGATGAGTGCAGAGCCTGCTTCTCTCTCTCTCTCTCTCTCTGCCTGCTTCTCTGCCTATTTGTGTTCTCTGTCTGTCAAATAAATAAATAAAATCTTTAAAAAAAATGGATATTGTTAGGAATCTGAGAGTTCATCATGATGCAATTGACAGGGAAATTCACTTATTTCTATGACACATAGAAATCAGTAATCAGGATATTAAGTGATGGCCTTATACCAGAACATAACATGCCAAATAAACAAGCCCAATTAGTCAAAGAGACATTGTTTACAATTTCAATCTTGGGAAGTTTGTTAAAAACCTTAGAAAGTTTCAAAGCACATGTCTAAATAGTATTATGGATCATTAAAGACCTGAATAAGACAAAACATGGAAACTGGTTTTTCTGGGCAAAGAGAAAACAACTTTTCACGTTTTCTTATCAAGAGCAGACCAACAGTTCAATATATATATTTTTTTTTAACAGAGAGGAAGCAGAATTTCAATCTTATACCAGTGCACTTCTAAAACCCATTCATTTCAATCTTAGTCCATCTTGACCACAATAAAATTCCCCTCCAAAGATTTCCCTTCACAAACCTCCTACACCTTTGCTCTGCATTCAGATTGTCCCAAGCCATTTCTCTCCAACCAGTCTTCATTTTAGGATAAAATTACTTTCTTCTACCTCCAGTGAAAATGCCTTCACATTCCTTAGATACACATACAGAATTGCTTCCCTTATTTCCATTAGTTTTAATTACATTCAGTAACATTTAACTCTTAGAAACCTTAGTCTCCAATGAAAACCAATTGTGAACTGTTATGTTAGAACTCTTTAGACAGCAAATTTATAAATCAATTAAGCACAAAGCATGTTTTCCAACAGACCCAAATATGCTTAGTTTCTTTGCAATAAGTCAAAAGCAAAAAAAAACTAGGTTCAGTAGTCAATGTTTAGTATTTAATCTCATTTGGAAAAGACTCAGATGTCAAAGAATTCAATCCAATTTATCACCCAAGCAAAACTAAAGCTTCGGGTTACCAAAGACTTTGAGAGCGATCTTAAGAATTGCCTATGAAAACTTTGAGACAAAATTAACCATCATTTAAGTCATCTGCTGACAAACTGCAACAGAGATAACACAAGCTTATTTGACCTTCAGTAATCCTTGGTAGAACAAAAGTTTCAATTAGTTTAAATACCAAATTATGTTCCAGCTGGGTCCACTTAAAAGTCCATCAACTGGTTCTCCACTGTCAGTTTTTACCTGGGGCACCAGTGGGGGAAATGTGAAAAGGGCAGTGTATGCAGGCCACACCCAAGGTGATGCAGAGACAGGAGGAGGAGGGAGAGGCAGAAAAGGTGAATTGCTGCCAGAAGGCAGAGTAAAAGGATGCCTGGTTCTAACTCTGGGCTCCTCAGCTCAGACAGATGAGCAGACAACAAGTTTTTCACCAGTAAGAGGGAATAGGTAGTCCGTGGGTGGGGGAAGGCAGGGGGGAAAGGCAGGGATCTTCCCCTAAACCAAGGGAATTTTGGCAGGCAATTGGTAATATTCCTCAAAGTCCCTGTCCTGGGGCAGACTAACCATAGTTGGCTCTACTGATCATAGCCATTAATTCAGGAAACGAATGAGCAAGAACCCCCACATCTCTTAGGAGGAGTAATATAGTCAGCATCCAACACGTAAGGATGTAGCTGGTTACTGGCCAAGCACATTCTTCAGGAGGTTCTTAGGTCAAGGTCATAATTTAGGGCCATGAAACTGAGCAAGACATGTATGGGACTTCTAACCACTTGCAGGAGTTCTAGCAAAGGCGGTGAAGCTGGAAAATAATATTGAGTGTTCTGTGGGAGTGCCATACCTCTTGAGAGGGCCGTGGGAGTTGAGGAAGGGCCAGGCCTAACATGAGGCAATAGACTCTTCTGGTGGCTTTCCACCAAAGAGAGGAGTCACAGCAAATACAAGACTGACTGTTTTGGTGGTGTCCCACCATACTGGGGTGTCCCACCAAGAGGGTCACAGCAAAAGACATGGCACTTCCTTTTGGGACATCCCCTGGCCACAGGTAGATCCAGACACAGGTTTGACCAAACCGGTTAGAAAGATTTAGGGAACGACTCACCACTCAGACGTATGGGAACATGTTCACCAGCAGATCCAGATGGCTGCTGGGTCCGCGGAAATAGAGAAAAAGGGGCGGGGGTGGAAAGAAGCCAGGCAGCTGAGAGTTGGCTAGCGTCAGGAAAGTAATAGGAGTTAAGGAATTGATAGGTGGTCAGAGAGCTGGGCTTAAGCAAGTTTGCACAAACATCAGAGGGAAAGGTTTACATGCCTAAACCCAGACAAACAGACACTGAACGAAGAATCCAAGGGGCGTAAAGAACATAAGTTAGTTGAAAATACACTGTGAAAGGCTAAATGATGGGTCCAGATAACAGGAAGTGAAGACATAGCACTATGCTCACCAAGTCCTTGGCGCCATAGTCGTATATAAAAAAAGTTTTTGTGGGGAGCCTTGTTCTCCCTCTCCCTCTGCCTGCCGCTCCCCTGCTTGTGCTTTCTATCTTAAATAAATACATTTTAAAATTCTAAAACAAAAGAAAACAAAATAAATAAAAAGAAGAACAAGAAGAAAAGTTCTTTAATGGGAAAACTTACTGGGGGGTCACAAACTGTGCACCCTTCCCAGATAAGACTCATAAAAACCCTAAGAGAAGCCATGGCCACAGCTTAGCTCCCCTAAGCTTCTCCCGCAGGGAGTCCTGCTCAGTTAAGCTATTGTTTCTAGCCCTCTCTTCATGTTGTCTGGGTCTTGGGTTCTTTGAGGGCTGACTCCAGTCTGGGAAACACCTGACCCTGGCGGTAAATAACCCGTTAAATAACCCGTTAAATAATATTTACTGTAAAATAACGGTAAATAACCTGTTAGTCATTAGGCCTCTGCGTATTTTGAGGTGGATCACCTGGTGGCCCTGTATGTATTCCATTGCTCGAGCCTGTCTGCCTAAAAGGAGCCTCGACATCTTCCTCTATGTACAATGTGTGATTCTCCAGTTAAGAGTCTACATAATGTAGTGGTCACTAGAAAGGGAAAACTGCTATACTTTATACATTTCAGAGATTTCACTGAATTCAGAAGATCTAGAGCTATGTGTCACTACAGGAGCCATTACCACATGGGGCTACTCAGAACTTGAAGTATGGCTGATCTAAAGATGTGGATAAATGTAGAGTACACCCTGGATTCCAAAATTAAGCCTTAAAAAAGAATGTAAATTATCTCACATTGATTATATGTTGAAATGATAATATCTTGAGTTTATGGGTCAAATAAATGTATTATTAAAATTAAATTTACCTGTTTCTTTTACCTGAAAAATTACATATGTGGTTTACTTACATTTCATTTGTATAGCACTGATCTAGACGATAACAGGGAAGCAAAGGCTGGCCTATAAAGTCAGTGGCATGACCTCCCAAGGTTTAGTTTCAGCAAAGATGATGAGCTTTTAGAGCAAGACCAAGATGATTAGCTCATACTTAGTGATATTTTAAAGACAATTCCTCCATTTCATTCCCATCCTTTACTCTGATACTCTAGAAAGCATTTTTTTGTTGTTGTTATTAATATGGTCTCTCTTCATGCAATGAAGTTTAAGGAAAGAGTTAATATAACATCAGAACAGATCTCTAGGAATATAGTGTGCCCTTGTATTTCATCAAGCATAAAATCGAATTACATCATTTGACTAGAATTTGGTAAAGTTGATACTTCAATTGTTAACATTTCTACACAGAGAAGATAAGCAATTTCATCTATGGACTTATCTTAGAGTCTAAAGTATTTATGGCCTGTGTGTGTGTTTTTAGTGAAGTATCTATTAACTGCTTCACACAATCTCCCTTCAGGATTACAGATTGAATGTTAACATCACATCTGGCAAGATATATTGAGGATTCCCGCCAGGCCATGTTTAGTTTATTTTCTAGGAACATATATGCTCTGGGACAAGAAGAAATATCTTCTTCTCTCTTTTTCTAAGGAAACTTTTAGAAGGTGAATTTATTTTTTTTCTGACATTAAATGTGTTTGTTGCCTGGCAATCATATATGTTACATATTATTTCTAATGAATTACTTAATTTTTCTTGTATAATGTAAGAGCAATCAGATTCTTCTATGACATCCTTATGACTTTGAACTACCTATAATTTCTTCACTGAAAAATATCAAGGTGACATGAGACTAGATCTTGAGCATAAGTGTTATACCTAGATTACAACGATAGAGGCCAGTAAAACACAAGCTTTGTAATTTGCAAGACAAAATCATCTTGATAGAGGAAAGAGTTATAAACATGTATGCCTCATTCAACCCTAGGTATATTATCAAAATACTTTATTTTCATATGAAAGAGCTTTTTAGAAATGTAAGTGTTTGGCACAAAACCTGAAGTTCACATGAGAGCTCTGAGAATATGGTTAAGATTTAAACTTTCGGTTGTTAGTGAACATTTTTACTATTTTATAATAAGGACTTTTGAGGAAAAGTATTTTTTAATTTAGCTCCAATTTTTTTCTATGAACTTTGAACACTAATAATAAGAATCTAGTCACCTACAATGAATCCCTTTTATAGTAATACAATGAAATATGTGTAGTCCATTTACTCTACATTTTTTAACAAGCCTGAGAGCAATCAATTAAAAGAAGGAGCATATTCTAAGTTCATGAACACTTTTTTTTTTCCACATCCACAGACCTGTCTCTCAAAGTAAAATTTTAATTGAATTTTGGTAGTGTTTTAGAAGGGTGAAGAGTGGATTTTTAAAAACTATTAGCATGTTATAGACTTTTTCCAATATAATTCATAACAGCACAATACAGGCTTATTTACTTTTGCCAAAATAAATATTGGCAAAAAATATTGAAGCCTGACTAATTAGATTAGTGTTTAAAAGTATGAGCCTATTTTCATCTCAAAAATTTAGTCAGGTCAGTGGAACAACCTTCAAAGCATAACAGCTGAAAAAAGGTTTTTTTACGTAAAAGCATAAAAATCTGTTCAACATATGGTAGATCTAACTGCATGGGTAATAAGAAAACAGTTTTTTTTTTTTTAATTTGGGATTTTTATATGCCTTCCTGATTTCAATTGTGATAAAATTTGGAACCATAAATGCTAAAGAATTGAAGTTCTCTACCTTTCTGCCAAATCTAACGGCATTATTTTAGTTACTTAAATCTTCTTTTTCTCAGATAAGTTAATGCATATCAGAGGAGGGGTGAAGAATGACCTTAGTAACAGGCTCACAGTAAACTGTATGACAGTTTTTGGTGTCTGAAATAACATGTTGTGATGCTGTTATAATAGTTACTTTTCCTATTTATAAAACATTAAGATTTTATTCATTCAAACTTTTTGTTCTTCAGTCACAGTAAACAGAGGATAACACATGGAAGTGAGTTTGCATTTATGTTTGAAAGAAAAGAAAGCAAAATTCAGTTAATTTCAGTATGAATACATTGTTAAGCAATTGTCTGACTAATAAATGACTCAAAGTAGTTTATTAAAGATTTATTTGCCTCACTGCCCTAATCATGTATCATGAAAACAGTATCATGGTATATATTCTTGATTTATGCACACAATTCTAAATCATTTAGTGTTCTCTACTTTCAGTCAATTTGCTGTGGATTCTCTTTTCATGAAGTTAGAAAATTATGTGGATAGAAATAAAACATTTAAATGATCATTCTTACTATTAACTTTATGTTAGTGATTTCAGTCATTTTCTGGGAAATAGCTAGAGTATTACAACTCTACTTATGGTCCTTGATAATGACCTGTCCAATGGAAGACTCTGTTGTACAAGACTGCATAGACTACAGTTATGATAAACTATTTGAATCAGAACAAGGTGGCTGCATATCATGTGGCCCAATAATTAAACATAAAGTAATTGTTTACTAGTTAGCATCCCTTCATTTGAATAGCGTGGAGAAAATCGATACATATTTCATATAAGAAACTATGATGTAAATAGGTTTTCACTGGAGCAAGAGGAAAACTCATTCAAGATCTCTGAATCAAAGCCTGAGAGCCGATGTAGAAAGTCAGTTATTTATTTGTGAATTGAACTAATCTTAGAGTAGTGAATTAAGATTCAGTGTCTTTATACAGTAAACTTTATATTCATTGAAGTTTTTATTCTTGAGGTTTCCTCACTTTCTATGTCTGCGTATATATTTTAAAGACAAATGACCAGTAGTGTATTGATCATATAGAAAAAAGATTTAAATATTAAAAAGAGAGCAAGAAGCTTGAATAGAGTTATCCTGGATCTTCAAGGTAGGTCAGTTTTGTTATTTCTTCATTCTACTTGGAGCTCAAGAACAAAGACTTTTGAACTGGGAATGAGCTTATTCACCTGAAAATGTCAGTAGGGTGAATAGTTCAACAAAAATGTAATACACATTTTGGTGTATTTGGAACGGAGATCAATGAAGAACTTTTTAAGTGTTTCACTAGAAGGCATTAATGAGGCTGTTATCATTGGGCAGTTTCTCTTAGTAACTCCCAAAATGCTAATAACATAATAGTATAGAATAAAATCCTAATAGAATAATAATGTTAGCCAACAACCTCGAATAGAAACTAACTTTTATTATGAGTGTTACGGGGTCATTTTGTAAATGTCCCAAAGAAGTCAAGCCATTGTTTGCATTAGTGTTACTCAGAATTCCAGAAGCTTTCAAAGAGAAAGCAGTATGTCAATTTATTTAAAATTCAACTTTTTTTTTTTTTTTTAAATCTCCACTTGACTAACCCCCTCACCTCTCTTACAGCTTTGCTCAAACCTCACCCTCTCTTTGAGGCTTACTTGACAAATGGATTTGCTACTGTGCCTTCTACCCTTCCAGTTTCCACAAATCCTTACAGTTTGATTCCCTTCTCCTTGCTTTATTTCCTCTCTTTTAACCTGTACCACTGTAAGACTAGACTTTCCAGAAAAGTATGACTTCTGTTAAATGTTGAACCTTTCAGCATAATAACTATGGTACTTGAACTATTAATAAGACGACTGTTTTCCAGGTTGGGACTGAGGTATCTCTAGTAAGTTCTGCACCCAATTCAATCTTCACCAGAGAGAGAGAGATAGAGAGGGAGAAGCAGGCTGCCTACCGAGCAGGGAGCCCAATGAGGGACTCTAACTCAGGCTCCTGCAATCATGACCGGAGTTGAAGGCAGGCATTTAACTGACTGAGCCACCCACGTGCCCCCACGCTGAGAAATTTTAGTTAAAAAATACTTATTAAGGAAATTTTTAAAAAGAGAAAAAAGTTGCTAATAAGGAAAAAAGTTTTCCTGTTTTCCCATGACCCAAAGCCTTTCATTGTTAACCTGTTTGCGTGTCTCCTTCCACTAGTTCCTCTCTTTTAGTTATCATTGTTTTAGATTTATTTATTTATCAGAGAGAGAGCGAGCACAAGGAAGGGGAGCAGCAGAGGGAGAGGGAGAAGTAGGCTCCATGCTGAGCGGGGAGCCCCATGTGAGGCTCAATCTCAGGACCCTGGGATCATGACCTGAGCAGACGCTTAACTCAATGAAGTACCCAGGCATCCCTCCAGGTATCATTTGATGTCTGATTTTATGTTGTGATGTTTTTTAACAGAACATAATAGCACAAGTACTTCCTGAATTACCATGAGGTCTTTACATCTTCATTTTTAATGGTTGCATGTTACCATATAAAGTGTGTGTACTATAATTTACTCCCTAACTTCCATATTTCAATTTGTAGTTTGCTGGAAGAGGTTTTACGTGTGCACTCATCCTTAGCTCTAGTCCTATGGTTATTACCAAGCTTCTAGGAATTTTAGTAACTGTCAAGGAGAAGGCACTTGAAACCAAGAAAGAAAAGTGTTTATTTTTATTCCTCGCCTATTGGAGAAATCTATGCTTCCATGTGTTATCAGAGTCTACAGAAGTTTCATTTATCTTACCCTCTTTCTATAGATTAGTTTGTGGAAATTTTCTAAATTTTCACAGAAATTCAGATAGGGCAGATTTTGTCCTGCCCTTTAATTGCATTTTAAAGTCAATAAATCCCTTTCAGATGGGATTTCATATTGTTATTCATAATTGCTTTGCCTTTCTCTATAGTGCAAATCAACATTGTCTCATGCCATGTTTGTTGAAGTATATCCCGTAATCGTTACAATCCCCACTGATCTTTCAAAAACCTTTCTATGTAGCCACTCATTTGCATAAAACCTTTTATTAACATGTTAAATAACTAAATATAACTCACGCTTTATTATTTCATCATGTTTCATATCTTAGCATGAAACTACCAATGCAATAGGAATAAATATTGTATAGGAATCAACATAACGCTTTAAAACGCCGCGAACCTTCCTCAATCCCCCTTTAGTTTTGTAGGACAATCAGTGCTATAGTTTTTAGCCTAATGTATACATTTACAAAACTCATAGTGTATTCCCTCAGAGAGCTGATAATAAGATACATTCAGGTAAAACTCTTCAGAAGATCCTTTCATTGAAGTGCTTACCATGGCCCAGTTAAGAAGGACCCATCCCATTTGTCCATGACCTGTTTATTCAATAGTGTCATATTAACAATGCAATTACATTGGCCAGGATGATTTATGGGACAAATTAAAGCACTGAATAAAGTGTTATTGTAGTCATTACCCTTCATTGTAAGTGAGCATTTTCGCAGCATTATATAAGTATTATGCAACATAAAGTTAATAGGGAAACAGTACTAACCATGTTTCTGCTTTTTAAATTTTATTTATGTATATGAGTTTCCTTTGGTGTTTTAAGTAGTGAAATGAGTATAATGTATTATTGAAACCATTACTACAGAGTAATAATTTCTCATAATCTGTTTAGGATTCAGGCCCACTGTAGAATGATTGCATTTGCTGGTATGTTACGACTCTAATCTGCCCAGTGTTTTTAGAATACAAACATCGTATGCAAGAAGGAGGGTTCTGAACAAGTTGTGTTATTATCAGAATAGCCCTTAATTAACAGACAATTATACCTAGGGTATAAATAGGTACATATGACAAATGTCCTGCTTACTTTCTGCTTATTGTCGACTAATTGACCACAGCAGCTCCCCCATTCCCTCACTACATCCCAACTGGCCTAACCAAGGAAATCTGAAAGCAATAATGTGATGAGTCTGGCAGAATGGCAGAAATAGGACTTACAAATCTGAAGATATACATCTTCGATTTCCTGAGCCCTCATTAAAATGTTATTAGTCATAACTATCAAAGCCATCTTAAGATCACTAAAATTTTAATAAACCAGTATTTTTTCAAAAAATAATATTTCTTTAGTGATCTAGGTAAGAAGTTGCAAAAGATGCTACCATATGAAGAGCAATGTCTGACCACGTACAGCAGCTCTCCTTTTCTTCCACTAGTGATTTTCATTAATTGAGGCTGCTTATTATTCTATTTTCCAGACTCCCTAAATCAACATGTCTTAAAAAAAAAAAAAAAGCCAAAAATAACCACTTTTAATAGAAATGAGTCTCACTGGTTTTCTAATACTCTGTCCAGTAAAAGGGAGGCAGAAATAAACATCATCTTCTTGCTTTCTAAAGGTTAAACCAGAAAAGCTAGGATGGCCAAGTTGAAGATCCACTTTTTTATTATCGCAAGCTGTCTACAAGATGGTAAACACACACAATTAAGTTAAATCAAAGAATGGTTTGAAAAAGCATAAGATTACTAAGTAAGTACATTTATGCTATGTCATACTTTTTTTCAAATAGTGAAGTTTAATATATTTATATTGCAATTATTGTTATAGTATGCTTAGTGTATATTTATATCATATGGTCAAAATAAAATTTATGAAATATGCAATTATATAGATTTTGTTTTAATCTCACAGAAACAATCTTCAATTCTTTGAGAGACAGGCAGAGTGGCTTTGAGCTTTATCAGATGGTAGCTATCTGAATACTGAGAAAAGTTGTTCCCTCTTTTCTTCCTCAAGATATTAAATCTTCATTTTTTATAAAAATGTAAAGTCATTCATTTTAGATAAAATCCTGTATTTATTATTTTGAAGTAATTTTTATTGAAATACAATCTACAAACAGATATGTGTATAGATCATATATTTTAAATATATACATAACTAGAAATATATATAGATAAATAGATGTATATATGTATGTAAGTATATAAAATATATATACATGTATTTTGGACATAAACTGCTTGTCAGATATATGGTTTACCAACATTTTCTCCTATTTTTAATGATCTTATTTATTTACTTGTCAGAGATCACAAGTAGCTAGAGAGGCAGGCTGAGAGAGAGGAGGAAGCAGGCTTCCCACTGAGCAGAGAGCCCGATGCGGGGCTTGATCCCAGAAGCCTGGGATCATGATCTGAGCCAAAGGCAGAGGCTTCAACCCACTGAGCAACCCAGGCACCCCAATATTTTCTCCTATTATATAGGCTACCTTTTCAGTTTTTTTATTGTTTCTTGTGCTATGCAAAAGCTTTTTAGTTTGATATAGTCCCACATGTTTATTTTAGTTTCTATTGCCTGTGCTTTTGGTATCTTATCTAAAAAATCATTGCCAAAACCAATGTCAAGGATCTTTTTCCCAGTATTTTCTCCTAGGAGTTTCAGGTCTTACAGTTAATTCTTTAATCCATTTTGAAGTAATTTTTGTGAGTCATATAAGATAAAAGTCCAATTTTATTCTTTTGTGTGAGAATATAAAGTTTACCAAACACAGTTCATAAAGAGACTTTTCTTTCCCCATTGTATATTCTTGGCACCCTTATCAAAGATTAGGTGATAGATTGTATATAGGTTTATTTCTGGGTTCTCTTTCTGTTCCATTGGTCTGTTTGCCTGTTTTAATATCAGTACCATACCGGTTTGATTACTATAGTTTTGTAAGATGCTTTGAAACCAAGAGGTGTGATGCCTCCAGCTTTGTTCTTCTTTCTTAAGATTGCTTTGGCTATTCAGAATCTTTTATGATTTCATATAAATTTTAGGATTTTTTTCTATTTCTTAAAAGGTATGGAATTTTGATAAGTATTGCACTGAATCTATAGATTGCTTTGGATAACATGCACATTTTAACAATATTAATTCTTCTGATCCAAAAGCATGGGGTATCTCTCTATATATTTGTCTTCAATGTCTTTCACCAGTATCTTAAAGTTTTCAGTGTACAGGTCTTTCATCTCTTGTTAAATATATGCTTAAGTATTTTATTGTTTCTGATACTATTGCAAATGGGATTGCTTTCCTAATTTTTCTTCCAAATAGTTCATTATCAACGTATAGAAATAAAACTAATTTTTACATGTTGACTTTTTATCCTGCAACTTCACCAAATTCTTTTATTGTCCTATCAGTTTTCTTGGTGGAGTATTTAGGGCTTTCTATATAGAAAATCATGCCATCTTCAACTCAATAGCAAAAAAGCAAATCCAATTTAAAAATGTGCAAAGTGGGGGCCCTGGTGGCTCGGTCAGTTAAGTGTCTGCCTTTGGCTCAGGTCATGATCCCAGGGTTCTGGCATCAAATCCTGCAATGGGCTCCCTACTCAGCAGAGAGAATACTTCTCCCTCTCCCTCTGCCTGATGTTCTGCCTACTTGTGCTCTCTATCTCTCTGTCAAATAAATAAATAAAATCTTTAAAAAATTTTAAAAAAAATAAAAGTGGGCAAAGGACCTAAATAGATATTTTCCAAAGACATACAAATGGCCAATAGGTACATGAACATGTGCTCAATATAACTCATCATTAGAGAAATGCAATCAAAACCATAACAAAGCATAACCTCACACCTATTAATATGACTATTATCAAAAAGACAAGAGTTGGGGTATCTGGCTGGCTTAATCAGAAGTGCTTGCAACTCTTGATCTTGGGGTCAGAAGTTTGAGCCCCATATTAGGTGCAGAGATTGCTTAAATAAATGAACTTAAAAAAATATTGGAAAAAAAAAAAGACGAGTGTTAAAAAAGCTGGTAAGAATGCAGAATAATAACTCTTTTACACTATTGGTGGGGGTGTAAGATGGTATAGCCATTAGGGAAAGCAGTAGGGCAGTTCCTCACAAAATTAAAAGTCAAACTACCGTATGACCCAACAATTCCATTCCTGAGTATATATCTAGGGAAGTGAGATCAACATCTCAAAGAGATATCCACACTACCAAGTTCATTTGCCACCATTATTAAGTATAGCTATGAAAATTACTTAAATATGATTTGATGGGTGGATGGATGAAGGGACAGAGAAACTACACACACAATGAAATATTAATCAGCCATTAAAGAGAAGGAAATTTTTAAAAAAAGGAAATCCTGTTATTTACAACAATATGATGAAACTGGAGGACATTATACTAAGTGAAATAAGCCACTTTTTAAAGAAAGTTTTTGAGAAAGACAAATGCCGAATGATAACACTTACATCTAAAATTTAAAAATCAGGGGTGCCTGGGTAACTCAGTCATTAAGCATCTATCTTTGGCTCAGGTCATGATCCCAAGGTCCTGGGATGGAGCCCTGCATCAGGCTCCTTGCTCCGGTGGGAAGCCTACTTCTTTTCCTGCTTCCCCGGCACGTGTTCCCTCTCTTGCTGTCTCTCGCTCTCCCTGTCAAATAAATAAATAAAATATTTTTAAAAAGTAAATACAATAAATAAAACAAAATCTAAAAATCAACCAAACAGTCTGATGGAAATGAGAATGGTAGTTACCAGGGATTGGGGCTAGGGAGAAAATGGAGGATATAGGTCAAAGGGTACAATTTTTTATAAGATGAATAAGTTCTGAAGATCTAATGTTCAGTACTGTGATTATAGTTAACAATACAATATTATATACTTGAAATTTATTTATTTATTTATTATAGATTTTATTTATTTATCTGACAGAGAGAGATCACAAGTAGGCAGAGAAGCAGACAGAGAGAGAGCTCTGCTCTGCTGAGCAGAGCCAGTCATGGGGCTGGGTCCCAGGACCCTGAGATCATGACCTGAGTGGAAGGCAGAGGCTCAACGCACTGAGCTACCCAGGTGTCCCATACTTGAAATTTAAAAAAGAATTATGGAAGTAATGGATATGTTAATTATCTTGACCTTGGTAATTATTCTACCACTATGTATGTATCAAATAATCACATTATATACTTTCAATATATAAATTATATCTGTCAACTGTTCCTCAATAAAATTGTAAAATATACACATATTTATAAATAAATGTATTTATAGATATGTACTTATGTACATAATGCATTTGATTTATATATTTATATGTGCTTATATATATATACATATACCACATTATCTGTGCTCATATATATAAACAAAATATATATACAAAATATATATGAGCCCAGATAACATATATATTTTTCAGAAATAGCAGTAACCTTTTTACAGGAAAGTGGATAGACACGTCAGAAGCACTGGTTTCTGTCATAAGCCTTTCAGATTTGTTCAAGGGAGTGGCTGTTTTGGGCTCCTTCCTAGTAGTAGTCAGAAAGGACAAATGACTGAAGTCTATCCAAGGCATCAAATAGAACCAATTTGTCTCTTACTTTGTTTTTGGCTCTTTTCTTTTTCCACTCAGAAATTCCTTTCTCGGAAGTTTTCATTAGTATTTGCTTTGGAACAATAATAGCCACATTTAGGGGAGAGGTTGCTATATCATTTACTGAATTTGGAGCATATTTGTGGTTGCCTTTAGTTAACAGGATCCTAGTCTAGGTATTGCTATACCAGGACCAGCTGTTTTCAGTGCAACAATATCATCTTGATTTCACTTTATAGACGCAGAAAGCTGAGCTTTTCCTGTGGATAAAGATATACATTTAGAATATTTTTGTATCAAGGATTTTGATGCTTTGATTTTTCACAGATTAAAAATATTTATAAAAACCTGATGAACTTTTTTTTTTTTTTTTTTGGTTTTATTTATATATTCAAGGGGTGAGGGAGAAGCAGAGAGGGACGAGTAGACTCCATGCTGAGCTGAACACAGAGCCCAATGTGGGGCTTGATCTCACAACCCTGAGATCATGACCTGAGCTGAAACCAAGAGGCAACACCCAATTGACTGAGCCACCAGGCGCTCCCTACAACTGATAAACTTTTTAAAAAAGGTATAAATACAGGAAAATCCTGTGTTCTTTTTACACTGAGAAACTATTTAGAAGATTTGTGCCCTTTAGCAAAACTATCAGATAAAATATACTTTCTATTTGAGTAACAAAATTTCTCAATTTGATATTTTAAACTACAAGATGAGTACGAATTACAAAATTATTTCAAATAAGGGTAACAAATTTCCCTGACTTCTAGTTTGGGAGCCAGTTGTTCCATTTCTCTACCTCTTATGCCTTTCAGATTCCCACTGAAATGAGCAAAAGAATATTAAAACATTTAAAAGATGATTAATGCCCATTGTTTGTAATGGTGTGAGTCTATGCTCCCTTGAAAACAATGTTCGTGGAAAGGTAAATTGTGCCAATTTAAAAGAACAGTTTAACAACATATGTAAAAAATAATAAGAGGATATTAGAAATGTGCAAATATGTATGCCCAAAGATATTTACACATAATTACTTATAACAGTGAACAAAAATACAAGTAGAAACAAACAAACAAAAACTCCCAGCAGATTGCTCAAATAATCTATACCTTAAATGTACATTACACTGCTTTAAAAATGTAACAGTGAAGACCATTCTAAACTATTCAGTCATTTAAGACATAAGTATATGCATTGAGTTAAAGCACCCAAATACATGTGTGTGCCTATGTGTGTATTTTTATAAGTCCAAAAAATATGTGCTAAAATTAATTTGTTTTGGCAATTAAAGAGACAAATTATAGAGTAGTCTGATAAGAGGTTTTGAACTTTGTAAACTTATTTTCAATGAATAAATATATATTACTTTTATTGGAAACTAAAAGAAATGAGTTTCCATTTTCAAAAATAAATTATCCATCTAACTTATTCATAATTTTATTACAGATCTTCCTTGCCTATTTGAGGCCAGACGAGGGTAGGTCACAAGAATCAAGAAGTAAGATGCTGATAAGGATGAATTTGTGGAGTAGGGGTTAGGTGAGGTTATTGTGCACTGGAGATTTGTAGAGATTAGTTATGATCATAAAGGGCAAACACGGGGCTTATTGTTTTCCATAAGTATTTTCTGAGAACTTATTTTATTGATTTATTTTTTAGTCCTGTGTGAATTCTTTAGCTTTATCAGAAGTACTTAAAGTCAATGTTCAAACAGACTGAAGACACGGGTCATTGACAGGGTTGCAGGATTTTGCTCTAGCAGGCAAGGGAGTACGGAAAGGCAGAGGAGCTTCATTTCTATGGTTAGTGTCCCTGAAGGGCAGTTTCTCTGATAAAGTCTTTGGTTTCTAGATCTGTAAGACAGTCTCTTTATGTTTCTCTGAGTATTGAAGAGCCTCTCTGATGTGTATCAAGCAAATACTCCAGAGGCTCTCCAAGGTACTTTTGTGACTACATACCACATGACTTAGCTCAGGGCTATGCTTGTCCCCAAATTTTCCTGGCAGGACAATTAAGATTCACTTTGTCATTTGAGACTTTTATCATCTGGGGGTGGGTGAAGAATACAATGCTTAACAGTCTGAATTTGAATATTGATTCTACCACTTTCTTGTTCTGAATCCTTGAGCAAACCTTCACTTTTCTGAGCCCAAGATCCTCTCTCTTTTAGATGCAATATTATTTACTTCATTGGAGTTTTGTGAGGATTAAATAAGGTAATATATGGAGAGAACTTAGAACTATGACTGGTATATATACTACATGTTTAGTATTTCTTTAAAAAATATATTTTCTTTTTTTCCTAAAGATTTCATTTATTTATTTGATGGAGAGAGCGAGAGAGCACAAGTGGGGGAATAGTAGAAAGAGAGGGAGAAGTAGACTCCCTGCAGAGTAGGGAGTCCGATGTGGGGCTCTATGCCAGGACCCTGGGACCATGACCTGAGCCAAAGGCAGACACCTAACCATCTCAGCCACTCAGGCGCCCTAAGAAATATATTTTCAAATATATTTTTTAAAAGTATAGGATGTTACCAAAACACTAATTGTTTTTCCAATGCAAATAATAGACTTTCAGTGAAAATAATCTTATGCTAAATACTCTATGGGGCAAATTTGTGCTAATGGATAACAAGGATCAAGACAACAAAGCTGTTATTTTTTAGAGGAAAAAAATGATACAAAATTCTTCATTTTATGCCTTTATTTTTAATTGTGTAATACTGTTATAGAGGTTATTGTTTTTACAGTGTAAGAAAATACAGGTTATTTTATGTGTAGTCAGTATGTTATTGTCAGGAACTGTTTTAATTGTGTAATTAAACTAAAACTAGATTTGCTAAAGTATCTGAGTATATTGGACAGTGCTGTCATTAGAGAAATACATCATGGAAACCATTCCCTGAGAAATATAGTGGATTAATATATTATCTAACTGAGATGTTGCCATAAAGATGTATTAGAAGAACACATCCAAATGAATCACTCAGAAGCTATTATTCCAAAATGAAAATTAAACAGGCAATGTTTGTCATCCTTCCCCAGTCCTAATTGTGCCTGATGTTGACTACAATTCTATAGTTACCAGGTGTTATTTGTTCTTTTCCTATTTTTAGTCTTTCTTTTCACTCATACCTCCTCTTTGTCTCCTTATAAATTGTTTTTTTCAGTGAGGACCCTTTTAAATTTTGTTCTTTTACTCTTACTTTCTTCCCTTTGTGAAATGATTTTGTTTTTGCAACTCTGTGGTTATGTTTCTCTAATCAAGATCTCTTGCCTAATTTTGGATCCCAATTTCTATACCAATTTAATATTACCATATATCAGCACTAGCTACTATGTCACTGAAACTCACTGTGCTTCAATCCAAATCCTTTACCTACTCCCACAAATTAGTTCCCATATTCCCTGAGTTTCTATAATTTTGGCAATTATACCTTCTAACCCATTCTAGTCCATGTGCTAATAATGACTCAGGGAACACTGAGCCTTAAGCTTCAAGCAGTGATCTCTCTCTTGAGTATTTGCTCCGAGTTTGCTCCTGTTCTTTCAGTTGGCCAGTTATCACCTCCTCTCATCTCTTTATCTTTGTTCCTTTGTGTAAGAATTGTAACTGGTGGTGGGTTGCAGGCTTATGTTATTTTGGTAAATGATATAATGTGCTTGACACATAGTATGTGCTCAATAAATGTCAGATGTTATAAATTTCTTTCTAGCTTTTCTCTTGGTAGTAACTCTCACTTCACTTCTCAGGCACCTCTCCTGTTTTCTGCATATTTTATATGTTTACATGTTTACATATACATTTTGCATATTTTACATATTTGCCACACCTTCCACTCAAGCAATGTTCAATTTTGCCAGTGACTTTGCTTCAGTACCACCTGCACTGTTTGGACTAGCAAATGACAGCCACTATTACTGATCCAGTTTCTAAATCTTGAAAACTGGTGGGCATTTTAACTTCATCAAATAAGTTATCATACACAAATATTCGTCCTTAAATTTACCATTTTCTACTGCATAAAATTCTAAGGAATTACCTTATAAAGAAAGGACTTATTTCAAGATTATTACTGCTTTGGATACATAAGGGTATTGCATATTGCAAGGTAGGATGTAAGAAACATTGTGCTGAGTGTATGTGTAATTGGATAAAGAGGACATAGACATTACTGCCTCTCCTCAAGTAATAGGACCCCAGTGGCTACATCAGCTTCCTTCTACTGCCAACTAGGCCAATTCTACACAGTGATGAGTAGAGCTTAAAAAAAAAATTAATTAGATGGGGAATATAGATAAAATACATAGATCCCTGCCCTAGGAAAGGACATTTAAGGTTAGCTACCCTAATAAATTCTTGGAAAATTCAGGCATATGTACATATTTATATTAAGTTGAAATGAAATTTATGCTGATACTTATTGGTTTGCACTTTTGGAAATTATATAGGAAATTATTTGTTGATGTAGAATATTATTTTAAGGCCTCAGTATACATAAACTTGTAAAGTACCCTCATGTTATATCTGAGTTGGCTCATGACCTGCTTTAACATATAGAATGCAGAGGAATCGAAGTAAGCCTATTGAGGATCAAAGCCATAAAGAATTATGGTCTAGCAGATTATGCTTTTGTGCTTGGGGGTACACCGGCTAACCGGAAGAAGTCTGACTGCCCCAAATCTCCCTCTTCCATACTGTGAGGAATTCAACCTACCCCTGGAGAGACCACATAGAGAATAACTAAAGACCCTGGACAGCAGCTTCTGCTGAGTTTTGGGGGACAGCCTGCACTAACTCTCAAGAAGTATGAGAGAGGCCATTAAGAAGTGGATTGTCCAGCTGCAGTAAAACACCCTATTGATCCCGTGAGGGCCATAGATGAGCAGTCACTGCCCAAACGGCAGAACTGCAAGTAAATAAAGGTCATTGTTTTTAGTCACTAAGTTTTGAGAAAATTTGTCATGCATCCATAGAGAACAAAAACATATATTTCTGTGTATATGAGGTATTTAAATTAATCTATAACTGCCAGAGTTAATGTGATTTCTTTGGAAATATACTTTAAAAGTACATTTGTGAAATTTTCAAGTAGTAAGGCAAATTGTTTTTTTTTGTTATTACACCTTGCCGAGAGATTTATGGGTAATAACAATTCTAGATGTATGGAGTAATTTATAGTTGTATGACTAGGACACTGAAGTAGGAACTTGCCTGTTTAACTATTAGTGTGATATACAGCGTAATTAACTAAGTGGTAGCAATAAAATTACATAGCCATGTCATAATTCATTTGGTGTTCATATACCATGTCCAATTTTTTCTGCATTAACCTTTAACCTGTATTTTATCATTCACATTATGACTTTGTACAAACAGATGCTCATTTTATTTTATTTTTTAATTACATGAGGGATCTGGCATGATTATTTATTCAACTATTTTAATAAGATGTAGCTTTAGGACATTGTTACTGAAAAAGAATGCAATTGCTACTGAAAATACTTTAATATAAAAAGATTGATACTTCAAAATGAATGTAAGAATAAATTTTTAAATTATAGCATTATGTAAAAGTGAATCATAACATATATGCATACACAATAACAGAGAAATAAAAGGAATAAGAAGAGGCAAATAACTGCTGGTCATACTTATATAACCACTTGAAAAGCATATTTGTGTAGGGCGAGGTAGGAGACATTGCCATCAGCCAATGTTCCCTAATGACCAATCTGTCCTTTTTTTGAATGTGGATGTACTAGTGGGTAGATGATCAGATCACCTCAACTATCTACTTTCTTTAGAATTAAAATACAGAATTTGAAAAGATGGAAGGAATTGAAAAACAGAGAACATGATTTTTCTTATCTATAATATTTAATTTCATTTATGTCTATAAAACACTTAAGTGGAAAGGTATGTAACAGAAGCAAAAATAAATAAAGATAATCTTATTTCAAGTTATATATATATATATATATATTTAAAAAAAGAAAACCTTTACTCTAAAGTGGGTGACTGGGTGCCTGGGTGGCTCAGTGGGTTAAACTGCTGCCTTCGGCTCAGGTCATGATCTCAGGATCCTGGGATTGAGTCCTGCATCAGGCTCTCTGCTCAGCAGGGAGCCTGCTTCCTCCTCTCTCTCCCTGCCTGCCTCTCTGCCTACTTGTGATTTCTCTCTGTCAAATAAACAAATAAAATCTTAAAGTGGGTGACTTTTTCTTTATTAAATTAGGCCAATAGGTTAGCATTTACTAGGCTGCATTTTCTTTTCCTGAAAATGGTTCAATTCTCTGTGTAAAACAATTAGTTGGGTAATTTAGAAGTTTTTTTGAGACATTCGGATGACTTCATGCTTATGTAAATAGATATATTTGCGTACACCATTTTATTTCTCCTTTATTTTTTCTTAATTTTTATTTAAGGGATATTTTCCAAACATAAATGAGGCAGCGCTAACAGAGGCTGAAAATGTTACAGTGCAGGGATGATCATGTATCTTAGACTTGTGTGCTCTCACTGTATTAATGTTCTTTCATTTTCCCCAAGCTTAGAAAGCACTTACTTTATTTTATATATTTGCCTCTTCTGTTCATAATTATTTTACCTGTGCTCCTTAGTACTCTATTGGAAGAAACTGGAACTAATAATAATTTTGATTCATAGTACAAATAAATTTCTAGTGATCATAATTAAGAAACTACCCTGATTCTTACTTGACATAGCTCTACAGAGGTTTTGTTGATTGTAGCAAAAATAACTTCTTTTTCAATTTCCTTAATTTCTTGCAGTTTCTATTTAGAGAGTGATACTCTTAAAAACTGCCACTAAGGCTCTATTATGGTTCTGCTGGGGGTTTAACTTATTAGATTTGGACCTAACCTTATCAAACGAGCTTCTAACTAATGATTATACTCTAAAGACCACTTTCACACTAATTGGCTTTCCCTGTTTAATTGTTTTACAAAATTGATAATTTAGTAGAAATATAATAAGCCTTTAATATTTTAGATAATTTGGCCCCTTTGTGGTCTTTAGAGGGTTCTCACTTAATAGAAAATTGGAATGCACATTGTGAAATTTAGGTCTTGCTTTCAGCACATGATCTGTAAAGACTACAGGATAGTATAAAAAAGATTTTGACAATGCTATGATTTTGTCATAGATGTTGAAATGGTTATGCTGAATGTTGCATATTTTATTTTAAATTTTGAACTGCATAAGAACACTAATTGGAAAGTATTTGGTGGGGGGGTTTTAAATAATAATGAAAGTAAAAAAGGACTTTTAAACAAATTTTTAATTTTCAATAGAGCCAAAAATCTATTTCTATTTCCCACTTCATATATTAAATTTGTGTCATTATTTACCCAGTTTTACTTTACAATAGCAGAACATGTTTCCTCATTTCCAGAATAGTACATTCTGCTGAACCATTCTAATATACCACTTTGAAGATTCTTGAGTTAGTTTAAAATATTTATTGACACTGCTGATTTCTGAATCTCAGATGAAGAGTTGCTCTGAATGCTTTTCCTAACATTTGCTCATGAAGTTGTAGTATGTGCTAGAAAGTTACTTACTGCCTTGTTTTTTAATAGTCCTTACCAGCATTAGGAAATGAGTTCTGTAAGGACAAAACCCTGTGCTAGTTTAGCAGAAACTGCCTTGGGGCTTGCTGGGACCTTCTATCCCAGTGAAGCCCTCTGTTTTCCCAGGTTGGACTGGAAATGGGAAATCAAAAATAGATAAGCTCAACAATATAAAGTGTAGTAAATACACCTTGATTATGTTTCTCTTTTGAGCAAAATCCATAAAGTATGTTTTATTAGGATAGAATATAAAACAGAGAATGACCATCTTACCATGTTATGATGTGAACAAACTACCACAAGTTTTGTCATGTTATGTCCATGAAATAAAGGTTGTTTGTTAGAAAGGTAATAAAACAAAACAAAACAAACAAAAAAACCCCTTAAAAGTGTTCACCTTTTTCTACTTTCTTGGGTGAAATTTGGAATAATATTCTTTTGGAAGGGGAAGGGTGGTTGCTGGATTCATTTTTCCTAAAGTTTCATGTATACACATGAGAGTTAATTTTGGATTTAAGGACAAAGTGAAATAGCTCTTATAACCATACTTTTAAGCATTTTTTAAGAGTAAAATAGTATTAAAGGCTAAAGGATAAAAGAATAGCCATATTTCATACAAACAAATCAGAGATCAAATATACTGACAATTTTTAAAAGGAAATAATTTAATAAATAAATCTTCTTTACAGAGTTTCCCCCAAATTTAGGTGTGTATTTTCTTCCTTTTGACACTAATTCTATCTACACACCCTCAGTAGCAGACCTAGTTTCCAAATACTTTAAAATAGCCCCTAATTTCGGAAAACCAACATACAGAATTTTGAATAATACAACTGTAGATATGATTTAGACGTAGTTCAGGATATTGTACAGCATGATCCATAGGGTACATCCCACCAGATACACCATCTAATCTCAGAACCCAGCAAATGCCATCAATAAAGCAAGAAGCGAAGTTAATTACAGGCTTCCATTCAGGGTCCTTTTGCCACTGGTGGCCCATTATAATGAATCATTCTTCAAATTGAGAAGAGATTGACGGAAATTTTATAAACTTTTCACTCCCCATGTCTTCCCAGTGTAATAAGTGCCTGCTGTACACTGGGAAAGTGATTAAATATCAATTTCACGGGAACCTGGGAATAATGTTTAAAAGACTAATGAGACACTATTTTTACTGCTTAGGTACTGTGACTCCCCCATGAGTCAGAAAAACGCCTGTCATTCTAATTAGTCATCATTCGGCCAGGATTTTTTTCCTCTTTCTCTCTTAAAGGTCCCTAATTGGGTTATTTAAGAACTTTAAACTTAGTACATCAGTGGGAGGAATGTTCTTGTAAGATCAATATGATTGCCATGTCAAAATTCTTTTGATTTTTCACACCAGAGGTAAGCACTAATTTTATTTGAAAAATATCATTTGTAATAAATCCATTTCCAACTGACTTTATTGCCAACATGAAACTTACTTTATTAAAAATGATATTTCTTAAACGCCTGAAAATGGTGTCTAGTACCAAAATTATGACTATTCCCTTGTATTTGATATGCATTTAAAATTATTATTCCAATTATTCTGTCTATTTGAGTAAAGGGAGCATAATACATCTCCTATAATAATATCTGACGTAGAACCAGTTCTCACAAAAGCAGAAGCAGACGATTTCTTTCACCAACATTAAAATGAATTGACTGGTTGCGATAGATGAAGTGATAGTTTCAGGAAAATTTGAAAAACTTTTAAAGCCATATCATGATCATTCTAAAAGAGTCAGAGACTAGAGTAATCTTTTTATGGACAATGGGTTAGTATTCACCCAGATGCTCAGAGAGATATAAAGAGCTTTACCCATAAATACTTTTTTTTTTTTTAAAGAATTTATTTATTTATTTGACAGATTACAGGTAGGCAGAGAGGCAGGCAGAGAGAGAGGAGGAAGCAGGCTCCCTGCCGAGCAGAGAGTCTGATGCGGGGCTCAATCCCAGGACCCTGGGATCATGACCCGAGCCGAAGGCAGAGGCTTAACCCACTGAGCCACCCAGGTGCCCCCCATAAATACTTTCAAAACAATTTTCAAATTTATATGGTATAATAAACATAGACTGTAGTTATTTAACCTTGGAGGTAGAAGAAACCTGAGAAGTAATTTACTTTATTCTCCCATCCAGAGTTTTATATCCCCTCTCTGATGGCCTTTAAAAAGTTAGAACCATACTTCCCCTTTCCTCCAGTTTTTTAATGGATTTTTAAAATCTAAGCAGGGACTGGGGCACCTGGGTGGCTCAGTCAGTTAAGTGTCAGACTCTTGATTTTGGTTCGGGTCCTATCTCAGGGTAGTGAGATCTCAGCCCGGCCTCAGGCTCCATGCTCAGCAGAGTCTGCTTGAGATTCTCTGCCTCACTCCACTCACGTGTACACACTTTCTCCAAAATAAATGAATAAATCTAAACAAAACAAAACAAAACTAAGTAGGGGGACCGACGTTTATTTTTATTTTTTTTTTAAGATTTTATTTATTTACTTGACAGAGAAAGATCACAAGTAGGCAGAGAGAGAGAGGGAAGCAGGCTCCCCGCTGAGCAGAGATCCCAATGTGGGACTCGATCCCAGGACCCCGAGATCACGACCTGAGCCGAAGGCAGTGGCTTAACCCACTGAGCCACCCAGGTGCCCCCTACGTTTATCTTTATTAAAGTTCTTCTTGTTAGATACGACCCACCTATCCAACTTGTAAAAATGGTTTTTTGTATAAAATTACGCTATCTGAGTATCAGCTATCCTTTCTGGCTTGGCAGCAACCTGAATACATGTAAAGGTCCTGCTACTCTCTCAGTAATGTCCTTGATAAAAACTTTGAAGGGGTAGTGTTATGATTTCTGTTCAAAATGACATTGATACATGCATAAACCTGGATTTTCAATCAATTATTAATTTACTTAAGAGTATTTTCTTCCAACTCCATTTTTTTCTGCATTTTTTTTTTTTTATGAGAAGCTTTGAAAAGTGTTTTGCAAAAAGATCTACACATGCCGGTGAGTGGCCTCTCACAATCTAATAACCCTATTAAAAGGCAAATGTCATCTGACACCAATGATTTCTTCTGAACCTTTTTTTCTTAATTGGGACATTTCTGTTTCCAACATTCTGGCTTCTTTCCCATTCTTCATGTATACTCACATAGGTCAACAAAATTATCTGTAATTTTCTCTGTACTGTCTTATATGAATCACTCAGGCAAACAGGCATGAGTTCATTCATTGGAGCTGAATTCTCTGGCAATCACCTCAGTGCTAACAATCATCTTAATGTTACTTCTTTTCAAAGTTAAATCTATATTCTAAAAATACATTCCTGGAGAATAAATGAATCAAGCTTTCCTTTTCAAACAATATAAAACTAAATACTCATTAGAGGAAGTATAATAAAAAAACACTTAAATAAAAAAGTAAAACTGAACTTAGAGAATGCAGAGCCATACATTGATATCTATCTAAAATTTCCAGGTTTTTGGAGTTAAAATTCTTCAGGTAAAGCTATCAATAATTGGTCTATTAGGAATACATAATAATAATAGGAAAAGACTAGATCAGCTTTTAAAAAATAATAAAATTCAATTTACATTGTATATATTCATGTGTATAAAAAATGTTATCGATATATCTATCATCTATCTGACATCTATCTATCTTATACACATAAATAAACTGGATCATATATTAGGTATCTCATCAACAGTGCTTTGGATTATAGAACATACCAATTCTGTTATAAAACACTCTAGTAAAGATATTATTTTAAACTTGATAATCCATTTTGGACTTTTCCCTCTTGGTTACTGCTAATTACTGAGATATTATTCTCTGAATTGGGCCATTTGGGAAAATATATGCAAAACACACACATTTTACCAAGTCATGTGATTTGTTACAGCTGCTGTGTTTTCTTAAATTTTCTTCGTGAGAATCATTAATTTAAATAAGATGTCCCATAACATGATTTTTTATTTTTTTTGCTACATCTTTTTGTTTGTCTTCATATCATTCATGGGCTAGAATAGTCTACTAAATTATGCTGAATGTTGAGATGTAGTACAGATTTCACCAACAAAACTGCTTCTTCCCTTGAGCATTGAATATTACAATTATATAACAACAACGATAAATGTTTCACACATCTAAAATGGTCAGAACTATTGAAAGTCTTCTCTATTTTCTAAGTCTGTAAAGCTAGTATGTGCCATATTTCTGGCAGACTTATTTCCCAGTGTGCATTGTGTTGATTTTGATACCTAAGTATCTGATCATCATGATTTAAAAAAAAAAAATGCTTTTAAGAATGAATTTCCAGCACTTAGTTTTAGCAAAGTATCATGTTCTTTTTATCAATTAAATTCGAGATAATTATATGAAACACATTTTCAAAAATAATATGGCAAATCAAACAATAATGACCTAAGTATGATTATGGTCTTTGGAAAAAATTATCCTGTTATCTTTCCTGCACCCATAATTTTAACCATCTTTTCCTTACACAGTGAAACCACGTTATACATTTTTCAGGATATTCAGGTTTTTATAGATTTTTCTCACACACAGATTCAATTAATTGAATCAAATTTGTTTAATCACGTACTGCCTAAGGGAATAATTGCATTCTTGCATAACTGTTCTGAATCGGTATCATTGGTAAATTAGGGGATTTCATAAGGGGCTACATTTCAGGAGTTAAAAACTTACTTTTATTTTCCATTTGTAAATAATGTACAGTTACTTGATGGCTTTTCATGATCATTACAGTGCTTGTTTGCAGATTCTCAAAGGAACATGAATTTTTAATACAATATATACAGATATAAGGTCATTGGTTAGGAAAAAGTCAGGAAAAATTTAGTAAATGACCAGATATAAGGTAATGAATGAAGAGAAATATTTATTCATTTATATATTTATTTATATATTTATTTATTTATTTTAAAATTTTATTTACTTATTTGTCAACCAGAGATCACAAGTAGGCAGAGAGGAAGTCAGAGAGAGAGAAGCAGGATCCCTGCTGAGCAGAGAGCCCAATCCTGGGATCATGACCTATGCCGAAGGCAGAGGCTTTAACCCACTGAACCACCCAGGTGCCCCGAAGAGGAATATTTAAATGGAAGATCAATTTCACAAGCAGTGTATTCTATATGTCTTACAAGGTTATGCTAATTGTTTTCCTTCCTTCATAATTTCAGTGGTGTAGAGAAACAGTTCAAACAAAATGGCCAAGGAAATTAAAATACTTACAGGGATAGATATGCTTTTGCATATGTGAATTATTTTTCTCTCCACTTATCCTTATCTTTAGCTAGTTATCCATTTCAAGAACAAAGTCACATGATTTTCTTGAATAGGTCAACTATACTTTTGTGAAAAGTATAACAGCTGATTAATGGAGAAAGTGCAGAATCAACATGGTGCATATTTGGATGGTGGCTGAGTGCTGATTTCCTACCTGCTCAATGCTCTGATTCTACATCTCCTTTTTTATGTATACTATTGGAAAACACAATCAAGATGTTCTAATCGCCTTAGCATTCTTAGGCTTACTAGCAAGTGCACAATATATTATGAACAGATGTTCAGCTTAGCGGGAAGTCTCACTAAAGACCTGGTATCCTGATCCTTTCCAGAAAATGTATAGCATCTGGTGTGTTTGAAATAGAACTGCTCTCATTTATTCATCCATGGAATGATACTCCTGTGCATTTAGTTACTATGACTCACTTTTCTGGAGATGACTTAACTCAATTTTTCTCATGAGAAATAACTTAGAAGAATTGTCAGGGAAAATACATGAAATAAGAAAATGGCATAATGCCTTAAGACCTTAGCTGGCAGCAATATTTCCTCTGTTTTGATTTTGGGTTGATCACTGGCATTTTTGGGATACTGTATTTTATTTCAGGTCTATTCTACATATATGCTATGAAAAAGTTGAATTTCAAAGAATTGGTCATTTTACTCATGTAAAGATTAAAATCCTTTAAACTTTGTATATCTGTAATCTTTCCTAAATATTCATTCCTTTGTGGAGTGCATTAAAATTTGCTTTGTCTTTTAAAAGTGTCACTCAGGAACATATTCATAGAACTGTTAGCTTTATAGCTGTTTTTCTTAAACTGGCTTCAAATATTTAAAAATTTTCAAGGCTCAGCCACAATAGCCAGCTTCTACTTTTACATTTTCATTCCATTGCCCTGGAATTTGATTGTGTACAATTAATAAGTTGTTTTATAGAATATACAAGCCAATATTAGATAATGATTAAAAGTCATCATTAAATTTTCTACTTTTAAATTGAGAAGCAGCATCCCTAGGAATTTAAAAAAAAAAAAAAAGCACAGTAGAGGTGTTTTTAAAGGTATCCCTAATGCATTTTAGAGCCTCTAAAAATATTGTGGACATACACATTACTTTTCTTTCAAATGTTCAACATATTCAATTGGAAGGGGGAAATAAATGAAATAAATGTAGACAAGAAAGAGAAAAATAGAGAGTGTGTGTCAGAGTCTCACAATCACTGTGATAATACCTGGAGTAAATCAGGAAAACTGACTGAAGAAGTTGAACTGTGATTGACGCTTTTGTCAAAACAAACAAAACAGTGTAACTGTGAAAGAGCAATGTCAAAAACAAACAAACAAGAAATATGGTGGGAACTCAAGAAAAATAGAAATTAAAAAAATAGAATAAAAGTAAAGAGACAAGGAAGTAAACCATTGATGTGATGAAAATCAACTGGAGTAAAAAGGAAATATTAAGGTATCAAAGTTGATCAAATAAAATACCCAAACTATCATTTGAATGTTCAGTTTTCCCTGTAAGACAACCAAACACTAAATATCAAATTTTTACCCACTATCTTTATACTATGGTCTACCTCCTAAGCATAGATAGTAGAGCTAACTATGGCATGTAATGCATTCTATTATATGTGTTTAGAATTAGGTGTAATTGCAAGTGAAAGAAGTTCTGGTTTAGTCAAGATTAAAATTTATTTCCCTCTTATAGAGAGGCTCACATCAGCATTTTAAGGACTGATATGGTCTGCCTTATTATCAGGTATATCTTATTATCTCTCTCTCTCTCTTTTTTTCTTTATCATACTCAAAACTTGAATTTTAAGTGACTCTTCAGTTCCAGTCAACATGTCTATAATTGCAACTGGCAGGAAGGAGGGAAAGGGAAGGAATTGTGTGCATTCATCCATTTTAGAAACTGTATATGCCATTTGTTTCCACAAGCCCTGGGCAAAAACTGACTTACATGTCCCCTAGTTGCAATACAGTTTGGACATCATCTCAAGGTGGCCATATCCCTTGTTAGCAATGAGGAGGTATACTACCATAGAAAAAGAGACTAGATCTTGGGAAACAAATAGCAGCATCTATGACACATGTGTTTCAAAAATATCTACCAATCATGAGTAAAAAGAAATTAGATGGAAAAAAATCATGAGCTTTGAAGTGCAAATGGCGATAATCACATATCGTTCTAAATTTATGAAAATAAGATTATTAAGAATTATCATACTGATTTTTCCATAAGTACAGAATTTGGAATGTTAAAATTGCATCTTTTTAAGAATTCTGAAGCATTGAAAATTGTCAATGAAAAGTCATACTCTGTTTATGACTCATTTGGAACACTTTTATAAAACTGGTCTTAGGAAGGAGATTAGAAATTGTCACATCTCTGTCCCAATCTTAATTGGAATTTTCAATATTTTTATGAGCAAATGCAATTGAATAAGCCATGATTTTTCCCAACTACAATTTTGTCACTTTAAATACAGACACAACATTAGAAAGTTACTATAGTCCATCAAAAAGAATGAATAAACCATGAAGCTGAAATATAATTTTATGCTCTTTTCAGAAAACTCATTTCTGAATGCAATCTAGACCCTGAATAGTTTTACAATGCCAGTGAGATTGGTCTATTTATGATACTTACCATATTCGAACTTAGCATTTTTTTCAGGAATTGTCTTCCTAATTTTTAAGGGAGTAAGTTTAGTTTGACTACTCTTACATGCAGTATTCCGTCAGATAAAATCTTGAGTTTTGCAAATGCAAATGCAAATGCAAATGATTTTAAGAGTAGACATTCTCAGTGGTGAAGAAAAAAAGGCATACCCCAGAACCAGCTAAAGAAAGAGTGTATTTAAACTTCATATTTTCTTTCCTGCCCAGATTCTAATATACCCTCCCACTCCCACCAAGGGGTGTGTGTGTGTGTATCTTATGTAGAGGAAGGGTAGTGAAGAGTGATTTAAATTTTCCTTATTTGATAATATTCACCCACTTAAAAATTTAATTTACCTTCTGCTCAATTTTCACTTGATTTATCTAGCTGAGAATGATTTCATATAAATTTATTGAGTCAGTTATTCATTCATTTAACATTTGTCTGTACAAAAATGCAGATCTATATCCTTCTATCTTTCTTCCTATCTATCATCATCATCTACCTTCATGCCTCTTTTTATCATCCTGTTCCAAACCAGTTATCGCTTGAAACATCTCCTCTAATTCCTTTGCAAATCTCCCGTTTGCATTTGCCCCATACCAACCTCACTCTTATCCAACCCCACTCTTACATGCAGAATATCATTATACTAGGCAGTGGCTCCTCATCATATCCTTATCCTCCATCTCTCAGATAGTCTAATCTAGAAGACAAAGGTCACTCACTGCCACTTGGCCTAATCCTGCACCTGCCCCTTCTTTAAAGGTTTCCACACCGGGTGCATGGTTTTGTGTGTTTTCTGGGTTTTGGTCTTTTTCTTATCTATAATTCACAGGAATTGGTTGAGATGAGCTTCAAAGAACGGAGCCAAAATCACTAGTGGGCAGATGGCAAGTGTCAGGACAGATGGAAAACTGAGACCAGATTCTCAGAGAGACAGAATACAGCATTTGATTAATTTAAGAAAAAATTAAAGGAGGAAGGGGTTATCACTTATTTCTCACTTTCTCTGTTTTTTTAAACTCACCTTTTCTCACACATACTCTAATTTAAAGTTCAGGAAACCTGCTAAGGAAAACAAAACAAAAGCTCTTTTGTCTGCCAACAAAAATTAAAATAGTAATGTTTTCTTGTATTTGTCTCACATTTTTTCTACTTAAAAATATTGTGGAGTTAAAGACCATTGTTTCACTCCTAGTCTCATGTTTCTCCCTCCCCTGAGGCAATCACAGCCCAGATTTTGTTCTTGTTGTATTTTTCAGGAAAATTTATGTTTTTTATGTATTCATGAAATATAACATTGCTTTTTATATGTGTATATCTTTTAATCTTTTGTATTAATTCTTTTAAAAGTTATAAGTTAAGAATTGCCACTTGCTATGAAGTTTCTGGGATTATCTGAAAATAATGTCAATGAAAATTTTTCATCTTTTGAAACATCTTGGAATAAAATAAAATAGTTAAAATGTGAAGAAGAGTATAAATTGGTGACAGATATTGTATTGGAAGGAGAGGCAGTGCGTGGTGGCACAAAGCAGATCTGTATCATTTAGAAGGGCAAGGAGACTGGGCAGGGCAAATGATTCTGTAAGGAAACTCTGATGTAGGAAAATCACCAGCACTGTTAGGTTGAATGAAAAGACCAGACACCATTTTCCAGCAGGTAATCCAACCTTATGATCCTACTTTGTTCTATTCTGTGAACCTGAACTGAGGTTCTGACCCTAATCTTGATCTTTAAACAGGCTTCCATTTGCTCTATTAATATATTTACTGGCCACTCATTGTTTTATCTTAGAAACAATTTTTGAAGCCTGAATCCCATATCTTATACCCCGATGTTGTTCATTGCTTGCTGCAGCTCTACTGACAGTTTTCCATCTCTTTGTTTCCAACAGCACCTAATAACTCAACCCAGATCCCTGATTGTCTCCCTGTTGGATAGTTTGACACCCTTGATCCTGCCACTCTGATTAACCCTGCCACTGGGCTGAGCTCTGCAGAAAGGGTCTCGCCCCCTCCCATTGACATTGTGCTAGTGATGCAGAAATAATGGATAATGTTTTAAATGCTGCTGACAAGGCAAAGGACATTGATAATGAGAGTAGAGAAGTTAACTTTCTGAAGAGCAAGAAAATTACTTGGAAGAAGGCTGATTCAGCCTTTGATTCACTAATTAATTTTTGAAAAAGACAGAAGTGTCACAGAGCCCAGGAGGTCATGGAGCTGAACATTCTTCATTTTAGTTCAATAAGAAAGAGGTAAATGGAAACAAATACTTGATATCAGAGACTTTCTCAGTAAAGCAAACTCTGCCTATCTCTCGCAGCTAGTAGGTAGTCAGTCATAAGTTCAGTGTTACAATAACCAGCACCACAGAACAAAAATTGATATTTATTATGATGCCCCTTGACCAAAGTGTGTTTTGTTCACTAAGGTAGACAAGTTGATATAATATTTTTGGATTGTATTTTCTCTCAAGAAAAGTTTTACATTAATAATGCATAAGGATTTAATCCCTTCAGTTTTCTCTTATTATCCACTTAGAGATCTCAAGACTAATAAGAAATATTTACTAATATCAAGTCACAGAGCATTTTAATGTACACTTTCTAAAATGAGTCTATTGAATAAATAATGGACATTTGCTTAAATTATATGTATGTCAGTTATTTCCATGATTATCAGAAATTAAAAATGAATATATTTTACATATATAAAATCAAATTTCCAATTAAAATTATTCTGAAATTTAAATAATTATTTGAATATTGTCTGAAACTTTCTTTTCACTTTTTTTTTTTAGATTAAACAATATATTTACCAAGTATGTTACAAAATACTTGTACTTTACATTTTTAGTTAAATGATTTAGGTATTCTCTCTGTCTTCAAAAGTTTGTCTGAATTTTATCTTTATATTATGATTTTTTTAAATATTTTATTTATTTGACAGAGAGAGAGATCACAAGCAGGCAGAGAGGCAGGCAGAGAGAGAGGAGGAAGCAGGCTCCCTGCCGAGCAGAGAGCCCGATGCGGGGCTCAATCCCAGCACCCAGAGACCATGACCTGAGCTGAAGACAGAGGCTTAACCCTCTGAGCCACCCAGGCACCTGTCTTCATACTATGATTAATAAAGTCTAATTTCTTCATTTATTATTTAATGGCATATTATTTGTCAATAAATTTTTAAATTGAATTTAATTAAGGTCATTTTCACCTGATCTTAGAATGGTAACTAAAATATCATTAAGAACACAGAATGAGATTTTGTTACCTAATGGAGTCCGTTAGACTGTTTTGGGGGAAAAAATGCAGAATAAAATGAGCTTATGTTAATGGTCACTGTGTTGGAAAAACTTGGTATTCATAAGTACAAAAAATTGCAGCTCTATTATTGTCCCTGTTGAAGGCATTTCTGGTTTTGTAAAATGGCAACATTGATTACAGCCAGAAAAAAAAAGGCTTATTAAAATTTCATAAGAAATATTATGAAATCCATGTATCTATGGAATTAAAAAATCCATATTCACATGGAATAAAACATTGAATGAAACAAAAATAAGCAATTAAAAACAGCATTCCTTATTCCTATCACCATCACAGAAACTGCCAAGGGCAAGGCACTGACCCAGGATTTCTGATGGAGACTGACTGATAGGACCTTGGGGGACTCACATTAGAGACTCCAAACTAACTTATAGGTAAAACTGGAGACAGAATATTTTCCAGGGCATTTTAGAGAGAAGAAAAGCTCTTAGACATCAGTTGGTGATTGCTTGAAAGTTTGGACTTTCAGCAATTTCAGATAGAGATAAGAATCCAGGAAAATTAATAAGGGGTGGGGAGGAATAGGTATCTTCATAGAACTAATAGATGACTGTGGAAATCAGAAGAAATCAGCAAAAACCTGGAAGACAAATTCAGGTTGTGCCGGCAAAGATGAGATTCCAAGATTCAATGGAATGCATTGAACAATGATTATTGCAGTCCCTCTACTAATTTCCATGTTTATATTATCTGATTAATTGCTTATTGCATTTCTATGAGGAGGTTGCTTTTATTCATACCTTATAAATTAGGAAACTGAGAGTTTGAAATGATAAGTAACACACCCAAGGATCTCATTGATAATTCTTAGCAGAGACAGGGAAATCTCTTTCATTTTTATATTATCAATCTTCTGTTTTTAATCCATACACTAAAGCCATTCAGCATGATAATACTGCCTCCATATCTTAAAGATTTTACCCTTGATGAAGAAGCATTATGTGTATTTTGTTGAATATAACACTATGCCTAAGTTAATTGTATTATAAACAATTCTTATTGCATAATGTAAATTCAATCATTTTCAATTATTTGAAATAATTCATAGAGTCTCAAATTAGAGCACCCTTCTAAGTATTGCTATATACAAAATATCTTGCCTCGATCTACTCAATATAGAAGTGAAGATTCTGGTTCCAGGATAAGCAGAATTGGAAAGATGCAATTCAAACTAAATGTTACATGAATAAGGAGTATTTTAAAAACCTAAATTAAATTAATAAAACTTAATTTAGTCACATGATGACTTTCTATAGGTGGTCTTTATGAAGATCATCTACTCTATTGTAAAACCATTGTTAAAATGAAGCACATAGACAAATCTAGAAAAGGCTTATAATACTATTTACCAAAGAGATTAGAAGTATACAAAACTGTATCATAAATAGGTAATGAAAGAATATATAATTGATAGACATCCAGGATGCCTTCACAATTGGGTAGCATGTGGAAAAAGAACCAATGATTATTTATCAGTATCCAAACACTACTTGATGATTAAAGTACAAGAAAAAAAAAGAAAAATTCAAGATTATAGGAAAACATTTTTTTCTTGGATTAACTTTGAAAATGAGGAAAACCTCTATTATAACTAATCAAATAACATTTAAAGATTTGTGTTTCACTAGAGGAATATTTATAGAAGAAATTCATAGTTTAATACTTGCAAGCTTTAGCATTCCCTTTATGGATATGATCTTTATGTGTAAAACACAACTATGTATAAAATTTATATTCATTATTCACTAAACACTTCAGATTTATAAATGCATTTATAATAATTACATTTGCTTTTATAATGTCCTTATGAAATATGTAGGAGATAAACTAATCAACAACATTGCCCTGCTCTGGTCACCACTGCAATGTGTTCCTACTGCTGATATGTTAGTATTCTGATGACCTTGCCACTATTTACACTTTGACTACTCCAAACCATAATTACTAATATATCTACCAGGGTTAAGCTGGAGGCATTGATATGGTAAATACTGGAATTTAAACGGATTTTTTACAGAAATAGGTAGGAATTCCATTCTTTTAATTATAAATGTTGTCTATTATTTATTTTATTTTATTTATTTTTTTTCTGATAATCCCATTTTTTATTAGTTATATCATCAATGCATCCCCAAAGTCTATTATTTATTTTAGTTATGGCAATTAAGGTAAATAAATGTTACTAAGTGAGTCAGTAAATGCAGTCATATAAATCCAAAGTTTTTTTTTATTGTTTTCTGAAGTCTGACTAAAACTATTAACCTATGGTAATGGCTAACAGTTAGTACATGCCAGCCTCATTGACAAAAGTTTCATCTCATGAACTCATAACAGCCCTGAGAAATAATTTCTCATTCCCACTTTATAGATGGGTAAGCTGGAACTTAGACATGTAAAAATTATCTACCTTATTCACACAGCCAAAAGGTGGGGAGCCAGGAATAAAGTTTTGGCTGAGTTCCATGAAAGCAACACCTACATCACACCATCATGAGAGCCTAGCATCAGCAGGTGATAGAACAATGGAGGGGGTAGATTTCACAATTGGTACTTTGTTTTCAATAACAAATTTTTTAAAATGTTGCTTGATTTTCACAGATTTATAATCATAAACATCATCAAGTGGTGGTTAAGTGTTCAGACTCCATTGGTAGACTATCTGGATTCCAATCATAGCTTCACAAGTGACCTTCTTAACTGTGTTAATTAGTTTCTCTGTGTCTCAGTTTCCTCCTCTATAAAATTGTGACTACATAGTGCTTATTTCAAGGACCATTATAAGAATTAAATAAATAATTCACCTGTGCTTGGTACAGGGTAAATCAATCCCTAGGCTGTTATTATCACAAGTCATATTTGTACCATGAAATTGGCACTGATACAAAATGGCTGGAGGGGCGCCTGGGTGGCTCAGTGGGTTAAAGCCTCTGCCGTTGGCTCGGGTCATGATCGCAGGGTCCTGGAGTTGAGCCCAGCATCCAGTCGGGCTTTCTGCTCAGTGGGGACCCTGCTTCCCTTCCTCTCTCTCTATCTGCCTCTGCCTAGTTATGATCTCTGTCTGTCAAATAAATAAATAAAATCTTAAAAAAAAAAAGTGGCTGGAATATATAGCTTCAAGGTCATTTGTGTGGTAGACCCAGCAGATTTCTATCTATATATCTATACCTATAACTATCTATATGTAACTTTCTATACAGAAGTAGAAGTTTTGAAGGAATGGGATTATAAAAAAGAAAGTCTGGAATCACAGATTTTTGTACACAGAATGGACATGCAATATTTTTCTAAGAAGGTTCAAAGAAAGAAATTTAAAGATAGAATCACAGGACTTTAAGCCTGATACTTATGATTTCTAGAATTAATGAATATTTGAATAGAAAGGACATGCAGTGAAATAACAAATAGAATGGCAAATTTCAACATACAGAAGTTTCAGATAAACTTTTTAAAAAATATGCACTTATTTTTAATATAGTTTGTGATAGTTGTTCAGAGCTGTTGTATAATCTGAATCTATTCCTGTTTTAAATGGACGGTTGTTTTTTTTTTTTTTTTTCTAATTTGAAATGCGGTTTGTGAATAAGCCTGCTTTGTCTATATGGCCTCTGTCAATTATCTATCAAATTAAGGGGTATGAAGTGCACAATAACAAAGTAAAAATAATTATTTGCAGGCTTGCTTCTTTCCAGAATACAAGCACTCACAACTATTCATGCTTACTTCCCTTTCATAAAGGATCACTGCACATTTATAAAAATGTTCTGATCATGGTTTCTATTTAGAACAAAACCAGAGAATAAAGCTTTATGTAGTAGAAAGCAGTTTTTGGTGGCAATAATCTAGATCTATTTTCCTCCTGACACGAAACATCAAAACCCTCTTGGATTAGATTTAAATCTCTAGGCTTTACTGATGATGAGCCTATTTTCCTCTTGATAATTGACAAAACTCCCCAAAGGATCAGGATTCAGGAGTGGAATCTTTAACTTAGTCACACAGAGTACAATTGTTGAATTAAGTGCACATTCCATGTTCAAACTTCTTTATTAAAACCAGCATATATGACTTACTGTAAGAATCACAAATTTTCCTTTACTGTTCTGGTATATACTCAGATTTTTTATACTTCATAACCAAATAATTGAATTTTTCAAAGAAGCTCCTGGTTATTTATGTATTATTAAATTTTGTGAAATATTAGACTTACATTCTTTTCATATTGTACAGGTCCTTCAGATCACTCCCTGAGCATATCTTGTTATTTAAAGGTTTGAATAAGAAGAATCAACATGTAATTGGCCAAGAGACAAAATAATGAGGTGCTTAAAATACAGTCCAAGAATTTGAATCTAACCTTTTTATCAAAATTTAATTTGAGAGTTTGGGTTAAGGAAAAAAGTTCTAAGAGGCCCCCACATAACTTCCTTTATGTACAGGGGGAAATTGGAGGTGTTTTCATTTGCACGGAGCTTCACTATTTCATATTGTACCCATATACACCCTCCTCATACACATCCTTCTGCTAAGGTAGGATGACTAAGAGCTGACTGGGACATACCTGGTATATAGGGAAAATGGACTGGGCTGGCAGAGTGATGTTACTGAAGTCTGGTGTGCACCTAGTTGTCCTATTCAGGGGTTGTCTTGTGCAGGTATATGAATATAGAATGATTCTGGGCTTCAGTTCTTCCTTCAAAGAAAAGATGCAGGTGCTTCAGGCCATTAGGAAACAGAGGTGGGATCTGAAAGCAAAGTAGGAATCAAGCTTCATTCCAAAGCCTTGGTTCCTACTTGGAGCAAAAGCATACTGTAAGCATTCAGATTGAGGCTGTTCTGGGATCCAGTCTCGTGTGCTATGTCTTAGGTCTCTTGTAGCTCTAAACTGACCAAGTCAGTGTGCATTTAAACTGAAGTCCATGCTTGTCCTCTGCCCTCTGACCCCAACATGGTTTTTGACATTATACTTTGCATTGGCGAAACTGGCTACTTTTCATTACCTTGGCATTCTGTTGTTTCCAGCTTATTGTCCTTACTTACATGTCTTCTCTCTGGCTAGAATTCCATTCCACAGGCCCTATTGTGCCTCACAGTGTCAAACCTATATCTGGAGAAACCCTATGTGCCCTTATGAGAAATAATATTTCTCGTAATGGACACTTTATATGCACAATTACAATGCTCTATATATAAAACAACAACAACAACTAAATTTTGAAAACATTATTTGTGCATCCACAGAATATAATAAATACAGATGCATGTAAAAAAGATAGTCTTTATTATTGGAGTTAAGATGGCAGATTGGAAGGGGACCCTATGCTTGTTTCATCCCTTGAACACAGCTGATAAATATCAAATCATTCCGGACACCCAAGAAATTGATCTGAAGGACTGAGAGAAAAAACTTCACAATGAGAGGGAGAAAATAGGCCATGCTGTGGAAGGTAGGAAGTGCAGAGATGTGATTTGAGGAGAAAAGAATCAGGGGTGCTATAGAGGGAAGGGAGCCATGATCACAGAGAGAGAGAGATAGGAAGCTAGCAACACACAGGGAATTGCACAAGAAAAAGACTTCCCCAAAACTGTTGACTGGGAAAACTAAAGAAGCAGCAGAGCTCAAAATATGAAGTTTTAGAAGTCCCTGCCATCACCAGGGTGAAGCCTGGCAGGCACAGCTGTTCTCATGTGGAGAAGGAAGAGAGAGGCCTGGGGGTGGACAGTGTGGTCTAAGGATCCTCTGGGTTGCACTGGGAGAGACAGTTAACCTTCTTGGGGTGCATTTGGGAGAGGTAACATTGCTTTTCAGGGGTCAAAAGAGCCTATGACTACCACTGAGCTGGCCCCACTCATTAGCATAGGAGCAGAAACACCTGCTGAGGGTGGCTAACCCGAACACTGACTTTTTGCTCTGTTTTACCATAAATTCCAAGCTCTTGCATATTTGTGGGACTGCCCTCCTGGGATAAACTGGCACCAGCACCAGTGCAGTGATGCCCTCCTCCAGAGGATCAGTATAGGTCTATGCCACAACATAGCCCTAAGTTTCTTTTTTAAAGATTTTATTTATTCATTTGAGAGAGAGACAGTGAGAGAGAGCATGAGCGAGGAGAAGGTCAGAGAGCGAAGCAGACTCCCCATGGAGCCGGGAGCCCAATGCGGGACTCGATCGCAGGACTCTAGGATAATGACCTGAGCCGAAGGCAGCCGTCCAACCAACTGGCATCCCATAGCCCAGGCGTCCCATAGCCCAGATGTCCCATAGCCTTAAAATTTGGAGCTTTGAAGCCCAACAACCTGCCTGAGATAAAATACAGGACCAAAGCACTGCCCAGTGGGTAGATGGATCAGACACAGACAGGATGAAGGCAGGGATGGATCTGAAGGATACATAGGACACAGAAGGTGAGATTGTTTGCTCTTCTGTGAGGACTTTCTGAATAGCAGTGTGTGCAAACTCCCCTCTCTGGGAACAATAGAGTGGGCTGATGCCCTTCCCCACCCCCATCCATCAGATGGACTTCAGAGAGCATTGCAGGGCATACAGTGGACTGCTTATACCAAGCCCCACCCACCCCTGAACTCTGCAGGCGTTTGTGTGTGTGTGTGTGTGTGTGTGTGTGTGTGTGTGTGGTTTTTTTGTTTGTTTGTTTGTTTAGGGCAAGTATGTCTGAGACTCAGGGCAGCAGTGGGTCCCTTCTCTAGAAGACCAGAACAAACCCCCACAAGCACAAGTGCTACAAAGCTTCAGCTCCAGTGGAAATAATATCTAGCCTCTTTTAACAAACAGACCAAAACACACAATGTTAAAACTCACCACACAGTGGACAAGATCCAAACATTCTCTACTGCAGGCAAGGAGAAATTCAGCAGAGGAGTGACTTGAGGGAGAAAAAATAAAAACAAAAACAAAAAAAAACCCAGCCAAAACACAACAGCAGAGCACACACAGCACACACCAGGAACACTTCCTGAAGAGGCAGGCCTTGGATAGTATATAACCTTTTCTTAATGTTGCCATTACTCCCAGGAGCAGGAAACATAACAGGATTTCCTAACACAGAGAAGACAGAGACCTAGAAAGAATAACAAGATGGAGGAATTTATCCCAAAAGAAATAATAAGAAAAGGTAACAGCCAGGGTGAAACAGATATAAGTAGTATGCCTGGGCCAGAATTTAAAACAATCATAAAGATACTAGCTGGGTTGGAGAAAAGCATAGAAAACACCAGGGAGTCACTTAATGCAGATAAAAAAGACCTAAAAACTAGTCAGGCCAAAAGCAAAAATGCTATAACCTATATACAAAACCAACTAGAATCATGACCAAAATGGATGGAAGAAGCATAGAGTGAATAAGTGACATAGAAGATAAAGTTGTGAAAATAATAAAGCTGAAAAGAAGAGGGAGTTAAAAATATTGAATCGTGAAGGTAGACTTAGAGAACTCAGCAACTCCATAAAGTGCAATAATTCATATCATAGGAGTCCCAGGAGAAAAAAAGAGTCCCAGGAGAAAAAAAGAAGGAAAGGGGGACAGAAGATTTATTTGAGCAAATTATAGCTGAAAATGTTCCTAATCTAGGGAAGAAAACAGACGTCCAAATCCGGGAGGCACAGAGAACTTCCATCAAAATCAAAAAAAGCAGGCCAACACTTACTATATATTGCAGTAAAATTTGCAAAATACAGAGATAAGGAAAAGATCCTGAAAGCAGCTAGGGAAAATAAATCCCTAACTTACAAGGGAAGATAAATAACATTAGCAACAGATCTATGCACAGAAACTTGGCAGGCCAGAAGAGAGTGACATGATATATTCAATGTGCCCAAATGGGGAAAATAAGCTGTCTAAAGAATACATTATCCAACAAAGCTGTCTTTCAGAATAGAAGGAGAGACAGAGTTTCCCAAACAACAACTAAAGGAGTTCACGACTACTATCCTAGCCTTGTAAGAAATATTGAAGGAGACTTTTTGAGTGGGAAAGAAAACAAAAGAGTGACAAAGACTACTAACGGACAGGAGAAATCTCCAGAAATGACAAAACAAGTAATAAAATAACACTAAATTCATATCTATCAATAATTAATCTGAATGTAAATGGACTAAATGTTCCAATCAAAAGACATAGGATGTCAGAATGGATAAAAAAACCCAAGACTCATCTATATGCTGTCTACAAGAGACTCATTGTAGATGACAATGAGACACCTACAGACTGAAAGTGAGGTGACAGAGAACAATTTATTTATTTATTTTTTTTTTAATTTTATTTTTTTTAAATTTTTTATTTTTTATAAACATGTATTTTTATCCCCAGTGGTACAGGTCTGTGAATCAGCACTCACCAAAGCACATACCCTCCCCAATGTCCATAACCCCACCCCCCCTTCTCCCACTCCCCCTCCCCCCAGCAACCCTCAGTTTGTTTTGTAAGATTAAGAGTCACTTGCTAATGGACATCAAAAGAAAGCTAGAGTAGCCATACGTATATCAGACAAACTGGGTTTTAAAGCAAAAACTGGAAAAAAAAAAGGAAGTAACTTAAGGAAAAAAATAAAAATAAAACAAAGACTGTAACAAAAGATGAAGAAGGACACTATAGCATAATAAAGGGATCTATCTAACAAGAAGATCTAACTATTTTAAATATTTATGCCCAACTTGGGAGCAACCAGATATATAAATCAATTAATAACAAACATAAAGAAACTCATTGATAGTAATACAATACTAGAAGGGGACTTTAACACCCCACTTGCATCAATGGACAGATTATCTAAGCAGAAAATTAACAAGGAAACAAGGGCTTTGAATGACACACTAGACCAGATGGACTTAACAGATATATTCAGAAGATTTCATCCTAAAGCAGTAGAACACATTCTTTTCAAGTGCACATGGAACACTCTCCAGAACAAATCAAATACTGGATCATAAACCAGGCCTCAACAAATACAAAAGGATTGAGATGATACCATGCATATTTTCCAAACATAGCGCTATGAAACTTAAAATCAATAACAGGAAATAATTTGGAAAGACCACAAATACACGGAAATTAAAGAACATCTTACTAAAGAATGAATGGGTTAACCAATTAATTAAAGAAAATTAACAAACACATATAAGCAAATGAAAATAAAAACATGGCAGTGCAAAACATTTGGGGTTCAACAAAAGCAGTCATAAGAGGGATATAGAAATACTGGGTTACCTCAAGAAGCAAGAAAGGTCTCAAATGAATACAACCTAATCTTACACCTAAAGGAGCTAGAAAAGGAACAGTAAATAAAGCCTACAGCCCACAGAAGAAAGGAAATAATAAAGATTAGGACAGAAATAAATTTCATAGAGACAAATAGAAAGATCTGAAGGACAGATCAATGAAACTAGGAGCTCATTCTTTGAAAGAATTAATGAAATTGATGTAAACCTACTCAGGCTTATCAAAAAGAAAATAAAAAGAACTCAAATAAATAAAATTATGAATGACAGAAAAGTGATCATAGCCAACACCACAGAAGTATAAATAATTATGAGAGTATTATGAAAAATTATATGCCAACAAATTGGGAAATCTAGAAAAAATGGATAAGTTTTTAGAAACGCATAAACTGAAATAGAAAGAAAGAGAAAATTTCAACAGACCAATAACCAGCAAAGAAATACACTTCAAATTCATAAAGGCCATATATGAAAGACCCATAGCTGATATAATCTTCAATGAGGAAAACCTGAGAGCTTTTCCTCTTAGGACATGAACAAGACATGGATATTCACTTTCACCATTATTATTTAAGATAGTACTAGAAGTCCTAGCCTCAGCAATCAAACAAAAAGAAATAAAAGGCATCTAAATCAGCAAAGAAGAAGTCAAACTCTCACTCTTTGCAGATGACATGGTATTTTATGAGGAAAACCCCAAAGACTCCACCCCAAATTGCTAGAACTCATACAGGAATTCAGCAATGTGGCAGGATATAAAATCAATGCACAGAAATCAGTTCCATTTCTATACACTAACAATGAGACAGAAGAAAGAGAAATTAAGGATTCAATCCCATTTACAATTGCACCAAAAACTGGAGGATACCTAGGAATAAACTTAATCAAAGAAGTAAAGTTTCTTTGCTCAGAAACTATAGAACACTCAAGAAAGAAATTGAGAAAGACACGAAGAAATGAGAAAACTTTCCATGCTCATGTATTGGAAGAACAAATATCGTTAAAATGTTTATGCTAACTATATCAATCTATACATTCAGTGAAATCCCTATCAAAATACCATTAACTTTTTTTGCAGATCTGGAAAAAATAATTGTAAAATTTGTGTGGAACAAGAAAAGACCCTGAATAACCAAAGAAAGGTTGAAAAGGAAAACTAAGGCTAGTGGCATCACAATTCCTAACTTCAAGCTCTGCTACAAAACTGTAATCATCAAGACAGTACGGTACTGGTGCACGCACACACACAAATAGATAGTGAGACAGAAATGAACCCTCAGTTCTATGGTCAACTAATCTTTGACAAAGCAGGAAAGAATATCCAATGGAACAAAGACAGTCTTTTCAACAAATGGGAAAATTGGATAACCAGATGCAGAAGAGTGAAACTGGACAATTTCCTTATACCATATACAAAAATAGACAAATGGAAGAAAGACCTAAATGTGAGATAAGAATCCTTTAAAATCATAGAGGAGAACACAGGCTACAACTTCTGTGACCTCAACCACAACAACTTTTTGCTAGACATGTCACCAAAAGCAAGGGAAATAAAGGCAAAAATGAACTATTGGGACTTCATCAAGATAAAAATCTTCTGCACAGTGAAGGAAACAATCAACAAACTAAAAAGCAACTTAAAAAATGCGAGAGGGACGCCTGGGTGGCTCAGTTGGTTAAGCAGCTGCCTTCGGCTCAGGTCATGATCCCAGCATCCTTGGATCGAGTCCCACATCGGGCTCCTTGCTCGGCAGGGAGCCTGCTTCTCCCTCTGCCTCTGCCTGCCATTCTGTCTGCCTGTGCTTGCTCTCTCCCCCTCTCTCTCTCTGATAAATAAATTAAAAAAATCTTTAAAAAAAGAAAAAAGAAAAAAAGAAGTAAAATGCATCCAGATTGGCAAGGAAGAAGTCATACTTTCACTATTTGCAACTGACATGATACTCTATGTAGAAACCCTGAAACACTCCACCAAAAAATGGCTAGAACTAAAAACACGAGTTCAGTAAAGTCACAGAATACAAAAGCAACATACAGAAATCTGTTACATTTCCATATGCCAATAATGAAGCAGCAGAAAGATGAATCAAGGCATTGATCACATTTACAATTGCACCAAAAACCATAAGATACCTAAATAAACCTAAACAAAAAGGTAAAAGATTCATACTTTGAAAACTACAGAACACTTATGAAAGAAATTGAAGAGGAAGCAAAGAAATGGGAAAACATTCCATGCTCATGGAGTAGAAGAACAAATATTATGAAAATGTCTATACTACCCAAAGCAATATATTCATTTAAAGCAATCCCTATAAAAATACAACCAACATTTTTCACAGAATTAGAACAAACAGTCCTAAAATTTATATGGAACCACAAAAGACCCCAAGTAGCCAAAGCAATCTTGAAAAGGAAAAGCAAAGCTGGAGGCATCACAGTTCCTGACTTTAAGCTCTATTACAAAGCTGTAATAATCAAGACACATGGATCAATGGAACAGAATACAAAATCCAGAAATGGACCTACAACTCTATGGTCAGCTAATCTTCCACAAAGCAGGAAAGACTATCCAGAGGAAAAAAAAGAGAGTGTCTTCAATAAATGGCTTTGGGAAAACTGGACAGCCACATTCAGAAGAATGAAACTGAACCACTTTCTTATACCATACACAAAACTGGACTCAAAATGGGTGAAAGACCTAAAGGTGAGACTGAAAACCATCAAAATCCTAGAGGACAACACAGACAGTAACCTCTTTGATATCGGCCTTTTCACTAGACATGTTTCCAAAGGCAAGGAAAACAAAAGCAAATATGAACTTTTGGGGCTTCATCAAGATAAAAACCTTCTGCACAGTGAAGGAAACAATTAACAAAACTTAAAACCAACCTATGGAATGGGAGAAGATATTTGATAGTTCTAATAAAGGATTAGTATCCAAAATCTATAAAGAACTTCTCAAACTCAATACCCGAAGAACAAATAATCCAATAAGAAAACAGGTAAAAGACATAAATAGACATTTTTCCAAATGAGACATACAAATGGACAACAGACACATGAAAAAAATGCTTAAAATCACTAGACATGAGGGAAATACAACAAAGCCACAATGAGTACCGTCTCATACCTTTCAGAATGGTGAAATGGCTAAAATTAACAACATGGGAAAAACAGATCTTGGCAACAGAGAAGGGGGAACCCTCTTACATTGTTGGTGGGAATGCAAACAGTGTAGCCATTCTGGAAGATAGTATGGAGCTTCCTCAAAAAATTAAAAATAGAACTATGCTCAGATCCAGTAATTGCACTAATAGGCATTTATCCAAATGATACAAAACTTCTTATTTGATGAGACACATGCAATCTGATGTTTATAGCAGTATTATCAACAATTATCAAATTATGGAAAAAGACCAAATGTCCATTGACTGATGAATGGATAAAGGATATATATATATATATATATATATAGAGAGAGAGAGAGAGAGAGAGAGAGAGAGAATATTATGCTAAGGGAAAGTCAGTCAAAAAAAAGACAAATACCATTGATTTCACTCATAGAGAAATTTAAGAAACCAAACAGATGAACAGAGAGGAAGGGAAAATAAAGAGAGGGAGGCAAAATTCTCAATAGTTAAGAGACTCTAACTAGAGAACAAACTGCTCACAGATTGCTGGAGGGCACACAGATTGCTGGTGGATGGGTTAAATGGGTGCATATTAAGGAGGGTACTTGTAAAGAGCACTGTGTTTTTGTTTTGTTTTGTTTTGTATTTTTGAATTTTATATATTTAGTTGATAGAGAGATCACAAGTAGGCAAAGAGGCAGGCCAGAGAGAGAGGGGAAAGCAGGCTCCCCAATGAGCAGAGAGCCCGATGTGGGGCTCGATCCCAGGACCCTGAGATCACAACCCGAACCGAAGGCAGAGGCCCAACCCACTGAGCCACCCAGGCACCCTAAGAACAGTGGGTTTCATGTGTGAGTCATGAATCAGTAATTTTTACTCCTGAAACTAATATTGCACTATATGTTAACTAACTAAAATTTTAATAAAAATATGAAACAAAAAATAGAAAAAACAAGTAAACAAGCAAGTAAATAACTAAATAAAAGGAACAATGAATGTTTTAGAAGAATAAAATAAAAAAAAGAAGCAGCAACATATGGTTCAAGTTCAAATCCAGGTTCTGTCACTTACTGGCAGCATGATCTTAATTGTGAATTATAACACTCATCTTGCAGGGGTTTTGAATGAATAATGTATGATGATGTTGGTAAAAACGTGTTTGTGTGTGTGTACATACATATACATATATATGTATATATATGTGTGTATTATATGTATATATATGTGTAAGTGACCAGAACAGAGTCTTTCTACTTTTCTATTCCTAATTCCTAGTATTTCCTTATTTTTATGCAAATTAAATTATTTACATAATTACCTTAGATCTTTCAGGTATAATATAGCAACTGCTCTCTTCAGGTATAGATAATTGCTTGAAATAGTATTAATCCCCTATAAAGATCATCCCATTTTAGTCATACTTAAAAGAGTGAAAACATTGGCCATACCTTTCAAGAAAAAAGAAGTTGATTTTCTCACTGGTGCTTTTTGATTTTTAAAAATGATAGATTTCAGATGGACCTTGATTTACTCATGACTTCAGTTCTTATAACTCAAATATAAGTCATGGAAATTTAGTGACAGTGGCTGTACACCTTTGAGGTAGACTTACATAAAACCCGTGTTTGGGTTTACTTATAAAGTACCTGATTGAAAGCAAAACTTTAAGCACTCATTCTAAAGTATATATGGGCTGAAATGGTGTCTGTCCTTGGTTTTGCTAAGCAACACAATCAGAAGCTTATAGAATATCTTGAATTTGTTTTCTGAGTCTGTGTAGTTTAAATAATGACCATACTTACAGTTACGTAGCATAAAACATATTGTTTCTCTAGGAGTCTGATTTTATTTTCAGGAAGACTCAATTACTGGAAAATAAACTATATTATTGTGTAAGCATCATGTCTCACTTGAAGTACCTTAGGGAGTTGTTTTCAAGTGGTCCTACATAGCACACTGATAAAAAAATGTCAAAGAAGATTGTCTTCATGTCCTTTCTCCCCTTACTGTTATTAGGTCACAAGAATAATGTCTTAATGAAAGAAAAACTGGAGCTCTCAACAGCAATGAGGAAACTTGATGCAAAATGTTTAAACTAAAGTTAAACAAAAGCTTTTTAACTAAAAGCTCCAACAAATATCTCTTTCTTTTACCAAGTATATAACCCAATTATAAATACTTATTTATTCCAAGTAAAATAAAAGTAATAACTGGGTAATGTTCATCAATAGCTACTTTACTATTAATTTTAAAGTAAGCATTTGCACATTCATAGCGTTCCTCATCAGATTATGCTAGGGACCATGAGATGTGAATAACAAAATAACTGTAATCAAGAAGAAAGTATAAAACGTAAAAATATAAAGCAAAGGGATGCTGGCTGTTATGTACCTGCTTTGTATTTGTTTCTAAACCTGAGTCTCGATAAGTTATCCTATAATAAGGTGTTTACAATAATAGAGTGTTGGGGATGAGGAAGCCTCATTCAGGCAACATACATTACTGCTTAATCTATCACAGGCATTATGCATACTAACAGGAACATGTGTCCCTGCTCTTAAATTCTAGTGGGGAAGGCAGATGTGTAAACACATTATTATAATTTAACTGTTCTAAACAGTTGAATGGAAGAAGGGGTCTAGTTTTATTGGGGTATCTTAAAGAGCTAGAGGAAATTCTTAAAATCAAGGGGAATACAACCTCACATGGGACACTATAATTTGTAAATGTACAATGGTAATGGATAAATTCACAAAGTACCAGGTACATAGAAAATCAAAGTGATACAAGTTTCTCTTCCCTAACAATTAAACTTAGCTTGAGTTTTCTATTTCTGCCTAAGTAGATTCAACTCTTTTATTCTCAGTTGTATTGCTTTTGCTTTTTACTTAGTTCTAATATGAAAGGAGATATTTACGTGTCTATTATACAATCTATAAATTAACTTGCTATTTCAACATTAGGGATTAATGATTAGCTATAAACTGACTCTTATTTTCTGGAAAGCATTTTGTTAGGCACTGGGTTGTAAATATGTAGAGGATAAACCATCCTGAGCCTAAAAGAGACAAATTAGTCTAAATTTCAATGTAGTGTTAACAATAGATTTTTTATTATTATTATAGAAAAACCAAAGAAATGTGAAAGCACATCAACTTATGGAATTAAAAAAAAATTTGACAGAAAACAGTAAATTTATTGAGCTATTATGGATATTTGGGCTTGTAAGTAGATTTCTTAATTTGGTGGTATGGTGGGGCCATGTCTGCCTCCCTTGAAATTACCTATGAACTTACTATAAACAAAATAGTTTTAACACTACCCTCAGAAAAGAATAATACTACTTCCCTTGTGTTTTTTTAAACTAAATACATTTTTTTAAAATAAAGTCTCTATACAGAGTTTTATTAAGATATAATACTTCATTTGAGCTTCCAAGTTATATTTCTATTAAACTAATAGACTGTTATTAGTATACTATACTGATATACTGCTATTCAAATACACTACTTATATTGAATTAAAGAATCATTTGGTAGAATAGTTTCCTTCCTTTCAAAAGCAATGTGTATGAATATACTAAATATCTGTATTTCTTTCAAAGTGTTCCTAAGAGGTTCCTTGAATTCCTAACATTATTAACGGTGATGCACCCTTTGTGTACACAGGTTATTTTAGTAACTTTTGTGTTAATGCATTTTTCTCTACAACTGTTTCAGAATAATCCTCTCTTCTCCTTATTGCTCTAAATTTGCTACTTGTTTACAGGAAATTAAGTTTTTAAGAATAAGCCAAATTATGTTTAAAGTGATTTTTGTTCCTGGGTGGTTCAGTCAGTTAAGTGTCTGACTCAGGGCTTCAGCTCAGGTAATTATCTCAGGGTGTGAAATCCAACCCCACGTTGGGAGCCCTGATCAGTGTGGAGTGCAGGACACCTCTCCCTCCCCCACACTTGCACACACTCTCTGTCTCAAATAAATAAATAAAAGAACCAAGCTTGGGAATCAGTAGGCATAGCAGACTCTTTAGAGGAGACCTGAAATATGTCACTTGTGTTGCAACACTGGAAAGAATGGATTATAATCATTTCTGTATTCCGGATCACTTGGTTTAAATTCATAATTCTTGGAGAGAGATTTTTATTTGCTAAACTTAAGTCTTGTGCATGTCCTTTGGTTTTATCTTGCCGGAAAGAGGAAGGGTCAGGTAGAGAGATACTTCTGGCTCCCTTATGTTTATAAAAGTACTTGAATTTCTTATTCCACAAAAACTGTACATAATGGGAGTCTTGGTCAACGGTAGTGGAAGAGAAAGCCCCAATGTGGAATCACTTACTAAGTTTCTGCTTAAGTCCTGTTTTTAATGTTGCATCGGTCAAAGGAATTCACTGGGCCAAGCTTAGATGGAAGGGATTCAAAAATAGGCTTTGTCTCTTGCTGGGAGAGGAGTTGCATGCACAAAACCAGGAGGATGTGAAGAATTTATGAACTTCTTTTACAATCTGTCAAAAAGCTGTTCTGTGGTCCATATCCATTCTTTCGCTAGGGGCTTCCAATCACTTATTTTATATCAAACACTCTTCTGGCTATTGGAGATTTAATTATATATATGAAAAAGTACTTCTTATTTAAAAATAAAAAAGATTTTATTTTTAAGTAATCTTTACACCCAACATGGGGCTTGAACCTACAACCCCAAGATCAAGAGCCATATGCTATATGGATTAAACCAATCTCACCTGCATACCAGATGCCCCAGAAATATACTTATTCTTAAAAACCACTTACTCTGAAGGGATAAATACAAGCAAAAGATGATGACTGGAATACTGTGTGCTATGGTAAGAATATGCACAGTTTTAGAACACTAAAGACAACATTCAAGGAGTTGTGATCCCAAAATTTTGGTAGAGGAGTGCACAAAGGTAACGTTTTCTGGGGAAGAGAACTTAAAGTTTAGGTTACAGAAAAACCACAACCTATTATTACACATCTGAAGTTTCTAGTTGATTTATGAGACACAAAAAGGAAAAAATGGCATAAAGCTTGAAAAAAAGTAGAGATATTATTATTGTAGATGATAAAATTGTATATTTAGAAAACCCCAAAGAAATGACTAATAACTATTAAAATTAGCAATTAAATTTACCAATTTTTGGACAGAATTTTATTACTCAAAATTCAGTTGAGGTTTTATACTAACAAGAATTAATTAGAGAGTAACATTTTGAGTGGCATTTATAATGTATCAGAAGACATCAAATAAATACCTAGGAATAAATTTGATGATGGATATACAAGTTTCCAACACTAAAAACTATAAAACACTAATAACTACCAATTTGTATAATAATCTTTAATGATACATTAAAATACAGGAAGATAGAGAGGAAGATATTGATTTAGTAACTTATCTAGGCTAAAAAAATGGCATATAATTGGATACTCAAAACCAGGTATATATCTTTTTTTTTCCTATAGCTGCATCCTTTTCTTTGTGCTTTCCTTTGCCTTAAACAACTTCTCAGTCTCTGAATTGTGAATCATACCATTTCTCTCCACTCTAGCCTCCCCACCAGAACTCTAGTTGAGATATTCATGAATTCTTCCATGAATTACTGCAGTTACCCTCTCATTGGCTTTCTGTTCTGATTTCATATACATCAGATATAATAATATTTGAATATGTAACTATTCTCAGTCAAAATGTGTTGATGGGTTTCTATTATATACTTGATCAAACCCAAGCTCTTTAGAATACCATGAAGTCTGATCACGTATGTATCACCCTTATCTGTTCCTGTGATTGCCCTTTTGCTCCACCGCTTTTCCCTTCCTTCCTCTTCTCTTCCTTCTCTCTCCTAGAATTCCTTGATAACAGGGAAAATTTTTGGAAATCTTTGAAGTCATCACTCAAATTCATCTTTCTAAATTTTACTCTGTCCTTCCTTTTAACCTCCTCTTGTAAACTATATGATTTCTTCTGTTCTTCAAATATGCTCTGTATTTCATTATAGACTACTTTTCATTGTTTTACATGTCATATTGTGAGCCACTTGAATGAAAATATTGTCCTTAAAGTGCTTATTATAGGGAAAGTTTCAATAAATGTGTGAACAAGCCAATTAATGAATGACTTTTATTCAGAATGCTTCAATACCTTAAAATAGGGAAATAAAAACACATACTCTGATAATTTTAAAGTTTACCCTACATGATTGATAGATGAAAGGTTTTATTCCACAAAGAGAAACTTATATTTACTCTTAACTGACTAACTAAATGATTTTTTGAAATCTATATTATTTCTCTCTTAAGATGAAACTGTGATTTTGTACATTACAAACTATTCTCTCTGGCCCATATGGGATTTGAATTTAAATTATTTACGGTCCTTCAGATATTAGACTTATTACATACAGATGCCTTCCATTAGTATTTTGAACTACCATGTGGCTTCTGTCACAAAAAACCTACACAAATAAATCAAAATGTGAAATTGTGATTTTATTTAAATGAGACATTCTATATAAGCTACTCCATACTATGTCTATTCTAAAAAAAAAAAAAGAGACAGCAAAATGAAAGGCCCATTTCATTAATATACATCAGATATAACAAGCATAAATATTTCCAAAACAATGCAACACTTTCAAAATTCACTGTTCTCCTTAATTATTTAAGTTACGGGACAAAAGGAAATAAGGTGAAACTTTACATTTGTAGTTAGAATGTTTATGCCTTAGGCTTCTGTTACGATATACATTCAGTTAATGGACTTTTTTTTTTTTTTTAACTTCGGGATGCTAAGCACAATTTGTTTGGGAGTTGAATTTAATTATAGAATGTTATTTTGAGAGATGAAATAAAATTATAGAACCTAATTCTTTTTTTTTTTTTTTTTTTTTTTTTACCAAGAAAGAGCACAAGTAGGCAGAGCAGCAGGCAGAGGGAAAGGGAGAAGCAGGCTCTCTGCTGAGCAGGGAGCCTGGACCCTGGGATCATGACCTGAGCTGAAAGCAGTCACTTAATTGACTGAGCCACCCAGGTGCCCCAGAGCTTAATTCTTTATTTGCACTATTTTTTGAGCTTATGCAATGGAGAAAACTTTTTACTTGTAAATTATATCTGCTCATTTCTATAAAAAACTGTTTACTGAATTTGGTGTTGTTTTTAATTTTTAAACATTTGTTTTTTATTATTTAAAATCGAACTCAGGAATATTGAATACTATAAATCTACTATACTTTTCTCTCCTGATTTTGTACCTTGGAATTTTGAGAGCATGGATGCTATGTACATTAATTATTAGAATTAGAAAGTATCAGATTTGGGATGCCATGTGATTATATTAGGCTAAGAAATATCTGCCCAATCCATTCCTATCATTAAGAGAATAATCACAAGTAGAAATAATAACCTGCACTTGTCAGCTCTGACTGACTTTTAGAAAACCAACGCTGAAATCAAATGAACTAGTTGGGAGGTTAGGCCTGTTGTAGAAACTAAAGCAAAACAAAACAAAACAAAACAAAACAAACAAAAAACAGAAAACAAAGCCAAACCAGAATCTTAAAATGAGAGCTTTCTTCATTCTTAAAACAAGCAGAAAACAGAGATAGCCATTAAAGTTTAGAATTCTTATATTACATACCTTGAAAATATTTAATAAGTTATTTTTTAAATTTTGAAGTTTCTATTCATAATGACCTAGATGAGAGAGCTCCTGGTTGCTGTGTTTAAGTACTTGCTTGAAAATAGTTTCGGTGAAAGGGAAAAAGTTTAGAGTCCAATTAATAAATATATAAACTGGAAATAAATATTATAAAGTATTTTAATTACTTTCACATTAGTTTTCAGTTACTAGGGCAATTTTTGATATACTGTCATTGAAATTTTATCAGAAGAATGTAATGTGTACATCAGGTAAAATCTAAATAGTTTTGCATAATTATCAGTTTCTGTATGTCTCATTATCTTGTCATGTCTCTCTATCAGCGTGTTTGGTGTCTCCTGATTTTACTAGTAGTCCATTATGGACAGAAAGTAACAGAAGTATGAGTAAGAATGAAAAAAGAAAGATCTTTAAAACTATGCAGTGATTGTAATTATGCAATATTTAGAGAAAATAAATTGAGCTGATTAACCTGATGACTGATGGGGCCAGGGGCTGCCCACATGATCTTCACAAACCTGTAACTATTGTTTAATATAAGTTCATGAATTCTTGAAATGTTTTGCTTTCAAGAAAAAAAAGTAATTTTTATTATTAAATAATTAATTATTATCTATTAATTTAGAAAAAGAGATAGAACCACATGTCATGTCATTTTTTTATGTAATAATAATGATGTGAACAAACTGGAACAAATCTCTCAAAGCCCTAAAAAGGTAAATACCTAAACACATGCTTCAATAACACAAAAGAAATTAAGATATGTTCTCTAGTAGGAACATCCATCTAACAAATGAGTTCCTTGCCAAAGGTGTTATGCTGCATTGGTTTACTGAAAAAGGAGGAAAAGCAATTTAGAAATCAGAAATCTATACCGCATTCCTTTAAGATTGATTCTTACCTTACTTTATTTCTAATGACTATCTTTGGTGATAAAATATTATTCTGAAAAAGTACATCTACTATACATATAATCATATGAATATATATAACATGTAATAAATCATAACTTTCATAACATATTGACATATGTCACATAAATATTGACAGGAGGCTACACTGGACTTTTTGTACCTCAAATCTGGCTAAAATACAAATAAAATAGAGGACAGCAAAGTACATGTAGAAAAGTCTTTACATCTAGACTTTACAGAGGAATGATAAAAATGAGTTCCATTATTTGTAGGCCTTTGTAGATCTTAACAAAAAAGATCTGAGTGATGAGAAGAGGCTTTTGAAGAGAGCTATGTTAGAATGTGAATTCCTAAAAAGAAGGACTCTATCTCCTTTTCCTCAGGTTGGCAAAGCAATGGGACAACTTTGATTTCTAAATTGTTTCTTGAAGATGTGAACCACACAATGCAGGCCCCAGACTTCCACAGAGATCCAGAGGATCAAAGATGAACTTACCTACCACTTTGAAAGTGGAGATAGCAGCACTTTGGGGATCAGTCAGAGGTAGTCATTGCACTGACATGAGTTTGCAATCCCAGACTCAGCCTTTTTCAAAGCAAAGGATGTGTATAAATCCTGTGTACCAGGTATGGGAGGGGACAACCGTGGTTCCTAACAGGTTCTGCTTAACAAGCCACCTGGAAGAATGGAAGAACTACAACAGCAAGAAGATGAAGGTGAACTCCAGATCCCTGGAGCCTAAAGGTGGAGTTCAAAGTGACTACCCAAAAGGGGTTCATTCATCCAGGTCAAAAGATCTGTAGGATGGAGGCCCCCAGCACAAAACTCTAAAGAACCCACAAGAGAGAATCATCAGGCACACATAGCAGTGCAAAGGCACCTTCTATTGCAGCCTGTACAAGTCCCTATCTTAATGTCTGATCATGCCTCAGACCTTTTCCCACCATGCATCTCATGTCCACCCCAGGTCTCAAATAGAAACTGGTTAAACGAAAAAAAATCAAAATAGATGAGAAAAAAAGCCAAACTTGCCTTTTTGCTTTTCCTTTTTCCTTTACCTTTTCTTTTTGTAAGCATTCAGGTGAAACTAAGTTCAAGAGAGGGAAAAGGAAATAAAAGGTTTAGATCAAATTTGCAGTGAGCACATCTTGTTTGCAACATCCACATGTCTTATAAAGATTGTGTTTGTCAGTTAAAGGGACTGAAGCATCTTGCCTTAACTAAGAGTGGGCAGAAAAGCCATGGGTCAGAGACCTAAATGGAATGATGGCAACACAGTCATCTTCAAAATCAGAGCCCTCAGCCTGCCTCTTCTAGGAACATGTTATCTGTTTCATAAAACTGTCATAAAAATTAAATATATGAATGCTCGAAAGGAGCTTGGAAATAAGCTTGGCATATAGTATATACTCAAAAAATGGTAGTTGTTTTTAATTATGCAATAAACTGCTGATTTAATTTCATATGGACCAAATCTTTCTTCTGATAGAAATGATCAGATAGTAATTTTCATAGGCCAAAATTGGCTTATCTGCAAATATTTATAAATAATGGTTTCTTTTATAGTATTCCATGAAATGTGAAAACAGCAGATTATTTAACCTACATATTTTAAAAAACAGTTAGTGCCTCAGAAACAGATTCAATTGTTGCCTTAATAACAATACTTAAGATATCAATCCCAAAATATTTTAATTTAATTTTCATTTAAATTACAATATATTAGGTGGTTTTATCTTTCTTTATTATGTACTTCTGTGTCTTCTCTCTGAGAGTAATATAGACTCTTCTTTCCTTTAACTTTAAATATTATTATAATTGGCATCTTTGTTTTCCCTGAATTAATTTTTTATGTTAGACAAAAACGTCTTCAGTGTGTTTATTATTCTTTAAGCTTTGAGATGCAGGTCAATGGATATGAAAATACATTTTTTTTTTTAGATTTACCTAAAACTGCATTTTTTTGGCTGTTCCATGATGTATTTTAAACTATTCTAATTTCTGTCATTATAGCACAATCTTTAGGCTGTGGAGACTTAGTTTCATCTGGTCCTTGAATATCGAAGAAACACTAATAACACATATATTTTTTGGATTCTGAAGGTGAATATTTTAGACTTCATTACTATATTAGCTTAAGTACTCCCCCACCCAATTAGCACAAAGACTCTTAACTTCCTGAATTGGAAATAAGGAACACCATTTGCACTTGATTTTAGAATGTATGCCAAAAATAATTAGCTTCTGTAACAGAGAATGACTCTGAATTTAAATGTAAGCCATGGCTATAGAAGAGAAAAGTACTGCCAAAGCAAAAGGAATTCTAATGTTTCAAGGACACTAAGTTTTGATTCAGTTCTCAGAAATGAAGTCAGGATATATTTCAGACCATACCAGAATCTGGAGATTTAATATGGTCTTAGATATTCCATCGTATGGAACAGAAAATTCAACCCGTAATGCCTTCACTTTTCAGACATGAGAGCAGCTATATGTACCAAAGTCTAAATGAGATGTAAGAGCAGGTTGTATTTTTAATTTTTTTTTATTTTTATAATTCTTAATTTTATTGGTCATGATAACAAGTTTTCTTTTTTTGAGGTGCTTGATCTCTGGTCCTCTCTGCTCTTCACCCTATCTTTTCACTGATGGTTATACTTGTCTACTTTTAACTAAAGGTTCTCATTAAATTTTGAAACCTGGAAGCTATCCATCATTTTATATTACATTTGAATCCATTGCCCATTTCTGAAATTTGTTTACTTTATTACATTACATGTGTCCATATTTGCTTTCTATAAATTATTTAAGATCCTTTGAGGAAACTTATTTTATTCATATGTTTATTTGCCCCTCAAAACTCATAGAATCTCTTACAATATGGTAGACATTTACCAGGGCACTAAACCTTGGGGGAAATATTTTCAGACATACTTGTTCTCATATTGAGAGTTAGAGTCATCGAGGGAGCAGGTTCATTATCTGGGGTCTTACTAGGGAATTCAATACTGTTCTATCATCACCCAGGACATCCAGTGTCTCAGGTCATAGCCATTCAGAACCTGAGGTGGTTGACCATTTGTGTATATTTTTTAGGTCCACATCTAAGAATGGGAAGCAGCAGTTTTCTGTAACTTATGAAATTACAATATCTAGTGAAGTATTAATTTTTATTTTTTGCCCTCTATATCATATTTATTGTTTTAAAAGTATTTCTCAATGAATTCATAATCAGGGTGACTTCGCATTTATTCAGTATATTTAATAAACCTGAGAGATATTCAACCACCCATGCACAATATTTAGCAAGCTGTATTTATTTGTTGATATTCATGCATAAGCCTAATATTAAATATTCACTTCAGCAACACTTTTGATACTGGGCTAAGATATTTCTCTTGTATTAAAGTGTACATGGGGCACCTGGGTGGCTCTGTGGGTTAAGCCTCTGCCTTGTGCTCAGGTCACAATCTCAGGGGCCTGGGATTGAGTCCTTCATCGGGCTCTTAGCTCAGCCAGGAGTCTGCTTCCCCCTCTCATTCTGCCTGCCTCTTTGCCTACTTGTGATCTCTTTTTATCAAATGAATAAATAAAATCTTTGAAAAAATAAAATGTACATGATAGGGCAAGTTCATAGAAGGCAGAAATGCTAGACAGAATGTGAGAAATTCTGGATTAGGGTCCAAAGTGTTATCATGATATTTTCAGGATATCAGGGAAAACTGCATGAATGTGTCGTGTGTGCAGGCTTTGTTAAATGATGGTATAGAAGTGGAGTTGTATGGATGGATTTCATCCCTAAAGAAGAGTCTGAGTGATCATTTAGAGGTAAAAACATGAAGATGTGTAAAGAAACAGCAAACAATCCCACTGCACTGGAAGATAGATTTGTGTATGGTATATTAGAGTTCATCTGATAACCAAAAGCATTCTGGGAGGGTATTTATACTTCTTTTTAGCCTAAAACAGACATAATATGATCTGTGCCCTTTAAATATTAGCATGTCAGTAACACAAGGCTATGCTTGTTGTTATTTGACTAAAATCACAGTAAGAGATATACTTTAACACACTTGCCCCATATATACATATGTACATCATAGAAAAGATTCCATAAAATTACTTATACACACTTGTAAGTTGTGTTTTTACTTGTGTTATATTTTATTTTCCAGTATGTTCTTTTATTCTGTCTCTTTTTATTTAATTTTTTTTTTTTTTCAAAAAAGAGCATGTGTGCACATGCTTACAAGGGCAGGGGAGGGGCAGAGAGAGTGAGACACAGAATCTCAAGCAGGTTCCACGCTGAGCCTGCCACGGGGCTCAATCTCAGAACCCTGATATCAGGACCTAAGCTGAAATCAAGGGTCAAATGCTTTACCGACTAAGCCAGCCAAGTAGCTATATTTTGTATTTTTTAAAAAATAATGTTTATGGGCCATTAGCTTCATTATAAAGCCCTGAATTGGGTCATAGGAATTTGAAAACCACTGGTTTGGGGCATATAAATATTAGAATGAGTAAGTTTTTAGATAGCAAGTCTCTACAGAAAATAACTGCAAGTGTTACAAAAATTAAACTTCTGTATGTATGAGTGGTGAAAATCAAAGAATATATCTATGTGAGAGATATTGGGGAAGGAGTATCAATGAGTTTTGCATATGAAGGAGATTTGCGAAAATAAGGAAAATGAAGATAGAGGGCATAATCCCAAAATTCGGCAAGTTCAGGGAAAAGAGCTGATTGAATGAGAGAATAAATAGGGGAAATATATGACCACAAATGTGCTTATATGTTGAGTTTGCTTTTGGATATTTGACATGAAATATTTTCTGGTCACTCAGGTTAAATTCAAAAACAGAAATGCAAGGAAAGAAACAATATGTTAGACAATAGGAATAAACTTAGATTAGCCTTGGATATTTTTATGGACCAGGCCTGAAAAAGATATAGATCACTTCCACTCACATTGCCATTGACCAGAACAGTCACTTAATTATGAGGGGGCTGGAAACCTCATCTAGACATGCACGCAAAAGAGAGGAAACAGAATTTGATGACTATACACTAGTGCTTACAATATGGTATTAGTTTGCTATAACTAATGACTTAACTATGACTTAACCCAAAGGGGGTGTCTTTAAAAAAAGAAATTTATTGTCTTTATTGTCTCTCTCATATCTCTGGAGGTCCAAGATCAAGTTTTCAGTAGGACTAATCCTTTCTGAAGGCTATAATTACGAATCTGCCCCATGCCTCTTGCTAAGTTTCCAATGGTTTCCTGGCCATCTCTGGCATTCCTTGCCTTATTGAACCATAATCTCTGGCTACATGTTCCCATGGTGTTCTCACTATGTACATGTCCAAATTTCTCCCTTTTATAAGGAGAACACTCATGTTGAATTCATGGTCCATGCTTTTCTAGTATAACCTCATCTTTCGTAGTTCTATCTATAACAACCCTGTTCCCAGATAAGGTCATAATTTGGGCACAATTCAGCAATGAATTTAACTAATTCAACAAACGAATTTGGGGGAGACATAATTCAACCTATAGCATATAAAGTAAATTTGAAGTACTAAACAGATTTGGAATCACCTGAATGGAAATGATGGGTCAATTTCACCGAAGGAGTCTCTGGGGTAGAGAGAAAAGAGAAGAGTGCTGTGACTAGAGTTTCTGGAAGCTTATGGTGGAAGGGTGAGCAGGAAGAGAATTTAGGGAAGTGAATAGATTTGTTCAGGGGAGCCAGAGGTGAGGGTCAGATCAGGATAATCCCAGTGAGAATGCTACAGAGTCATAAACTCATAGATGGAGGGTGTTGTGTCTGAGGAGATTGTTTCCTAAAAGAAGAAGTCACCAATGCCAATATTTGCAGCTGTAATTGAGATCTCCCCCAGGTTTGTGTTCAGGATTCTCTTTTCATAATGAGAATGTTCTCATACGGAGAACAATAGCTTGCCCAACGTCTTTTAATGAGCTCCTGTCAGGATTGGGATTGGCAATGAGAGCTCACAAGTCAGAAATAAGCCAAGCTCCTGGCTCTGTAATCTATAGATACCACCTGTCTGTTTTCACTGGAAGGAACAGTGAGAGAACACACATTTGTCTCCATAGGATTTTAACTTGTGAAATGTTTTGGATTGCTTATTCAATCTTTCTGTTACATTTTAGGGCCAAAAAGTTTTCTGGAGCTATTTCATGGCAAATCAGGATCTACATATTAATGCAGTATGATCCTGTTATGATACCAGTGTCTAGGAAATTAGTATGGCATACAGAAAGACTGCCAGCCTGGACATTATGTATCTTAGGTTCTAATTCTCACTCCAAGTGTGTGAACTTGTATAGGCATCAAGCCCTCTGAATGTCTTTCTCTTCATCTTTGAAATTAATGTTAGACTACAAAAGCACTTACAGTCTAGGACCATCCTTGCTATAAACTCCCTGCCTTATATTTCATAGCTGGATTAAGTACACATGGACTGAAAACCTACCTGGCATAAAAGGCATTATTCTAGGCATACTCACATACATTAATTATTTAATAATCTGTTTAATTTGAGTGGTTTGATAGTGAGAGATTACCCTCTACAATTATATTCTTAGAACACAATTTAAAATTCATAGACTGGTGGGAACTTTAATCAAAATATGTTTCTAAGTCATTCCGCATTGTGTCATGAAAGCAGAGTGCATAGCAAACACAGAGAAGCAAACCTTATTAAGCCAGAAAGGTAAGAATGGCATAACTCTACTCTTCACTAGAAATTTGTAGATATTGCTTACCTGGCTCAGGTTTCCTTACATAGCAACACCTAGAAGGATTCATTACCTGGGAACTTGAAGCAAATATCCAAATAATCTGTGAAGGGTAATTGTAACTATATTCTTAAATGAGAAAAAAATATATATGGATTTACTATATATTAATTTAAGATATATGTGTATATATATTGATGTTAGTATGTGTAAATGTGTACATATTTTCATATCTATCTACCTATGTAAATACAAGTAATATCCAGAAATGCTATGAAATGGGATTTGGTGTAAACATTTGTGATAGGATGATGAGGTTAATCAAATACACACACACACACACACACACACACACACACACACACACACATATTTAATCTTGGATAGTCTAATTTACTTTTAGAAAAAAATATAATTTACAAGAATAATCTGTATTGCAACTTTAGCACTCAGTCACTTTAAATAACTTCTAATATATCATTTTATTTACTCATAAGAATAATCTGATTTGATAAGCTCTTGCTCTAAAAACAAAATATTGGTGTCACAGAGTGAAAGGAGGGTGGATTAAGGTTTTTGAGAAGCAGGAGACATAGACACAATACCTAGAGCCTAGAAAGAGGCCAGAATCTATGAACCACAGAGTAATAGGCACATATGCCCTGCTCCCTGGATGTGACCCCAGGCAAGTAGCCAACCTCAGGGAAATGACTTTTGGACATGCTGGGTATTGAGTACCAGGGGTCTAGCCACAACAAATATTTTTCACAACAGATCTCTAGATCAAAGTGACCATGAAGATCTTCACATTGGGAATCATGAGTGTTGCTAGTGAAGATTGACAGCCAGTGAGTGAAAAGATCTCTCCAGCACCTAAGTGTTAAATCATCTATCTGCACTTTTTATAACTCTTGGGCATAATCTCAAGAATAGTATGCATAATAGGTTAGGATTTTGGATCTATGTTGATATAAAAAATTATATATATATATTTACATATTTATATTTATATCTATATTTATATTTATATATATTGCAGTTTGCTATTTTTTTGAATTGGAAGAAATCACTTAGCCAAGGACTAAGGGAATAATATGCATCCTTTTCTCATTCAAATTACTCCTCTTACAACTCATACTAATCCTCTTCTGTTTATCTTACGGCATTATTTTTTAATTATGTCTGTGCAGGAATCATTTACTTTCTTTATTTTATGTGCCTTACTGCTATTTTCAAAAAGTTCTTACTATTTACATCCACAAATGTTCATATTTCACTCTAAATGCTGAGCTGTTGTCAATTGACTTCCAGAGCAGCTTGATGCCTCCAATACTCTCTGTGAAGGGAGGGTGCCTGGATTGGCTTATAACACTAGAATGACTTTCATGAGTTTGGTTGGCTCTGCTATAACCTTCCACAACTTGAGTAAAGGGGTCAAAATTCATTTATACTCTAATCTAATGTGTGAACAAAACACTGATTTTAATTTACTGTAACTGATCTGATTCTACTCCTACTTTCAACCCACTCATCTAGTTCATCTAGAGGAAAAACTAACCCTAAGCTTGCCAGGTTGTGGTGTTATATTATTGCCCCTTCCAGTAAGGTCTTTCAATTCCTTTCCTGTCTTTGGTCTTTTGGCTTGGGGTTCCAATTTCTTTTCTGTCTACCAAATCGGGTTCTCTCAAAACAGGTTACCTGGATCAAAGAACTGTCAAAGAGAAATTACACTGGACACTTGTTAAAAATGTCTAGGAAGAATTTGTTCAAGACTACAGCAATAGGGGAGGGGTTCCTGGGTGGCTCAGTCAGTTAAGTGTCCCACTCTTGTTTCAGCTCAGGTCATGATCTCAGGGTCATGAGACCAAGCCTCATTTCAGGCTCCACGCTCAGCAAAGAGTCTGCATGAGATTCTCTCCCTCTGACCCTCCTCCCATGGGAATTCTCTCTTTTTCAAATAACTAAATAAATCTTTAAAAAAAGAAAAAAAAAGACTATTGCTCTAGCGGAAAGAAATCAAACTCAAGTCTGTTTAAACAAATGTTGGAAGGAATTTTAAATGTTGGGACAGGTTCATGGAAAAGCATTAGAGGATATTAGGGAAGGGCTAGTCAATAAGATTAGGCCATTTGATAAAATTTTAATAAAATGAAACAAAGATATTTACAGAAAAAATAGCAAAATAAAAATTAAATTATAATCTTGTGTTGGGGAAAAGAGCATGATCTTACATTAAACATATTTATAAAATATTTTTTCATATCTTTTTATATCTATTCTTTAGAATAGGTTAGATCAAATACATTGGAATAAATATAATTCTGAAAACACTAGATTTTTGTAGATGACAATTCTTCAAGTTTTTTGGGGAGAATTATATATGTAGAAGTTGAAAACAGGTGCATATATAAAACAAAGGAAAAAATTCACTGGAAATGCAAACCACTTTACAAATTTGGCCCAAGTTTCTATGTAATACTTGGAAAGAATTGGATAGAGTGTCAGTAAAATTCAAGAGACATTTTTTTTGTTTGTTTGAGGATTGTACAGTATCTCCTTAATAGGAATTTACCACAATTTTCAATTATTTTAAGGCAGACATTATTTTAACATTATCTCAGTAATCCCACTTTCTACTGGAAAGAGTAGCAATAAAAATTTGAGGTGCTTTTTGAGAATTGTGCATTGCCTTCATTAAAAGAATTTACTGGTCAAAATTTAAATTATTTAAAAGTGAAAAATAGGGATGCCTGGGTGACTCAGTCGGTTAAGTGTCTGCCTTCAGCTCAAGTCATGATTCCAAAATCCTGGAATCGAGTCTCACCTTGGGCTCCTTGCTCAGTGGGGAGCCTGCCTTTCCCTCTGCCTGCTGTTCCCTCTGCTTGTGCTCCCTCTCTCTTTGACAAATAAATAAATAAAATCTTTAAAAAAATAAAATAAAAGTGAAAAATATTTGACATTATTTTAAAATTTTATTTTTTCATCTTTTATTTATTTATGCATGACTTTCAAAATAAACTGTCTACTATATGTCAAGCATTTTCTAGGTAATAGTACGTAAGGGAGGCAACATGCTTGTTTCTTCGAAACAAACAAACAAAAAAAGTAAAAAATGTATACAAAATAAAATATGTAATAAAATAGACTATTTTAGAATGGGTGTCTGAAAAGCCTAGGGTCATAACCGTGTAATCTGAGACCGTAAGATGATAAAGAATCAAAGGAAGATATGTGAGAGGTATGAAAGGTACATTCCATGCAGAATAAGTGATGTGAATGGATTTGGGAGAAAAGGACTTGGAGGTTTAAATGAACAGAATGGAGGCTGAGTAAGGGAACTAAGACCGGGAATATTAGGAGACAAGGTCAAATTGATTGATTCATAATTACTGTTCACTAGGATGCTGAGAGTGTAACTAAACTACTCCATAATAGTGTTGCCTCAGCATCCATTTTATGTTACCAAGTAGCCTGCATTGAATTGACACTAGCTTCTCCACTGAGAACATGCCCTAGTTAACAGCTGGTAAAGTCACAAGTAAATATAAATCCCCGATACCACTCCGCTCCACCCAACAATCCTGTGATGAGTACTCACCCCAGTGCCTTCCCCTAATGTAACCCTTCTAAGACTCATCCCCTCTTGAAGCTTACCAAAACCCCTACTTTTTTTTTTTTTAATTTAAACTGACCAGTCCATCTTTAGCCTGGGAACTCCAAAGCACTCCACCCATGGACACTAATGAAGGCATGTGTCCCAGGTCCTGCCATGATCTACCTGTACACTGCTTGGACTCCCCACGTGGTCCCTCCAGGTTGCCCTATACATATTACAGGATAGTGCATCATAAACTTCTCTATTTCACTTTTCCTTGTGGTCTTTTATTGGACTGTGGCTCACCAACCACAATCTGGAGCTTTACTTAACAAACGTTAATTTAACAAAGTTACATTATATGAGGTACTGGGGAGAATCCAAGAGATACCACTGGGGCTGAAGGGTCTAGTAAATGAGATTATTTCAGCCTTGAAGGCAGATTTATGAACTGTTACCAACCCTCAAAATGATGAGCGGACTTCATAATGTAAACAAATGAGAGATAAGGTCAAGGATATAATGCTACACATATTCCCCCGACCCCTTTGATGGTCTCCCCATTTCCTGTCAAGGCAAATGGTTGTATTAGGAGAGCTTAAATCCTGAGGGCAAATGTGAAGATGTACTGTGTAGAAAGGCTTGAGATAAGCTGAATGTTTTTGTCTCCTCACAATTCTGAATGTTGAATGCTGAAACCCAAATCCCAAGGTAATGGTACTTGGAAGTGCAGCCATTGGGAGGTAATTAGGTCGTAAGAATGGAACCCTCATGAATGGAATTAACGCCCTTATTAGAAGAGAACAGAGAGCTAACTAGCTCTCTTTCTGCTATGTGAGGACACAAAAAGAAGTCAGCCCTCTGTAACCCAGAGAAAGGGTCGCACCAGAACCCTACTATGCATACAGCATGATCTGACTTCCAAGCTTCCGGAAGTGTGAGAAATAAATATTGTTCAAATTGCCCAATCTATGGTCATTTGTTATAGCAGCCCAAACTAAGACATGATTTTCTCTGCTTTTTATGTGTTAATCAAAATTATTTATCATGAGGCTGACAAGTTTTCTTGCAATAGAAATCTACTCAGATTCATTCAGACAGACTAGCATTTTTTTTCTTTTTCATAGTTGTCGAATTTTCCTGAAGTCCTTCAGGCCTATAAAGGGAATGTTGACACCTGTACCACTACTCAGCTTACTTGTGCTTGAAGGACTACGTCAATCAATAAATAGTAATGAGGAGTGTCTGGGTGGCTGAGTCAGCCTGGGGCATAATCCCAGGGTCCTGAGATGATTGAGCCCTGCCTGGGACATCCTGCTCAGTGAAAGCCTACTTCTCTCTCTCCTGCTGCCCCTCCCCTCAACTTGTGCTCTCTCTCTAAAATAAATAAATAAATAGATAGATAGATAGATGGATGGATAGATAGATAGATAAAATTTTCAAAAAATAAGTAGTAATGAGATATCTATTCTATGCAAGACATTCTATTGCTGGCCCTCTCATCAACTCGTACTCTCTCTCTAAAATAAATTGATAGATGATAGATAGACAGATAGATAGGTAAAATCTTTAAAAAAATAAGTAGTAATGAGATATTTACTCTATGCAAAACATTCTATAAGAAGCAAAATAGAATGATAATCTATTCTGCAGGAAATTTTCTTCTATTTGGTAGTAGTAGGGATATAGGCCAACAGAAAATATAATTAATGAGTCAATACAACATCATCATAATATTCAACCACTTCATTATAATACAAAAGATAAATTTACTGAGCACTTATAATGTCCAGACATGCTTAAGCGCTTCTAAGCACAGATCCCATCATCCAATCTTTATCTTAATTCTGTGAGGTATGTTGCTGACATTATACCCATTTTACAAATGAAGAAACAGGGCATCAGAAAGACCAAAGGAATTGAAGAGCCCACAAAAATAATTAATATAGCAGAAATTCAGAGAGGAGACAGAGCCCTTTGAGCTTAAGGAGAGGTGAAAGGAAGCTTGAGGTATAAGTGAGCTTCTAAAAAAGGGGGGTTGTGGAAGAGAAAGGAGATAAGAAGCCTGGAGATTTATCTTGGGGAAAGTTTTACAGGGTGTTTCAAGGTGATGCAGGTTTATTGAGCATACCTGAACAGCTAGAGAGAAAGGATCATGGAGGGCAATGTTGAGAGATACTGAGTGTTCATCTTTGCAATTTATGTCATGGGGCCATGTTGGAGAGTTAAAGAGTTAGGGAATTATTGCCATGGGTCAGAGGTGGGATGATAAAGACGGAATTAGTATGGAGCCACTGGGTCTGGAAATGAGGCAGCAGATGTGAGGGGATCTTTGCAGGGAGTAATCAATAGGCTTTCAAAACTAATTAGATGTGAGAGCTGTGCTGTGTCTGGTTTTGGAGGATTGAATTGCTTGAGAAGTGGCCACGGGATGGAGCTCTCCATTAACTAGCATGAAATGACAGCACGGGTCTTTTTAGTAAGAGAGATCAGAGAGAAAACACAGGAGAGAATTCCACAGAGGCCTATGGAAATAAGGCCCTTTAACAGCAACAAATAAGAAATAATAAAAATAAGATTTTAAGCAAATACAAATTTCTACATTGCTACTTCCAAAGCACATCTTCTGAAACAAATCAAGAGGTAGTATGTGTGTAGAAATATATTTGTCCTTTGACATCAAACATCATAAATATAAAAATTGCCAAGTCAAGGATATATAAATAATAAATAAAATATATTAATAATAAATAAAATATTAGTGATACCCACAACTGTGTGTGTGCACATATATTTGATATGTTTTTTAAAGTACTATTGTAATATAAAAACAAAATACAAAAATGATGTTTAATTGCCAAAATAGAAAATTGTTTGACTTAATTATACAAGCAGAATGATCATATAATAATTAAAATCATGTTTTCAAGGATATTTAATGAGGTATACCATATCTATGAGATATTAGTAAATTGAAAAAATATTGTCTTTAGGCTTATATAAAGTATGGTGTATGTCTAAAATTTTTATTTTACATTTTAAACATGTATATGTATGTATACATGCATATACACATCAGCATTTATTTATCAGTAAGATTTGAAACCTGTCTACAAGCCAAATTTTTTAAATATATTATCTCCAGATTTCTAGATTTCTGAATTATGGACAAGCTTTTAGTTTAAGTTTCTTATAAATTTTGTGCCATAAGAAATCACAGAGAGGAAGCATGTTTAAAAACTAAACTGTGTTGGGGCACCTGGGTGGCTCAGTGGATTAAAGCCTCTGCCTTCAGCCAGGGTTATGATCTCAGGGTCCTGGGATCCAGCCCCACATGGGACTCTCTGCTCAGCAGGGAGCCTGCTTTCCCCTCTTTCTCTGCCTGTCTCTCTGCCTACTTGTGATCTCTCTCTCTCTGTGTCAAAAACAAACAAACAAAACAAAACAAACAAAAAAAACCTAAGCTGTATTATGTATCAGTGATAAAGCACTCCTACACTGCAGTTTAAAAATTTTGCTCATAAATAATACTGAGGTCTGGATCTTTTAATGTAGTTGAAGCCTCCTGTGGGAGTTTACACAGTCACGATCTGGTAAAATTTAACAGTAGGTACAACCACTCTTTGGCTTCCTTGAACTTCTGGTGTTGCCGGGAAGATCAGCTGCACAGCTGTACAGCTGTGCCACTGCAAATTAGCCTTGACTTGAAATATCCTCCACTAGGCTGTGTTCTTAACATCACCCAAGCAGGAGACTTTCTGAACATTTGTGGTAGTAAAGCAAGAATGTACTAAGCAGCATCATCGACATACTAAGTTCAGCTATAAGTTAGCTCAAAACAGAGGAACTTTTTCTGTTTTTTTTTTTTTTTTTTTTTTTTTTTTTTTTTTTTAGTAAAGCAAGTTGGGGACCTAGGAGATTAGGAAGCCTAAAATTATCAAATTCTGTTTTGTGCCTTTTGATTTCAGATTGAATGAGATAATAGAAACAGAGTTATGATAAATAATTCCCATTTTGATATACAATTACATTTCAAGCTTACTTTCTATTTAAGGGTTATAGCCTTCATGATACTGTATCTGGCTTTAGTCCCTAATAGCTACCATTTTTTGCATAGTCACTGTGCCAAAATATATACATATATGGTCATTCATTTTAAAAAATTTATTCTACATTTATTCCAGGCAAATGTAGCTACCCCATTTCTGTAAAAGAACGGTAGCTCAGAACTGATAAATAACTTGCTCAAAATCAGACTGCCAGTAGGTGAAAAGAGGGGCTCTCATTATATCCACACCTGTCTGCCTACAAAGCCTCTTTGCTCTCAACCAGGCTTCTTTCTAAATCCTCTGGACATTCTTCCCCAACAATTCTTCACTTGTTCACATTTCTCCTCTCCAGTTACATACATTTCTTGGTATTATTTCCTCTGTCTTTTTCTATGCTCATTGTTGAACTGAGCCAGTGATTTCATTTTAATAATTACTTTTGAAGGTAACTTCCCCAAGTTATGCTGTTGCTCTAGCTTCTACACTTAACTCTACACTGAACCAATTACTTCTTATTAAGTCATCATTGTGGTAAACAGTTGCTAAGGTGGCCCTAATGATCCCTCCTGCTATTTATACATTTATGTCTTCTTCTTCTCTTGAGCGTGGATTTGTCTTTGTGATACATAGCCACAGCAATCAGAACCATGCATAACGTTACATTAAACTATTCACTATTAAGTGTGAATGGAGATGTGAAGATATGTTGAGAAAGTAAAATACTCTCAGTTGAAGTTAATGAGGAGGTATCTCATTATAGTTTTGATTTGTATTTCCCTAATGATGAATGATGTTTGCATCTTTCATGTGTCTGTTAGCCATCTGGATGGCTTCTTTGGAAAAATGTCTATTTATGTCTTTTGCCCCTTTTTTTGATTAGATTATTTATTCTTTGAGTATTGAGTTTGGTAAGTTCTTTATCAAATCTATAATTTTCAAATATCTTCTCCCATTCCATATGTTGACTCTTAGTTTTGTTGACTGTTTCCTTTGCTGTGCATAAACTTTTTTATCTTCATGAGGTCTCAATTTTTGGTTTTGTTTTCTGTGCTTTTGGAGACGTGTCTAGTGAGAAGTTGCTATGGCTGATATCAAAGAGGCTGCTGTTTACATTGTCCTCTGGGATTTTGATGGTTTTCTGTCTCACATTTGAGTCTTTCATCCGTTTTGTGTCTATTTTTATGTATGGTTTAAGAAAGTGGTTCAGTTTCATTCTTTCACATGTGGCTGTCCAGTTTTCCCAAAACCTTTCATTGAAAAGACTCTCTTTTTTCTATTGTACATTCTTTCCTGCTTTGTTGAAGAGTAGTGAATCATATAGTTGTGGGTCCATTTCTGGGTTTTCTATTATGTTCCATTGTTCTCTGTGTCTGTTTTTGTGCCAATACCATACTGTTTTGATGACTACAGCTTTGTTATAGGGCTTGAAGTCTGGAATTGTGATGCCTCCAGCTTTGTTTTTCAAGATTCTGTTGGGTTTTTGGAGTCTTTTCTGGTTCCACATAAATCTTAATATTGTTTGTTCTAATTCTGTGAAAAATGCTGGTTGTATTTTCATAGGGATTGCATTAAATGTATAGATTATTTTGAGTAGTTTAAACATTATCACATTTTTCTTCCAATCCTTAAGCATGGAATGATTTTCCATTTCTTTGTGTCCTCAATTTCCTTCATAAGCATTCTATAGTTTAAAGATTATGGATATTTTACTTCTTTGGTTAAGTTTATTTAGGTATCTTATGGGTTTTGGTGCAATTGTAAATGGGATCAATGCCTTGATTTCCCTTTCTGCTGCTTCACTATTGCTATATAGAAATGCAAGAGATTTCTGGATATTGACTTTGTATCCTGTGACTTTGCTGAATTTGCATTTTCATTTCTAGCAAATTCCTTGGGTTTTAAGGAAGGCGCTTGTTGTGATGAGCACTGGCTGTTATATGTAAGTGATGAATCACTAAATTCTACTCCAGAAATTAATATAACACTATATGTTAACTAACCAGAGTTTAAGTAAAAAATTGAAACATTGAATAAAATAAAAATTTTAAAAAAAGTTAATGAGGAAATCTACTAGGGAAACTGCATTTAGAATAAAGCAGAGGAAATGGTTGGATAGGTGGAACTGAAAACCCAAAGGATGTTAGGAGTTTAAAGACAGATGAACATTAATGAAGGGAAGGGACTCAAAGTTGTTTTTTTTTTTTTTTTTTTTTTTTGTTTTTTTAAAGCCTATCTAAGTAGATGATTTAGAAATAGAAAGTTAGGAGAAAAAAGAAACCTTGAGTAGTTTAGGTAATATTCAGATAACTTTATTTTGAGAAATGTTAATTCTAAAATAATCATGATAGCTAAATTTTCCAGCTGGGTCTAAAGAGAGACATTAGTGTGGCCATCAATAATTGGGCCACATACAAAGGAATGTGCCATTATGCAAAGGCCAAAAATGTCATTGTGCTAAGTGTGTCACTATATTTACAGCTTGTAGTGAGGTTTGCAATCAATTGTCCATCTATGAACACTTGTAAAAGGAAAAGAATAGTACTTAAAAAAATGTTTAACAGTTTTTTAGAGCTCTTTCTTTCTTTCAGCAGGACATGGGTAATATTTTTTCACCTAAAATAATGGGATTTACTGAGAAGTAGATAAATAACTTCTTTTTCCATGCCCAAAGTCAGAAAGCTAAAATTGACATATAGAGAAAAAAAGAACCTGGACAACACAGTATTATAGACTGTATGTGGTGAGGACAAAAGTGGATTCAGGGAAAACAGGCAATCCAATATCCTGGGATGGGAGAAAGGCAAAAATGAAAGCATCCCCATGTATACCTCCCAGTGCACAAGGCATACAGAGAATGAGAAAGACAAAGAACTATAAGAGAGAACACAAACATAATTATGAAATTCTATGGAAAGGCTAGCAAACCCTAGAGATGAAGGAAATATCATGCTAGGACACTTATTTAGGTGGAGTCAGCAGTCCCTCTTGAAAGGAGGATGGGGCCTCTGAGATTGTGATCAACTCAAGTATCAACTCATGGTATCCATAAGGACTAACCAGCTTCAAAAGACGGAAGACCAAAAGCAAGAGCACAGATAATAAATGGAATAAAACATTGAGAAACTCTTAGGTTTGCAAGTTATCATCATCCCTTAAGAAGGAGAAATCATTGTAAAACTCCAGTATATGATGTACTGCCTTCTTGGAAACATCTGAGAATCATTATGTAATTATGTAATTTAATGATTTATTAAATTTAGTCATTTTTTAAAAAATTAGTTAAAGGAATTCTTCTTTCAGTTATTCTCCAATAAAGAGTGCAAGGCCCTGTATTGTCTAGTAACTACTATATACCCAGCACCTAGCACAAGCTCAAACTATAGTATGTAATAAATATTTTTAAAGTAGGGAATAAGTAGGTTAATGAATGACTGAATTTTGTCCCAAATTTACCATGGCACAGAAATCATGTAGGAGAACCTCTTGGATTCAAGTGGATCCTAATGGACATCTTGTCTTTGCAATAGTGTCAAAGTAGGAGGTAAACCATCCCTGATTATGTCCCATCTCAGTTTCTACCAGTATGGTAAAAGCAAGTCTCTGACAATTACAGACTCAAGCAATACAACTCTCTCTTAACATTGCAGAGATAATTAGGACAGTGAATTAAAACGGTAGTAGTTTGGAGATAAATTTTTAAAAATTTATAATTCAACATTGACCTGTGTACCAGATGGAATGTAAAACTCTGCAACTCATTAAAATACTGCAATATTCTTTCAATATTTACTAAATAATAAGTTATTTTAAAATAATTAAACATGCTAGTAAATGAATAGATTTATAACCAATATTAGAAACAATTGCCCCATCCTCCTCACAAGATATGTTTCTTATGATGAACAGAAAAATAATCATCCAATCAAGAAATGGGCAGAAGACATGAACAGACATTTCTGCAAAGAAGACATCCAGATGGCGAACAGACACATGAAAAAGTGCTCCATATCACTTGGCATCAGGGAAATACAAATCAAAACCACAATGAGATATCACCTCACACCAGTCAGAATGGCTAAAATCAACAAGTCAGGAAATGACAGATGCTGGCGAGGATGCGGAGAAAGGGGAACCCTCCTACACTGTTGGTGGGAATGCAAGCTGGTGCAGCCACTCTGGAAAACAGCATGGAGGTTCCTCAAAATGTTGAAAATAGAACTGCCCTATGACCCAGCAATTGCACTATTGGGTATTTACCCTAAAGATACAAATGTAGTGATCCAAAGGGACACATGCACCCGAATGTTTATAGCAGCAATGTCCACAATAGCCAAACTATGGAAAGAACCTAGATGTCCATCAACAGATGAATGGATCAAGAAGATGTGGTATATATACACAATGGAATACTATGCAGCCATCAAAAGAAATGAAATCTTGCCATTTGCAACAACATGGATGGAACTAGAGCGTATCATGCTTAGCGAAATAAGTCAAGCAGAGAAAGACAACTATCATATGATCTCCCTGATATGAGGAAGTGGTGATGAAACATGGAGGCTTAAGTGGGTAGAAGAAGAATAAATGAAACAAGATGGGATTGGGAGGGAGACAAACCATAAGTGACTCTTAATCTCACAAAACAAACTGAGGGTTGCCGGGGGGAGGGGGTTTGGGAGAAGGGGGTGGGATTATGGACATTGGGGAGGGTATGTGATTTGGTGAGTGCTATGAAGTGTGTAAACCTGGTGATTCACAGACCTGTACCCCTGGGGATAAAAATATATGTTTATAAAAAATAAAAAATTAAATATTGCGAAAAAAAAAAAAAGAAAAATAATCATCTGTTATCTGCAACATCTCATTTGAAATTAACTCCAATCCACTGTCTAGAAGTTAGTTAGAGGAATAGAGAGTGGTCACATAGCTGTGGCTCAGTGATAGTATAGGGTTAATAATAAATTGATAACAGTTTTACATCAATTATTTTGTCCATTCTAACATATTTTGCTAAATCCCTTTATTTTCTTTTTCTCAACTACATGCCCAAAATACATTCCTTAATATTAATAGAAACTTAATTTTTTTATTGGATATTCTATAAGGGCTCTTAATGTACTAGAGTTTTGGCTCTACATTTTGGTTCTTTATACTTAAGCCAGCTGTATAAGGTTCCATTTTTGTACATACAACTACTTTTAGCACAGTAGACTGCCAAGCTTCACTGACTTTTTTTTTCATGCTGCCTGTGCTATATTTATTATTCTCCTCAGAGTTTTCAAATTTAACAAATTCACAGATGCTTTCTCTGTCTAGGCTCATTTATGTAGATTTTTTAACAGTAAATATGTCTACTGACCCACTCAACACTTCTCTTCTTGCAGCTCTGGTAAATTCTCGGTGTTTTAATCATCTCTTCTTCCACTCAGAAACTTGCCTTAGTGTAATCATTTCATTATGTGATGTTTGAAAACTGTTCTTAACCATGATAGCATGGAGGTTAATAGGACTTAGAATATTGTTTGCACAGAATTTTATGACCTCAACACACCCATTTGTTTTTTATTAAAAGACATTTTAACCCCCTTAATTGAGGAGAGATCAATATAATTTAAGTTTTATGATCAACAGTACTTGGCAGGACACCTTATTGATCTCAGAGACAAATTTGAACACATTCTTGACAATGCTGGAAACCAATATCTTAGCAGTGAATCGGTTTTTTTTGGACCATGGCCAACTAAATTTCCACAAAACCAAGATATTATTTAATAAGAAGATATAAGCCATATTTTTCATTGGTAATTCTCATATTTTCTGCCATATATGTACTAAGCATTTAAATTTTAAGGAAAGAAATGTAATTAGAAGAAAAATGTGTCAAGTATTGTCTTAAAGATATAGAAATAAGAATGGTGTTTAACCATATAAATAGCTTGAGTTTAATATGATTATGTAATACCTTTGTTTCCATCTTTCCACTTCTAAGATTATAGCATTTACATCTTTCTGTTGACCTGATGCTTAGGACATTATCAAATGCTTGGGGAATGGAAATATCGCATTTTTAATGTTACCAAATTTGAAAGATTTTATTCTTGTGATCCATGAGCCCATCACATGGTAAATTCCATTTTAGTTGTTCATGATGATATTTCTTTATACTGTAATTTCTATGTCTGCATGAATGATGTTTCTTAATCTGTGGTAAAAATAAACACTCTTATTAAATCTATTGTCAATCGATAGTTTAGCACAGTTAATCCCACTCAGTAGTTATGTTGGTGATTATAAATTGACCTGATCTGAAGGCAGTTGATTTACTGACCGAGCCACTAGCTGCCCCTAATGAATCTTAGTAGACATTTAACTAATATTTCTGTTTTCCTTTGTATTCTAGCATCCAGAAATTATACCTACAATCCCAATCAGAACTGAAACTTCAGACAGAGAATGGACTGCTGAAAAAAAAAAAATCTGTAATTATAACTCCTAAGAAAGTACAGGGATTAACTTAAATATTATTTTGTCCATGATTTTCAAAATACAAATTTTTATATGAATTTCTATTTTACTAACATATAAGGATATTTCAAATAGCTTCCAAAGAAAATTAAAATGTTGTCAGCCACCTTGTATATTGTTTGCTTATTAGGCCATTGGAATCTATTTTTCAATAATTGGTAGACACATTTTTTAATGTTTTACTATTACCAAGTGAAATCTTATTTACTGGGTCAGAGATTATTAACCTGCTTTAGTCTACGGATAATTGTGTGTTTTTTTCCTTAGATTAATTTCTAGAAATAGTTTTTTTCCTCTTGAATACTCATTGGATTATCATAAAACTATATTATTTTGTGATTTTTAAAATATGCAGAATCCACTGGAACAGCAGACAAGTTATCTAAAGTTATTCTCCTTAGGGATCTTACTTTTCATAAACATTTTTTAATACATATCAGACCGAAATTCAATCTAGAATACATGAAGTGAAAATATAGAATAAATATAGCTAGTTAGTATTTAAATAGAAGATTAATGATGGGAGGGAAGAGGTATGCCCCTGGCCAAATGAAATAGTGAAATTTTTTAATTCAAACTCATAGATGAATGATTCATATAAAATACTGCACATGTAAAAATAGAGAATTTTAGAGGGGTTATCAAATAATAATTTAAGCATAATATATTGTCATACTTGGCAACCTGGGGGGAAAAAAGTAGACTATACTTGCCCTAAAAATACTCAACACAGACCATACTAAAAATGATCAACATAGCCATGATGCCAAGTAAAAAGGATGGTTTTATTTTGAACAATTCATTAAAAGTGAAACTATGAGGAAAATATAAAAATTAGTTTAGGGAACAACCAAGTTAAAAACTAGAATTGTTTGGGGAACCTGGGTGGCTCAGTGGGTTAAGCCTCTGCCTTTGGCTCAGGTCACCCAGAGTGATCCCAGGGTCACCTTATAGGGCTGCTATGGTAGAAGTCAATAAAGGTACAGTAAAGCACAAAAGATAAGAAGTTAACCTCTCCCTGGCAGAGAAAAAGAATGATGAATGTTAATAAAGGAGGCGATATTGAGGGCGCCTGGATGGCTCAGTGGGTTAAGCCTCTGCCTTCAGCTCAGGTCATGATCTCATGGTTCTGGGATCAAACCCCTTATCCGGGTCTCTGCTCAGTGGGGAGCCTGCTTCCCCCTCTTTCTCCCTGTCTGCCTCTCTGCCTGCTTGTGATCTCTCTGTCAAATAAATAAAATCTTTAAAACAAGCAAACAAACAAACAAAACTGGAAACAAGCAAACAAACAAACAAAACTGGAATTTTTCATCTGTAAACCGACCGGGACTTTACCAGAATATTTGGTAAAAGAATAGTAAAAGGTAACTCTAAATCACACTAAACAATCAGAATAGTATTTAGCTTAGAATTGGACATAGTAGACAGGCCTGGGAGGACCAGTCAGTTTAATGTCTGACTCTTGATTTCAGCTCAAGTCATGATCTCAGGGTCCTGAGATTAAGCCCTGTGTTGGGCTCTGTGCTCAGTGTGGAGTTTGCTTGGAAATGTCTCCCTTTCCCTCTGCTCCTCCTCCTGTTTGCTCTCTCTCTCTCTCTCAAAGAAATCTTAAAAAAAAAAAAAAAAAGATTTCAGAGTAGTAGATATATACTAATGATGGCAGTATGACAAAATTAATTTCACAATCAGAATTTTATGATATTAAAAAACACATAAATCTTTAATTGGATTTTAATTAATAAACACTATTAATTAAATATACTTTTACACATTAAAAAATATTCTACATTTAATGCAATCTCTATCAAATACCAATAACATTTTCCACAGAGCTAGGATAAACAATCCTAAAATTTGTATGGAACCACAATAGCCATAGTAATCTTGAAAAAGTAAAGCGAAGATGGAATCATCACAGTTCCAGACTTAAAGTTATTTTATAAAGCTGTAGTAATAAAAACAGTATGGTACTGGCACAAAAATAGACACATAGGTTAATGAAACAGAATAGAAAACCCAGAAATGAACCCATAGTGATATGGTCAATTAATCTTCAACAAAGCAGGAAGTATTATTCAATGGGAAAAAAAAGTCTTTTCAATAAGTGGTATTAGGAAAACTGGACCACAACATATTAAAAAATGAAATTGGACCATTTTCTTGCACTGTACACAAAAAGAAATTAAAAATGGACAAAAGACCTTAATGTAAGACAAGAAACCATAAAAAGCCTAGAAGAGAACATAGGCAATAACTTCTTTGACACCAGCCATAGCAAATTTTTTCTAGATATGTCTCTTGAGGCAAGAGAAATAAAAGCAAAAATAAACTATTGAGATTACATCAAAATAAAATCTTTGCACAGTGAAGGAAATAATCAACAAAGCTAAAAGGCAACGTATGGAGTGGGAGAAGATATTTGCGAATGACACACCTGATAAAGGGTTAGTATCCAAAATCTATAAAGAATCTATCAAACTCAACACCCAAAAAATGAGTAATTTGATTAAAAATGGGCAGAAGCTTCAACAGACGAATGGATAAGGAAAATGTGGTCCATATACACTATGGAGTATTATGCCTCCATTAGAAAGGATGAATACCCAACTTTTGTAGCAACATGGATGGGACTGGAAGAGATTATGCTGAGTGAAATAAGTCAAGCAGAGAGAGTCAATTATCATATGGTTTCACTTACTTGTGGAGCATAACAAATATCATGGAAGACATGGGGAGTTGGAGAGGAGAAGGGAGTTGGGGGAAATTGGAAGGGGAGTTGAACCATGAGAGACTATGGACTCTGAAAAACAATCTGAGGGGAATAAAGTGGTGGGGGGGTGGGAGGTTGGGGTACCAGGTGGTGGGTATTATAGAGGGCACAGATTGCATGGAGCACTGGGTGTGGTGCAAAAATAATGAATACTGTTATGCTGAAAATAAATTAATTTAATTAAAAAAAAATAAAAATGGGCAGAAGACATGAATAGATATTTTTCCAAAGAAGGCATACAGGTGGCCAGAAGACATATGAAAAGGTGCTCAACATTACTTATTATCAGGGAAATACAAATTAAAACCATGAGGAGATACAACCTCACACCTGTCAGAATGGCTAACATGTGTAACAACACAGGAAACGACAGGTATTGGGGAGGATGCAGAGAAAGGGGAACCCTCTTACACTGCTGGTGGAAATGCATATTGGTACAGACACTCTGAAAAACAGTATAGAGGTTTCTCAAAAAGTTAAAAATAGAACTACCCTATGATTCACAATTATACTTATAGGTACTTACCCAAAAGATACAAAATCATTCAAAGGGGCACATGCATCCCTATGTTTATAGCAGTATTATCAACAATAGCCAATTATGGAAAGAGCCCAAATGTCCATTGACTGTTGTAGAGGACCAAGCAGGAGCCTGTGCCAAGTGGGGGCTTGTGTCAAGGAGTTAAAGTATTGCAGCGAAGAGATACCACTGAGAACAATGTCACCTGACATCCCAGAACTGATAATGAGCAGAACCAGAGGAGGTCTGCAGAGACCCCAAACTGTTACATCCTTTTAAAAAGGGAGAGGATTTGGGCCACAAAGTGTCAGACTCTTCAGAGCTGACTCCCTTATCTGACCACTTAAAATGAGCAACTGCTGCCGAAGGCTTTGTCCAGTTGATCTCCGAACAAAACCAAGAGCCTTCTGTGCTTGAACATCAGAAGCAGTAAGAGCTGAGAGCTAACCTGGACAGGTCCAAGGCCTTATCTCAACTGTATGCCTACAGACTAACTGTGTTTGGTGCCTTAACTTCTTGCACCCTTCTGTTATCTTGTTTGCTGTGTGGCTTGTCTTCTGTCCTGCTTTGTGTGCTATGTAAGAAGCCAAATTTAAACACATGGGGAATGTCATTGAGTTTGGAATCCTGAACCTGCTTTAGAGTTGTGATTTAACTCTGCTTCATGTTTGAATAAAGCTGACATTGTGGAAAGACACAACTTGCGTGTGCACCTTCATAGCATGCCCGTGACAACAGATGGATAAAGAAGATGTGGTATATACATATAATGGAATATTACTCAGCCATAAAAAGGAATGAAAATTTGCCATTTGCAAAGGGTGGATGGAGCTAGAGAGTATTATCTAAGAGAAATAAGTCAGAGAAAGACAAATACTATATGTTGCCCTCCTGTGTATAATTTAAGAAACAAAAGAAAAAAACGGAAAAAGAGAGAGAGAGGCAAACCAAGAAAGAGACTCTTACATATAAAGGACAAGCTGATGGTTACCAGAGGAAGGTGGGTAGGGAGGTCGGTGAAATAGGTGATTGAGGATAAGGAGTGCACTTGTGATGAGCACTGGGTGATGTATGGAAGTGCTATATTATAGCATTCCATAGACGTGCTATATTATATACCTGAAAGTATATATATTATATATAATAGTATTATATACCTGAAAGTGGAAGATGCACTATATTATATACAACTAATACAACATTGTATGTTAACTAACTGGAATATAAATTAAAAACTTAAAGAAATAGTTATTCTTTAAAAAAAAATTATTGATTGAGAGAGAGGGAAGAAGGGGTAGAGGGGGAGGGCGAGAGAGACTTCAGCAGATGCCTTGCTGAGCATGGACCCCAACACAGGGCTCCATCCCACAACCCTGGGATCATGACCTGAGCTGAAACCAAGAGCCGGAGGCCCAAACAACTGTATCACTCAAGGAAATAGTTATTCTTATTGATATAATTAATAATATTACATCAAAATCCCAAAGCAGTTTACTGTTTACTTATAGCTTCTAGAGAACTTAGAGCAGTGCCAAGCATACAATAATCTATATGTTTTATTAATGCTATGTATTACAGTGTTGTATTATATAAATATTTATAAGCTTTGTATATATTATTGCTATTCATTCTCTAAGACTTTTTAAAATTTATATAACAAATTGTTGCTGTAGTTGTGAAAGCAACTGGTCTTACTAATGAAAATTTAAAAATCAATTCCTTCAGTTAAAGTTCAGAGGGTTATAGAAAGGGAATAGAGAGTTCAGTTTTATATAATGCATATGCAGAATGTCTAATCTATGTATAATTAGTACAGATTTTTCCACAGTTGTGGACTTCACTCCTGAGAAGTTTTTTTTTTTTATTTTTTTTAAAGATTTTATTTATTTATTTGACAGAGAGAGATCACAAGTAGGCAGGGGCAGGCAGAGAGAGAGGAAGGGAAGCTGGCCCCCTGCTGAGCAGAGAGCCCGATGCGGGACTCAATCCTAGGACCCTGAGCCGAAGGCAGCAGCTCAACCCACTGAGCCACCCAGGGGCCCCCACTCCTGAGAAGTTTTAAAGGACAATGTCTTTAGGAAGAAAGCATTTTCTATGATTCCAAATGTTTCTGAGTTTTTTTCCGACGTTGCTTATGGCGATAGTTTGGGACTGGTCTGACCTCTCTTGCCCACAGAATCCTATGCCTCCTGTCAGAATTCTTGGTGGTAGAAGTGGATGACTTGTTTCCTTTCCGAAAAATACTAAATGAATAGGCTCTTTTCCTTCTAATTGTACAGATGATAACAATGCACTTCTTCAGGAATAAATGAATTTCAGAATTTAGTCTGCTCACCCTAGTTGAGGCCTGGTGCGCTTTACAAAAGAAAATAGACTCCTTAAGAGTGGCACAGCTCTGGGGCGCCTGGGTGGCTCAGTGGGTTAAAGCCTCTGCTTTCAGCTCAGGTCATGATCCCAGGGTCCTGGGATCGAGCCCCGCATCGGGCTCTCTGCTCAGCAGGAAGCCTGTTTCCTCCTCTCTCTCTGCCTGCCTCTCTGCCTACTTGTGATCTCTGTCTGTCAAATAAATAAATAAAATATTTAAGAAAAAAAAAAAAAAGTGGCACAGCTCTCTTGCCAGCCACAAAAAGTGCCACAGAAACCAGAATACCTTTGAGAATACAACCATTGGATTGAGGTGTTTAGATTAGTGGCGGTATTCACCATTAATCCTGTTGGATCTTTAGACTGTCCTCAGTGATTGCAGAAATTATAAAGCACGTGTCAGAATGTTTCTGTTGCAATGTTAGGGACGTATGGACCCTACACGTGAGAGCCTGATCTGAAACATTCAGGACTATTAAGTCTCCTAAAAGCAGAAAATATCATGAAGACTTCAGTTTTTACAAACCATTTTCTTTTAAAATGGAATTGACTTTCATCAAGCCCATTATTTAGAAAGCCTAATTAATGGGTTAGCTGATTTTTTTAATATAAAATAAACTTCTTTACTCTATGTATCAGATAATTGAGCTTGAACAAGTTATTTTAATTTTGAAGGTCTGTTTTCCCCTTGGTAAAATGGTGACAATAATAATACCTGTCTTGTAGAGTTGTTGGAGATTTAAATGAGGCAATACATAGAACAATACATCATCTGAAACACAGTACATCCTCTGTGAGCGCAATAATGATTACCATCAATTTTCTCAAAGAGTATTTACTAGTAATAACAGTAAAATAAAATTTACATGTACTGAGTGCTAACAATATGCCAGATACTTTTCCAAGTACCTTGCAAATATTTCTATTTCATTTTTAAAAATTCATTCAATAGATAATTATCCAGTGCCTAATTTGTGCAGGTTACGTTCTTGGTACCACATAAAGGAAAGGAGGAGCAAACATAGTAATATCGGGAAGGAATGCTCCTGGCCAAGGGAGCAAAGTGTTCAAATCCCCTGCAGGAGGAACAGCCTCAGCACCGTGAAGGTCAGTGTGGCTGGAGTTGCATGGTCAAGGTAGGAAGCTAGAAGGAAGCAAGGGAAAGTTCTACCCAGAATCTCAGAGGGAGCTTGGCCTCGTGGACACTCTGACTTTAGATTTTGAATCTCAGGATCCGTGAGACAATAAATTTCTGTTTCTGTCAGACACCCGTTCTGTGGCCCTTTGTCGAGCAGTCCCGAGGAACTCATAGCTTCTGCTTCCCAGTCCATGTGCTCTGTGTTTTGGTTCTGCTTTCCTAAGGAAATACAGAAGGTAAACTGTATTTCTCACTCTTCAAGAGTGACTTTTTTACAACAAGGAAACAGATTTCCTCCCTTAAGCAAAGACGTGGACAAAAAAAAACATATCTTGAGTGACATGATGAATTATCGGTTGTAACTACATCAGCTAAGGCAGGAGTGTGTAACTTTTTTTTTTTTTAAGCTGATATCTATTGAGTTTTTACTACTCATCACATACCATGCTACCTTCATTAACCTGTGCTGCTGTCACAATTCTATGAGTTAGTTACCATTCTAGCTTCCCATTTTTTCAGACAACAGGTTGACTGACTTGTAAGTTTTGAACCTGGGCACTCTGCTCCCTCCCTGCTGTGCAGAACCTACGTTCCCTGTCGTCTTCTGTCTCAGAACCACTGGGGTACTGGCTACATTTTTTAAATAGATAATGAAGTTCCTTTAGCTACTAACTCCAGATTTCTGAAAGCTTGTTTTTCCAAGCCTTTTGTGTTTGGTTGCTACTGGTCTTTAATTTCTTTGCCTGTAGTTTGCTTTCACATCTATCAGCTATTTTGATGTCTGTTTAATATCAAATTAGCATTCCAGCAATCTCTCTGCCAGTAATAAATTGGCTAATTTTCTCTTCAACAGTTCAGTACACTGACCATGCACAGCAGCCTGTGTGATTTGCTAAATTGAGTCACTTGTGCTGTTATTTATGTTTACTCTAAACTGTTATTTACATGGCAAGCTGTAATCTTGATTTATAATGATAACATTAATTGACTCCATTTGACTGTGCACCTTAACTCTACATAATTTGCCTATAAATTTTCAGAGTTTTGTGTTGTTTAACATGGGAGGCTCATGACCATTTTTGCAAGGCTGACCTATCGATGCTGTTCTCAGTAATTGGCGGGAGGTGGTGTAGAGCTTAACCTTACAGGAAGGTTTACGGTTTTCTGCCAAAACAAAATTCCCCTTTATCCTATCTTAGCAATGTTTAACTCTCCTACTGCTTTCTAAATCACAAGGCCATGAGACCACTGGTTTCCACCTGTGACCAGAGAAATACACCATTCAGTCACAAACATGAGTTCCTATGAAAATCTAACTTAAGCTAACAGACAAGGCAGAGATCAGTGGGAAGTTACAATGGCTTTTCCATAAGCTCTCTGCCTCTGTTGGTTTTAAAAGCTGGTATTACATACCTTTATCTCCACACCAGTGTTCTGCACCCAGGCTTTGTGTCAGAATCACCTGTGGAATTTTTAAAAGTGTACATGTGGCAAAGAACTTTTCTTTCTGTTTTTCGGGGCGGATCCTGGCCAATCTTTTGTAAATCACACCACATCTAATCCATAACTCAATTGAGAAATCTCTCTGTCAATGGTCAGAAGGTAAATGGGGAACAGGAGATGGCAATACCCTTTCAGAACCTGGTCCATTCTGGTAAACTACTGAGCACACCATATTTAGAGAGATTTGAAGTCTGGTGTGAATCACTTGCAGTCACTCACTCATCCTTTCTCGCTATGTTATTTCCATAAGACACACCTTTGTGTTTAACTTCAAATGACTTAGTGAAATAGCTGAGGAGAAGAGGAAAACAAAAATTTGAAGGCAAATGAGAAGCCAGTTTCATGAAGGAAAAGGTTTACCTATTGACTTGATTGGGTACTATGTCACTTACTGTCATCTACTGCCTCTCTGGGCCCTTCCAAACACCTGGTCACCATAGGGCAATTTCTCCAGTTTGTCCTAATCTGGGGATGACAATAAATAGGTACTTCTATCTCTTCAATATAGACTCTCTACCACTTAAAATGTTTAATATGCCCAGTAATATTTCGTACATTGGCCAATTCATTTGTCCATTATTCTATCTGGTTTTGAATAGAAGATAAACTAATCATTTTATAGAGTAAAAATAAACAAAGTGCAAGTCTATCTAATGTTACAATTATTTCAGTTTGATGACATACACCCTGTGCCACTTCACCCATAGGCAGTGCGCTATTGATAATACCTGTTAACCTAAGTAATGGATTAAAAGAGGCAGCCAGGTCAAGATGGCAATTCTAGCCAAATTGATAGAGGTTTGATGCAATTTCAAGATCAGACCATAGATTTTGGTAGACATAAACAGGTTAATTCTGAAATTTATATGCAAGGGCTTGGGACCTAGAAAATGAAAATAATTTGAAAAAGAAGAATATAGTAGGAGGAATCACTCTACCCACTACTATTTACTATACAGTAAGCCTAATTAAGACACTGTGGCTGAGCAAATAATATATTATATGTTCATAAAAATATCTAAAAAAAGACACTGTGATATTGCTGGCGGAATAGGTGTATAGAATTTTTCTGATTCTATTCTTCTATCTACAACCAAGGAAAGAATATCGTGTTCTTTGAATAGCTTTGTTTTGGTGTTTGTGACCCATGTGCCTTAGGAATGTTGCGGGTATGAAAACATTTAGCTGTTAGGACCAGTTATATTACTCAATAACCTTCCTTTTTCTTTCAGTATTTCAAATATTTTTAAGTGATTGTTTCAATATGACAGTACCTTTCTACCTATCTATAATTGTTGCTAAGCTTGTTGGTCTCTGCTGATGTACATATAATTGTAATAAATTATAGAAATGCGCTTTTTAAAAACGATAAGACCAAGTTTGAAATTCATTGACCACATTTAATTTGAAATTGTAATGGAAAATGTGAAAAATGCTATTACATGAAGCCACAAATTTGATTTTATAAATTTTTCCCTTGGTAAATTCATAAACTTGATAATATTTGCCAATATCTATTTTAATTAATAAAATCCTAGATTTATAAGGTTCAGATGTTTATTTTTGCCACACTCTCTCTATAAAAAGATGAGATCGCTCATCTTGAATCAAAATCATCTGTGAATTCAACCAAGTATGACCACCTCTCCTGTATTATTTCTACTTAGCTTAACTGCTTGAAGTTAGATTTTGTATAAAAGAGCAGTTCTGATTATGTTTTTTAAACCTCTATTTTCAAAATAGTGATATATGGTCACTTTGCAAGCCAATTGTTTGAAAAATTTGTTTAAATGCAGATTTCCAGGACCTACTTCAGACTTACTGAATCCAAGTCTCTGGACATAGGCCCCAGAATCTGTGTTTTTGAAAGTTCTCCATATGATTCTTATCGGTCATACATTTTTAATTTTACTCCACGAGATGTTTTTTTTTTTTTTCTCTAGACTTCATACAAGATATTTTCTCCCCATAGATTCTATAACACTTATTAATGAAATCCTGAATCCTAAAATCAGTTTGATAATTATTATTGCAATTTAGGCTTTGTCGAAATAGTGGTTCATATAACAACTCCATGTACATTTTGACAAAAATCATATTCAGAACAGGAGATGAATTAGACATAATTTCATCTATAAATGCCTCTTTACTTTTATCATTCATTTGTATTAATTCTATCCAGACGAACCTGTTTTCCTAAAATAAGAAAAGATGAGAAGCATCAGACCCAGGAGAAAGCAGTGAAAGAACCAAGATTATTTTGCTTGAAGCAAAAAGTGTTTCTTCAAGGCAGATACAATGTATCTATGTAAGGAGATACATGTTCTATTCCTTTCTCACCACATATTTTCATTTTCCCTTGTGATCTTCAGCAGTTTTTGTGCAGATTTATTATTATACAGATACTTAACTGAGGAAGTAGGAATCTTAGGAGTATAAAGCTTTCATGGCCACTCCATACATTGAGACTTGTAGATAAAAGTACAGAGATGTACTGAAATACACGCTTCATAACCAACCTGTTAGTCTCAAACTTGGAAAGACAAGATCTCAACAAATTGGTGTAAAACTGCAGCAGAAGGTTTCACAGCTATGCTCTGAAACAGTGTAGTTATAGGCGGGACTCTTTTGCAATTGGATGAAGGAATTTATTATTTAAAGATCACCAATCCTTCCCTCCTTGTATATGCTATGCCACCACTGCCCACCACTGACCCAGTCCTTTCACAATTGCTCAAGATCTTGATGATTCTTTTTAAACTTGTTTCTTTCAGCTTCCTTCTCTGCTTTGTGTGTTCATGGTTTCCCTTCCATTTAAATCATTCCAGCCTTCAAATATGCCCTGCTATTCTTCTATATTAAAAACTTTTAAAAAATATAAAACAAGTAAAATCCCCTCTCTGACAAAGCTTACATCTAACACACTTTTCTTCATGTAGGTTTCTCAAAAAAAGCTGTTTAGAATGACTGTTTTCACTTAATTCAATTTCCTTTCATTCTAAAATGTACTCCAATCTGGTTTCTACCCAGATTGCTACAAGAAAACTGCTCCTTCATCAGTCTTTAATGGCTAATGGATTTAAATGACCCCACATTTTAATCTCTAGCCATGAACCTGCTAACAAGATGCAGATTTATGTATGCACCTACCCATTTGATACATTCAAATGGGTAATGCTTCTCAATGATAAACTTTTGTGTTCAAAAATTTACCTTTTGCTCTTTTCTATCAGATTTTACTTATTTCTTTCTTTATTTTTTTGTATATTTAAATAAATGGCACCTCTATCATGCAGATACTAGAATAGATATTTTTAAAGCATTCTTGTCACTTCTCTCATTCTCTGCTCTCACTCAGTCTGTTCTCATTCTCTGTATTCTCAACTTGGTATACTTGTTTGCATTTCTGCTGGCATCAGAAACTCAAACCACTAACGTTTTTCTGGATGGCTGCAAAAGACTCCTGATTGGTGTCCCTGCTCTATTCTTGCCCTCAAATGCATCATTATTCATAAATTTCTAAGTGGTATTTTACAATTAGACAGCCATATTATCTCCCTATTAAAAACAAAATCCAATGCCACTAATTGACTTTTTCCAAGGAAGTAAAGCTGAGACTGTAGACTCTAGGTTTGAATACCTCAGCAACTTCATCTCCGGGCATTCTCGCTTTCACTCACTGTGCCTGTAACCTTGTCCTCCTTCCAGTTCCTTGAATTTTCTGACTACTTTCCTACTCCAGGCATTTACACATGCTGTGCATTCCATGAAATGTCCTTTACTGGCCTACTTAAAATTTCATCAAAGTCCAGATCTCCGCTTAAATTCCACATCCTCAGACTCATGCCTTAATTCTAACATTTAACCTTATGAAACTGTGCAAGGCACCTGGATGTCCCAGTCAATTAAGCATCTGCCTTCAGCTCAGGTCATGATCTCAGGGTCCCATGATTGAGCCCCACTTTGGGATCTCTGCTCAGTAAAGAGCCTGCTTCTCCCTCTCCCTCTGCCGCCATTCTGTCTGCTTATGCTCTCTGTCTCTTTGTCTCTCTGTCAAATTAATTAATTAATTAATTAATTAAATCTTTTCTAAGAACTTACAAAACTGTGCTTATTTAAGATGGGTGATTAAAAAAAAAAAACAAATCTTTGTGCATGTGATGATGCAACTATGACATTTATTGCATTATATAAAGCCAAATAATATACAGCATTTAAGGATTCTGAATTTGTTTTAGCAAATTAATGTAACCTCATTATAAATTGCTTAGAGCTATCCATTTATAAAATAATGCTACAAATGTTAAAAACGAAAGCACTGAAAAATGATTCCAATTTTAGAAAAGAACATTTTGAATGAGAACATTAACATTTGCAAAGACATTTATTTTAAATTTTTAGCAAGATGACTAAATGGCAATATGTGCTTTTGCTTTGTGTATGAAGGTGTAGTTAGTTGATTTTACGTATAAGCTGGAGTGTATTGCATACTAAACCACTATGTTGAATCCAATTGCTCTCATTTCTCACTTTTAGCCCAGGATACATTGTAATAGAGTCATGATCTGCTTAATGACACTGTGACTTCTGCTTAATATAAGTTATAAATTTTCATTCTGGCATCTGTGTTAGGTGGCGCACCCTTCTTGGTAAGTGACAATTCTCAAAGGACAAAATGATAAAAGGATTTCTCAAGATGGCAAGTTCAAGGTTGGCTTTCATGGGCATCTGATTCCAATTCACATACTCTGGTTCACTAAGCCATTGTGCCTTTTCTTATAAGGTTCACTGAAGTCATATATACTTAAGTCCTGAACTCAAGTGAAACATTGGAAAGATTTTTCTGGGCTTTATATGTTAAGCTTTTTATGTTTTCAAGCTTAAATTATCAACCCTGGTTTTCTCTGTCAAAAGAGGCCAAGTGAGTATTTGTAAAGCTTCACAATTTATTTATTTATTTATTTATTTATTTATTTATTTTTGAGATGACCAGAGGCCTGTGACAGGGACTTCTGAAGACTTTTTTTTTTTTTTTTTTATTATTAGCACTTAAAACAAGCATTCTACTAAACAAAAATTTCAGGCATTTAGCAAAATTTGAAAGCCTAGCTATCTTGAATGTATGAAATTAGGGAGCCAAATTAAAGGCTAAAAATTGATCAAAGTCTGTTAATGATATTTGTCTTCATGTCTGAGAAGAATATAGGGTGCATTCTGTATAATTTGAAAGTATTTACCTTTCATGATCTTGTTCTTCCTTCTTGGGTTTCTGTGGTTTATCGTTATCAAGCAGAAAGGGGATAAAGGAGAATGATTGCTTACAAAAGAGCCATGTATTTTAGTTACAAGAATGGTTGGAAATCTGCGTGGTCTCTTTCTAGTTTCATTCTACTTTTATGGATTGATGTATAGCTAAGAAAAAACAATTTCTTAATTATGGCAGATTTGACTATGGATTAGCAAAATGATATCCATAATGTAACAGGAATAAAAATATTATTTGGCCTCCTAGAAGCGTTCCACTTGTATTTTGAAATTCACCCACAATCAAATGCCCAGTCTATTAATAATGAAGTATTTTTTTCCCTCTATTGTAATGGCTAGGCTATTTATAGTTTGGTGAAATTAAAAAGCATAAATGTCCACATACTTAAGCTATTTTATGTATTTATCTTTAACATTTAAAATTTTTAGTGCTATATAATTGGCAAATAAAATTGTAAGGTATTTAAAGTGTACAATGTGATGATTTTATATACATACACATTGTGAAAAGATTCCCCCATTGAGTTATTTAATACACCATCACTTCATATTCTTACCTTTTTTCTTTTTGGTGAGAACATTTAAGTTCTATTTTTTCAGCAAATTTCAACTGTACAATATTTTACTAATAACTCTCATGACCATGTTTTACATTAGATTCTCAGACCTTATCTTTTTTTTTTTTTTTAGATTCCACATATAAGTGACACACTAGTATTTGTCTTGGCTTTTACTATCTGGCTTATTTCACTTGATTATTATGCTCTCCAGGTTGTTCCATGTTATTGCATATGGCAGGATTTTCTTCTCTTTTTAAAACTAAATAATATTCCATATTATATATACAACAGTTTCTTTATTCATTCATCTATAGATGATACTTACCATAGGTAAGTATCATTAGGTCATTACCATACCCTGGCTATTGTAAATAATGCTGCAATGAATACAAGAGTGCAGATATCTCTTTGAAATAATGGTTTGGTTTGCCTTGAATATTTGGGTTATTTTAAAAAGCAAGTTTACTTTCTTCATTGAATTTAAAAGTTTGTTGGGTTATCACAGTTTGATCTCTGAGTCATATATGACCAAATCAATTATCTCCATAAACCTGATATTTGGCAGGATAAAATAATGAATTATTTTATCTGCCATGAAGTTCTCACATTTATTATAAACTTGAAGGAAAATTGGAACGTGCATGATTAGCAGGAAGCATGAGGAGTTGAGTAATTTTTTTTTATATTTTCATTTTTCTTTCTTTTTTGTTTCAAATCTAACTAAAGAAATTTGAAGGAAACTAATTTCAACATATTCCTAAGTTTTACTCATCTCCAGAGTTAATCTCTGGAAGCTTTTCTTAAGGGAAAATGCCATAAAATTGCAAGTGCTTCCTTAGCTTTTTATAAAGTAGTCTTAATTGTTTTGTTGATGGCAGGAGAGAAAATCAGAGAGAGAATTTTGAAATGTGTTTAGGGGTATGAAGAGTGGCCAACCCTACACAGAACACTATAAAAAGATTTTATCCGATCTGGAGTCAGACTTTGAATAGAAAGTTTAGAGATACTTTTAGAGATCATTAGGTCAGTAAAGTGTCCCTAAGATGTGTTTGTTTTATATTTTCTACATCACACTAATCAATAGTACTACCACTTCTCCATTTCTATCACCACTAGGATTACTACTATCAAATTTATAATAGTTATGTTATTTTTACCACCAAAAAAAGTCACAAGTCTGAATATTTTATATACAGTTTTTTTTTATCATTTGTTCCTCACATGTACCATATTGGTGGGTGTTTTCATTGTATATGTATTTCGGATACAGTAATGTAGAGAACTAACTTTTCCACCAAATTTAGAGATGGGAATCTAACCTAAGTCTGCCAGACATTTACATCTGAGTTTTAATCACTAAATTGTGTGATCTACTAAGTTCCAGAAGGTCAGAGTCCCAAAAAGGGGTTGAGGATCCTGATAGTAGAGGCAATAATATGAAATTATGTGTCTTAAATCTTGCTGGGAAGATCAATAGTCATGCTTATTAGAAAGGTAGAGTCTCAGGTTGCACTTAAACTTCCTGAATTGCAGTCAGCATTTTAACAAAATTCCTAGACAAATTGTAAAGTTTGAGAAGACATGCTCTATCTTTTCAACAAAATATTTTCAAAAACATAGTCAACTTCTTTACCAAAATCTAGAGTCCCTGAATCTATGTGATTTTTCTCAGGGAACTAGCTACTTTTTTCATTCATTGACTCTTTTATTTTTATTTTTTAATTTACTAGATTGTTTTTCTTACTTGTACACCTACTTTGTGGAATATACTTAAACATTATACAAGATACCAAGATAAAAGATTTTGAGGAGATAAATGTGTGCAATGGATAGTCATTTAAGTTGTCACTTAATAAATTCTGTAAATAAAAATAAAGTTTAGATATAGGCACTATTTTTACGTTCTGGAGGTCTATCAAAAGAAACAACTTCATAAAGGATTTCCTGTCAACAAATAAATGAAGTATTCTTCTACAACAAAGGTTTCTGGATATACCTACAAATTCCCTATGTAGCACTTACTAACTTCTATTCTTAATTTATATTTGGCCCTAATGAGGAAAGTTTACCATTTTATTATTTCTGAAATACATTTTCAACTTCATGAAAATTGAACTATTATTTAATTTCCTTTTTAATGGCAACTCTCTTGTCCTTAACTATTTCTTTTTAGAGATAACTTCTACTTAAAACTGGTTTTCAGATTCCAAGAAATGAAACACTCATAGAAGTCAAAAGTTGAGTTTTCATGTCATCTTTCTGTTGGCAAGTAACTCAAGACTTTGCATAAACAAGAGGTTTCATGGAGGAACTTGAATTTGATCTTTGATTTTCTATTAGAAAGAAATGAATTTTAAAGGAGGTAAGAGGAAGCATCATGGAAGAAAGATTAAGTTGACAGAGGAAGGGTGTGTGAAGACCAATTTTTCTATGGCAATGATACATAGATACATACCCCCAACATGATAGGATATGGAGGTGGGAGCATGCTGTTGTTTTTAAGATATTTTTATAGGAAATTACTATGTGTCTGCATTAATATATTATGATTTTTAAAATTTTACACTACAGTTTATTATGTAAGTAACCTTCATTTTAAAGTATAACTTTGTTTTTCAAACAGTTTTGTTTTTAGTATTTATCTACCTTAATATATTTTTTTAAATTTCTTTTCAGCATAACAGTATTCATTGTTTTTGCACCATACCCAGTGCTCCATGCAATCCGTGCCCTCTCTAATACCCACCACCTGGTTCCCCCCACCTCCCAACCCCCGCCCCTTCAAAACCCTCAGGTTGTCTTTCAGAGTCATAGTCTCTCATGGTTCATCTCCCCTTCCAATTTCCCTCAACTTCCCTCTCCTCTCCATCTCCCCACATCCTCCATGTTATTTGTTATGCTCCACAAATAAGTGAAACCATATGATATTTGACTCCTTCTGCTTGACTTATTTAACTCAGCATAATCTCTTCCAGTCCCATCCATGTTGCTACAAAAGTTGGGTATTCATCCTTTCTGAAGGAGGCATAATACTCCATAGTGTACATGCACCACATCTTCCTTATCCATTCGTCCATTGAAGGGCATCTTGGTTCTTTCCACAGTTTGGTGACCGTGGCCATTGCTGCTATAAACATTGGGGTACAGATGGGCCTTCTTTTCACTACATCTGTATCTTTGGAGTAAATACCCAGTAGTGCAATTACAGGGTCATAGGGTACCTTTATTTTTAATTTTTTGAGGAATCTCCATGCTGTTCTCCAAAGTGGCTGCACCAACTTGCATTCCCACCAACAGTGTAAGAGGGTTCCCCTTCTCCACATCCTCTCCAACTCATGTTGTTTCCTGTCTTGCTAATTTTGGCCATTCTAACTGGTGTAAGGTGATATCTAAATGTGGTTTTAATTTGAATCTCCCTGATGGCTAGTGATGATGAACATTTTTTCATGTGCCTGATAGCCATTTATATGTCTTCATTGGAGAAGTGTCTGTTCATATATTCTGCCCACTTTTTGATATGATTATCTGTTTTGTGTGTGTTGAGTTTGAGAAGTTTTTTATAGATCCGGGATATCAACCTTTTGTCTGTACTGTCATTTGCAAATATCTTCTCCCATTCCATGGGTTGCCTCTTTGTTTTGTTGACTGTTTCCTTTGCTGTGCAGAAACTTTTGATCTTGATGAAGTCCCAAAAGTTCATTTTCGCTTTTGTTTCCTTTGCCTTTGGAGACATCTTGAAAGAAATTGCTGTGGCTGATATCGAAGAGGTTACTGCCTATGTTCTCCTCTAGGATTCTGAGGGATTCCTGTCTCACGTTGAGGTCTTTTATCCATTTTGAGTTTATCTTGGTGTACGGTGTAAGAGAATGGTCAAGTTTCATTCTTCTACATATAGCTGTCCAGTTTTCCCAGCACCATTTAATGAAGAGACTGTCTTTTTTCCACTGTATATTTTTTCCTGTTTTTTCAAAGATTATTTGACCATAGAGTTGAGGGTCCATATCTGGGCTCTCTACTCTGTTCCACTGGTCTATGTGTCTGTTTTTATGCCAGTACCATACTGTCTTGGTGATCACAGCTTTGTAGTAAAGCTTGAAATCAGGTAACGTGATGCTGCCAGTTTTGTTTTTGTTTTTCAGCATTTCCTTAACAAATCAGGATCTCTTCTGAGTCCATACAAATTTTAGGATTATTTGCTCCAACTCTTTGAAGAATACCAGTGGAATTTTGATCAGAATGGCATTAAAAGTATAGCTTGCTCTAGGCAGTATAGACATTTTAAAAATGTTTATTCTTCTAATCCAAGAGCATGGAATGGTCTTCCATCTTTTTGTGTCTTCTTCACTTTCTTTCATGAGTGTTCCATAGCTCCTCAAATACAGATCCTTTACCTCTTTGGTTAGGTTTATTCCCAAGTATCTTATGGTTCTTGGTGCATAGGAAATGGAATCGATTCTCTAATTTCCCTTTCTGTATTTTCATTGTTAGTGTATAAGAAAGCCACTGATTTCTGTACATTGACTTTTATCCTGCCATGTTACTGAATTGCTGTATGAGTTCTAGTAGTTTGCGGGTGGAGTCTTTTGGGTTTTCCATATAAAGAATCATGTCATCTGCGAAGAGAGAGAGTTTGACTTCTTCATTGCCAATTTGGATACCTTTTATTTCTCTTTGTTGTCTGATTGCTGTTGCTAGGATTTCTAATACTATGTTGAACAAGAGTGGTGAGAGTGGGCATCCTTGTCGTGTTCCTGATCTCAATGGGAAGGCTGCAAGCTTTTTCCCATTGAGGATGATATTTGCTGTGGTCTTTCATAGATAGATTTTATGAAGTTCAGGAATGTTCCTCTATCTCTATACTTTGAAGCTTTTTAATCAGGAACAAGTGCTGGATTTTGTCAAATGCTTTTTCTGCATCAATTGAGAGGGCCATGTGGTTCTTCTCTCTTCTCTTATTGATTTGTTCTATCACATTGATTGATTTGCAAATGTTGAACCATCCTTGTAACCCAGGGATGAATCCCGCCTGGTCATGGTGGATAATCTTTTAATGTGCTGTTGGATCCTGTTTGCTAGGATCTTGTTGAGAATCTTAGCATCCATATTCATCAGTGATATTGGTCTGAAATTCTCCTTTTTGGTAGGGTCTTTGCCTGGTTTGGGGATCAGGGTAATGCTGGCTTCATAAAAAGAGTCTGGAAGTTTTCCTTCTGCTTCAATTTGTTGAAACAGCTCCAGGAAAATAGGTGTTATTTCTTCTTTGAAAGTTTGGTAGAATTCCCCATGGAATCTGACAGGTCCTGGGCTCTTGTTTTTTGGGAGGTTTTTGATCACTGCTTCAATCTTGTTACTAGATATCGGTCTATTCAGGTTGTCAATTTCTTCTTGGTTCAATTTTGGGAGTTTATAGCTTTCCAGGAATGCATCCATTTCATCTAGGTTACTTAGCTCATTGGCATATAACTATTGGTAATAATTTCTGATGATTGTTTCTACTTACTTGGTGTTAGTTGTGATCTCTCCTTATTCATTCATAATTTTATTAATTTGGGCTTTCTCTCTTTTCTTTTGGATTAGTGTGGCCAATGGTTTATTGATCTTATTGATTCTTTCAAAAAACCAGCTTCTAGTTTCATTGATACATTTTACTTTATTTCTAGTTTCCACCTCATTATCTCTGCTCTAATCTTGATTATTTCCCTCTTTTGTGTGGAGTTGGTTTGATTTGTTGTTGATTCTCCAGTTCTTTAAGGTGTAGAGACAGCTGGTATATTCTGGATTCTTCAATGTTTTTGAGGGAGGCTTGGATGGCTATGTATTTCCCCCTTAGAACCGCCTTTGTTGTATCCCATAAGTTTTGGACTGAAGTGTCTTCATTCTCATTGGTTTCCATGAATTATTTCAGTTCTTCTTTGATCTCCTGGTTGATCCAAGCATTCTTAAGCAAAGTAGTCTTTAGCTTCCAGGTGTTTGAGTTCCTTCAGAACTTTTCCTTGTGATTGAGCTCCAGTTTCAAAGCATTGTGATCTGAGAATATGCAGGGAATAATGTCAGTCTTTTGGTATCGGTTGAGTTCTGATTTGAGACCCAGTATGTGGTCTATTCTGGAGAAGGTTCCATGTGCACTTGAGAAGAATGAGTATTCTGTTGTTTTAGGGTGGAATGTTCTGTATATATCTATGAGGTCCATCTGGTCCAATGTGTCATTCGATGGTCTTGTTTCTTTATTGATTTTCTGCTTCAATGATCTATTTCTGAGAGAGACATGTTAGGATATCCTACTATTAATGTATTCATATCAATATGACTCTTTATCTTGATTAATAGTTTTCTTATGTAATTGGCTCCTCCCATATTGGGAGCGTCAATATTTACAATTGTTAGATCATCTTGGTGGATAGTCCCTTTAAGAATTATGTAGTGTCCTGGGGCGCCTGGGTGGCTCAGTGGGTTAAAGCCTCTGCCTTCAGCTCGGGTCATGATCCCGAAGTCCTGGGATCTGGGATCAAGCCCCACATTGGGCTCTCTGCTCAGCAGGGAACCTGCTTCCCCTCCTCGCACCTCCCCCCACCTGTCTCTCTGCCTGCTTGTGATCTCTGTCTGTCAGATAAATAAATTAAAAAAAAAAAGAATTATGTAGTGTCCTTCTGTATCTCTGACTACAGTCTTTAGTTTAAAATCTAATTTATCTGATATGAGAATCTCTACCCCAGCCTTCTTTTGAGGCCCATTGGCATGAAAGATGCTTCTACATCCCTTCACTTTCAGTCTGGGTGTATCTTTAGGTTCAAAATGGGTAGACAACATATGGATGAGTTCTGTCATTTTATCCAATCTGCAACCCTTTGTCATTTTATGGGCACATTTAGGCCATTCACATCGAGAGTGATTATTGATAGAAACATTTTTATTGACATCGTGTTACCTTTGAAGTCTTTCTTTCAGCAGATTGTCTCTATATTTCTGTTCAATGATATTTTTAGGATTTTTTTCTCTTCTATAGAAAAATATTTCCTGCAGTGTCGGCTTGGTGGTTGCATAGTCTTTCAAGCCTTGCCGGTCTTGGAAACTCTTTATCTCTCCATCCATTTTGAATGTCAGTCTTGTTGGATAAAGTGTTCTTGGCTGCATGTTCTTCTCATTTAGTGCCCTGAGTATTACCTTAATACATTTAGGTAAAATTCATTTGAATAATTTATAACTACTCCATGCCTTATTTTTTCCCATGTTAGCAGGCATTTGCCTCATTTACAACTTTTTTTGCTGAAATGGACTGCAATATCCATCTTATCATATATACCAAAACTTTGTACTTATAAAAATTTGGGAAAATGAATTAAAAGACATGAACTTTACCAGATATTTACTGAATGGCTTTAAAAAACTGTTTTAATAATTTGTAGTCCCACCAGCAATGTATATTTGTTCCTGTAATTCCATACCTTCTCCAACACTTAATATAATCATTCTTTAAAAAGAAATCCAAACAAAGTCAGAGGTTTGGCACTATCTGACATCAAGACTTTCCATAAAGCTCCAGTAATCAAGACAGTGTTATATTGATGAAAAGAATAGACAAATAGATCGATAGACTAGAGAGCCCAGAAATAGATCCCCCATGTATATATTCAACTGATTGTTGATAAAAGAGCAAAGACAATAAAATAGAACAAAGATAATCTTGTCGACAGATAGTAATGGAACAACTGGAGATAATATGCAATATGTTTGTACATTATCTATATATATATAGATATAGATATGGATATAGATAGATATAGATAGTACTGATACCCTTCACAAAACTTAACTCGAAGTGGATCATAGACCTAAATGTAAGACACAAAACTATAAAACTCTTAGGAGAAAATACAGAAGAAAATCTAATTGACTTTGGGCATGGTAATAATTTTAGACACAACACAAAAGCCACAATCTATGAAGGAATTGATAACCTAGATTTCATTACAATTACAATTACGAAACTGCTCTATAAAAGACATGAAAATGAGAAGATAAGTCACAGGCTGGGAAATAATATGTGTAAAAGACACATCTGATAAAGGGCTGCATTCAAAACATACAAAGAACACTTAAATTCAACAATAAGAAAACAGCCTTATCAATAAATTGGTCAAAAGACCTAAATAGACACCTCACCAAAGAAAATAAATAGATAGCAAGTAAGCATATGAAAAGATTCCTAACAACATATGTCTTAAGAGAATTACAAAGTAAAACAACAAAGAAATACCACTACCCACCTATTACAATGGCAAAAATTCAAAAGACTAATAACAAATGCTGGAAAGGATATAAACCAATAGGAACTTTATTAATTACTGGTAAGAATGAAAAATAGTCTAGCTACTTTGGAAGACTGGCCATTTCTTATAAAACTAAATTTACTCTTAACCGTATTGACCATCAATCTTGCTCCTTGTTATTTACCCAAATTAAGTTGAAAACTTATGTCCACACAAAAGTCTGCACACAGATGTTTTTATCAGCTGTCTCATAATTCCAAAGTATGAAGGCAACCAAGATGTCTTCTTATAGGAAAATGGTCTAATAACCTGTGCTACAATCAGACAATGGAACATTATGAGGCACTAAAAAGAAATGAGTTACTAAGTCATGAAAAGACATAGAAGAGCCTTAAGTGACTAGGTACAAGAAACTACTCTAAAAAGTTTATATAACTGTATAATTCCAAAGATTTGGCATTCTGGAAGAGGTAAAATTATAAAGACAGTAAAAGGATCAGTGGTTTCCAGGGATTGGGAAAAAGGATGAATAAGCAGAAGACAGGATTTTTAGGATGATGTAACTACTCTGTATGATGCTCTCATGGCAGGTATATGCAATTATACATTTGTCAAAACCCATGGACTATGCAATACCAATTAAACTACAGACTTAGTGTAGTAATAATGAGTTAATTTCGACTCATCAATTTTAACAAAAGTACTGGCTAAGGTATTTTGATAGTAGGAGAGACATAGTGAGAGAGACTATGTCAGAGGAGGAGCATAGGACATATGGGATTCTATGTAATTTCTGCTTAATTTTGCTATGAACCTAAATCTGCTCTAAAAAATTAAAGTTCAGTATAAAAATGAAAGATCATTATCACAACAAAATATATGAATGTTTTCTTAACACTGTAAAACATTCAATGTTCAAATATTCACTTGTCTCATAAAGTTTATATGTCTTTCTCTTTGTAGATTGCTTATTGGATAGAATATAATTAAGACTCTTTAATACTGCAGGTTCGCGCGCTCTCTTTCTCTGCAAAATTTTATTCAGTTACAGTGGGTAATTGAGGCAATCTGGCGCTGTGTCCACCATTTTCCCACATTTTGGAATTTGGTGATGACATAAAAATGGCATTTTTAATAAGATTTTTTTGTTTTTTTTTATTTTCTGTGAATAAAAATAAAACTTAGAAGCTTGGTTAGATTTACATTGTATGTGCATAAATGTGTGTGTGTGTGTGTGTGTGTGTGTGTGTGTGTGTATGTGTGTAGTTTTTGTTATTTGTTTTTTGGGTTTATTTTTGTTACTTGTTTTTTTGGCATGACTATTATACATGTGGCATTCTGTTTTTCCCTCAGGATGCACATAATAGTTGGTTGTCTCTATTGATATCAACAGTTATACATGATAACTTCATAACTCCATTAATTCAGACCAAAAATTGCTCTTCTTACTAAATCATGTCTTACTTGTATCTTAGGTAGAATATTTCTCTAGAGAGAAGATTCCATTGTCTAGAGATCTAGTATTTGGTTGTGCAGTGGAATAGTTAGTGTGGGAAAGATGGGATAAATGTGTAATTTTTCCTTTTTTATCAGCTTCAAAATAGTGAAAAACATCTTTCAATCATAACCAGTTGGTAGATGGTAGTTCTTTTTTGTGTTGTGTTTTGGTCTTATTGTGATCTCTTGGCTTTTAATATATTTTAATATATTTTGTATATTTCAATTTATTGCAAGTCATACTGATATTCAAGCTTTCCATATTTTGTTCAAGTGAGAACCTTTTCAAATGACTGCTACATCATTTTGACACAGCACTCAACATCTTTGAAAGATTCTACACTCTCTGGTATGACAATGCAGTCCATTTCATCTTCAGTCTCTCCTGTTTCAGTCTTTTCTATAAGGAGTACTCATTATTTCCAGTGGGAGAAAAAAAAAAATATATATATGAATACATATGAAATACCTATGTATTTCAAGACCAGATTTCCTCATTGCTAATGGTTGGTAATTGTTTCTAAGCTTTATTTTTTTCCTAGAAACATAGGAAATATGTTTATTTGTTCTTAAAGATATTTTTATTAAAATTTCTCATGAACTCATATTGATGCATACAATTCAAATTTAGGCCTCCAAAGTTTTTGCTTAATCTCTTTTGCATTATAGATCTCTATATCTTTGCTGAGTTCTCAATAACACTGTGACTGTAGAATTAGAAAAAGAAATCATTACTCATTTGCTTTCTCTCACATTATACCCATAAATATATAAAAGTATAAAAGTATAAAAAGTACAAAAAAAGTATAAAAGCATAAAAAGTATAAAAGTACAAAAACTAAAACAAAAGTGATTGTTTAAATGTTTAAGTATTTTTTTTTTGCAGGGTTGTTTTTTTTTTTTTTTTTTTCTGTTTTTTGTTTGTTTGTTTGGTCAAATTACTATGCTTTAGAGTCACTTTTTACAAATTTCTCTTTCTACCACAAACCAAATACACATTTAGGCTTACATGTTTCTTGTTTTATTTTTTAAAATTCTGTTAAAAAATCTAAATTTAGAGATAAATGTAAAATGTTTGTAGATTTCTAAAGTCACATCTACAAAACAAAGAAGTCTAGGATCTAGGTTTGCCCTTCTATGCTATTTTCTCTCTCCTCTTAGGAGCAACAGTTTTTCCCCTTAGTGTTTAACATATTCCATTGTGTATTTATTTTTGTATTTATAATGTAAGCCTATGCTTCTTTCAGAATTTTGGAATGTAGGAACATTTGTGCATTTCTTCTTGCAGTTGCTTTAATATTTAGCTTTTCCATAGCGCCCCTAATCCTTTTGGGGGGGGGAGTATGATCTATTGGTTCTTTATTATAAGTAAAAACAAAGTAGTTACTCAATTCTACTTCCTTCTGTCATTTCTCTTCACCAGTATTTAATCTGAACCATTCAGTTTAATTCACGGTTAGTAACTATAAGGTCATTAAGAGCACATTCTATTCCCTATTCTCTTTAAAGTTTGATAATGTAACTAACATTTGATTTAGCCTCGATTTTGAATCAACCTCAACCCCTAAATATTCTCCAACTTTCTTCATTTCCTAGAAATCATAAGTTGGGAATATTTTAAAATATTATTTTCTGAATATACCATATGTTCAACTTTGAATCATATTTGTTGAATATATTATCTAATTTTAGTTTCATAGTTTAATGAAATGAAAAGATTAAATGAATTTATTATAAAGTAATATTTCATTCCCATCCTATTTTTCAACTTTCAAAAAATTTTGAAATTGTTGAAGAACCTAGGGATTGATTATTTCTTTTGATGTGTCAAAAAACACAGCTCAAATTCAGGTCAAAATAAGATTCACAACTTATGAGAACTGAGCAACTGTCTAGGTTATGGGAGAATGAATATTCTGGGAACTTGAAGTTCTGATGGATACATAAAGCCATTTACCACCCCTAAAAAATATTCCTGGTTTCCAGACATGCTTTTTAAGCTCCTGGATAGCCACAATCTTAGATGTAGTCTCTACTTATTATTAATAATGTCATATATGTAAACAGAAAACATTTGCAAAATTTTCTTATATCAAGTGTACTTTAGTTATATTAGGACTTTATATTTGTTTAAATACCATACACAGGTAGGGGCCCCTAAGTGGCTCAGTTTGTTAAGCATCCAGCTTGGTTTCTGCTCTGGTCATGGTCTTATGGGTCATGGGATTGAGCCCACATGGGACTCTGAACTCAGTGGGGAGTCTGCTTGAAGACTTCTTCCCTCTACTCTCTCCCCAACTTTCTCTCTGTATCAAATAAATAAATCTTTTAATACCTACCCACAGATCTATTTTATTTTAATATGTATTTTATGTAGAATAGATTCATTTATTTATTTAACAAATCTTTATTGAACTTCCTTTTGATAAAGTAGGCATTACCTTAGATTAACCCGGAAGGTTAAACAAAACCAACAGAAATTGAAAATATCCCTGAGTTTAAAACAAAATATGTAATATCTTAATGGATTACAATTACTCCATATGCTGCAGAAAAAAGTTTCCATAACCTGAGACACATCCTTCCTAATTCTGTCAAAAGAAATCAGCATGCACTTTATCCTTAAAACTGACAAAATAGACAGTGGGGTAGTCAAAATGGAGACGGTTTATTGTTGGCTACTTGGAACTCTAAAGAAACAATAGCTCTTTCCCTCACCCTATTTCAGTAAGCATATATTATCAATACTGTCAGTTGTGAGGATGCAGCTTGAAACTTCAGCTTTGTGAACTTTTTTTGTACCACATATTCTTCATTCTATCAGCCATGTGAGAAACTATATTAATAGAAACATATTTTTTGTGTACCTCTGCTGTACCCTTCATTGGTTTGGGGGCTTGTATTAAAACAAGTCAGATACAGTGCAAACCTTCTGATATTTTACAGTCTAGTAGAAGACACATGCAAACAGGCACTTCTAAATGCAGAGTGGAATGTGACAAGTGAACCTTCCTTATAGAATATCTAATTATAAAGCAATCAAAGGGATGGGAAGTAAAATTCCAGACACCTGGCTGGGCTTAAGTATTCCTATAATGTAATTTAATTTTATGGCCTGGAATTTACTCTGAAAACCCACAATATAGGATCATCCTTACTTGGCAATCATGCATCTGTGAGTTTAATATTGTGTTGGCAAGGAGGAAAATAAGATACCTCATTCCACCTTTAACATTGTTGTATTTCTGGCCAACACTTTAAAGAGGTTATGAAGCCATTGACCTAGAAATCATAATGCAAATGTTTCTCCAGCAATCACAAATGCATACACTAGCTTTGAGAAAGTTTAAAATTTGTATAAGTACATTTTTAATATTCTTTACATTTGCAATGAGTTGCGAATTAGATTTGTTTACAATGTGCAATGGTTTAGAAAGCAGAAAATCTTACTATTGTCAAATAAGATTTGTAGCATTATAAAAATGCACTTAAATATTTTAATACATTAGCAAGGATCACAGCATATTTCACAATTTTGCTAAGTTACAAACGCAAGTAGGAACTTTGATTTTCCACCTGTATCAGGAGCGAACTGAATATCATTTCATGACTTGGTGAAAAGTTTGAAAATCTATGCGTGTGTTTGTCTAGAATCATTTTTATGGCCAATTAAATCTATTTAAAATTATGCTGAAAAAATGACAAAGATCCTTTCTGGAGGGTGAAATGAAGGCAAAAATAAATTATATATTTTGAAAAATAAAGCTTTCAAAAAGAAACTGGTAAAGCTTTGAAAAAGAAATCAACAACAAAAATAAATGCTGTAGATTTGTATTGGGGGGACTCCAATAATTATAACCCTAACTATGTAATTAGGTAAATTAGTTTACGTTTCTTTATATAAATTACATCAAAGCATTTATCTATGCTGTTTGTAAGCTTAAGAGCTATCTAAAGCCTCTATTCTATAGAGAAGGAACCCTGTCTTATTTTTGTATGCACATAAACATTAATGAGGTCATAAAATAACACGATTAGAGTAGATCTTATATCCAATCCAATCATCATTTTTGCGAGGTATTATAGGCCTTTTGCCCTATGATAAGTATTACACAATTAAGCATATAACACTTTTCTGTGTTTGGTTGCATTGGGGTATATTTTGATAGTAAGACAAAGAGTAATTTTTGGAGGGTAAATATGGTAGCATCGATATAGTGATTTAATAATAGTACTATAGAACCTAGCACAGACCACACTTGTAATTAAATTTCATCCACTTCATAAGATAGTCATCAGTGCACATGTTTTAAACACAGATGGGAATGTTCTGAGATTTTAAAGCTGTAGATTTACTTCAGGATACAAGGTGGTGCTGTTTCATTTTACAAACAAAAATTACTATGACCAAAACCTAGCAAAGCTAGAAGGACATCATCCTCTACAAAGAGAGCAAGAATCCAGAAGAAGCCAATTCTATACTTCTACATGCCAACTATGATTTTGTTTAATGGAAAAATAGATAAGTTATATTTATATACACTGCACAATGTAAACACAGAGGCAATAACAATATTCACTCAAGGATGAAGTGTTCATTTTTTAGTAGTTAACAGGGTTCTGTGCCCCACAATATTGGCAGGGGCTGCAAAGGTCCTGGTCTTCGGGGAATAAAGATATGTGCTTTATAAAAAATGAGTGAAGAGTTAAGGTTTAGCCCTAGTCCTTACAATCTTTCTCTGCTGACAGCCATTTTACTGATTTTGTAAATGAGCCTCTAAACTCATCTTTTAATTCCAAATGACCTATGCAGTAAGGAAAACCAAAGGCTTCACTGTCTTCTATTCAAATGCTAATCACCATTTGCCAACTTCTTGCCAATTTATGGTATGAATTTAAATACTACAAAAAATGAGGCTTTTTTTTTTCATATCAGCCTTTCTCTGTATTTGTTATTACTTTACATAGAGAACATAAATGAAAATTTAGCATCCTTTTTCAATGTCAGATTTCCTTTGTGACATCCATGAAATTAAGTAACCTTCCTGGGCCTGATTTTTAATCCCATTATAAGACACACTAATACTCACATTTTCAGAGCAGTTCTTGTGGTGTTTGTAATGTTTGTAAAACAAATTGAGAGGTGATTTTTTTTTTTTTTTGGAAATCCTAGACATATTTGTTTACTGAAAATTGCTAATATAGAGAAATTTGGTTGTTTTATATATGCTGATACCCTTGGCAGATTTTTGATTGACATCCATAACAATTTTATCAGATACTTCTTTATAACTCAATGTATTTCTCTATTTGGTTGTTTTGTGTCTGTTGATATCCTTTGCAGATTTTTGATTGGCATTTATAACAACTTTATCAGATGCTTCTTTATATCTCAATCTATTTATCTTATTAGAGGTTTTGGCTACTAAAAATGAAAACTAATTCACAATTCTGCTGAGGACTTGTAAAATATAATTATATCCTTTACTGATTTTTTTCCAGTCTTTTCACCCTGACATATCAGTTATTTAAATGTCAGCATTAATGTTAATTTACCTTTCTTTTTACATTTTCATATTTTCTTTACTAGAAGCTGACTCATATTTTCAAGTAATAGGGAAGAAAGAACTATACCATTCACTTATTTTGGCATAAAATAGACTTATTTAAATAATTCTTTATACTCAGCTTTATGGACAGAAAAAATAGTAGACTCGTTTATTGATGATATTATATTACATGGCATTATTCTAAGGAGTACAGAAATATCATTAATATAACCTTGAAAAAAGTTCATGCCATCATAATTTAAGTCAATGAGGGCAAAGAAGACACGATAGCTCATTTAAGAAAAAAAAACCTCCAATAACAAAAATGTTTAATAGATAGTAACTCAGTAGGCTTAATCTGACAAAAGGAGATCATATAACCTCTGACATTTCCCTAAAATTTAATGTCTAGACACTACGACATGAATACTTGAGATTTCTTCTTTTAAAAGTGTCTAATACTTTAAGAGGCACTATTGTGTAGAATTATAAATAATATCTTTGAATGGCATGAAAGCCTAGATTTGAAATATGGTTACTTACTCTTGTATGGTCTTGGGCAAGTAAGCCACTTTTTGAGTCAATTCCTTATGTGTCTATAAAATGGGGAGAATACTTACTTCCCTCATAGTTAAATCAATATTTACATGAGATGACTCATATATAGTGTTTAACAATAGTAAACACTGAATAAAAATTAGCTACAGTTTCTGTTTTCCAGTGAACACACAATTTTTAAAAATCTCCTCGAATATCCTCAAAATAATTTTTAAACTTTACAAACTTTGTTTCCTGTCCTATGCATATGAAAGAGAGAAATGGTTAAAATTAATTCATTGTTTCCCAAGAGTACAGTATGAAAGCAGGAAGGGCAGCAGTAGAATGTTGCCATTTATAGAGAAACCTGACAAACACTACCTTAGGTAATCAGGGTCAGTATCAGCAGTGATGTCATTTCATGATATGAATCCTTGATGTGATTTGATGAAATGGCACCTTACCTCTGTGGTCTTCCCCACAGAAACACATAACATCAGTCTAGCTGGGAGACAAACATCAAATTCCAATGGAGGAAGTGTCTGCGAAATTTCTGATGAGTACTCCTCAAAACTCTCAAGACCATCAAAAACAAACTTGAGAAAACCTTACATTCAAGCAGAGCTTTAAGGAAGCATGATGACTAATTACATAGAAATAAAAGTACATGAATCTGAGTCATACTCTAATAAATTCTCTAACTCTAGAGACAGCACTTGGACATCATCACTATAACACTCCTAGTCATCATTAACATTAAGTGATGCCATTTATTTTTTATTTTTATTTTTATTTATTTTTTTTTAATTTTTTATTTTTTATAAACATATATTTTTTATAAACATATATTTTTATCCCCAGGTCTGTGAATCACCAGGTTTACACACTTCACAGCACTCACCAAATCACATACCCTCCCCAATGTCCATAATCCCACCCCCTTCTCCCCAACCCCCTCCCCCCGGCAACCCTCAGTTTGTTTTGTGAGATTAAGAGTCACTTATGGTTTGTCTCCCTCCCAATCAACAACGTGGATGGAACTAGAGCGTATCATGCTTAGTGAAATAAGTCAAGCAGAGAAAGACAACTATCATATGATCTCCCTGATATGAGGAAGTGGTGATGCAACATGGAGGCTTAAGTGGGTAGAAGAATAAGTGATGCCATTTACATAGCTCCGCATTCTGTGTAGAAATATGGATTAAATAACGGATAGATTGAATATTTGAGTTATTTTATTAAGAAGGGATGGTAACACATAAACTATATTAATAAACATTCAATTTTATTTGAATTAAACAGAAGAGGAATAAATAGGAAAAACAAAGGATCTGATGACCTTCAGATAAATTTTTTTTTCTTTCATAAGAGATGTTATTAACAAAGAGATCAAGCCAAGGTCAAGGATTTATGAAACCAATTATGAGGTTCATTTATTGTTTTTTTTTAATCTACATATTTCAGTTTTTTGTTTACTCTGACTATAAATGATGAGTTAATTAGCTGCAGGATTGAACTTATTAATAGACCTAATGACTGCCTAAGACATCTGGATAACTGATCCTTGTTCTTATTACATAGCCCGGAATCAAGGAATATACTCACATTAGACTTTGTAAGCCTTGAAGAGGGTGGCAAATGGACTCTAGGCTGATGTGTATATGAGACCTCATTTTATTATTGTATTTTGTATTATGTAAATTCTAAAACTGATGAGAAGCACTTGGCCTAGAGGAGATGGTCCCTGGCACCTATCAACTAGCTTGAATTAACACTATTCCAGGCTTAGCTATAAAAGCCTATGTATAGAAGGGCAGGGCTCAGAGGAGACAGAAAGCATAGAAAGTGACTTACACACAATTAGAAAATTATTATTGTCAACCACTTGTGAAGATTTTGGGGTACAGATTTCTGACATTCCTTTGGCTCTAAAACGTCAATTTCTCCTCTGTGTACTCTGATTTTGTTGACCTCAATATTCTTTGGGTAAGTAAACCTTGGGTGTTGATCTAGTAGATTGTGGGCTTGGTCTTTTCATTATTTTGTTCCTACTTCTGACAGTCTAATAGAGAGGAAATACTTTATAATGTTCACACTTTCTTCTTTCTTATGAAGCTGCACATATTATAATGTTATATTTTATTGCATGGTTTATGGCATTTATCTCCATTTTGTAAACATGACTTTTGGTTCCCCTTATTAGCATCTTCATTGATTTTATATTTTGGTTCATTTGCTGACTGACTGGTCTGGTGTTCAGGAACTCATTTTTCACAAAGGGACCATAGATATTCTATCGGGAGCCGGCCCCTCCCCCCGGGGTCTATCTTCCCGTCGCTTTGGATTCACTTCTCCGCCGGTCCTACCTTTCAGAGAGTGGTTGTTTTTCTGTTTCCAGAATTGCTGTTCTTCTTCTCTTCGATCTGCCGATGGATTTTCAGGTGTTTGCAATCTTTAGATAAGCTATCTAGCTGATCTCCGGCTAGCTGAAGCAGTCTCAGCTTGCTACTTCTCCGCCATCTTCAAGCCTGTCCCCAGTAATTACATGTTTGATAAAATCTCTCTCTTGCTTTTAAAACGGACTAATGTTTGGTAAGTGTCCACAGTCTTGGGTCTTTTAATCTCTCTCAGAATTTTGTTCACATGAACTTCTTATGTTGAATGTTAAAAATGGAAGTCTCAAGCTTATTCTTTTGTTCCTATAAGGGTTTTAAGTTGTCTTCTAGGACAACTGAATATCCTTTCTTCATGCTGGGGATTCAGTAATACAATTAGGAGATAAGTCATCATTTGTTGTATGATATCAAGCTTTTCCTGGTAAGTGCTGTGCCACTCAGCCTGTAGATGACTTCTTCCTTCATTTCAGACATTTTTTTCTTGAAATACATTAATGAATAATTTCTGATTCTATTTGTTGAGTTCTCTATTTCAGGTGCATAAACCATCCCAATATTGGATTATCTAAATTGTACCACTATTATCTGCTTTCATTGTGATTATTTCATGATTTATCCCTGCAACAGAATACTTCCTTCATTTTTTCTATTCAGTTCCTCAGTTTGTTTGTTTGTTTTAATAGATAAATCTTTATTTATTTATTTTTTAAGATTTTATTTATTTATTTGACAGACAGAGATCACAAGTAGGCAGAGGGGCAGGCAGAGACAGAGAGGGGAAGCAGGCTCTCCGCTGAGCAGAGAGCCCAATGTGGGGCTCGATCCCAGGACCCCAAGATCATGACCTGAGCCAAAGGCAGAGGCTTTAACCCACTGAGCCACCTAGGTGCCCCCAGTTCCTCATTTTTTTAATCTTCCCACATCTCTCTCTCTTTTTTTTTTTTTTTGGCACTCTACCTTTGTTTTTAAGCTTTTTAACTTTTTAAAATCTTATTCTCTTTTTAAAATTCTAATATTTTGTCTTTTTCTAACTTTTTTTAACTGATTGTTTGTTCCACTTAGCTCTCGTTTACACTATGCTCTCCTCTACACCAAAAGCTCTCGTTTACACTATGCTCTCCTCTACACCAAAATAAAAATATTCATTTGAGTCAAATAGGATTTTACTAGATTTAATAATTGTTGGGCACAGCAAAGATGGCGCTGGCCTGCCTTCTCTTCCAGCTAGAAAAGGCGCCACCGTGGCAGTATTGGCGCCACCGTGGCAGTATTGGCGCCAACGTGGCGGTTTCGGTTCCGCATATCTCTGATATTTCCTCCTCTCGCCCAACACACCCTACCCAGTTACTGACTACGTAACCAAACCCCATAGGCTCTCTCCCCGCTGACCTCATTTCCCATCCCCTACCCAATATAAGCTGCAACCCCGCTCAATAAAGTGAGATCCTGCTTCGACAGATCCCCCGAGTCTGGTGTGGTTCGTTAATGCGCCTGGACTCGCGACACTCGCCATCCCGCTCAGCCCCAAGGGGAGCTACTGGCTGGCCCAGACGCTCTCCTCGTGCCTGTCGGCCCGCAAAACCTACCGGAGTCCGACAAATAATAAAGAAACCCTCCAAATGCAATTACTCAAACGAGGGACAATTTTATTTTCCCTTTATCTAAAAGCTTGGGGTGGATATTTGTTTGGTGGATAGCTCTCCATATAAGTATTCATGGACTGGGGCTAACGGAGACCATGGGTCTTCAACACATTGCTCTCAAGTTCATGTTAGTCATTGCCAACCTGAGCATCAGACAAAGGGGAAAACATAAATATCCAGGGCTGGATAGTTTCCCCTAAGCAAGAAAGGCACATATTCCAACAGTAGCAGTCAATCACACCTTCTATTACTTGGCTTCCATTTTTTTCTAGACTGAATAGTTATTTATTTTTATTCTACAGTGTATTTGCATATGTCATACACCATTTCATTTTATTTGAATGATGTTTGGAGAATTTTGTTCAGATTTTCTCTTTGTAGTGATGTGGGTTTTTTTTTTTTTTGTTTGTTTGTTTTGTTTTGTTTTTTGTTTTTTTTACTTTCTCCTTGAATTTCTTCTGAGACCTATTCAATTTCCTCTCTGAACTAACTTTTGAGGACATATTTTATATTCTAATATCGTTTCTTATTCACTGTGTCTTTAAGCAAGGGAGCATGGGAAGGAAATTAGAAACAATACCATCAGGCTATAAATTTTTTTTCTTTTGTCATCTTTTGAGGCTTACGGCATCAGATTGCTCCTATTATTATTCCTTTTTTGGATAACTGTAAATATTTTAAAAAATTAATTATCGGTATATTTCACTGAGGAAGATTAGTATTTATTAGGCTTTGATAAACTACCATGATCATTACCAAAAGTATTAGTATAACTATTTTTTACTAATTTTTTTCTTATAGACTCTGAGAGTTGAGGCTGTTAACTTGTTTGTCATTGTGGTATAAACAACATATAGAACAGTGTCTCAATAGTGAACTGCCATTACTGCATATCTCAACCAAGGGGTGATACATGTATAGTAACCAACTTGCAGATACAAGTCTGTATTTGATGTTTTAAGGGAATTAAATGTCCATGTATTAAGTGAAGTATGCCTGAGGCTCCTCTTTCAAATGATAGTTTAGGGAAATTCTCTACCCATCCCCTGACCTTCCAGTGGAAATCAACATCCTCCAGATGAATTTTACTTCCCACATTGGAAGAACAGCTGGAAATAATTTCTACCTTTTGTGGCATTTATTATTTGTTCTAGAAATGTAGATAAAGTCCCTTACAGGAAAATCTATTCTATTTGTTTTATGACTTTGAATTGTCAAACATCTAAAAGCAAAGAATTATTTTAGTAAATGGATGAAGCATTCCTAATTCTAAACACAATGGTGCATTAAATAGGAAAAAAAAAAAAAAACCTTATCTAGCTTTCTCCAAAATTTTGATACTATCTGCTTCTATGTATGCACTTACTTTTATATATCAAAATATTAATACAATTCAAAATTATTACTACTACAAATACACACAAGCATCAAAATAAAAGGAGGAGACTTGTAAAAATGGTTTCCTTTAAACTGACAACAAACATGAGATCTTTAATTTAGAAAGTGAGTCTCTGAGAAAGGACCCATAATGAAACTACAGCATAGTTATACATAGAGCAGCAATTCTGTGTCTGGAATACAAGCCCCAAACTTGGATTTATGATTGCCATGTGCAATGTATTCCTTATACACTGTTTTTTTTTTTTTTTTCGTTTTGCTCCGGTTTCATTTTTATAGACTGTCATGTACTATATATGAACTCATTTTTACACTAAACCCTTTGGCAAACCCACCTCAGTATTTAAGGAATTGCCTGTCTATTTGAGAACTTGGCTTAAAACCACAAAGGGGCAAATGGTAGAAAGATGGCAAAAATCTGCTTTCTAGATCAACAGCCAATAAGTAGAAAATAGACATATACACACAAGTTAGGCTGAGTATCTAAAATAAGTTGTGCTTAATTATAAACTATGTAAATCTTTCATTTGCATTGAACCACAGGTTTTGTCAAGCTTTCCAGTCTGTGAGGCAAGAGAGGTGTGGGGCTGTCCCACACTGAGGAAGACCCATACCTCAAGACTGAATCTTCCTTTAGGCACTTTACCCAAGACTTACTGTGCATCCTTGATCATTTGCTCCTTTTTTGAATTTATCTTTTTCAAAGTGACATTATTGGTCTCAGTGGTTTGCTTAATTGGGTTAAGTTCTCTCTGAATTCCTTAGGTTATAATCATACATGTAGGTGCTTACATGATAGGCACATTCCTATCATCTGAAAGCTAGTTTTCATAATAACATAATGCACTTGTTACAAATATAACTTAAAATATGTACAACTACCTATGACACCCCTGCACCCTTATAAATATGTTTCTGCCATGGTCTTCTCAATTGATGGCAATAGTTTTTTCTCTCTGATACCACATTTAATTCCTCCACAAATTCTGGTGGCTCTACTTTCAAAATATATCCAGATTCTGAACACTTCGCATCACTCCAATATGGCCACCCTAGGCCAGGTCACCATGAGCTCTTGCCTGGATTATTATCATGTAGTTCCTCTCTGGTGTCCCTGCCCCAGAGACCATGTATAGCCAGCATACTGTTATGTCCTGAAACGTATTTACACCATGTTACTTAGAAGGTTCTCTCACGAAGTAAAAGAATATGCACTCCTTTTAGCTGTACATTAAGATCTTTAAAGGCATAGGTCCAGTAATGAAAATTTTAGGTATTTATCTAATAACTATACAGATCACCACACAAAACACATGCTCTGTATTTAAAGCACTGACTAAAGAGGCAGACCAGCCTGAATTCAAATTCAATTTCCACCATCAATGATCATCAATTACAACTTAAGAAGTTTGATTGATATCTTCAAATATCCATATTTTGATACAGAAAAATGGAATTTAAACAAAGCTATACAATTTTATATGACTGTAGTTAACAATGTACAAGATTGGTATTTCAGTCTAACCAGGATGGAGAAACCACTTAAATGTTTATAACAGGGTATTTCATTCTGGGAATTAGTTACAAAAGTGTTAAGGATTTGGGGAAGCCATAAAATGGATTAGCAGGTAGTGGGAAACCCAGAGATTAGCAATAGTGAGAAATTACTTCCAACCTTAAACTGGAGAACTAAATGTTGGTACCAGTAAAGATCAAAGTCATTCTTTCAAAGTTGGAACCACAGTGGGCCAGATATAAACTTAAATAGTTAGAAAATACTACCTAGCAGAGATGAAAGTGAGAATAACCCAGCTTTTCCCTTCCCACTGCACTCCAACATCCCACCAGTGTCCCCACCACCCAATGAAACCAGAAGCCAATCAGCCGTGATCCTGACCAATGTATCTGAAGAAGTGAACTTCTCTCATAAAGAACAGAACATGGGAAGAGAGAACAGATTAGGAACAGTAAGTCCCCAAATTAGCACAGTTTGCCACCAAAGATCTTAAAATTGGCTGTGTAATTTGAAGGATACTTAAGTGTTCATTCAAAACAGCAACTTTAATTTGTCATGGCATAGACAGGACATTATCTAGGAGGATAGTGGAAAGTCATTTTTTATGGGATGGGTTCACAGATCTCAAAATTAACACTGATTTTAATGTCAATGTAAATATTTCTAGTGGATTTCTGATATGGGTCTATGCATTTTATTACTTGTGTCCCTTATATACATAATAAATCTTCCTTTTATAAAAATAAACCTTCTTAATGAGAATAAAGTATACATATAGTTGTCAATCAAGAGAGACTGTTAGTAATCCAATTTAAAAAAAATATTTGCACATTATTTGAGGTAATTTAATGTACAAATATAAAGAAGCCATTGAAATATTTGAGTTTTGGGGCACTTGGGTGGCTCAGTCATTAAGCATCTGCCTTCGCCTCAGGTTGTGATCCCCAGATCGTGGGATCCAGCCCTGCATTGGGCTCCCTGTTGGGCGGGAAGACTTCTTTGCCTTCTCCTACTCTCCCTGCTTGTGTTCTCTCTCTTGCTTCTCTCTCTCTGTCAAATAAATAAATGGAATCTTTAAAAATAAATAAATAAAAAGAAAATACACTTTCATTTCACTCCAATTCTTTAAAAAAAATCCGAGTTTTATAAACAAGAAAATAAACAAACAGCCTGAATCTAAACCCAAAAGTGAAAATAGCAAAGTTGCTCCTGATATGGATACAAGTCACCCTTAGTTTTAATGGTTTTCATTCAGGATCAATGGGGGAAATAAGTCCCACAGGATTTTGAATTCACATTTATTCTGTTCACTAATATATATTTTTATATGTTAATGAACATCAACTTGAAAGGTTAAATATATCTTCGAAATGTAGTTTTACTAATTACACATTACCTTGAATCATAGTATTGTTAAATTACCATTCAATAAATTAAAAATTCTAGTAGTTTTTTTTTTAATTTTTTTTAAGATTATCTATTTATTTATTTATTTTAGAGAGAGCAGGAGGAAGAGTAGAAGAAGAGAAGGAAGCAGAGCCTGAGAGGGGTTAGATCTCCAGCTCTTGACCTGAGCTGAAGGCAGATGCTTAACCAACTGAGTTACCCTCAAGTACTATATTTAAAATGTTTAAAATGTGTAGTTTGGAAGTAAGCTCAGCTTTGTAATATTATAATGACCCAGAATTGCAGGTATCTCAAATCAAAAAGATCAGTGAACCAGCATTCGTTCTTACCATGTTAACACAAAGCTTGAATGACACATGTCCCCAGACAATTCTGAGAGAAAAATATTTCTATTGCATAGAAACTCAGTGTCACTGAAATTAAGAACCAAATGTTCGTATGCCTAAAAGAAATATTTTGCTTTACCTATAATAAGGCAAGATCAAGTTGATCTCCAATGTTTATGATTGGGTTAACTCAGTAAATATATCCTGCTATTGTAATTAGCAGCATTGGTTGAAAGCTTACAAAAGGAAAAGCATGAAGCTAATGCTCTAGGTTAGAGATTAGGTTAAGAAAAAAAGTAGAAATAATAAATGTTTAATTAATACAGATTCAACGCCCTGGCAGTGATATGAGGTCTTTTATTACCAAAGATGAAGCTTTTTAAAAATAAGGCTACACAAAATATATGAATCCTGGTCAAATTTTATTTTGTTAACGTGAGATTAAATTTCTGAGTTTATAGTAGGTATCTTGCTTTCTGTGTTTACATTAGAAATATCAACAGAAATATGGCTATATTTCTCCCCAGAGCAGTTGACTTGAAACCCCTATGTTTTTGTGAAAGAGCTTGCAAACAAATTCTAAAAAACTGTAAAGTGGAAGACAATACTAGGAGGAAAGAATTATCATTGCTCATTTGTTTTCAGTGACTACACCCACATTTGTCTCCTTCAGGATTACATGGAAACAACATTGACAAGTATATAACACTTTCTTTTAACTTAAATTCTGAGCCATGACTGTTGCTGACCATCTCTTATTTTTCTTTCCTGAAAATTGTCAAACAACATTTGAATTTCTCAGTACATTTAGTATTGCCTGAATGAGAGCATACCATTTGGTGAAGTCTGAAGAAAGCTCCAAAACATCAATTAGTTTATAGTGTTTAGGTAAATTCTGTCACGTTTTCTTTTAATTTCTTTCTAAACCTGTTCCCATTAGAGTACATAATGTGGAATGAAATTGCTTATTACAAAGTGCCACTAATTATATGCCACCATAACTGTATTATTTTAAGTTATTGTATTCCTTAGACTTAATGATCTCTAATGTGTTTAAAGTTAATATTTGATGAAAACTTGTTAATATTTAAATAGTTTGCCTACTTCAATAGATTCTACAGAGAATGCAAGTCTATCATATGATCATCTTTGAATGAATAGAGAAAATCTCAAATGATCTTCCTTTTGGTCAGGTGTACTTGACTATTTCCAGAACTTGAGACTTTTCAGTTCACAAATAATGACTGACATGAATTTGACTACATTTACAATCATCATGTTTCCATTTTGAATGTGATCTGTTATTGTATTTTGGTTATCATTTAGAGATTTCAAAATTTATTATCTGTGCAATTTTTTTAATAGTAGGAAACTACGTCTTAGGAGCTTACCAATAAAATATGAGCGATTGATGAATTTTATCTTCGCTTTATCTGGAATCCATTTATTTGTCAAGGTGGTAACTTCATCAGTAACTCATTGGATTATCCATAGTTTTGAGGAAAGAATTATGATTTTAACAAGAAGATGCAAGGGAATTTAAGTTGTTTTGGCTTTAAAAAGTAGAACATTGTGATTTAGGGCAGGGAAGGAGTCCTGGGAGTGAGAAAATTAACTATAGGGCTTGAAGTGTAGTTCAAGAGAATCCCCTGAACATCATAAAGCCTGAATCTCCTTGGACTCTGATTTGTTTACATTGCTGCTCTCTCAAATCGTACTTTGTAGTGTCCTGTTAAAAATAAGTTGACTATTGGAGCACCTGGGGGGCTCAGTTGATTAAGCGATAAAGCGTCTGCCATCAACTCAGGTCATGATCCCATGGTCCTGGGATGGAGCCTACTACCAGCCTGCCTGCTCAGTGGGGAATCTACTACTTCCTCTCCCCTCTCCCTGCTCGTGCTTGTGAGCTCTCACTCTCTCTCTCTCTGAAATAAATAAATAATCTTTTAAAAAATAAGTTGAATTGTTTAAAAAAATAAGTTGACTATTTTTTTAAATATCAAATGTCAAAATTTCTGAGCTTCATCTCTTACCTCACACAGAAGCAGGGAAAGATATAGGTAACACTTGCCTAATAAGTCCTTTTTCTTTTGGACAACTTAAGTTTTCTGAAGGAAAAAGAAAAATAAGGGGTATCCCTTGTCTCTTTGTAACTAATTGGGGCCTTAAATATGAGAGCAAAAATCTCTGACTTTCAAGTCTCAATTTTCTAGTGTCTCCTTAGAATTGGGGTGCTCTCATAATGAATAGTGATGCATCAGTAATACCTTTAGATTTTTATATTTCTCAAGAACTTTCACTCAAAAATCCATATCAATATCTTAAATACACATGAAGTGCTTGACAAAAAAAAAAGCCTACTATTTTGAATAGTAATTTTCAAAGTGCTTTTTTGTACATTATTCCATTTGTTACTCAAACTTATAGAACTTCTCATGAATATAGATTAGAAAAGCTGTACTTTAGAGAGAAAGAAATTGAAAAGTCAGAGAAAAGTGGTTTTCCAAAATAAATGAAGTGCTCTTAGAAATGTGTTGTTTTGATTTTGGATTGAAGACACTGTACCAGATACTTCACTAGGCCATGGTGACCAGAAATCCCAATGAAACAGATACTGCTTGCCAATAATAGGAATTCCCTTTCCAGATAATATTTTTGTCACCTGTGGAAACATTAGCTTTCTCCTAAAATTCTATAATTGGAAATAATCTCTCCTTTTCCCATTGCATTCATTCATCATGGAGGATTTTCTCTTCTCTTCTAAGGCATAGGAATTACTCATATACATATTTACCCTAGATTGTGAAGTCTGGGATCAGGATTGATTTATGTGTCTTCTATAGCATCTAACCAAGTGTTTTTCACATGATAGTGCTTAAGATGTATTTGTTTATTGAATAAAATATGTCACTAATTTTGAACATCTATAATAAAGGAAAGTAATGTGAAACTGTGGATAAAACACAGTGCAATATTAGGGAACTATCAGAAATTTAGTAATAATAATTTACCAATTTCTCCAAAAAGCTATGGAAGTAAGTCAAAACTGAAAAATATTGGTGGGAGTCTAAGTTAAACTATTACAATAAGAAGCAATGAAAGGGTCTTTACTTAAGGACTTATTTAAGTTCTTATTAAAGGCCAGATGGAAAATTTATTTTTAACTTGTGCAATGGACATTGTGAGATGAGATATTTTGTGGAAGTTAGGCAAATTTATTTGGGCTGTGTAAACTACAGAGAATAGAAATATTCCTGCAGTGTGTTCATTGCATTAAGAATTTGGAGTGAAAAATGCCTCCACATTACATGCTGAGAGCTTCTTAAGGCAAAACTACATGCTAACACTAGTTTGAAATCCTCCTAATTTAGGTACTTTGGTGATGCAAGTTTGGAGTAAAGTAGCATATTGCTACATTTACTTATAGCTTGTAAGAGGCTTTAAAAAATTCAGTACCTTTAAAGTAGAAATACCTTATTGATTCATAAAATAATAAACAGGCAATCTTCTATCCTTGAGGATATGCCTTTCTTTAGCAATAAGATAAAAGGGCTAGTAGAACTGCTTCTGCCACAGTTATACATATCCCTAAGATTTCTTAATCATAACCTTACGGTTTATACAAATTACATATGTGAAAATATTTCTGAACATTTCGCTTTTGCCCTGGATGACTGCATAATGATTGAGTTACAGCATTGCAGTCATCTCGTCTCATTTAAATCAAGTAAATCAGAAAAATTATCCATATCTTATGCAAAGTCAAACATACCTCTAGAAGTCTAAAATGATTTCAAGTTTAGCACTACAGATACTCACACAGTGGTAATTCAAAATTTTTTCTAGTCCTTCAAAATAGATTCTTTTGTTCCAGTGATGCTGAATGGTTAGTATATTTGGGAATTTTCAATAAAGTCTAAGGATTTAAAAATACTTAGTATAGTTAGAAACACTATCTTTTATAGAAACCTTGTAATATGTTGTAGCTGAGGGATATTAAACTTTACTGTTTATTTGATGTCAGAAACATGAGTCCATCCAAGAGTTCATGCACTTATTATAATCAGAAAGATTAGGATCATCCCTTAGGTTTCTTTTTTCAGACATGTATCTCTCTCTCTCTCTCTTTCTCTCTCTCTCTTAGTTTCAGGAGTTTTTAATCCGTTTCATTATTCTTATGGCATCATTACAATAGTTCTTATATAGTCCAAAAAAGAATATTGATAACATTGAGCAACATCTGGTCATAAGGAGATGTATTTTAAGTAACTTGATTCATGCGCTGAGAATCATCAGAGAAGGCCAACATGTGATTCATATCTAAAGCCTTTCCTAAATATCTAGTAGAAGTTGACATGAAAATTGCCATTTGTATTAAACAAGTGTTTACTATTTTAAACATTATAGTTAACATGCTATTTAAAAAGCATGGTAGAACAAAAGCATTTAAAACCTGTTAGTATTTTATAACTATTTGGCATTGACTCAGTATTGTATTCTAGTGGTTTGGTATTCATTCATGTCAGTTATTTCAAAAGATGTTGTATTCCTAGTTTACATAGTTTAAACATAACTTAATACTTTTGAATTAATTCTAATCCCTGGCATTAAGCAAAAATAGTATATACTGACTTAAATATATATTGCTAATACAGCCATTTATATACACATATATAATTATGATTCTAAATGTTTGAAATGAGTTCTTAATATGTTAAATTAATTTATTAATATTAAGTTATGAGTATGAAAAACAAAACTTTAAATAAGACCTGAAAAATCATGGACTTTTGAACTTTCTGTGGAGGGGTTCTTGTACAAAAAACCAGTACAGATATCTTGTTAACACATCAGACTGTGAAACAGATACTAGTCTTTTTGAAATACCATCAAATGACAGAAAACTCAGTACCTCATAACACATTCCTCGCCATTATCGACTGGCTCCAATATTAGAAATATAATCTTTATGTTAAAGTAAAATTGCAAAATATTTATATGCAGAGCGACTTCACTATAAAAATTATAGTTGCATTCCCTCTTCTTCTTGATATTATTACTCTTAAGTGCCAGGCACCAGATCAAACAATTACCAAATAGAGCAAAGCGTATGGGCCTTTGATGATTTGCTGATTTCTGTGCTGAAGACCTAAAGTTCTAATGCATGTGAGGTCTCCCCACAAGGAAAATCATATGCAGCCTGTATTAGAATTTGTCTGACCTAAAACCACTGCCAAAGATCTTCCACAAAATTAGCAATTGGGGAACTACCAGGGAAGAAGAGTGCTCAGTTCCTAGAACAACCCATTGTTAATCCCTCTTGTTCCCCCCAAGATTGGAAATGCATCCGAGACAGTATTGGTATGTGTGGAGGGTGGCTATGTAGACCATCAGCCAGCATCAGTCTCAACTGGCAGATGCCCTCTTGATTACCTGTTTTAATAAGGCCTTGTCATGCTTTACTGGTTCTTAAATAGTTTCAAAAATATGTCTGAATATCATTAGTGTCTTAACCCACGTATTCAAGACAGGAGTAAGGAAGGAGTGCAAAAGGAATATTTGGAAGTTGAAGAAAAGTCCTAATGTTCTATTTTCCTGATGCCACATTCAGAAACAAATTAGCCATCTCTTTGTTTTAATAAGGAAAGAGCACATTTTACTTAGAAAAGATTTTATTGGTTGAATTAAGATAAAAAAAATGTAAAAATACATAATATTAAAGTAATGTTAAGAATTTTCTTTTTTTTTACTTTAAATGTTATGTGTAATTTCTAGGGAGAAAATATGAAGGGAACTAAATGGGTTTTACTCTGTATTCTATGACCCTTATAATTAGTGTTTTTATTTACTTGGTAAGAATGATACTTTAACAGATTTTATGATAAAATGCTTATTTTGTTCTAAAATAGAAACTGAATGTTGTCAGGATTATTATTTATCAAAGAAGGTAAAAATGAACTGACCCTGAAAAGGTTTATTTTATGAATGTGCATTTGTAATCATTTGGTTTAAAAAGTTCTTTTCAGTAAGCAAAGTAGAGAGTTAATGGCTCCCATTTGTAAATATGTGACATAACTTATTGTAATGCTCAATTATCTCTGGTCCATGAATTGTTCAATTATGCAAGCACTCATCTGCCCAGATAAATACTCATTAAGGTGAGCATCTATGCCAAAAATACAAATTTTCTGCATTTTTACCATGTGTATACAGTAAACTCCAGAGAAATGGATTAACAGCAACAATTAAAAACCAGAGTCTAGATAAAAATTAGATGCCCATTCAAGAGCTATGAAACGGGTTTGTTAAAAAAAAAAAAAAAAAAAAGAAGAAGAATAAAACTATCTTGTTAGATACATTCTCTGATTGGAGAGTAATAAATGAAGCCTCACATTAACACGCAAATCCTTTTTTTTTTTTTTAAAGGAAAAATGGTCAAGGGTAAAAGAAACAGGAATCTCACTCAAGTCATAAGTTAGAATAATAAATAGCACACACACTCGCCCTAGAAGTTCTTCAAACTCCGGGAAAAAAAGAAGAGTTCATGCATCTCATTCAAACTTCAAAGCTACTTTCTCCTTTTTATGTTTAAACCAAAGCTTTCAAGAATGGAGGCCAGGTTTCCTTTACAATTTAAAATTCAAAGAGCACCACTTTGAAATTTAATAGAGCAGTGTTTGCTAAAGTAAACATTTTAGTCACAGTGCTGGCAGATGCCTCCGTGCATCCGCAGCCTTTTCTGTAGGTATTAAAGCACCGCTTCAAACTATTGGAACGTCTCTTCCCCAACAGTCATTGAAAAGATAGAGATTTCACGGAGCGCAGCATCCTACTTCTCCAAACAAAATGCACCTTTGGCGTTAAAGCAATTTTGAGACTTCGAAACTTCTGATGGCACTTTAAAAGTTGTGCTTCAGAAAAATCAAACAGGAACAATGAAAATGAGGATTCCTGATTCCTGTTAAAGGTTTTTACCACCGCCACCCCAATCCACAGCCACACGGGCCTGGAGAAAAAGGCCCCTGGAAGGAAGAGAGAGAAGTGAGTTAGACAAGCATTTATGGTGATCAACACGTGGTGTGAGAAGTCTTTTGTATTATTATAAAATGGGTTACTAACACTGCTCAGTGAAAGGCGCTGTTTCTTTTACAATGCATACCAAATCCAATTATGGAGAAAGAACGGGAAAATTCTTTTCTTATTGAGAGCTAAACCAGCTTACTAAACCATGTAATTTTTTCCAGTAAGCCTAGAACATAAACATGTATATGAACTAAAAGGACTTTTCTTTGCATTGACTACTACATGTTATCAAACATCTTTATTCTTGAATATTTTCCTGTTGTTGTTTTAAATTTCAATTTGATTTCGTTTAGAATCCATTTAGATGGACCAAGAAATTGCAAAATTAATGGTATAACAAATGAAAATCACAGTGATCTCGCCAATGCATTAGAAAAATATCATTATTCTAACTTAGTTTGTCTTTGTCTTTATCTATATATACATAAATTTCCAAATCAATCTGTTAATTTATAAGTGTTAATAATCAGATTTTTCCAAACAATAATTAGAATTCATTTCTCTTATTTCTAAGCCAAAATATATTTTCATAATGTTCATAAAAATATTCTAAAAAATTTTTATAATGTCCTATAAAAATTGTTTAACGTTTCTATAAAACTATATTTAGAAATACATGTATTGTCATAGTATAAAATCCATATTTTTATTGAGAATTAATAAATAAGAATAGGTGAATCTCTTTCAAATTTAAATTCAATTTTAATAAGAGAAATAAAAATAAGTTTCACGTTAGCTACATGACCCTAACATCTCAATTATAAATATATAGTGATCTCTAGAACTGATCTCTAGAACTGTAAGGAGTTACCCTTACAGTATGGTATATTTAAATACATTGTTTTTAATGATTCATATGACATTTTAGCTAAATGAAATTCAAGTAAAGTAAGAAAAAAAAAAGAAAGGAACCATATTTCTAAACAGGCAAGAAGCAAATTCAAATGCATTCTTCTGTTTGTTGTGTTATGAGTTGAATATGTTTCCCCTCTGGCACAATAATGGTAGCATTGCAGTTTTCTGGCAACAAATGGCTGCCGGGGGTCACCAAATGTCTCTGATTTGTTACAGCATTTAATCTTCCACAAAAGCTGTTTACTGCTTCATATACACTGAACGCCAGGAACGTTATCCTTTACATCATGCCTAACTGCTAATTAATGGATGTATAAATTCCTAACAGCCAAGTCTTACAGCAGAGCCATGAGTGAGTACAGCAGACATTTTGCACATAACTAAAATAGAATTCTGATAGACCACAAACTCTGATTCCTCCACATAGCTATTGTTAGGCTGTGTATCTAACCAGATTTAAGTGCATTTGAGAAATTTGCTTGAAAGCCATCTGAAACTCAAAATATATTAGCAGGGCTGCAAGGGTTCAGCAGTGCATTTTTAGGTTACAAGGCTACATTTCTTTCTCTCTTGTGTTTCTCTTGGATGTCTGCATTTTGGAAACAAAACAAAGACTCAAGATTCTGAATTTAACACCCAGATTTGACATTATGTCATTATGAGATTTTTGTCACTATAATTCTTTAAATTTTCTTTTTTTAAACAAATAGAAATGACTTGCAAAATATTTCCTTTGTGTCTTTTTTCTTTATGTGGTCAGGCATCGTTTGCTAGAAGATATCAATGCAACAGGATCACATAGAAAATCTTACTGTATTTTACATATATTGAGCATGTATTACATGTCTGGCACCATAGTAAACTCTTCTACACTCATAATTTCTCATAGTCCTATTAACCATGTTTCCTACTCTGAGAGAAGCATTCATATCTTTAGTAGCTAGATGAGAATAAGTGGGTTAGAAACTGAGAAACGTGTTCTGGGTTTCACAGCTTGCTAAGAGCTGAGCAATCAAAACTGTAAATCAAACTGAATACTGGCTGACACCAAGTCCTTATGCCATTAACTACTATAATATGTTACTCTCCCGTTTGTCTTGGCTTTATGTATATAACAAGTTTTTGTAGCACAAGAACATTTCTAAGGAATAAAGAAAAAAATAACTCCAGGATGGCAAAGGCAGGGACAAAATATGACTAAGCCAACAATAAAGAATGACAGAAGAAACCAGTTGAAGGGGATGACTCTTACTTTCCAAAGTAGTTCCAGAAATCTTGATTGCCCTCTTCTTTTAAGAATTACCTTTAAATTCAAACAATGCATCACACAAAATACAAGGTTACTCTCTATCCATATGTGAAGGGGCAACAGACACTAATCATGAACATGGACTGAATTTTTACCGGTAACATTTCTTAATTCTTTATCTCTTGAACTGTTCATTTGCTTCTCAGAGACATAGTCTCCTAAGTCTTCAAACAAAGCTTATAAAATTATTATGGAAATCATCTAGCATATATCTGCTGAATAAATGAAAATTAATGGCTTAGAATAAAAAATTCTGATTTCAAGTCTAGCTATGCTACGGATTAGCAATGCAATTTTAAGCAAGTTACTTAAGTGCTCTTTCTTTCTTCTCAACTATAGAAAGGCTTAATAATGCTCATTTTATTGGTTACTATAAGGATTCAGTCACATAAGGCTTACAAAATGTTCCATAAAACATAAAGAAAGGTCTTTAACCATTTTCTGTTACTTTATCTTTGACTGTCTCCCCCTCGCCATCCCAAAAGTCTTCCTGGCCTTCTAAGTTACCACACATCCCACAGCTGGCTTTCCACAAAATGCCCTGTTTCCAAAATGCTATATCTTCCAATCTGATAATAATTCTCTGTCCCTTAATATAATGAATGCAACTTAACCATGCAAGGAACTTTTGCCTTTACCTCAAATTTACTTCTATTAAGCAAAACTTCAGCCAAGGGTGCAAATAAAATGAGAACAGAATGAAGAAGACTGAGGGAAGATGGCCGCAAGAAAAGTGGGTCTTCTCTGCAAAATAACTAAACACACCAGCATCTTACGTCAATGTGAAAGAAAAAGCCTCAGCCCCTCCTGCAGTCCTCATCCATTCTCTGCCTCTCACTGTGTATCAAACCAAGAAAAGAAGTCTGACAGATGTCAGTGAAAAAGAATCCCACATCTGAAGATGGCAAGAGCAGCAGCACTTCTAGCTGTAACAACTCGTGAATTAGTTTGTGATTGTTGTGAATGTGTGTGTGTGTGTGTGTGTGTGTGTGTGTGTGCGCGCGCGTGCGCGTCGGGAGTTTGCGGTATGTTAGAATAGGATTAGCTCAATCTGTGAAAGCTCATTTGCCCAGACAGCAACAGTCTTTTTTATTTTACAATGGGGTATTTTATGTGAAAGGAGCACCTCTTAAATTTGAGTAAGGACTTTGAAAGTTTTTGAAAAATATGTAGCAAACGACGGCGAACAAATTTACATTCTTAAAATGGGGATTTTAGAATGGATAGCAGTTTAGAAGTTATCTAGCACAAGCCACATCCAAGTAAGGACAAGTCATCTTCCATGACAGGTGTGCTTAAAATCTCCAAGAATGGGGAATTTGTTATTCCATGACACAGTTTGCTCCATGTGAAAATTCAGCTGAAATTCATTTATCCTGAGCGAAGTTTTGCCTCCCAAGAATATGACTTTGATTCCAGTTATCTCTGAAACAACTCTGGGACGAATCCCTCTCTTGTCCATGATAATGCTTCACATGTTCCAGGACAGATGCCATGCTCTTTAATCTTTTCTTTCTAAGTAGTTCTTTCAACAATTTATCAAGTGGACATTCCCGAACGATTTTCATATTATTTTCCTGATGCTTTAAGCACTGTTCTAGTTTATAAATATCCCTGTATGGTGGCACGGAAGCAACATAACATTTAATATTTAGACTCATCACTAGAAAGGTACCATCATGTCCTGTGAGCCCAAGACTTAGGTGAATGTAGGTTAAAATCGTATTAGCTTCATTACCAGTTAAACAACACTCTTAAATTGTATTGGTTTTGTCCTCAGATAAAAACCTCTGTTGTTTTTCACATGCACTGTGACTTGATAGGACCCCCATGTCTAGATTTGGTGCAGCTAGAACAAATAATACTAAAATTTACATGGAACCACAAAGCTATCTTGAAAAAGAACAAAGAAAATGAAGAACAAAGCTAGAGATACCACAATTCCAGATTTCAAGTTGTCGTACAAAGCTATAATAATTAAAACAGTATGCTACTGGCACAAAAATAGACACACAGATCAACAGCACAAAATAGAAATAAAACCACACTCGTATGGTCAATTAATCTATAACAAAGGAAGCAAGAATAGATGATGCAGGAAAACAAAGCCTCTTCAATAAATGGTGCTGGGAAAACTGGACAGCTATATGTAAAGGAATGAAATTGGACCACTTTCTTATAACATACACAAAAATAAATTCAAAATGGATTAAAGACCTAAATATGAAACATGAAACCATAAAACTCCTAGAAGAAAACCTAGGCAATAATCTCTGAGATATTGGATTTAGAAACATACATGAATATGTCTTCTCAGGCAAGGGAAATAAAAGTCAAAATAAACTATTGAGGCTACAGCAAAATAAAAAGGTTTTGCATAGCTAAAGAAACCATCAACAAAATGAAAGGCAATCTACTGATTGGGAGATGATGTTCGCAAATAATATATCCAATAAGGAGTTAATATCCAAAATGCATAAAAACTTATACAACTCAACACCAAAAAAACCACAGATAATTGATTAACAATGGGCCGAGCATCTGAATAGAGATTTTTTCAAAGAAGCCATACAACAGCCAACAGATATATGAAAAAATATTCAACATCACTCATCATCAGAGAAATATGAGTCAAAATGATATAATACTTAAATAAAAAGGCCATTTATTCTTTTAAAAAATAGTTCTCTAATAGTCATTTAATCTATAATCATAGTTTTCAAAAGATAATTCTTACTGGATTTTAAATTATATTTCTGGAATGAATCAATAGCATTGTAACTTCATAAATATATCAATAGTAGGGTAATTTATGCTCTCCCCTATAGGTCTTATGGTCTTTATTCTTATAGTCTTATGGTCTCTGGTCAACATAGAAAACCACTCCATTTATTAATATTTAAGTAATATTTCAATTGATTTTTTAGCTCCCTGAAATATAAAAGAAAGCCAAAGACATGTTACTTACAATTATAAATTGTGAGAACTTTACAAAAATTTATAATTTTCCCCATTCTTTATCTGCATACCTTGTAGGATTGTACCTTTCCCTTCCCTTGAGGTTAGGACCAGTCATGTAATGGGCTCTGCCTGGTAAATGAAAATGGAAATGATACACTTATTTTCTAGGTTGTAGTTTTTAAGAGCCAGTGTGCATGCAATTCACCACATGCTTTTCCCTACATTAGCATCCAGCAAAGATCTAGATTTTGGATACATCAACCTACATAGCTGAGGAAAGTCCTCAGGCAAGCCCTGATGGTTATGTGTACAAGTAAACCTTTATTATTTTGTGCCATATTGGTTTTGGAATTATTCATTACCTTAACATGACCTAGCCTATTTTAATACAGACCTAATTATATCCTGAGAATCTTGGGGAAAATGTTCCCTCTTGCCTGTTCTCAGCCACTCCTCCTCTAGGTAATTGTCTCTGGTTCTCACCGCATTATTCCAGAGATTGGATGTGGTCTAACAGTAGAGTTTTGTAAAGATATTAAGGTCACTTGTAAAAATATCTGCTTGTCCTTCATAAATAAATGGAGCATACTTTTTATTGGAGAGATTCCTCTGGATCAGTTGCAAACCAAGGTAAGTGTTCAGAGACAGGACTACATATCAACATATTAGATAATATATATTAAATTATACCAAAAAGATCCAAACACTGGAGAAATTTAATTTCTCTTTCATCTCAGAATTTCTCTGGTATCAGAATTTAGGCCTGAAGACAAGGGTGGAGACATACTGACCATGCATTTTACATTGAAGACTCCCTGGTATGCTTTTCATTTTAAATCCTGACGTCTTTTGTATCATGCCAGATGGTGCCTTATGTCAGATGACACATCCCAGGAAAAAGTCATGTGTCTGTCACTCTATCAGTACAATGCTTTGAGTTGTTTTTCTTATTTTGATGATATCTATGTATTGACCACCCTATGCTAGACCATCTCATTTCTCCTAATCAGGTATAAAATTGCAGGAATAATAAATTTTCCAAGTTGAAAAGTTATTGCACAGAAGAGACCTATGTTTTTTACCCCCTTAAGATGTCATATCCAGATACATTTTTGGTAGGAAGAGTAGTAAATCGTTCATTTTCATGCTTGTTTCTTGTTGATTATATCTGCGTCTACTGTAATTTTAACACACTTTCTTCATCTCTATCTTCTGCATGTTTATATAATTCTGAGACTTTGCCCTGTTTGAAGTAAATGTTTGTGTTAATTTCTGGTTTCCATGTGCTCTCTGGGTCTGGGCAATTTTTTTTGCACATATCTTTAGTTTCAGCCTCCTCCTCAATATATTCAGTTCTGGAAAAAAGCTGGGATGTTCATTTAAAATACTTGAGAGCCTACTTTGTGCCAGCCACTGGGCTAGGCTCTGGCATCCTGCTATGAGTAACACAATAACCTTAGTAAGAGATGAACAATTCAACAAATAGTTACATTGAGATTTTGTTATAATTATCATATGGTATTAAAATAATTGGGTCCATTGTTCTGACAGAGCACAGAACTATCAAAGGTGTAAGATAGCAACTGAAGATGTGTTCCATAGGATAGAAAGTACTTGGACTGGTTATCCAAAGTTTTGATTAGAAAAAAAATGTATAGTTGCCATATACATATATATACATATATATGTATAATATAAATACATCTGGTATATAAATATTATGCACATATATTACATATACATACACCCACGTGTGTGTATGTATGTACATATATACATATATGTCCATTTTTAATGGAGTCATAGCCTGGCAAATGTCTAAGTGCAATTTATTTCATAATTCCCACTAAGCACTAACTGAAGTTCAGAAGAGAATGAAAAATTTAGGATTATGAGTAGAAAAAATTAGTTTGGACAAATTGATTAATTATCTGTATTTTTCTCTTTCTCACCTCTCCATCCTTCCAGAAACATATTAGTCACCACTCACACAATGCAACATTAATTACTACACTTGTGAGGCTTTTCTTCATGCTTTAGAAATAAAATTTTGGATTAAAAAATAATGTACTTGATAAACATATCAGGTCTTCATGTTTTACTTTTTTTTTCTGACAATTTTAGGTAACTTATTAATTTTCCCCTAATTTGAATATATATTATTTTCTAAGAATTTGTATATATAAGTTGTCTTTAAAATAGGGAAATTTTAAATGTAGGATATTTGCAGAAATGTCAGAACAATTTCCTGATGAGTAGCAGGGCTCTGACAAAACAGAGAGAAGAAGGGAGTTGGGGGAAATTGGAAGGGGAGGTGAACGATGAGAGACTATGGACTCTGAAAAACAATCTGAGGGTTTTGAAGGGGCGGGGGTGGGAGGTCGGGGTACCAGGTGGTGGGTATTATAGAGGGCACGGATTGCATGGAGCACTGGGTATGGTGCAAAAATAATGAATACTGTTATGCTGAAAATAAATAAAAAATAAATTAAAAACAACAACAACAACAAAAAACAGGGCTTTCCGCACATTGCAGAATCCTAGAAGTGTGTATGAGTTTGAGGTTTGAAATAGAGGCTCTATGTTATCTAACAAATTTATTTAATGAAAATACACAATACAAATATTTACCAAAATAATATTTTTATAATAGTATCATTCTTATAATTCTTTTAATACTGGTATCATTTGATATAAAAATCTCAAACTCTGCTCTCAAAACTCTTAACATACCAAGAAAAAATGTGTATTCTCTAAAAAAGGTATTTAAATTATTCTGTTAATATTATGGCATTATAATTACTAGAATTTACTATAAAAACATACTGTATAGGGGCGCCTGGGTGGCTCAGTGGGTTAAGCCGCTGCCTTCGGCTCAGGTCATGATCTCAGGGTCCTGGGATCGAGTCCCGCATCGGGCTCTCTGCTCAGCAGGGAGCCTGCTTCCTCCTCTCTCTCTCTGCCCGCCTCTCTGCCTACTTGTGATCTCTGTCTGTCAAATAAAAAAAAAAAAAAAAAAAAAGAACATACTGTATAAATTAGTAAATTCATTGGTAGAATATAGACTATGTGTTAATATCTTTTATTTATAATAATTTAATTATATTAACTTAGCAGACTGATCAATTTTTTCCATTCTCTCTCTTCCTTCTCTCAAACACATGTAATTAACATCTGAAAACAGGTGAGAGAATATTCATGGATATTCAGCTTCCATACCAGAGAAATGAAATACAACTGTTTCTCAGTACACTCAAAGGAGTGCATGCTAATAAACTTGTTAGAAAAGTACATCTTCAGATGCAAACAACTTTAATTTGCTGAATATACTGAATCTGCTAATATTTTACATTACAGAACCTTGATGAAACTCAAAGTTTTCCATTTTCATTGGTCTTTCTCATAGTAAAAAAGATCATTAAAGTTAGGTTTCAGATTTTGTAAATCTTAACTGTTCTCTCAAATAGAGCTCCAATAAACTTACTCAGATTAATCTCCTATTGTTATTTGATGGAATAACAATGTGTATTTTTTATTTCTCTATGATTAATAGAATATTAGCAAACATCATCAATCTTACGCTTTCCAGTATCTGTAAGATAAAGCTACAACAAAATATTATCGCCTTTAAAAATCAATTGTCTCTTTGTTCTGGATGTAGTTACTTTATGCAATTAAATCATAGAAAATTTATTGTTAAAGGAAAGTCAATTTGTCAATTATATTCAGTTTGGGTTATACTCTGTTATTTTGTTTTTTTTTTTTTTATGTAGTGATGGTAACTGATTTATTTTTCTTCTTAGTATAAAAATTCTTATTGTGATTAAGAAGCCTATTGACTACAACCTTCATGTATTCAATATGTCTGTATTTCTTCCCAGCAGAACACATTTTCACTAAAATTTAAAGACTGATTTTTCTTAAAGTTAGGCTCTTTTAAGAAGAAAAGTATATTTAGGCTTTGGGTACTGCTATTTATTTCTTCCACCATAGAATACACTCTTAAATAAGATCAAACTTCAGAATACTTAATGTTTCCTAGGGTAGATATTTTATTCCCACCTATTAAGGACGGAAGGTCATTATAAAATTATTTGTTGTTATTGCATACATTTATGTGGATATTCATTTTTGACTTCCACATTGCCTTTCATAAAGTAGGAGGAAAGTGGTCTACTGTAACTGATAGGATTGTGGGTTGGAAATGCACAGAAGGAAAACCTAGGGCTGGTTTAAGAGAAACATGTAATAGTAAAGTAACGGAAGAAAGCTATCAAGGTATGGACAAAACCAAATTAGACACCGATTTGTATTGGTTAACTGGGTTCATTTCTTTGCTGCTGTACAATATAGGCAGAAAGATTAGTGTTTCTGTATGAGTCAAGTTGAGATTGAGATTTTGGAGGTCTCAGTAAAAAGTAACTCAGTAGATATAAAGCACTGGAAAAAATAATTTATGCTCAAAGAGAAAAGCGACACATAAAACACTAATATAATATCCACCATTTACTGATTATCTTCTCTGTATCAGGCACCAATGGGCATGTTACGTGCTGTCTCTAATCTTCTTAACAACCTTGAAATAACCATTAGTTCTATTTTACAGGTGAGAAAAATAAATTTAAAGATGCTAAATAACTGACTATGTGATAGAGTTGATGATGATTAGTAGTTAGGTCTATCTGATTATAAATAATTTGTTCCTTTGATGATAGGAAGCTGGAGAATTACAGACACCTGCCCAGGCTGAAAACAGCAGCAGCATATGTCTCTATTCACTTACTATCATGACTATACCTCCTGGAATTACTGAAACAATATTAACTTATATCATTCCTCCATTAGTCTCATATATATTTGTTAAATCATGAGTGTCAATTTTAGGTTTACAATATAAAGGAAATCAAATGTTACTGACTCACTTTCTTTATTACCTGCTGAATTACATTTTATAGAAACAGATAATAATGCTTCAGGATCCCAGAAGACCTAAGAACACTCCTCTGATTACCAACTATAGCAGACTCAAAGTGTCCCACAAAAACCTTCCCTCAGGAAGAGAATCCTGACATTTTAGGTGGAAAGAGAGCCACACAGAGTTTACTCTCCTACAACTGGTAGGACCATGTTCAGCCAATGGGATGTGGTAAAACATGATGAATTCAATTTCTACATTATGCTCATTCATTCAAGAAGAGGATTGGCCCCCTTCAGTTCCTGTTTCTCACTAGCTGGAAGACAATTAAGGTGAGCTATCTCAGACCACATAGACCTATGCAACATTTTAGCAATGTTAGTACATCAGTATCTTGCTCTGTGGAAAATGGAGTTGGCAATAAGCAAAAAACAGGAGTATTCAATATTCTGAATAAATTCAAAAGTATGCAGAGCTAATGATTGACCATCAAAATGAATTTCTAAAAGGATGGAGATATCTAGAGCTGAGTGTGTAAAGAAAATATGAGGGGAAGTGTTGGATAGACAGAATCATCACATAGAATATTCGGTAGATTTAGAAGGAAGTATGAACTAAATGTAAAACACTAATGGCGATGACACAAAATGATCAATACCAGATATGTGGAAGGGCAAAAAAATTATTTGGCTAAGAATGTAAGCATCTGGGGCGCCTGGGTGACTCAGTGGGTTAAGCCGCTGCCTTCGGCTCGGGTCATGATCTCAGAGTCCCGGGATCGAGTCTCACATCGGGCTCTTTGCTCAGCGGAGAGCCTGCTTCCCTCTCTCTCTCTCTGCCTGCCTCTCCATCTACTTGTGATTTCTCTCTGTCAAATAAATAAATAAAATCTTTAAAAAAAAAAAAAAAAGGAATGTAAGCATCTCTTAGAAGTAGGGGTTTTACTAAACACTGGATGTATAACAATACCAAAATGACAGTGAAGCACTTAAATCATAACCATTACATCTACCAGTATTCTCAGATATATACTGTTGAAAATAACTATCTTTCCCTGATGAGAAAGGAGGTCAAACTGCAACAGTATCAAGCCAGGAGAATTTTGCTGAGGTTATGATTTAAGAGCAAAAGATGAGAAGGAGAGAAATAATCTGAATGAAGTATGGAATGTTAGAATAATGGAAATATGCTCTGGTTGGGAAAAAGCAAACAGCAATTTCTTTTAAAAAAAGAAAAAGATAATGCTAAAGTTCAAGATGAGAATTTATAGACTAATGGTTGTTATTTGAAGATATATGCTGGAATCTGCAAATTAAGAACATTTCTTCTTATTACTCTATACTGAATTGTCTCCCAAATCCATATATTGAAGTCATAAACCCCTAGTGTAATCACATTTGGAGATAGGATCTTTGGGAGAGAATTAGGTTTAGATGAGGTATTGAGGTTGGGACCCTCTTGATGGGATTATTGCCCTTGCAAGAAGAGACACCTGGGAGCTTCCCCACACCACCATGTGAGGACACAGCAAGAAGGTAGCCACCCGCAAGCCAGGAGGAGAACCCTCAGAGACTGGCCATGCTGGCACCTAGATCTTGGACTTCCAGCTTCCAGACATGCAAGACATAAATTTCTCTTGTTTAAACAATTCGGTCTATAGTATTTTGTTTCAGAAGCCCCAGCAGACTGATACATTTATCGTATAACTTTTCTAGGCTGTGTGACAAATGACTACAAACCTAGCAGTGTAAAAACAACATGATTTTTTTTTCAACATGAATTTTTTATCTCACAGTTTCAATGGGTCAAATGTTTGCAAGAATTAACTCAGTCCCCTGCTAGAGCTCCTTCCTGGCTGACAGTTTGTGTTGGTCAAGGCTATAATCTCATCTAAGCCTCAGGGTACTTTTCCAAGGTCATCTAGGTTGTTGACAGAACTGAGTTCTGAACTTCCAGTTGTAGGATTAAGGTCCCCATTACTTTTAGCAGCTAGAGGTTACTCTCAGGTGTTAGTCATGCGGCCTCTCCCAGCATAGCAGTTTACTTCTTCAAAATCAAGAGGACTCTCTCTCTAGCCAGTTAAAACAAAATTGTATGTAACAATATAATCACAGGAATAACTATCATATTAACTTGGCCTTATAATATAACCTAATCAGGGAAGCAACTGTGCCATCTGATTAACAAGTCCCAACCACACTCAAGGAAAGGAGATTATTCAGGGCATGTGCACAAGAGGGCCAGGAATTTTAGGATGATTTTAGATTTCTACCTACTGTGCTGATTAAGTAGGCCTCAGTAAATTATGTTGGCAAAGATTAACCCAACGATCTCTGACCTCAGATACTCTTTCTCAATATGATCTTCCCTTTATTGAAGTGAAGTATATTTCTCCTGTTTTTGAATCCTGTTTTTGAATCTCAGTGGAGAACTGAGAGCCCAGACAACAGCTTTGACTGAGTTCCCAACCAGCACCCAGGACCAAATGCCAACCATGATAGTAAAGCCATTTTGGACTTTGCTGTTATCTCACTACTGTATGAATTGGTGTGTGAGGTAAAATAATTGAGGGTCAACTCATAGGATTATTTTTTAAAATTAAAAAAAGTTGGTATTTTAAGCCAGCTGTTCATGTTGTTTTGAATGTTTTATTATGTGGCAGGAGTAACAAAAAAGGCAAAAGTAGGTAAGAAGAGGTTGGGTATAAGGAGAAGATAGCCTTATATGGCAAGAAAGTGAGAATAAATATATATGAATCACCAGGGTGGCCATATAATTTTATTGTGCAAAATGGGATATTTTTTTGAAAGAGGAAAGAAGCAGAATAAATATTCTGTCAGGATGACCAGCAATAAAATGACATATGCTAAATGAAGGGGAAAAGGCACAATCAGTGAGGCTGGTTTAATTATCTTATGATAAAAAGGAAGTTGACAAATAAATCCATTAGAGCAAGTGGCAGTTTACACATACTGAAAGAAATAAATATACTGCTGAAGAGGATTTGGAGGCTGTTTAAGTGCTGGTTTAATGTACCAGAATATTCCAGTACAAGAGCTATCACTAAAACACTAGCTATTACAGAGTTTGGTAAGTCTTTTGAGTCTGCCTAGGAAAGGTTATAACTAAAAACACGGAAAAACCTATTGTTTTTTTCCTGTACAACAGAGCACCTCAAAATGGACCCCAGAGGACCACTTATAGCAAAGCTTCAGCATGTTCCCTTTTCACTAATAGATAAACACACAGCTGAGCTTACTTTATGAAACTGTTATTTTTTCTTTTTTTCAACTTATGACTATTTTTAACTTGTGTAAAATAAAGTTATAAATGAGAGTTAAAAGCAATGTCTTTGATTTGACCATAGCGAAAGTAAATGATATGTATGAATTGGTATGAGTGTTAAAGATTTTAGAGTTTATAAGTAGAGATGGATACTAAGTAGCTTCTAGAGATTTTAAAGAAATTGATAATGTTTATTAGAGATATTCCTGAATAATGCTTTATGCTATTCTAAATATTTCCCAACTGGCTTCATAAGTTATTTATTAATTATTAGAATTATTGATACAGTTGTTCATTTGTCAGCTGTCCACCTTGAATATATTTATTGATTATATTTATCTGGTCAAAGGATATAAGTGAAAGATTAGACAGCTGGAGTCTAAAGGATGGGGTTCCAGAATCAGATCTTTTACGATTAACATTCCCTTCTACTAGCGTTTAAAACACAGATATGCAGGTCCTATTGTTAGTAAGCTTAATGTTCAAATCGACAAAACAAAAACAAAAACAAAAATAAAAACAAAACTGAAAGTTTGGCATCAAAGTTCACCAACTTCCTCAGTTCCTGTGAACTTTACAACTGCTGCATTTTAGAAAATCCTGCCAAAGCCCTTGACATCAATGGGAAATGTTTCACTTGCAAATCTTAAATTCTACCGCCAACCCTCTGTCTTCTCTTGTCCTTCCAGGATTTTTATTTCCACACACTCTCAACAATTTATCTAATTGAAACCTCCAGTCCTTTGATTTGTCCTTCGTCACTCATGGCATAATCAGAGACTTATTTCTTTTGATGCGTAATTATAGATTCCCCTCTCTCTACACTCATTTGCCTTTGCCAAGTGTCTAAGTAAACTTTAACTTCAACATCTTCATTGAAATTCTTCTTTTCTACAGTAGACTTTCTGGTAAAAAGAGTAAAACATGGCATGGCATTCTTACCACATCAACTCTGTTTTCAATGCCCCTCCAATTTTGGCCATAAATATTACTGAGAAAACTTTTCACATCGTATTTTTTTTTCCCAAATTCTTGATGGCTAATGAAAAATTTAATTTTCTACCTTAAGCCTCCTGATTATTATAGGCACTGACCTAGGAGTTTTTTTAAAGCATTTTTGAGACTGATCCAAAATCATAATGATACTTCCTTCTTCTTCTTCTTCTTCTTTTTTATTTATTTTTTTGTTCAGTTAGCCACTGTATATAGTACATCATTGGTTTTTGATGCGGTGTTCAGTGATTCATTAGTTGCTTATAATACCCAGTGCTCATCACAACACCTGCCCTCCTCAATAACCCATCACAGTCTACTTCTCCATCCCCCACCCCCTTCCCCTCTGAAACCCTCAGTTTGTTTCTAAGAGTCCGTAGTCTATCACGATTCATTTCCCTCTCTGATTTCTCTCTTTTCAGTTATCCCTCCCTTCCCCTATGGTCCTCTGTACTATTTCTTATATTCCACATATGAGTGAAACCATATGACAGTTGTCTTTACAGATGTAGTGAAAAGAAGGTGCATATCTAAGTTAGCTGAAATTAGTTTCTACCATGCTTAAATAAAAGGTTTTTTAAAAATTTTTATTTGGTTGTTTATTTTACTGTTTTAGATTTACTGAGATGTAATTGACAAATAAAATTGTAAGATGTAAGAAGTGTACAGTATGCTGATTTGATAGATGTATATGTTGTAAAATAATTTCTCCCATCAAATAAATATTCTTAAATAAAACATATGTGCCTCTTAAGAAAGCCAATATTTGAATGTGTGTATTCAGAGGGAATTAACAAGTCCTATTACAGATAGATATCTTTTCTTTTTTCTTTTTTTTTAAGATTTTATTTGACAGAGAGAGATCATAAATAGGCAGAAAGAGAGGGGGAAGCAGGCTCTCCGCTAAGCAGAGAGCCTGATGTGAAAACTTTCTTAACCATTAATTATGATGTAAGCTGTAGGTTTATATATATGACCTTTATTATGTTGAAGCATGTTCCATCTAAGACCACTTTGTTGAGAGTTTTTAATCATGAATGGAGGTTATATTTTTTCAATTGCCTTTTTTGCATCTATTGAGATGACCATATAGTTTTTATTTTTCCTCTTCTTTATGTGATGTATTACATTGTTTGATTTGTGAATATTGAACCACTCTTGTGTCCTTGGAATAAATCCCACTTGATTGTGGTAAATGAGGTTTTTGTTGCATTGCTAAACTTAGTTTGCTAATATTTTGTTGAGGCTTTTTTTCATGGGATAGTGGCCCATAGTTTTATTTTTTTATAGTGTCTTTATCCAATTTTGGTATCAGAGTAATGCTAGCCTTGTAAAATAAATTTGGAAGTTTTCCTTCATCTTTTTATTTTGTGGATCCTTTGACTAAATTTTGTAGATATAATAGATTTTACTACTTTTGTGTTTAACCTCCATACTGGCTTCATAAATGATTAATCTGTTACCTTTACTATATGTTTGCTTTTACCAATGAAACTTGTTTTTCTTCCTTCCAGTTATGTCCTTTTCTTTCCACCTAAAGAATTCCCATTAACATTAGTGATGAACTCCTTCAGCTTTTGCCTGGAAAATTCCATTTCTCCTTCAATTCTGAATGATAACCTTGCCAGGTAGAATGTTCTTGGTTGCAGGTTTTTTTCCTTTAAGCACGAATGTATCATGCCACTCTCTTCGGCCTGCAAATTTTCTGCTGAAAAATCAGCTGATAGTCTTATGGGGTTTTACTTTTTTTTTTTCTGCTCCTTTTAAGATTATTCCTTTATTGTTATTATTTACCATTTTAATTATGTGTCTTGGTGTGGACCTCTTTGAGTTCATCTTTTTAGTGGCTCTCTGTACTTCTGAAACCAAGATGCCTGTTTTTTCCCTCAGATTAAGAAAGATTTCACCTTTTATTTTCAAGTATGTTTTCTCTCAACCCTGCCCTGTCCACCACTCCTCCAAAGCTTTTCTGGAATCTCTATAATGTGAATGTTATTAAGTTTGAAGATTTTACAGAATTCCCTTAAGCTTTTCTCATTTCTTTTCTTTCTTTCTTTTTTTTTTTTTTTTTTTTTTCTTATGTTTGCTCTTCAGCTTAGTTGCTTTCCATTACCCTGTCTTCCAGGTAACTGATCTGTTCTTCATCCCCTAATCTGCTACTGATTCCCTCTAGTATGTTTCAGTTATTATATTCTTCAGCTCTGACAAGTACTTTTTCTATATTTTTTTCTATCTCTTTGTTGAAGCTCCCAGTGAGTTCATTCACTCTTTCTCAAGGGCAGTGAATATCTTTATGACCATGACTTTGAACTGTTTACCAGGCATATGCTTATTTTCTTTTCATTCAGCTCTTTTTCCATGTTTTTTTCTTATTTTTTCATGGTGTCTAACTGCTTTGTCCAACTCTGTATTTGTTTCTATGTGTCAGATAGATCAGCTATATCCTGGTCTTAGAAGTAGTGGCCTCAGGTTGAGGAGGTCCTATGGTGCCTCATAATGCAATCTCTCCTGGTTACCAGAATCAGATTCTCCAGGTATGTCTTCTATGTCAGTTTGCATGCTCCCTTCTATAATGGCTAGCCACATTTGCTGTGGTCACACTGATGGGTGAGGCTAAACTTTAATCCAGTTACCTGCTTTACCTACTGTGGGTACACTGATCATGGTTTTTTGCCCATGTTATTGAGAGGCCAGGCTGCAACTGCTGTTATCCCTTAGGTGGGTGGAACTGGCATTCAGGAAAGCTGCCTGTAATTGGCCTCTGCCACAGCTGCAGGTACACTGAATGGCAACATGTGCTGCCTTTGCAAGCAACAAATAAGTCTGGCTGCAGGAACTGTGGGTTGCTAGTGTTTGAGGTTATCTTTCCACTTCCCAGGGCAGGAGTCCCTTTTGAGTGGTACCAGTCCTAGCCAGGCTGCTTGTCAGATGTGGTGAGGCAGGAGCTGTTTGTGAGGGGTTCCTGCTAAGGTAGGCAGGCTGGGTACAGTGGGTCTGCCCAGGAACACCAATGTAGCACGTGCAAGGTAGAGGGAGAGTTTAAGAACTGGCTTTTGCAAACATCAAGCTACCCAGTCTGAGGAGGGACAAGAAAATTGTGTCTGTCAGCACTTGTGTTCCTGAAGAGAACTCCTACAGATCCCTGATCCTCATGTTCTAAGATTAGTCAATAAACCTCCTCAAGGAGGAGGTGCTTTCAAATTGCTGCTTTGGGGCTGTATCTCAGAACAATCCATTCTGCATGCTTGCTCTTTAAGGGTGGGGATTCAGTTGTCTATCACCCTAAAGGTCTCCTGGAGTTAAGCCTACTGATTTTTAAAACTCCCAGAGTTAAGCCCTGGTGATTTTCCAAACCAGATGTTATGGGGATTCGTCATCTCAGTGAAGGTCCCCAAGGCTGGGGGTGCCCAGCGTGGGCTTAATCCCTTTGCTCCTCCATGCTTGCATTGTCCTTCAGTTTGTGGTTAATCACACTGGGAGTTTGGCTCCTGGCCATGTCTCTGCCCCTCCTACCTTTTTCAATGCAGCCTTTTTCTAGGACTAGTTGTGAAAGATCTGTTCTGCAGTCTTCAGGTCATTTTCAGAGTTAGTTCTGATCAATGTAGTTATTGCCCCAGTGTGTCCCTGGGAAGAGGTAAGCTCAGGATTCTCCCATTCCACCATCTTCCCCCTTTCTCAATTTTTTTTCTATTTTAATCTGTATGTAAGATTTATGGTTTTGAGATTTTTCCTTTATGCTTAGGAGATCTCTCCCTTTTTAACATAACAGTAAAGGAATTCGTAATTTTGTTAATACTTATCTAAATTACCTTCCATATATATCATATTTGATATATTCTAAATAAATGGTGTGATTAAAGGATCAATTTTAACATTACCACATCCCAATGCCTTTTTTTTTTTTTTTTTAAGGGAGAGCAAAAGAGCAGAAAGGGGAAGAGCATAGAGAAAGAGAGAGAGAGAATGTTAAGCAGGGATCCCAATGGGGGCCCAACAGAAGGCTTGATCTCATGACCCTGAGATCCTGACCTAACCTGAAATCAAGAGTCAGAAGCCTAATTAACAGCCACCCACGTGCCCCTAACCTAAAGCCATTTTTAAATTGGATAGTCCTTTTCTCACTAATTTGAAATGCCATTGTTCTCATGGATTAAATACTTCTATATACTGGAATTTGTTTCTTGATCTTATTTTGTTCTTTCCTGATCCTGACTCAGTCCCTCACTGTCTTAACTGTTACAGAATTTTTGTGTGCTTTGGTATTCAGTAGTACAAACTCTTCTATTTTTTTCTTATTTTTTTTCAAAATTCCTTTGATGCTTATTGAGCATTTCATTAAAAAAAAAAACCTTGATAATCATTTAATTGGGACTGAATTGTACTTAAATATTTTGAGATTATGCTCTTTGGTATATGAATATTCTGAATATTTATGTCATCTGATTTATTTTTCCTTTTATTAAGAGAGAAATCATTTTTATTCCTAATAATATATTCTCATTTAAAGTTTACTGTGTAGGCTAAATCATAAGCATACTAGCTCTTTATATTGTTATATCCTATTATTACATATTGGTACCTGTACCTTCTTTGTGACAGGGTATTTACAGATTTTGTTTTGCTATCCATCTCATAATTATTGATTTTTATTTGTCAATTGTTTCTGCACTTACATTTATTATTGTTATGTTTAATTTAATCTCATCGATGATATTTTGAATGAGTATGCTTCCAATGCAGTTTCATACTTGCTTTTTGCTAAGAATTCCAGTGATAGTGCTGGTCCCTTTTTTTTTTTGGAGGAAGGATAACTTTTAGTTTAGGCATATCCCTAAACACTTAGGTAACAGAAATTCTAAGCTCTGATGTTATGAGATAAAATGAATTCCCAAGAAGATTTCTCTCCCTCCTTCCCTTCCTAGTAATTAGGCAGAGACATACATGAATACTTATTATTGTTTGTTTGGTGCTTAAAGACACACTTTGCCTTTTCAGCATTTCTTCTTAAATAGTAATCCTTTCAGCGTGAAGCTTTGCATATGAAGTCTCAATTCCAGCTGCCACATCATTGTGTGTAAAGGCATCATTCCTTGTGTCACTGTGGGAATTTCTTCTTTCCAATTCCCAAATTGCTGAGACAAGCACCCTTTTACACCCCAAGCAACAATGAATTCTCATTCCATTTTTTGACACTTGAAGATTTCTCTTTCTTTTCAGTAAGCTCAGCTCCATGTATTATGATATTGTTTCAAGAGAGATTTAGAGTATCGTGATCTGTCATTTCTAGAATTCAAAGCGTTTTTTAAAATTTTTTTAACTTTTTAAATTAAAAAATTCATAATATATAATAATTAAACTATCTTTTAAATGGATAGAGTTTTTTTTTCCTATCTGTAATCTAAATATCTCATTTCTTCCTTTCAACTACAAACTCCCTGATTCTGTGGTACAATATTATTTATCAAAACTACAATTGCTGTTAGAGAAATACTTGAAGTGAGTGAATTTCTTTGGGTTTCAATTAGAGCACTTTTTCAGCAACACCAAAAACTTAATAAATAACATGACAAAATCATCATTTACTTTTCCGTTTAGAGGTATACCAAACAAAATCTCAGATACTTCATTGTACTGCTGGACAAACCACTCTTCAGAGACTAGACATCTGCTCAGATACCTAGTGATATCCACTGTTCAAAAATCCCAAATGCTGTGCTTTCTTCAGCAGTATTTCTATTCAGAAGGATTTTGTCCCTCTTTACACTGTCAAATTTACATACAAAAGAAGAGAAACTTTAATCCACTCCTTAATCCTTCAAAACTGCCCAAGTAAGAAAAAGAAGCCTTTTAAACTAAGATATAATAATTTTCACTCACTCCTGCAATAGAAATAGAACACAAATTAGACATAAAAAATCCCTTTCAACTTTTGAGCACAAATTTAAAGTAAAGTTTTATTCTGAATTTGAAATTTGCCAAGGTCTGTGGCTGAGTTTCAGATACCCACTTCCCTTCTTGGCAGTAGATAATTTGGAAATCAGAAGTCTGCACATTTGAGATATTTCCAGGCTTGGAGTGTCAAAAAGACAAGATGGCATATGGTGAAGTAAAAGGGATTTCTCACATTCAGGAACATATTTCAACTTCCAAAACATAAAAATAAATAAGTGCTTTTTCAAATTCATAAAAGAAATAATGAGAATTTTGCCCAAATATTATAGACATACCAATGTTAAGCAGCAAGATGTTTAAGTCTGTCACTTCCTGCAAGCTTTCCACTAAATGGATAAGTTCAAATTTCAGGACTGTCATATTAACTTTGGCATAAAAATACTTCCTTCTTTGGCAAAGATGACAGTATTCCCCCTCAAAGAAAAATTATAGTCTAATTAAAGTATACAATTTGATGTTTTTATACCAACGTTTTCCTGGGAAGTTTCTTCAATACTCCACTTGCTAATTTTACGTTCAATGGATCAGAGTATGGAGGGAATTGATGTGGCGAACACAAGGTCTATGGTCTGCTCTGTTGTCCATTTACCTGCTCAGTTCTTGATTCTCTTTGGCTGTTATAAGACAGAAGTTGGTATATTCTAGAGTCTCACTATAGTTCATTTACTTCTTGATCTTGTGAGTATGTTGATATATGTTAGCACTTCAAGTGTTATGGAAGAAAATAAGTACTTATAAATTATATCAATCAACTTTGTTATTTTTCTGATTAACTATTAGCAGAATAAAATAAAAATACTTACTAAAGAAACATTAATCATATTTATAGATTTCTACTATCTACAATATTACCATGTATTATCAGTTGTTTCATTAATGTGAATACTTAAAAAATATTTTTCTCTTAACTACAGAATAACTTATTTGAAAATAGCCCAATAATCAGTTGGGCTGATTTAAGGGGATTATGCGGAGAAATCCTGCAACTTTAACAAGAAAGTTATGAAGTTGCCCATATGACTCTTTGTTCATTATTTAGATTTATACAAGGGGTATCTTTGTGCGACAGCTTCTTTAGAATATGAGTGCAAGGCTAAACACATTTGGAAAATGACATAAAGTTATCAAAGAAAGCATATCGTAAAAAATTTTATAAAGTATTTTTCCAAACTGTCAGATTATAGAAAGCATTTGAACGTGGGTAGAGTAGGATTTTCTTCAACATTTATTTTAAGGTAATAAGAAATTAACTGTTAACGTTTTAAATGTCTCACTTTCTAAACTATAAAATATGGAATTTGAATCTCAAAGTGACTCCTGATCTTAAGCCTCCAAATTTGTGTGTGAGGGAGAAAAAAGTTGTGGAACAAATGTGTAGGTCTGGATAATAAAGTATTAGTTAGTTAATCCATCTGACCTTCACCTCTTATCCACAAAAATCACTTATTATTTCTCTCCTAAGTTAATTTATACAGAGAAGGCACCCTGAGCTTTCTAAGAGAAGTGCAGTATCAAAGTAAGGTGCTTGCTGACACAAATGATAACTTCTTTTAAAATTAATATGGCATATGTGTTAGATCATTTCATTTGTAGAAATCACCTCAAGTCACCATTTCCCTCAGTTTTATCATAGAATAAATATGTCTAACTTACATCTGAGGTGATAATTTGGCCCATCCACTAGACGTAGAGAAAATCAAATCTACATTAATATGTGTAACATTAAGAGTTACCAAATACCCACTACTATTTATTCTCCAAGCTTACTGTGCCCCTTCTATGATGATTTTTATGCCTAGCTTTTCTAAGTTTTCACTAAGTTTTCAAGTAACAGATCAGATACATAATATGCTTCACTTTTATACCCAGATTATATGTTATCAATAGACTCTTCCTCACATGAGCCCACTCTTCCCTGATGGTATCTCAAAAAATAGACTGAGGTGTTTGAAAAGTTGCCCATCCCTGTGAATACTGAAGGTGTCTCAGTTTCAAGATAACTCAACATTATTTAAAACTCTGAGGTTTATACAATGAAAATACCTGGTTCTCCCATGGACTGAGGTATGAACATTTCAGCAAAAAAAGAGAAATATAGGAGGTAAAAATTTAAGTCCTTCTGAGAACAGCTTTGAGGATATCTGTATCATGAATCAGCTTAATGTTAATGTAAAAGAACAAACTATTTTAAATATATAGTGTTTAAAACTCAATAATTCTAGGTGGTATTTTACCAATTTCTTCTTAGAAATGTGAGAATAATAATGCATCTCTAATACAGTTGCATGTATGAATGTCATTAAGTACTATTTGTAAACAGGTTTTTCATTTAATTTTATAGCTTTGCAAGAAATTAATTCATAAAAAACATTTAAAATGTTTTCTTACTCTTTTAGGAAAACAGAATCTTGTGATGATATCCTCATAGAGGAAGCAGAGTTTTCTTGTGTGATTATAACATTAGGATAACTCCTCAAAAGTAGAATTTCTGATTCAAAGATCATGAACAGTTTTCAGACTCTCTCTAGATGTATTCCTTAAGTAATTTCACCCTCCTTATAGCTTTAAATACTATACAGGGAAGACTCTCAACTGTGAAGCTCTAATCCGGGCATTTCTCCTAAACTCTGAAATTATAGGTCCAACTAAATAATATCTCCAAACATAAAAAGTATTTCAAACTTAAAATGTACAAAAAAGCAAAAAAATCCTCTTGATTTAACAAAAATTGTCCTCCAAATTTTATCATCATTTTGATCACTGGAACCTCTGTTCTTCCAGTGACTGAGTGAAATTAAAAAACAACAACAACAACAACAACAACAACAAAAAACTTTAATCATTTTAGGGTTCTCATATTCCCTGAATATTTACATTCATTGTAGCGGAATATCCTATTTCTGCGAAATGTGTCAAAACACAGCTATCTCGGGCGCCTGGGTGGCTCAGTGGATTAAGCCGCTGCCTTCGGCTCAGGTCATGATCTCAGGGTCCTGGGATCGAGTCCCGCATCGGACTCTCTGCTCAGCAGGGAGCCTGCTTCCCTCTCGCTCTCTCTGCCTGCCTCTCCATCTACTTGTGATTTCTCTCTGTCAAATAAATAAATAAAATCTTTAAAAAAAAAAAAAAAACAACACAGCTATCTCTCCACATTAGCCTCCTTTTTTACTTCAAACATGTCGGCATGCTCCTTCCCTAAGGCTTATAAAACGCCATTCCGTCTATCTGGATTGCTCTTCCCCCATATAGCAACATAGCCCTTATCTCCCCTTCTTTCAGGTCTCAGCTCCTGTGATACCCATCTGAGATGACCTCAGTAAACACCATTTGCACATTTGCAACATGGCACTCTTTATCCTAATACTCAATTTTGCTTAGTCCTGTTTTGTTTTTCTTTATAGCTATTATTGCCATCCAGACTATGAGGTTTTTAAATCATTGTTTGTTTGTTTGTTTGTTTTTATTATTTGTTTGTTTTTCACCCACAATGCATGTCACTTGGAAAAGGCCAGGGTTTTGTCATTTTTGTTTTTACCTATTTCACTACATCTAGGACATTTCTTGGATGATGATAGGTATTCTTTAAATACTAATTGAACTAATTAATTAAGATTTTGTTGCATATTGGTAAATAACTCTCTGCAAGTTCGAATCACTTAACTCCATCACCAATGATGTTTGAAGTTGCCTTTTCAGTTGGCCTTAACCAACATTTAGAAATGTAGCTCTGTGCTCCAACACACACACACATTCATTTTCATTCTCTGTCTCTACAAGGCTAATAGGAATACAGTTAAGGAATAATGTAAGATAAGGGCATTTTTATTGTGAGTAGAGTAGTCTGAATAAATAGGGTCTTGGATAATTAGAAAGTGGCTGAGGACTCAAAGAGGAGAAAAACAGGAAGGGTGCAAAGACCAATGAAAAAGAGAAAGGTAGAGGGGAATGGTGTACAACAATACAAAACAGATTCAGGGAAGCTATTTTAGCCAAGAACTGAGATGGACATTGGGTTTTCACATATGTCCAAATCGCTAATTACAATTTTTTACCTTTTCTGAGAATGTGCTCTGAGATTTAGCACGCCAAAAGGAAACTTAGCTTTCACTATCTATGTCTGAGAGCAGAGAAAACAGACGACCACAAGTAATACACCATGATTAAGTCTGGGTGGTGAGATAATGGATTATGGTTTTAAGTGAACTGTCTCATTCAATTCTCATAAGAACTATTTGAATTAGCTTCTATTATTACTTTGTAAGTATCTTGCCCTAGGTCCCAAAGCTAGAGCCTAAATTTCTCAGTTCTAAATTACTCAAATTCATATAACTTTTTTTTTTTAAATTTCAGAATAAAAGTGTTCTCTCTCTTCGTCCCCTTTCTTTCTCTCCATCTCTTTCTATTTATCTATCTATCCCCATACACATAACTAAATGATTCATGAACTAATAGAGTGTGCCATAAACCAAGAGTTATGATTAGTCTAATTCTGAGCATGTGAATTTTATTTAAATAAAATATGATGTTAATAATGGATTTTGTGATTGATACCCACTATTCGTTGCCCCCTTATATGGTTAGCCTAAATTCATTATGGTAGCCTAAATTCACCATTTTTACCAGTAACTGGTTACCAGTTTGATAGACCTCAAACTATTTGGGCCAATAAGAGACCAAGAAAAAAGTTTCTCCAGGATTCTGGTAAAAATAAGGAAATAGTTCTCATTCCTACTTGATGAAAATAAAGAAGAATCTTTCCATCTTTATTACTAAAAAATAACATTGGGTAAACGCAACACTTCTTTGGCAAAAGAAATATACAAGAGATAAAGATATACAGATAGAGGTAGAGATGAGAGAAAGAAATGAGAGTGAGAGAGTGTGCTTAGAACTGACATTTAAAAATCACTAAAAAAAAAAATAGTGTTTATTACTAAAGATTAAACATAGTAAATAAATATCAGAATGATCTACTGGGTTAGAGGATATCTTTTACCCCTACTCAGAATGTTTAGTAAAAAGGACATGGATCCCTGTGGAAGCAACTTCCAACTGAGAACAAAAACCATTACCAACTTCAGCCTTTCATACTAGTTTTTAAACTAAAAGTGTTCAATGACTATTGGGTTAAACTGGGATATTATTATTGCAAGATATTATTGGCAAGTTACCTACTGCTCAATGTTTTTAAGACTCAATAAATAATGTTGGTAGCAATTACTATAATAAAATGAGATAAATGTCTCATACTCTACATAACTGAGTTGTGACTACTCAGCACATCTTGCAGCATTTAAAATACAAATCATTATTTGTCTTTCTAATGATATATACCCTCAATTAGTTATCAGTTGATTTTCCTATGTACAAAATTACTACATTGTCAAATAAATTTATACTAAAGACTCTCAACCTTAGTGACATTTTAGGGCAAAGGTTATTTAGTACTGCATTTATAATGTGTAAATTATGCTGATTATTTATTGTTGAATATGTTTTTTGTTGTTGTTGAATATGTTGTAATCAAAGAAAGAGTTATTATAAGTCATTTACCTGGTGTCACAATGGAAAAAAGATAGATGTAGGTGGTTTTTGGTCAAAGCAATCATAGTTTCATTCCTCAAAAGGATATGAAACAAAAAATTAAGTTTAACATGGCATACAAGGATCAGTGGGTTCTCCCAATTATCTAATCTCATGTATTTACCCTCATAAATCCCTTATTTTTAAAAATCAAATTTTATTTATTTATTTATTTATTTACTGATAAGCGTGGGCAAGAGAGAGAAAGAGCATGAGTAGGGGGGGAGGGGCAAAGTGAGAAGGAGAAGCAAACTCCCCACTAAGCAGGAAGCTTGATGAGGGCTCTATCCCAGGACCCTGGGATCAGGACCTGAACCAAAGGAAGATGCTTAACCAACTGAGCCACCTAGGTGCTCTCAAAAAGCAAAATCTGAGAAATTTGTTCTTTCTTTGGGTTAATTTTTCTTTCTTCATTTTCCTTGTTTTTTAAAAGATTTTGTTTATTTATTTATTTATTTAAAAGAGCTGAGAGAGAGCGTGTAAGCTGGGATGGGATGGGGGTGGGGCAGAGGGTGAGGGACAAGCAGATTCAGTAATGATCTTGGAGTCCAATGCAGGCCTCAAACTCATGACCTAGAAATCATGACCTGAACTGAAACTAAGAGTCAGATGCTTAACCAACTCTGCCACTCAGGCACCCCTCTTATTATTTTATTACGTCTTCTTATAAGCTTTTTCTTTATTCCTAGGCTTACTGGATGCCACTCCTCTATGTCTCTATAGCATCCTGTACCTACTGTTACAATAGATTTTATTATGTTGTCGCGTACTTCTGCACTTTCTATCTCTCCCACTAAAACAGCATCTCCTTAATAACAGAATTCTTTTTTGCTCTTCATCCCCTAATACATATCTCAGGGCCTAGCATATGGGACAAACTCAATAAATATTTGCTGAATAAATATGTTAACAAAGTTAATGGGACACCAGTAAATTCTCTGAGCAACAATACTGTAGGAGAACTTAAGACATTATTTAAATTTTAGTACCAGGGGGTGCCTGGCTGGCTCAGTCGTTAGAGCATGCCCCTCTAATCTCAGGGTTGTATGCTCAAGAGTGTGGAAGAGGGAGAGACAAGAGTGTGGAACCAGAGAAACAATAGCTTCATAACCACTACAAACAATGTTACATTTTGACACATTGTTATTTTTCCACATTAGCCCATATTTTATTGGCATTTTAATTTGATTTCATTAATTATAAGTTATTTCCTATAATACTGATAGTATATAGAATACCAATAAAGTTTATGTGAATTTTATTTTTGTCTTGGTTAAAAAGTTATCCAACTTTGAACTAAGCAATTCTAGAATTCTAACTTTTGACTAGGTAAGAGTTTTATAATACATTTATGATTCTTTTGCTCTAGTAAATAAAGCCAACTATTATCTTGTGGCCATTTTTTTTTTACCTCCTTTAAGGCAGAGGATAATATCTATAAGCCTGCTATGCCAGACATAGCCCATTAGTCACAGGAAAAACAGCAGCCTGTGGAATGGATCAGCCCAATTTCATCATGACCACTAAAAAACAACACAAAACAAATATCTTATTAGTGATGTGCCAAGAGCTTGATCATTTCGAGTGAAGGATGGCATGTTAATGAATACGTATAAAGGCAGTTCTCAAATGCACATATTTCAAATTAACAGCAATCAGTCAATTACACGCATGATATCGACTTGCTTCACATATTGCCCTTGAGTAGGCTGGAAACATCCAAATGAACCTAAGTCAGATTTATGATGGATTTGGAGGAGATTCTTAATTTAAGTCATAGCAAATACTTTATCTTCCTGATACATAGAACCAAGCAGCTTTAATCAAAATAACCATCTTTAAAATAGGCACAAATAATGGCTAAGCAGATATGGAGGGGAAACTAACAGCATCAACAACAAAAACCCTAAACTGAATAAATTGGGAAGTCTTGGAACAGGAAACCTTGGTCTTTGACCTGTTATTATTATAATGGATTTTCTAAAGTTAAGGTAGTATATTTTCTGAAGTCCATTATAAAATAGGATTCAAAAATGTATGGATTATTACTAGCATTGCTGGAATAAGTACAGACACAGGGAGGGACTCATACAACTCAACTGCAAAACAAACAAACAAACAAACAAACAAAAAAAGACAAAAAAAAAACCAAGAACAACTCAAAAAAGTGACAAAGGGCCTAATCAGGTAATTTTCAAAAACATACCAATGTCCAATAGATACATGAAAAGGTACTCCATATCACTAATCATCAGAGTAATGCAAATCAAAACCACAATGAGATATCACTTCATAGCCATTGAGAAGTCTATTATTTAAATTTTTTTTAAGATTTATTTATTTAGTTGATGGGGGAAGGGGCAGAAGGAGAAAGGGAGAGAGTCTCAAGCAGACTCCACTCTGAGTGTGGAGCCCAGTGGGAGATCCTACCACCCCAAGATCATAACCTGACCTGATACCAAGGGTCGGATGCTTAACTGACTGCACCACCCACATGCCCCAAGAAGTCTATTATTACAAAGATAAGAGATAAATGCTGGTGAGGACATTGAAAAAAGCAAACCCTTGTACACTGTTGTTGGGACTGCACACTGCCACAGCCATTATGGAAAACAATATGAAGGTTCCTCAGGAACTACCATATAACCAAGAAATCCCAACATCTATACAGTTTCCATCCCAAGTTTCCATCCTGAGTTCTCAGCCTTGATTGTGCCATTGAACTTGCCATGAATGAATTCAGACTGAAACATGTAGACCATGTTGTTGAGGTCAATCAAGTGACCATTGATGGCAATGATATCCACTTTGCCAGAGTTAAAAGTGGCCCTGGTGACCAGGCACCCAATACAGTCAAATCAATTTACTCCCACATTATCCATTGTGTCTTGGGGGCTATGGCTGGCACTACACCAGAAGATGCAGCTGTTGGTCCAAAGAGGAGGAACAGAGAACCTAAATAAATATGTTCTTAATACGATCATTTCAATAGAAAAGACCATTTTCAAACTATGTTTTATTTGGTAATAATGATAGTATTTTAAATATAGTCATGAGCTAATTATAAATATCCTTTTAAATTCTTCAAAATTTTTGATAAAAGATAAAAACAATACTCCAGGGATCATTACGTTTACCACATATCTGCTTTGGGAATGAGGTCAGGCATAATTAATTAAATAAATGGTGACTTTAACTGATATAGTCAAGTAAATTTTAACAGTTGTGGTTTCACAGGGATGCACTGTGTAAATTTTGTTTTGTAAATCTATTTGGCAAATTAGACATTTAAATTCATCCACCATTACTTAAAATCTTTGAGATGTTTTGATTATGAAAAACAAAATGGTGAACATTCAGAATATGAAATATCCAGCTGAGCAAGGAAGTTGTATCTCCTCAGGTGGCATATAATTTTTTATTGGGGACTTTTTTTTTCAGCTGGGGTTATGTATATCTATCAGTAGGAGAAAGTGAGATTCCTTGATTCTTAGATTTTTACTTCTAATGATACTACAGTGGTATCTTTTTAATAGTATTATTTTGTCAAAATTAGCATTTTAATATTAAATAAATATTAATTATCTTTTCTGATAGAGTTCCCACATTTTGTGAGGATTGTGAATTTGGACGTGACCTCACCTCATGATATAGCTCTGTGATTTTGAATCCTCATCTCAATTCTCCCCTACAAGCATTGGGTCTGGGTAGACAGGAAGCCTCCTGGTAGCTTCTGTAGGTTGAAATTTGGAGATTTTCCAATCATCTTTTCATTTATTGGACAGTTTTTCAATGAGCTGTATTTTGTATAGAAACTCAATGACAGTATGTCACCTCTAATTTGATCCAAAGCTCTGCCTTTTGTCCCCATATACATTAAAGACCTGGCCCCAACCACTAGATTTGCATTTGGAATCCTTTACTTGTGATTCCTGATAGATGGCAATTTTTCTGCCTTGATGTTCCCTTGGTTTTGGTACTCAGTGGTTTAATTATTTTTTCTTGTGTTTGTTTTTTGAAATTTTGGTTACATATTTATTTTATCTGACATGTATATTTGGTATTGTGAGTGGTAACAGTTGAAAATGTGCCTTCTTACCAGCTTAGTCCACTGCACTGAGGAAAGACAGTATACATTGAAGGTACATATAGAGCAGAGGCTGTTGCTGTTAATGAAATGAAAGCTCCCAAAGAGATGAGAAAGCTCTACTCATTCCAAAGGCCCAGAACAACCAGTACTATTCTTGCTAAAATTTGAACACATGCTACTGAATATTTTGCCACTCTAAAGGAAGGAAAAACAAAAGTAACCTAAACACACCTGTACTAACTTGCTATTAAAAAAAAAAAAAAAAGCTTCTGTAGTTCCACTTAAAAGCCATTTAATTCAGTGCACACAGTATTTTGGATGTCAAAAAAAAAAAAATCTATCAAGTGCTATGCTACAGTTTAGAATATGCAAAAATACAACATATGTACATCTCATGAACTTTAAGCCATATCAAGGAAATAGATCCAAACACACAAGCTATACTACTAGCCCTGATATGAAAGAAACTGAGCCACAAAGCTGAAACTATCAAGCTGATTGGGTAGTGGTCAAAACTTCTTTGAGAATAGGCTTTGTCAACTCTCTATGTAATGAAATGTCTAAGCTTTATAGTGACCCTCTGATTTTTGTGTCTCCTTAGCTCTCTTTTTTACAGATCACAGGAAATTAAGAAAATAAAAGTGAAGTTTATCCAGTGTAATTCCTTAGAAATTACTGCATTTGGAAAATTGACTGGTTGGGAACACCGACACATAAGCAGAATAGTTAACATTTTGCTAAGTGTTCACCCTACAGGCAGTTCCCTAAAAATCATAGTTTTGAATTACTAGTGCCTTTTAAGTTAGCAATCTATTTCCTGTGCCATGTTATAGGGCACATGTAATTGTGTCTTCACTATTCACAGATTAAAAATATATCTTTCCAATCACCCTATCATAAATATGATTACCAGATTATTTAACCAGAGAAAGTTTCACTTAGTTTAAATAGATAAAAGGACCCTAGAAATACCATGGAGGTACACATTAACTTTTGGTTGCCGTTGTTTTTTAGTTTTTATTTTAATTCCAGCTAGTTAACAGAGTGTTATTAATATAACACTGGTGTGCCATCCAGTGATTTAACACTAGTGATTTAACACTTTCATACATACAGATTAACTTTCTCTTAACATGTGAGGATGCTAAAAGCAAAAAAGAATTTAAAATATGAAATGGAAAGATTATCTACTTAATATTAATAGAAATAAAAATAGAAAAATTTCTAATCCTAATAAAACTTCAACCTTATTTGAACCCAACTTTTGAAATATAAAGCAGACCATGTATATATTAAGTTGCACTGAATTTGGCTAATAGCCATGAAATTGTCTAGTACTACCCTAACACAATTGGAAGGTACTTAGAACTCTGACACAATGAATAAAACATTGTGCTTGGGTTCAAAGAAAGTACATGCTTATTTAAGTTACTGCTGTAGAAGACCTTAGTTTTGTTTTATTTTCCTTTTTAACTGAAGTTAAATATTTTCATTAGATGAGCAGTTCCCAGAGAAGGAAAAGGATAAATTAATGGTGATTGGTTGTCATCTTCTTTTTTATAACCCCTTAGCTGTGAGTCGATGGACTAAGTTGTGTTGATTTAATTAGTACAAAGGGGGTATAGTATTTGTAATGTTGACAAGCTTTCCCATAAAGGAATATATTATAATTACCTGACAAATAAAATACTGTGAATACTAAATGTTTCCCTTTATTTGTTGGGAGAAGCAGTCATAATAATAATCTAAAAAGAAAATTCATCTGTGAGTCAGAAAACCTGGATTCCAGAGCTAAGACTAATACATAACCTCACTGAACACTGATGTTTTCTTTTATCTAAAATATGGTGAGTTCAATGATATGATCTTTAAAATATGATCTTTAAATATTGATGTTTATTGCTTTTACAAACGCACCATAGTATTGTTTTGGGAACAGAGACAATAGATTACCCTGATCTTGATTTTTTTTTTCTCTTTTTATTCCCTTTTATAGCTAAGGATGCATTTAAGACAGTCTATTGGAGGAAAGAAATCAGTGAAACATGGAAATCATGAAACAAAACATGGTAATAAGTACTCTACCCTTGACTGAATATCCTACTATCAACAATTGGGTTTTTATTCAGAAATCATTTAATGTAATATTTTATTCTTCCTTAGAAACTCTCTATCCTAGATTTAATATCTCCAGGGGAAAAAAGCAAAATTAACAAAAGCTTTTATCTGTTTGTCAGTAAGTGCAAAGGAACTGATTAAATGATGTATATAGTAGATACAGAACTCCAGCAAACTCTCCCAGTAGAAACCCCTGTTGGTCATATAAATATGTGAGAAAGTCCTTCCCCCTTTTTGCCACTATCAATATTTACCCAACATTTCAAACCATGCCTTCCTTAACCTCTCCATGACTAAAATGAGAGAACATGACTAATTTGTACAGGGAGATTTGAGAAATTATCTAGTCTAACTTTCTAATTTAATGGCAGAATAGAAAGTCTTGGGTTGTAAGTCAAAAGAACTTGTCATTGATTCTGTGTCATGGCTCTACCTATTGTCAGCTCAGCAACATTGGTCATCTACTCCTTCCAAATATATTTCCTCTTCTGTGTAATGGAATCAATAACTCGCTTCCTACCTGTTTGGGCATTTCTCCCAATCAAAGTGAATAAGAAATATAAAAGGACTCTTATTAGCCCACTTTTATGTTTATCTTCCTTTAAATTCTATAGTCCAAGTTCTCAACCATTATGAGGGCCAGAATTTGGGAAGAAGTTTTAGGGGTAAAGTAACAGAAAGTGAAAATGTACATAGACATGCAGGCTGTCTTTCCTTTATATCAGCTTGATGTGAGCCACCATTAGTGGTGGGATTTGTTATACTTGTGACTGACAACCAATGACTGTGTCAGTCAGAAAGAAGCTAGAACTTCTTAGAACATTGATTTTCATATCTTTAGGCCCCTGCAGATGATTTACAAATTGATTTCAACCACAATTCCTTATTTAGTTCTTACACTACAATGATACAATTCCATAGACTTTCATTTTATGAAAGATTAAGGCTACTTCCTAGTAAACAGTGAGCATAAATTTTAGTAAGAAAAACTAAAATTGGTGCATTGTTAGAATTTCCAAAGTTTCTAATTCTGTAGAAATTCCACTTGCCAAGTAGCATTATGCAATATTGTAAGCTATGCTTTGAAACCCCAAGTTTTCAAGAAAAAACTTTTAAGTATGTCATTAGTGTAGTCTTGAATAAGATAGGATTTTCAGCTGCTGCTCATTTCTTTCTGTATCTCTATGTATAAGCAGCCTGAGTTCACTGTTCATTTTAAAATATTTTGTCAAAAAAAGCAAATATATTTATGGTAGTAAAAATACAGAGTTTAAAGTTGAAATAAAATACCATTTTTGTGCATGGGTCATGCACATGGGCAGCAGTATACAATTCTAAGTGAAAAATTAGCTTAATATATAATGACATACTAGAATCATGCACCATTACCAAAAGGGTATTCGCACATTAGGAAATGTAATGATATGATTAGTGGTATTAGATATCCAAATTTCTCCACTACTCTTTATGACAGTGAGATGTGGAAGATATTTTTTTTTAAGATTTTATTTATTTACCTGACAGAGAGAGACACGGAGAGAGAGGAAACACAAGCAGAGAGAGTGAGAGAGAGAGAAGCAGGCTCCCCATAGAGCAGGGAGCCCAGTGCTGGGCTTGATCCCAGTACCCTGGGAACATGACCTCAGCCAAAGGGGCAGACGCTTAAGGACTGAGCCACCCAGGTGCCCCAAGTTGTGGAAATTTTACAGTAAGTGCATTAGGAGAAATTTCAGCATGTGAAGGGCTCTCATATGATAGTCCTATCCGTTGGGTCAACTGAATCTGTACCTGGAGGCAAACTCACTTTTAGCTAAAAGGAAGAAACCTAGCCGGTCAGCTGATGCCCTATTTGGAGAATATGCTGATTGGCGAAAATAACTATCACTCCTCAGTAGCCAAACAGATTTCTTTATTTCCAGGAGCTTACATTCTAACAGGATATGGAAAACAGACACCAAAAATAAGAAGAAAAATGTGTTATATGTTAGAAGATAGATAATAAGAAAAACAGATTAGAAGAGAACAGTGTCCTGCAGGTGGAAATGGAAGGAGAATGAATCATTGCATTGTGAGGCCATGACAGGCTTCCTAGAAAAGATGACAAAGAAGGATTTCAGGAGCAGGGGGCAGGGGGACAGCCTAGGGAATATGTGGGAGATTAGTGTTCTAGTTAAAGGAAACAGAGCAAAGGGGAACATTCTTCCTGGGTTTAAGAGAAATTAAGAATTCAGTGTGACTGATGTGGAGTGTGAGAATGCGAGGTAGAGGGAAAATGGTCACAGAAGAGTCAATATAAATTGAACTTTTATGACTTATTTGGGGTAAAATGTTGAGCTATCACAGGGCATGAAGTAGACATTATCTGGCTTACATTTCAAACAGATCATTCTGGTCCCTATACTGAATTTAGATTGTAGTAGAAAGGCTAGGGGCTGAAAGAAATAAATCAATTATGAAATAATATGCAGTACTGCAGGTGAAATATGAGTGTGGCCCAAACTAGAGTAGTATTAATGGATGCAATGAAAAATGGTTGGATTGTATATATTTTTTCAAGATAGAGCTGGCATGACTTCCTCATAGACTGTGTCATGTAAGAGAAAGACACAAAGTGACATTAAAATGTTTATTTTTAAAAATCATTATTCTCATCATTTGCCATTAACTGGGATGCAAAAATCAGCAAGTGGCCCAGATTTGTCAGGGAAAATCGGGAGTTCATTTTTCGAGATTTTTAGTTTTTAAAGGTTTATTAGACACTCAAAGTAGAGATATTCAGTAACTTGTGGAGTATATAAATACACTGGCATTTGGACAAAGCCAGTTCTACAATTTGAGGTTGTCAGCTTCTCCATGGTATTTTAAAGACCTGGGATTCAGTGAGATCACTCAGAGAACAAGGCAAGGGCCCAGAACAGAGCCCTGCAGCACTCCAGCACTGAGGGTTTACCAGGTCAGGAGGGTTCCCAGGGTAGGTGACAGGGCATCAGAGAGAGAAAGGCAGAGACTGATTTCTAGAACCTGGCACATGTTTTGCTAAAATAGCAGCAGTTTATTGTCATAGATCTATTTAACTACTGCCTGTTGGCCTCTTTGAAGGATATTTATAGATTCTGGTGTTCATTCCTTTTCACGTATCTTCAGCAGTGAATGTGACAGAGGGGCAGAAATAGGGAACCAGGCCGGTCAGAGCACTAAGAATCAAAACACTTACTTCCTTTATCATTGGTGCAAGTCGGATGGAAGCAAAGGAAGTGGTGGAAAGAGCAAGGACGCAGATGCCTAGAAGAGTTCTAATACCTAAAAAGCTGAAGAACAACTGGTTTTTAGGTCTATCAGCAAGAATAAACATCCAGTAATTTGGATTCTCTAATAATTTTAGGCATATTATAAGTAAGAGAAGCAAAGTAAGGAAATGTGAACTTGTTGATTTTCATAGAAAAATCATTGTATTTGTCACACATTCATTGTCAACATGAAAAGTAAAAACACTTTTCCCAATTTAGTATGAACACTCTTCATGAGGCATTTATGGAGTCCTTGAAATGTTGAGATAACATTTAATAAAAATCTAATTCATCTTGTCTAATGCCATTCAATAAAATTATTATTTGCTAAGGCCATCATTAATTACTTTACCGGCAGAAATAATTATTTTTAGAAATTCTCCTTTTGGCGGCTCAGCAAAAAAGAAAGCAAAAATTGCCTCTGCAGGATAAGCCACTGAAGGTTTCTTTGAAGTAGGCATTTAAAGGTGACTTATGATCTGTTGATAAGACATATTTCTCTAGGGGGCTCCAGGGTGGCTCAGTGGGATAAAGCCTCTGCCTTCAGCTCAGGTCATGATCTCAGGGTCCTGGGATGGAGCCCCGCATCGGGCTCTCTGCTCAGTGGGGAGCCTGCTTCCTCCTCTCTCCGCCTGCCTCTCTGCCTACTTGTGATCTCTGTCTGTCAAATAAATAAATAAAATCTTAAAACAAAAGACATATTTCTCTGGAAAAAGAGCATATGGCACTTTCCCTCACCCTTTGCTTACTTTACAATTCATTCTTAGGAAAATTAGAGGCTCAACAACAGCATAATTCCATGCTTGATGCCTTTTCTTTCTTCTATCCTTTCTCCCTCCTTTCTTCCTTCCTTCCTTCTTTCCTTTTCCTTCCTTCCTTTCCTTCCATTCTTCCTTTCTTTTTTTTCCTTCCTTCCTTCTTTCCTCTCTTTCTTTCATTTCTTTTCCTTTCTTCCCTTCCTTCTTAGAACTACATAAAACATGACACTATGATGGGATTTCACCTTTCCCTTACTGAGCAAAGGTGTCCCTCATTATACAGATCTGCAATGAAAACATTGAGATAACAAATTGAAAGGATCCAGGACTCTAAAAAAGAAAATAGACACATAAATTAAAATGTTTTAGAATATCTTTAGAATATGAAAGTCCCAAATTCTTATGGGGGGCTGAGTTTCAATTTATAGCTAACTTTCTTTTCTTTTTATCACCAGTACTTGACTTACATAGCACATACTTGCAAATGGAAGTTATGAAGACAATGCTGTATGCATCCCAATATGAACTATTGATCAACCTGCTTTCGTAACCTGGCTTACATAGCTTTAGAGGTACATAGAATTTAAAAAAAAAAAAAATACTGGCACTCACATTCTCTGAGGCATGTGAGAAGTCTATATAATTTTCAGAGTGTCATGTTTCCATTTCAATGAAATTAGAAAATAATTCCCTTAATTCTCATCTTAGATCACATTACAATAAATACTTCCAAGTGAGTTCAGTGTTCACAGTCTCTGTGACACCAAACTTATAAAATAATGAGTGAATAAAACAATAAAATTGTATAAAATAATGAGTGAATAGGACACTAATAAGGAAAGGTACTTAACACATATGTTCACAACAAAGAAAAGCCACAGTTTAAATAGAAAAAAGGAGTGGGAGAATCAATCCATCTCCTGGACCAAAACAGTATATACATTATCCGTGCATCAAAGTCAAAGAAGTTATGATGAAGTAGTCAGCAGAATACATTTTGAGCAGCAATGTTATTTTAGAAGAAGACATCACCCATAGCATTAAATTGTTATTCTAAAGTTTAATTTTGTTGAATTTGTAGATTAAAACATTAATTTATGGGTTTTCAAGACTCACAGAAATTATTAATATAATATTTTTATACTCTTTAGAAAACATTACAATAATTTGTTAAAAGATGACAGAGTAAAACTGGATTCCCAAAGTCCTAAAAATAAATCCAGTAAAATCCATACACAAATACAGATACACAAATAATTAGGATACACAAAACAAAATTCACCAACAGCAGCCAAACAAGGAACGAATTCAAACTCATTCTATAAACTCTAAAAACACGAAAGCCAAAGAAAATACCGTACTATTCTGAAAGGCCTTGATGGAGTATTTTTTTTTTCTTTTTTTAAAAGATTTTATTTATTCATTTGACAGAGATCACAAGTAGCAGAGAGGCAGGTAGAGAGAGAGGAAGGGAAACAGGCAGTCTCCCTGCTGAGCAGAGAGCCTGATGCGGGGCTCCATCCCATGACCCTGACATCATGACCTGAGCCGAAGGCAGCGGCTTAACCCACTGAGTCACCCAGGCACCTCTTGATGGAGTATTTAACCCTGTTATCCAAATCCCAAATATTAAAGGGGAACTTAGTGCATTTTTAAAAAATCCAATAAATTATTACTGATGTGTGGCAGTTTAGGGAGAATAAATATGTAGATAAGCAGTAGGAAGATTGAGGGAGAGAAAGAGACAGAGACAGAGGGAATGAATACTGAAGTCTTTTAATATAAAATAGAATCTGAAGATCCAAGCAGAGGTGGGGAAAAACCACTAGGTTTTGCAAATTCAATACATCCATGGTAAAATTAGAAGTGATGTGGTACTTGAATGTGTTGCTCTACCCCTTAGAAATAGGGCACCATCAACCACTAATGAACTGAAACCCTAATATAGTTTTCTTTGTTGTTTGTTTGCTTTGGTTTGATCTGGGTTTTTTGTTTGTTTGTTTGTTTATTTGTTTTTTGCTTTAGAGAGGTATAGAGGAAGAGAGAGCTCACACACATGCACATATGTGCAAGGGGGGAGAGAATCCTTAGCAGGCTCTCCACCCAGAACCCAACCTGAGTCAGGCTCAATCTCACCATGCTGAGATCAGGACCTGAGCCAAAACTAAGAGTCAGATGCTTAACTGACTGAGCCACCCAGGCATCCTCCCATACAGTTTTTTTTTTAAAAATCTAGCTAGCAAATATTCCAAGATCTCTAACATAAATTATTCCAAGTCCTAGTTGTATTCATAATTGCATGACAACTATGAAAATATATTACGAAAGAAAAGGAAGAGAGGAAGAAAGGAAGGAAGGAAGGAACAATCAAGCAGGCAAAAGACAAAGAAATAAAAAATCACATTTTTTTGTAAACTCAAGTAAGGAAGAAAAAAAAACAAGTTTCTCCCACCTTAGAAGAATTTAGCAAAGGCTTAGTTCTGTAGAAAAAGAATTGAGAGATACATTAATAAATGAGATTTTTGAGCTATGGAAACAAATTGAGCAAATCAACACCATTAACTGAACAAATAAATTAATTAAGGAAAAAACAGGATCAGAATCTGAGAATGAAACTCAACTGCCACAGAAGAGAGTCATGAGATTATTATTTTGAATGCAAAAGGAAAAAAAAAAGATAAAGTTACTGATATTGAAGCAGTAGGAAGATGGAAAGGACAGAAAAAAAATGTATCAAATCATAAGTATAAGTGTTATTCTTGCAGTCAAATATTCCACAAATTGAATATAAAAGTACACCTCCAGGTATAGTAGGAAAAGTCTTGCTATGGAATAAAGAATTGATCTTGAAAATGTAAAAGGTCACATCATGTTCTATAAAAATTGATACAAAGTAGCATACATTGAGACATGTTCTAGTTTAGTTATTGAATTTCAAAATGTCTAAACAAACTTTCAAGCACACAGGCAAAGAAACAAGTGGCTGAAAGAGGAAAAATCAAGTCTGCCTCAGACTTTCCAGTGTGAATTAATATCAGAAGAAAATGAAGCAATATCTACAAAATCTCAAGAAAATATTTAAAGAAAGACCAATTTATAAATCAAGTTCAAAGGTCATTTATATGTATAAAGGCAGTAGACATTTATTACCAGACACAGGGAAAACCCCTAAGTCCCTCCTGAAAACCTACTTTCTGTCTCAGTCCAGCAAGCCAGGAGAAGAGTAAAAATATAAAAATCAGGAATAGAGTTTGCAGTTGGAAAAATTAATAGTAAGTATTGAACTTTTACCAGGTAGAAAACTGGGCTAAACAACTGAGAGCTTTATGCCTACAGAAAAGAATGCAAGTGTTATGGACTTTGACAAATAAAAAAAAATAAAAATAAACCATTTTAAAACAGAAAGGTAGAAAGAAATAAAAATCTGAGCACTGATTTCTCATCCTTTCTAATAAAGAAGGATTTTGAGAACATAAGATTGAAATTTAGAGAGGAAGGAAAAATAATGGCTTCAGCTTTATATTGTCCATTACAATCTTTCCATCTCAACTTAAAAGGAATATTTTAGGTTTTAGAGTTTGTTTGTTTTTTTAAATAAGGAGGCATTTATCTTCAAAGAAGCTTCAGTTGTTTTTACTCCTTTTTATCATAAAAATTCAAGAAATACTGAAAGTAATATTTTTTAAAGATTTTATTTATTTATTTGACAGAGATCACAAGTAGGCAGAGAGGCAGGCAGAGAGAGAGGAGGAAGCAGGCTCCCTGCTGAGCAGAGAGCCTGATGTGGAGCTCAATCCCAGAACCCTGAGATCATGACCTGAGCCGAAGGCAGAGGCCTAACCCACTGAGCCACCCAGATGCCCCACTGAAAGTAGTATTTTTAATAAAATACATATATATGACCTCATTTAAAAAAAATAAATTTTATTGGTCTATACATTATTTTTCACTATAGAAGCATAAAAGGAAGCTAGAATGATGCTGTCTTATTTTCTCTCTTGATGACATTCTAGTGGAATTTTAAAAAATTATTCTTTTGCACTTTGAATTGCTTGACTTAAAAAAATAGCCTGTGTGATTTCATATATATCCTATAACATCATTACCCATAACGAAAAGAGGTTTATGTAATACTTATCTTTGTGTAACATGGATTTAGTCTATTCCTCTGGATGGTTAAACTGGTAGACATTGGTCTGGATAATAAGAGACACAGGACTTTTTTCACAAAATTTTAGGCTTAGAAATTATGGGGTTTGCTATCCTACTTTAGTCTTACCTGGGAAAATGCCTAGTAAAGGGCTTTTTTCAGATTTTTAATATAGGGCAAAAGCAGTCAATCCCTGTGTTTGGAAGCCAAGGCCAGAAACCTTTTGACACTGTCAAGATGTACAGTCCTCGCATCTTATTTCCTAAAATTCTTCTATATTTATTAAAAATCCACATAGTGGATCAATAGCAAAGGAAATCTTGGTATATCTCCTGGCTTTATCTTGCTAGTACCAGTACAGAAAGGAGTTACTAATAACCTGATAGAAATCAATTGGAAAAGGAAGGAAAGCAATATTCACCTTTAAAAATATATATGTATATGGTAAAATAATGATTTTGAGATTGAAAACCTGCAAAGCAGGAAAAATATTCAAATCCCCTTCATCCTAATGGAAAAATTCACTGACTGACAGTGAGATGTTGTATCTTGTCAGCAACAGCAGTGACCTTTAGACTTGAGGCTGACATCAATATACCACAACAAGCTATCTCTTAGAAGGCAAACACAGACCCATGTGAATTTCAAGAATCTTCAATGAAAATTGCACAAAGTCATTTACTCTATGTTCCTTATATTTTGGAATGCCTAGAAATTACACTTCTAATACTTCAAACAACTGGTCTCTAATCTTTAAACACATTTATTTAATTTTTACTTTGTGTTTAGGGTGGAGGGGTGATTTCTAGAGTGATATGAGGACACTTGCATTCCTAGAGCTTTACTGAACCTTTTTTAAATGCCTGTGTTATTGTTTCTATTTAAAGTAGCATCTTCCAAAATAAATGGATGAAAAAGGATAGCAGAATTCCTCCTTGTGTGACACTGGCATATTTGAAATTCAATTCCCACCTTTCATTCCTTAAAAATATAAATGAATGTATCAGTTAAAATAATAGTTTAATTTTAGAACCCCTATGATATTCTCTTGCCTTGAAGAATTATTTCTCCTTCCCTTCTACCCTCCCTCCCTTTCTTCTCTATTTATAATTTGTTCTGCAGACACTTACTGAACACTGTGCCCAGACCTTGTACTCAGCATTGGGAGTACAAAGAGAACAGACACGGTCTATATACCCTTGATGGTCTCAAACCCAGTTCTGGTTAAGTATTGGTAAGTCAAAGATTATAAGGCTTGGAAGTCTGTGACTGTGTTGTTGAAGTAAAGCAACATCTTTTACAAATGATTGAAAAGAAGTGTTGACATTATATACATATATACATGCACATATATTTTTTCAGATTTTAGTTTAAACACCTTTAGCTAATATAAATTATTCTCATTTTGAGCACCTGCAATGTGTCATGAACATATTGTATTCATTCTCTCCTCCAAGCTTTCAACCTTCTTCCTATTCTCCAGAATGTACCTTCATTTCCTTCAAAGTGCTTCTCAATCATGAAAACTTCTTTAAATTCAGGTAGTCTCATTAATTTTTTCATTTACAAACAGATCTTGTATAGATGGTTGACACAGTTTAGTAGTTAACCTACACTGCATTCCTCACATGTTAGTCTGATGTTCTCCTTACTGGAAGGTAGTTAGCTGGAGAGATCTTTGGGTTCTTACAATACCGAAGAGAGTGGGACCACATAGGAGGAGCATGAGAACTACTTTTTATTGGGCTATGTTCCTCCCTAACTATATTCATTAAGAGGTGTTGAATGTAGAATTTTCGCATCAGAAAGAAAAACAAGATATTCAGTTAAATTTGAATTTTAGATAAAGATGAATTTTTTTGTATATAAGCATGTCCCAAATATTGCATGAGACATACTTACACTTAAAGAAATTATTTCTGTTTATCTGAAATTCAAATTCAGCTGTGCATCCTGCATTTTATCTGGCAACCCTTACTGGAAGGGAACATTTTTAAAAATTGAGTTAGCTGCTTCTGTCAGTACTAGAAGCACACTGCGTATATATATAATCATAATATCCAAAAGAACAAATACAAAGAATCATTTTTATTTATTGGAGGGAGGGACTTTTTTCCATTTTTAGCGCATATATATATATGTTTGTGTGAATGTGTTCACATACACATGCACTCATGTGTATATGTTCACACACACATATGTATGTCTGCACATAGGAAGGGCACCTAGCACTATTTTCAGGTTCTACAGCACAATCATAGAATGATAATAGGATGAAACACCTGATTCATAAAGGCATATGAAAGCCACTCAGATATAATCAGATGCTGGAAGATTATTCCTGGAAGTTTAAGATCCATTATTGTAGAAAAAAATATATAATACTGTTCATAAGCTACATTTCATTTGAAAAGATACCTATTTCAAATTTATTTCAGTATACTTTCTTTTTTTTAATTATGATTTGCCTATTTTGCCAAATCAGGACTAAAGATGTGGGCAACTTTTTTTTTTTTTTTTTTTTATTGCATTTGGACTTAGTCAAAAGTATTGGACTCAGGGAAATGTTTTCTGCCAAGTTCCTCTAGGTTCATGCCAAGTAATTTTCAATTGGTTTACAAGCCCATGTGTATTTTAAATAAAATGAATACATACATTTTAGATTCTTTTACCCTTAACTCACCCAGATGGCTCAGAAGACACTGAATAAACCTTTGATTCAAGCTATAAGAAATAGATTGCTTGAAGGTTTGGAAGTCAAGAAGCAAGGCACCTCATTTGCAAAGAATAAGTGGACCCAAATGTTGCAACTCCATGTATATGATGATACTGAGAGTTCTACTTTCAAGATTTAGTGCTTGGTTAAATGTTCAAACTCAATAATACTATACTTTACATTTAATATCTACATGTCTTGGATCATACTAACTTCATTAACCTGATATATATTGCCTACTACTAGCCTCAAGCCCTTACCACCAAGACATGAAGGATATTGAAAATGGTATTATATTCCTGTTTAATACTATTTTTGTATGTGAATTAGCTTCTACAATACATTGGAAGCCAGTGATGCAGATGTAACTATAAAACAGAAATAACTACTTAGCCCTACTGTGCACATCTGAGTTGGGTTTTTCACAGAGCTTTTCGTATCTAGAATATGACTTACAATATGTAATAATAAAACATTTTGACTTTATTAATTATATTCTAGATATAAAACTTTTTAAAAACTCAGGTGTGCTTAAACTCATCCTTAGCCAAGACAACCTGTCTTTTCCTAGGGTTAGACTAGATATTTGGGGAATGAAGGAGCTTCCATAGTGCCAAGGTTTTGTGGGAGGGGCTAATACTCTTCTGCATCTGGGGAAATGTCTACTATCTACTGTTGGTCTTCAGTCCACACAGGTATTTCTTTTCCTTTTTTTTTTTTTTTAAGTTTTATTTATTTTACAAAGACAGAGAGAAAGGGGGAGAGAGAATGTAAAAGTGGAAGGAGGAAGACAAGTGGAGAGGGAGAGAGAGAGAATTCTCAGGCAGACTCCCCACTAAGCATGAAGCCTGATGTGGGGCTTATCTCAGAAACCTGAGATTACCACCTGAGCAGAAACAAGAGTCACTCAATTGACTGAGCCACCCAGGCGCCCCTGAGATATTTCTTGTTTCTGTCCTCATGCCTCTTTAGTCCTAGTGGAGTTCTATGTTATGTCTACCACACTGCTAATTTTTCCCCTTTTACTTTCTTTCTTGTTTCTCCCTAGACTGGGGAAGGTGTATGGATGTGTGAGTGTGTGTTTTTCCCATTAATGATAATCTTTGTCAGAAGGTACAATCTAGTGCTCTCTTGATGTGTTGTGAAATGCTTTGTCTATGCTAGCAGATTTCTCTTCCTCTAAAGTCCAGGGTTTTTATAAATCAAAGCCAGGAAAAGTACAGACCTACTGGCCTAAACATTTGAATTAGTTTGAGGATTGCACGTAGAGAAAAGAAGTATTACTCTGTTTTTTAAAAAACTTTGTTTATTTATTTGAGAGGGTACATGCATGAGTGGGGGTAGGAGCAGAGAGAAAGGAAAAGGCAGACTCCACACTGAGTACAGAGCCAACCAGGGGCTCGATCCTAGGACCCCAGGATCATGACTTGAGCCAAAGGTATATTCTTAACCAACTAAACCCCTCTGAAACCCCAAGAACTATTGTTCTAAGAAAAAAAAAAAAATCTCAGTAACTTTGCCATTTGTAGAAGGAATTTATTCCCATTATTTAGTAATCTATACAACCTATGTAGAGGACACTTTAGCAGTAAAACAGTACTGCAACCATGGTTTTAAAACCTATAAACCACAGGTCATGGAAGAAAAGATTTGAATCACTGTTACTCCAAAAGTGTAAAATAATAATAATAATAATAATAATAATAATAAAAAGGCATTACCATAAAATAGAGATGCTTTTAAATTTGGCTAAGACCCAAGGTATGTTGTGGTGTGAGAGGCTGAACTCATGGTGGTGAGTGGGGAGAGCTGAGCTAGTCATGCTCAAATTTACTCCCTAGGAAGACTTCTAATTTGAGAAGGAAAATAAGTTACCCTAATGCCTGTTAGACACACTGGAAATAATAAACTGGAGAGTAAAATAGAAGTTGTGACACATTCAAGATTAAGAAAAATAGGAAAGTACCTGTTCAAAATATATTACGTGGATTTAATGGGCTAAATGACTTGGGCTTCTTTCAGTTAATAGGGATTTAGGACTATTTGTTTTTAGATTCCAGTTGTACCCATAGGTGCAAACTCAAGTACCTTCAGAATCCAGGCAGGTGATTCAAGTGTACATAGGGCTGAATTTTAATCTCACTGGATTAATCAGAACCAGAAATGTACTTTTTTTTTCCTATGAAAAGATTCACCATCCAGGATGAACATAGAACAACTGTAGGCAAACATGGGTAACTTTCAGGTCACTGCCAAAGCAACCATACATCTTGAAAATGATTTGGAAAGGGGTACCTGGGTGGCTCAGTCGATAAGTGTCTGCCTTCTGCTCAGGTCATGATCCTAGAGTCCCGGGATCCAGCCCCACCATCAGGCTCCCTGCTCAGTGGGGAGCTTCCTTCTCCCTTTCCCACTCCCCGTGCTTGTGTTCGCTCTCTCACTATCTCTCTCTTTGTCAAATAATAAAATAATTTTTTTAAAAGGAAAATGATTTAGAAGAATTGGCAAGTAATTATGAAGTAAATGGTTACTTGTAAATTATAAAATTGAGGGATGAAATGTTAAGAAGGAAATTCCAAAAGTATTAATTTCATTATTATTCAGAAAACTTGTGCCTTATCTCCCTTTGAGAGTCTGCATCTCTTTCCTTACAGTACTCCTTTTATCTCTTCAAAATAGGATAGTAGTGGTAGCCTTGCTGTGAAGCAGGAGGAATCAATAATTTAAAAAATGTGATGCTTACTTTATGAAACTGGGGATGCTGTTAAGTTGGAAAGCTGACTTGAGTAGGTAAAGAACTGTGTTTAAAAATATTTTAATAGGGGCGCCAGGGTAGCTCTTGGGTTAAACCTCTGGCTTCGGCTCAGGTCATGATCTCAGGGTCCTGGGATTGAGCCCCGCATCGGGCTCTCTGCTCAGCAGAGAGCCTGCTTCCCCCCTCTCTCTGCCTGCCCCTATGCCTACTTGTGATCTCTCTCTCTCATTCTGTCAAATAAATAAACAAAATCTTCAAAAAATATATTTTAATAGATGGTGAGCACTGTGGACATACTCGGTTTTCTGACAAATTTGGAAATATGGGTTTCCACAGTCCTCCTCCTCCCATAGTTGTTTCCACCATACAGTAGAAATATCACTGTACTATATTGTCTTTCTACCAAATATATTTTCAACTATTTTATTTTGCTGGTCTTTTCCACATATCTGTGAAGGAGATATTTGTCTCATCTTACATGTGTAGAAGAGTGATATTTAGGAAGTGTAGTTCTTACTAGAAATCAATGAGTCAGGCCAGACTCGACAGAAAATGGTTTCCTGGCTCCTGTTGGGAAGTTTCCTTATCTGTTCTAGTCTGAGTTTTGCAAGAAAGCAAGAGCTCTTCATTTAGCTTGATATAATTATTCTGAGTTCTTTCACCCATAGACTAAATGGATCTGTAGTTTACATGCTCTTTTACTTACAGTTTATGGTTTTAATTACAGCTTTCCTCACTTCCTTTGACTTTTAACCACTTGTCATTCCTTTGCACGATTGTTTCTTTCCCATTGGTCATGATGGCAATGTCGCAGATATTTAACTTCAGGCCTGTGCTTTTGCTCCTTTTATGCTAATAATAAATCCCACACTTCTAACATGATACTTAGGGTAAAATTCAGTGGAGTTAATTATATTCCCTTGCATAATGTAATTCTGAACTCCCTGTGATGAAAATAGCATTAGAATTTTCTATAATTTTATGTTTGCTCTTTCATTACTTCTGAGATTTAAACAGATTTAGTTTAGGTGACCTAAAGTTCAAGGTTTTCCTAAGTGAACTGAATGAATTATCTCTGCTTTCCACTTAGCAATGATGTTTATAAACTGACAATGAAATGGGATGACAGTCTCCTAAGGGTAGGGAACCAGGCAAGATGCTTGTCAGCACTGTTACACATTCGTTGGTTTGTTTTGTATTTTTTCACCAGCTCTTTGTTCATGAAAGTCAAATCACAAAATAATCCTAAAGGATCTTAAGGCCAACCAAGATTGTATTAGCTGTTCTCACATTTCAACTTTTTGATGAGAATACATAAAAAGAAGGAAATACAATTATTTCTTAAGCAAAAATAGCTTTTTTCTTTATATACTACCTGTGCATTCATGTGGAATCATAAATATTGATTTTTGCGAACAGTGATAGAACTTTCTTCTAGGCTTCTCCATCGTTCCATGGTGTAACAGAACAAAGACATCAGAATCAGCTATAGATTTGCATAGCAGATATTCCCCAAACTATCTAAACCCTCTTAGCTTCATGTGAGAAACTGGGACATCAACATCTATCTTACAAGTGTTGTTATGAAGATCAAATGTAATAATGTGCATTGAAGTCCTTCAATAAAATTAGTAGTTATTCTTGATAAGCTTTGTGTTTATATATTGGTGGTAGTTATTTAGACTAATTTAACCAAAATTTGCACAGCCCCAGAATATTCAAGAAGGGAAGTACTTTCAAAGAGTCTAACTTATCTCACATTATTCTCACTCCTGGCCACACTAGGCTGAAGTGAGGCTGTGATAGCAACAGACCCCCTCTCTGAATCTCTGAAACCCGTGCCAGGTAAGTCTTTCCATTCAGGTTCAGGTGGGTCAGCAGAGTTTTGCATGGCCTCCCCAAAGGTCACAATTTACATTTTCTTCTATCACAGCCCTGTCTTGTCTGCCACTACTGGGTGACCTTTCATCACCACTGTGATATCCTCTGTCACTCCTGAGGTTGATCTCCAGACTTTCAAACAATCTGGCTGTTCAGGTGAATTTCTCTTGTTTTTAATGTTGAAGAGGGTGCTTTTATATAGCTAGATTCTGAGGTGACGTAAAATACATCCTCCCCATAGATCCTACCCTACAGAATTATGTTGCTGTCAATTAGTTGGCCATAAAATAGAACTGAATTTTTCTCTTATTTCAATATATTCATTTTTTCTTATTTTCTTAAACTGACATATGGTAATAGAGTTCTTTCATTTCACCTATTTTTATTACAGCTCTTTTTCTCTGCAGGAGCCCAGGGACAGGCCAAAAAAACAATCTGACATGCATCATTACTCAAATAAATATTCCCCTTTGTGCCAGCCCTCATAGTCTGTCCATTACTTGTGAACCCCAACTGTATTTGTCCTCTAATTTTTTTCTTTATGGGTTATAATGTCTTAAAAATAAGCAGCCATTAGTCTCCAATCAAAATGCCATCAATGATCTCATGAATAGAAGAACATTGAGTGGCCTCTTTCATAATATAACCCACACTCTAACACCGCCCCCCCAAAAAAACACATTTTCAGATTTGGATGAATTCTCCAAGGAACAAGGAGTTCTCTTTATGCTGCTGTGGCTACTTAAGACATGTAAAGATGGCAGTCTTTGTCATATAATTGTGGTCAAAGTTTATCAAAAGTACCAGAGCCCGATTTAGGTTTGCATTGTTGACTAAAATGATAAGCATACATTATGAGAGACCTACTATTAGTTCCAGTCAAGTTTTTGCAATTCTTTTTGTGATGTTAGTTTTATGTTATACTCATCTGGTCTTGAATTACAAGGGAATCACATTTCCCAGACTACTAGATTCTTATTCAAAATATTTATCAGCTATCATCAGAAGAGATGGCAGATTAAGCTAATTTTAAATGTACCCTTTTAAGTAGGCTGAAAGTATTTTCTACCTTCTGAGGCTCTAATTGGGGAAGTTATTATATTTGGGTGTTCATACTACACCTTTGTAAGGTTAGCTGTAGAACTGTAATGGTTGGGTCAGACCTTCCTGCAGTCGAAAAGATTTTGTATGGATCCATCATTTGTTAAAGAACACCAAGGGTTTCTGGGGAAGCAAAAGCATTTTCTTCCTAAATAGAATGGAATTGCTAATCTATTCAGGGAAATCTCTTTGCATTAAAGTAGTTATGTTACTTCCTAATCACCCATGAATTACTGAAAACATCTTTCAAAGATTTGAAATATGGGGTTCTTGACTATCATCCGGTGCACTAATGTTGAAATTAAAGATGAGCTTAGATAAGAGATCTTATTTTCTTTTTAAATAAATGTGCCTTTTCCATTAGATTATTGTCTCCATGGTTGTCCCACTGAGCTGTAAATTATTCCCATTATTTTATCATGTGCTTCATTTCTGTCGTCCTGGTAACAAAGCATAATTGCCTTTTTAATATTTATGTATTTTATTCAAATGATTCTTTTTAACTAAAGGAAAAATGAACTCTAGCAGTTGAAGGGCATGCCAATTCTAATCTCTATAAAACTTCCTTTTCTCTTTTTTTTCTTTTGCCTTTTTCTTATATTAGTTCTACAATATGACCTTCAGTGCAGACATTAACGTAATTCTTAAATATCTGTATAAAAATTTTATGTTCAACAGTAAAACTATCCATATTTATTTACTAAATCTAAATGTGATAATCGAATGTTGCAAATTATATTAAATGTCATTGTTAGTAAGTTGGCCATTCTCATTAAGGCATACAAATTATGATGAAGAAAGCTAATTCCAACCCCTTATTATTATCTATTATCTTGCTGCAGTGTTCAAATAATTATCACATTTTTTATAATGGATAGCTCATTTAAGATTGGCTGTTTTAAAGAGGTTTGTCAGTCATTTAACCGGGTCAAAAAAAAAATTTATCAGTTTGCACAAATTTAAAACCAATTACATTAAAACATCACTTTTTCTTCAATAACATTTTATTTCCAATATCTAAATACAATTTGGGGAATTATATGTAAATATCCTGGGAATATTATAGTAAGTGGTGATATGGCACATTTTCATCTCATTCTACTGCCGTCATAATTAAAAAAAAAAAACTGCAAGAAATCTTGTACTTAAATTAAAGATAAACAGATTGTGAAAACAGATTTTAGTTTTCAAGAAGGACATTTATATGAGCTAAGACAAAAAAAAACTTTCTAAAATGTTATAAGGCAGCATAATCCTAACTTTTGATTACAAACTCAGTATCTATCAATTATAAATGTTTTTTGAGTCAAATAATATTTTTTGAAAAATACTTGAAAATTAAAGCTGCATACAGAAAAAGAAAAAGTAAAATTCTGAAAAATCCTGTCAAGTAAAAAAAATGAAATAAATTGATATTTACAGTTTCTTCTGAGTTTGGAAATGGTCACCTTTTATGGCTTACACATCAATTTTAGGGAAAACAGTGATAGAGTTATTCCTGTCTTTGATTTGAACTTACCACATTGTACAGAAATCTTATAAACATTATCCAATACATTATAAAATTTATGTAATAAAATTTAAGTTTGGCAGTTATTTTTCAGGTGATTTTTGCAAGACTAAATTATTATTTCTTTAAATTACACATTGAATCTTTTAATCTAATCAGGTTATTTATAAAAGACTAGAATTTTTAATAGCTTTAAACTAATATGAATTACAAATTCTGTATCAACCCACAAAGTTATGCAGTGTCACTTAAAACCTAAGACTGAAATTTTTTTCCCTAATAGATTATTTTTTTAGAGTACTTTAGATTCATAGAAAAAATTGAGAGAAATGTATAGAGATTTCCCATATACGCGCAACCCCACCCTCTCGTACTATCCCTCATTATCAACACCCCCCACCAGAAAGGTACGTTTCTTACAGTTGATGAAACTACATTGGCACATCATTATCACCCAGAGTCCATAGTTTACAGTAGGGTTTGCTCCTGGTGTTGCACATTCTATGGGTTTGGACATATATATCATGACATGTAGCCACTACTATCGTATCATACAGAGTATTTTGGCTGCCCTAAAAATCCTCTGTGCTCTACCTATCCATCCTGTCTTCCTAATCCCTGGTAACCACTAATCTTTTCACTGTCTCTATGGTTTTACCTTTTCCAGAATATCATATAGTTAGAATCAAACAGTATGAAGTCTTTTCAGATTGCCCTCTTTCATTAGGAATATGCATTTGAATTTCACGTATGTCTTTTCACGGATTTGTTACTCATTTCTTTTTAGCACTGATAATATTCTATTCCCTGGATGTATCAGTTTGTTATCCATTCACTACTGAAGGACATCTTGGTTGCTTCCAAGTTTTGGCAATCATTAATAAAGCTGCCTCAAATACTTGTGTGCAGGTTTTATGTTTCAATATAAATTTTCAACTCCTCTGAGAAAACACTGAGGAGTGCAATTTGTGGATTGTATTGTAAGAGTATGTGTAATTTTATAAGACACTACCAAACTTTTTTTCAAAGGGGCTGTACCATTTTGCATTATAACCAGCAACGAATGAGGTCTCTTGCTCCATATCCAGCGTTTGGTGTTGTCAGTGCCCTAGATTTTGGCCACTCTAATAGTTATATAGTAGTGTCTCATGGCTTTGATTTGCATCTCATTGAGGATATATACTAGCAACATCTTTATAAATGCTTATTTGTCGTGTCTGTATTTTCCTTGGTTAAGTGTCCGTTAGGTATTTGGCCAATTTTTTAAATTGGATTGTTTATTATTTTATTATTGAGTTTTAAGAGACTTTTTTGGTATATTTTGAATAACTCCTTTATCAGATTTATGTTTTGCAAATACTTTTTTCAGTTTATAACTTGCCATTTTATTCTTTTGACATTGTCTTTGGCAGAACACAGAATTTCAATTTTAATGAAGTCCAGCTTATCAATTCTTTCTTTCATGGAATCTGTAGTTTGAAAAATGCCTAGGATATAGAAAAGAGATTTGTTTACTAATCTCAGAGCCTATACTGGATGCAGGAGGGATCTTAAAGACTTCTGCAAGAACAAAAGAGCTGGCAAGTGCTATTTCCCTCTCCTACCCCCCAGCATAGATATATGAACACTTGCAAGAACAAGTGGAGTGCAAATACTATCCACCTAGCTTCTTAACAGTGCACCCCACCCCTGTGGTCTTCTGCAGACCTTCCCTCCTCCAGCCTGGATGTAGCAGGAGTTTTCTAGGAATGTTGAAGCTCCCCTCTCAAAGCATACCCATGCAAAACTGCTAACAGTGCATACTGCATGTACTACCCCCTGCAACTGCCTCAGCAGGAGTACATCCAAAGAGGTGTCAAAAACATAGCATTGTGCAGGCATCCCTAACAAAGAAGGTACCACTCCCAAGTGACTGCTGTCCCAGGGAGAGGGGAAAGATAGCAACATATATTAGTTTAACTAATATATGTTCACAGTGGGCCAGCAGCAGTGGGCTAAGAGAAGACATCTGGTCTGACTGCAGGCCCCAACCACCAATTAAACCCCCCAGGGAATAAAACATGGAGTACACCCTGCTGTTTGTGGGAAATGCAGCTCTGACAGATGCCTAGTATAACTCAGCTCAAGTTTAACATGGCCACAGACTGGCTCACTAACAACATAGGGACCAAAACCCTGCCTGCAACAGGCAAAGAGAACCACTGAAGATGATTGGACTGAAGGCAAATGCAGCTTAGTCACAACAGTAGGATGCATGCAACACACATATGAGACATCCCCTAAAGCACCCAGTTCTGATAAACATGGGACATTGCACTGTAAGGTGATATAGTACCTCTTCTTCGTAAGGCCACTATTTATAAGAACAGGAAATGTAGCTGATTTTCCAAACACAAAAAAAACAGACACAGAGACTTGGACAAAATGAGGAGACAGACGAATATATCCCAAATGAAAAAAAGATGACAAAATCAAAGCAAGGGAGCTAAATGAAATAAAGATAAGTAATATGTCTATCAGAGAATATAAATTAATGGTCATACAGATGGATACTCCCTGAACTTGAGAAAAGAGTGGAGGATCACAGTGAGACCCTCAACAAACAGATTAAAAAATAATAATAACAGAGATGAAGAACTCAATAGCTGAAATTTAAAATATGCTAGAGAGAATAAATAGTACATTAAGGGAAGCAGAATAACAGGTCAGTGGCCTGGGGGACAGAGTATTGGAAAGCAATCAAGCTTAACAGGAGAAAGAAAAAAAAAGACTAATAAAGAATGAAAATAGACTCAAGGAACTCAGGAAACCATCAAGCATAAAAATAGGGATTGCATTTGCATTATATGGATGGCAGAAAAGAGAAACAAAAGGAGGCAGAACATTTATTTGAAGAAATAATGTGTGAAAACTTCCCTAATCTGGTGAAGAAAATAGAAATCTGACCCAAGAGATACAGCGAACACCCAACAAATTTAACCCAGCATCCACACCAAGACACAAGGTAATCAAAATGGCAAAACAGAGTGAAAAAGAGAATTTTAAAAGCAGCAAGATAAAAGAAAACAGTGACAAACAAGGGAAAATCCATAAAACTATCAGGTAATTTTTCAACAGAAACTTTGAAGGCCAGAAGAAAGAGGCATGGTATATTCATAGCCCTGAAAGAAAAAAAACCTGCAGCCAAGAATATTCTATTCAACAAGTTTGTCATTCACAATAGAAGGAGAGTTTTCCAGATAAACAAAAACTAAAGGAACTCATGACCACTAAACCAGCCCTACAAGAAATGTTAAAGGGGATTCTTTTAGTGGAAAGGAAAGATCATAAGCAAGGGTAAGAAAAGTAGGAAGCACAAAAGTAGTAAAATTAAGTATATATAAAAATCAGTCAAAGGATTCACAAAATAGAAGGATACAAAATATGACACAATTCACCTAAAACCTGGGGAGTGGGGGAAATAAAAATTTGGTACTTTAAGAATGGGTTCAAATCTAAGTGACCATCAACTTAATATAGAGTACTATATGAATAAGATGTTATCTATGAATATAATCGTAACCACAAATCAAAAATCTGGAATAGATATGCAAAAAAAATAAAGAGAAAGGAATCCAATTATATCACAAAAGAAAACTGGCAAACTATGTCAGAAGAGAGTGAAAGAAGAAAGGAGCAGAGAACTACAAATATAACCATAAATAAGTGAAAAATGGCAATAAGCACATATTTACAAATAATAACATGGAATGTAAATATAATAAATGCTCCAATCAAAACCTTGGGTGATACTCTCCTCTAAAATAAATAAATAAATCTCTTTGAAAAAAATGTGGCACCTGGATGGCTCAATGAGTTAAACATCCAACTCTTGGTTTTGGCTCATGTCCCACTGATCTCTTGGGTCATGATATTTAGCCCCACATTAAGCTCCATACTCATCAGGGAGTCTGCTTGAAGATTCTCTCCTTCTGCTCTCCTCCGTGCCTCAAATAAATAAATAAATCTTAAAAAAAAAAAAAAAGACTTGCGTGACAGAACAGATACAAAAGTAAAGGCCATCTATAAGTTGTCTATAGAAGACTCATTTCAGAACTAAAGAAACATGCAAGTTGAAAGTGAAGGGGTGGACAAAACATATCATGCAAGTGGAAGTGGGAAAAAAGAAAGCCAGGGTGATAATACTTCTATCACACAAAGAGACTCTAAAACAGATAATTACAAGAGACAAATGAGGGCACTATACAGTCATAAAGGAAACAATCCAACAAGAAGATATAGCAATTGTAAATATTTACGCAATCAACATGGAGGCACCAAAATACATAAAGCACCTATCAACAAACATAAAAGAAACAATCAATAATAATATAATAAAAGGGAACTGTAATACCCTACTTATATCAATAGGTAGATCATCCAAAGAGAAAAATCAAGGAAACAGTAGCATTGAATGATATATTGGACCTAATATATCTAACACATACGTTCAGAACATTCCATCCTAAAATAGCAGAATACACATTCTTTTCAAGTACATGTGGAAGATTCTCTGGACTAGATCACATTTTAGGCCACAAAACAAGGCTTAACAAATTAAAAAAGATCGGTCATAACATGCATCTTTTCTGACTACAACACTATGAAACTAGATGTCAACCACAAGAAAAAAATCTGGAAAAAAAATACATGGAGGTTAAATAACATGCTACCAAAAAATGAATTAGTCAACCAAAAAATTAAAGAGGAAATAAAAAAATACATGGAGACAAATGAAAATGATAACACAATGGTCCAAAATCTTTGGAAAGCAGCAGAAGAAAATTTAAGCAATACAGGCCTACCTCAAGAAGAAAGAAAAATCTCAAATAACAACTTAACTTTATGGAGTGAGAAAAAGAACAAACAAAACTCAAACGCAGGAAAGGAAAGGAAATAATAAAGATTAGAACAGAAAGAAATGAAATGGAAACTAAAAAACAAAACAAACAAAGAGAGAACACATCAATGAAACCAGGAACTGGTTCTTTGAAAAGACTGACAAAATTGACAAATTATTAGCTGAAGTCATCAAGAGGAAAAAGAAAAAAAAGACTACTCAAAATCAGAAATGAAAGAGGAAAAATAACAACTAATGTTTCAGAAATAAAAAAGATTATAAGAGAATATTATGAAAAATTCTATGCCAACAAATTAGACCATGTAAAAGAAATAGATAAATTCCTAGATACAAAACACCCTCCAAAAGTAAATCAGAAAGAAATAGAAAATCTGAACAGACTGATTATCAGCAATGAAATTGAATCAATAATAAAAAAACTCCCATAAAAAAAAAGTCTAGGAGAGATGGCTCCACAGGCAAATAGTACCAAACATTTAAAGATTTAATACCTATCCTTCTCAAACTATTCTAAAAAAGAAAAAAACAAAAAACAAAAAAAAAACCCTTCCAGGTCTATTCTACAATGTCAGCATTACCCTGATAGTAAAACCAGATAAAGATACTACAAAACAAGAGAAATAGGCCAATATATCTGATGAGCATAGATGCAAAAATTCTCAAAAACAAAAAAGAGCAAATGGAACCAACAATATATTAAAAATCATCCAGCATGATCAAGTTGGATTTATTCCCAGGATATAAGTGTGGTTCGACATTTGCAAATAGATCAATGCAATACATCACTTCAGCAAGAGGAAGGATAAAACACCACATAAACATTTTAATAGACTTTCCAGAAAAGCAGTTGACAAACTACAATACCCATTCATAACAAAAACCCTCAAAAAAGTAGGTTTAGAGAACATACTTCAACATAATAAAGGCTATATAAGAAAAACCCACAGCTAACAAACTCCGTGGTAAAAAACTTAAAGTTTTTCCCCTAAGATCAGAAACAAGACAGAGACTTGTCACCATTTTTATTCAACATAGTATTGGAATTCCTAGCCACAACCATGAGACAAGAAAAAGAAATAAAAGGCATAAAAATTGGTAAGTGAGAAGTAAGATTTTTACTGTTTGCTGATAACATGACACTATATATAAAATACCCTAAAAACCCCATCAAAAAACTACTAGATCTCATAAATGAATTCAGTAAAGTCACAGGATACAAAATCAATGTGCAGAAATAAATTATATTTCTTACAACCGGAAATATGTTTCTGGGTGCCTGGGTGGCTCAGTGGGTTAAAGCTACTTTGCCTTCCACTCAGGTCATGATCCCAGGGTCCTGGGATTGAGACCCGCATCAGGCTTTCTGCTCAACAAGGAGCCTGCTTCCTCCTCTCTCTCTCTGCCTGTCTCTCTGCCTACTTGTGATCTCTGTCTGTCAAATAAATAAATAAAATCTTAAAAAAAAAAAAAGAAGGCGTGTGTGTGTGTGTGTGTAATATTACTCAGCCTTAAAAAAAGAATGAAATCTTGCCTTTTGCAACACCATGTATTGACCTAGAGGGTAAAATGCTAAGTGATAAGTCAGTCACAAAAAGCAAAATACTATATGATCTCACTCATATGTGGAGTTTAAGAAACAAAACTATCAAAGGAAAAAAGAAACAAATTGAAAACCCATACTCTTAAATATAGAGAACTAATAGTTACCAGAGGGGAGGTATGTTGGGGTGGATGGGTAAAATAGTTGAAGAGGGTTAAGAGTACACTTATCATAATGAGCACTGAATCATAATATATAGAATTGTTGAGTTGCTCTATTGTATACTTGAAACTAATATAACACTATATGTGAGCTGTAATGGAATTTTATTTATATACATATTTATATATATGTATGTATGTTATGTATATATATGATATATGTAATCACCAAACCCAAGGTCCTCTAGATGTTCTCCTATATTATCTTCTAGGAGTTCTATAAATTTTTTATAATTTTTGTTTTTATGTTTTATTTATCCATTTCAAGTTAATTTCCATGAAGACTATAAGATACATGTCTAGATTTATTTTTTGCATGTGAATGTCCAGTTCCAGCACCATTTGTTGAAGAGCCTCTCATCTCCATTGTATTGCCTTTGCTTCTCTATAAATTACAATACTTCAGAAAAATTTTCTAATATATTCATGTGGCAGAGGTAATGCTATATGTTCACCAAACTGAAACACAGAACATGTATTTGAGTTCTATTTGAAAGAATGTGGGCAGAAGTTGTGTCTGCTGCTTATAATATCCCATAATCTTCCATTCCCTGTCTTTGCCAGTTCATGCATTATAGCAGCCAAGCCACTAGACAGATAGAATCCAGATCCCTGGCTAACATTGGGAAGGGTTTTCTAGGACACCTACCTGACCTACCTTAGAATATGGTAAGAATGAGACATGTTTCTACCGTATTGAATCACTAAAATCATCAAACATGACAACAAGTAGTACTTACACTTAATAGTATGGTGCAATGTAATAATTTTTTAAGAATCTCCAAAGACCAAAAATTGTTTTTAGAAAACCATTGTCTCATTGAATTTAAAATGTATTAAAATTTTTAACATTTTAAAATTATAATTTATTTTTCTTATACAAAAAATAGTGCTATTTTTAATAGTATTAAGTGTATATCTATAAAACCTAAATGTCAGTGAGACTATCTAGCACTGATTACTTCTAGATTTTTTAACAATATTCCACTCTATTTTTGACATATAACCTTCAGCTCTATCATTAAGACAGCTTCTTACAGACTCTTATCCCCTGTAAAAACCATTGTCTTGGTAATCAAAGCAAGAATAAAATAGCTCTTTTGCATGGTTAAAATATCTTTCACTCTAGTTACTTAAACTTTTATATTAAATTCATGTAGTTATAGGACAAATGATGGTGGAAATATGTGTACAATTTATTAAATATAGAGAATATATTTTTCAGGTTAAGTGCACCTTTATTGATTTTCTGCCTCATTGAACTATCAATTACTGGAAGAATGGTGTTGAAGTATCTAATCATAATAGTGGATTTGTCTATTTACCTTCACGGTGTTATCAGTATTTGCCACACATATTTTGACACTCCATTTTGATGTAAACATGTGTAGGATTGTTTGATCTTGGAGAATTGATTCTTTCATCATCATATAACATTCTTTCTTATGACTGATTGTTTCCTTATTCTGAAGTCTTCTTTGTCTGAGATTAATATACTTACTCCAGTTTTCTTTTGATAAATATTAGTATCACATATACTTTTCTATCCCTTTACTTTTTTTTTTTAACATCAATAGGAGAGAAAGAGGAGCTCTCACGAGCAGGATGGTGTGGGAAGCAGAGGGAATGAGAATCCCAAGCAGTATCTACACCCAGCTCAGAGCCTACACCCCCAGGGATTGCCTTACAGACCTGAAATGAAATCAAGAGTCAGATGCTTAACTAATTGAGCTACTTGGGTGTCCCTTTACTTTTAATCTATCTCAGTCCTTATATTTAAAATGGCTTTCTTGAATGCCTGAGTGACTCACTTAGTTAAATGTCTGTCTTTGGCTCAGGTCATGATCTCAGGGTCCAGCTCACTAGGGAATATGCTCCTCCTTCTCCCTCTGCCCCTTTCCCTACTCATTTCTTGCACACCTTTCTCTCTCTCTCTCTCTCTCAAATAAACTTTTAAAAAATTACAAAAGAAACATAAAACAAATACAACAAATAGAAACTGTTATAAAAACATAGATATTAATCCAACTATATAAATAATTACTTAAAATATGAATGTATACGTTAACTAAATGACAGATTGTCAGAGTGGATAACAAAATAAGAGCCAACTATGTTGTCTACAAGAAAGTCATTTAATTTTTTTAATTTTTTGATACTTTCTTAGGGTTTACATCTTTTTGCTTACATTAAATATCTGTTCTTACATGTTGTCTATCTTTTTCCATGACAGCCCTTAACAAATTAGTAATAGTTATTTTAATTGCCCTCTTAATTCCAGTATTAGTATCAGATGTTAGTCTGGTTCTAATGTTTTCCTTTTCTCTTCAGTGTTTCCTCTTGCCTTTTGGCATGCTTTGTAAATTTTAATGAAAGACATATCATATTGGGTGATAGGTTTTATATTAATATTGTTATAAATTGGGCTGTGTCTAATATTTTCTGTAATTCTATGTTCTAGAGGCTTCAGTACCTCTATTGACCCTACTTTTGACCCTCTGCTGAGTCCTTCTTAAATAGAGTCTGTGTCTTGCCACCCTTTCTGTTTTAATTCAGTTTTGTTATACTACAAAGCTATTGATATGATGGTAAGATTTGAGAGAGGGTAAATTTTCTATAATCTTATGATTTAAACTGACTTTTAGTGGCCCTGGCCTATGAAATTCACAATGTTCCTCCAGTGGTATCACCTTTTATTTGCTTAAGTGGTACAGAAAGTATAGAGAGGGCTGGACTGGGAAGAATAACCTTCTTCAAGTTGAGATAAGGCCCTGGTAAGTCTTTACCCTTGCAGACTAGGCTTTTATAGGAAATGTTCAGGGCACATTATGCAATGATTTCTCTCCCACTTCCCCTGCTAGATATAGAACTTTATTGTGCAAAAAGACAAGACACATATGATCCTCTCAATAGATGCAGAAAAAGCATTTGACAAAGTATAACATCTGTTCTTAATTAAAACTCTTCAGAGTGTAGGGATAGAGGGAACATAACTCAATATTATTAAAACCATATATGGAAAGCCCACATGAATATCATTCCCACTGGGGAAAAACTGAGAGCTTTCCCCTTAAGGTCAGGAACAGGACAGAGATGTCCACCATCACCACTACTATGCAACATAGGACTAGAAGTCCTAACCTCAGCAACCAGACAAAAAAATAAATAAAAGGCATCCAAACTGGCAAAGAAGAAGTCAAATTCTCTCTCTTCACAGATGACATGATACTTTATGTGGACAACCCAAAAGACTCCATCCCAAAATTGCTAGAACCCATACAGGAATTCAGCTAAGTGGCAGGATATAAAACCAATGCACAGAAACCAGTTCCACTTCTATGCACTAACAATGAGACAAAAGAATTAGAAATTAAGGAGTAAATCCCATTTACAACTACACTGAAAGCTATCAGATACCTAGGAATAAACCTAACCAAAAAGGCAAAGGATCTGTACTCAGAAAACTATAGAACACCCATGCAAGAAATTGAGGAAGACAGAAAGAAATGGAAAAACATCCCATGCTCATGGATTGGAAGAATATAGTTAAAATATCTATGCTGCCTAGAGCAACCTGCACATTCAATGCAATTCCTATGTGCTGGAACAAATAATCCTAAAATTTTTATGGAACCAGAAAACTGCAATGAGATACCACTTTACACCAATCAGAATGGCTAAAATTAAAAGTCAGGAAATGACCAATGGTGTCAAGGATGTGAAGAAAGGGGAACCCTCCTACACCATTGGTAGGAATGTAAGCTGGTGCAGGCACTCCGGAAAGCAGTATGGAGTTCCTCAAAAAGTTGAAAGTAGAGCTACCCTACTACCCAACAATTGCATTACTGGGTATTTACCCCAAAGATACAAATGTAGTGATCCAAAGGGACACTTGCACTCCAAAATGTTTATAGCAGCAATGTCCACAATAGTCAGACTATGGAAAGAGCCCAGATGTGCATCAACAGAATAATGGATAAAGAAAATATAGATAGATAGATAGAAATACACATATACATACACCGTAATACTGCTCAGGAATCAAAAAAATGAAATCCCACCATTTGCAATTACAAGGATGGAAATAGAGGGTGTTATGCTAAGTGAAATAAGTCAATTAGAGAAAGGCAATTATCATATGATCTGATCTCACTGATATGTGGAATTTAAGAAATGAAACAGGATCATAGGGGAAGAGGGGAAAATGTTTTTAGACTGAGGATACACTTTATTATAGAAGACTTATACTCAGCCAGTTTTGATTTCTTTGGCCCAATAGTTATATTTTAATTACTCAACATATTTTTTAAAGATTTTTATTTATTTATTTGTCAGAGAGAGTGAGCACAGGCAGACCGAGTGGCAGGCAGAGACAGAGGGAAAAGCAGGCTCCCCGCCGAGCAAGGAGCCTGATGTAGGACTCTATCCCAAGATGCTGGGATCATGACCTGAGCCGAAGGCAGCTGCTTAACCAACTGAGCCACCCAGGCGTCCCTTGACAATATTTTTTAAAAACTGAGATTTCACACAGAAATAAAGTTTTGCTCTTTCTCTTCAAAATTGGAAGTGCTAGTAATGCTGAGTTCACAATTATATATGGAAATTGTAATTTAAATGCAGTTGTAAATGCTTCCTTTAGACCAGGTATATCCTATTGTATTTATCACATTGAATAAAAACATTTATATTTTTATGTAAAATTTTCCCAGCCACCCATTTTGGTTTGCCACTGCAATGGAATTCTGACCCAAACTCCTTGGAATGAAGTCAGATTTCACAGGTTAATAACATAACTCCCCACAAGACTACTCTTGTATCAGACACCAGCCATGAGCTCTGGATTCCAAGGTAACCTGTACTCTGACTAACAGGTTACAAATGAGCATTTTTCCACTAACCTTTCAGGTCGAAAATTTTGCTAGAATGACTCATAGAACTCAGGTAAGCGCTATACTTATGACTATGATTTTACCATAAAGGAGGCAAATAATAGCCAACCAAAAGACACCCAAATAGATACTCTGGGAGGAAATGAGAAGCTTCAATGTCCTCAGAACATGTTACTTTCACACCTGTGTGTATGACCAACCATGAAGCTCACCTGACATTTGGTGACCAGAGTTTATATGGGGATTTCATTATGTAGGCATTATTTAATAAATCTATATGGTTGAACTCCATCTCTAGCACCCCTTCACTCCCAAAAGGGCAGGCTGATGTCACATGGCTCAAAGCTCCAATCCACTGATCCACATGATTGGTATTTCTGGTGTGGTCTGTCCCCAACATGAGTATTCTCACAAACATAAATTATCTTGGAGCCAACCATAAGTCACCTAATTAGCATAAATTCAGGTATGGTCCTAGGGTCCTGCCATGAATAACAAAAACTCTTTTCACAGGAAATTCCAAGGGTTTAGAGGGTTTTTAGAGCTAATTTCCTTACTAAATAACAGTTACGCATACTTTGAGGCAAAATTTTGAGAACACGTAACACTATAAGCAAAAAAATGTAGTAATTGAGTAAAGACAGAGGTTAGTCTGTCAATAAAGAAGAGTAGAGTCTACTTTATAAGCACTGATAATTATCAGAAGCTAAGTAACCAGTTTAGTTGAGTTGTAAATTTAGCAGTTTCATTAAAGTTTGTACTCAAGTTGGGCACCTGGGTGGCTCAGTGGGTTAAGCCACTGCCTTCGGCTCAGGTCATGATCTCAGGGTCCTGGGATCGAGTCCCGCAACGGGCTCTCTGCTCAGCAGGGAGCCTGCTTCTCTCTCTCTCTCTCTCTCTCTCTCTCTGCCTGCCTCTCTGCCTACTTGCGATCTCTGTCAAATAAATAAATAAAATTAAAAAAAAAAAAGTTTGGGGCGCCTGGGTGGCTCAGTGGGTTAAGCCGCTGCCTTCGGCTCAGGTCATGATCTCAGGGTCCTGGGATCGAGTCCCGCATCGGGCTCTCTGCTCGGCAGGGAGCCTGCTTCCCTCCCTCTCTCTCTCTGCCTGCCTCTCCATCTACTTGTGATTTCTCTCTGTCAAATAAATAAATAAAATCTTTAAAAAAAAAAAATAAATTAAAAAAAAAAAAGTTTGTACTCAAGTAAATAACTTAATTCATAGTACTAAAAATCATAATAGCTAACTTTTACAGATTTTTCCAGTGTATAAACTACTATACATTTTAAATAGTAAACTAATCTTTTTTTTTTTTTTTTAAAGATTTTATTTATTTATTTGACAGAGAGAGATCACAAGTAGGCAGAGAGGCAGGCAGAGAGAGAGGAGGAAGCAGGCTCCCTGCTGAGCAGAGAGCCCGATGCGGGACTCGATCCCAGGACCCTGAGATCATGACCTGAGCCGAAGGCAGTGGCTTAACCCACTGAGCCACCCAGGCGCCCCAACTACTATACATTTTAAATATTTTATGTCAGACTCTCAGAGTAGTTCTACAAGATGGGCATTCTTTTTCCAATTTCATAGTTAATGTATTTTTCCCCATGAGGTAAAATAATATTCAAAGACACATGCTAATAAGTGGCAGAACAAGGACTAAATCCACCTATAAGACAATTTTATATATCTGAATATATTTTACAGATATAAATTAATATAACTGCCTAACTTACTCTAAAGTTATAGAATTTCGGCTGAATCTTACTTATAAGGAAAGCTCCCTAGTTTATACAAAGTAATATAAATAATAGTATTAACAAAACATTTTTTAATTCTACAGAAGAGAATTTTTAAATCTCTCATTTGTTTTTGTAGGTGAAGAAAAAAATGGGTAACTTCCCCTATGGCCTACCAAATTCTCAACTGGGAGCTTTGGACTCAGGCTTAAAAATCACCTTCAGCTAAAGATAAAAGAAAGGTGTGGCTGAGGGAGGGCAGTTATGCAGAGGTGACCACGAAAAGCATAGTAAACCAGGGTAAGTTTTGTTCTGGAGACTAAGTCACTGCTTTCTCCAGGGGGAAGAATCTTTTGTGATTTAAAGTCATTCATCTGTTTCTGGTACAAACAGAGACACACCCTTACAAATTTTTTTTTCTTTATAAATGGAAATTTTCTGTACAAAAGGGTAATTTCTACTGAGATTTCAGAGCTTCTCCTATGTTTCTTGCTGTTTCTCAAAAACAATCACCTCAAAATAATTCTTATTCCTAGGAGAAATATTTTGGGGTGGCCTCTTCTTCCATCCTTTACTTTGTACTTTTATTTGAATTAAGTGTTTAAAATCTGCATACAAGCAATCCTAGACTAATTATATTGTAATATATTGTTGAAATTTTTGATGAGGAAGCCCAAAGCAAGCTGAGGACAAAACACAGGCTGATACTCCTGCCTGACCTGAAGCTAAGAGAAAGAAAACCAAATGGTTATCTCACAGAGATTACAGTTCTGCAAGAGGAAGTCTTCCTTAGTTTACAAATGCCTTAGTGATTTACAAGAACAAAAGCATTCTTATCAATAGCCTAATTTCCAGAGACCCATAGATTGTATTTCCTGGAACCCTAAGATCACCCACCCATCCATACTGATGTGTGAAACAAAGGCAGAAGGGAATGTAAATAAATAGAATTTCCCAATAACTTATAGCCCACTGACAAGTTCTTGAAACAGGCAGAGTGACACTGCCCTAGAGACTTAACTTGGTACTTTGCTAAGAGTAAAAGGCCGACCCAAAGGATCCTGTAAGTCTACTTCAACATATAAAAATTCCTTTTTAAAACTTCTTTTTTTTCTTTTCCTTTCAAAACTTCTTTTATCTCTATCCCCCACCCCATCCTCACCAGATACATGTTGGCAGTCATCCTCCAAGTATATGACCCACTGATACACATTTGAAGGGTCTCACTGAGTAAAGGACAGGTAGGACTAGGTAGGGAGAGATCGGTAGGTGACTAAAGGATCAGCTCACAGAAATCCCCAGAATGTTTGACCAACAAATTACCAGACTCTAAAAAGGAAGTAAGCCATTAAAGACATTATCACCAGTCCTCACTCAAACCAAGAGGTCCATCAAAAGAACTTAAGGCCACAAGCTCCCTGGTCAGTTCTAAATAAAAGACTGTCAGTGGAGGCCCACTTTGGCAATGCTATTGGGACCCACTGCACTCCAGAGAACTTTTTTTCTGTATCCTTGCTTTATAAAACTCTGTTGCTTTACTCATTCTCCTTTGTCCATAAGATTCATTTGTTAACTCAGTGAAACATGAACTCGCTCTGCCACTTCAATTTCATGAACTTATATTTATACTTTCAATGTTGCAAAGGAGAGAATGCTTAACTACCTCCTATAGTCAAAGTGGACTACATTGGAGTAATATGAAAAAGAAATCTTTAATAATGAAGACAAATTAATAAAAATAAAATAACATAAGAAAATTGGTTTAATGTGGCCAAGACATGTAAGAGTTGAGTATAGATCTTGGCAGATGATGGATTATGAGGGTTTTTATTTCATGATTTGATATTTGGGTTTTCAATCTAAAGTCAATAGGGAACATTGAAGGGTTTTATGCAGGACAACATCATGATTTTATATATATATATGAAGTAGAGTAGAGTCTACTTTACAAAGCACTGATAATTATCAGAAGCTAAGTAACCAGTTAAGTTGACTTCATATATATGTATATATGACATAGAGAGACACAGCAAGAGAAGAACATAAACAGGGGGAGTAAAAGAGGGAGAAGCAGGTCTCCCTCAGAGCAGGGAGCCCAATGTGGGGCTTGATCCCAGAACTGTGGGATCATGCCCTGAGCCAAAGACAGACGCTTAATGACCGAGTCACCCAGGTGCCCTGTTAGATATATTTTTTAAAGTTATTCTTGTAAAATGACAGTTTTAAATAACTTACAGAATATAACTGATATAGAGAAGAGTGTACAATCCATAACTGTTCAACTTGATTCAATTTTCACCAAGTGGCCATACATGTAACCAGCACCCAGATCAAGATAGGACATGGAATGCGATTAGCCCCACCAAAAGTTATTTGTAGTGACTCATATTCCTCCTCAAAGAGAAATAATATCTTGTCTTCTAACATTAAGGATTATTTTTCCTATTTTTGAACTGCCTATAAATAAAATCATATATTATACAAATTTTTATTTGGCTTTTTTCACTCAGGATCATGTTTATAAGATTAATTGACACTATTATGCCAAGCAGTGGTTCCTTTGTACAGTATTCCAATTACTCTAATGTATGTATCTATTATTTGGGGTTTTTTTTAAGTTGGGACAATTATAAACAATGATACTGTTAATTAACATTCCTATATATCTTTTGATGTCCATTTGCATACATTTTTGTAGATTCTAGATCAAGTTATGAAATTCTGGATCTGAGACTGTGCTTTTGTTTAGGTTTAATATATATTACCAAACATTTCCAAAACTAAGTTTCAGATGTCTGTTCATGATTAGGTAAAGAAATTAAATAACAAGTAAAAATATATCTCAGGCTCCTAGGAGAACAATATAGGAAGAGTATATATGTGTGAGTTATCAGCATTCAGGTGATGGTAAAACCACAAGAGGCAATGAGACTGCTAGGGGGATAAAATGAATGTCGAGAAGAGAAAGCTACAAGGGAGAAAATTAGGAAATCCTTAACTTCCCAAGTTGGCAGAGAAAAAGGAACCTACAGAATCAAGAAAGAAAAATCACAATTAAAAGAGAGTGACCAAAAAAAAAAAAAAAAAAAAAAAAAAAAAAGAGAGTGACCAAAAAGTAGTAATAGACAAATATACATCTATTTCAGGCATAATATGGTAAAAAAAAAAAATACACATTTTGGGGAAGTTCAAGGAAAGGTGATTGGAATGTCTTCATTTGAATTTAGTACCTAGAAGATCATTGGTTAACTAATAAAGACTATGTAGTGGTGGTAGGAGTCTTGGACCAGATGGACACTAAAGAGGGAATTCCAGGTGAAGTAGAGAATACATTTAGATTAGCTTTCTTTTGTGGAATACATGGGCATATGAAAGAGAGCTCTCTAAGGGAAGATTGTAAAAATAGCTTGGGAAGGTGCATTTGTTGTCTCTTGTCACAGGTTTAGTGGTGCATGATTTCTGGTGGAATTTTATTCCACAAATAGAAAAAATAAGCTGTCTTTGTGTATTTTTGTTTTTTTGTTGTTGTTTTTTTAATCACACCTGCTGGCCATTGATAACATATGCAGTCATGAACTATATCACAGTGAAGTAGCTTATTAGACCAAACCAAAAAAAAAAAAAAAAAAAAAAGGAAAGAAAAGAAAAGAAAAAAGAAAAAAAAATGCTGGCATTTTTCTTTTAATTAGCAATATCCACAAATTTCTTTAAGATTATCCCCAAGTCGTGCCAGGGCTCCTATTAAATGTGGCACACTGGTCCTGCCACAGCAGCACTGTTCAATAGAGCTTGAAATTAGTGCAAGAGACAGGGATCTTTGACAGCCAGTCCGCTCATGGTCGCCAATTCTGAGCAAAGAGCAGCAGTTATTTTGCTCACAGGAGAAATAAGGTTAGTGGATATATTAAAGAAATGTGAAAGCCACTGCTTTGTAGTAATTGGTTCTTTGTGATTCATGCTGGCCTGTTTCAAAAACCTACAAATTGAAGGCTTAAAAGCCATATTTCAGAAAATCCTTTTTTTCTTAAATAATGAAAAGAAACTAAATGTCTATTAAAATAACCAACTAGCTTTTTGTTTCAGTTATTGTGTGGTTGTATGTAAGGTATTTAGTACAAGTTTGTCTTGTAAAATAGTACACTCAAGCCATTGCTTTCTATAGATTTTTATTTTATAAGTTAATTTATATTTAGGCAAATATGTGTATATATATGGTAAATGTATGTGTACTTTTGTACACATGTATGTATAAGTGTATAATAGTGTATATTGTTATATACATTATTACAATGTTATATACATTATTACAATGTTATATACATTACATATAATCAATAAACTTATGAGCACTTTTTCATGTGTATACATACTTTAAAAGTCTTTTTGTCTGCCCCTTTTTTTTTTCCCCTGAGGTATTGGCATTTAAGTTATGGGATAAACTTTCTTCTTTGAATTTATTCTTTTTTACTTAGGAGTGTATTATTTATAAGGGAATTGTTATCATGTCCTTATGACTGACCAAATGTATATACACAGGTTTAGCTTTGTGAATCAAACGAGATTCTTTTGCTAAACATCACAGAATTATCTTCTGTGTGGTTAAGGAGCAACTGAAATTAAGCATATTGGTGTTAAATTGAAAAAGCAATCTTGAGGTACCATTATATTTACTCCATTATCATATTAAAAGACAGTCACAACAAAGCTTCTGAATTTAATGGGCAATTTATTCTCTAGTATTGTTGATATGTGTAGTATAATGATATAATAATTTGGGGAAACAATGTGGCAAAATGTTTTTAAAAGCTATAAATATGTTTGGTCCTTGAACTTACTAAATCTTTCCCTGGGAATTTACCATAAAAAAAAAGTAATTCTGAGATCTTAGTGTATCATTACTCTGGCACAGTCAATGTAGCATTAGCTACATTTAAAAAATCCTAGAACAGTGTGGGTTAGTCTACTCAGACTGCCATAACAAAATACCACAGAGTAGGAGGCTTAAACAACAAACATTAATTTTCCATAGTTCTCAAGACTAAGAAGTTCAAGATTAAGATGCCAGCCAATTCAGGTCCTGATGAGAGCTTGCTCTTCCTCGTAGTTGGTTGTCTTCTTGCTGTGTCCTCACATGGCAGAGAGCTAATAAGCTCTCATGATTTACAAATACATAATCCTATTGGATTAGAGCTGTCCCTTACAACCTCATTTAACATTACATCCTTAGAGACCCCATATCCAAATACCGCCACAACTAGGGTTAGGAATTCAATATATGAATTTGGGAGAGAGGGGGAAGCACAAACATTCATTTCCACCGAAGAATCTAATGATTTCACTCAAATAATGAAAGATTTCTAGGTAATCTTTAGGAAGAATAGGTAGAAGTGTGGGAAAATGTTTAGAATACATATGAATGAAAGAAACAAAGATTCTATGTAGTACAATGTAAGATTTATTCTAGGAGTATCCATCTGAAAAAGTTTTGAAGGCTAGAATAAAAAAAAAATGAATATAACTCTTCAAGTGCCTTCTTTAGATATTTTTAAAGTAAAAGCAGAGGTATCCTGACATATGATGAACTATCATTTTAGATAAAAGAGTAATGGATACTTTTTTCTATGAGGAAATATAGACATATATACTTAATCTTCCTGCCTTATAGTATACACATCAATTCCAATGAAAAAGACAAACTGATAGACTATTAGGAAAAAATATTGAAAATTATCTTTATAGCCTTGAGAGTAGGAAATATTTAATTTTTTTGAAAGATAACCAAATTGTTTGGGTCAGTTTTAAGCAAATGATTTTAAACAGTCTTTTCTGATAATAGTTAGCAAGCAGAGCCAATTTCCCTTGAGAACTGTGATAGTTTGTGACATAGTCATGTCATAACCATACACAAGGGACATTCTATTCTCAATATTGGACATGTTTGTGCTGATCAAACAAATCAATGAAATATGTAAAAGCAAATGGGTGAAATAGAACACAGAAAGCTTTTATGTTCTTTAAAATTATTTGATTTGTTACTAGGCAGAGGAAAGGATTTTTTAAGCAAGACATAACAAAGTATAAAAGGAAAGGAAGAATAAATTTTACTACATTGAACATAAGAATATAACTAATTAGCCATTCTTCCCTAGAGGGACTTAAAAGACAGTCATACTTGGAACACACAGTGGGAAAAGATACTTGCCATTGTCATATTGTTGACGGTGGATTGGTATTCACAATGTAAAAATAACTACTTTAAAGTAATAAGGAAAAAAAACAAGCAATTTAATGGAACAAGGAATTGCCAATAAGTATATGTCCAGCCTCATTAGTAATAATGAAAATACAAATTAAAGCCAGATTAGCAAGAAAAAGTCTGATAATATTACTTATCAGTTAGATATGAAGCAACCAAATTCTCATGAACGATTATTCCATTAATTTGAAAATGGCTTGACATATAATAAAGTTGAAAATTATTAGATCCTCACCTTGGTGATCCATTGCTTAGCATATACCCTAGAGACACTGTTGCTCAAGGGCTTTTAGAGACTTGGTTATGAGACTGTGAATAGTATAGAGGGGAAACACAGAAATTATATAAATATTCATCATCAATAGAAATAATGAATAATCAGTAGATTATCATATAAAAAAGCTATGCCACAGTGAAAAAAAACCTATTTCAATCAAGATGAATGAATCTCAAAAGACATAATGTTTAGTGTTAAAAGCAAGTGATGATAAAATACACAAATTATAATTCTATTTATATAAAGTTCAAGAATAGACAGACCTAAACAATATGCTAATAAATTTCAGATATAGTAAAATGACAATAAAAAGCTGGCATTTTTAACCAACAAATTTGGATGAAGTAGGGGGAAAGATTTATATAGTCATTTGGGGGTACACAGGGCTTGAATATTTCTTACAATTTCTTACACTGTGATAGATACTGCTATTTGCATTATTTTCTGTTTCAAAATGTACATATATAATGTATTTTGTACAAATGCTCTTTCAAATAAAATCATATTTTAAAAAAATAGTTTAACATGCAAAGTAGTATATTGAGGACATTTCTTTCCTAGATGGTTCTCTAAACACATGGTCTTCCCAAAGCATGCAGATTATTTCAGTTGGGCCATTTTGATCCTATTCTTTTGACCTCACTGAATTTATAAGCATTTAATCAGAATTATGCAAATGTTATTTTTATATATGTTATAAATGTATTCAATAATAATTGTCTGGACTATCTTCAAGCCAATGTAATATTTGGATAAATATAATGAAGATAAATCAATTTATATTTTTTCTATTTTTATTTTTTCTAAGTTTTTTAATCAAAACAAATTATTTTTTATTTAAATTTTCTGATGAAACTTTAGATTCTGAGCCAGCTTTTATATCAAATTGTACCAATTACTGATTGGGAGAACATGCCAGAGATGGGTTTTTTTGGCATTTTCTCTATTTACTCTCGTTTCTCCAAGTCCAACTTTACCTAGCTAAATTTGGCATTAATATTTCATTTTTCCCATTAATTTTACCCAGTAGTAAATTTCATCAGATTTATTTTTTCTACATTCATAATATCTATTACAAATTATATAAGACTAGTTTGTATACTTATCTCATTGATGAGAAAATTGGATGGGTTTGCAGACAGAGACAGAGAAAGAAATATTCAGAAGTTAACTCAAAATCAAGATTCAGGTGAAGAGAAACAGCAACAGAGAGTAAGAGTTTACTGTTGTTAAGAAACATTGACAGCTAACTCTTAAAAACAGGGCAATGTCAAAATGCCCCAAGGGTCATCCTGGATTAGGTTAAATATTCTATTTGACATCCAAATACCACCTCTTAGGTAATTGTTAATTAACTATAATGTACTTTCTTTTGGAAAAAATGATATAATTTAATGTTTTAACATTTTTTTATATATTCATTTTTCCTGTAGAAGTTTTGTGGAATTCTGTAATATATTTGCGGGGCGGGGGATGGTGGGGTGCCACAAGAATGGATTGCCTATTATCATCCCAACTCAGAAACTTAAGGTTCAATTTGACTTTCAGAGAATTTTTAACTTGGTCATAGTTTACTAAAAGAATTTTCCATATTATTAGTTCTGCAACAATGTATAACTAAATGAAGTCCCAAATTTCAAACAGAACTACTGACAGTTTTTCAGTGTCATATTTCTAGGTGACCACTGGACTTTCTTGGGACAGATCTAAAGTCAAAACTGTTCTCCTAATGTATTAATGGTTTTGGTATTTGCCCAAATTATTCATTTCTTGACACAGTAATATACTTAAGAGTCAGATAGAGTTGCTTTGAAGGTCCATATGATCTCACCTAGCAGGTATGAGACACAGGTGTTTAATTTGAAAGACAGCCAGCTTATAACCAAAGTCTCTTTCCCCCACTCCTTCCAGTGACAACATAACTAACTGTCCCTTTTCAAGAACTTTTAAAAATGCTACACTGGGCACTTGGTGATCAAACAAACTGCACTAGGACCCAAATTACTAGAGACAGCAAACTCCCTTTGGTCAAGGTTTGTGCTGCTGCCGCCCCACTTGTTGCTCATTTTATTAGCTAGTCTGAGTAGTAGGCTCCAAAAGACCAAGCCACAGGCAGAGAGAAGACTTGACGATTAAGGGATGTGAATATGTGCCCCAAATTGTTATTTTACTTGTTATTTCTAAATCAATATAAATTTTAGAGTCTATTTTAATGTATATGATTATACATTAATAATTTATTCTGAAAATATTTTTAATGGAAGTATTTTATAGGTCTACCAAAAAATGATGTTTGTTTTTTGAATATAATGATTTGTTCATCAGTATATAAATATTTTAAAATTACATAATTATGTTAGCACCTCTTTTATACTCCCCAAAGTAACTGCATTTGTACAATAAATGATTACCTCACTTACTTTCATCTTTACTAGCACATTTGTCCAATTTATATAATTGTGAAACAACATTTCCACACCAACTATATGCCAGATTTATTTATTTACTTCCTTATTTAATGTTCACCTCAATCTCATTAAGAGCTATTATTATTACTTTTTTATAGATTAGGAAACTGAGGCCTAAAGAGATTTAATAACAATTCTGCATTTGTTTTAATAGCAAAGAAGTGAGAGTGTTAGAATTTGAGTTCAAGAGGTTTACATCTCATGCTCTCAACCACTCTGTTCTCACTCACATATGCTTCTGTGCAGTCATGACCTCTTTAAGCACCAGGAAATCTCAGAAAATGTAAAAATAATAGGGTTTTCCAAAAGGCATTATTAGTTCTGCAACAATGTATGTCTAAATGAAGTCCCAAATTTCAAACAGAACTACTGACAGTTTTTCAGTGTCATATTTCTAGGTGACCACTGGAATGAAATAAAATGCAATGCAAAATGCGTAAGTTACTTTAATGTTGATCAGACCATGGGAGCCAGGGAGGACTGTTTACCTATTACACAAAGTATTCCTCTTTCTCTTATGTTTAAAGAAGGGTCTATGTAGTGTGTGTGCATGTGTGTGTGTAGGCATGTGCAGCAGTTAGGAGGTTGTAACGAATGCAAAATTAACAAAATATATTTAGGTATAGAGTAATTCAAATAACTATGTAAATGTGGAGACATACATTAAAGTACATCCATTTAAAAATGTAAAAAGTGGATTTTTTTTCAGCTGGGGAGACCACAAAAGAACAACTTCAGCTGCCATCTTATATATAAAGCTATGGTCCCATATCAGATGGTGATTCTGATCACAAATTTTTAGTGAGGTGATGATATTGGTCAAAAGAATCCAGAACTGGTCTTTTACTACTCTGTCTGCTTGCCAGAAGAAGCAAAGAAATAAATTATTCAAGAAGAATAAAAGATGTTTGATAGCATGAAGGAAATAAAATTAATTCTCAGTAATAATGGTTTAAAAAAATAGTATGAATTTAAGTTCAGATCCACCTTTTGGAGCTTAGATGTGATACAAGAATGCAACACAAGGCAGACAGGCCATACTATTGGCATGGGAGCAGCCCAACGAAGCTGCTTCCAAAATCATCCCTCTGGTGCTTAAGGTGCCCCTTTGTGCGCTGTCCACATTTTGAATTGGAGACTGATCCTTTCTCTTGTACTATGCAACAGTTCTGCTGGCTCCAGAAGCATCCCTCCATCTCCTACCCACCCAAAGCAAGGCAGTTGAGGTCTTTATCCTGGCGCCAGAGCCTCACTGGGAGCCTGTGGGCCACTATCTGGTCTGTCAGGTTGTTCTGGTTATTAGAAGGCTAACACAGAGTACAGACTGGGTCACATCAAGGCCAGTAATTTTTTTATATACATGTCCTTTTAAGTAGTTTCTGGGATGAAAATAGTTTCAAATAATAACAATATTTGATCTCAACTTAAAAAAAAATCATTACACTTTTATTGAAAGGAAATAACAAGCTTAAAAAAATCCACGAGTAAAAGCACTTATTTTATTATTTTATTTATCTGATTTCTATTTCCATGGAAACAGAATAGAAATTGCAGATAGAAATCAGAAGCAGATTAGAAACCCTTCTTTTTAACTTTGTTAGCTCTCCATCAGAGGTCAAAGATGTTGCTAGTGTGTTATGGGTAAAAAACAAACAAAGCAAAAACAAAAGCAAATGAACAAAAAACCAAGGGAAGACCTTCACAATTCAATGAACTAAATTTGGGGGTGTCAAAAACCTAAAGAACACTCTTCTGTAAATGACCATGCACAAAAATATACTTGTTTCTAGTAAAAGTCACTGAATATTTTTGAATAGGTTTTTACCAGAAACAAAAGCATAACATACAAAGCAGATTTTTAATTTATGTAACTGTCAGTAACCAGAAAAATCATTTATTTTTAATTGAAGCCAAATATGTAGAAATTCAGGAAAACATATGAAATAACAAAGAAGATAGGAAAGTTAATCCCAGAGCTGTCTTTGAGTCTACCTAATGCCTAAGCCCAGAACGCACACAAGTAAACTGAATCTTACCAGGCACATACCTCCTAAGATTAATCCACTGTTCCAGAGTGAGATGGTTTTGACTGTGCTGGAATTCTTTGAGTTGAGATTCCATGTAACCAACTGACAAAAGAAAGAATATTTCATTCACAGTCAGAAAAGATAATAGGTTTCTAGAAATATCTGGTAATGCAGTTTTATGTTTTCTGTTTAACAATCATCCATTATACCACTGAAAGGCACCCAAATTCATAACTATTAACAAATAATGAGCATGAGTCTATTGGTGAAAGAAGATGTTTTGGTAACTAAGGGAAGCATATAAAAACCTTAAGGGTCATATATATTTTGTAAAATTTTGTTTAAAAACTATGTCTCTCAATTAGTTAAGATTTAAATATGTCGTAAATCTGACTCTTAGGAGCTTCAGTAAGAAGGCCAGGAGAAAACCTTCATGAAAATTAATTTTAAATAAAAATTTAGCAAACTGTGTTGTAGTATCTAGAATGAAAAAATAGCAATTTTCAAATTAAAGTTATGGTTTGCAAGGATTGTGTTCTCTTCGGCAACACATATACTAAAAACAGTTTGTAAAAATTTTCATATTTCTCTCATTGAGTGGTTGGATTTTCAAGGCATTAACTTGGTCAGTTATGTTTGGAATATAAACATATTTATGTAATTTTGTTAAATAAAACAAAGCGTGCTTTTTTCTCATGAGTATTTTTTTTTCTTATTCATCATCCATCATTTTTGGATTATTCAGCCAACTCAGTTTAATCACTAATGGAATAATTATTTTTAAAAGTCAAAATAATGATGGAATTTTTAAAATTTTTTACACTTCTTTAATTTTCTTCTTTTCTCCTCTGACCTGAGGGTATCATGTGTCTGTTTATGTATGTAATTATTTAAGAGTTTTATTCTGCAGCTGGTATGTCTTTTCCATACTTAGTTTCATTTCTGTGTTTATCTTAAGGTGTGAAGTTCCAAAGACAGAGAATGTGCCAAAAGAATTCTTTCTCATAACCCTTAGCAGGGGGTCATGTGAATTTATATCCTGAAAATATAGTATTTATTATTATACTTTAATGTATGAGGATATCAGATTTTCTAGTGTTTTTTGGTCTTATGCCTTCATTTATCTCTCCCTGGATTAGAAAATCTCTCATTTGTTTTTTAACGAGATTTTTTTAAATCTCAGAATCCCAAAGCGGAAAGAGAGAGTTACAATAACTAAAATTAAAGAAATTGAGACTCAATCAGATCTATTGACATAGCAAGGGCACTACTAATCCTAGGATATATTTAAATTGTTAATTAATTGAATGCAGATGATTCTTTCCTTTATATTTCAGTATGCACATATAATGGACTATAATCACCTGTGCAATTAGAGTGATTGAGTATAAAAGTTAGCATTTGATTACTTCTTTACTGGTGATCTTAAAATGAGACTAAACTGTGGATTATTTGAGCTTCAGCTCACAAACATTGCCTTTATAATTCAGTCAAAAAAACACAAGTGGATTTAGCCTCAGGAATGACCACACCTGTTACCTACATTATGCTATCATCATTTCTATTATAAGTATTAGGAAAATACAGTCAAGGATAACCTTTTAAATATTCCAATTTTTTTTACATTAAATGGAATTAGACATAATGCAAACATTGCTGCTAACAAGATTTGTTAGTTATTTTTACTCTGTACGTTAGCAGTTCTAAAAATGAGTGCTTCAGACCACAATAAATTTATGTTGTGTGTTTGGGGTGTCTGTGTCACGTTCGCTTGAATCTATTTTACTATTCAGGTATCTGACTATCCAACAGTGTATTTTTTCTTGTTTAAGGTTGCTGATACAAACTGGTATTAGTCATCTGATTCCTTTCAGGTGGCATTCCAGGAATATTCCTAGAGATATATATGTCAGTGATGCTCTGGAATGGTATTGGAATTTGTATGGATGAATTTAACTTTATTTTTTTCTTTTAACCTCAGAAAGCATTCTGAGGGGGATAGAAGATTCATTTATAAAGCAGAAGCTCCTAAAGTTTTCAGCACTGAAGTTTTATACTCCGATCTGGTAAACTGGGAAATGTTATGAAAATAATAAACCATAGAAATGTGTTTGGAGGAGTCCACCAGGCCTGGAAATCTCTAACATTTATCTCTATTCCAGGGCTCTATTCCCATGTGCCCATCCCTTAAAACACAAAAACACAAAAGCCTGGTCTTACCATGATAAATCATTGCAATGGTACATCTACCTGTACTTTGCCTTAATGAATGGCTCATATTCCCTGTCAAAAGAGATGATGGAAAAGGTGAAAAGAGAGTAAGAAAGAGACAGGAAAATAATTTCCATAGGTCTCATGGTCCTTAGATATTATATGCAGATTTAACTTCTTGGTTTCTCCCTTGTTGTCTTTGTTAAAGTGGCTTTGTCCTTATACAGCCAAATTAAATTGGGGAAGAATTTACTAAATTTTTTTTCATATATTCAGTTTCGAAAACAGGATTGTGATTCATGTACAAATTCTAACATAAAGTTATAATTCCTTGTATCGAAAAAAACTGGATTATCAGAGTGCAAATGTGTGTGAATTATCATATCCATTCTTTCATTCATTCCATAAATATTTATTGATAGGCTATGTGCTACAAACTGTTCTAAAAAGTGAACCAGACAGGGGTGCCTGGGTGGCTCAGCAGGTTAAAGCCTCTGCTTTCAGCTCCAGTCATGATCCCAGCATCCTGGGATCGAGCCCTGAATGGGACTCTCTGCTCAGTGGGGAGCCTGCTTCCCCCCGATCCCACCCCACACCCCCTACCCCCCACCTACTTGATCTCTGTCTGGCAAATAAATAAATAAAATATTAAAAAAAAAAAAGTGAACCAGACAGACCAGATCATTACCTTCAAAGTACTTCTATATTAGTGGAGAAGACTAAAAATAAACAAACTCATACCATAAAATTTCACGTTCTTTTATAAGTGCCAACAACAATTAAAAAAATAACGAGAAAGAAGGGAAGGGGAATGGCAAAAGGAAGCAAGTCTAAAAACACGCCATGTGGCAGAGACCTTTAAAAAGTGACAGCAGAAACCATGGAAATATCTGAAGGCAGAATATTCCCCACAAATGAAAGAGAACATTGAAAAACGTTGAAAAACAAACTTCTGTCTGAGGAACCCAGGAGTGGGACTGCTGGATCATCTGGTATTTCTATTTTTAATTTTTTTGAGGAAACTCCATACTGTTTTCCATCAAGGCTATACTATTTGGTATTTTCACCCACAGTGTACAAGTGTTCCAGTGTCTCTATATTCTCACCAACTCTTGTTATCTCTTGTGGCTTTGTTTCTGTTTTTATAATAGCCAGTCTATAGATTTGAGGTGATCTCTCATTAGGGTTTTGATTTGCATTTATCTTATAATTAGGGATACTGATCCCCTTCCATATACCTGTTCTTCATTTGAATGTCTTCTTTGGAGAAATGTCTATTCAAGTCCTTCAAACCATTTTTAATTGGTTTATTTATCTTCTATAGAGTTGTAGGAGTCCTCTATATATTTTCAAAATTAACTGTTTATCAGATATGTGGTTTGCAAATATTTATCCTATTATATAGGTTGTCTTTTTGACTCTTTCCTTTGCTGTGCAAAAGGTTTCAGTTTAATGTAGTCTTGTCTATTTTCACCTCTGTTGCCTGTGCTTTTGCTGTTACTATCAGAGTCCAAAAAAAAAAAAAAAAAAGAACCAGCACAGAAATCTTTCGGAGTTGATGGATAAATTTATTATGTTAATGAGGTCACAGGCATATGCATAAGTCAGAAAACTCATCTAAATATATACATTAAATGTGGAATTTTGTATGTTAAACATACTTCAAAAAAGCTAGAAAAAGAGTCTTCGTATTTCCTATGAGCAAGTCTTTATAAATTTTATAAATATAAAAATAATATAATAATGATAATTTGGGGCATGTTTCTTAAATTTGCCTGTGGATAAAATAGTAGCTATAAGAAGACAATATTAGCATATGTGACAAGTCCCATAATAGTAATTAAAAAAAAAAAAAAAAAACCCAGCAAGTGATAGTTTGAAGAGATACCTTTTGAGATTTTCAAGAGCAAATTTTACAAAGTTTGCATTTGAGTCACAGAAAAAGGGTAGGATTTTCATTGATTTAGCTATTCAGGGAAGGCATTAGATGGAAACCATTGCTTCAGAAAAATTAGAAAAGGAAAGCAAAAATAGCAGTAAACCAGTGTAGCTGGAGCAGGAGTGCATGTACTGACTGGCAGCTAAGGTTAAGAGAGATGGGTTGGGTCATAATTTAAATAGCCTAAAATAGCCATTGAAATTATTAATTAATGTTTAAAAATGGTTTTGAAAAGTAAGTAGCAGCATGGAAAATGTTTATTTTCTAATATTGCATAAGAAAAATAGCATTCAAAACTGTATCCATATCATGAACTCAACTATTCAAATATATAAAGTAAATGGAGGACTGTTTTTAGAAATAACAAGTTGTTTTAGAGGGATTAAAAACTTATTTTTTTCTTTTTTTTTAATTTTATACCCTTTCCATGTCACTAACATCAACTAAAATAATAACATATTACTTATATGATTCTAAGAATGGGATTGAAAAAGAAATGGAATTAAAGAAGAGTAATTAAGAAGACTAAGAATACCCACTAAACTCCAAGGATTGTGTTTGGCACTAGCATTACAGAAAGCACTTACATATAGTCTCTACTCCCAAATGACTTAGCTTTCAGTGGGAGCGGCAAGCATATAAGCCAGAGTAACTTCTTCTTGTGATAACAGCTAGGTTTATGGGAAACCCAGTTTGTTCTGAGAGCACACAGGAGTGGTCACAATTATCTTGTTTTCCTAAATCATTCTGATTTAGTACTACCACGTGTGTTCTCTGATTCCTCCGGTCTACTAAGCTCTCAGGTGATGCCAGTGGTGCCATCTATGAAAGCACTAGGGCAATGGAAGCAGTTCTGGAGACTGTAACACTTTTGATGAGATTTGAAAAGCTAAAATAGAATTAGTAAAATAAAAAAGAGGGTCCATTTTGTGTTCTACTATTACATTTTAGAACTTAAAGTTGTTTTTAAATATAAAAATCCAGGCATAATGAATGCTATCTGTCTCCACAGTAGAAACATCTAGAGGTTATCAATAAATGTATGACTAAAGAATTTAAGAAGTCCCAATTCTATGATCAAGGTAAACTACCTATTGCCCAGGAATGGCAGGAAGGGTAGGTGATTCTAATTTGGTAAATGAGAATCTTATCAATTTTATTTTACATCTTTAAAGAATACTATGTGATAGAAAAAAGTCTTATTCTCTGGAAAAGTACTTCTCATTCTTGTCAATTACTATAGTCTGGGGTAATTTTAAACAAAAGCAATATCCCAGCCCCACCTTGGATCAATTAAATCTGGCTCTATGATTGGACCCAGTCATCAATAGTCTTAAATACTCCTCAGATGATTCAAATAACCAGGGCTGATAAGTACTGATGGGGCGGGGGAGGAATCAGAGGTTAGCAGTAGTGAATAAAAACATGAACTAAGGGAAGGAGGGAGGGCCCCAACATGTGAAACTATAGATCAAACTCTCAGCTCCATAAAGACAGATTTTACTGTATAGGTTAAATAAGCAAGGAAGGCTTTATTCAAGACTCTCACAATAGAGATCATAAAAATCAAGACTGTTGCAAGAGAGACTGAATTCAATTTTGTTGAAACAAAATATGGGAGGGAGAAGGGGCAAATGGCAGAAGACTAGGAGACCCTGTTTCAACCAGTCCCCTAAAGTGAGATAATTATCTACCAGAACATTCGGAACACCCATGAAATCACCCTTAGATGTAGGGTTATACACTTCTAGATCTCTATGGGGGCAGAAGACACCAGTGGAGAGGTAAAGCAGAGTGGGAATGCTTGCTTGGACTGACATGGGAGGATAAACCAAAGGGGGAGAGAGCCACCAGAAAGCAATGCCCCAATACAAAAATGCCCTGTGATTGGGGACCAGCAATAATTGGAGTCTTGATAAAAATACTCAAAAAGAGCAAAAGATCTTAAGGGGCAGCTGGTGGAATTGGGCAGTCATGGACATGGTTCTAAGCCCAAAGACCCAGGACTGCCAGCGACCACCTATGCTAGAGAGAGTGTGGCGATGGAGCCTTCAGTTTCTGGTCCCAGAGCCCCCCCCCCCCCCCCCAGATTGTGTAGCTTGCACCACCACTGGGCTGGGTGCATTCCCGCCCCCACATGAGGGAGTCTGGTGTGGGTGCCAGCCTGCGCTCTCTAGAACCACAGCCTTTTGAACTCTGCTCACTGTACAACTGGGGTCTGAACTGCTCTCCCCACCCACACCTGACAGCTCCGTGCAGGTGCTAGCCAGGGGTCTCTAGGCCCAGCTAAGGGTCTGAACACTCCCAGGCCCAGCTTAAAGGAATTAAGTTCACAATCTCTGGTCAGGATCTCTTGGCAGGTGGCGACCTGTGAAACCATGAGGTCTTTGCCAGACAGCAGTCCTGGCAAAGACAGCCACCAGAAGCAGGCTGCCTGAACCAATATCAATTGAAGTTTTAGTGATACAGGGGCTGCAGAGAAAAGTGGGCTCTTTGGGCAACCCCTGAGACAGTGGCTGGGGACATGCACTGCCTATGGGAGGTTGCAGAGCTCAGTGGAGTTTGCAGAGAGGAGTCTGTGTGTTCTAGACCACCCAGGGGAGAGCAGACTGAGGCTTCTCTCTGGGACAGAGGACTGGGTACAGTTTGCTTTCCACTACACCTCCAAAGCTGCAAAAAGCCACCAAAGAACAAAAATCTCTAGAGAACAAAAGTCTAAAAAAACAGTTTCCACAGAGCCCAGCCCCTTGATAGGGAGCAGGAGCACTCAACCCAAGCAGGACTGCCTGAAAAACAATGCAGCAGGCCCCTCCCCCAGATAGCCAGCCAAAAGACCAAGAGGACAACCACCACAGCATCCCCATAAACCTGTAAAACCTCAATATCAGGGGGAAAAATATATTAAGCTCCCAGTATTACCTTTAAATTTGAATATTTCATAGATACACCTTTTATTTTTAATTCATTTTCACTATTCTTGTTCTATTTAATTTTTTTAACCTTCTTACCTTTACAGCTAGAGGTTCAATATAACATATTCCATAAGAACCCTTTAACTTGAACTTTTTTTCATATATATACCTGTATTTTTTTCTTTTCTATTTTTTTAATATACATATAGATATAAGCTTCAAGGAAATCCTTTTTCTCTAATCAATACTACCTCTATATATAAATGAATTTTAATCTCCTTTATGTGTGGAAAGTTGAGTCCTTTAACAAAGATATCAAGATACACCCAGGAAGAAGCAAAATAACCTTCGTTGCCAACATCAAGGATTTATAACCACCCTCCTATCTTTTTCTTCTGTCAGTGTTTCTGTGTATTTGTTTGTATTCTGGTATTACATACATCTTATTCTTGGGGTTCATTTTGGCTGGGTTCTTTTTTATTTTTTTCTTGTCATTTACTTTTGCCCATCTTTTTGTTTATCCGTTATTGTTTGTATACCTTATGAAGCTTATCTTTGGGGCCAATTCTGGCTGGATCTTCTCTCTTTCTCTTTCTCTCTCTCTTTTCTCTCTCTCTCTCTCTTTCTCTTTCTCTTTCTCTCTTTTATTTCCCTTTTTCTTTTTAGTGGTGACTTTCAATTGCTCAGAAGCATTTCAGGGTGCACCTTGCCTGGATTGCAGTTGATATATTCAGCTACACATCCCATCAACCACCTCTCACTAAAATGACTAGGATGAGGAATACCCAACAGAGGAAAAATTCAGAGACTGTGCCCTCTCCATCAGAACTACTGGATAGAGACATAAACAGTATGTCAGAAAGGGAATTCATGGTAACAATTATCCAGGCAATGACTAGGTTGGGGAAAACCATTAGTGACAACATGGAATCTCTAAGGGCAGAAATGAAAGCTGCCCAGGAAGAAGTAAAAAATGCTATCAGTGAGATCCACTCTAATCTAAATACTCTAATAGCTAGGGTAACTGAGGCAGAAGATAAAATTAGTGATCTAGAGGACAAACTGATAGAGAAAAAGAATCAGGAGGAGTCATGGAAGAAAGAGCTTAGAAACCATGAAAGCAGAATAAGGGAAATAAACAATGCCATGAAACATTCCAACATCAGAATTATTGGGATCCCTAAAGGGGAGAAGAAAGAAAGAAGACTAGAAGATATAGTTGAACAAATTCTTGATGAAAATTTTCCCAATCTGGGGAATGGAACCAGTGTTCGTGTCCTAGAGACAAAAAGATCACCACCCCCCAAAATCAGTTAATCTAAAAAGACCTTGAGATACCTGATTATTAAACTGATGAATCATAATTTTAGACAGGAGATCTTGAAAGAAGCTAGGGGTAAGAAATTCCTTACATACAGAGGAAGGTCCATCAGAATAACGTCAGACCTGTCCACAGAAACCTGGCAAACCTGAAAGAGCTAGCAAGACATATTAAGGGCACTAAATGAGAAGAACATGCAGCCAAGAATACTTTATCCAGCAAGGTTAACATTCATTCAAAATAGCTGGTGAGATAAAGAGTTTCCAAGACCGGCAAGGTTTAAAAGAGTATGTTACCACCAAGCTGGCGCTACAAGAAATATTAAGGGGGGTTCCATAAGAAAGAACCCAAGAGTGACATAGAACAGAAATTTGCAGAGAGAATCTATAGAAACAAGGACTTTACAGGCAACATGATGTCAATAAAAACATATCTTTCAATAATTATTCTCAACATGAATGGCCTAAGTGCTACCGTAAAATGACACAGGGTGGCAGACTGGATAAAATGACAAGAACTGTCCATATACTGTCTACAAGAGACCCATTTGGAACCTAAAGATACACCCAGACTGAAAGTGAAGAGATGGAGAAGCATCTTTCATGCCAATGGGCCTCAAAAGAAAGCTAGGGTAGTGATTCTCATATCAAATAAATTAGATTTTAAACTAAAGACTATAGTCAGAGATAAAGAATGACACTATGTCATCTTAAAGGATCTATCCATCAAGAATATCTAATGATTGAAAATATTTATGCCTCCAATATGGGAGCAACCAACTACATAAGCCAACTCTTAATCAAGATGAAGAGTCATATTGATATGAATACATTAATAGTAGGAGATCTTAACATGCCATTCTCAGTAATAGACAAATTATCCAAGCAGAAAATCAATAAAGAAACAAGAGCATTGGGGCACCTGGGTGGCTCAGTGGGTCAATCTTCTGCCTTCAGGTAAGGTCATGGTCTCAGGGTCCTGGGATTGAGCCCCACATTGGGCTCTCTGCTCAGCAGGGGGTCTGCTTCCCCTCCCTTCGCCCCTGGCTTGCCTCTCTGCTTACTTGTGTTCTCTCTCTCTCTGTCAAACAAATAAATAAATCTTTAAAAAAAAAGTAAGAAAGAAAGAAAGAAAGAAAGAAAGAAAGAGAAAAGCACTGAATGACACATTGGACCAGATGGACCTCATAGATATCTACAGAACATTCTACCCTAAAACAACAGAATACTCATTCTTCCCAAGTGCACATGGAACTTTTTCCAGAATAGACCACATACAGGGTCACATATCAGGGCTCAACTGATACCAAAAGACTGAGATTATTCCCTACATATTCTCAGACCACAATGTTTTGAAACTGAAACTCAACCACATGAAAAAGTATGGAAGGAAAAAAGCATTTGACAAGATACAGCAAATGTTTCTGATTAAGACAATTCAAAGTATAGGAATAGAAGGAACATTCCTCAGCTTCATAAAATCTATCCGTGAAAAACCCACAGTGAATATCATCCTCAATGGGGAAAAGCTCACACCTTCCCTTTAAGATCAGGAAGATGACAAGGATGTCCACTCTCACCACTGTTGTTCAACATAATACTAGAAGTCCTAGCAACAGCAATCAGAAAACAAAAATAAATATAAGGTATTTAAACTGGCAAAGAAGTCAAACTCTCTCTCTTCACAGATGACATGATATCTTATATGGATAACCCAAAAGACTTCACCCCCAAACTACTAGATCTCATACAGCAATTCAGTGTACAGATACAAAATCAATGTACAGAAATCAGTGGCTTTCTTATAGACTAACAATGAAAATACAGAAAGGGAAATTAGAGAATCGATTCCAGTTACTATAGCAACAAGAACCATAAGATACCTGGGAATAAACCTAACCAAAGAGGTAAAGGATCTGTACTCGAGGAACTACAGAACACTCATGAAAGAAATTGAAGAAGAAACAAAAAGATGGAAGACCATTCTATGTTCATGGATCAGAAGGATAAACATTGTTAAAATGTCTATATTGTCTAGAGCAATCTATACTTTCAATGT